>NC_056004.1:95416620-96836620 GCF_018446385.1 Zingiber officinale
CCATCCTAATAGGGCCGGCCAAGCTAGCTTGGAACCCAAGCTAGGGCCGCCAAGACCAAGTGGATGAGCCAAGTTGGTGGCCGGCCAAAGCTTGGGTCCCAAGCTTAGGTGGCCGGCCACTAGAAAATTAAAAGGAATTTTTATTAAAATTATTTCTTATGTGGATATCATGGTTTTAAAAGAGAGTTAAAAATTTAAATATTTCCTTTTATAGTTTTCTACAAAAGATTAAGAAAAGATTTGAAATCTTTCCTTATTTGTAGATTGAAAGGAGATTTTAATTTTGAGAAAACTTTCCTTTTTAACCATGTTCATGATTTAAAAGAAAGTTTAAAAATTAAATATTCTCTTTTATTAGTTTCTACAAAAGATTAAGAAAAGATTTGATATCTTTCCTTATTTGTAGATTGAAAGGAGATTTTAATTTTGAGAAAACTTTCCTTTTTAACCATGTTCATGATTTAAAAGAAAGTTTAAAAATTAAATATTCTCTTTTATTAGTTTCTACAAAAGATTAAGAAAAGTTTTGATATCTTTCCTTATTTGTAGATTGAAAAGAGATTTTAATTTTTAGAGATAACTTTCCTTTTTGGAAATTATCCACATGATTAAAAGAAAGATTTTAATTTATAAAATTTTATTTTTACTAACCAATCATGAAGGGATTAAAATTATTGGAGAAATTTTTTATAAATTTTCGGAAACAAATTAGGAAGTTTTAATTCTTGTTTTAATTAAAACTTTCCTTGTTTTGGGGAGAAAGTGGCCGGCCAAGTAATTTGGAAAAAGAAAATTGATTTTTAATTAATTAATTTTTCTTTTTCATGGTAAAAGAATTAAGGAAGTTTTTAATTAAATTTCCTTATTTGCCAAGACCAAGGATTATAAAAGAGGGGGTAGAGGTGCCTTCATGGCTAACGACTCTATTCTTTTCTTCCTCTCTTTTCTTCCTTGGTGTGGCCGGCTCTAGGGTCTCCTCTTCTCCTTCTTTTCTCTTCCTCCTTTGTGGCCGGCGGCATCAACTTAAGGGAAGTCCATGGTGGCCGATTCTAGCTAGGAGAAGGAGAGAAAGAAGACTTCGTTTCTAGCATCCCTTGGAGCTTGGTGGTGGTGGCCGGACCTTTACTTTTCATGGAGAATTAATGATGACCGAATCTAGCTTGGAGAAGAAGGAGCTTGGTGGTTCTTGTCTCGGAAGATCGTTGCCCACACAACGTCCGAGATAGGAAGAGGAATACGGTAGAAGATCAAGAGGTCATTAAAGTTTACAAAGGATGGTATAATTAGTAATTAATTTCCGCATCATACTAGTTGTATTTCTTTTGTATGAATTCCAAACACAAGAGGCATTAGATCTAGTTTTTCGAATTAGTTTTTCGAGTTTGTGTTTTCTTCTTTTTCGAATTTGTGATTCAATTGTTCTTTTTGGTTAACCTAGAGTTATTTAAGGAAATTAAATATTAGTTTTCCTTAAAAGGCTTTGTCTAGGCGGTGGTGGTTGCTCCCATATCCAAGAAGGTCATGTGCCTCGCCATACAGTCCTGGAAGCTAATTTTGGAAATTAATATTTAATAAAATTAATAACATAGGTGGATTTGAATCAATAGTGTTAAGTTCCGCTTGCGATTCAAATCTAAACCATTAAGAACAGATAAATTAAATTTGGAATCAATGATGTTAAGTTCCGTCTGCGATTCCTAATTTAACTTCTAAAGAACACAATAGGTTATTTAAGGAAAGATTCGGCACTTGTAAAAAAAAAATTTTGTACAGTGGAACCGGTACATTTTCCTAGGACTAACCAACACTCCCCCTCTCATGTGTGTAACGATCCTACAACATTAAATTCAGAAATGTCAAGGAAATTGAGACTTTCATGTGATATTAACATTTCTAGGCATTATCTGGATATATGTCTTAAACACCTATATAACAACAAAGATAAATTCTCGCCAGTCAATTTACAAAGAGAGAGGGGAGAGGGAGAGGAGAAGAGAAATTGGGTAAAGGTTTTCCAAAAACCTTATAAGCCAATTAATGGTCTCATTTATCTAATCTTCTCTCAACTATATCAATATATAGCCCTCATTAATGAGTTGGATTAGAAAGCCCAAATTCAACTCATTATCCCTTAACTAAAAATTAACCCATTAACCCATTGGTTTGGTTCACAACTAAACTAAGTTGGTTCATGACTAATTCATGATTAAATCAAATATGGTCCAACTCTTTCATAAGAGATGTGGCCCATCCATGCTTCCATTGTGACAAATATTTCCATATTTGTCTTATATATGGTCCAACCAAATATTTATCTCTTGATCTAAGAATTCTATTTTTTAAACTTATTTTACGTCTTTTAGAGACTCGTTGGTACGTGTGACCCAATAGGTTCCTGTTTTATTTTGGTCGCCCTTAATTAACTACTTAATTATAGAATGATCATGAGTGGCACCTAGTAGTACATCATGATCCCCAATTAGTCGGAAAATCATAGTTGATCTTAGAATTAATTCTAAACCCTTCAGTAGCTACAGTGAGTCATGCCTCATTCCTTTCACTCGTCTTATACCCACTTGGTTCAAGATATGATCTATGTGTCTTGTCCCCACTATGCTGACTACGTCCCACCTAGCCCAAGTAATATTTCCTTGTTCTGTAGATTCAAATTACTCGTACATGTGTACAAGAGTCTCGTACTCTTAACATGTGATGCTTTAGCTAAAGACTTTGAGTAATAATCCTAATGAGTGACCATAGGGTATACGTCTTCTCGAAAGGAGTGGTGAATCCTCTATGGGATATCCAAACACCTTCGAACACTTCAATTTATACTCAATCATCCTGGGTCCACGCTTCAATGAGATGCTTGCTTAAGATGTCAAAGTATAAGTCTCCATGACCAAGATGACTTATATACCTCAAGTCGAAGGAAACTTGCACTCGTGCTGCAGTAAAAACTTTACAGACATATCTATATATATGTAGGGAACCATATGAAGTCTTACAGCAGGTCACTCCAATGAACTAGTTACCATAACTAGCATCCACGTTTAACTCTCGACATCCCAATGTCTCCAGCAAGTGAGAAAATAGCTGCTTAGCCAAACCAAGGAGTATAACCTATGCTAGTCTTACAGAATTGATGGTGTCCGAATACATCAATTCGACGAGTAGGAGAATTTTAATATATTCATAATTGCATATGTATAGATAATCACTAGTTGTGATTTAATTACAAATTTTCTGATGCTATGAATTATATTACGGACATTCAGTAAATGAGTTTAAGATAATCAAATATATAATATGCACTCAAATAGTGAATCTATACTTATCAAATAAATAGAAAAAATCATAAGGCGATTACCTTAAGACATTCCTCAAATTCTAACACTCCCACTTGGCCTAAAACCAATCGCCACGATGTCATAAACTGTAAGCATAGACATAACTCTCAAACTTGCTTTGTTATAGACTCTTTGCCAAAGGATCCGCTAGATTCCTTTCAATGAAAATTTTCTCGAGTTGTATTTCTTTCCTATTAACGATCTCCCTGATTAGGTGATAACGGCAAAGCACATGTTTTGATCACTGATGAGACCTTAGTTCCTTTGCTTGTGCAATGACTCCAGTGTTATCGCAGTAAACAAGTAATGCTTCCACAATGGATGGAACCACTCCAAGTTCAGTAACGAACTTCTAGATCCAAATCACTTCCTTTGCTGCTTCCGAACTTGCAATGTATTCATCCTCACAGGTAGAATCTATAACAGTGTCTTGCTTGGAACTTTTCCAACTAACTGTGACTCGATTTAATATGAATATGAATCCAGACTAGGACTTGGAGTCATCCTTGTCCATCTGGAAACTAACATCTGTATATCTACATATAGTCATATCACCATCTTTATAAACTAAGAACATATCCTTAGTTCTTCTTAAGTACTTAAGGATCATCTTGATAGCCACCAATAATCTATTCCTGGATTAGACTGGTATCTACTCGTAACACTCAGAGCATATAATATATCGGATCTTGTACATTACATAACATACATGATAGATCCTATTGCGGATGCATAAGGTATCTTATCCATGCAAATCCTCTCGTCTTCTGTGCATGGACACATAAACTTTGACATTTGAATTCCATGCCTCATAGGTATGAAACCTTTCTTGGATTCGGAAATGCTAAATCATTTTAGCACTCTGTTTATATATGTTGACTATAAAAGACCAAGCAACCTTTTCGATCTATCTCTATAGATTTTCATTTCGATGCTGTAAGTTGCTTCTCCCATATCTTTCATGAAGAACATATTGGACAACCAAACTTTAATTGACTATAGAACTAGCACATCATTTTCTATAAGTAATATGTCATCAACATATAATATTAGGAATACGACTACACTCTCACTAACCTTTTGATACACATAAGGTTCGTCTGGATTTTTTGAGAAATCAATTTGTTTGATCGCCTCATCAAAATGGATATTCCAACTCCTGGATGCTTGCTTTAGTCCATAAATGGACCGTTGAAGCTTGCATACTTTATTCTTGTTGACGGATGTGAAGCCTTCGGGTTATGTCATATACACATCCTTGAGCAGATTTCCATTAAGGAAAGATGTTTTCACACCAATCTGCCATATCTTATAATCATGATGAGCTGATATAGCCAGGAGTATTTGAATGGATTTAAGCATGACCACAGGTGAGAAAGTTTCGTCATAGTCAATGTCTTGCCTTTGACTAGGTTGACTACGTCACACCTATCTCAAGTATTACTTCCTCATTCTGCGGACTCAAATTACTCATATATGTGTACAAGAGTCTCACACTTTTAACATATGATGCTTTAGCCAAAGACTTTGAGTAATAATCCTAACGAGTGGCCATAGGGTATACATCTCCTCGCAAGGAGCTGTGAATCTTCTGTGGGATATCCAAACACCTTCGGGTACTTCAACTTATACCCAATCATCTCGGGTCCACACCTCAATGAAATGCTTGTTTAAGATGTCAAAGTATAAGTCTCCATGACCAAGATGACTTGCATACCTTAAGTCGAAGGAAACCTGCACTCGTGCTACAGTAAGGACTTCACAGACATATCTATATATATGTAGAGAACCATATGAAGTTTGTGAATCACTCCAATGAACTAGTTACCATAACCAGCATCCACGTTTAACTCTCGACATCCCAATGTCTCCAGCTAATGAGAAAACAACTGCTTGGCCGAACCAAGGAGTATAACTTGTGATAGTCTTATAGAATTGATGGTGTCCGAATACATCAATTCGACGATTAGAAAAATTTTAATATATTCATAATTGCACATGTAGAGATAATCACTAGTTTCGATTTAATCACAAATTCTCTCATTCTATGAATTATATTACAGGCATTCAGTAAATGAGTTTGAGACAATCAAACATATAATATACACTCAAATAGTGAATCTATACTTATTAAATAAATAGAAAAACCATAAGGTGATTGTCTTAGGACATCCCTCAAATTCTAACACTCCCATGTCCGAATCAAGAGGACCAGATACCAGGCAAAAAGTCCTCGTTGCGGCTAGGCAAGGAAGTCATAGTAGGTCGGGTGGACCGAGGAGTAGGAAGACTTGGTTGGTCGAGGATCGGACATGGAAAATCTGTGGTCCTTCATTTGAGGGGGGTTGTTGGATTGCAAGGTTGCAGACAAAGCCCCACATTGAAAATACATGGGAAAGATTATAGATTTATAAGGGAAAGATATCTCCATTGGTATGTGTTGGGGTTGCAAGGTTGTAAACATAGTCTCACATTGAATGTAACGATCACCCTTCTTACTACTACTATTATCTAAGGATGACCGTTACTTAACTACTAACTCTACTTAACCGGTAGGATTAAAAATCACATGGAAACCCTTACCGAAAAATTTCGGTAGAATCTCCCCTGTACCGGTGACCATATTTAATAACACATGCAATATATACTCAGCCTCAAGCGGCTGGAACACATATCGATCAACCAAAAGAAATAACATCACCACGCAGTTTAATGAAATCAAATCATGCAAGTAATGAATAGCAGAAACAAAATAAAAACATACAATTAACTAACAGCGGAAGACTAAATGACTCATCTAATACATTCTTAATAAATGGCAATCTTAATAAATTCTTAAACTAAGTCCCAAGGCTTCCATAGTCCTGGCATCACACACCATCCGCGCCACCTTGTCGCCTTCCTTGCTAAACCTTTTCTTTTCCTTTATCTGCAGTAAGAGGAAGTGTAGTCTATAAGCAAAATTTGCTTAGTAAGCGCTATCTAACTCACAAAATCACGAATGTGCATGTATACGAAAAGCACTAGAAACTATATGCTCTAAAAAGAAATAAAGCATATACATAACTGCTCATGTCAAACTAATAGTAAAGAAAAGCTAAGGAATCTACTCATGTAATTCTAATAGTTAATCATGCTGCTCATCTAATAGGTAAACATGAAAACTACTCATCTACTAGACAAACATGGTAGAATAAAGAACTAATCTTACTGATTTTTAGAACTATATGAACCTTATTTCATTTGTTCTAAACTTAATCTTTAATACTTTATGTTGATGTAAAACTCGTTTTACTTGTCCAAAAACTTATACTTATAATACTTCAAAATAATAATCAACTTCTTCTTGGGCCCAGGCATAGTACCATCTTATGCGCGTTCCCTAATAGGTTGGGGTAGCGAGCCACCAATCCTAAAAGAGCAGACCTCGGTCTACCAGGGCCAAGACCTCGGAATTGGATACCTGGATTTGTTTAACGACAACCTCGGAAGTCGGGTACTAGCCTCTTCTTAAAAGTAAAATACTTATTAGCTTATTTACTTCTTCTTTAAATGCCTTGGCATTTTAATAGACACCTTGTGTGCCTAAAATCCCTAAAGTCTCGACTTTGGGATCTACTTAAGGCCTCGGCCTTTTCTTTCTTTTCTTTATCTTTCTTATACTCATCTTTATCTTTCTTATACTTTTCTTAAACCCAAAATACTGTTAGGGTATCTTTCGTATGCATCTATGAATGAAACTAACTATGTAACACATAATCATGCATATAATACAAAAGAAATCTGCACATACAATAGTTATCAAAAATCTGCACTAATACTCAACGGAAATCTGCATACTAGCTCAATAAAAATCTGCATAATAGCTTAACAGAAATATGCATACTAGCTTAACAAAATCTGCACTTGCTTAACAGAAATCTGCATACTAGCTTAATAAAAATCTGCATACTAACTTAACAGAAGTCTGCATACTAAGCTTATCTAAAATTTGCATACTAAGCTTAACAAAATCTGCATACTAAGCTTATCAAAACTCTGCATACTAAGCTTATCTAAAATCTGCACTGCTAAAGAACTAAATACTTAAAGAAAAGTCTGCACTTAATGGTCTACATTTCTAAGCTGTTTCCAATCAAGGCAAAGCATAAGAACATGTTACTGCTGCTATCACAAATTGAAACATGATACACTAGAATAAAAACTACGTAGACAGGAATCTACACATTCTAAAACATTTCCAGCAAAACAAGCATAAGGAAAGGATGCTTCTATTGAACTAGAACTCGCTAAACTTGCTAAAGGTTTGAACAAGACCCATATGAAACTTATTTTCATTTCTAGATCTGGCAAATTCTGATTAGAAACTCTATGGCAGCGACTTCAAAACTAACCGAATGCCTAGCAACCAAAATTCTTGTACAGCATGAACCGAAAACAAAGAAGGAATGTACAGCTTAATCCGAATCAAAGAAGGAGAACTATAGCATGTTCCGAAATCAAAGAAGTCTAATAACCATCCTGCTAAAAGGTTACTGCATACAAAGGAACTCCAATCTGAATCTTATGAAGGCAAATTCAGGTTCATTACAGCAGCAAACAAAAGAGCACAAACCTAAATTCTACATGTTCCGAAAGCATGAAAGGGAGGCTAAATCCCTAACCATAATTTCTGCGCAAGACAATCCGAAACAAAGATGGAAACTAAAACTCGAAGCTAATTCTCCTGTTCTTCATGCTTAAACTAAATCAATCCTTCTCTTCTTTCTTTAAGGTTCACGGCAGCAAACAAAAAGGAATTGCTACCGGAAACCCAAAATCTGAATTGTTTCTCATGCTCATTGCCTAGAACAGCAAAATCCGAAGCAAGCAACCACAAGCTAAACAAACAAACAAGCAAACCATCGAATTCAAGAGAACAAGATCCGAAAATAGAGGAAGCAAGGAAACTCATGCAAAGCTTCGGGAACAAGGAGAAAATCAAGAATTAAACCTCGGAGCTATCCTACTGCAGGTGAGTAGCAACTTACCTATCCTTGGACTCAAAACCGGGAAGAGGAAGGGTTCTAGGGTTCGGATAACTCGATCTCTTGGTCTCTTCTTGCGCTCACAGCTTCCTTCTTGACGAGAGGAGCTCGATGGTGAGAAGACTTCACCGAGAGGGGCGCTCGCCGACCGCCGGAGACGCCGGAGAAAACCCTATTCTTGGCTTCGGTTTCGCTCGGGCAAAAATCGCCGCGCACGCGAGAGGAGGAAGAGAAAGCTAGGTTACGGGTAATTAGAATTATCCCACCCTAAGTTCCTCTTTTTATAACCTTAATATTCTGTTAATTAACTAATTCTTAAATAAATTTGCTACCAATTCTAAACAGAAATCCGTTTGATCACTTGGTAACCGGGATTTGACCGAGCCAAAGGCCGCAGGTTCAAATTCCCAGCCGAGCCTTTTATTCTCCTTTTATTCTGCTATTAACTATTTATTACTTAAATACAATTCGATCCTTATTTGATCAAGTAATAACTGCTAGCCCAGTTGGTTAGCTGGGTTTTGCTCGGGTCAGGGGTTGCCGGTTCAAACCTCAGCTTGGACATTTTTTGTCGAAACTTCTTTTGTTTAGTAAAAATACCAAACGACCTCCAAAAATTGCATAAAAATATTCTATAAATTTCTAAAAATCCCTAGAATTTTTCTAAAGTATTTCTAGATTTTAATAAGGTCTTTTAGGACTCCAAATCATGAAATTTGGGGTGTTACATTGAAAACACATGAGAAAGATTATCGATTTATAAGAAAAAGATATCTCCATTGTCATAAGACCTTTTGGGTAGAGCCCAAGAGCAAAATCATGAGGGCTTAGGTCCAAAGTGGACAATATCATACCATTATGGAGATATCTAAATTCTTTTCAATCATTCAATTGATATCAGAGAAAAGTTGATCTTCACCAGACTAACTGCTGGAAGAAGCATAAGCCAGAGCCATGATCTAAGATCAAATCATGTGGGTGAAACCTTGAACAAAGTAGGGGAGACCCTAAGCAGGTCAAGGTGACCCGATACTCGAGGGGAGACCCTGAGCAGGTCCAGAGTGACCCGATACTTGAGGATGACCTTGTGGTCCTTTGTTTGAGGGGGGATTGTTGGGGTTGCAAGGTTACAAACATAGTCCCACATTGAAAATACATGGGAAAGATCATGAGTTTATAAGAAAAAGATATCTCCATTGGCATGAGACATTTTGGGTAAAGTGATATCTAGTATTTGTTTTTTTTTTTTGCATAATTGGGCTCTTGAATTGAGTATTTTGCAACTTCTCGTATGATTAATTCTTGTTTTATCTTATATCTTATGAGTTGAGAATTATTTAGAGCCTTGTTGCATTTTTCTATATATTTCTTGTGGAATCCTATCTAATAATGGTACTTTATTTTTTTTGAAGGAATAGGCTCATTGGACTACAAGAATTTGGATTGGGCCCGATCCATTAAATGGAGCTTTCCTCTTGAGCTAACCCATGTCAAACCTTCTCATCAAATCCCTAATTTTCCACCTAAACTAAGCCCTAAACCAAATGCAAATCCCGATTCAAACCTTGGTATAAAACCCAAAAGAATCGCGGATGAACAGTAGTTGCGCCTACTGTTCATCGTGCCATCGGCGATTTCCTCTCCGTTAGCGCGCGCGCAAGCCCCCGATTCCAGTGAACAATCACATTCTGAATTCCAGATCCATGGAGGAAGAGTAAGGAAGCATGCTGACCTAATTTCCTGAAGCTGGAGGTTTGCCAAAGAGGTCTCGATGGCAAACTTTGCTGCGATTCAAATCTTTATTTCCGCCCCTGTTCGAACGGTGTTGACAGCAGGAGATCATCGACCATCATCGGGAAGAGTTAGAGAGGTCTCTCTGGTGTTTACCGACTTGATTCCAGCCGCAATCATCGCTCCATCAGCAAGCAACAGCTGCTCACAGATTTGAATCATAGATCCAGGTTTCAACGATTCAGTTTAGACCTGAACTTGTGCTTTGCCAGGGAGGTTTCTTTGGTAAAGATAAGCGAGTCTCAGATCTGAACTCAGATCTGCTGCGTTCTTTTTCTGCTTTGCTGGGGTTCACAGTCTAGGTTTGAAGTGAGGACTCTTGTGTGGCGACAAGAGTTGTGATTCAAGAATTGGTTGTGATTGGAATTGGTCTAGTTTTAGTCCTGCATTTCATTACTGCTTTTAGCTAGATCTAGAACTTGTTTGTAGCACAGTTTATTACATAGATTAGTTCCTTTCCAGAATTTTGCTTTAAATCCCTGTTCTATAATGCAGTAACACCATCAAGTTTCTGATAGTGTAATCAGTTTTCAATCTTTGAATTTGATGCAATAATTCGTAGAAGCTGTTTAGTGTAATGAGTTCCTGATTCTATATTTGATTGTAGATTTCATTATTATTCTCTGCTGCAGAATTTCCATCAAGTTTCTTTTAATGGAAGTAGTTTACAATCCTTGTTTTTGATGAAGTAAATTCAGTAGTTCATGGTTGGATTAGTTAGTTCTGTTTTTGTTCTTTGATACAGCAATTTTAGTAGAATCTTCTAGTGTAATTAGTTTCAGCTTTGTTTCAGAGAAGAATGTTATTGTTTAGCATTAAAGAGTAGTTGTTGTTTGATTGCAATTTTCAATGCCTACTTAGATTTACTTAAATTATTTTCCTTTTTAGTAGTTGATAAATTTGGAAGTTGCTCTGCTCTTTCTTAAATTCAGATTTTAGTTACTAGTTGTAATCTAATTCAGAAAATCTAGTTTAAAAATAAATGAATTCTGTAATAATCGTTCCTATTAAGAAAACTCCAAAAATAATCCTAAGTCTTAAACGAATATTCGTCTACTAGTTTCCTTGAGAGACTCGACCTTGGATATATACTGCAACATTCTGGAGTAGTTGAGAGTTTTCAAGATTAATTAATTTGGAGTTCACTCGTGACAACCAATTCGAACTTGCCATAGAGCCCAAGAGCAAAACCATAAGGGCTTAGGCTCAAAGTGGACAATATCATACCATTATGGAGATATCTAAATTCTTTTTGATCCTTCAGTATGATGCCTTTTAGGTAGAGCCTAAAAATAAAATATGAGGGCTTAAGCCCAAAGTGGATAATATCATGTCATTGTGGATATATCTAAATTCCTTTTGATCCTAACATAATCAACATACGAAGCATACCTACATTCCTCCTTAACCCGAAACACAAGTGTAAAATTTATGTTGAAGTAAAAATAACAAGGCCATCCTTTCAACATGTTGAAAGAAGTAACAAACCACTTGACCTAATCCACACTGACATGTGTTATCTAAAAGGTATGCCAACATATGATGGTAATAAGTACTTCATCACTTTAACACAAGGTATTGTTTTGTGTATCTTCTCAAAAGTAAGGATGAAGTTATAGAGAAATTCACTCTCTATAAAAATAAGGTTGAAAATCAACTTAATAAAAAGATTAAGATGGTTCGAAGTGACCGAGGTGATGAATATGTATCACCATTTGCTAAGTCGTGTGCTGAACATGAGATTAGATATGAAACAATAACTCCTTATACTCCTCAGCAAAATGACATTGCTGAGTGAAAGAATCACACTCTAAAGAAGATGATGAATGCTCTTCTATTAAGCACTGGGTCGCCAAGTTCATGTGGGGGGTGTTGGTTGCTACTCGGAAAACCTAATGGTTCCACTGTACAAAAAATTTTGTACAAAGGTCTGAACCTTTTCCTAGCTACCATGTGTTCTTTTAAATTAAACTTGGATCACCTGTGGAACTTAACACGTTTGATCCAAAGTTTAATCTATTTGTTCTTTTAGGTTTTGACTTGGATCTCCTGCGGAACTTAACACGTTCGATCCAAATCTCCTAGGTTATTAATTCCATTAAATATTAATTTCCAAAATTGGCTTCCAGTACTGACGTGGCGAGGCACATGGCCTTCTTGGATATGGGAGCAACCACCACCGACTAGGCAAAGCCTTTTAAGGAAAACTAATATTTAATTTCCTAAAATAACTTTAGGTCAACCGAAAAGAACAATCAAATCACAAGGAAAAGAAAAACAAAAAAAAACACAAATTTGAAAACTATTTCGAAATACTAGAATCACAAGCGTCTTGTATTTGGTATTATTTTCAAAAATAACTAGTATGATGCGGAAAGGAAAAATACTAGTTATACCTTTTAGAAAGACCTCTTGATCTTCTACCGTATTCCTCTTCTAACCTCGGACGTTGTGTGGGCAACGATCTTCCAAGATGAGGACCACCTAGCACCTTCTTCTTCTTCCTTCAAGTTTCGGCCAAGCACCAAAATCCAAGGATGAAGAACTTTTTCCACTAACTAAGCTCCAAGGGATGCAAGCTTTCTCTCCTTCTTCTTCTTCTTCTCCAAGTAGTATCCGGCCACCACAAAATCTCCAAGCAAGGAAGAGTTTCGGCCACCACAAAGAGGAAGAGAGGGAGAGAAGATGGCCGACCACAACACCAAGGAAAAGAGGGAGAGAATAATAGAGGTTGTGTCTCATGAAGGCACCCCAACCCCCTCTTTTATATTCCTTAGCTTTGGTAAATAAGGAAATTTAATTACAATAAAATTTCCTTAACTTTCCTTGACATGAATTAATTAAGAAAAATTAAACAAAATTTCTTAAAACTCCATGTCTTGGCCGACCACATCAACAAGACCAAACAAAGCAATTTCAATCAACAATTAAAATTCCTTATTTATCTTCGGAAATTTTAAAAAATAAAATTTCCTTTTAAAATCCCTTCATGGTTGATAAAAAGAAATTTCTATAATTTTAATTATTCTACATGTGAATAATTTATAAAGAAGAAAAATAAAATATCTTTCCAATCTACAAATAAGGAAAGAGATCTAATCTCTTTCTTTAATCTTTTGTAGATCCTTTTAAAAGAGATATTTTAATTTTTAATCTCTCCAATAAATTATATCTTTCACATAAGAAATATTTAAAATTAAAATTTCTTTTAATTTAATGGGGGTCGGCCACCTAAGCTTGGGTTCAAGCTAGGGCCGGCCACCCATGAATCAAGGCTTGGCCGGCCCTAGCTTGATCCACAAGCTAGCTTGGCCGACCCCCTTATCATGGGTATGAAGGTGGGTATAGGTGGGTATAGTACTCTATAAATAAGAGGTTACGATAGGGACCGAGAGGAGGAATTGGTTTTGGTCTCCCAATAAAATTAAGCATCCCGTGTTCGCCCCGAACACACAACTTAATTTTATCAATAATAATTCATTCCACTAGAGAACTATTATTGAACTACCGCACCAATCCCAAATTACATTTTTGGGCTCCTTCTTATTATGAGTGTGTTAGTCTCCCTGTGTTTAAGATGTCAAATGTCCACAATTAAGTGAGTTACTGACAACTCATTTAATTAATATCTTAATTCAAGAATAGTACCACTCAACCTTATCGTCATGTCGGACTAAGTCCACCTGCAGGGTTTAACATGATAATTTTTATGAGCTCATCTTGGGGATATTATCAACCTAGATTACTAGGACACAGTTTCCTTCTATAATCAACAACACACACTATAAGTGATATCATTTCTCAACTTATCGGGCTTATTGATTTATCGAACTAAATCTCACCCATTGATAAATAAAAGAAATAAATATCAAATATATGTGCTTGTTATTATATTAGGATTAAGAGAACACACTTCCAGAATAACTGAGGTCTTTGTTTCTTTATAAAGTCAGTATAAAAGAAACGACCTCTAATGGTCCTACTCAATACACTCTAAGTGTACTAGTGTAACTATATAGTTAAGATAAACTAATTCCTAATTACACTACGACCTTCCAATGGTTTGTTCCTTTCCATTTTGGTCGTGAGCTACTGTTTATAATTTATAAGGTACTGATAACATCATCTTCTGTATGTGACACCACATACTATGTTATCTACAATATAAATTAATTGAACAACTACAAAAAGATGTAGACAATTTGACCAAATGTGATTCTTTATTTAAAATAAATGTTTACAAAAGCTTAGGCTTTCAGTATACACTCTAACAGGGGGAAGCCGTGTTAACAACTAATTACCTTTTAAATAAGGTGTCCCGAAAAAAATAGATAAGAGTCTTTATGAGTTATAGAATGGAAAACAACCGTTATACAAATATTTATAAATATGGGAGTGTCTTGCTAAAGTTTTGGTGCCTAATCTAAAAAGGATTAATATAGGACTAAAAATAGTTGATTGCATATTTATTAAATATGCACGGAATAGCAGCGCATATCAATTCTTTGTGTATGAGTCATAAATACCAGGTATACACAAGAACTAGATAATATAATCAATAAATGTCTTGTTCTTCGAGCATGTGTTTCCATATAAGACCCGAGAGGAAATTAGTTCCCTAAAACGTGTATATGAAATATAAGGTGAAGAAGATGATGATGAACTAGTTGAGATTGACTCACTGGAAAGAGACAATTGAGTCTGAGATAAACTCTATCTTGCAAAATCACACCTGAAAACTTGTTGATCTTCCATAGGGAAGCAAACCACTAGGTTGCAAGTGGATTTTTAAGAAGAAAATAAAATCAGATGGCACGATTGATAAGTATGAGGCCAGATTGGTAATCAAAGGATACTGATAATGAGAAGACCTTGATTACTTTGATATGTATTTTTTGGTGTCGAGAATAACTTCTATTAGAGTATTGTTGGCTATAGTCACTCTATGAAATCTCAAAATACATCAGATGGATGTGAAAATAATCTTTCTAAATGGTGATTTAGACAAGAAAAACTATATGGAGCAACTTGAAAGGTTTTTTGTGCCAAGACAGAAACACAAGGTTTGTAAATTGGTGAAGTCATTATACGGTTAGAAACAAACATCAAAGTAGTGACCTGAGAAATTTGATAATGCTATCAAGGAATATGATTTCAAGATCAATAAATGTGATAAATATGTCTACATAAAAGCCACAGAGAATGACTATATCATCTTATGCCTTTATTTAAATGACATACTTATCATTAGGAGTAATAATAAGATAATCAAATCCACTAAAGATATATTGAACTCAAGGTTTGATATGAAAGACATGAGCTTAGCTAATATAATTCTAGAAATCAAAATTTTTATAATAATATAAGGACTAGTTTTTAGTCAGTCCCATTACGTGGATAATATTCTTGAAAAATTCACTAATGGTGATACTGTGTTGGCACAAACTCTGATAAATATGAGTCAACATCTATCAAAAAATTGAGGAGAAAGTATCTCCCAAATAGAGTACTCTCGAGTGATTGGAAGTCTAATGTATCTGATGAATTTTACATGATCAAACTTAGCCTACATAATAAGTAAACTGAGTAGATATAGGAATAACCCCGGTGTTGAGCATTAAAAAAGGGATAACAAGAGTACTGAGGTACTTGAGGTACACTTATGAATATGAACTTCACTATACGAGATATCCTGCTATGATCGAATGATACAATGATGCGAGTTGGATATCTGACATAAAAGACTAAGTCTATGAGTGGATATGTATTCACTCTTGGAGGTACAACCATTTCCTAGAAATATTCTAAGCAAACTATAATAATCAGATCCATGATGAAATTTGAGTTTGTTGTACTTGACAAATGTGGTAAAGAGGTTAAATGACTACGATAATTCTTAAAAGATATTCCAAGATGGCCAAAACCGGTGCTGACAATTTACATACATTACAATAGTCAATCAACAATTGGTTGAGCATGAGCATAGAGTCATTTGTATAATGGTAAGTCTAGACATATGCGTCATAGACATAATACCATTAGACAACTACTCTTAACGGGAGTTATCACTGTTGACCATGTAAAGTCAAAGGATAACCTGATAGATCGGTTATCCAAAGGATTAAACAAAGAGTTAGTTGCAAGCTCATCGCGAGGGATAAGCTTGATGCCGATGGGAAATGTTGGTATAAAGGAAACTCAACTTATACAAATTGGATATCTCAAGAACTAAGTTAAAAGGAACAACCTACTTATACTGACAAAGTTGCTCACTATGGGGAATGACCCAATGGATTAGTGAAGTATAGAGGTTGAGCACACGACTTTTCATGATGCAATAGAGTAATGTGGAATACTCTTACGAGATCACATACATGAGAAAGAAGAAGGGTCATTTTAAAGAGAATTTGTAAAATACCGGAAATAGGCGGATATGAATAAGGGAATTTTCCGGAATTTTTGGACATTTTTCGGGAATTTTTTGAAGCTTGTACGGACGAGTTCACGGGGATAAAAACGGGGCCCCGAGAAAGCCTGTTTGGGCTACCCATTTAAGAGAGGAAAAGATTTATTTATTTATCTCTTTTCCTTTTCTTATTTATTATCTGATTTTTTTCTTTATTTTCCTTAATCCCTCTGTTTCTCTCCCTCGCGCACCCAAGCCCAGCCGACCGGCGGTTTCTCTCTTCCGAGCGCCGACCGCCGTCGCTTGTGACTTAACATCACCGGGTGTTGCTCTTCAGCCCTCGCGTCGGCCTTCCCTCTCCTTTTCGAGGCAGCGCCGGCCACGGGAAACCTAGCGCCGGCTATCTTCCCCCTTCCTCCTCCCTGTCCAAGTGCCGGCCACCGCGACACCCATCTCCGGCCTGTGCTCTAGTACTCCGACCCGACGTTTTCCTTTTCTTCTCCACAGAAGCCAACGCCGACCCATTTCGCCGGTGCCCTAGCTCTGCCGATCTGTGATTTTGCCGTGCCGACCGCAACCAGCCTTTTCCCTCCACTCAAACACCGCCGACATCTATTGGTGCCGACCTTCCCGTGCCCTAGCGCCGCTGTCGTGCCACTGCCGATCCACCGCCGGCGCTCCTGTGCACTAGCAGTGTCATCGGATCATTGATCACCTCCTACCAGTGAAGAGGAAGTTGGGTAAGGATTTTTGTTAACGTCAACAGTGATATGAATTTAGGTATACTACTATAAGGTTTTCTATTTAGTTGGATTTGGAATTTGTTTTCCAATTGGCAGTGAACGGTCTGAAGTTGTTGGATTCCAGTCTTTCCGTTGTGAATCGGGTCCGTTGCCATCACAGACGACTGAAGGAGAGTTAGAGGTAAGGTTTATGGTTTTGATCTTTGTGGTAGATTATTGCTAGTTGTGTTAGCAATAATTATTGATTTAGGTTTAAAAGTATATAATGGTGTAATTGGGGTTAATGAAACTAACCCAAATTGGTCAGTGGATTAGAAATTAGTTTAGCTATTTATTTATAATTAAATTAGCTAAACCGTGTAATTTAACACAGGAGTTTGACGCGAGACGAGTATCTCGGAGTCAGATTGGACTATTTCTTTTGGAGGCGGGTACTTTTGACTTATTGTCTTTGATATGCTTAGTAATTAAATTAACAAGATGCATTAATTGTGTTTCTTACTTGTTTCGGTTAATCACTGCCCAATACATGCTACCTATTGATTGATTGTTTGTTTACATCTTGTATGGATATGTACCTGATTCCACATGCTCATGGGTAGTGATATAACCATATTTTACCATGTCAGGACCTAGGTTTGATACCTTATATGATCAGATACCTTGATATGATTCATTCGCTTTGGTGCACATTATGATATGTCCAGAGATTGGTTTAGTATATTACCATGTTTAGTGACATGCACCATTCGCATGATTGCATGCTGAGTGATTGATTGCTCCTTTATTGTCGAGCACTTTGCCAGTTTCATCACTGTTCGGTGCTCCGTTGTGACGCTCATGGGTAGCGGGACACAGCGTGGTAGCACGTCAGTTTGACTCTTCCGGTGCTCCGTTGATCCGCTCATGGGTAGTGTGACGCAGCGTGTAGCACGTTAGAGATTCCTCTCCGTCATAGTGTACCGGGAGATGAGAGCATTGCGCTCCCCCATTTATGATTTGGGGTAGGAGTACGTATGTACTCCGACAGCATCCCGTACACTCGATCACTCATCAGGAGTAGTGTTGCTGAGTGCACGGTTGTCACAGCCCTACCCACTCGGTCCCACTGTTGTTGTGAGTCGGCTGACTGGCGTCAGGGGTGACCATGACATTGGCATCATATGCATGATGCATTTATTGTTTGTGTTTGTGTTTGTTGCACTTATATGCTGCACATTGCTTGGATACCTTGATTGACATGCATACAGGTCTTCTATACCTTTCGGACTGTTTGTCCTTTTACCGGGTCCTGGTTAGTACAGATTCTCTCCTGTCTTCTTCGGTTTGTAGTTACCTTTATCTTTATCAGGAGACTGTACGCATGATTAGTGCTAGGTGTTATTTCTTTACTTTGCATATCAATTGTACCTGCTGAGTGTTGGACTCACCCCGCCTCCATTGTTGATATTTTCAGGTTGATGCTGTCAGGAGAGAGTTCCAGTTGCTGGTCCCTGCAGACCTCGAGGATGTGATTGGTTTTTCATTTGGTTTCCTTTTCTGTTCTAGACTATTTGGACTTGTTATGTTCTGGATTTATTTACTTATGGACATGGTATAGATTTTATTATATCGATGGATTTGGATTTGGTTTTTATTCTACTACATGCCTGCCTGGACGGCAGAAGAGGTGAGTTCGTCGGATTTGAGCTTTACGAGTGTAGTGGAGTAGGGTGGATTTCGAGTCAGAGTATTATTTTACTGTTTAATTATCTTAACTGCGTGGTTGTGACAGCCAGAGGCTGAATAGATTATATATAACTGCGTGGTGATGTTTTATTTTGTTGTTATTATTCCAGCCGCCTGTGGCTGAGGTATTTGTGAGATGTAGAAAAGTTTCAGATTGTCCACCGTACAGGGGAGATGCTGCCGAAATTTTCTCGGACAGGGACTCCTCTGGGGCGTGACAATTTAGTGGTATCAGAGCACAGTTTTACGATATTTTGTTTCGTATTTTGGGATTTTCGGGATTTATCTGATACCAATTTATTTGGTATCAGAGCGGGTTATGATACCTGCTTTTGGTGTTCTAGAGATTTATCGGATACCTGTTGTTGGTATTCTGGATATTTGGGTTAGCCAGGTTTGCGAGTCAAACTGGGCATTATCGGATTTTCGATATGGTTGTGTTTCGGATTTCCGTTTCGGATTTATTTGGATTTCCGGCGATATGTACGTTCGAAATTTTGAGGTCAAATTGGGGACTGGACAGCGACGGAACATCTCCAGACGGCAAATAGGTATGTTGTTATTTTATGTTGGTTATATTGTATTAATATCTATAATTTAATTTAATAGATATGAGACGATCCACACGTATTGCTGCGAGACGTGGTGCTGGACGACCACGTGCGAGGACCACGGGATCTCTGGATATGCCAGAGATGCCCACTGTTAGTGAGCCTGTCAGTCAGGGACAGACTCAGGATGCAGCGGGAGCATCGGGCTCTCAAATCCCGATAGCTCCTGTAGAGATACCTACTTTGGCCACACCGACGGTATCCACGCCTACCCTGTTTACAGTACCATCAGGGGTACCATTGGTGTACCCGACATCTGCTCCAGCGCAGCCTACGGCGTATTCAGGACCACCGCCACTTGGACCTACAGTATACCCGACACCAGTGGCACCAGTGCCCCCAGTGCCTACAGTAGCAGCAGCTGCACCATATCCGGTACCTTTTTCTACCGTACCTCCAGTTGCCACCACTTTTGTTCCCCAGGCAGTACCACCGACGGCTTATGCTCCGGTATATACAGCAGCATCGGGAGTTCCTCCTCCGGTTTATTCCGCGGTACCACCTGTAGTATCAGCTCCAGTGTTTCCACCAGTTCCTGCAGCCGTCCCAACACAGATCACTGATATTGTCGCTGCACGAGCTAGGATTCCAGCACTGGCTGAGTCGATGAAGACTCGTTTCACTCTTTTCCGCGGGGATCTCGATCCGAGTATGGCTCTGTCATGGATAGAGACTATGGAGCAGACTTTCTTCTATATGGCTTGCTCCGAGTGGGAGAAAGCAGTGGCCGCCTATCATTTACGGGATGAAGCTAATACGTGGGTTACATGGTGTTCTATTATTGGTGGCAACGCGTCACATGGACCGAGTTCAGAGGCTTTTGAGAGCCGTTTCTTTCCTTGCCCTATCGGATGGCTCGCGAGATTTTATGAGTCCGAGGCGAATAATCGCTCAATGGACCGAGTATATCTGAATTCCTCCGGTTGCACAGTTTTGTCTAGTTGTGGAGGACAGAACTCGCATGATGCAGTTTATACGAGGATGGATGGTTATCTGCATGTACAGCTTGCCGGATTAGGGATTACATCTTACTCTGATGCATTGAATCGAGCTTTGATGATAGAGTTAGCTCGACAGACAGCATATCCGGACAGGAAAAGAAAGCATACGGGTCAGACATCAGGGCAGGTCCAGCAGACACAGGCGACAGGAGTCGCAGACGATCAGGTCAGAGTTCTTCTGGGATTTCTCGTAGGCCTCAGAAGTCAGGACAGTCTTCCTCAGGACGTTTCCGGTCTCCTCGGCAGGATCGGAAACAGTCCACCAGCGATATACAGTGTTTCCGATGTGGTTCCAGAGACCACATCACTTCAGCCTGCACTCTGGAACAATCAGTTTGTTTTTATTGTAAACTGCCTGGGCACCAGAGTCGAGATTGTCAGCTGAAGGCTCAGCACACGGCTTTCGGAGGGTCAGAGCAGAGGGGACAGTCTAGTCAGTCAGTGTCTAGACGAGGAGGGCGGAGATTCACACCCTCACAGCGTCAGCAGGGAGCAGCTCCCTCCGCAGCAGCATTTGGCATGCTTGGACAGGAGTACTCCAGGCAGTAGCACCCGCAGTTTTGCTCGGACCTTATTATCCTCACTCGGACGACTCCCCACCGATCACCACCATCCTCTCGGTCTTATCGACATAGTCCAGCGGCGCGCCTAAATGGTGGCGCCACCGGCCAACCACCTCCTCCTCCGCCGTAGACCGGTCGTGTTCATGCGATTACCGAGAGGATGCTCGGCGGGCCGTTTTCCGCGGTACGATTTCTATTTATGCATTTATTGCGATATTTTGATTGATATTGGTAGTTCGCATTCTTTTATATCCCGTACCTTTATGCCGGAGATTGGTAGATTACCCATCTGTTAGGTTGTGACGATTGTTGTCTCCCTACCGTCCGGTGATACTTTAGACGCGTCACCAGGAGATCGAGGTTGCGTTAGACTTTGGCAACATGATACTTACGGTAGATCTTCTAGTATTGGAGATGATCGAGTTTGATGTCATACTTGGCATGGATTGGCTATCGGTATATCATGCTACGCCAGACGAGGGTGGTCACCTTTCGACCTCCGAACCAACCCTCGTGGAGTTTCACTTTGCATCGAGACGGTATCTCGATTATTTCGGCGATTCAGGCGCAGAAGCTGCTGTCTCACGGCTGTCATTGTTTTCTGTTGTCGTTGATCAATACTGAGGACAGTAGTAGTTCGCACCTCTCCGATGTTCCTGTAGTCTGGGAGTACCCAGATGTATTTCCAGAGGAGCTGCCAGGTTTGCCTCCCAGAAGGCCAGTGAAGTTCGCTATTGAGCTGATTCCGGGAACCGCGCCGGCATCGAAAGCTCCGTATCGTATGGCACCAAAAGAGTTGAACGAGCTGAAGGTTCAACTCCAGGAGCTTTTAGACAGGGGATTTATTCGCCCTAGTGTTTCACCATGGGGTTCTCCAGTTCTATTTGTCAAGAAGAAAGACGGCACCATGAGGTTGTGTATTGACTACAGGCAGCTGAATGCAGTGACCATCAGAAATAAATATCCATTACCACGGATCGAGGATTTGTTTGATCAGCTCAGAGGTACATCAGTGTATTCTAAGATTGATCTGCGATCCGGATATCATCAGTTGAGAGTCAGAGATTCTGATATCCAGAAGACAGCTTTCCGTACCAGATACGGTCATTATGAGTTTTTGGTAATGCCATTTGGGCTTACCAATGCTCCAGCGGTGTTTATGGATTTGATGAACCGCATCTTTCTGGAGTATCTGGATCAGTTTGTTATCGTTTTCATTGATGACATATTGGTCTACTCTCGTTCCGAGGAGGAGCATGCACAGCATCTTCGCACAGTCTTGGAGATTCTTCGACGACATCAGCTGTACGCGAAGTTCAGCAAGTGTGCATTCTGGCTATCCTCAGTCGGTTTTCTGGGACACGTGGTTTCTAGCAGAGGTATTTCAGTTGATCCTCAGAAGATCGAGGCTGTCACCGGTTGGGAACAGCCGAAGTCAGTTCAGGAGATCCGCAGTTTTCTGGGATTGGCCGGATATTACCGACGTTTTGTCGAGGACTTCTCGCGTATTGCTATGCCACTGACACGTCTTACCCGGAAAGGCGTGAAGTTCGTATGGTCCGAGGATTGCGAGACCAGCTTCCAGGAGCTGAAGCAGAGATTAGTGTCGGCTCCAGTTTTGGTTTTACCTTCTGGAGAGGATGGATTTGTACTTTACACCGACGCGTCTCTACAGGGTTTGGGCGCTGTTCTGATGCAGCACGGCAGAGTAGTCTCTTATGCTTCTCGTCAGTTGAAGGAGCATGAGAAGAACTACCCAGTTCATGACTTGGAGTTAGCTGCCATCATCTTTGCTCTGAAGCTATGGCGACATCATTTATACGGTATCACATTTGAGATTCTCACTGATCATAAGAGTCTCAAATATATTTTCACTCAGAAGGAGCTTAATCTCCGACAGAGGAGATGGATGGAGTTCCTGAAGGACTACGATTGTACCATTAGCTACCACCCGGGGAAAGCTAATGTGGTTGCAGATGCACTCAGCAGGAAGTCCAGAGGGACTTTGGCTTGCCACCGGATTTCGGTTACGGATTTGATTCAGAGTTTTTCTGAGTTAGACCTGGAGGAGCAGGGACAGCAGGGTATTCTGTTACCATGGTTGCTCGACGTCGATCGTGACGAGGATCCAGAGGCACAGCCGATGATCGCATTTGCGGTTTATTAGCGATCGATGATAACCCGGCAGCAGACCGAGTTTACACGAGACGAGGAGGGTATCATATACTTCCGAGGCAGATTATGCGTACCTCAGTCTCATCCGGTCTTACAGGAGCTACTACAGGAGGCACATCGTTCTCGATTTTCGATCCATCCAGGCGGAACCCGTATGTATCGGGACTTGAGGCGTTCCTACTGGTGGAACGACATGAAGAAAGACATCGCGGATTTCGTAGCTAGATGTCTTGTCTGTCAGCAGGTGAAGGCAGAACACCAGAGACCTGCAGGATTACTTCAGTGGATTCCTATTCCTGAGTGGAAGTGGGATCACATTACCATGGACTTTGTGGTAGGGTTGCCGAGGACACGACGAGGCCATGACGCGATTTGGGTAATCGTAGATCGATTAACCAAATCCGCGCACTCCTTAGCGATTCGGAGGACTGATTCCCTGGATTGATTGGCAGATCTGTATTGCCGAGAGATTATCAGACTACATGGTGTTCCGTTGAGTATCATTTCGGATAGAGATCCACGGTTCACGTCTCGTTTCTGGCAGAGTCTGCAGCAGGCCTTGGGCACACAGCTCCGTTTCAGTACAGCTTTCCATCCGCAGACAGATGGACAGTCAGAGCGGACCATTCAGACTTTAGAGGACCTGCTGAGGTCATGTGTTATGGATTTCGGAGGCAGTTGGGAGGACCATCTGCCGTTAGTAGAGTTTGCTTACAACAACAGCTTTCATTCGGCTATCCAGATGGCACCGTTTGAGGCGTTGTATGGTAGACCTTGTCGGACACCCATCCTTTGGGATGAGGTTGGAGAGGCTCAGTTGTTGGGACCTCATAGAGTTCAGCAGGATGCAGAGTTGGTCCGTACTATCAGACGGAGGATGTCAGAGGCGCAGGACCGCCAGAAGAGTTATGCTGATCGGAGACGCAGACCACTAGAGTTCTCTGTGGGCGACCATGTATTTCTGCGAGTTTCACCCACGAAAGGGGTGAAGAGATTTGACCTTAGAGGTAAGCTAGCTCCGCGGTATATTGGTCCTTTCGAGATCTTGGAGAGGATCGGAGCAGTAGCTTACCGATTGGCACTACCACCGTCCCTGTTAGGCGTCCATGAGGTATTTCACGTATCCATGCTGAGGAGATACGTACCTGACCCGACACATGTGCTGGCAGATATTCCAGTTCCAGTTCAGCCTGACATTACGTATGAGGAGGTTCCGGTACGGATTCTCGACCGGAAAGAGCGTCAGTTGCGGAACAAGACTATCCGGCTGGTTAAAGTCGGATGGCAGCATCATTCGGACGAGGAGGCTACTTGGGAGCTCGAGGATACGATCCGAGCTCGATATCCCCATCTTTTCACTTGAGGTATGTGACTTTAATTACCGTTCAACATTTATTATTATTATCTGTTATTAGTACTTGCTGATGGTAGATACTGAAATTTGGGGACCAAATTTTTATTAGTGGGGGAGAATGTAAAATACCGGAAATAGGCGGATATGAATAAGGGAATTTTCCGGAATTTTTGGACATTTTTAGGGAATTTTTCGAAGCTTGTACGGACGAGTTCACGGGGATAAAAACGGGGCCCCGAGAAAGCCTGTTTGGGCTACCCATTTAAGAGAGGAAAAGATTTATTTATTTATCTCTTTTCCTTTTCTTATTTATTATCTGATTTTTTCTTTATTTTCCTTAATCCCTCCGTTTCTCTCCCTCGCGCACCCGAGCCCATCCCGACGCCGCCTCCTTTCTCCTCCTCTCTGCCCTAACCGCCGACCGGCGGTTTCTCTCTTCCGAGCGCCGACCGCCGTCGCCTGTGACTTAACATCGCCGGGTGTTGCTCTTCAGCCCTCGCGTCGGCCTTCCCTCTCCTTTTCGAGGCAGCGCCGGCCACGGGAAACCTAGCGCCGGCTATCTTCCCCCTTCCTCCTCCCTGTCCAAGTGCCGGCCACCGCGACACCCATCTCCGGCCTATGCTCTAGTACTCCGACCCGACGTTTTCCTTTTCTTCTCCACAGAAGCCGACACCGACCCCTTTCGCCGGTGCCCTAGCTCTGCCGATCTGTGATTTTGTCGTGCCGACCGCAACCAGCCTTTTTCCCTCCACTCAAACACCGCCGACATCTATTGGTGCCGACCTTCCCGTGCCCTAGCGCCGCTGTCGTGCCACTGCCGATCCACCGCCGGCGCTCCTGTGCACTAGCAGTGTCATCGGATCATTGATCACCTCCTACCAGTGAAGAGGAAGTTGGGTAAGGATTTTTGTTAACGTCAACAGTGATATGAATTTAGGTATACTACTATAAGGTTTTCTATTTAGTTGGATTTGGAATTTGTTTTCCAATTGGCAGTGAACGGTCTGAAGTTGTTGGATTCCAGTCTTTCCGTTGTGAATCGGGTCTGTTGCCATCACAGACGACTGAAGGAGAGTTAGAGGTAAGGTTTATGGTTTTGATCTTTGTGGTAGATTATTGCTAGTTGTGTTAGCAATAATTATTGATTTAGGTTTAAAAGTATATAATGGTGTAATTGGGGTTAATGAAACTAACCCAAATTGGTCAGTGGATTAGAAATTAGTTTAGCTATTTATTTATAATTAAATTAGCTAAACCGTGTAATTTAACACAGGAGTTTGACGCGAGACGAGTATCTCGGAGTCAGATTGGACTATTTCTTTCGGAGGCGGGTACTTTTGACTTATTGTCTTTGATATGCTTAGTAATTAAATTAACAAGATGCATTAATTGTGTTTCTTACTTGTTTCGGTTAATCACTGCCCAATACATGCTACCTGTTGATTGATTGTTTGTTTACATCTTGTATGGATATGTACCTGATTCCACATGCTCATGGGTAGTGATATAACCATATTTTACCATGTCAGGACCTAGGTTTGATACCTTATATGATCAGATACCTTGATATGATTCATTCGCTTTGGTGCACATTATGATATGTCCAGAGATTGGTTTAGTATATTACCATGTTTAGTGACATGCACCATTCGCATGATTGCATGCTGAGTGATGATTGCTCCTTTATTGTCGAGCACTTTGCCAGTTTCATCACTGTTCGGTGCTCCTCATGGGTAGCGGGACACAGCGTGGTAGCACGTCAGTTTGACTCTTCCGGTGCTCCGTTGATCCGCTCATGGGTAGTGTGACGCAGCGTGTAGCACGTTAGAGATTCCTCTCCGTCATAGTGTACCGGGAGATGAGAGCATTGCGCTCCCCCATTTATGATTTGGGGTAGGAGTACGTATGTACTCCGACAGCATCCCGTCCACTCGATCACTCATCAGGAGTAGTGTTGCTGAGTGCACGGTTGTCACAACCCTACCCACTTGGTCCCACTTTTGTTGTGAGTCGGCTGACTGGCGTCAGGGGTGACCATGACATTGGCATCATATGCATGATGCATTTATTGTTTGTGTTTGTGTTTGTTGCACTTATATGTTGCACATTGTTTGGATACCTTGATTGACATGCATACAGGTCTTCTATACCTTTCGGACTGTTTGTCCTTTTACCGGGTCCTGGTTAGTACAGATTCTCTCCTGTCTTCTTCAGTTTGTAGTTACCTTTATCTTTATCAGGAGACTGTACGCATGATTAGTGCTAGGTGTTATTTCTTTACTTTGCATATCAATTGTACCTGCTGAGTGTTGGACTCACCTCGCCTTCATTGTTGATATTTTCAGGTTGATGCTGTCAGGAGAGAGTTCCAGTTGCTGGTCCCTGCAGACCTCGAGGATGTGATTGGTTTTTCATTTGGTTTCCTTTTCTGTTCTAGACTATTTGGACTTGTTATGTTCTGGATTTATTTACTTATGGACATGGTATAGATTTTATTATATCGATGGATTTGGATTTGGTTTTTATTCTACTACATGCCTGCCTGGACGGCAGAAGAGGTGAGTTCGTCGGATTTGAGCTTTACGAGTGTAGTGGAGTAGGGTGGATTTCGAGTTAGAGTATTATTTTACTGTTTAATTGTCTTAACTGCGTGGTTGTGACAGCCAGAGGCTGAATAGATTATATATAACTGCGTGGTGATGTTTTATTTTGTTGTTATTATTCCAGCCGCCTGTGGCTGAGGTATTTGTGAGATGTAGAAAAATTTCAGATTGTCCACCGTACAGGGGAGATGCTGCCGAAATTTTCTCGGACAGGGACTCCTCTGGGGCGTGACAAAATTAGAGGCATGATTATTAGAACATCTCGTAGAACTAGACATGTTCATAGCCAAGAAAGAATACACTCATGAGAACTAAGTCATATATGTAAGTACCCGGTGGTAGTTTTAGTGTGATCAATCAAGTTAAGTTAGGTCCTATTGTGTTTGATCCTTGTGTCTAAGTATGCGGGAACTTACGAGCATAAGAAGTCAAGCGAAAGACGCAGCTAGTAAGAAGAATGGCATGGAACGAGTCGACGGGCTTGATGTGTCCGAGGGATGAGGTTTTATGGAAGAGTACACTGGAAGATGAGGTTTTGGTGCCAAAAGGGCACCTCGACATAGTGGATCGACTATGGGTCCACGTTAGCAGCGATCCGAACGCCCAGGAGTAGATAAAAAGTTATCTTCACACTGTTGCAAAGGTCGTTGCATGGAGATAGAATTTGCCACACTAGGGCGCTTAGATAGGGTCTAGGCGCCCGGATCATGCCACGTCAGCAAATGGTCAGATTCGACCAGCTAGTTATAAAGAGAGCCTTGGTCTCAGTAATTTCATACAACACTTTCTGTTGAGCTACATTTGCCTTGGATTAGCAAGGGATGCACTGTCAACGTCCTGTATTATTCTATTTTCAAGTTTCTGCACCGTCAACATCTTGTACAAGACTTCTCCACCTCTTACTTGTGTCGAAGGAGTCTTCTAGTTGAGCTACATTTGCCTTGGATTAGCAACCTCACCGGTTGCAAACTAAGTAAACAATTTGTGTGTCGAACTTATTTTATGCCATTTAGTTTATTTTATTAAATTGTTTGTCTTAATCAAAGCTGTAAGTTTCGAGAAGGGTATACTTATTTTTTTAGGGCAATTCACCCCCTCCTACTGACCGCATAGGATCTACAATTGGTATCAGAGCAAGGACACTTCAGAAGTACTAACCACCGATTGAAGCACACAAGAAATGGCCTGATCAAACATCAACTTGCCTAAGTTTGAGGGGGAGTTTGTGACTTGGAAAAAAAAGATGGAGATATTCTTCAAAACTGATTTTGAATTACTTTTAATTATGAAATATGACTTTGTAGCACCTAAGGATCAGCAAGGAGCCGACAAAGAAGAATATCAGTGGACGAAGAAGAAGCAAGTCGACTTAATGGCAAATGGTAAAGCAGAATTCCATTTGCTGAGCATTTTACCACCACAAAAAGTCAATCAAATCAGAGCATATGACCCAGTCATAGAGCTCTGGGAGAAATTTCTAAAACTGCACTAAGGGACCTTGGAAGCGAAACTCGTAAGATGGGACCTGCTCCAGAATCAAATTAGCAACCTCTGGATGGAAGAAGGTGAAACAGTCTCACATCTACACTCAAGGATAAAAGAAATGATCACCAGACTAATAAATCTCAGAGAAAAGGTAACAAACTGGCATTCTTCAGGTACGCTTTAAATTCATTTCCAAGAACACCCGAGTAGACTTTGATAGTCGACTCTGTTAGAGTGTATACTCAAAGCCTAAGCTTTTGTAAATATTTATTTTGAATAAAGAATCACATTTGGTCAAATTGTCTACATTTAGTTGTAGTTGTTCAATTAATTTATATTGTAGATAACATAGTATGTGGTGCCACATACAGAAGATGATGTTATCAGTACCTTATAAATTATAAACAGTAGCTCACGACCAAAATGGAAAGGAACAAACTGTTGGAGGATCGGTGGCCGGCTTGAAGGGGGGTTGGATAGACGGCACCCCCAAATCGTTGCTTCCTATGATGTTAGCGCAGCGGAATACAAACAAACACAAATAGAAAGCTAAACACTAAATACAAGAATGGAAATGCAAACCGCTAACACGTTCGTTTACGTGGTTCGGAGATAACTTGCTCCTACTCCACGGCGTGTTCGTAAGGTGGACGATCCCTCAATCCGTCGGTGGATTAGTCCCCGGCAAACTCCGGCTAGCTCAACCTCCTTGTGGGTGGAGAAACCTCACCACAACACTCACCAACAACACTTGGACACAAGGGAACCTTGAGCACTTTGGTGACTACTAATTAGGCTTTAACCAAGTCTAATTTCGTCGCCTTGGCCGGCCATACCAAGCTCCTTCTTATAGAGCTTGGAACAAATTAGAACCTGATTTGCCCGTTACAAGTCGACTGATCCTTGCACCAGTCGACTGATGTCAGCCCAACGGCTCTCCAACGGCTATCTACCAGTCGACTGGTCCCAGGACCAGTCGACTGATCCCAGCCATTTCGGGCACAGAACCTCTCTGTGCTCACCCCCAGTCAACTGGTTCCAGTACCAGTCGACTGGTACAACCCTAAACTTAGGGTTTCCCATCTCGAGTACATTTCTCTCGCACTCGGACCCTCACGACTCACTTGACTCTTCTTTGCAGCCTTGACCTCTTGCCTTCAAGCCTACTTCCTTTGGCTCTCGTCCCTCGGATGCATCCAAGCCCGCGGCTCGTCTCAATGCCATCCTTCGCGTATGCCTCGAAGTCGCTTCCCTCGGCCCTTGTCCTTGCTGCCTTGTCCACGGTCCCTAAGATGCATTCAAGCCCGCGGCTTGTCCTCAATGCCATCCTTCATCGGACCCGAAGCCGTCAACCTGAGTCACATGTGTCACTTGCAGTCCTACACAACTCAAGTACACATATCAAATAACGAGGGTAAACCTAACTTAAACACTTTGCCCAAACACCAAAACACATGGTCCCACGGACCATTGGGATTGCTCCAACACAAACCATTGGAAGGTCGTAGTGTAATTAGGAATTAGTTTATCTTAACTATATAATTACACTAGTACACTTAGAGTGTATTGAGTAGGACCATTTGAGGTCGTTTCTTTTATACTGACTTTATAAAGGAACAAAGACCTCAGTTATTATGGAAGTGTGTGCTCTTAATCCTAATGTAATAACAAGCACATATATTTGATTATTTCTTTAATTTATCAATGGGTGAGATTTAGTTCGATAAATCAATAAGCCCGATAAGTTGGAAAATGATATCACTTATAGTGTGTGTTGTTGATTATAGAAGGAAACTGTGTCCTAGTAATCTAGGTTGATAATGTCCCCAAGATGAGCTCATAAAGATTTTCATGTTAAACCCTGCAGGTGGACTTAGTCCGACATGACGATAAGGTTGAGTGGTACTATTCTTGGATTAAGATATTAATTAAATGAGTTGTCAGTAACTCATTTAATTAGTGGATATTTGACATCTTAAACACAGGGAGACTAACATACTCATAATAAGAAGGAGCCCAAAAATGTAATTTGAGATTGGTGCGGTAGTTCAATAATAGTTCTCTAGTGGAATGAATTATTATTGATAAAATTAAGTTGTGTGTTCGGGGCGAACACGGGATGCTTAATTTTATCGGGAGACCAAAACCAATTCCTCCTCTTGGTCCCTATCGTAGCCTCTTATTTATAGAGTACTATATCCACCTGTACCCACCTTCATACCCATGATGTAGGGGCCGGCCAAGCTAGCTTGTGGTTCAAGCTAGGGTCGGCCAAGCCTTGGTTCATGGGTGGCCGGCCCTAGCTTGAACCCAAGCTTAGGTGGTCGGCCCCCATTAAATTAAAAAGGATTTTAATTTTAAATTTTTCTTATGTGAAAGATATAATTTATTGGAAAGATTAAAAATTAAAATATCTCTTTTAAAAGGATCTACAAAAGATTAAAGAAAGAGATTAAATCTCTTTCCTTATTTGTAGATTGGAAAGATGTTTTATTTTTTTTCTTTATAAATTATTCACATGTAGAAAAATTAAAATTATAGAATTTTTTTTTATCAACCATGAAGAGATTTTAAAGGAAAATTTTATTTTTTTAAATTTCTGAAGACAAATATGAAATTTTTAATTGTTGATTAAAAATTGTCTTGTTTGCTCTCTATGAGATGGCCAGCTATGATGAATTAATTAGGAAATTTTATTTAATTTTTCTTAATTAATTTTTGTCAAGGAAAGTTAAGGAAATTTTATTGTAATTAAATTTCCTTATTTACCAAAGCTAAGGAATATAAAAGAGGGGGTTGGGGTGCCTTCATGAGACACAACCTCTATTATTCTCTCTCTCTTTTCCTTAGTGTTGTGGCCGGCCATCCTCTCTCCCTCTCTTCCTCTTTGTGGTGGCCGAAACCCTTCTTTGCTTGGAGCTCTTGTGGTGGCCGGATACTACTTGGAGAAGAAGAAGAAGAAGGAGAGAAAGCTTGCATCCCTTGGAGCTTGGTTGGTGGAAAAAGTTCTTCATCCTTGGATTTTGGTGCTTGGCCGAAACTTGAAGGAAGAAGAAGAAGGTGCTAGGTGGTCCTCATCTCGGAAGATCGTTGCCCACACAACGTCCGAGGTTAGAAGAGGAATACGGTAGAAGATCAAGAGGTCTTTCTAAAAGGTATAACTAGTATTTTTCCTTTCCGCATCATACTAGTTATTTTAGGAAATAATACCAAATACAATAGGCATGCGATTTTAGTATTTCGAATTTGTTTTCGATGTTGTGTTCTTTTGTTTTTTTTTCCTTGTGATTTGATTGTTCTTTTCGGTTGACCTAAAGTTATTTAAGGAAATTAAATATCAACTTTCCTTAAAAGGCTTTGTCTAGTCGGTGGTGGTTGTTCCCATATCCAAGAAGGTCATGTGCCTCGCCACGTCAGTACTGGGAGCCAATTCTGGAAACTAATATTTAATGAAATTAATAACCTAGGTTATTTGGATCGAATGTGTTAAGTTCCGCAGGAGATCCGAGTCTAAACCTAAAAGAACAAATAGATTAAACTTTGGATCAAACGTGTTAAGTTCCGCAGGCGATCCAAGTTTAATTTAAAAGAACACATGGTAGCTAGGAAAAGGTTCAGACCTTTGTAAAAAATTTTTGTATAGTGGAACCATTAGGTTTTCCGAGTAGCAACCAACAGACTCGTTCTACATCTCTAAGGATCTCGAGGTGAGTACCTTAGAAAATTTTTTTTCTATGTTTGAACTTCACGAATCAAGATGTGCAAGCTTAAAGAATAAAGAAGAAAGGATAGCTCAAAACCTAGCACTGAAAGCTTACTAGAAAGGTAAACCAGATTCAAAACACGTCACTTGACAAAGATGAAGTCGTGTTTATGGTAAGAAAATTTGGTAAATTCCTTAAAACTAACAAATTTAACAAGTCGCAAGATAAGATACATTCACGAAGCAAACAAAAGGTGAGATGTTATAACTGCCAAGAAGAAGGGCAAATAAAGGACCACTGTCCAAAACTGAAGGATAAGGAAAAGAACAAAAGACCGACCCAGACGAAGCACAAACATCTAAAGGTGACATGGGACAAAACGTTGTCATCAAAATCGAAATCATAGCCTACACTCGACTTGTACTAATGGCAAGTCATCCAGAAGACGACGAAACAAGATCATCCGAAATGAGCATCGAGAATATCGACGAAGGGGGAGTCACTTCAGAAGGAAGTAGTAATACAGGGGGAGCATTAGATAATGAGATCGACAAGGTAAGTTAGGTATGATATCTACCTCCTAACAAGTTATATAAATTTATAAAAATACTTTCTAAGAATTCTTATCAATTAGAAACTAAAATGAAAAATTATTAAAGGAAAGCTTAGAATTAAAAATAGCCTTAGTAAAATCTTGTTGATTAGAAGATTTTGATAAGTTAAAAATCGAAAATGAAAAATTAAAAGATCAAATAGAAAAACATGAAAAGAATCAGTTATGCACATATGTTCAAAATACTAAGAACTATCAAAAGTTAAGTTGGTATTTTAAATATCACAAGGGTCAAATTAGAAAAATTATAAGAAAATTTATTCTTAGAAAATATCTTATTAATCCAGTAGGTAGGAATCTATATTGAGTTTTACATCATGCTGAAATTAAATTTTCATGTATTTTCTAATTTTTATTTTCTTTAATATTTTAGTTGCATACTTAAAATTTTCTAACTTTTTCAAATAAATTTTATTAATTCCTTTATGGTCGAAATTAATTAAATCTTAATTTTTCCATGATTTTTTTTTAAGTTTTAAAATTTTTTAATCGCTATATTATTTTTTATAAACTTTTTAATAAAAATCATATCTTTAAAATTAAAATTATTTTACAAAGTCATTTTTAAAAGTTTTATTTTTCTATGATGAAATATCATGTTCCCTATCAAAAGAAATATTTTTTATTTTTTTATCGTTATTTAATTTTCTACTATTTTTTATCAAAATGATAATTTTTATTATTAAAAATTTTTGAACATTCAATTTTTTAAAAATTTCTTTTTTCTGCAGATATACTTCTTATTTTACATACTTAGAAAATTTTATAAAATTTTTAAAGTTCAAAATCTATTTTTTAAAAAATATATCTCTCTGAATAGAATAATTAATTATGCCTTATTTCAATTTTGTTTATTCATAGAAATTTTATCACTATTTTGGATAAACATGTTTAACTGTTACAAAAAATTCTAAAATTTTTCAACGATAAAGCTAATTTTAAAATTATTTCTTCTAAAACTATTTTTTAAATCATAAAAATTTAGTTTTTTAAAAAAATAATTTTCAGAATTTTTCTAAGTATTAGTCACTATTTGTGTAGCATTTTAGAAATTTTTACTCTTATTTTTAATGTGATTAAAAGAGGAGATTATTAGATTAAGTGTAGGGGGAAGTACATTTTTTACAAATGAATTATTGCAACTTGGGTTGATCACATAAAAAAGGGGGAGATTGTAAGTACCCCTGTGTAACGTCCGAAAATTCTCAAAACTGCATTAGAAATATTCTATGATTTTTCTGGAATTTTTAGATATTTTTCTGGAATTTTTAGAATAGCGGAAGTAACAAAAATAATTAGAACCGCAAAATAGCTTAGGCGGGAATCGAACCCGAGACCCCTCGGATCCGATAACTTTTAGTTAGCCTTAGTAACCAGATGAACCCAGCAGGGCCGTGCTGAAAGGAAAGGGAAACGATTTAATTTATATTAGAGTTGGGCCAAAGTACCCACTTAATATAAATAGGAAGTTTAAGTGGGGTTTGGTTTATTTTTGGTTTGGTTCGGCAACTTCTCCTCCTCTCCAACCCTCACCGCCGACTCCCCTTCTCCTCTCCTTCTCTCGGCGCCAACCACAAGAACAACCTAGGATTCCTTCCCTAAGGGCTCTAGGAGCACCTTCCGGCGACGACTCCGACACGAGGACGTTCCCCTCTGCGAGAAGAACACGTAGACGCGAGAGGATCGTCGAGAAGATCGTCCCCACCGGAAAACTAGCGACTAGATTCGTAAGAAAACTAGCGCACGAGGTAAGAAACCCCTCACCTGCAGTATAAGTAGCTTTCGTTTGATTGCATGCCTTTAGTTTAGCTATATGCAGATTTTTTCGGCACTCAGGGTGTGTTTAAACCCTCCTCGCAAATTAGGGACCTAGTTGAGCACCTCTAGATGGGCCAGACACGTTGTTCTCCTTCAGTTGGAGGCTCTAGAAGTTGTCGGGTGCCTAGAGGTGGTCTCCCTATTAGAGGGGAGAGTTGGAGCACACCAAGTGTTCGACAAAATGATTATTGTAGCTAAATACTACATCAGATAGTTTTCAATTAAATGCATTAGTAGCATTTAAATCAGTATATTAGTCTAGTTTCAACTTATATGGGACTACGGTCCAATGGGTGGGCTCCCACGCCTCTAGGTTTAGATAACCTAGCTATAGGTTCGGATAACCTAGAAACAAAGAAAATAAACAATCGGTAGCTATATTCGATTTTATTTTCGTGGCATCGGACGAGATGTCCATTGGGTTGAGCTCCCAATCGTCCCTAGGTTTAGATAACCTAGTAAACCCTACTAATCATGGGACTTGTAAACCCGGGTCTAGCTAGGGATGCGCAGACGTATAGTTGTCGGGCCCAAACAGCAGCATGATTACTATTTTCACTTATTATGATAATAGCTTTCAAATTCGTAACCTAGTTATGTGAATATAGTTTAAGCTCAGTTTTAGCTCAGTTTTAGTTTCAGTTTCAGTTTAGTTCTCCTAGTTGATACCATGAGATAACTCCATGCTTAGATTTTATTATGCATGTCATGTTTCAGTGTTTATGCCATGTAACTTCAGTATGCCATGCTTTAACAAATCCAGTGCATGTTTTTAAATAGCATTCTTTAAAAACATGATTGCATCGTTGCATGTTTTTGTGAGGTAGATGGTTTCTTACTAAGCTTAAAGCTTACAGATACTTTTTCCTTATACTGCAGATAAAGGTAAAGGGAAAATGGATTAGCAGAGGAAGCTGAAGGTCAATGCAGTGATGGTGTGTGTGGCAGGAACCTGGAATGAAGATCCTTAGGGAGTTTAGCAAATTAAGAACTTAGTTTCTTTTCTCGAGTACCTTTATGCACTTTTAGACCTTAGAATGTTTAAACCATGGAAGATTTGTTTAAGTTGTTAGTAATTATGTTTGAATGCTAGTTAATAGATGTTAGAACTTATTTCAATTGATTTTAGAACTCTTATATGAGATTTTGGCACGAACTAGTGCTGAAATCAGAGTTTCAGTGCGAAATCAGAAACCCAGATCGATCAAAGTTGGGTTGTGCCACTGGATCGGTCAGCTGACCGATCCAGTCGCGAACAGAGAGTTGGCGTCTATTATGGATCGGTCAGCCGACCGATCCAGATGCGAACAGAGAGCACAGAAGCTCACTGATCGGTCAGCCGACCGATCAGTGAGCCACTGGATCGGTCTACCGACCGATCAGTGTGCTCCTGGATCGGTTTACCGCATACAGAAGTGAAATAGCTTATGGATCGGTCAGCTGACCGATCCAGAGTCTTCTTCCGTGCCAGTATCAAGCTGGATCGATCACTGGATCGATCCAACAGCCCAATCAATCCATGGGTCGATTGAAATGCCTGATTACAGCTAGCAGGTCATCCGAGAGGCATAGATTATCTTCCCTAGCATGTGTACAACTCCTAGGTACACTTAGAATATTAAGTTCAGATTCTACAGTAATCAGTTTAGCAAAATTTTAATCAATCCAGATTTCCGCAATAGTAATTTAGCACAGCATAATGTAGCGATCAGCCTCACAGCCTAGTTAGTAGGAGGCGGGTCGTTACATAGTGGTATCAGAGCAGTGTTCCATACTTCCTACACACACATCAGCATTATACCTGCAGCTTCCAAGTAAGAACATCTCTCACTGTATTTATGTTTCTTGTTTTCATGTTTACATATAACTAAAGCATGCTTGTGTATGATAGTATTTAACATGATAACAGTAGTTACTTCATTATGATTGTGTTAGTTATGTATGTCCTCTATGTCTTTAGAAATGGCACGAGGACGCCCAGCTAGAAGGGCACCAGCTACTGAGCCCCAGCATGAGGCAGGCAGTTCAGTGCCTCCCCCAGACCTGACAGCATTGGTGGCTCAGTTACAGCAGCAGTTAGCTGAACAGCAGCAGGAGATAGCCACTCTTAGGGCTAATCAGCAGAATACTCCCACAGTCACCCCTGAACCTGACCTAGCAACCCCAGCATTTATAGAGGTTCCACCAGTCCAGCCTACAGCACCAGCAGCCCCAGTAGCAGAGGCAAAGAGGGAAGTCTATCTGATCCAGTGGCAGAGAGTCAAGCCAGAGAATTTCTCAGGCAGCAATGAACCATGGGATGCTCAAGCATGGTTCAAAACACTGGAGAGGACGATGGAGCTTTTGGACTAGCCGGAACAGGAAAAAGTGAAGTGTGCCTCCTTCTGCCTGACAGGGGACGCCAGTATGTGGTGGGAGAGAATCAGAGCGAAGCGCCCAGTAAACCAGATGACATGGGTAGACTTCGAGAAGGAGTTCTTTGAAGAATTCTTTTACATGCGGGTCACAAACCGCCACTACGACGAGTTCACTGAGTTTCGTTAGGGCAACCTATCAGTTGAGGAAGCCGTGAAGAAATTCAACAGGTTGGCTCGTCTATGCCCTGAATTAGTCAGCACAGAAAGGGAACAAATCCGGTTGATGCTCAAGATGCTGAGGCCGGAAATAGCAATGAACGTGGCTGGTGGCGTTTATAGGCCACAAACCACAGAAGAATTAGTGAGCAGTGCTCTAATCACTGAGTATTACCAGAATAGCATCAAGCAGCAGAAGCAAGTCCTCTCAAAAGCTAAAGGTCAAGGAGGCTCAGGCACTCAGAAACAGCAGGGCCACAGCTCCCATGGCTCTAACTGGAAAGGGAACTCCAGCAACAAACGCAAACCAGGGAGTTACCCAAAAGGAGGGCCAGCCAGCAAGCAACCCAGCTATCCAAAGTGTGCTACTTGTGGGAAATTCCATCCTGGAGTTTGTCGTAAGGGCACACGAGGATGTTTTGAATGCGGGCAGGAAGGGCATATGGCCAAGCAGTGTCCAAACAAGACCAGTCTTCCTCAGCCACAACCGATTCAGTATGGAGGCCAGCCAGCTCAGTTATATCAGATGCAGGCCGCTTTAGATGGTCCATATATCAGCCAGGGCAGATTAGAAGCCCCTCCAGCTACGACCAATGCGAGGATCTACTCACTCACCAGAGAGGACGCAGCAAATGCCTCGACAGTTGTTATAGGTCAGATTAGTATTTTACAGCAAAGTATAACTGTCTTATTCGATACTGGGGCAACCCATTCATACATATCCAGGGCATTTACTGAGAAGTTAGTAGTACCTCCAGAGGTACTCGGTAGCCAGTTCCTTACGACGTTACCTTCAGGAGAAATTATGGCGTCCACGCACTGGCTCAGAGCAGTGCCAAGTCATTATAGCAAACAGAGAACTCTTCTGTGATCTGATAGTGCTAAATATGACTGACTACGATGTCATCTTCAGGATGGACTTCTTGATCAGATATGGTGCTTCCATCGAGTGCCGTAAACAGAAAGTCATATTCCAACCTGAAGCGGAAGCACAGTTCGAATTCGTTGGGGAACCCAGGAGAAAGGCCAAGAAGTTTCTCTCAGCTATGAAGGCACAGAGGTTGATGGATTCAGGATGTACGGGGTTCTTAGCACACGTAGTCAGCACCAGTCAGGACAAGGACCAACAGCTAGCAGAGGTCCGAGTCGTATGTGACTACCACAGGCCTAGCACCAGACAGGGAGATCGAATTTGAGATAGAGCTTATTTCCGGTACAAATCCTATCTCCAAAGCACCTTACCGCATGGCTCCAGCAGAACTGAAGGAACTTCATGAGCAACTACAGGAGCTGCTTGACAAGGGCTTCATCCGTCCTAGTCACTCACCATGGGGAGCGCCTGTATTGTTCGTGAAGAAGAAGGACGGGAGCATGCGCTTGTGCATAGATTACAGAGCACTGAACCAAGTTACGATCAAGAATAGATATCCTCTTCCCAGAATTGATGACCTGTTCGATCAGCTGAAGGGAGCAACAGTGTTCTCTAAGATAGACCTCGGATCAGGTATCATCAGGTGAAGGTTAAAGAAGGGACATACCCAAGACAAGATTCGGGACTAGATACGGACATTACGAGTTCGTAGTCATGCCCTTTAGGCGTGACAAATGCTCCACTACTTTCATGGACCTTATGAACAGGTATTCAGAGAATATTTAGATAGGTTCGTTATCGTGTTCATCGATGACATCCTTATCTATTCTAGAACTCGGGAAGAACACGTAGAGCACCGAAAAGATTGCACCCTTCAAAGAGATGAGACGCCAAGTTCACCAAATGTGAATTTTGGCTAGATCAGTGTCCTCCTGGGCATATCATCTCAAAGGATGGTATCATGGTAGATCCCAGAAGATAGAAGTTGTGAGTAATCGGAAAAGACCCAAGAACGCCGGAGATCGAAGCTTCGGGATTAGCTGTTACTAGAAAATTCGTAGAGGACTTCTCCGGATAGCCTCCCACGACTCTTACCGGAAAGAATGTAAAATTTCGGTGGACGAGGATGAGAACAATGAAATGAAAAGGAGATTGACCAAGGCACCTATTCGACTCTACCGAGAACGCAGATAGCTTTGACATATATAGTGATGCCTCGAAGTTGGGACTAGGAGCGATGCTGATGCAAGATGGCAAGGTAATCGCCTACGCCTCCATACAACTTAAGGATTATGAGAAGAACTATCCTTCTCATGACCTTGAGCTTAATGGTGTTCGCTCTCAAGATTTGGAGACATTACTTGTATGGAGCTCGGTGCGAGTGTATCTGAGATCATCGAGTCCAAGTACTTCTTCACTCGAAGGATCGAATATGCGACACAGATGACTAGAGTGGTCAAGGACTACGATATAGACATCCTCTACCACCCGGGAAAGCCAATAGGGTAGCGGATGCACTTAGCAGGAAGTCCACTTATTATCTCTAGCAGCCATGTCACCACCCCTACAGAAAGAGATCACAGATTTTGGTCTCGAACTCATAGTTGGGCAGCTCTCTACTATGACCTTAGGGTCGACCTTGCTTGGTGACATCCAGACAGCTCAGGAACAGGATCCTGAAATTCAGAAAATCAAGCAAGGATTAGCAGAAACAGAAGGTGGAGAGTTCAGAATATCAGATAGCGGGGTGTTGTATTTTGGTGACAGGCTATGTGTTCCGGATCAGGAGGAGCTACAGAGGAAAATTCTAGATGAGGCTCACAGGACTCCTTATGCGATGCATCCTGGTTCCACCAAAATGTACCAAGACTTGAAGAAACGATTTTGGTGGCCTGGGATGAAGAGGGACATCGCTAGATATGTCAGCACCTGTCTGACCTGCCAGAGGGTCAAGGCAGAACATTAGAGACCAGGAGGAGTTCTGCAGCCTATTCAGATTCCAGAATGGAAGTGGGAAGACATTTCTATGGATTTTATAGTGGGACTATCCAGAACCACGAAAGGTTTCAACACCATCTGGGTAATAGTCGACTGGTTGACTAAATCAACCCACTTCCTAGCTATCAGAATATCCTATTCCATGGAGCAGTTAGCTCAGTTGTATCTCAAGGAGATCGTCAGGCTGCATGGAGTCCCACGAACCATTATTTCAGACAGAGACAGTAGGTTCACATCACACTTCTGGGAGTGTGTACAGTCAGCTTTGGGCACGAAGCTAAAATTCAGCACAGCCTTCCATCCTCAGACAGATGGTCAGACGGAGCGAGTAAATCAGGTACTCGAAGATATGCTCCGAGCATCTGCCCTAGATTTCAAGGGAAGTTGGTGCAAATATCTGAGCCTAGTAGAATTTGCATACAACAACAGCTATCAGGCCACTATCGGCATGGCACCTTACGAGGCTCTCTATGGGAGGAGGTATAGATCTCCAATCTGCTGGTATGAGAGTGGTGAACAGAAGGAACTAGAACTTCAGACAGATCTAGTAGCAGATACCACAACAGCTCAGAGTCGCCAGAAAAGCTATGCTGATACACGGCGCAGACCTTTAGAGTTCTCAGTTGGGGATTCAGTGTTCCTCAGAGTAGCTCCCATGAAGGGAGTAATGCGGTTTGGGAAAAAGGGCAAGCTAAGTCCCAGATATGTGGGACCATACCTTATCAGCAGAAGAGTGGGCAAGGTAGCATATGAGCTAGAGCTACCACAGAAAATGTCAGTTGTCCACAATGTATTTCATGTCTCTATGCTGAAGAAGCATACCCCAGATGCCACCCAGGTGATTGAGCCCCAGTCGGTACAGATCCGCGAAGACCTCAGCTATGACAGTCGGCCTATTCAGATAATAGACCGAGCAGTTAAGAAATTGCGGAACAAGGAAGTACCATTAGTCAAGGTTATTTGGCACAGTCACACAGCAGAAGAGGCAACTTGGGAGACAGAAGCCAGCAGAAGACAGAAGTACCCAGAGTTGTTCTAAGTTCGAGGACGAACTTTTTATAAGGTATGGGGGATTGTAACGCCCGAAAATTCTCAAAACTGCATTAGAAATATTCTATGATTTTTCTGGAATTTTTAGATATTTTTCCGGTATTTTTAGAATAGCAGAAGTAGCACAAATAATTAGAACCGTAAAATAGCTTAGGCGGGAATCGAACACGGGACCCCTCAGATCCGATAACTTTTAGTTAGCCTTAGTAACCAGATGAACCCAGCAGGGCCGTGCTGAAAGGAAAGGGAAACGATTTAATTTATATTAGAGTTGGGCCAAAGTACCCACTTAATATAAATAGGAAGTTTAAGTGGGGTTTGGTTTATTTTTGGTTTTGGTTTATTTTTGGTTTTGTTCGGCAACTTCTCCTCCTCTCCAACCCTCACCGCCGACTCCCCTTCTCCTCTCCTTCTCTCGGCGCCAACCACAAGAACAACCTAGGGTTCCTTCCCTAAGGGCTCTAGGAGCACCTTCCGGCGACGACTCCGACACGAGGACGTTCCCCTCTGCGAGAAGAACACGTAGACGCGAGAGGATCGTCGAGAAGATCGTCCCCACCGGAAAACTAGCGACTAGATTCGTAAGAAAACTAGCGCACGAGGTAAGAAACCCCTCACCTGCAGTATAAGTAGCTTTCGTTTGATTGCATGCCTTTAGTTTAGCTATATGCAGATTTTTTCGGCACTCAGGGTGTGTTTAAACCCTCCTCGCAAATTAGGGACCTAGTTGAGCACCTCTAGATGGGCCAGACACGTTGTTCTCCTTCAGTTGGAGGCTCTAGAAGTTGTCGGGTGCCTAGAGGTGGTCTCCCTATTAGAGGGGAGAGTTGGAGCACACCAAGTGTTCGACAAAATGATTATTGTAGCTAAATACTACATCAGATATTTTTAACAGCTCAGTTAAATGCATTAGTAGCATTTAAATCAGTATATTAGTCTAGTTTCAGCTTACATGGGACTACGGTCCAATGGGTGGGCTCCCACAGTCGCCTCTAGGTTTAGATAACCTAGCTCTAGGTTCAGATAACCTAGAAACAGCAAAATAAACAATCAGTAGCTATATTCAGTATTTTATTTTCAGTGGCACTGTACTGGACCAGATGTCCATTGGGTTGGGCTCCCACAGTCGTCCCTAGGTTTAGATAATCTAGTAAACCCTACTAAATGCGGGACTTGCAAACCCGGGTCTAGCTAGGGATGCGCGCACAGCAAGTACAGTTGCTGGGCCCAAACAGCAGCATGATTACTATTTTCACTTATTATGATAATAGCTTTCAAATTCGTAACCTAGTTATGTGAATATAGTTTAAGCTCAGTTTTAGCTCAGTTTTAGTTTCAATTTCAGTTTAGTTCTCCTAGTTGATACCATGAGATAACTCCATGCTTAGATTTTATTATGCATGCCATGTTTCAGTGTTTATGCCATGTAACTTCAGTATGTCATGCTTTAACAAATCCAGTGCATGTTTTTAAATAACATTCTTTAAAAACATGATTGCATCGTTGCATGTTTTTGTGAGGTAGATGGTTTCTTACTAAGCTTAAAGCTTACAGATACTCTTTCCTTATACTGCAGATAAAGGTAAAGGGAAAATGGATTAGCAGAGAAAGCTGAAGGTCAATGCAGTGATGATGTGTGTGGCAGGAACCTGGAATGAAGATCCTTAGGGAGTTTAGCAAATTAAGAACTTAGTTTCTTTTCTAGAGTACCTTTATGCACTTTTAGACCTTAGAATGTTTAAACCATGGAAGATTTGTTTAAGTTGTTAGTAATTATGTTTGAATGCTAGTTAATAGATGTTAGAACTTATTTCAATTGATTTTAGAACTCTTATATGAGATTTTGGCACGAACTAGTGCTGAAATCAGAGTCGAAATCGAAACCGGATCGATCTATAGATCGATCAAAGTTGGGTTGAGGCTTTGGATCGGTCGGTGACCGATCCGATCGTAACAGAGTTGGCGTCTATTATGGATCGGTCACCGATCCGATCCAACGAAGGCATAGAAGCTCACCGATCGGTCCACCGATCGATGAAGCCAACGGATCGGTCTACCGATCGATCGGTGTGCTCTGGATCGGTCGGTGATCCAGCCACATCTGAAGCGAAATAGCTTATGGATCGGTCGACCGATCCGAGTCGAGTCAAGGCGTCGTTGGATCGATCACTGGATCGATCAACACCTAATCGATCCATGGGTCGATTGAAATGTCTGATTACAGCTAGCAGGTCATCCGAGAGGCATAGATTATCTTCCCTAGCATGTGTACAACTCCTAGGTACACTTAGAATATTAAGTTCAGATTCTACAGTAATCAGTTTAGCAAAATTTTAATCAATCCAGATTTCCGCAATAGTAATTTAGCACAGCATAATGTAGCGATCAGCCTCACAGCCTAGTTAGTAGGAGGCGGGTCGTTACACCCGTGATAGTTTTTGTGTGGTTAATCAAGTCAAGTTAGGTTTTGTTGTGTTAATCCTTGTGTCTAAGTATGTAGAAACTTAGGAGCATAAGAAGTTCAGCGAAAAAACCAGCTAGCGAGAAGGATGACACAGGAAAGAATCATCTGGCTCGGTGCGTCAGAAGGACGAGGTGCTGCGGAAGAGTACGCTAGTGGACGAGAAGAAAACACGCGATATTTTGAGGTATAAGAAGCCGGAGCGAAAGATTGCTCGAAGAGAAGGCCGGAAGATGGGTTCAAGTGAGCCTAATTTTGGATGGCCGAAATAACACAAGCGACCGAAGAAGGCACCTAATAGTCAGCACAAGGCTGACTGATCCGGGCACTCACACCAGTTGGTCTGGGTGCCCAGACCATTTGGTGCCGAAAGGGCGCCTCAATGCAGTGGATCAACTTTGGGTCGACGTCAGCAGTGGTCCGAGCGCCCGGAGCAGTTCCGGGCGCCCAAGAGTGGATAAAAAGTGATCTTCGCACGGTTACGAAGGCTGTTGCATGGAGATAGAGTTTGCCACGCTGGGGGCGCTCAGATAGTGTCTAGGCACCCAGATCGTGCAACGTCAGCAAACGGTCAGATTCAACCAATAGACTATAAATAGAGCCCTTATCTCAGTTGTTTCATGCAACACTTTTTGTGCTCAAAGTTCTTATTCTATTTTCAAGTTTCTGCACTTTCAACATCCTATACGAGGCTTCTCCTCCTCCAACTTATGTCGAAGAAGGAGTCTTCTAGTTGAGCTACATTTCCATTGGATTAGCAACCTCCCCGGTTGCAAACCAAGTAAACAGTTTGTGTCTCATACTTATTTTATGTATTTTAGTTTATTTTATTAAAGTGTTTGTCTTAATCAAAATTGTATGTTTTGAGAATGGTATACTTGTTTTTTCAGGGTAATTCACCCCCCTCTTGCCTGCTGTATGGGACCTACAGTATCGGGGGAGTCGAAGGTGAGATATATCAATGCTTATACAGATAGCAAGACAGTTCATGGGCATTGTGTCTACTATTAACCAGTAAACAAACAGATCTTCAAGAAGGTTCAAAGGGTAAATCTACCTATCCTATACTGGACTCAACTATTGAATGCTATCACATACCCTATTTTTATTTATATGAGGGATTGTTAGAAATGTGAATGGACAAGAGGTGGAAAGGAATAGGAAAGAAGCTCCATTGTGAATGAGACTTTAGTCTCATATTGTGAGTTTCAAGGCATATTGGTTGGTTAATTTATATTGATTCACATGTATTGATGATAAAAATAAATGCTGGGAAGAGACTCTCTCTCATGCATGGGTGAGTAGGGGGGTGTAAATTCATGACCCAGATTGCACTAAATAAAGTTGACTCATGTGCGAGCACGACCTGTGCTCGCTGAATGTCAGACTGGTTGGGACAAATATTTGCCCAAGCGAATGAACAAATGTGGTTATTTAAGTGTGTAACAGGTGCATTAAATTGAAGATAAATGAGGAATCTGTAAACGGTCGAGTGAAATGTTGACGTTTTAAAGCTCAGCGAGTAATAATCATTAATCGATCATTAAATGTTGTCCATTGGTCTGAGCTTCTATATAAAGAGGTTGCAATCATAAGTAGAGGGCACACAAAAAAAAACTCTCCACCCCCCTCGGTCTTCTTTGTTGTGCATCTTACGCTTGGTTGTGTACCCGCGATAGCAGTTGGGTACCTCTCAGTTCATCGTGATCATTAGTACTTGCGTATATCACAGTTAACCATTATATCATGGGAAACAGATGACCCGAGAAAACCTCGAAACACAGCCAGAGGTGGGGTAAATCTGTTTCAAAGAAACTACGTCCATCGCATGCCTCGGTGCGCTCAGCTGCTTTGTAGCTCGGTCGCTCTACACTCAGTACTCGACAGAAACCAACCCCCAATGACGACATGAAATTATCTACTCAGGTCATCTCGATAGATAAGTTGAATTTGATTTGGTGTAATTTCAATTCAGTTAATTTCTCAAAATCTCTAACAGATCGTCCTATGTAATAGACGAATGGATTCACAAATCCTTCCACTAATTCATTTGTTCCTGATTTTCTATCCACCCAAAATCGGACAGAACGTCTTTCCTTCCCATCGCGTGCGTCATTGTCCTCAACCACACTAACCTTCGACAGCTCATTGCACAATTGACCTTACACAGCTGCTCACGCTCATGACGAGCGACTGGCGTCCCTGCACGGCCGCTTGCGAATGGCTAGCGACTTTGCATGACCACACATCTACAGGTCGGCGAAACATGTATGGCTTAGAGCATGATCAGGGATTCCGTTCTAGTAGTCATCTCCTCTTCGCTCTTCCCTTCGAAGTGATCTGGAGGGATAGGGATGAGCATGGTGTGTCTTGCCTCAAGTGTGTCATTGAGGAGAGCACGGGTAGGGTCAGACAGTGGAGCTTGAGGGAACTTTGGTTTTCATCCTGAAATCGTCAGCTTCTTGCATATTTGATACTTTCTTGTGTACCTCGAAGCTTGCAAGTGGAAGCATCCTGGAGTACCTCATGGCTTTGGTGTTGTCGCAGCTAATGGTGAGGAATCTAATCATTTCGTGATGGTTAGTGTTAGTTCGATTTATTTTGATGTTCCTGTGATGAATGTTTTTCATTTTGTAAGAAACGTCTTTGAAACTAGATTTGATCCAACAGATTTTTACGAAATAATTTTTTAACCAAAACTTTAAATTGCTCTTAATTTATAATCAGCCAAAAATAGTGTATACGTAAATATTCTGAATCACAATAGGTTAAAGTCCGCCTTCTGCTATCAGTAACCTTATGTTTGGGAGGAAAGGGAAGGGGGAGGGAAGGATAACTAAAGAGAATGGGAGAATTGATTCTGTTTAGAATGGAGTGAGTTAAGGAGAGGAAGGAGAGAGAAGGATAAGTCTTTCCCTTATATGCACAGGAATCGACAAAATTTCTTCATCCTACATCAGGGTGTAAGGAAGGAGACTAGATCTCCTGGTCCATGTGTTTGTGGATCATGGGATGGATTATATGGAATTGTGGTCAAATCGTGGTCGCAATCCAACCACAATTGATTCTGATCTCTCCTTGGGTTCATCGTTCCCACAGGTTATAGTTTAGGTCGGGACGGGTGGTCGGAGATCGTCGATGATGGACAAGTGACCAAGTTGTTGGGCCCCGAGCGGGGGACAACTTTCGGGTGGCCTCCGGCCACCCGCTCTGACTCAAACTATAACCTGGGGGGACGATAAACCCAGAGAGGAATCACAATCAATTACGATCGGATCGCAACCATGATCCAACTGTAATTCTATGTGGTTCATCCCCTTGTCCATAAAATTATGGACTAGAAGATGTGATCCCATAAGGGAAAGAATCTCATAACAAATTTATTCCAATTTTATCTCTATTTAAATGAAATATTTTAAATAATTTTTTTAATTCTATTGAAATTATTCTATTAAAATATATATAAATTTATTTTAAAATTTAAAAATTATAGATAAATTATATTGATTTATTCTATATATTTCCATCTATTAATATTATTAATAATAATTTTATTAATTTAATTTATTATTATTATTTTTTGAAATAAGATAATTTTATAGGTTTATATATTTAACCTTTATTTCTCTCACTTTCTTGTCAAATAAGATAACATATGTTAAGTTAATAAACTTTACCCTTTTTCCAAATAAGTGGAATATAAATATTTTCTTTACCTTTCCTTCCATTTTCACTAATGAACCTCCACTCATCCCATCTAAACAGAAGCTAAATGACTGTGACAAGTATCCACGATGACAACAATTGCCCACGACGACTAAGAGGGCGAGCGACGAGTGACTCGTGAGGCGTCCACCCACTATCATTTGTGAGTAGCAAATAACTCATGAGCATCCACACACGATCATTCAGGGTGATCGTGAGTGGTGAGATTCTTTACTCTCCTTGCCCTCTTCTTCCCTTCAACTTCTCTTTTTTTTCTGGGTAGGTATTTGGTTGATAAATTTGAAAATGAGAAAATTAGATGACACTAAAAAATAGTGTTTGGATTATAGATTTGAAAACAATTTTTAAATTTATAAGAATCAACTAAACTCATATAACTAAATATATTTCATTTTTATTTTTATTCTATTTTACTATCAAATCTATATCTATAATTATTTTAATCATTTAACTAAATACCATCTGAAAATTCTTCTCTCTCCGTTATGTTTCTTTCATCTCCCTTTCCTTCGGATATTTTTCCACGACTAAATGAATGAAATCCTTTTCTCACTCATCCGCTCTTTCAAATAAACAGAGCAAAACACTACCTGGCCTGCTCTGATGTAAGTCTAAGAACGTAGGTGAACAATCACAGCGTAATATTTGAAAACGTGAAGCACAATCATCTGACTTTTAAACATGCTGCCTGGTTCCTTAAAGTCATCTATTTTTAAAAGTCAACTATCAGACCGTACTAGCCAGAGATTTGATTTCTAGATTGACGTGCCTCAGTAATTACGCTAGCCCACCGACTTGAGATATATTTTTTTTTTAGCACTTTTAATTTTTCTCTTTCATACGTGTGATCGAAAATTAAGAATATCGAACCCCACTTGTAAAGTCTCTCTTTTCCACAAATTCCTCTACAGCTTTTACGTATAATAGTAAATTAATTTATTATTTAATTTCGTAAAGTCAACTATGAATAGCGGATCTTGACAAATTCTAGCTTCAGGAAGAGTTGACTCTTGATCCTCACCAATCGTTAGACTAATTGTGGCTTCTAGATTTTGCATTGTTTTGACTTTTTAACGGTCAAATTTTTTCTTATCCGAATTTATTTAAAAATAATTATTTTCGTTGAGACTATCCAATTTTCCAATTTTTTTAATATAAATAAAAATATATTTTTACACAGAACTTAGTTAGACCTAAGCCAAACCGGCCCGCACGAATTGGGTCAAGCCGGTGACTTGACACGTGAATCCCACGGTTTGTTTTCAGCCGGACCGGGCCCATGGTTCTGTACTTTCCTTAGTCACCGGACGCCGACCAAGAATGTTACTCAATGCCTTTATTGATTGGCCCACCAGGTGTGAACCCGAACAATGTTCAAGAAAAAGAAGTAAAATATAGTATTATTAATATTATTTAAGCCCGCGCGGGAAGATCGTATTATAATTATAAGAATCTCAGGTGAAATGACATTTCTACCCTCCCTCGTCCCCTTAGTTAAAAAATCTCCACTTAGTCATTGATTCTAGAACCTGTTTTAAAAAACATCATTCCCGTTCATTTAACAGAAAATTGCCCAAAAATTCCTGTAGATAAATTCAACTTTTTTTTTCAGTGCCTCTGTCAGATAAAATTTATTTCCATTTTTTGAATATATTTTTTTTTAAAATTCAAACTCCCTAATACATACCAATTTATTTAATTATTTTCATATTTTTTATAAAAAATCTAAAATAAAATATAATTTCTTCTTAGTTCAACATAATCTAATTATAATCTAGTATATGTTCTATTAATTGTACAATTTCTATCAATTATGAATCGATCGACAATCGATTGATTTGTCGCGAGGGAACAAAAACCCTTATTATTTTTTATAGGTACAAAATATATAAAATAAAGTATATTTTTTTTTAAAAATTCAGCATTATTTAATTAGAATCGAATATATTCTTCTATCTAATTGAGCATGACTCTTTTTTTTGCCTTCCAATCGATTGGACGATATATTAATCGATTGACTTAGGCTGAATCGATTAGGAGCCTAAGTTAATCGATTGGTATGAACTTCCAATTGATTGGTCAGGCGAAAAAAGAATTGTGTTTAATTTGATAAAAAAAGATTAGATTTTAATTTGAATGTGTTGAATTTATGAGAAATTATATCTCATTTTAAATTTTTTTACCTAAAAAAATATGATAATTAGGTAAATCGATGTGCATTAGAAAATTAAAGGGAGTTGAAGTAAAGAAAAATTTACATGCAAAGAATGAGAATAAAATACTTTGTCGCAACAATTTTCTTTTCTAAGAACGACAAATATTCAAAAGGTACTAAACATATGGAAATAAAATAGTTTGTCGTTAAAGAAGAAGTTCATAAACAAAGAGTGTCAATTAAGCACATTATCACCAACCTTATGATTGTCGATCCATTAACTAAAGGATTGCCACCAAAAACATCTAATGAACGTGTCATAAGAATGGACATTATGGAAAATTGTTAATGATTTCATAATTAAGTTTATGCGCTTTTGTATTTGACTCTCTGAGCTCTTTAAATGTTATTTCTGATACATTAATGCATCTTGTTTTTTCTATGTTAATGTATATACATGAAGGAATTATGCAATTATTAACAAGATTTGTCTCTAATAAGAATATTATGGATGAACCATTATGTTATGTCTGTTAAGTATAGAACTAATATTATGATACATAGAAGGAAGTATGTCGAACTAATAATGTACAACCATTATGATCCTTATTAGTTTTTGCTTAATGATGATTTATAATTGACCAATTTAAGAAAGAATTTAACTTACATATTATACATCATGTTTAAAGTGAATAAAGTTATATGGACAAGTGGGAGAATATTAGAAATAATTCTTTATTTATTTCTTATTAATGCCCATATGTATAATCTATTTCTCTAATCAATTGCTAATATGTCTTGATTTTATAATATGATTAAATAGCCATAATTATTGTTAATGGTTACATTTATATTTGTCAATGAAGAGACAATTCTCTTTATATTCATGCAAATGAATTTAAAATAAGATGAGGCAATATGAGAATAAACATATTGCATTAAGAGACAATTAAATGTATACATTGATGGAATGTGTAAATGAAATGTCACAAAATGATCTTCCCTTTACCCTATTCATAGACCTTTGCTTCATTAAAGAGGCTATGAAAGTATAAAGGTCAAGAGGGAGAAACACAATTGTCTAAGGGGTTCTAGTTTCTTCATACTTAAAGATCATCATGAACCAAGGTATGTTTTACTTTTAAGTATCATATTTGTTAGGTCACTTCGGGAGCTAGAGGGGGGTACGTTGATTAGCTCCATTCGTTTTGATGAGTTATTGCAGTGGAAAACACTCAAGCAAATGCTAACACCAAAGATTTGCTTGATTTCCACCTCAAGAAGAGGGTGACTAATCCAAGAATCCAACCCTCACTCACACATCTACTATAAAACACTACTAAACACTCCGGAGACGGAGAAGTCTCGTACAAACTCACATACACAGTAAATACAAGAAGAAAGATACAAGCTGATACAAATGAGATCTTACAAGATTTACAATGAAGAAATCCTAGTTTGCTCACTTCTTACTTGTAGACACCTCTTGAACCTTGGAAGTGCAGCAACACTTGTTTCCAAGAAACTTTCAAGAACTGGTGTGAAGATTTGTGCTCGGTGAAGAGAGTGGAAGAGAAGAGCTTTACTGAAATAGTGTACGAGAACCCTTTTATTGGGCTCACAACGGCTAGTTTGTCAAACGTAATTGATTACCCTAATCGATTACACATGCCTAATCGACTAGCTTAATCATTAGGCATGTTATGTTTTGATGCGAGAATGAGCCGTAGCGATTAAGCAACCTTGCTTAATCGTTTACCAAAGCTACTATTTCTTCGTAGAACATTTTAATCGATCACCCTAATCGATTAAGGCTTGCTGAATTGATTACCCTAATCGATTCAGCCTCATGTTGTTTCTCACAACAACAAGCTTAATTGATTACCCTAATCAATTAAGCATGTTGTAATCGATTGCCCTAATCGATTACGACACTTTCTGTTTCCTCACAGAAAGTTCCTTAAGCGATTAAGCATTGTGCTTAATCGCTTAACACACTGTGTAATCGATTAACCTAATCGATTGCTAAACCCTAGCTTCCAAACCTAAATCTAGGGTTTCTTACCCAACATCTGGTCAACCGTGACCTATTGGGACTTCACATTGCCTAGCATCCAGTCACCCTTGACCTGCTGGGACTTCTTCACCAAGTGTTTGGTCAATCCTTTGACCAACTTAGATTTTTATCCTCGTGCTAAGTGTCCAGTCAACCTTAACCCACCTAGACTTACCGTCTTGTCAAGTGTCCGGTCAATCCTTTGACCCTCTTGAATCTTCTAACTGTCTGACTTCACTCAACAGGACTTTCTCACTGTCTAGTTTCACTCCCTAGGGATGTTCACCTAGCTTCACTCACCAGGATTTCCTTCTACCTAACTTCACTCACTAGAGCTTTCACCTGGTTTTACTCACCAAGATTTTCTCACTGCATAACTTCACTCACTAGGATTTTTCACACCAAGTGTCTGGTCAACACTGATCCACTTAAATTTTTTAACTTTTGCCAACCTTCCCGTTGAACTTGCCCTTGTCTAACATCCATTTATGACTTCTCAATCAAGTATCTAGTCAACCTTAACCTACTTGACTTTTCTTCACATCAAACTAGTCAAACTTTGACCAGTGGAGAATTGCACCAACAATCTCTCTAAATGGACAATTGCACCTCCAATCTCTATATATTGTCAAACATCAAAACTTAAACATCATGACTAAGCTTGAGTCAACTCAAGCTTAGTCAAACTGGTCAACCATGACCTAGGAAAATTATACTTACAATCTCCCTTTTTTTTATGTTTGAGAATACGTTTAAGTTAGGTTAATCTCATAACCACAACTTCTTCTTCATGTCAAAGCATGAATGAGGGCTTCCTTCATTCTCCCCATTAACCCAAGGGGTTCACAATTTTCCCCTGTGAATATGAAGAATTTTCTAACTTAAGCCCTACATTCTCCCCTTTTAGCACACATAAAAAACTCTTCTCCTTAAGAGTTATCTCCACGTTGTTCACAAGCTTGGTTGTTGTTCATAACATCACAATGAAGGTCTCATACCCTTCATTGTGTCTAAATGCTCAACCTAGAGCATACATAATAATGAAGGTTTACAACCTTCCATTGTTTCTAAAAAAAATCTAAGTCATGTCTTTAAGGAGTAGCTCCCTCTCAAAACATGCTCCAAACTTCTGTCATTGTACCAACAATAATTTGGAGTTCCTAAACTTTTAGGAAACCTAAAATTTGAAGTTTTGAGGTTTAAAATTCAACTTTGAAACTAAACCTCATCTTAAACTTCAACTTAGTCTTCTTTACCATTCCATTCTTGTTTTCATCAAGAAAACTACCCTTAAATATTCATAAATGAATTTCTGAGGGTTAGGAATGATTAACATGACTAAACACGGCCTTTTCAACTTAAATGAACTTTTTAAAGCTGAAATCAGGGCCTTAAGCGATTAGAGATACTTCTTAATCGCTTAAATATGACCTCAATCGATTAGCACACCGACCCCTTAATCAATTGCTGTAATCGATTAAGCCTCTTCCGTGAGCTACTATGCTCACAAAAACTCACCTTAATCGATTGACCTAATCGATTAAGGTGTGGTAATCGATTGTCCTAATCGATTACCATTTCTTAAACTCTGAAATTGATTTCATCTAAATTTCAGAAATGCATAAATAATTCTATAAAATTTTAAAAATTATGAAAATTTATGTAGACATTATTTATGATATATACTATCATGAAAAAATAGTTTTCTAAGAAAATACATCTTATTTTTAAAAATTGACACAAAGTTGAAAACTCTTGAAAACTTCAATGTTTATTCCAAGTTTGTGTCTAACTATATAATAGTGATTTCTATCAAAAGATAGTCTTCACCAAGATTTTCTAAAGTATATTTAAAATCTTTTTTAAAACCAAATTTTCAACTACGATCTTTGGGCTAAATGCACATGACTTATACATTTGCTTTCCCTATGATTGGATGACACATAACTATGTGTTTTGATGAAATCAAAACTCAAAAAGATACACTAAATCAACATCTTGAGTTTTGTTCATCCTCTTAACATCTCACTTGTATCTAATGTGCACTAAAATACATATAAGTCAACTTATATGTACTACTCCATTCGTCCTTTCCAGTAGCCGAAGTCTTGGTGATCATCCAGACTTTGCACTTATATGTACGACGTTCCTTCATGAAGCTCGATCAGCTTCTCCCATAGCTCCTTTGCACTTGAGAACGATCCTACTCTATTGAGTTCCTCCTTTGTCAGACCACACTGGAGTATGCAGGTTGCCTTAACTCGAGTGGTGTTGCACCAGCTTCGAGCAAAAATCGATTCGAACGAGAAATAGATCGGAATATAGCAATTATACTAATTCCAGTTGACTCCGAAAAACTGAAAATACCATAAAAAATTGCTTGATTGGTGGTTGCACCAAATCGAAGCTACCCCGCTCTAATACCAATTGTTGGATCGAAAGCACTAGAGGGGGGGGGGTGAATAACGCTCGTGGCTTTCACACGTTTCGGATTTGTAAAACGATCAAATACATCAGAAATAAATAAACAAACACACACAGAAGACCAAGGTATTTACTTGGTTTGGAGCCTGTGGCGACTCCTACTCCAAAGCCCGCGATCGAAGATCGCTTTCGGTTGGCAATCACTATCAATCCAAAATTCTTTTACAATTAAAGAGTACAAGTGATGAATAAAGAAATAATACCAACAATACACAAGAATTGAAGAAACGAGGTCGTTAGTTGTCAGAGTAGTAGCGGGTGGTGGAAGCGTTCGGAGAGCGTTCAAAAGCACCGGTTGTTCTGTTCGAGATTGATGATCAGGCTGCTTCCCGAGACTCCATTTTATAGCCTTTACAGATCTGATCCAGATCCTTGAAATCTGGGATCAACTTTGACCCGAGGCGGATCGGTCGACCGATCCCCGGTTCTATCGACCAATCAGGCGATCTCTGTTAGGACCAAAAGTAGTTAGAGGGGGGGGTGAATAGCTCGTCGCTCGCTCGTTGCTCGACGTTGCTTGTTTCTTCTAAGATGTGCAGCGGAAAATACAGAAACAAATCACACAACGCTAACACGGTTGGTTTACTTGGTATCCACCTCACAAGAGGTGACTAGTCCAAGGATCCACACCACGCACGCACCCTCCACTATTATAACACTCCTTTTCGGTAACTACCGAGGGCGGAGAAGCCCTACAAGACTCAATACAAGAAGAGAGGGAAAGGATACAAGAAATACAAGCTTACAAGCTTACAATGAGTATAAACCCTAACCCTAGCTTCTCTTCTTGGCTTTGATCCGCCTCTTGACTTGGAGAACTTCCAAGATCCTTCAAGAACTGGCGATCTGAGCTTTGTGAGTGCTGTGGAGGAGCTGGCGAGAGGTCTGGAGTGAATCGGAGAAGAGGTCTTGAAGGAATCGTGCGCCTGCGGCCTTTATCGACGCCAACGGTCGGATCCCGATCGATTCGAATGTTCCCAATCGATCGGGGAGGCTTTGGATCGATCCACGGATCGATCCAGAGCGCCTCTGTGCTCTGAGAAAAACGCCTGGATCGATCCATGGATCGATCCAGCGCTTATCGCGCGAAGCAGCCGCGTCCCAATCGATCCACTGATCGATTGGGACATCTGGATCGATCCACGGATCGATCCAGAGGCTCTCTGTTCGCTAGGAAAGGCTTAGATCGATCCACTGATCGATCCAGTACTTGGTTTTTGCCCAAAACCAAGTCCCAAGCCTACCAAACCAACACCCGGTCAACCTTGACCTGTTGGTACACCATGCCTAGCATCTGGTCACTTCTTTGACCTGCTAGGACTTCCCACCAAGTGTCTGGTCAATTCCTTTGACCCACTTAGACTTTTCTATTCATGTCAAGTATCTGGTCACTCCCTTTGACCTACTTGGACTTCCATCAGATGTCTGGTCAATCCCTTTGACCTATCCGTATTTCCTCGTGCCAAGTATCCAGTCAATCCTTTGACCTACTTGGACTTCCCAACACCAGATGTCCGATCATCCTTGATCCATCTGGATTTTCCCTTGCCTGGCTTCACTCACCAGGACTTTCACCTAGTTTCACTCACTAGGGTTTTCCATCTGCCTAGCTTCACTCACTAGGGCTTTCACCTGGCTTCAATCACCAGGACTTTCACCTAGCTTCACTCACTAGGACTTTCCATCTGCCTAGCTTCACTCACTAGGACTTTCCTTCTTCCTAACATCCCAGTTAGGACTTCCCAGTCAAGTATCCGGTCAACCTTGACCTACTTGACTCTTCTACAATCAATTTCTTATTGTCAAACATCTAAACTCAAACCAAGACTCAGCTTGGTCAACCAGGTCAACCTTGACCTGAGGGATGTTGCACCAACAATCTCCCCCTTTTTGATGTTTGACAATACCACAATAACACTTACAATACCACATGTAAGTTAGGCTAATCCTATAGCCTTAATCTTCATGCCACTAGATAATGAACACATAAATTAAGCTCTTCATTCTCCCCCTAAGAGGGCACACTCCCTCTAAGTAATGAAAGCCTAACTTACACCCATGCACAGGTCCTTTCATTCTCCCCCTATTGGCACACATCAACCCATCTTTGGGCACACATCAACCCATGCCCCAATTTTGGGTACACATCAACAAATCCATTTGTTGACGACTCTGTTAGATTGTATACTAAAAGCCTAGCTTTTGGTATAAACATTAATCTAGAAATAAGAATCGCATTGGTCAAATGTCTACATTTATGATAAATGTAGTTGTTCAATTAATTTATATTGTAGATAACATGGTGTGTGGTGTCACACACAGAGGATCATGTTATCAGTACCTTATAAATTATAAACATTAGCTCACGACCATAATGGAAAGGAACAAACCATTGGAAGGTCGTAGTGTAATTAGGTATTAGTTTATCTTAACTATATAATTACACTAGTACACTTAGAGTGTATTGAGTAGGACCATTTGAGGTCGTTCCTTTTGTACTGACTTTATGAAGGAACAAAGACCTCAGTTATTATGGAAGTGTGTGCTCTTAATCCTAATATAATAACAAGCACATATATTTGATATTTATTTCTTTAATTTATCAATGGGTGAGATTTAGTTCGATAAATCAATAAGCCCGATAAGTTGGGAAATGATATCACTTATAGTGTGTGTTGTTGATTATAGAAGGAAACTGTGTCCTAGTGATCTAGGTTGAGAATGTCCCCAAGAGGAGCTCATAAGGATTGTCATGTTAAACCCTGCAGGTGGACTTAGTCCGACATGACGATGAAGTTGAGTGGTACTACTCTTGGAGCTAGATATTAATTAAGTGAGTTGTCAGTAACTTACTTAATTAGTGGACATTTGTTATCTTAAACACAGGGAGACTAACACACTCATAATAAGCAGGAGCCCAAAATGTAATTTGGGATTGGTGCGGTAGTTCAATAATATTTCTTTAGTGGAATGAATTATTATTGATGAAATTAAGTTGTGTGTTCGGGCACGGGATGCTTAATTTCATCGGAGACCAAAACCAATTCCTCCTCTCGGTCCCTATCGTAGCCTCTAGTATATAGAGATTTATACCCACCGCATACCACCTTCTTACCCATCCAATGGGGCCAAGCTAGCTTGGAACCCAAGCTAGGGCCGGCCAAGACCAAGTGGATGAGCCATGTGGGGCCAGCTTGGGTCCCAAGCTTAGGTGGCTGACCACTAGAGTATTTAAAAGGATTTTTATTAAAATTATTTCTTATGTGGATATCATGATTTTAAAAGAGAGTTTAAAAATTAAAAATTTCCTTTTATAGCTTTCTACAAAAGATTAAGAGAAGAGATTAATCTCTTTCCTTATTTGTAGTTTAAAAGGATGGTTTTAATTTTTGGTAAAACTTTCCTTATTTGTAAATCATCTACATGTTTAAAGAGAGTTTAAAATTTGAAATCTTTCCTTATTTGTTGATTAAAGGAGGATTTTAAATTTTAAGAAAACTTTCCTTTTAACCATGTTCATGATTTAAAGAAAGTTTAAAATTAATAATTCTCTTTATTAGTTTCTACAAAAGATTGAGAAAAGATTTGATATCTTTCCTTATTTGTAGATTAAAGAGATTTTAATTTTTAGAGATAACTTTCTTTTTATCCACATGTTTAAAAGAAAGATTTTAATTTATTAAATTTCCTTTTTATAAACCAATCATGAAGGGATTAAATTATTGGAGAAATTTTATAAATTTCTGGAGACAAATTAGGAAGTTTTAATTAATTAAAACTCTCCTTGTTTGTAGCTTTGGTGTGGCCGGCCAAATAGAATTGAGAAAGAAAATTGTTTTTAATTAAATAATTTTTCCTTTTCAATGGAAAAAGAATTAAGGAAATTTTTATTAAATTTTCCTTATTCGCCAGGATCAAGGATTATAAAAGAGGGAGTAGAGGAGGACAAAAAGCAAACGACTCTATTCTATTTTTCTTTCTCTTTTCCTTGGTGTTGTGGCCGGCCAACCTCTCTTCCTCTCTTCCTCTTGGTGGTGGCCGAACCTTCTCTATTGGCTTGGAGCTCTTGTGGTGGCCGGATACTACTTGGAGAAGAAGAAGAAGAAGGAGACAAAGCTTGTATCCTTTGGAGCTTGGTTGGTGGAAAAAGATCTTCATCTTTTGGAAGCTTTGTGCTTGGCCGAAACTTGAAGAAAGGAGAAGAAGGTGCTTTGGTGGATTCTCATCTCGGAAGATCGTTGCCCACACAACGTCCGAGGTTAGAAGAGGAATACGATAGAAGATCAGGAGGTCTTTCTGAAAGGTATAACTAGTATTTTTTCTTTCCGCATCATACTAGTTATTTTTGGAAATAATATCAAATACAAGAGGCTTACGATTCTAGTATTTCGAATATGTTTTTCGAAGTTGTGTTCTTTTGTTTTATTTTTCCTTGTGATTTGATTGTTCTTTTTGGTTAACCTAAAGTTATTTTAGGAAATTAAATATTAGATTTCTATAAAAGGTTTTGTCTAGTCGGTGGTGGTTGCTCCCATATCCAAGAAGGTCATGTGCCTCGCCACGTCAGTACTGGGAACCAATTATGGAAATTAATATTTAATGAAATTAATAACTTAAGGTGATTTGGGTCGAACGTGTTAAGTTCCGCAGGAGATCCAAGTCAAAACCTAAAAGAACAAATAGATTAAGTTTTGGATCAAACGTGTTAAGTTCCGCAGGCGATCCAAAATTTAATTTAAAAGAACACATGGTAGCTAGGAAAAGGTTCAGACCTTTGTACAAAATTTTTGTACAGTGGAACCTCTAGGCTTTCCGAGTAGCAACCAACAATTGGTATCAGAGCTAGGGTTTTGCCTCTGTGTATTTGGTATTAGTTTAATTATGCACATGCCATACATAATTTAGGCAGGTTAATAGTAGGATGTGCTAACTTTGTGGATGCAGGATCCAACTATTATGACTTTTAGTTATTATGTGTGTTATTGGACCCTTGGACATGTCAAGGGCATTTATCTGTGTGTGCATGATTGTATTAAAATACAGCAGGAGCTGTATTTAGTTTTATTAGGATTTTATTTTTGATCTAGATACATGTACATTCCTTTTATGGAATATAGGATCAAAATGTAAAATTCTATTTATGTCGCGGATCGAATCTTGCAAAGCGTGGAACCTTCTAAGGACCAGAGGCGCAGCGGAACTAGGAGCAAGATGGATGCGACAGCTAGACCCGGTGGCGGTGGCCAAATATGGCAGCAGCTTGGGATGCCAACACACGGAGGACAACTAGAGATAAAAGCCATAATAGTTGAAAATTAGATTTTCTATTTATTGCTTTTATATTGTGTTGTGTGTGAATGTTAGTATACATGACTAGTAGGCTAGCATAGTTAAAATTCCTCGTTTATAAATAACTAAGTGGGAGAGGGATTTTTAAGTAAATCCCATGGTCTCCATTACTGGTTTGTAAGTGATGCAAACAAGCTTGCGCGTTGGCTCTGAGTGCCTTCCTCCATAACGGATGAGCTTGTTTGCGGATCACTAGAACAGACTTCCATTTTTGGATGACTATAGGAAGTTAATTAAGAGCGTGTGATCTTCCCCAACGGAAGGGGCATAATCTTATTAATAGACTTAGTGTCAAGTAATGGTATACACTTAGACACATTTAATAGTATCCTCCCCAACGGAGTCACTACTATCACTTGTGTGACCAAAGGGAAACCAACTATTGATTTGTCATAAAATTAGATTGACAATATAATAAAATTAATAAACCCCTCTTACAAATGTTTGAATTTGTATACGTCCACACTAACGTGGCATACAAGATTCATGGTGTTTGAGGTAATTTTATTTGTCAAAAAGTTATATTGACAAGATAGTCAATGGGTAAAACCCTCCTCTTACAAATGATGAATTTGTATACGTCCACACTAACGTGGCATGCAAAATTCACGGTATTTGAGGTGTTGGTGAATTTAAATAATATTGTTTGAGGAATCAATATTATTTTAAATTTAAAGAGTTTTGACCAAATATTTGATCAAAGACAGATCAACCATTAATTTTATTCGTCATAAAGTAAAGTTGACGAGATAATAAAATTAATGAATAAAATCTCCTCTTCGATTTTGTATACACAAAATTCATGGAGATTTTAAGGAGTTGATCTTGACCAAATATTTTTGTGATTTTTAGGATGTTTGTCAATCCCCAGTAGTCATACTCTAGAAAAGACTTAGTAGTCCCAATTGTAATGATTGGAAATAGGACTTGGACATTAAGGTAGACTGTCTTCTAAGAACTAAGAACAATTTAGGTGTATTTAATTCATTAGTTGAAACATGTCTAGTGGTGTTATCTACAAGAACCTGGAGTGTAGATACAAGATACCATTAATCATGTCTGCAATTCATTGCAGGGTTCCAGGAAACCCGACAACTAAATGAAAGGTAAATCACCGTCCACATGGGTACTACTGTAAAAGTGGTAGTTGCAGGGGGAGATGTTTATCCTTTGATAAGAATAAAATATGGATTTTAAGTAATTGTCTTTACGTACCAAGTTTAGAAAGAACGATTTCGGTTTCTAAACTATTATAGATATTGTGTCTATTTTGATAACAAAGTTGTTATCAAGAAAAATAGGGAAGTTATCTATTCTGGTATGATGGTTGACAATTTATAATCCAATAACTCCCACGATGCAACAAAGGGAAATTAGTAACACATCTTCTAATTTTAAGAGAAAGCAACCTTCGGGAATGAACCAATTATATCTTTGGCATCTAAAGCTAGGTTATACTTGAGTAGGATTCATTGGTAGCTGATGAACTTTTGGGTTCATTGATAGTGGAAATCTTTCCAACCTGCGAGTCTTACTTGGAAGGAAAATAACCAAGAAGCTTTTAAGTCCAAGGGGTATGGAGTCAAAGATATGTTGAAATCGGTTCATTCGATTTGTGTGATCCTATGACTATCCGGACAAGAGGCGTATTGAATATTTTGTCTAATTTATAGACAACTATTCAAGATACAAATAAATTTACTTAATGTACCGCAAGACTAAGTACTTTGATTAGTTCAAAGAGTACAAGGTTGATGCGGAGGAATAAAGTACAAAGTCACTATGGAAGATCGTAGTGGCAAGTACCTCTTGAGAGATTTTAGGAGTCACTTATCAGAAGTTGGATTTCAATCCTAACTAACTGCATCTGGTACACCCCAACAGAATGGTGTAGTAGAAAGAAGGAAAAGAACTCTTATGGAATAATTAGATAGATGATGAGTTATTAAGAAAATTACCAAATTTGTTTTAAGGATAAACTCTGAAAATGAAAGTGAACATAGTGCCTTCCAAGTTATAACTCTCTACTCATATAGAATTGCTGAATAGGCGTAAGCCTATTTTGAAGCATATTCGGATTCAGGTAATCCAGCATATATGTTAAAGAGAGATAATGATAAGTTGGATAGGAGTTCACTTGTTTGTAAGTTATCCTAGATAAACAAAAGTAGGTTTATAGTCTTAAAAATCAGAAGGTCATTGATAACATCAATGACTAATTTTAGAAAAGGACTATATAATGAACCACGTGCTCATAAGTAAATTTGTTCTTAAGAAAATAATAAAAGACATGTCTAATCTAGTACCAACTGTACAAGATGAGATACCACAAGAAAACTGCAACACGTATCACAAATGATACACAATTGCATAAAATGCCTTGTCGTAGTGGGAGGGTTGTTAAGCAACCTTAAAAGATTCATGTTTTGGGAGAGTTTTTGAACTCGATCCCTGAAGGACATGAACCTGATCTCCGGACATATGACGAAGCACTCTAAGATAAATATGAAGCATCTTGGCAAAGAGTAATGAATAATAGAATTAGAATATATGTATTCTAATAAAATCTGGAAGCTTGTAGAACCACCAAGTGGTGTAAAAGCCTTTGGGTGTAAAGGTCTATAATAGAAAGAGGGATAGACAGGAAGGTAGAAACCTTCAAAGCAAGGCTTGATGAAAAGGAAACCTTTTCACTGGTAGCCATGCTTAAGTCTATCCGGATTCTTTTATCTATTTGGCAAGTGGATGTCAAGACAGCATTCCTTAATGGAAGTCTTGAAGAAAGCATCCATATAAAGCAACCAGAAGGGTTCATTGCAAAGTGCTAAGAGCATCTTATGTGCAAGCTCAATCAGTCTATGGACTGATACAAAGCTTCAAGGTCTTGGAACATCCAGTTTATCAAAGTAATCCACACCTATGGATTTATTGAGTAAACGGATAAAGTTTTGTGTATACAAAAGATGTGATGGAAACGTGGTGGTATTTCTTGTACTATACGTAGATAACATTTTTGGTAGTTGGAAACAATATCAAAATGTTGTCAGAAGTAGGGGTATGGTTGTCCAAATAATTCGATATAAAGGACTTAGGAGAATGTATATATTTTTAAGATCAAAGTAATAAGGGATCACAAGAAAAAATATATTTATTCCAAGCTTGATACATCGGAAAAATCCTTGCTCGTTTTAAGCATGCAAAACTCCTCAAAAGGTTTCTTACCTTTTAAGCATGGAGTGTCTTTATCTAAAGAGATGTCTCCGATGACATTAAAGGAGATTGAGGACATGTAGGCAGTTCTTTATGCTTTGGCAGTTAGACAACCTAATGTATGCTATGCACAAGATCTGAAATTTGTTTTGCCAAGGGCATAGTTAGCAGATATCAAAGTAACCCTTGACAAGGACATTGGACTGCAGTAAAGCATATATTAAAGTACCTTAGAGGCGCTAGAGATTATATGCTAGCTTACAAGGCAGTTAATTTGGTCCTAGTGGGTTGCATGGATTTTGGCTTCCAATCGGATAGGGATAATAATAAGTCAACCTCGGGGTTTTGTGATTACTTTAGGAGGTATAGTCATAACTATGGAAGAGTGATAAGCATAGGTGTTTTTCTGGACTCCACCATAGAAGCTTAGTATATGGCAAGCCTCTGAGGTAGCCATAAAAGCTGAATGACTCAATAACCTCAAGATAGACTTAGATATGATTTCTGGTTTGTCCAAAGATTGTTACAATTTAATGTAATAATGTTGGTGCAGTATCAAACTCGAAGAAACCATAAGTCTATAAGGCAAGTAAACACAATAGAGCGCAAGTACCACCCAATACGAGAAATCGTATAAACGAGGAGAAGTTGTTGCTGCCTAGATTGCATCAGGTGATGACCTATAGATCTTTTCACTAAGGTCCTTAAGGCAAGAGCTTTTGATGGGCATGTTGAAGGGTTGGGAATCAGATGTATGGCAGCAGATATGACAGCTTAGTCTTTTAGTATAAGTGGGAGATTGTTAGATTGTATACTAAAAGCCTAGCTTTTGGTATAAACATTAATCTAGAAATAAGAATCGCATTGGTCAAATATCTACATTTATGATAAATGTAGTTGTTCAATTAATTTATATTGTAGATAACATGGTGTGTGGTGTCACACACAGAGGATCATGTTATCAGTACCTTATAAATTATAAACATTAGCTCACGACCATAATGGAAAGGAACAAACCATTGGAAGGTCGTAGTGTAATTAGGTATTAGTTTATCTTAACTATATAATTACACTAGTACACTTAGAGTGTATTGAGTAGGACCATTTGAGGTCGTTCCTTTTGTACTGACTTTATGAAGGAACAAAGACCTCAGTTATTATGGAAGTGTGTGCTCTTAATCCTAATATAATAACAAGCACATATATTTGATATTTATTTCTTTAATTTATCAATGGGTGAGATTTAGTTCGATAAATCAATAAGCCCGATAAGTTGGGAAATGATATCACTTATAGTGTGTGTTGTTGATTATAGAAGGAAACTGTGTCCTAGTGATCTAGGTTGAGAATGTCCCCAAGAGGAGCTCATAAGGATTGTCATGTTAAACCCTGCAGGTGGACTTAGTCCGACATGACGATGAAGTTGAGTGGTACTACTCTTGGAGCTAGATATTAATTAAGTGAGTTGTCAGTAACTTACTTAATTAGTGGACATTTGTTATCTTAAACACAGGGAGACTAACACACTCATAATAAGCAGGAGCCCAAAATGTAATTTGGGATTGGTGCGGTAGTTCAATAATATTTCTTTAGTGGAATGAATTATTATTGATGAAATTAAGTTGTGTGTTCGGGGCGAACACGGGATGCTTAATTTCATCGGGAGACCAAAACCAATTCCTCCTCTCGGTCCCTATCGTAGCCTCTAGTATATAGAGATTTATACCCACCGCATACCCACCTTCTTACCCATCCAATGGGGCCGGCCAAGCTAGCTTGGAACCCAAGCTAGGGCCGGCCAAGACCAAGTGGATGAGCCATGTAGGTGGCCGGCCAAAGCTTGGGTCCCAAGCTTAGGTGGCCGACCACTAGAATATTTAAAAGGATTTTTATTAAAATTATTTCTTATGTGGATATCATGATTTTAAAAGAGAGTTTAAAAATTAAAAATTTCCTTTTATAGCTTTCTACCAAAGATTAAGAGAAGAGATTAATCTCTTTCCTTATTTGTAGTTTAAAAGGATGGTTTTAATTTTGGTAAAACTTTCCTTATTTGTAAATCATCTACATGTTTAAAGAGAGTTTAAAATTTGAAATCTTTCCTTATTTGTTGATTAAAGGAGGATTTTAAATTTTAAGAAAACTTTCCTTTTAACCATGTTCATGATTTAAAGAAAGTTTAAAATTAATAATTCTCTTTATTAGTTTCTACAAAAGATTGAGAAAAGATTTGATATCTTTCCTTATTTGTAGATTAAAAGAGATTTTAATTTTAGAGATAACTTTCTTTTATCCACATGTTTAAAGAAAGATTTTAATTTATTAAATTTCCTTTTAAACCAATCATGAAGGGATTAAATTATTGGAGAAATTTTATAAATTTCTGGAGACAAATTAGGAAGTTTTAATTAATTAAAACTCTCCTTGTTTGTAGCTTTGGTGTGGCCGGCCAAATAGAATTGAGAAAGAAAATTATTTTTAATTAAATAATTTTTCCTTTTCAATGGAAAAAGAATTAAGGAAATTTTTATTAAATTTTCCTTATTCGCCAGGATCAAGGATTATAAAAGAGGGGGTAGAGGAGGCTTCAAAGCGAACGACTCTATTCTATTTTTCTTTCTCTTTTCCTTGGTGTTGTGGCCGGCCAACCTCTCTTCCTCTCTTCCTCTTGGTGGTGGCCGAACCTTCTCTATTGGCTTGGAGCTCTTGTGGTGGCCGGATACTACTTGGAGAAGAAGAAGAAGAAGGAGACAAAGCTTGTATCCCTTGGAGCTTGGTTGGTGGAAAAAGATCTTCATCTTTTGGAAGCTTTGTGCTTGGCCGAAACTTGAAGAAAGGAGAAGAAGGTGCTTTGGTGGATTCTCATCTCGGAAGATCGTTGCCCACACAACGTCCGAGGTTAGAAGAGGAATACGATAGAAGATCAGGAGGTCTTTCTGAAAGGTATAACTAGTATTTTTTCTTTCCGCATCATACTAGTTATTTTTGGAAATAATATCAAATACAAGAGGCTTACGATTCTAGTATTTCGAATATGTTTTTCGAAGTTGTGTTCTTTTGTTTTATTTTTCCTTGTGATTTGATTGTTCTTTTCGGTTAACCTAAAGTTATTTTAGGAAATTAAATATTAGATTTCTATAAAAGGTTTTGTCTAGTCGGTGGTGGTTGCTCCCATATCCAAGAAGGTCATGTGCCTCGCCACGTCAGTACTGGGAACCAATTATGGAAATTAATATTTAATGAAATTAATAACTTAAGGTGATTTGGGTCGAACGTGTTAAGTTCCGCAGGAGATCCAAGTCAAAACCTAAAAGAACAAATAGATTAAGTTTTGGATCAAACGTGTTAAGTTCCGCAGGCGATCCAAAATTTAATTTAAAAGAACACATGGTAGCTAGGAAAAGGTTCAGACCTTTGTACAAAATTTTTGTACAGTGGAACCTCTAGGCTTTCCGAGTAGCAACCAACAGACTCTCCCCCTGAAGAGTTGCTCATCGTTGTTCACAACATCACTCGTCGTGATCAACACGATAATGAAGGTCCCATACCCTTCATTTATCCTTAACTTCTCCCTCAATGTAGACAAATACCCAACCTTGAGCATTTTCTGCCACTTGAGTTCCCACTTGAAATAATGAGGATATCCACTCCCCATTTCAAGTTCAAAAACTCATACATGAGCATTTTCTTTAAAGAAGGTTAACCACCTTCCAAGGTTCATGAAAAATAATTTTTCATGTCTTTAAAGAGTCCCTCCCCCTAAAGACATGGTGGTAACTTCTGTCATTGCACCAACAATGACTTGGAATCCCTAAACCTTTAGGAAACCCAAATTTAGAAGTTTTGAGGTTCAAATACTCAAAATTTGAAACAAACCTCAACCTAAAACTTCAATGAAGTCTTCCTTAACCAATCCATCCTTGTTTTCAAATGAAAACACCCTTTGTATGTATACAAATGTATTTTGGGGGGTTTGGAATGGTTACCTAGACTCAAAGAGGTTCAAAGGTGCTGAAATCAGGCCTTCCCAGCCAAAATCAGTAACTTGGATCGATTGGAGTTGGGTTTCAATCGATTGAACCTTTCTGAATCGATCCACTGATCGATTCAGACTACCTGGATAGATCGGCTGATCGATCCAGCGAGCTTCTGCTCGCGGGTGACTTGCCTTTTGAATCGATCCATGGATCGATTCAGGCACTCCAATCGATCCATGGATCGATCGGAGCTCTGATAGTTGCTGAAATTCCATTTCAGTCAACTTCAGAAACCCTTAGAAAATTCTACAAAAATCCAAAAATCATGAAATTTCGTGTAGACATTATTTAGACCATATACTATCAAAGAAAAATAGTTTTCTATGAAAATACTTCATATTTTCCAAGATTGACACAAACTTGAAATCTTGCAAAAACTTTAGTGTTTTCTTCAAGTTTGTGTCTAACTATTCAATGGTGATTACTCTCAAAAGATAGCCTTCACCAAGGTTTTCCAAAATCATTTTAAAACCTTTTAAAAACCAATATCCCATCATGTTCCTTGGGCTTAATGCACATGACTTGTATATTAGCTTTCCCAATGATGGGAAAACACATAACTATGTGTTTTGATGAACCTAAAAACTCAAAAGAATGTACTAAATCAACATCTTGAGCTTTGTTCATCATCCTAACATCTCACTTGTATCTAATGTGCACTAAAACACATACAAGTCACCTTATAGTCTTTGTGAGATGTAGATTTTGGTTTTGCCCTTATCTAGGTATCATGCATATCTATCTAGGCATTTTAAAGATATTAGACATCCACCTAGGATGTCACTTGTTAATAAGTGTTGTTAAATGCCTTTTGTCCTTAATTACAAGGAATTAAACTTAATGCATGATAATGTTATGGCATACATCAAAAGGAAATAATTTTCAAAAGAAAATATCCTATAACTATATGATGTATGAATGTCATGACATGGTATTTTTGGATTTTTCATAATAAAACATGAATGCAAAAATAAACATGATGTCATGACATATGATGGGCAAACAATCATAGCAAGATTTAGCATAAATAAAATACACCTAGATTAACTATCTAAGTATCCTTAAAACCTTAGTTAATCCTAACACATAAACCCTAGATTGCCCAATTTCCTTAAGAAAATGTCAAAACCCAACTTGACATTTCTTTAATCTCTTGAATTTATTTTGCCAATTAAAATTAAGCATATCCTCAAATATTGGCATATTCCATTTTTCCTCAAGAGTAATCCTAAGAAAATACCAAAATCTCAACTTGGTATTTCTTATATTTTTCCAATTTGTGCCAATTACAATAAAATCAATTTTTTTTTCTCAAATTTTGGCACATTTTACTCTTTCAAAGAATAAACAATAATTCCATTTCATTTTCAAAGGTTAACAAAAATCTTGAAAATGCTTCTTGAGTGTCAATTTCCTCAAAGTTGGGTTAACTACCCTTCTAATCAGAGTTGACACTCTCTAACCCATCTATGGGGTAGAGAAGATGCTCCTAGGAACCCAAAACCTATTGGTGCTCCTTGGATGCTCTAGGTACTCACTAGGAATAACTTCCCTAGATACCTTCCTAGTGATCTTGTTGAGCTTCTTAGAAGCCTTGGTCACATTTTCTAGGTCAACCCTAGGGATTTCTTCCCTTGTGACCTTCTTTGAATTCTTAGAGGTCTTAGTCACATTTGTTGCAAAAATACTCTTAGGGATGACTTCCCTAGTATTTTGGACTTGGCCACTAGACCTAGGGTTTGTTCCATAACTATATGGAACCCTATGGTAAGAGGGCACATCCTTCTTAACCTTGGGTTTGTATCCCAACCCTCTATGGCCATTAGATGACCTATGTGCTCCTAGACCTAGGCTATGCTCATTTTGCCCTTTTAGGATATTTTCCATCCTTTTTAGGGTCTTTTCCATTTTATCAAGTCTTGACCTCAAGACTTGATTTTCCCTCACTAAATCCTTAGGCTTTGGTCCATGAGAATTTTTGTTTCTAGGCTTGTAACTATGGTCCTTAGTGTGATTGCCTAGATTTTTATCTATATTCCTAGCCTTAGGGGTAGTAGTTTTGGCATGTAGGGCCACATGCTTTTCCTTAAAGCCCTCATGCTTCCTATTCTTATGGTAAATCGCATTAAAATGATAAAAGTTAGAACTAGCATGCTTTTTACCATAATGCAAGGGAATAGACTCAATAAATGATACTTTCCTTTTTACCTTGGAGGCTCCCCCTTGACTTGAGCTTCCTCCATGAGCCTTGACCACCTTCTTCCCCTTAGGGCATTGACTTCGGTAATGCCCTTTTTGTTGACACAAAAAGCACACAATGTGCTCCTTGCTCTTCTTTGTTCTGGGGGTGGTCTCCTTTGACTTCTCCTTGCCCTTAGGTGCCACTTGGCCCTTCTTCTTGGCCAAGTTGGGACACTTGCTTTTGTAGTGCCCACTTTCCCTACACTCAAAACATATTATATGATTTTTATTTTTAATTGAAACATTTATACCTTTGCTTGTAGGGGTGGCATCTTCTCCTTTTTCTCTGGAGGTAGAAGCTTCCTCTTGGTATGAATTTGATTCTCCTCCATTTGATTTTTCTCGACTTGTGGAGGTAGAAGCTTCTTCCTCCTCTTCTTCTTTACTTGACCCGGATGTGGAGGCCTCTTCTTGCTCCGGGTTCACCAAGGATTGCTCCCCCTCAATCCTAGAGGTGGAGGCTTCATCATCTTGAATATGAAACAGGGAGTATGCTCCCTCCTTGTTCCCTTCGTTGCATTCCTTTGAGGATGAAGCTTCTTGGATTTCCTCTTCTTCGGAGGTTGAGCATCTCTCAACCTCGGAGTCCTCCTCTTGGTCTTGCTCCAATGAGTCGCCCTCTTTGGATTCTTCTTGTTCTTGTACAGTGGAGGGGATCTCTTCATGAAGCTTGGACAATTTTCTCCATAGTTCCTTTGCATCTTCAAATTCTCCAATTTTACAAAGGATGGTGCTTGGCAATAAATTGACCAAAAGCTTGGTCACTTTGTCATTGGCCTTGCACCTTTGGACTTGCTCCGGGCTCCATTTGCCTTTCTTTAGAACTTTGCCCTTTGAATTTCTTGGAACTTCGAAGCCTTCCATTAGAGCAAACCATTGCTCTATCTCCATCATAAGAAAATTTTCGATTCTTGATTTCCAAGAATCGAAGCTTGTGGATGTGTACGGTGGAGCCACCCGTGTGTCAAATCCAAGTCCATCTTGGAATTGCATCTTGAAGTTGAGCTTTATAAAATCTTGAACTTGAAGAATTTGCTCCAACTTCTTCACCCTCTAGCTTTGCTTGTTTTGCTTGACCCTTCTGGCGATGATTCCGGTGAAGAGCAACCTCGCTCTGATACCACTTGTTAGGACCAAAAGTAGCTAGAGGGGGGGGGGGGGGTGAATAGTTCGTCGCTCGCTCGTTGCTCGACGTTGCTTGTTTCTTCTAAGATGTGCAGCGGAAAATACAGAAACAAATCACACAACGCTAACACGGTTGGTTTACTTGGTATCCACCTCACAAGAGGTGACTAGTCCAAGGATCCACACCACGCACGCACCCTCCACTATTATAACACTCCTTTTCGGTAACTACCGAGGGCGGAGAAGCCCTACAAGACTCAATACAAGAAGAGAGGGAAAGGATACAAGAAATGCAAGCTTACAAGCTTACAATGAGTATAAACCCTAACCCTAGCTTCTCTTCTTGGCTTTGATCCGCCTCTTGACTTGGAGAACTTCCAAGATCCTTCAAGAACTGGCGATCTGAGCTTTGTGAGTGCTGTGGAGGAGCTGGCGAGAGGTCTGGAGTGAATCGGAGAAGAGGTCTTGAAGGAATCGTGCGCCTGCGACCTTTATCGACGCCAACGGTCGGATCCCGATCGATTCGAATGTTCCCAATCGATCGGGGAGGCTTTGGATCGATCCACGGATCGATCCAGAGCGCCTCTGTGCTCTGGGAAAAACGCCTGGATCGATCCATTGATCGATCCGCGCGAAGCAGCCGCGTCCCAATCGATCCACTGATCGATTGGGACATCTGGATCGATCCACGGATCGATCTAGAGGCTCTCTGTTCGCTAGGAAAGGCTTAGATCGATCCACTGATCGATCCAGTACTTGGTTTTTGCCCAAAACCAAGTCCCAAGCCTACCAAACCAACACCCGATCAACCTTGACCTGTTGGTACACCATGCCTAGCATCTGGTCACTTCTTTGACCTGCTAGGACTTCCCACCAAGTGTCTGGTCAATTCCTTTGACCCACTTAGACTTTTCTATTCATGTCAAGTATCTGGTCACTCCCTTTGACCTACTTGGACTTCCATCAGATGTCTGGTCAATCCCTTTGACCTATCCGTATTTCCTCGTGCCAAGTATCCAGTCAATCCTTTGACCTACTTGGACTTCCCAACACCAGATGTCCGATCATCCTTGATCCATCTGGATTTTCCCTTGCCTGGCTTCACTCACCAGGACTTTCACCTAGTTTCACTCACTAGGGTTTTCTATCTGCCTAGCTTCACTCACTAGGGCTTTCACCTGGCTTCAATCACCAGGACTTTCACCTAGCTTCACTCACTAGGACTTTCCATCTGCCTAGCTTCACTCACTAGGACTTTCCTTCTTCCTAACATCCCAGTTAGGACTTCCCAGTCAAGTATCCGGTCAACCTTGACCTACTTGACTCTTCTACAATCAATTTCTTATTGTCAAACATCTAAACTCAAACCAAGACTCAGCTTGGTCAACCAGGTCAACCTTGACCTGAGGGATGTTGCACCAACAATCTCCTCCTCATCCGATTCGCCCGATTCGCTCGATTCGCTCGCTCCACTTCGATCTGGTCAAGCTTATCCCCGGTTCGGTCGACCGATCCCCGGGTTCGATCGATCGATCCTCTGGTCATGCCCGGTCCACTCGCTGGACATCTGATCTGCGGCTTGGGGGGGTTCGGTCGACCGATTACCCGGTTCGATCGACCGATCCCGATCAATTCTGACCCTGCACAGAAACTGTTAGAACTGTTCTCCTGCAAAACAGAGTTAGAATATAGCAGAATATCTAAGTAAATAAATTGACATTCTTCGAACTGTCTGGTTCTGACTTCAAATTTTCGACCGAAAATCTTAGGTCGAACCGACGCCTACTGTTCCCTCTTCTGGGCAATGCGTCCTCACCTACTCCACTCAGGAGAAATTACCTTTTGCAGTTCGGTCCTCCAGACCAACTGGACTTTTGCTCGGGGCTCGAATCTTCCGGTCTTCATGCTGGACGCCTGCTCCACGACTCGTCCAGACTTCCACCTGGTTCGCGACACCAGGATTTCCACCTAGGGTTACCGCCCCGTAGGATTTTTGTCCGAAGCTCCGACCCGCCAAGACTTTCTGCCTAGGGTACCACCCCGTAGGACCTAGGGTTACCACCCCTTAGGGTTTTCCACCTGCTTAACAGCAGCTAGGACTTTCCTGCAAAGCTCAATCAACATATTAGATAACAACACACCTTAACTTTGAATCCTTTTACCATTATCAAAACTCGGGTTCGATCATCGGATGCTTCCCGCACCAATAGTTTCATACAACACTTTTTGTGCTTGAAGTTCTTATTCTATTTTCAAGTTTCTGCACTTTCAACATCCTATACGAGGCTTCTCCTCCTCCAACTTGTGTCGAAGAAGGAGTCTTCTAGTTGAGCTACATTTGCATTGGATTAGCAACCTCCCCGGTTGCAAATCAAGTAAATAGTTTGTGTCTCATACTTATTTTATGCATTTTAGTTTATTTTATTAAAGTATTTGTCTTAATCAAAGTTGTAAGTTTTGAGAATGATATACTTTTTTTTCCCCCCCCCACCCTCTCCTCTTGCCTACTGTATAGGACCTACAGTATCGAGGAAGTCCAGGGTGAGATATATCAATGCTTATACAGATAGCAAGATAGTTCATGAACATCGTATCTATTGTTAGCTAGTAAACAAACAGATCTTCAGGAAGGTTCAAAGGGTAAAACCTACCTATCCTATACTGGACTCAACTGTTGAATGTTATCACATACCCTGTTTTTATTTATGTGAGGGATTGTTAGAAATGTGAATGGAAAAGAGGTGGAAAGGAATAGGAAAGAAACTCCATTGTGAATGAGACTTTAGTCCCATATTGTGAGTTTTAAGGCATATTGGTTGGTTAATTTATATTGATTCACATGTATTGATGATAAAAATAAATGCTGAGAATAGACTCTCTCTGCACGACCTGTGCGCACTGAATATCAGACTGGTTGGGACAAACATTTGCCCAAGCGAATGAACAAATACATGTGCATTAAATTGAAGATAAATGAAGAATCTGTTGAGTGAAATGTTGACGTTTCAAAGCTCGACGAGTAATAATCATTAATCGATCATTAAACGTTGTCCATTGGTCTGAGCTTCTATATAAAGAGGCTGCGATCATAAGTAGAGGACACACAAAAAAAAAAACTGTCCACCTACCCCCTTGGTCTTCTTTGTCGTGCATCTTACGCTTGGTAGTGTACCTACGATAGCAGTCGGTTACTCTCAGTTCATCGTGATCACCAGTACTTGGCGTATATCACGGTTAACCATTGTATCATGGAAAATAGATGACCCGAGAAAAAGAAATTAACTACATCCATCGCATGCCTTGGTGCGCTCAGCTGCTTTGCAGCTCGGCCGCTCTGCACATAGTACTTGACAGAAACCAACCCCCAATGGCGGCATGAGATTATCTTCTCAGGTCATCTCGATAGATAAGTTGAATTTAATCCCCAATGGCGGAATGAGATTATCTGCTCAGGTCATCTCGATAGATAAGTTGAATTTAATTTAGTGTAATTTCAATTCAGTTAATTTCCCAAAATCTCTAACAGATCGTCTACAATTCAGTTAATTTCTCAAAATCTCTAACAGATCATCCTACATAATAGACGAATGGATTCACAAATCCTTCCACCGATTCATTTGTTCCTAATTTTTTATCCACCCAAAATCAGACAAAACGTCTTTCCTTCCCATCGCGTGCGGCATTGTCCTCAACCACACTAACCTCCGACAGCTCACTGCACAACTGACCTTACACAACCGCTCACGTTCATCACGAGCGGCTGGCGTCCACACATGACTGCTCTCGAGCGGCTGGCGTCCCTGAACGACCGCTTACGAATGGCTAGCGACTTTGCATGACCACACGTCTACAGGTCGGCGAAACATGTATGGCTTAGAGCATGATTAGGGATTCCATTCTAGTAGTCGTCTCCTCTTCGCTCTTCCCTTCGAAGTGATCAGGAGGGATAGGGTTGAGCATGGTGTGTCTCGCCTCAAGTGTGTCATCGAGGAGAGCACGGGTAGGGTCAGACAGTGGAGCTTGAGAGAACTTTGGTTTTCATCCTGAATCATCAGCTTCCTGTATATTTGATACTTTCTTGTGTACCTCGAAGCTTGCAGGTGGAAGCATCTTGGAGTACCTCGTGGCTTTGGTGTCGTCGCAGCTAATGGTGAGGAATCTAATCATTTCGTGATGGTTAGCGTTAGTTCGATTTGTTATGATTTTCCTGTGATGAATGTTTTTCATTTTGGAAGAAACGTCTTTGAAACTAGATTTGATCCAATAGATTTTCACGGAATAATTTTTTTAACCGAAACTTTAAATTGCTCTTAATTTATAATCATCCAAAAATAGTGTATACGTAAATATTCTAAATCACAACAGGTCAAAGTCCGCCTTTTGCTATCAGTAACCTTATGTTTGGGAGGAAAGGGAAGGGGGAGTGAAGGATAACTAAAGAGAATGGGAGAATTGATCCTGTTTAGAATGGAGTGAGTTAAGGAGAGGAATGAGAGAGAAGGATAAGTCTTTCCCTTATATGCTCAGGAATCGGCGAAATTTCTTCATCCTAAATCAGGGTGTAAGGAAGGAGATTAGATCTCTTGGTCCATATGTTTGTGGATCAGGGGATGGATCACATGGAATTGTGGCCAAATCGTGATCGCGATCCGACCATAATTGATTGTGATCTCTCCTTGGGTTCACTGTTCCCACAGGTTATAGTTTAGGTCGGGACGGGTGGCTGGAGATCGTCGGTGATAGACAAGTGGCCAAGTTGTTGGGCCCCGAGTGGGGGGTAGCTTTCGGGTGGTCGGACCCAAACTATAACCTGGGGGACGGTAAACCCAGAGAGGAATCGCAATCAATTACGGTCGGATCGTGACCACGATCCAACCGTAATTCTATGTGGTTCATCACCTTGTCTACAAAAATATGGACTAGAAGATGTGATTCCATAAGGGGAAAGAATCTCATAACAAATTTGTTCCAATTTTATCTCTATTTAAATGAAATATTTTAAATAAACTTTTTTTTAATTCTATTGAAATTATTCTATTAAAATATATAAAAATTTATTTAAAAATAATAAATTATATATAAATTATATTTATTTATTCTATATATTTCCATCTATTAATATTAATAATAATAATTTTATTAATTTAATTTATTATTATTATTTTTTGAAATAGGATAATTTTATAACTTTATAAATTTAACCTTTATTTCTCTCACTTTCTTACCAAACAAGATAACATATGTTAAGTTAATAAACTTTACCTTTTTTTCCAAATAAGAAGAATAGAAATACTTTCTTTACCTTTCTTTCCATTTTCATTAATGAAAATCTATTCACCCCATCTAAACAGAAGAAGCTAAATGACTATGACAAGTATCCATGATGACAACAATTGTCCACAACGACTGAGAGGGCGAGCGACGAGTGACTCGTGACGCGTCCACCTACTATCATTTGTGAGTAGCATATAACTCATGAGCGTCCACACACGACCATTCAGGGTGATCGTGAGTGGTGGGATTCTTTACTCTCCTTGCCCTCTCCTTCCCTTTGACTTCTCTTCTTTTTTTGGGTAGGTGTTTGGTTGATAAATTTGAAAATGAGAAAATGAAATGATAGTAAAAAATAATGTTTAGATTATAGATTTAAAAATAATTTTAAAATTTATGAAAATCAATCAAACTCATATAACTAAATATATTTTATTTTTATTTCTATTCTATTTTACTATCCAATTTATATTCATAATTATTCTAATCATTTAACTAAATACCATCTGCAAATTCTTCTCTCTCTCCGTTCTGTCTCTTTCATGGGCAATTCGGGCAGGGATCTCCTGGTCCGCAATTTGCGGATCAGGGGATGGTCCACTGATCTGGACCTTTGATTTGAATGGACCCCATCTTTAAATAAGTGGGGTTCATTCAAATCAAAGGTCCACATGTAATGGACCATCCCCTGATCCGTAATTTACAGACCAGGAGATCTGCTCTCCTCTTTCATCGCCCTTTCCTTCGGATATTTTTCCACGACTAAATGAATGAAATCCTTTTCTCACTCATCCGCTCTTTAAAATAAACAGAGCAAAACACTACCTGCTCTGATGTAAGTCTAACAACGTAGATGAGCAATCACAGCGTAATATTTGAAAACGTGAAGCACAATCATCTGACTTTTAAACATGCTGCCTGGTTCCTTAAAGTCATCTATTTTTAAAAGTCAACTATCAGACCGTACTAGCCAGATATTTGATTTCTAGATTGACGTGCCTCAGTAATTACGCTAGCCCACCGACTTGAGATATATTTTTTTTTAGCACTTTTAATTTTTCTCTTTCATACGTGTGATCGAAAATTAAGAATATCGAACCCTACTTGTAAAGTCTCTCTTTTCCATTACAGACAAATTCCTCTACAGCTTTTACGTATAATAGTAAATTAATTTATTATTTAATTTCGTAAAGTCAACTATGATTAGCGGATCTTGACAAATTCTAGCTTCAGGAAGAGTTGACTCTTGATCCTCATCAAACGTTCGACTAATAGTGGCTTCTAGATTTTGCATTGTTTTGACTTTGTTAATTTCTTGTTATCCGAAATTATTTAAAAATAATTGTTTTCGTTGAGACTATTCAATTTTCCAATTTTTTAATATAAATAAAAATATATTTTTACACAGAACTTAGTTAGACCTAAGCCAAACCGGCCCGCACGAATTGGGTCAAGCCGGTGACTTGACACGTGAATCCCACGGTTTGTTTTCAGCCGGACCGGGCCCATGGTTCTGTACTTTCCTTAGTCACCGGACGCCGACCAAGAATGTTACTCAATGCCTTTATTGATTGGCCCACCAGGTGTGAACCCGAACAATGTTCAAGAAAAAGAAGTAAAATATAGTATTATTAATATTATTTAAGCCCGCGCGGGAAGATCGTATTATAATTATAAGAATCTCAGGTGAAATGACATTTCTACCCTCCCTTGTCTTCTTAGTTAAAAAATCTTCAATTAGTCATTGATTCTAGAACCTGTTTTAAAAAACATCATTCCCGTTCATTTAACAGAAAACTGCCCAAATTCCTGTAGATAAATTCAACTTTTTTTTTCAGTGCCTCTGTCAGATAAAATTTATTTCCATTTTTTGAATATTTTTTTTTTAAATTCAAACTCCCTAATACATACCAATTTATTTAATTATTTTCATATTTTTTTATAAAAAATCTAAAATAAATATAATTTCTTCTTAGTTCAACATAATTTAATTATAATCTAGTATATGTTCTATTAATTGTGCAGTTTCTATCAATTATGAATCGGTCGACAATCGATTGATTTGTCGTGAGGGAACAGAACCCTTTATTATTTTTTATAAGTACAAAATATATAAAATAAAGTATAATTTTTTTTAAATTGAGCATTATTTAATTAGAATCGAATATATTCTTCTATCTAATTGAGCATGACTCTTTTTTTTGCCTTTCAATCGATTGGAAGATATATTAATCGATTGACTTAGGCTGAATCGATTAGGAGCCTAAGTTAAACGATTGGTATGAACTTCCAATTGATTGGTCAGGCGGAAAAAGAATTGTGTTTAATTTGATAAAAAAAAGGATTAGATTTTAATTTGAATGTGTTGAATTTATGAGAAATTATATATCATTTTAAATTCTTTTACCTAAAAAAATAAGATAATTAGGTAAATCGATGTGCATTAGAAAATTAAAGGGAGTTGAAGTAAAGAAAAATTTACATGCAAAGAGTGAGAATAAAATACTTTGTCGCAACAATCTTCTTTTCTAAGAACGACAAATATTCAAAAGGTACTAAACATATGGAAATAAAATAGTTTGTCGTTAAAGAAGAAGTTCATAAACAAAGAGTGTCAATTAAGCACATTAGCACCAACCTTATGATTGCAAATCCATTAACTAAAGGATTGCCACCAAAAACATCTAATGAACGTGTCATAAGAATGGACATTTTGGAAAATTGTTAATGATTTCATAATTAAGTTTATGCGCTTTTGTATTTGACTCTTTGAGCTCTTTAAATGTTATTTCTGATACATTAATGCATCTTGTTTTTTCTATGTTAGTGTATATACATGAATGAATTATGTAATTATTAACAAGATTTGTCTCTAATAAGAATATTATGGATGAAGCATTATGTTATGTCTGTTAAGTATAGAACTAATATTATGATACATAGAAGGAAGTATGTCGAACTAATAATGTACAACCATTATGATCCTTATTAGTTTTTGCTTAATGATGATTTATAATTGACCAATTTAAGAAAGAATTTAACTTACATATTGTACATTATGTTTAAAGTGAATAAAGTCATATGGACAAGTGGGAGAATGTTAGAAATAATTCTTTATTTATTTCTTATTAATACCCATATGTATGATCTATTTCTCTAATCAATTGCTAATATGTCTTGATTTTATAATATGCTTAAATAGCCACAATTATTATTAATGGTTACATTTATATTGGTCAATGAAGAGATAATTCTCTTCATATTCATACAAATGAATTTAAAATAAGATGAAAAGATTATTCTCATATTCATGCAATATGAGAATAAACATATTGCATTAAGAGACAATTAAATGTATACATTGATGGAATGTGTAAATGAAATGTCACAAAATGATCCTCCCTCTACCTTATATATAGATCTTTGCTTCATCAAAAAGGCTATGAAAGTAGAAATGTCAAGAGGGAGAACACAATTGTCTAAGGGGTTCTAGTTTCTTCATACTTAAAAGTCATTATGAGCCAAGGTATGTTTTACTTTTAAGTATCATATTTGTTAGGTCACTTCGGGAGCTAGAGGAGGGTTGATTAGCTCCATTCGCTTCGATGAGTTATTGCAGCGAAAAGCACTCAAGCAAATGCTAACACCAAAGATTTACTTGGTATCCACCTCAAAAAAAGGGTGACTAATCAAAGGATCCAACCCATACATCTACTATAAAACACTCCTTCTCATGAACACTCCGGAGGCGAAGAAGCCTCGTACAAACTCACACACACAGTAGATACAAGAAGAAAGATACAAGCTGATACAAATGAGATCTTACAAGATTTACAATGAAGAAACCCTAGCTTGCTCTCTTCTTACTTGTAGACACCTTGTAAAATACAGTGCCCAGATAATAATTAAATAATAAAGTTTAATAGGCAAATAACCTTAACAGAGTTTTTAGGAATTTTTAGAAATTTTCTGGGAATTTTTCGGAGTTCGTATGGTGTATGTTAAGGGGATAAAATATTGGGCTAGGGAAAAGTCTATTTAAGCTACCATATTTGAATGAGAAAATGTTTAATTTCCTTAAATGTTTCTTTTCCTTTTCTTTAAATTCCTTTCCCGTGCCCTAACTTCGCCCAACTCACGCCTTCCTCCCTCACCCTCTCGCGACGCCGTCCGGGTCTTCTCTTCCCTCCCGAGCCGCCGCCGCCGCTACCTATTCCCCTCCTCTTCGTCATCGCCACGGATCTGGCCGCTGTCCCTCTCCCGATTGGTTGCTTGTGCCCTAGCCACCTTTTGCCCTAGTTGGATTCACCCTCCTCGCGATCGATCCACCACCGTCGCCACTTCATCGAGCCGATGCTGCCTGATCGCCGGTGTGGGTGGGAGTTCAAGGACCCGAGGGTAAGCTAGCCTCGACGATCTCTTTCTTCCAATTGCCGCTTGTGCCCTAGCTCCAGATTAGTCGCATCTCTCTAGGCCGACCCTCCTTCCCTCTGCTCGAGCGTCGACATCCGATTCACTCCCACCTCCGGCCACTATAGAGTAGCCAACCAGTGTCAAGCCCTGGACGTCAATCCCAACCGACCGAGCGGGCTGGATCCCTACTAGAAGTGCTGATCATGTTGGATCTCTGCTCGACACCGAGTCTCTGATCTCATGGTTGATCTACTTGGGTCGACCTTTTCCTCCTCTCCACTGCTGCCAGCAGCTAGCCCCCGCCGACAGCCAGTTCTGATCAGTGCTACTCCGTTGCAGTAAACCACCAGAGAGGAAGGAGGTCAGCGGTTGATTTGGGTAACGGATTTGGGGTGAGTTGTTAGTTTAAAGATTGAGGATTAACTGTTAGAGTTTAATGCTCAGATATATATATATATTGATATTGGTTTGTAGGTCAGTGGCTCATCTAGCTTCAGTCACCCTAGCTTCAAGTTAACAATGGAGCATTCAAAATTTGGGTGAGTTTTGGAATATTTGCGCTTGTAGCAAACCCTAATTGGGAAGTGAGATGGTTGAGGTTAATTTGTTTAGCTATTTGGGTTATGATAAAATTTAGCTATGTTGTGCATATTGTAAGACCGTTAGATTCGATAGAGGGGGGGGGGTGAATATCGATTCGAAAAAGACGAGTATAATCGGAGCGGAAAAATAAAATAGACACAGATATTTTTACTTCGTTCGGAGCCTGTGACGACTCCTACTCGAAGGCCCGTACTCCGTGAGTACTTTCGTTGGGCAATTCACTAGCAGTTCGAAATAATGATTACAAAAACCAGTACAATGAATGCTAATGAAAATGAAAAGCAAATATCGACAATAAAGACAAGAAAGGAGCGTAGTGTCGGAGCTTTGTTAGCGTCGCAGAAGTGCAGAGCAGTGGAAGACTTTTCTTTTCGTTGTAGTTCTGAAGCTCTCCTCTGACCCTTCTTTTATATGAGGCTCGGGGCGCCCTGGTGAAACGTGGCAAGTCCAACCAGCGAGCTCCACGTGGCGACGCGCGATCAGGATGAAATTTCCCTCCCGGGCGCCCGGACCTCCGGGCGCCCGGACCCTGTTTTCCCGCAGAATCCGTCCTGCAAGACAAACGTTAGTCCGGAGGCAAATTTATCCTGCAACACAGATTGTTAGCAAAAGCAAAAGTGAGTATGAATTAGCAAAAAGGAGTATGACTTAGATTCCGTCTTTCCGAGACCGGAATCTAGTCACGATCTCGACTTAGATATCCGAAATGGATCTAAGCCGGATCGACGCCTAATGTTCCCTTCCCGGGAACGCGTTCTCGCAGTCACTCCCCTCTAGTGACTTACCTTACTTACCTGTCAGACGTCCGGTCAGCCCTTCGACCCGTCTGGACTTCTCGCCAGCTATCCGGTCAGCCCGTCGACCTAGCTGGACTTCTCGCCAAGCGTCCGGTCAGCCCGTCGACCCGCTTGGACTTCTCGCCAGCTATCCGGTCAGCCCGTCGACCTAGCTGGACTTCTCGCCAAGCGTCCGGTCAGCCCGTCGACCCGCTTGGACTTCTTGCCAGCTATCCGGTCAGCCCGTCGACCTAGCTGGACTTCGTGCCAGACATCCGGTCAGCCCGTCGACCTGTCTGGACTTCTCCTGCACACTCGATCAAAGTGTCAGACAACAACTAAACTAACTTAACCTATTTGTCATTCATCAAAACCTGGGTTAAATCGTTAGTGCTAACCGCACCAACACATATGATGTGCAAGACTTTGATTCGAGATGAGCGTCTCAACGTGGGATCTATCCAATACGATCTCCATTTTTGAGGTGGGTACCTCTGACTTATCTCCTTGATATGATCATTTTTGATATGCATATTAGTTTATAGCTAGAAGTAATGATTGTGTTTACTTCTACTTTGGTATGTCACTTCTTGGTTCTTGTAGTCTGCCGATATTCCTATCTGTTATGCATTCATACTTATATTCTCTTGTTTGTTGCCATGTTTACTCTTGTTAATAGAAATAGTGACATACATTGCCCTACTGTGTAGTAGTCTAGTTATTTGACATGTCTGACTTGTGTACCTAGTTTATTGTTACCTAGATCATTGTATGAATTTATTTCCTTTTTGGTACATTTTATATGGAGGTGTATACTGTTAGCATCTATATGTTTAGTGTCATGCACCATCTTGCATGATTGCATGCTGAGAGATTGTCGGCTCCATTATTGTTGAGCACATCGCCAGTTACATGATTTGCACTCACAACCACTTATGGGTTAGTGGTATATCAGGCAGGGTGTGTATAGTTTACTCTGTCAGGCTCCGCTGGTCCGCTTATGGGTAGTGTTGATTGCAGCGTGGTAGCGGACAGGGATCCCTCCTCCAAACTGTCTCAGAGAGATGAGAGCATTAAGCTCCTCCACTCTATTTGGGGTAGAAGGATAGGTGTACTCCGACAGCATCTTGTCCACTTGGCCACTCAGGAGCAGTGATGGCAGAGTGCACAGTTGTCATAACCCTACCCACTCGGTCTCACCATCACGTGTGAGATGGCTGACTGGCGTCAGGGGTGACCATGTCATTTTTACATCATATGCATGGATTGCATTTATTGTTTGTGCTTGTTGCATTATGTATGTTGTATTTTGGTGGTTGCATATGATTGACATGCATACAAGTGACATTTTGTATCTGGTTTGACGACCCTTATTTCCGGATAGGAGGTTCTGGTGAGTACAGTTTCTTCAGCCTTTTCAGTCTACATTTCCTACTTTTGTTCAGGAAATTGTACTGCATGATTATTACTGTTAGTTATATCTTATTATGCATGTCTATCGGGTATCCCTTGAGTTTTTGAACTCACACCGTTGATTTATTCCTATTTCAAGTTGAAGCTGTCAAGAGGTTCTAGTTGTCAGTCCCCTTGTCATAAGAGTTTACGTATTGGTCTTTTGGTATTCTGTTCATTTGCTTAGAGCTGTGTTTCAGACTTGTATTGGTTTTGTACCCTAGATTTGTATGGTTTTTCTTAAGGCATTGTAATGGTTGGTCTTTTGCTTGCTTGGTGGGTTTCTATTTGGTATGTTTTGCTATGCGCCTGCCGGATGACAGAAGAGGTAAGTTTGGATGTTGTTTTTTTATTTCTTTTCATATTATGATGATAGTCGGAGGCTAATATATTATAACTACGTGGATTATTTCATTTTTGTATGATATATATTCCAGCCATGTTGGCTGATGATTGTGAGCCCTGAGGGCTATGTAGATAAGTTTCAGATTGTCACCCGTACAGGGGAGATGCTGCCGAAATTTCTTCTGGCAAGGACTTCCCCGGGGTGTGACACACCTCTTGAACCTTGGAGTGCAGCAACACTTGTCTTCAAGAAACTTTCAAGAACTGGTGTGAGGATTTGTGCTCGGTGAAGAGAGTGGAAGAGAAGAGCTTTACTGAAATAGTGTGTGAGAACCCTTTTATTGGGCTCACAATGGCTAGTTTGTCAAACGTAATCGATTACCCTAATTGATTACACATGCCTAATCGACTAGCTTAATCGTTTAAGTTTGACTAAGCTTGAGTTAGATTAATCCCATAACCACAACTTCTTTTTCATGCCAAAGTATGAATGAGTGTTTCCTTCATTCTCCCCCTTAACCCAAGGGTTTCATAATTTTCCTCTATGAATATGGAGAATTTTCTAATTTAAACCCTACATTTTCCCCTTTTAGCACACATCAAAAACTCTTCTCCTTAAGAGTTATCTCCACGTTGTTCACAAGCTTGGTTGTTGTTCATAACATCAAAATGAAAGTCTCATACCCTTCATTGTATCCAAATGCTCAACCTAGAGCATACATAATAATGAAGGTTTACAACCTTCCATTATTTCGAAAAAATATCTAAGTCATGTCTTTAAGGAGTAACTCCTCCTCAAAACATGCTCCAAACTTCTGTCATTACACCAACAATAATTTAGAGTTCCTAAAACTTTTAGGAAACCCAAAATTTGAAGTTTTGAGGTTTAAAATTTAACTTTGAAACTAAACCTCATCTTAAACTTCAACTTAGTCTTCCTTATCATTCTATTCTTATTTTCATCAAGAAAACTACCATTAAATATTCATAAATGAATTTCTGAGGGTTAGGAATGCTTAACATTACTAAACACGACCTTTTCAACTTAAATAAACTTATTTAAATTGAAATCAGGGTCTTAAGCGATTAGAGATACTTCTTAATCGCTTAAATATGGCCTTAATCAATTAGCACACTGACCCCTTAATCGATTGCTGTAATCGATTAAGTCTCTTCCGTGAGCTACTATGCTTATAGAAACTCACCTTAATCGATTGACCTAATCAATTAAGATGTGGTAATCGATTTCCCTATTCGATTACCATTTCTGAAATTCTGAAATTGATTTCATCTATATTTCAGAAATGCAAAAATAATTCTATAAAATTTTAAAAATTATGAAAATTCATGTAGACATTATTTATGATATATACTATCATGAAAAAAAATAGTTTTATAAAAAAATACATCTTATTTTTAAAAATTGACACAAAGTTAAAAACTCTTGAAAACTTCAATATTTCTTCCAAGTTTGTGTCTAACTATACAATGATGATTTCTATCAAAAGATAGTCTTTACCAAGGTTTTCTAAAGTATATTTAAAATCTTTTTCAAAACCAAATTTCTAACTACGATCTTTGGGCTAAATGCACATGACTTATACATTTACTTTCCCTATGATTGGATGACACATAATTATGTGTTTTGATAAAATCAAAACTTAAAAAGATACACTAAATCAACATCTTGAGTTTTGTTCATCCTCCTAACATCTCACTTGTATCTAATATGCACTAAAATACATACAAGTCAACTTATATTCTTTGTGAGATGTATATCTTGGTTTTGCCTTAAACTAAGGGATCATGCATTTCTATCTAGACATTTTAAATTTGATCACCCACTTAGGATGTCGCTTGTTGATTAATGTCATTGCTCTTAATTACAAGGAATTAAGATAATGCATGATGATTTATGACATACATCAAAATGAGTATTTTCAAAAGAAAATTTACTATAGCTATATGATGTATGTATAACGTGATATGATATTTTATTTTTCATAAAATAAATACCAATATTAATTTAATTAAACATATGTTAATTAATGTATTACATAAAACTTATTTTAGAAATTCTTGTTAAATTATTTTTTTCAAAAAAAAACTTCTTAAAAAATTATTTTAAAATATATTTAAAAATTATTTTAAAATATATTTTAAAATTATTTTTAAAATATATTTAAAAATTATTTTTAAAATTGTTTTAAATTTTTTCTAAAAAAATTATTTTAAAAAATATTTTAAAAACCGTTTTAAATGCATTTATAATTTATTTTAAAAAACTTTTTAAAAATTATTTTAAAAATTATTTCAAAAACCCATTTAAAAATTATTTTAAAAATATTTTTAAAAATTGTTTTAAAAATATTTTTAAAAATTGTTTTAAAAATATTTTTAAAAAATTATTTTAAAAATATTTTTTAAAAAGAAATTATTTTAAAAAACTTTAAAAATTGTTTTAAAAATTATTTTAAAAAATCTTTTAAAAATTGTTTTAAAATTTTTTAAAAAATATTATTTTAAAAATACATTTAAAAATTATTTTTTAAAAAATTATTTTAAAATTACTTTTATATACATTTAAAAATTATTTTTAAAATATTTTTAAAAACATATTTAAAAAATAAATTTAAAATTTATTTTAAAATACATTTAAAAATTATTTTTAAAATATTTTTAAAAACATATTTTAAAAATAAATTTAAAATTTATTTTAAAATAATACATTTAAAAATTATTTTTAAAAACTTTTAAAAATTTTTTAAAAAATATTTTTTTAAAAATAATATTTTAAAAATCTTTTAAAAAAATTATTTTACAAATTTATTTAAAAATTATTTTAATTTTTTAAAAAAATTTATTTTAATTTTTTTTAAAAAATAATTTGAAAAATCCATTAAAAATTATTTTAACAATCCATTTAAAATATTATTAAAAACTTAGCCACTTAACTTAAAACTAATACTCTTCTTTATCAATCAATTAATACAAAATTTAAGTTGATAATTGAATTAAGAGTTAATCAATAGACTATTACTAAGTTAATAACAAATTATTGCATTTAACTTGAAACTTAATTTTAACCTAATTAATTACCTCCCAGGTTAATTTTTGATGATTAATTTAAATAATATTATTTTAATTAATCAAACTTAAATGAATAATTATATTAAGTATGTAGAAATACTTATGGAAATAATATATTTGTTAAATATAAGTGTTATTAACACCAATTCTCTTAAAATACTCAGGTAGAACTTCTTATATATAACAAACATAACCAAATGATACTAAGCTAAGGTCTTGAAATTCAGCATACCCAAATCCTAATATGAATTAGGGGGGAGTGTTAAATTAAAGGAGAATGTTAACTTAAGAGCGAGGATTTGCTTGGATAACTTCAAAATTTATTTTAAAAAATACATAATATTTTGAAAGATTTTAAAAAATCAAACCTTTTTGAATAGTTGGAAAATTATTTTGAAAATATTTTTTATTGAATTTTTTTTGAAAAAATTTCTTTAAAACTACTTTTGACCATCTTTCTTATAAAAATGTTCTTCAAATTTACTTTGAAAATTTTGACAAATTTACTTAGAAATTTTTTGGGAAACGGTTACCTAAAAATTTATGAATTTTTTAAATAATTCTTTAACTTCCTTTGAAAATCTTTATTAGAAAATTTTCTTTGAAAACTATTTACTTTGAAATTATTTTTTCCAATAATTTATTTCAAAAAAAAATTACTTAAGAATTTTTTTCTTTGAAAAATTTGACTTCAAAACTTCTTTTGAAAATAGATTCCTCAATAATTGTAAAACAATTTCCTTGAAGGTCTTTTCAAAGTCTTACTTGAAAAATTATTTTGCCAAAAATTTTAATTAAAAATCTTTACTTAAACAATTTTACTATTTACTTAGAAAATTCTTGAAAAAGTTTACTCAGAAATCTTTAACAAAAGTTTTCTTAGTAATTTTTGAAAAATTTACTTAGAAATTTTTAAAGTTTTCTCAAACTTGTAAAATTTTTGAAAAAGTCTACTCAAATGTTTTCAGTTTCCTTAGAATTTGACTTAGAACTTTTTGTTCAAACCTCTCCCTAAGTCTGAGATATACAAAGCATTTACTTTTAGTTATTTTTTACATTACTGTTTTACATTATTTGTATGCTTGTACTTCCTTTACCCTAATTTTTTTTATGAATGCCAAAAGGGGAGGATAAAGGTTAATGTAGAAAAATAATATACAAATTTGATCACATAAAACGAATACGAAACAAACTAAGATCATTTGTTTGCCTTTTTACATATTATCCCTTAATATTATTTTTCTAACTTTAACCTAAATTATCACATCAAAAAGGGAGAAATTATTGGCACAATTTATACTAATGATCTACCTAATATTTTGATGAATGATAAGGGAATTAAAGTTAGAGTGTTTTATGATCTAATTACTTTACCAAGTGTGCAAGAGTTGACTAGTCTAAAGGACTTGACACTAGGCTGAAATCTAGCTAGGTCCGCGAGACCTGATAGCTGATGTGAAGTCCAGATAGGTTCGCAGGGCTCGATATCTGGCAGGAAGTCCGGTTGAGTCCACAGGACCTGACAACCGGTCGAAGTCCAGTTGGGTCTGCGGATCTGACAACTGGCAGGAAGACCTAGTGGGTCAAAGGTAAGTCAAGCGACTACAAGTGGTAAGTGAAGGTAAGCAACTAGAGGAGAGATCTAGTGAGGACATGTTCCTTGTTGAGGGAACTGTATGCCTCAGTCCAACTTAGGTCTATTTGGAAAATCTAAGTTGAGACCTTGACTAGATCCTGGTCTCGAGGAGACAGGATCTAATTACTACTATCTTACTGAATTGGACTAACTTTATTTTACAGGATACACTTATTTTTGCTGCCCAGGACTAACTCTTTTATGATGTGAAGAAGGATAGAAAAAGAGGAGTCCGGGCACCCGGACCAGCTCGTCTGGGTGGGTGTCGCAGGTGTAGATTTTATAATCTAAATGCATGATTGACGAATTAATTAAATGCAATAAAAACTTACAGCGATCTCCCGCAGATCCGCAATCGGCAATGACGAAGCTCGCTATCAGAAGAGCGATCACAGGATCGGAAAGCCCTCCGCAATTCCACAAACCAAATCCCGCCGCTTTGGATGTTCTCCTCTTACTCTCGTCGCACGATCGCGATTTCACACACCCTGAGCCTTGGACGGACCCCCTTTATATAGGGAAATACACTAGGGGCATAATGGACTTTTCCATTATGTGTAGTGGGGAACATGGGCCACGTTCCCCACTATCCCCATTTCCAACATCTCCCACTCGTCCAAGGTAAGTCACTAAGACTTTTTCATTCAGGTAAGTCACAAAGACTAGTTCATTCAGGTAAGTCACAAAGACTTAATAAGTCACATAGACTATTAGAGAGTTCGGTCACATAGACCATATGAGAACATCCAATCCATACTTAGAGAAAATGGTTCGTGTGACAGCAAGCACACTGAGCGATAGTTGCTAAGAAGATTGTTACACCTTGACTTAGCCGCTCGTTGAGCAATCAATGCTAATAAAGTTGTTACACTTTGCTTAGCTGCTCAAATAAATTAGAGACACACTCTACATGGCACTTAGCCACTTTCCTGGTGGCACATAGCCATTATCCAGGATCCATCCAATCTTCAAGTGACACACAGTCATTATCTTGAAGATATCCATGTCTTGCTATTTACCCAGATTAAATAATTTTCATTTACATCGATATGAACATCTCTAATCCCTTATAATGACCACTATGTCATGAGCATGTTCCATATCCTATATTCACATTCATTTCCGTACATAATAGAAATGGGTCGACCAGTGAATAACAACAAAAGATGTAAATATATTTAATCTTCCTTTTTAGCTAGAATCAATTCATTTTAATCAGTCGCTTTCCTAGTTATGCTCCATAGACCGAATCATCCATAGTCATAGGATACACGCTAAAGTAGCAGTCACTGATTAAAACTTCAAGCAAACAGCTAAATAGTCACTAAGGCAAAAATTGAGATTAACATATAATCTCAAAGGTCTCACATAGTAGAGAAACAGGGATTCATTCTCCTACTACCTTTATTGTCGCAATAACACATGTGGTATGAATCACATGCTACGATGTTATTCTCTTTACTAAAAAGAGTGCATGTTGTCTTCAAATTTAACATCGTACAGATTTTGATCTAGACATACCTAACGTCTAATCCTGAATTCAACATATGAATTCTAATCTGGCTTTCAACAGGTTTAGTAAATGGTGGGTTCATTTACTTCGATCATTATTTACACATAAATGATCTCATCTTGACACAATTATTAAGGCGACCTCAACTTATGAATCTGTCTCTAATTTCATAATTTTAGCTACGTAAGTTGTTTCATAAGTAACGGTCTTACCCCTATTTGTACTTAACAAATAGAGATGATTGTCCATGTGAGTGGACCAATCTCCACCTACCAACATGCTCACCGAGATCTTACATGAATGTAACAAATACAACATATACACTGAATAAATTATGGCAAATGACACAATCATAACACAAAGTCTGATTGTTATTTCAATATTGTTACATTCTACGAAGTCCCAAAGACTTTACATGTTCTTTAAATGACTCTTTAGTCATTGGCTTAGTAAAAGGATCTGCAAGCATAACACGTGTAGGGACATACTCAAGAATGACTTTTCTTTTAGCCACAATATCCCTTACAAAATTATATTTAATTTCTATATGCTTGCCTTTGCTATGATATTTGAGATCCTTGGAAAAAGCTATTGCAGCTTGACTGTCACAGTAGACAGTTACTGGACTCCCACTATCCTCAGCAATTTTCAGATGCTTCAGAAACCTTCTCAACCAGACTGCTTCTTGCACAACTGCTGAACATACCACATATTCAGCTTCCATAGTCGACAAAGCTACACAAGCTTGTTTCTTGCTGTTCCAGGAGATGGCGCCACCATTCAGCAAGAATGCATAGCCTGATGTGAATTTTCTATCATCCAGGTCTCCAGCCCAATCTGCATCTGAATAACCTTTCAGACTCATATCTGATCCTTGAAAACAGAGACAATAATATGTTGTCGCCTTCAGATATCTGAATATCCTTTTATCGCCTTCGAGTGTCTCGGTCCAGGTTTGCTGGAAGCGACTGACCAAGCCCACAACATAGCTGATATCTGGACGTGTACACAATATAGTGTACATCAAACTACCAATAGCACTGGCATATGGTTTTTTATTCATCTCAGCTATTTCCTCTGGAGTTTTAGGACACATACTCTTGCTCAACACAGTACCTTTCACAATAGGTGTATGTTTTATGTTGCAATTAGACATGCTGAAGTGATGTAACATCTTATTTATATAAGACTCTTGTGACAGACCCAAAAGTCTTTTAGGACGATCTCTTATGATCTTCACCCCTAAGATGTATTCAGCTTCTCCCATATCTGTTGTATCAAATTGTGATGACAGCCACTTCTTGACTTCATTCACATATCCTATGTCATTTCCAGCTATCAGCATATCATCAACATATAATGATAAAATGACATACTTTCCTTTTTCCTGTTTCAGGAAAACACAATGATCCTCATTGATCATTTCAAAACCATAAGATAAAATGACTTCATTAAATCTTATGTTCCATTGTCTTGACGCTTGCTTTAGCTCATATATAGAATTTCTAAGTCTACATACTTTTTGCTCTTGGCCTTCAACAATGAAACCTTCTGGTTGAACCATATAGATTTCTTCGTCAAGATCACCATTAAGGAAAGCGGTTTTTACATCCATTTGATGTAATTCTAAGTCATAATGTGTCACAAAGGCCAAAATAACTCTTATTGATACAAATTTCACTACGAGAGAAAATGTCTCTTCAAAGTCAATACTCTCCATTTGGGTATATCCTTTTGCTACTAAACGAGCTTTGTATCTGTTAATCGATCCATCTGCTTTCCTCTTTATTTTGAGAATTCATTTATTCCCAATAGCCCTTCGGCCTGGAGGAAGATCGACTAAGTCCCAAACATGATTTTGAAACATGGACTCCATCTCTTCAACCATTGCAGCTTTCCATTTTTCTCTAACTCTACATCCCAATGCTTCCTCAATGGATTGAGGCTCGTCGTCGTCAATTGGAAGTGTAACCAATGCCTCATTCTCAATATCAAACCTCTTCTTAGGTTTGATCTTACGAACACTTCTCCGTAAGTTGGGCTGTTGAGAAGTCAACTCATGACTCGGCATATCACTCCCACTCGGTTGACTAGACTCAGGTATCCCTTTTGACACCTCTCTTGTTGATAATATCTCATCCTCCTCAAATAGAGGGACATTTTTATCAACATCACCTCTGATTGGGAACTCTGTTTCGAGAAAAGTCGCATCTCTCGAGTCTATTTCGGAGATGGTTCCATCTAGTTGCTCACCTATGAAAACATAACCTTTGGAGGTCTCATGATATCTTATAAAGATACATTTCTTACCTCTAGACCCCAGTTTTCCATACTTGTGAGAACTATCATGAACATAAGCAGCTGACCCCCAGGGTCTCAGATTACTCAAATCTGGTTTTCTGCCTGTCCATCGTTCATATGGGGTAGATGGAACTGACTTTGAAGGCACTTTGTTAAGTATATAGGCTGCAGTTAATAATGCATCTCCCCAATAGGAAATTGGCAAATTAGCTTGCGCCATCATAGACCTAACCATTTCAAGAAGAGTCCTATTTCTTCTTTCAGCTACCCCATTTTGCTGTGGAGGGATTGTCAATTGTCTAATAATCCCTCTATCATTACATATTGTCTTGAACATATCAGACAAATACTCCCCACCACGGTCAGTGCGTAAAGTCTTAACTTTACGTTCCGTTTGATTCTCAACTTCGTTCATATAACGAATGAAGCAATCTAATGCTTCGGATTTGTGAGAAATCAAATACACATGACCGAACCTAGAGAAATCATCAATAAATGTAATGAAATAGGAAGCTCCATGTCTAGCCTTCACATTCATTGGACCACAAATATCCGAATGAATTAACTGCAATGTTGATTCAGATCTAATAGCCTTACCAAATGGTTTCCTAGTTGCTTTTCCAATAAGACAATGCTCACATATAGACAATTGAATCTTAGCCCGAGTGCCCAATAGACCCTCTCTAGCTAATCGATTCATACGTTCTTGTCCTATGTGTCCTAATCTAGCATACCAAACCTCATCAGTTATATCTGCATCACTAGTTAAAGCAATGTTTAAAAAATAACCATCAATAGCATAATTGACATCTGGTTCTACATCAAGAACCATAAAACCATTTGTTAAAAAACCATATCCGATTGACACTGAGTCAATCTTAAGTTCAACAGACCGACTGTAAAAATTAATACAATACCCTAAATCAAGAAGACACGTAACGGAAACAAGATTCCGTCGAATTTCAGGAGCATACAGGACATCATGTAGAAATAAAACTCTACCACCACGTAGGTTGAGTTTGCAAGTGCCGACTCCTTTGACTTCAACTCTTGCATTATTTCCCACATAGATCCACTTGTTGCCAGCTGGTACCCGACGGTACTCAACAAATGTAACTCGTTCCCGAGCTACATGGTTGGTTGCTCCCGAATCTATAATCCACAAAGGATAAGAATCAGCTAACAACACTGAACTAGCAACAAAATGCTCTTGAAAAGAAGACACACTTGGATTTACCTTTTTCGGCTCAGTGCACTCCCGAGCAAAGTGGCCCTTTTTGCCACACTTAAAACAAGTCAACTTGTTTTTAGGTTTCTTTCCAGTCTTCTTGATTATCTTCTTGATTGGGCCTTGTCCCACAACAGCAGCTTCCCTCTTCTTTCCCTTCCCTTTCTTGAACCATTTCTTCTTGGATCCATATGATCCTGCAGAACCTACAGCCACATAGGCTTGTCCAGAAATCCTTGCGGATTCAACTCTCTCCGCCTCCAATTCTACATGGCGTGAGACATCAGTGAAAGTCTTGATACTCTCACTGTGAGTTAAGGTCTGCTTCATGGTCTCCCAAGAATCTGGAAGTGAACGAATAACTGCTTGAACCTGTTGTTCATCAGTCAACTCATGACCAGCAGTTCTAAGCTCCCGAATCATGTTCGACATCTCCCTGAGGTGTTGAACCATTGATATATTCGGACGCTTTTTGTAGCTGTCAAATTTAATTGTCAGCTGTCGAAGCTTTCTCAGACTTACTCCACTGTATTTTTCTTTAAGGGCAACCCAGACTTCATGAGCCATAAGATATGACTCATATACGAAAACTAGGTCGTCTACCATTGAACTAATCAATATACCCTTTGCAGTGGAGTCCTTTTTCTTCCATGCCTTATAGGCATCAAGATCTCGTCTGTGTTGTGCAGTGGGATCATCTACAGGTACTTCCATAACCTGATTTACAGCCTCTAGAACTTCTTGTTCCTCAAGTACATATTGTATCTTGAGGTGTCAGATCTTGTAGTTATCCCCATTAAGTTTCTCACCTTTGTTGAGTTCAGCTATTATGTTTTTGGTTGCCATAATCTATCATAAATAAACAAATTATTTAGTATTCAGTGTATATCATATGTATGCAATTTATGATTGACTTAATATTACTTTGAGTTGGTTTACAAAATCAAGTGACAACTATGTTTTCACTCATCATCCGTATGACCAATCAAATTAATATTAATCAATTCTATTACATACATCCCAACAAATGAACTAATCATTTATAATATCATGAATTCATTAATTAAATGAACTAATCATTTAATATATCATATTTTTTTTTTAAATTAAATGAACTAATCATTTAATACATCATGAACTAATCATGCATCATGTCAAAACAGCATAACTAAATGAACATATCATTAATATAAAATTATGCTGCAAATTGTTAACATATAACTAACTGACATGAATGAAATGGACTAACTATTGTTCATACAAAACGACAATAAAAATAACAGAACTCTAATAAACTAGATAGGCAACTACCACTCCCACTAGGACAGACACTAGTGCAGTGGCTAATATAATCCCTCTCAGCCTGGACTCATTTGGGGTAATCCCAGGCAAGACAGCTTCAAGAGTTTCAATTGGATCCCACACACACTCTCCCAGATCCTCTTCAGATTCATCTGGATCTTCAGGCTCTTCTGAATTCTCTTCAGATTCTTCTGGATCCTCCTCTGGAGGATCTTCAGGATCTTCTGAATCCTCTTCAGATTCATCTGGATCCTCCTCTGGGTCTTCAGGACCCCAATAGAGATGAAGCAACTGTCTGCACATCTCTGAATACGAGATATGTCCATCATAATCATCCCAAAGTTGGAATGCTATCTGCCTAAGGTTTTCTGGCAGTGAATAGACTAGAGCAAATCTTCTGTGTGTATCTTCGACTGGAAATTCTTCTCGCTCGAGTTTCCAGAACAACCGATCGAGCCGACCAATAAGCCATCCGAGTCCTTGAACAGGGTCGAAATCAAGCTCCTTAATCTCCTCCCAAAGCTCATGTTGTCGTAAATCACGACTAGCCATCTGAAAAATTGAAGATAAATAAGTCAGTACAAAACCGACTAACCAGTACAAAACCGGCTTATTTCAATTTATACAGGCATAGTACCAACATAATAAATCAAGAAAAATAAATCTTCTTGATTTTCAGGAGTTAAGTCGACAATTAGAACTAATCTAATTGGTTAAACCTATTGGATCGGTTGATTAGGGATCCAGATCCTAAGCTTGGTCCAATTGTCCTTAATTAGAACTAATCTAATTGGACAGGGATTTTATGTCTATGTTCTGTTATTTTTTCTCTAGGTCCATTTCAACCAATTTCAGACTTATTAATCAAACTCAGGTCCGTTTGATCAAACCAATGTCCATTGGTTTAAGTCTGACCAATTAGAACAAATCTAATTGTTTTGATCAAATCTGACCCATTAGAACAAATCTGGTCATTTGATCATATTTGGTCCAAGTCCAATTAATTAACCCAAATTGATTTTGGGTTTGGATCAAATTGGTTCAGTTAAACCAACTAATGATTTAAACCTGAACCGGATCTAAATGGACCAAAATTACTCTAGACCATTTATTATAAATGGAAATTAATTGAAACTAATATTCAATTAATTATTGCATGCATCAAAATTAAAAATACTGTTATGATAGACATACATTAACATGTACAGTATGCATGCAAATATATTTTTTTTTAAACACGTAAGTTAAAAAAAAACTGCATGAGGGAAAGAAATGTATGCATGTTATCTGTTCTGTTTGAAATCAAACAATTTCGTTTTCATTTTTTTTTTTAAATAGAACTTATCTAAAAAAAAAACGAACATCGTGCCTATGTTTTCTCTGCCACACCCACGTCGTGCACATTGTGCACATTGCGCACGCCACATGCCGCAAGCCGCACACCGCACGCCGCATGCCGCACACTACGCAACCACGACGGACTCAGTTGCAACTGCGATGGACTCGGTCGCTGCACCCAGCCTCACAGCGACAAACACTGCAGAAACTGCAAGAGGCCGAGGCCGCCTCGAGCACTCTGCCGGCTAACCAAGACGCCATCATAGGCCTCAGAATGTTTTTACCGACATATTCTTGCGGCCCGAGCCCTGCTCCGATGGAAATCGCTACACTATCACGATTTTTCAAACTTGGTACAGTGCGCTCAGCGAAGTTAACGCTGACGGTGATTGTTACCAGTGACCTTGTCGCCGGTAAGCGACGTTGTATGCTACGACACATTAGTCGTGCAAAAACAGTGAAGCGAAATGGCAAAGCGAGAAAACATCCGTACGGCAATTTCATAATTCGCATATAAGCATTTAGAAATAACTACGAGCTCTTTTACCAATGTAGATTTTATAATCTAAATGCATGATTGACGAATTAATTAAATGCAATAAAAACTTACAGCGATCTCCCGCAGATCCGCAATCGGCAATGACGAAGCTCGCTATCGGAAGAGCGATCACAGGATCGGAAAGCCCTCCGCAATTCCACAAACCAAATCCCGTCGCTTTGGATGTTCTCCTCTTACTCTCGTCGCACGATCGCGATTTCACACACCCTGAGCCTTGGACGGACCCCCTTTATATAGGGAAATACACTAGGGGCATAATGGACTTTTCCATTATGTGTAGTGGGGAACATGGGCCACGTTCCCCACTATCCCCATTTCCAACAGCAGGCACCCAGGCGGTCCGGGCGCATAGAGTCGGTCCAAGCACCTTAATCCAAAAAGTTATCTCGAAGCTGAGTTAGAGGGTGACGACTGGCCAGACTCACGTCAACGATCCAGGTGCCCGAAAGGGGTTCAGGCGCCCAGAAGTGGATAAACTTTGCGGATGAGGTTTTATCAAAAGATTGACATGTCAACATCGATCTAGGCACCCGGAGAGGTTCTATGCACCCTGAATGGGCCTATATAAAGGACTTCGACCAAGAACTTCACAACAATAACTATTACAACTTTCATATTCAAGTGCTGCTCTAAAAAGGCTTCGACGACACCGAAAGGCTGCTTTGAAGCTCGAGGAACGAGATGTTGGTCCCTTGGAGGCCGGCAAGAGGGGAGGGGTGAATTACCCTGAAAAATAAATTCAACCTTTCTCGGATTTTCAACTAATAGCACTTGTAATTAAAACAAAAAGAGACTAATAAAAAAGAGAACAAACAAAAAAGAGTTACTTGGTTTGCAATCAGAGGATTGTTAATCCATGGAAAGTATGACGCACTATCTGACGACCTCCTTCGGGTGGAGTAGCTTTTTTACAACGTTGACAGAACAAAGAAAATGTAGAACTAAAACAATTGGATTACAAGTGAATTGTTTAAACTGTGAAAATCAATGCTATATTTATAGCACTGTTCCGGGCGCCCCGAAGGGTTCCGGGCGCCCTAGGGGGATAAAACTTTATCTCCTTCGCACGGATCACGGTTTGACCGTGATCTGGATAAAAGCTCAGTCCGGGAGCCCGGAAGGGTTCTGGGCACCCCGGACTGTTCCGAGCGCCCGAACACCCAAAGTCAACTCTGGTTGACTTTTTCCGTCCGGGACCTCTGGTCCGGTTCAGCTCGCCTCGGTCCGGGTCTTCCACTCTGGCTCCGCTAGCTTGGGTGATCTCAGCCATCTGGAATAGGGCTCACCCGAACCCAACTTCCGACCTTCTCCTCGAGCAGCCTTCCTTCCCGATTTCTCGTCCTTCGAACGTCGCGTATATTCTTCTCACCCACCGGTGTATTCTTCCGTGATCATCTCGTCCCTCAGACGCACCGAGCCCATCGGCTCTCTCCCCGTGTCGTCCTTCTTGCTAGCCACATCTTCCGCTCAACTTCCTGTGTTCCTAAGCTCTTGCACACTTAGACACAAGGGTTAAACCAAATAGGACCTAACTTAACTTGTTTGATCACATCAAAATACCTTAGGGTTCCAACAATCTCCCCTTTTTTAATGTGAGTAACCCAAGTTAAGGCAGGGTAAAACAAACATAATGTAGAAACAAATAATGTTGCAAATAAGTGTAAGTAAGATTTTTCAATGGAATAAAATACACCTCCCTCTAGACTTAACATTCTTCTCCCCTTTGATCACATAAAAAATTGGGTTCTTTTAACAAGTCTAAGGTAATTTAAATTTTAAAAGGATTTGGCAAGTAAAGAAAAAAATATCTAAGTAAGAAAAATTGCTAAGTAGAAAAACTTTCTAAGTTAAAAAATATGTGCAACGGATTAACTAACTTAAAAAAATATTTTAACAGAAATAATTCAAATACTGCATTTTCTATGTAAAAAAAACTTTCTTAAGTTGGTAATTTTAGACAATTATGCAAAATGAAATATTTTTGAAATTTTTTTTTTCTAATTTTTAATTTTCTAAACCAAATTGAGTAACCCTTTAAAGCGTTAAAGCATTATTTAATTTCAATTTTAATGTTTTTTCAGTTAGTCAATTAAACTGTTTATTTTAATACTTGACTTCCAGACAGTGGTGAGACATTAGGCCTTCTTGGTTATTCGAGCAACAACTACTTTCTTAAACAAAGTCTCATAAATAAATTAACTGCTTAATTTTCTCGCTGAAAGCACTAAAAATAGTTCAAGTTAAACACGACTTTGGAACCCAATATAGATTCCATCCTATAGGGTTAATTAGATATTTTCTAGATACATAAGCTTTTGATATTTTTCTGATTTGACTTTGGTGAAACCTATAATACCAGTTTAATCCTCTATAATTTCTAAAACCAGAAATATTTGAACAAGTAGAGTTTTTTTATTTTTATATTTCTTCTTTTAATTTTTCATTTTCAAGTTTTATTTTATCAAAATCTTCTATAAGACATGATTTTGCTAAAATTCTTTTTATTTCTACGTTTTTATTTTTTAATTTATTATTTTTACTTTTTAATTTGTACATAAAATTTGCCATAGATTTAAGTCCAAAATAAAGCTGATCAGGAGGTAAGAGACATACCTCACTTACCATATCAGACTTGAAGTTTGACTCTCCCCCTACTTCGCTACATTCATCTGAGGTCGCTCTCCCTTCATCGATATTGGGTTCTAATGTACTTTGCCCTTCATAACTTGCCATCAGTGCTAACCTGGCATATTCTTGTATCTAGAACTCAGATGATGAACTCTCGTCCCAAGTAGCTTTTAGATTCTTGTACTTCTTGGGTATCTTGACTTTGTCGTTCTTGAGTTATGGGCAATCCTCTTTTAAGTGTCTTTCTTTTTGACACTGGTAGCAACGAACCCTTCTTCTATTTCTTGGATTCTTCTTATTCTGCATTTCTTTAAATTTATTAGATCTAAATTTTTTTAAAAAAATTCCTTACCATATAGGCTTCTTGATCTTCTTCTGAATCTAACTCGGGTTCATCCTTCTTGGTTGCATTTAGCGCCATAATCTGGCTTGATTCCTTTGTTGTCCCTGCACATCTGGTTTCATGTAATTCAAGAATAGAAAATAATTCCTCTAGGGTACTTACCTCCGGGTCCCTTGAAATATAGTAGGCGTCGATGATTGATGTCCATTTTGGAGTTTTGGGAAAAGCGTTGAGTGCGTAGCGTATGGTGTCCTGGTTGGTTACCGTTTCACCGAGATTCTCGAGTCCGGTAATTAACTCTTTTACCTTTGCGTGTAGATCAACTACTTTCTCACCTCTTTCTAGACGGATGCTCATCAGTTTGTTCCGAAGTATATCTCTCCTTGCGAGTTTGGCTTCGGATGTCCCTTCGTGGAGTTCCAGGAATTTTTCTCAGAGTTCTTTGGCCGACTAGTAGCTTCCGATGCGGTTGACTTCTTGAGACGATTCACGCTCAGCAAGTGATATTCCGCCCGGTTGTTTGTAACGGAATCACTTTGTTCCTTCTTTGTCCAAAGGCTCTCTTCTTTTTCCTCTCCATTCTAATTCGTAAGAGCTACAAAACCATATTTTATAATTAGACAAATTTTGAAATTGGTTTTTAAAAATACCTCCATATGACGCTTTCAGTGTGCGAAATCCCCCTCAAATTTTGGTGGACCGATGCTTGGTCCGGCTATTGGTTGCTTGCTTCGGTCGGCGGTTAGTTCTTCTGAAGCGCCCTTGTTCTGATACAACTTGTTGGTCCCTTGGAGGCCGGCAAGAGGGGAGGGGTGAATTGCCCTGAAAAATAAATTCAACGTTTCTTGGATTTTCAACTAAATGAATAGCACTTGTAATTAAAACAAAAAGAGACTAATACAAAAGAGAACATACACAAAAGAGTTACTTGGTTTGTAATCAGAGGATTGCTAATCCAAGGAAAGTATGGCTTACTATCTGACGATCTCCTTCGGGCGGAGTAGCCTCTTTACAACGTTGACAACACAAAGAAAATGTAGAACTGAAAGAACTGGATTACAAGTGAGTTGTTTAAACTGTGAAAATCGGTGCTATATTTATAGCACTGTTCTGGGTGCCCCGAAGGGTTCCGGGCGCTCTGGGGGGATAAAACTTTATCCCCTTTGCACGGATCTTGATTTGACCATGATCTGGATATATAAAAGCTCGTTCCGGGCGCTCGGAAGGGTTCTGAGCGCCCCCGACAGCCAAAGTCACCTCTAGTTGACTTTTTCCGTCCGGGACCTCTGCTCTAGTTCAACTCGCCTTAGTCCGGGTCTTCCGCTCTGGCTCCGCTAGCTTGGGTGATCTCGACTATCCGGAATAGGGATCACCCGAACGCAACTTTTGACCTTCTCCTCGAGTAGCCTTCCTTCCCGGTTTCTCGTCCCTCTAATGTCGCGTACATTCTTCTCGTCTACCTGTGTACTCTTCTGCGGTCACCTCGTCCCTCAGACGCACCGAGCCCGTCAGCTCTCTCTCCATGCCATCCTTCTCACTAGCTGCATCTTCTGCTCGACTTCCTGTGTTCCTAAGCTCCTGCACACTTAGACATAAGGGTTAAACCAAACAGGACCTAACTTAACTTGTTTGATCACATCAAAACACCTTGGGGTTCCAACACGAGAAACTTTATTTTCCTTTCTATTTGTCGGTAACTTTGTTATTTTTAGTTATTGTACTAAACTTTTATAATACTTTTGCAAACTAATAGTGATTGCCCTCGACTAGTGCAGGTTTTGGAGTAGGAGTTGTCGAAGGCTTTGAACCAAGTAAAACTTGACTTTGTTAACATTGTCTTTTATTCTTCCGCTGCGTACCTATTTTTAGTCATAATGTTTGATGAAAACTATTCATCCCCCCTCCTCTAGCGTCTTTCCAATCCTACATCTACAACCTTTATAGCTGTCGATCTGAGCACAAAGAAGAAAGCGGAGCTAGTCGCCTATTTATAGCAAAACCACGATGTATTTACATGGGCGACTCACTAGCTCCCGGGTATCTCGCCGGCCATAGCACAACACAAATTGTACGTTCAACCGAACGCTAGGTCTATGAAACAAAAGAAAAGAGATTTTAGTTCAGAGTAAAATTAGATCATCCGAGTGGAGGTAGAGAAGTTACTCGAGGTCGGGCACATTCACGAAGTTCAGTTCCCGAGTTGGCTCACCAATGTTGTATTAGTCTCCAAGACGGGCAACAAATGGTGGGTCTACATCGACTTTTAAGACCTGAACAAAGTTTGCCCGAAGGACTACTACCCGTTACCGTGTATTGAGCAAATGGTGGATTCCATGGCCGACTGCGAGCTAATTTGCATGCTGAAAACATACCAGGGCTACCACCAGATTTCGCTCATTAAGGAAGATCAAGAGAAGATCAGATTTATCACAGCAGACGGAATTCTGCTACAATGTCATGCCATTCGAGCTAAAGAATATCGAAGCCATATATCAAATGTTGATGAGCAAGGTGTTCTGACTCCAAATCGGTCGAAACATAGAGGTATACTGATCCTATCTGAAGGCGATAAAATGGTGCGCTGGTTCCGGTGAATGAAGAATGATGAACCTCTCAAGATCTAAAGGAACTCCTTGATGATCCTGTGCACAGTGAGGTGAGCTAACAAAATGTTAGTGACCTAAGTCCGGAGTGAGAATCTCTGGCTAGACCCTTCGACGCTCAAGTCAGTCTCCTCTCTTGGAAAAGTGGAAGAAGAACAGTGACAAAGAATGCAAGAAAATAGGGTTTCAGATGCAAGTGTTTGTGTTTGCGTACCTTGGCAGCGGAGAGGATTTCCCTTTTTATACCACCTCACATAACCTCCGTGATCATGAGGTGGTCCCCAATTTATTAGAGTTTGTTAGGAGGTGAATGAAGTACAACCTAAACTTCATGTAATAATCCTTTGAGGAATCTTTTTTCTACCCCAGATGTACCCTCTTTGTCGTTTATGACTTGAACCCCTGATGACATATACGAAGGAGTTTATCGCTGTAACTGATTAATGAAGAAGCTTTGAGAGAATATTTCCCGACAAGTTTGCCAGGTTGTCATGAAGTTGTCGAATGCTTGTCTGCTAAATATATACTGGCTAGTCATTAAGCTGGCTGTATCATGAGAACACCTACTATTGAATATATCCCAACTGGTTATTAAGCTGGTCGTATCATGAGAACACATTCTGTTGAATATATCCTGACCAGTTATTAAACTGGTCATATCATGAGAACATCTTTTGTTGAATATATCTTGACCGGTCATAAAGCTAGTCATATATTGAGAATATCTTCTGTTGAATACCTCTTGGTTGGTTATTAAGCCGGTTGTATTATGAGAACACCTTCTATTGAATACCTCCCAGCCGATCGTTAAGCCGGGCGTATGATAAAAGTCTGGTAAAGCTGAGTTCCTTTAAGCTCGGCCGAGCTTTGCCTGGTCAAGTGCATACATGCATCCTCACACTCGTTCGATCTTCGCTCAACCCAACGTATGCTAGAAACTTTATAAGGCTAAGTGCCTTTAAGCTCGATCATTCTTTGCCCGGTCAAGCGCATACAAGCTCGGTCGGGCTTTATACCATCAACAGTCGATTGATCACTCGGACGGCCGGAGACTTTAAACCATCAATAGTCGATCGGTCGCACAAACTGCTAGAGACTTTAAACCTTATATTCAATCAGTCGCACAGATGACCGAAGACTTTAAACCTTATAGTCGATCAGTCACACAGACGGCCAGAGACTTTAAACCTTATAGTCGATCGGTCGCACAAACGGTCAGAGACTTTACCTTATAATTGATTAGTCGCACAGACGGCCGTAGGCTTTAAACCTTATAGTTGATCGGTCGCACAGACGGTCGGAGACGTTAAACCTTATAGTCGATCTGTCACATAGACGGCCGGAGACTTTAAACCTTATAGTCGATCGGTCACTCGGACTGCCGGAGACTTTAAACCATCAACAGTCGATCGGTCGCTCGGATGGTCGGAGACTTTAAACCATCAACAGTCGATTGGTCGCTCGGATGGTCGGAGACTTTAAACCATCAACAGTTGATCGATCGCACAGACGGCCGGAGACTTTAAACCTTATAGTCGATCGGTCGTATAGACGGTCGGAGACTTTAAACCTTATAGTCAATCGGTCGCTCGGATAGTCGGAAACTTTAAACCATCAATAGTCGATCGGTCGCACGGACAACTAGAGACTTTAAATCTCATAGTCGATCAATCACTCGGACGGCTGAAGACTTTAAACCATCAACAGTCGATCGATCACTCAAACGACCAGAGACTTGAAACCATCAATAGTCAATTGACGACCTTAAGGGATAACTGGATAAGTGACCTTAAGGAGCGACCGGAGACTTTAAACCTTCAACAGTTAATTAGAGAATTTATTATCAACTCTGCTTATATTATATCTGGCTAGTTTATTTTGTTTGAGATTATATGTCTGATGAGTCAATTACGCAGTCCGAGAATTCATTATCAACTCTACTTATATTATATTCGGCTGGTTTATTTCGTTTTGGATTATATGGCTGATCAGTCTATTATGCAGTCCAGGAACTCATTATCAACTCTGCTTATATTATGTCCAGCTAGATTATTTCGTTCAGGATTATATGGTCTGATCAGTCTATTAAGCAGTCCGAGAATTCATTATCAACTCTGCTTATATTATGTCCGGCTTGCTTAGTTTGTTTGGGACTATATACCCGAGTTTATTATGGAATATTTGTATTATATGTAGCTCGCTCATTTTGTTTAGCCCTATATATGTTCGGGTGGTGTATGGTTCAATCAGGAAGTCATCATTGATTGCTTATATAATATTCAACCTACTTATTCCACCTGGTGGTTTATATTCGTCCTGTTCATTATTTGATTGAGAAACTCTATGAGTGGTTGTTTGTTTAATGACCAGATATTCAAGATTTCCTTATGTTATCAAGAGTTTCTCTATGAGGTTTATCTATAAAAATATTAAAGACTTCAATTGGTATCTTGAGATATGGGTGGTTCTCGAGATACATGAAGGTATACAGGACAACGGGTGATAGGTACTTGTTCATTTTCACTGGTATCTCATGTTCTATCATTATTTTGAACAGAAAATATATAATATAAAAGTATGGTACAAAAATACATACTCAAACTTACTTAAGAATTCTTTTGAAAGCTCCTTGTTGAGCCATCGATGATTTATAAAGAGGGGAGGGGGTTCCTTTGATAAGTAATCTCCCTCCCTTAACTGCTGAACAACCCCCTCAACTGAGTGAGTGAGAGTCCCTACAATACACCTGACATATTCTTCACCAAATTCGATGGAGTCCAAATAGGATCTTTGTTTGTTCTTCTACTGCTCCTCCTCACCTGCCTTGTACGTCTAAAGTTTAGACTGAAGGTTGTCCCTCTCGACCTTGAGGGCAGCTTGTTCTGCTCTGGAATGTTTTAGCTCATCTAATAAAGAGGTTATCTATGAATCTTGAGCTCTTAGTTTCTCTTGTTGTTGTAGCAATAAGAAATTTTTGGTGGTCAACTCTAGAGCTAGTTCAGGAGATCTGGAGCCATGCGATAGTTCTAGCCTTTCTAAAGATGTGGTTTTTTGAGATAAATCTGAAAGAGCCTTATCTTTTAGAGTCATCGCCACTCAAAATTGGAATTCACTCTTTTGTAGCTAAAACTCTAAGTTTTCCTTCTGAGCCTTCTGAGACTGCAGTGATTGGCGACAACCTTGTAGAGTTTTCTCCATGCCAGTGATAAGCTCAGTCTGCGAATATATTTTTCCTTGTAATTGAACAATTTCATCACTGGGAATAGCAGGGGCAGCCTATAGCTCTTCTACTCTATCTTTTAAAATTTTGTTAGCTATTTCCAGATCCATAACTAGCTGGCCCAAATGTAGGATTAAAGCATAGAATTAGATAAAATAACAATAGAATTATATTTTGCAATAATAAGTTAACAAAATTTAATCAAAGACTTACGGTAGTTATGGTTATGCTCGTCAGCACGCTCGGCAATTGTGCGACTTCACATTTGTCTTTGTGGTTGTAGCCAGGGTTCAGCTAGTGGACCTTTCAACTTAAGTATCCCATAAGATGGAGGGGAGGTATAATCTAGTCTTTGGTGAGATGGTAGCCCATGGGATTGCTTAAAGAGGCATGGAGAGCTAGTAGAAGTTGCAGGCCCTAGAGGAGGAACAAGGAAAAGCTTAGGCGATTGTGATGGAGCAAAAGATGGTTGGGTGGATAGTGGTGTCCTAAATAACTCAAGACTTTGCTCAGATATCAGTTTTTTGGATACCTAGCTGGCAGATCACCTACAAGGAGTCTGCCTTGCACGAGGTTTAGTTGGAGGATGAACCAAAGTTGGTAAAGAAGCTGGCGAAGTGGTATCTAATGTCATCTCAATAGAAGGAATAACTGGAGGAAACACATGAGACATAGGTATAAGGAGGCCAAGCCTCATCATATTGAGTGCAAAATGAGAATGACTATGTGTTGAAGACTCGGGCTCTTTACCCCGATCATAAGAAATCTCGGCCAAAGTGATGGGAATTTGCTCGACGATGGGTAGTGTGGGTAAATTTGGGTCCGAAGTCTCTGTTCGGGGCCTTTTGTGCCTAACAATGAAGGGATTGTCTGGTTCTGAGGAGCTAGAGGATGGTTCTTAGGTTGGCTACGCTGGAAGAAGTAGACCAAGGGAGGAAGAGGTCTAATTAAGATGACATTATTCTAGTAAATCCTCTCCTAACTTGGTCAAAACCGCTCTTGTTAATTGAGTATTTCTATACAAGAAGGCTGGGAGAATAACCTTGGCTGGGAAAAAGAGTAAGGGTTAAAAAAGTTACATAACAAATGATCAAAAAATGACAAACAAACATTCATAAGGAAAACAAACTTACCAAAGGAGGCACTTAATTCCGTATTGGCCGGACTGAGTCTAAAGGCATATAGTAAGCCTTCTACAGTCAACACAGGCAAGTTAAACATGGCACCTTTTAATTTTCTCATAGAATCATGGAAGGTGGAATCTGCAGAGATGTCGCTTAAGTATGGAATAGGAGGAAGGTCTTGTGGCCAGGTTACAGAATAAGGTGGAGGAAAGGGAAGGCGTATAAAGAAGTACTTATCTCTCCATTTCTCCTGTGGTACACTCTATTAAATAAAATTACCTTAGGACATGCTTGAAATTTGAATAGACCATTCCCTATTTGACGGAGATAGAAAAAATGGTGGAACAGATGAGGTGATAAGGGGACATTGAGTAAGCGAAAAAGTAATAATAACACCACTTAAGATGTTGAAATATTGGGGAATAAGTTGGTGTAAGGGAATACTGAAATAGCGACTAACATCAACAAAGAAAGGGTGTAAAGGAAATCGAAGATCGGATATGACTTGTTCCCTGAAGACCGCAATGCTCTTTGGTGGAGGGCGGTCTTATGGGGTAGGAAGGACTATGTAGGAAGAAATACCATAATTTAACTATAGTTCATAAGCCTAGTGGAGGGTAAAACTGAAAGAACATTAAGCATACCACTTGTTATACTCCGACATCTTTGAGAAAGAGGATCGTTAAGGTCAGAAAGAAGAGAAACAGAGCATAGGAGGAAAAATGACGAAGTCTTAGGGTTTTTGTCAAATATTTATAAGAATTCTTCAAAAAGACTAGCTAAGGGAGACCATTGGATCTTAGCAGTATGAAAGGCGGGATCAACTACAAGCCGTTGGATGATCAAGTGAAGTGGTGGGTACAGTAAAAAAAAGGTACATATATGATGTCAGTTATACACATGTCACCAATCGAAATCCAATGCTGATAGCTAATGCAATGGGTCATCTTCCTGAAGCATTAGCACGATTACTAAAAATAGTTTTAAGGAACAAGCCTGATCAACCGTTAAAAGTCGAGCGAGTGTTAAGTCCGAACAAAAATATACATGGGTAGGAACAAACTCAACCATCCATTAAGGGTAGAGCAAACCACAAGCTCGAATGAGAACAAGCTTGGGTGGAAGTGAACTCTGTCAGATATTAAAAGATGAGTGGAAATCAATTCCGAGTGAGGATAGATACGAGTATAAATAAGTGTGGTTAGCCGATAAAAATGAATGCATAGTGGATCAAATAAACTTTAGAAAAAATTAATTTATCTTTGCTTGATTATTTAAATTTTCATTAGTTAGTGCTTAAGAGTTAGCAGTGAATTATATTGGTACTTAAAATGTCAACCGAGGTTATGAAAATGCTAGTGCTTGAATTGCTGAAAGATTCCTTAATACAATGATATGCGGGAGATTACATCAATTTAGAAAATAGGTTAGAAGGTTTGTTCTTAAGTAACCTCCTGTGATCTAGAAAATTAACAGGGGGTTCGGACTCCAAAAATCCCTTCTCCCTTAACTGCTCTATAGCCCCCTCAGTTCCATGGGTGAAATCCTTGACAATGAATGTAGCAATAGGATCATTGAAACTGGTGGATTCAAGGAGTATTTTCTTTCTTTTTTCAAATCGTTCATCCTCACATGCTTGATAAGTCACTAATGCATCCTAGGAAGCTTTTAGCTCAGCCTCTTTGGTTGATGTAGCTGCTTGAGCCTTTAGCCAAGGAATGCAGAGAGTTTATCTCAGCATCCTTGGAGTTTAATTTAGAAACCTTGGCTGCTAATTCAGAGGCATGAGTAGCCTTCAATGTCTACAGCTGGGTGGATAGTTGAGTAGTCTCTGTAACTTGTTTATCTAGCTTTATTTTCAATTCATCGCGAAGGTTGATCTCTGATTGAAGCTGAGACTCAAGGCCATCTATAGTGGTCTTCCATTGGCTCAATTTCTCGAATTCAGCTTGAAATAATTTTTGAACATTTTGAGGTTGCTTAGATAATTCTTTTATTTGTTCAGAGGCCTGAATGGAGGATACTTCAGAGGTTTGCTGCTTTAGCTGTCATTCTCTTGTTCTAGATCATATAGTTGTTGAGCCACGCTCATAGTGGTGATCTAGCGCTGTTAAATACAGGTTGTTAGCAATACTCCAAAATAAGAATAGGATAATTGATTGGGGATTATTTTACCTTAGTTTCCTCAAAGAAAAATTTATCTGCCAGTTCAGTGGGAGTAAGCTCTTTGAGTTGGCGTCGAGTTTCTTCCCAAGCGGTTATTAAAGAACCTTCTAATAATATGGGGAGAGTAGAGGAGGGTGTTGATGATGAGGACAAGGAAGTTTGGACAGAAGGCAAACAAAAAATGAAGAAAGGAGAATCTTGATTTTCTTACGGGAGTAAGGGGATTTGCTCCTGAAAACTGGGGTTTGAGCTGCTACTTGGACCTAGGATGTCTTCTCGAGATTGAAGGGGTTGTGAAGCTGCAAGAATAGGATACAGGGAGGATAAAGTGGGTTCAAGGGAAGTAGTTTGGGTATCCCCTAGGGCAACATCTTCAAGGGAGGGAGCTTGGGTATCCCTCGGAGTGACATCTTCCGGGATGGAGAGTGCTTGTCTTTTAGGAAAAGGCACCAGAGTTAGGTTTTGCCTCTTGCATTTTCCCTTAGAAGCAACCTCTGGTTCTGAATGAGCATCTTCTGACAATAGAAGTGAATCTATAGGCACTTCCCCAGGGGTAGCAGCTGAACTAGATGTGATCACCTGGCTGATGAAAGCTTTACTAGAGGAGACAATAGATGGTAAAACTTGCTCAGCCTCAAGTTCTTGCGCTTTGGCTAGGAGTGTTTCCTCCTCTAGACCAATTTTCTTATTGACCAAAGCTTTAAAGACAGTGTTCACTGCATGAAATAGAAGATGTTTTAATTAGTAAAAGGGTAATGGTGAGAGTGTCATAACTACCAAAGGAGCAGCACAATTTCTTTTGAACAGGGCTTAAGCTAAATAAGTACAAAAAATCACTGCGTATCCATTTGTGAATGAAGAAACAATGATCAATTAGTCTATTGGAATAATCATGGAAGGTCGGATGTTGATGAAGTTTCTTTATATCAAGAAGAGGGAGAAAAGAGGATTGCCATGTGGTATACCACGGAGCAGGTTCAGGAAATCTTATGAAAAAGAAACATGATTTACAACCCTTGATGGACGAGGGCATCTCTTCAAAGAAAATCATTTTTGGACAGGATTGGAAAAGAAATACTCTCGGTTCTGATTTTTTTGGATAGGAGAACATAACAATGTTATGGGGTGTGAGAGGAATATCAAAAAGATGAAATAACATATACATCCCACACAGATAGCGAAAGACATTTGGGGCGAATTGTTGTAGAGGAATATTGAAGTATTGGCTTACTTCTGATAGAAAGGGAGGTATAGGAAAGCGCAGAACGACTACCAACTGGTCCTTAAAGAAATTAGCATAATCATCAGGAGGAAGATGAGGACGAGCATCGGGACCAGAAATTTTGATACGATAATCCTTAGAGATTTTGTATTGGAGGCGAATGGTGGCTCTATCGGCATTGTCGAAAGAGGAACGGGTATGAACATACCAAGGGAAAATGACTCTTCAGCCATAAAAGAGCACGAAAATAACTAGGGGATGAGCAACTTACTAAGATCTTAAGGAAGCAGCATAACAGAGGGAGGTCGGGAAAAATAAGGGAGCGCAGGGTGTTTGAGAAGGTAAAGAAGAAGAATCATCGGAGTGCAAGTTGAAGAAGATGAAGTGTTAAGACTAAGGAGTGTTTAGGGTTTTTAAGATGTTGTGGCTAATAATAACCACCGCTAGATTGAAACAACTTATGCGTGGAGGACCATTGATTTACCAAGAAAAATAGCCAGTAAGTCGCTTGCGGAGGAATGCGTAAGTGATCATTTCAAAAAGTGAGAGATAATGCCACGTGACACTTATCCATGAACGGACATTTATGATGGACACGATAGGCCAAATCATATCTACGCTAATACGCCATATGTTCATACGTCCTTAGCATTTTCTTTCTGTTAGAGGACCAATTACCAATGAGAGGATTTTTGAAAAAGTTGCTCAGTTCTCCAAGCATAAATGTGGAAGAAAAGGAGGTGTGGAATAATATACTAGATAAGTAAGTATGGGGTATTTATTTGCGAACTTGAGAAATTTTCATAAATATAACAAGTAAATGAACAAAACTAGAACTTGGGTCTAGTCAGTCGGCTATACCTCCTTCCATTAGATTTGAAGGGGAGGCTAGTGATATGGGTTATGGTGAGTGAACCCTTCAGGTGACGTGGAAGCCAAAGTCGAGAGGAAGGGGTGACGCCCAAACTTGGTTCAGCATAAGACTCTTTGTATATGCCCGGATGGAAAACACTAGCCAGGCCCAAATGTGTTTAGCCTTATCAAGTCTGTGTCACACAAAGGGACAGGTAGAGGTCGATCGACCGAGGGATTTTGTGCATGCGCTCAGATAGACATAAATCTGCCTGTGACAAAAGGCATTCAACCTTATAAAGTTTCTAGCATACCTTCGGCCGAGCGAAGATCGAACGAGTGTGAGGATGCTTGTATGCGCACGACAGGGCAAAGCCCGGCCGAGCCTAAAGGCATTCAGCCTGATAAAGTTTATAGTATAAATTCGGCCAAGAGAAGACTGAATGAGTGTGAGGATGCTTGTATGCGCTCGGCCGGGCAAAGCTCGGCTGAGCCTAAAGGTACTCAGCCTTATAAAGTTTCTAACATATGTTGGGACGAGCAAAGACTAAACAAGTGTGAGGATGCTTGTATGCATTTGACCGGGCAAAGTCTAGCCGAGCTTAAAGGCACTCGGCCTTATAAAGTTTCTAGCATACGTTTGGCTGAGCGAAGACCGAACAAGTGTGAGGATGCCAGTATGCGCTCGACAGGGCAAAGTCCGGCTGAGCTTAAAGGCACTCGCCTTATAAAGTTTCTAGCGTACATTTGGCCGAGCGAAGACCAAACAAGTGTGAGGATGCTTGTATGCGCTCGACCAGGCAAAGCCCGACCGAGCTTAAAGGCACTGAGCCTTATAAAGTTTCTAGCATACGTTGGGCCGAGCGAAGACCGAACGAGTGTGAGGATTCTTGTATGTGCTTGATCGGGCAAATCCTGACCGAGCTTAAAGGTACTCAACTTTAAAAGACTTTTAGCATACGACCGACTTAACGACTGGCTAGAAGGTATTCAACAGAAGGTGTTCTCATAATACGACCTGCTTAATGACTAGCCGGGAGGTATTTAACAAAAGCTATTCTCAATATACGACCGGCTTTATGACTAGCCATGATATATTCAACAGAAGGTGTTCTTATGATACGAACAACTTAATAACTGGTCGGGATATATTCAACAGAAGGTGTGCTCATGATACGACAGGCTTAATGATCAGCCGGGATATATTCAATAAAAGGTGTTCTCATGATACGGCCGACTTAATGACTAGACAGTATAGGAAATATTCTCTAGAAGCTTCTTCACTAATCAGTTACAGTGATAAACTCCTTCGCATATGCCATCAGAGGTTCAAGTCATAAACGACAAAGAGGGTACATCTGAGGTAAAAAAAATATTCCTCAGAGGATTATTATACGAAGTTTAGGTTGTACTTCTCTCATCTCCTAACAAAGTCTAACAAACCGGGGACCACCTCACGATTGTGGAGGTCATGTGAGGTGGTATAAAAAGGGGAATCCTCTCCGCTGGCAAGGTACGCAAACACAAGTACTTGCATTTGAAACCCTATTTTTCTGCATTCTCTGTTATTGTTCTTCTTCCACTTTTCCAAGAGAGGGGACTAACTTGAGCGTCGAAAGACCTTGCCAGGGATTCCCACCCAAGACTTAGGTCATTGACATTTTGTTGGCTTGTCTCACTGTGCGCAAGATCATCAAGGAGTTCCTTCAGATCCTGAGAGGTTTGTCATTCTTCATTCACCGGAGCCAGCGCACCATCTCATCGCCTTCAGACAGGATCATATACGTAGACGACATTTTGATAAAATCCCTCCGAGCTTCTGACCTCTGTGTAAATATAAGAAGACCTATCGAACGTTAAAGAAGTACGAGCCAAGCTCAACCCGAGCAAGTACCTATTCAAGGTAAAAAGTGGATGATTTCTCGGCTACATTGTAACCGAGTGGGGGATTGAAGCACATACGAGCAAAGTGAAGGGACTCTAGGACATGCCCCCTCTGCACAACTTGAAGGAGGCTCAGTGATTGACCAGACGGATTATAGCATTATCATGATTCATCTCCAAGTCGTCCAATCGGAGCCACCCATTTTTCAAAGTTCTACGCCAAGCTATGAAATTTCAATAGGATGTGGAGTACGACAAGGCGCTGGAAGAGCTCAAGAGTTATTTAACTTCCTTACCTGTACTGGCAAAACCCATCGTCGGTGAGCCGCTGTGAATGTATCTGTCATCCATAGAGTGAACAGTCAGATTGGCCTTGGTTCAATAGAATGGTGCTGAACAATAACCAGTGCACTTTTTGAGTCACTTATTGAAAGATACTGAATGTCGCTACACCTGCCTTGAGAAACTGGCATACGGGCTGGTTCTCACTGCTTGGAGATTATGCATATACTTTTTATCACATCCCATCATCATGTTAACTAACAACACGCTCAGAAGAGTCCTCCTCAACCAAGAGGCATCCGAGCGGCTAATCAAGTGGACTACAGGATTAAGTGAGTTCGACATATAGCACCAGCCTAGATCGGTGATCAAGGCACAAGCCTTAGCCAATTTTGTAACTAAAGTGCAGAACATTGAGCTAGAAGCAACTTGGAAGATATATGTGGATGGGTCATCCACCCGACAGGGCAGCGAAGTAGGCATACTATTGATATCACCACGTGAGGATAGATTGCAACTGTCCGTTCGGCTAGACTATTGAGCTACGAATAATAAGGCAGAGTACGAAACTCTGATCGTTCATCCGGGCAGTCATTCATTAGCAAGGAAAATCCTATTGGTGGGCTATTTTTGGCCTACTATGCAAGACGATGTCACTCAGACGGTAGCAACCTACTTATCTTACCAGAAATATCAAAACATATTGCACAGACCTATAGAAGAGTTGAATGCATCTATTATCTCTTGTTCGTTCGACTAGTAGGACATGAACATTGTTGGACCCTTCCCCTTGGCAACTAGACAGAGGAAATTTCTTCTTGTGACTATAGACTACTTCACTAAGTGAGTGGAGGTCGAGCCGCTTGCCAAGATAACCGAATAGATGGTTATCAAGTTCTTGTGGCAGAATATCGTATGTCAGTTTAGCGTCCCGCACAAACTCATCTCCGACAATGGAAGGCAATTTCAAGGAAGGAGGCTCAAAGAGTGGTGTGACGGTTATGGTATTACACAAGCCTTCACTTCAGTGGCTTGCCCTCAAAGCAATGGCCAAGTGAAAGTTACTAATAGAGAAATCCTCAGAGGACTCAGTACTCAGCTGACCACGTTGAAGGAAGTTGGATAGATAAATTGCTGAGCGTGCTGTGGACCTACTACACCACGCCTAGAGAAGCTACCGGCATAATTCCGTTCCATTTAGTATACAGGGGAGAGCAGTGGTACAGTTCAAGATAGGAATTGAATACGATCGGATGCAGCTCCATGATGAGGAAAATCCTGAGCAGCGTCTAATGGAACTAAACTTAATAGATGAAATTACAGATAAAGCAGTCATCTGGTTAATGGCATACCGACAGAAGAAGAAATAGGACTATAATAGAAGGGTGATTCCTAAATCCTTCCAGGTTGGTGACTTAATTTGGAAAAGAGACAAGTCGGTCGGCAACGTCACCAAACTGGAGGCCCCTTAGGGAGGACCGTATAAAGTAATCCAAAAGCTCAACTCGGGATCCTATTATTTACAAGATAAAAATGGAAGGAACCTGGAACATTCTTGGAGTGCAAACCATCTACAGCCCTAACGAACCAAGTAGTAAGTTGGTGATCGAACTCCTGTAAATTGTAAACATATTTGTTCTAAGAATGCAGAAATATTTAAATGAAAAATTGGCTAAGTGTCGTATGTTGGTGCGGGTAGCACTAACGGTCTAACCCAGGTTTTGATGAATGACAAATAGGTTAAGTTAGTTGTGTTGTTGTCTGACACTTTGATCGAGTGTGCAGGAGAAGTCCAGACAGGTCGACGGGCTGATCAGATGTCTGGCACGAAGTCCAGCTAGGTCGACGGGCTGACCGGATAGCTGGCGAGAAGTCCAAGCGGGTCGACGGGCTGACCGGACGCTTGGCGAGAAGTCCAGACGGGTCGAAGGGCTGACCGGACGTCTGGCAGGTAAGTAAGGTAAGTCACTGGAGGGGAGTGACTGCGAGGACGCGTTCCCGGGAAGGGAACATTAGGCGTCGATCCGACTTAGATCCATTTCGGATATCTAAGTCGAGATCGTGACTAGATTCCGGTCTCGGAAAGACGGAATCTAAGTCATACTTTGCTTATCTATAAAACTGTGCTAACAATCTTTGCTGCAGGGTACATTTTGCCTCGGACTAACCTTTTCTGGCAGGAGAAGGACTTTCTGGAGAAGAGGGGTCCGGGCGCCCGGAGGGGATCCGGGCGCCCGGAGGCAAGTTTTATCCCCAGGACGACGTTGACACTTGGAGCATGCTGGTTGGGAGTGTTACGTCACATTCCAGACGGATCCAGGCGCCCGGAGCAGCATATAAAAGAAGCCCCAGGCAGGAGCTTCAACATATCAGTCTTCTGAGAACTCTGAGTCCAATCACTCTGCTGCTCTGCGCTCCAACAACGTTCACAAAGCTCCGACGACTCACTCCGGCTCTCTTTTTAATTCATTGTTTGTCGGTTAGCTTTGTTTTCTTTCTTTTTCATTAGCAATATTTGTACGTAAATTGTAATTATCCGAATTGCTAGTGAATTGCCCAACGAAAGTACTCAAGGAGTACGGGCCTTCGAGTAGGAGTCGTCACAGGCTCCGAACGAAGTAAAAATCAACAGTGTTCATCTCTTTACTTCTTTACTTTTCCACTGCGTTTTAACTCGAGATTTTCGAATCGATATTCACCCCCCCCCTCTATCGAATTCAACGGTCTTACAAGTGGTATCAGAGCAGGTACCGCTCTGATTTGATGCAACCACCAATCAGACAGGGGTGAAATCATTTTTTTTAACAATTCCAAACTGATATTATTATCTTTTTGGAAGATTTTTTTTCTCGTTGCATTTAAAATCTAAATTGGTACAACACCAACTTAGAGTTTCTATTTCTCCCGCACTGCTAATCCAAGACGAAGTCTTGGAATTTTTTTCCAGTTAATTTAGTGTGTGCAGGATAAGATGTCTCAACAAGAAGGCTTCAGCACAGTACGTCCTCCCCTATTCAACGGGGATGACTTTTCGTACTGGAAGAGGAGAATGGAGGTCTACATGAAGACAGACTACGACCAATGGATGAGCGTCACAAGGGCTTACAAAATTCCAGTAGACAACTCCGGGAACATAGTAGACCCTGAAGACTGGACAAATGATATAAAGAAAAAGGCATCAATTGAAAACAAAGCCATCAATACTCTACACTGCGGACTAACACGAGAAGAACTGAACCGGGTCGGACCGCATCAAAACGCTAAGGAGCTTTGGGATAAACTGATCGAGCTGCACGAAGGAACAAGCGACGCGAAGGTAACAAAAAGAGATTTGCTGTTAAATAAAATTTTTAATATAAAAATGCAGGAAGGAGAAACGGCAAGTCAGCTCCACGCGAGGGTCAAAGATATCCTCAACGGTCTCCACGCGATAGGCCACCAAATGGAGAACCGAGACTTAATCAGGTACGCGTTAAATGCTTTTCCGCGAAATAATTTGTGGGCATCAATCGTAGATGCCTACAAAATTTCAAAAAATTTATCTAAATTAAAATTGGACGAACTCTTTTGTGAATTAGAACTTCATGAGCAAACTAACGCCGGGGTCGAGAAAGGTGTAGCTCTATTTGCAGGTTCCTCTAAAGAAAAGAAGAACAAGCCCGAATCCGAAGAAGATTCCGATCAAGACTCGGAAGACGAAGAACACCTGGTGAACCTGGTAAGGAAAATGTTCACCAGGAAAAAGAGAAGCTTCAGCAAACAGGATCTTCAGAAGATCAGTTCGCCAGCCGACTCAAGAAATGTCACATGTTTCGGATGTAACAAAAAGGGGCATTACAAGAACGAATGCCCAAGATTGAAACTTGACAAACCAAAGTCAACAAAGAAGAAAGCTCTCAAAGCAACATGGGACGATTCCTCCTCAGACGAATCGGAGGGAGAAAGGCAAAAGCACCAAAGTCACCTCGCGTTGATGGCTCGCGAAGCTGAAACGGAAGACGAATCAGAGGAATCGGAAGACGGGTCCGAACCCGAATCGAGCCACGAGTCCGCACTCGTTTCCGAAGGTTCCGAAGAGGTATACCTAAACTTAAATCGTAAATTCTTTAGAATTATCTCGTGTTTAAATAAAAAATTAGTTAAATTGGAAAATAAAAATAAATCGCTTCTTGAGGAAAATCAAAACCTCAAGGAACAATTAAAAAATTCGAATCCAACTCAAGATCGAACACTTGAGGAGGAGAATTTATCATTAAAAAATGAAATTAATAAGTTAAAAGAATTGTTGGAAAAATTCACAACAAGATCTAAAAATTTAGATTTAATTCTAAATAACCAAAAGGCATGCTATAATAAAACCGGACTTGGATATAAGTCAAACTCAAACAAAACCTTTAAATCATTATTAACCCAACACAAAGCAACTAAACAAGCTTGGGTCCCGAAAGCATGCTTAACCACGCAAGTAGGACTTAGTCAATTCTATATACCTAAAGATAAAATACATTATATAAACTTGAATAAATCAGATCAAAAACTAAAATATAAATCTAAATTAAAATCAAAATTCAAAACTCAACAAAATTTAGATTATCACCAAGTTGATTATAACTATAAAAAGAATCGACACAAACCCAAAATCTAAATTAATGGCCAATAATTCAGGGGAGGCTCCAGAATAGCTGGCACCTCCAAAACTAACCTACCCGACAGGGTAACCCAAAACAAACTAACCCGGCAGGGTAATTAGGATTAGTTAAAGAGAGACCAAGTTTAACTTGACTCATGGTACTGGTGAAGTTTTTGGATGATAGTACGTTAGGGAAGCTTGGGCATCGCATGTCTAGAAAGATATGGCTTCGATCTGGTGCATTTGGCCAAGTGGAACTGACCGAAGCTACCCTTAAACGAATCCTAACCAGTTAGACTAAGATTTAGTACTAAGTTCCGTGGATAGGACTATTCGGAAAACTTCAAAAGGTTGGTTACTTCTAATGATGTCCATGTGACTCACCAAGCTTAGAAATTTATCCGAAAAATGCCTATTTGTGGAAACCAAAACTAAGTCTGAATCTAACACACGTTAAACCAAAACTCCATAATTAAAAATCTAATTTCATCTCACAAAATCATAGGATTCCCTGATTGATAATATAGATCGGGTGAGATGAATAAGGATTCAAAATTAATTTCAAAATTTTAACTTAAAAATTAATTTCAAAATCTTAAACTTAAAAATTAATTTCAAATTTTTTTTCAAAATTTTAACTTAAAAAATCATTTTCAAAATTTTAATTTTAAACTTAAAAAATTATTTTCAAAATTTTAATTTTAAACTTAAAAATTATTTTCAAAATTTTAACTTAAAAATTATTTTCAAAATTTTAACTTAAAAATTATTTTCAAAATTTTAACTTAAAAATTATTTTCAAAATTTTAACTTAAAAATTTTAATTTTAAACTTAAAAATTATTTTCAAAATTTTAAACTTAAAAAATTATTTTCAAAATTTTAATTTTAAACTTAAAAAATTATTTTCAAAATTTTAATTTTAAACATAAAAATTATTTTCAAAATTTTAACTTAAAAATTATTTTCAAAATTTTAACTTAAAAATTTTAATTTTAAACTTAAAAATTATTTTCAAAATTTTAAACTTAAAAAAAATTATTTTCAAAATTTTAAATTTTAAACTTAAAAAAATTATTTTCAAAATTTTAATTTTAAACTTAAAAATTATTTTCAAAATTTTAACTTAAAAAAAAAATCATTTTCAAAATTTTAATTTTAAACTTAAAAAATTATTTTCAAAATTTTAATTTTAAACTTAAAAAATTATTTTCAAAATTTTAATTTTAAACTTAAAAATTATTTTCAAAATTTTAACTTAAAAATTATTTTCAAAATTTTAAACTTAAAAATTATTTTCAAAATTTGAAACTTAAAAATTATTTTCAAAATTTTAACTTAAAAAAAAATCATTTTCAAAATTTTAATTTTAAACTTAAAAATTATTTTCAAAATTTTAACTTAAAAAATTATTTTCAAAATTTTAATTTTAAAACTTAAAAATTAATTTCAAAACTTAAATTAATTTTAAAACTTAAAATCAATTTCAAAATTTTAATTTTAAAACTTAAAATTAATTTCAAATTTTTAATTCTATAACTTAAATTAATTTCAAAATTTTAATTTCAAAAACTTAAATTAATTTCTAAATGTTAATTTTAAAACTTAAATCAATTTCAAAATTTTAATCTTAAAACTTAAATCAATTTCAAAATTTTAATCTAAAATAAAAAAAAAAAAAAAAAGTGTCAAAAACCAGGGGCGGGCGCCCCTGGTATTCTCGTCGAGGGCGCCCGGAAGGGATTCCAGGCGCCCCGCCCCATCAACCCCGGGCGCCCGGAATGGTTCAGGGCGCTCGGAGTCCCCTATAAATAAGGGGCAGCAGGCGCCCCCAACCTCTGCCCCACTCATTCACACTTTTGCCAAGGTTCACTTTGAACCTCAGTGCGAAAGTACTCTAAATCAAAATTTTCTTGCGGTGAAGACGCTGTTGCGATTCAACCGAGGTCGTCAAATCTATATTTTTTTCGATGGCTCCTCGGTAAAACATTCTTCCCCTCTCTAAAATTTTTTTTGTCTTCTAAATTTTTTTTTAATATTCTTTATATACAGTAGGAAACGAACAAATACTGGTGCTGGACCCTCCAATGCTAGTACAGACCCTAGGTTTCCCACAGACGAACTTAGGATTAAATTTGAGTCCACCATTTATAAGGCCATTAGGACTACCTACATAGATAGAGCGTTCTTCCTTAGGTCATGTCCCTCCGCTTTAGAGGTTATAGGCCACTATAACTTAAGGAACCTCGTCGAATGTACTAGTCCTATAAATATAAGTCTGTGTGCCGAATTTTGCAATAACCTAGTAAAAGTAGACGATCTCACCTATACCACTAGGGCGGCAGGCATTGATATCACATTTTCCCCTAGCGCTATCCGACAGTTCTTAGAGCTGCGTCCGTCTACTTGTTCCTTTTTGTGCTACCCTCCGAGGGATCTACCATTCGGAGATCCCTACGCACATATTACTCTCGATACGATTTATTCGTATTTCTTTGGAGGAGAGAGAGATCCCACTGTGACACAGTTTAGGTCAGTAGAGCTTCGAGTCCAGGACTACGCTCTTTATAGGGTTGTAGTCCTTTGCATCTTACCACTGACTACTCGAGACATCGCTGTGATGCGCCCTTTCCATTCGTTCTTACTTTATGCCCTGATTCATAGGTTAGAAATTGACATCAGCCTACATATCTTCTCCACCATCATCTATTCAGCTGGATATGTGACTGACAGTAGAGTCCATATGCCATTTGGTCACATTCTGACAGCATATTTGTCCTCGTTGCACATTGATGTCACTAGGGGAGACGTTGCCCATATGACCGAGTTCGATGTTATAGCCGCTCGGAACTTTTCCCTAGCCGGCATCCATATAGATAGAGATGACGGGACTATGTCTTGGCGGAGGGGGGCACAGCACTAGCCCGATCCAAACGCACAGATGGACGAGTTCATGCTCGCACTATTTCCGGAGGAAGCCGCACCGGCTCCACCACCACCCCCAGCTCGAGCACCATGACATGCTCCCCGCACCCTAGCCGACCGTATGACCGGACTAGAGAGAGCCATGGCGAGTCTCCAGCAGGAGAACTCCGAGTTTCATCGGGACATACGGCGAGAGGTTGCCGAGTTACGAGCTGCCGGGGACACCCGCCACACTGAGCTGATGGCACTTCTTCGATCCTTAGGATCTGGACCACCCCCTTCATCATCTCAGTAGCTTTAGCGATGACCTACTTCTGTAGCTACAATTTTTGTAAAATATTTTGGATTTATCTAGTGGCATTTCAAACTTACATTAAATATGTTCTATCTTAATAGACTAGGTAATTTCAAAAATACTTTCAAAATTGATTTCACCAACTTATAGGCTAAACTTGTTTGTTTTCAAACTTTCCATTTTTTAGACTTTCGAAAACAGTTTTTGCCCTTAGACTAGTTTAGAATCCTTAGAAAGCATGTACCCATAGGTTTAGTTCTTGAGCATCTCACCAACATCTTAGGTTTACCTTGCTTGTGTTTGATAAACATAGAAAGAGGTGAGATGCATAGGCCAATTGTCTGGACTTAAGATGCTTATTTCAGTGCATCAACATAAGTCTGGACATTAAATACAATTCAGATATTAATCAGATTAAAGTTCATCAGTCAAGTCAAACAATGACTGATCATAATTAACTTAATCTGACTAACCAAGTGAAAGTTACTATCTTCTGATAGTTAGTTAGTTAGTACCTAATTGGTTAGACAGTTGGTAAGCGTTAAGTATCAAATTCAGGGGGAGAAATAAAACTACTTTAGTTTTTCAAATTAAATTTTAAACTTAATTTTGAAAATCAAAATTTAAAAACAACTTGTTTCAAATTGTGAAATTTTTTTTCACAAACTTTTTATCCTTTTTACCTAGTCTTTGAAAACTGAACTTTTCAAGTATTTTAAACCATGGTTTTGAATCTAGTACGTTTAAACTTCAAAAAATTTGATTTCGGAAAACAAATTTTATCAAAACATTCTAAAAAGTAAAGATTTAAATTTAATTTAACCTTACTTTGAAATGTTCCTGAATCTAGTTCTTAACATTTGATTTTACTTAGTTTTGACAATTTGATTTGAAAGTTAAATTTTACAAAACTTATTTTACAAACCAAGCTTCTCAAAAACATTAGTTTTTCAAACTTGATTTTTGAAATTTGAATCTTTTACAAACTTAGTGTTGAAAAATAAATTACAATTTGTTTGGAAAAATAGATTTTTCAAACTTAGTTTTGAAATTTTGGTTTTGAAAACTTATGTTTGAAAAGCGTTTCAAAGTTGAAACTTGTTTTGAAAATTTAATCTTGAAATTTAGACCTGATACACTTATGTTTGAAAATTAAACTTAAAAGTTTTCAAATCTTTATACTCCCCCCAGTCAACTTGATTTTTTCTTGGATTTAAAAATTGTACTTTTGTCCTTGAATCCTGAACCAAACTCAGTTATTTTTCAAGATTAAGTGTTATTGTTTTAAGTAACTCTTCACTATGATTGTTTACCCTTGTTTTTTTTATGAATGCCAAAGGGGGAGAAGGGTTAGGTGGTTAAGTTAGCTAAACCAATCTGAAAAACACAAACTAACTTTAAAACCACACAAATGCATGGTGTTTCGTACATATGCTTTCACTAACTTAACCAGGTTGTCATTCCATCAAAAAGGGGGAGATTGTTGGTGCGGGTAGCACTAACGGTCTAACCCAGGTTTTGATGAATGACAAATAGGTTAAGTTAGTTGTGTTGTTGTCTGACACTTTGATCGAGTGTGCAGGAGAAGTCCAGACAGGTCGACGGGCTGACCAGATGTCTGGCACGAAGTCCAACTAGGTCGACGGGCAGACCGGATAGCTGGCGAGAAGTCCAAGTGGGTCGACGGGCTGACCGGACGCTTGGCGAGAAGTCCAGACGGGTCGAAGGGCTGACCGGACGTCTGGCAGGTAAGTAAGGTAAGTCACTGGAGGGGAGTGACTGCGAGGACGCGTTCCCGGGAAGGGAACATTAGGCGTCGATCCGGCTTAGATCCATTTCGGATATCTAAGTCGAGATCGTGACTAGATTCCGGTCTCGGAAAGACGGAATCTAAGTCATACTTTGCTTATCTATAAAACTGTGCTAACAATCTTTGCTGCAGGGTACATTTTGCCTCGGACTAACCTTTTCTGGCAGGAGAAGGACTTTCTGGAGAAGAGGGGTCCGGGCGCTCGGAGGCAAGTTTTATCCCCAGGACGACGTTGACACTTGGAGCATGCTGGTTGGGAGTGTTACGTCACATTCCAGGCGCCCGGAAGGGATCCAGGCGCCCGGAGCAGCATATAAAAGAAGCCCCAGGCAGGAGCTTCAATATATCAGTCTTCTGAGAACTCTGAGTCCAATCACTCTGCTGCTCTGCGCTCCAACAACGTTCACAAAGCTTCGGCGACTCACTCCGGCTCTCTTTTTAATTCATTGTTTGTCGGTTAGCTTTGTTTTCTTTCTTTTTCATTAGCAATATTTGTACGTAAATTGTAATTATCCGAATTGCTAGTGAATTGCCCAACGAAAGTACTCAAGGAGTACGGGCCTTCGAGTAGGAGTCGTCACAGGCTCCGAACGAAGTAAAAATCAACAGTGTTCATCTCTTTACTTCTTTACTTTTCCGCTGCGTTTTAACTCGAGATTTTCGAATCGATATTCACCCCCCCCTCTATCGAATTCAACGGTCTTACATCGTAGACTCATGTGTCACTCGACCATGTTATAAGCGAGTATGCTCTCACACCTCAACTATAGCCCCCGGGTTTTAGACCAGGCTTGTCCTAGACTCACGTGCTAATCGGTGGTGTTATAAGCGAGCATACCCTTACACCTTAAGATTATAGCCCCCGGGTTTCAGACCAGGCTTGTCCTAGACTCACGTGCAGATCGATCGTGTTATAATCAAGCATGCCCTCACACCTTAAGATTATAGCCCCCGGGTTTCAGACCGATCTTATCCCAGACTCATATGTCGATCGGTCATGTTATAAGTGAGTATGCTCTCGCACCTCAACTATAGCCCCTGGGTTTCAAATCGGGCATGTCCCAGACTCACATGCCTATCGGCTGTGTTATAAGCGAGCATGTCCTCGCGCCTTAAGATTATAGCCCCCGAGTTTCAGACCGGGCCTGTCTTAAATTCCCATGCTGATCGACCGTATTATAAGTGAGGATGCCCTCACGCCTTAAGATTATAGCCCTCAAATTTTAGAATGGGCCTGTTCTAGACTCACGTGTCAATCAGCTATGCTATAAGCAAGCATACCCTCGCGCCTTAATATTATAGCCCCCAGGTTTCAGACCAGGCCTGTCCCAGGCTCATATGTCGATCAACCATGTTGTAAGCGAGTATGCTCTCGCGCCATATAAGTATAAGCCCCAGGTTTCAAACCGAGCTTGTCAAAAACTCTTGATCCATTCGAGAGAGTTATAAGTGAGCTAAGCCCTCGTGCTAAGTGTCAAAGACTCTTGACCCATTTAGGAAAATTATAAATAAGATAAGCCCTCACGTTAAGTGTCAAAAACTTACTTGTTGTTCGGCTGTGATATCAGCAAGCAAAGCACTTGCACTTAATACTCAAGATGCATGTGATGCTCAGCCGAGATCAACTCTCATTCTACATAATATATGGACAAATATAAAAACCAAGTCAAGTACACTAAGGCTAAGTTGAAAGATTGAAAAAGCCCCACAATAGAGAACTTAAAAGCGTTGAACGGGTGCTCATCGATTCATACTTAGAAATTTTTTACAAAGTGCTTTCAGTGGAGGTTGTCAATAAACTTAGTGAAAAAACTACACAAGGTAGTCGAGCATGGCATTCAGTAGTGAATCTAAGATCTTCTTCCTTTTTATAATTTTGTTTGGCAGATCGAGGGAAAGATAACTGTTGTCCTTCAGTTATTGGAGGGTTCCATCAATACTGTAGTCAAAGAGGCGGAGGGTTCGGTTGGTGAACATTTCGTTGAAATCTTGGGAGCGAAGGTGCTTTACCGGGAAAGATTCCAGTCGATCGCACTACAAGAAATTTTGGATTCAGCAACAATTTTTTACCGTTGTTGTAAGCCCTAAAGAACTGTTGTTAAAAGCTGTGTTGTTAAAAGAGGTACTCAAAGATAACAGTTTTTCACCGTTAGCGTTTAGCGCGATCAACAACAGTTTAGCAACAGATTTAAAACATTGTCTTTGGGTAAAATAGACAACAGTTTGATAAGAAATAAAAACTGTTGTCTTTTATTTTGACGACAACAAAAAAACTATTGTGTTTTCAATAGTTTGACAATAGTTTAAAAAAATCATTATCTTATATTTAAAAGATAAATTATTTAAATAATTAAAGAATATAGGGATCAATCCAATTCAATAACAACAATAACATTATAAACATACTTCACATTAATAAAAAGTGATAATAACATTAATTACCCATCTTAAACTACAAGATATTGTAACAAAAAATGAGTCATATAAGGATTTAGTTACAAGTAGACTTAACAATAGTTTCTCCAATGAAAACATAAAACATGCAGTATTTGTGACATGCTTCGCCAAATTGATGCCTTTCATGTTCATAATATGACGTGCTTTTTGAAAACAATGCAACATGCTTCGCCAAACTCTGTTATCTTGTATATAGACACCAAGACTCGACTGTTGCTTATTTGTACAATGCATCCTCCATGAAAAACTAAGGCGCGTCCACTCCAATTCGTCAAATTTCTAAGAAGACAGGAGAACATGGAAAGAGGGAGCAAGTTATTCAAATAAACAGACTTCTACCAACATAATGAATGTGACTCAGAGAACCACATTTCTACCTACAATACCAAAATGGAAATAGTCAAAAGTCATTAAAATAATCAGAGGTATTTTATAGAAAGAAATTAGCATTAAAAGTAGATTACAAGGAAGAACATGATCAACCAAATTTACACAGCAATTGAAAAAGAAACAACTTTTATTCTCACAAAAGTAGATTACCAGGAATGGAGACCATTTTGTGCAAACCAAAATAGAATGGATACCATTCTATTTTCCAGCGGTGCTCAACAACACTACACATATAAATACAATAGTGCTCAACAACATATGCAATGTTCCCACTTTGTTGAACATTGTGCCGAGGCTAAAGGATTAGGAAAATAACTTATTATGTCATTACATGCAATTTCAAAATATGGAGTCGTACCTGATTGTTCAGTATAATTGCATATTCTAAACTTGATACGAACAAGATACATAATTTTCGAGTATCAATATGGTGACAAGGGGAAGAAATATTCAAAGTATTATCTACATACCATTAGTTTAAACATATCCATCAAAGCTTCATTTGGACCAATGAAGAGGTGCATCTAAGTATTAACTGAATCAAGTTAGCCATGTTGAGAATAATTAGCATAGTCTTAGGTGAGCTAATGTATTTGTTGGCCTAAAAAGGGAAAATGCATGATGGAGAATAGCTAAACAAGAATAATGAACAAGCTTAGTAAACTAAGATGAATAGCTAAATCCAAGATAGTACTATAATCAGATGCTTTCACGCTTACTTGTTGTAGCATTTACGACATGCTATGAATTGTCTTCAACTTGCATGTTAAGTCTCCAATAGACAGAAAAGTCACCAAGCCATTTTCTTGATTGATCATTGAAATCGGCTAAACATAATCTTTGGTTGGATCAGATCACCCTACTTAACCAGTATCTAACTGTTTTTCTTTATTTATTTGTCAAATTGTTAATGACCAATACACACATTAAAATATTTGAATGAAATAGAAGTACACATACCTTGATTACTTCTCATGTGTACATGCTTTCTTCCTTTCCTTCCTTTGTTCGAATTAAATAATCTTAATTCCCTTTATATATACATTCACATAGTTGATATAGGAGTGTTTTATGACTAAATTAAATGCATAATAAAAAGAATATATGAACTCACATCTTGCTCAATGCTAATGAACCCTCAAATAAGCTTAACATCAAGCACCAAATTGATAAGAAAATAGAACCTTAAGAAAGACAAGGTCATACCAGAGAGAAGCTGAGGTTTTTCTAGTCAGAGATGGAACGTGAATCTCACATCTTGATGTTTGAAGAACTCAAAGATCTACCTTTGAATCTGTATGAAGAAGAGATAAAAGAGGAAAGGAAGAAGATGATAGCTAGAAAAGAGAGAAGAAAGAGAATCAAATCAGTCAAACAGTGATTTTCGTTAAACAAAAATCCTTTCCCCCAAAAGAAATATACTCATCTCATTAAAAGCCACACACCATATCGATTGAATGGATCCACACCAGCACAAGAGCCACCATGCATGACTTAGGAGACAATTATCCATGAATTTAGACCTCAGAAAGCACCCTTTAATTTCTCTCCATGGAAACAAAAAGACAAAGTGAACAAAAAGGGAGAATCAGAGCAAGTAATGAAGATCGAGAAAGAGAAACACCTGACAGCTCTTCGACCAAGGGAGCACGAGCACGAGGAAGAGGTGGAGGAGGCGCGACCAATGTTGCGGAGAAGAGACGGAAGAGGCGCAGAGGGTTTTGACGGAGGAGGCGCGGAGGAGGGATTTGGCGTCGTGGGGTTTGTTCGTGGAGGCTACCTAGGTTTTGTGTGTGTAAAAAAAATAATTAAAGACAAAAGTTTAGTATAACCCAAAATTATTGTTTATTATTATTATTTTGGGGGGATTCAATAATATTCAATAGACAATAATTTAATAAAATCATTGTCTATTACCATATAAGAAACATTAATAGACAACGGTTAATTAAAACCGTTGTCATAGGTCCAAAAAATAAACTCAAAGACAACAGTTATAAAACACCGTTGTCTTTGACATACATAAGACAACAGTTTTTTAAAAATTGTTGTCTTTTATAAAAAAAGGTCAACAACAACAGTTTACAATAAAATCGTTGTTAAATGGGTGTAGTTAAATCCCAAATTTCTTGTAGTGTCGGGTTCCTCCTTCTTGAACTTGCTAAATTTAATCTTGGATGCCTCCAACTTAGCCTTCAGCGCAGCCAGCTCTGCATCTTTTTCACTTATTATTCACTTATACTCCTCGAGCTGGAGCTCACTCATCGCTTGCTCTGTAGTTCAGCCGCCAACGAAGCTTCTGCCTCTTTAAGCTTCTTTGCCAAGACCTGAACCTCCTTGTTTTTTATTTCCATGTTTTCAATGGCTCGGAATTTCTTGGCTTTGGCAGAATTGATCTTTGACTCAAAATGGTGGGCCTGCTTTGTAAGCCAGTCGAGATGGAAGGCATGTTCATGATTTTTGTTCTTCTCCACTATAAGCACCAGCTCGGACCCCAACAGTTGTTCGGAGCTCATATCCAAGTGTTTTTTTCAGTTGAGTCACCTCCGCAATTAGCTGCTCCACTCGAGCTTGAGAAGTGTCTGTTTGCCCGACCGGTACTCGAAACTACTAGTTCTCGTGTTCCAAGAAGGTCAGCCTCTAACACATAGGCAGACTCTCCACCCAGAACTACAGTCAAAAGAATCCAATTAGCGCTGACTAGGAAAGTGTATGAGAGACTCCAGATAAAAACTTGCTCTAGTCGATTTTTGAGTGAAGTTGTCAGCGAGCTCCTTGGGCGAAATGGTAGATGCTCAGACCCTAGCGTTTGCCCAGGTTTGTGCTAAGGGACCTTGAATGTTGATTTGGTGGTCAAGGGAGTGCGGCTCGGCATCGTCTGGGTGGCGCCACTCATCGGTGGACAAGCTAATGATGGCCCTGATATGTCTGCGGTCACTCGAATCTAAGGGCTCCGAGGTGGCCAGACCCTTAGATTTAGATATCATGGAGGAGCAAATAATGAAAATGGGTGCTTTTGTGCTAACCGGCGGAGGTGGAAGATAGGTGATCGGTGACATAAGTGTTGTCCCGGTCGGCAACACGAACAACAAGGGGGTTCGGTCGGAAGAAGGGGGAGTAGGCAACATAGCCTCCCTCTCAGGAATCGCAGAAGTGGAGGATTCCCTCCCCCCCCAGAAGGAGGTCTGGAGGTCATTGCTAAAGCACGGGCCTGCAAAGTCGAAGTCGTCGAGTGGGAAGAGGATTATGTTTGGTGTCGCTTGCGGCGTTGGATCAATGGCTTGCCCAACGTGGCTGATTCTAACGGAATAGCGATCGACGCCATGGGCTGCCACTCGACTTCACCCTGCTTCGCCAGTGGGCTCATCTGAATGCTCAACCGGCAATAGGCCGCGACTCTCTAACTCGCCCACTCCTTTAGCATTGATATATGCATCGACAAGCTTACACTTGCCGCTCAGCAACGCTCGATTCATAATTTGATCTGCAAAAAAGAGAAAGAAATTAATTAGATTCAAAAATGACATAAAGAAAAAAAAAGATGTGCCGAGAGGGATGGGCAGCCGTGTATATGGTACTTCTAACCAGCCAGGCTTGCAGCTGCTTGGAAGTAAGCCCACTAGCCTCGATATCTCCCAAGTGAAGGAGGCTTTGACAATTCTATCTACTAACCGATCGAAAAGTCTGGCCAGTCGGGGAGATGAACATAGAAGTAATGCTCTTTCCAGTACTCATTGGAGGAGGGCATTTTGTCAAAATAAACAGTGCCTACTTGGGCTTCAAAAGAAAAGTGTCTGGCTCAGATAGCTTTGGATAGCAAGAGTAATGAAATATGCAGGGTTCTAGGGGAATCTCGTACAGATGGAATAACACGACAACCCCGCACAACAGTCTAAAAGAATTAGGTACTAATTAATGCAGTGGAATATGAAAATATCTACAAACTTCAAAGAAAAAAGGATAAATGGGAAAGCGTAGGCCGACAAAAAATTGGTCTTTGAAGAAGGAAAGAAAATCGGATGGGGCGTCTGAGGGAAGTCATAGGCAGAAGGAATGGCGATTTGGCGATCGTCGGGAAAATGATAGATTAATTTTACTTGTTAGGACCAAAAGTAGCTAGAGGGGGGGTGAATAGCTCGTCGCGTTCGCTCGGTGCGCTTGGTTGCTTGGCGTTGCTTGTTTCTTCTTGGATGTGCAGCGGAAAATACAGAAACAAACACAAAACGCTAACGCTAGGATTTTACTTGGTATCCACCTCACAAGAGGTGACTAATCCAAGGATCCACACCAACGCACACACCCTCAACTATGAATAACACTCCTTTATGGTAACTACCAAAGGCGGAGAAGCCCTACAACACTCTCAATACAAGAAGAAGAAAGGGAAATACAAGTTAAGCAAAAGCTTACAAGATGTGCAGTAAAAACCCTAACCCTAACTTCTTCCTCTTGCAATAGATCCGCCTCTTGACTTGGAAAGCCTCCAAGAACCTTCAAGAACTGGCGATCACGTGCTTGTAGAGAGCTGTGGAGGAGCTGGAATGAATCTGAGAAGAGCTCGTGAAAGGATGCCGAAGACCACGCTCGCCTGCGGCTTTAAACACGACGCAACGGTCGGATCCCGATCGATTCAAATGTTCCGAATCGATCGAGGCTGGATCGATCCACGGATCGATCCGACCTTTCTGGAAAGCGCTGGATCGATCCACGGATCGATCCGGCGCTTATCGCAGCATCGTCCCGATCGATCGGCCGATCGATCGGGACCTCGATCGATCCACGGATCGATCCGAGCTTCTGATGACCGGAAGTATCCGGATCGATCCACCGATCGATCCACATCTGGATCGATCCACGGATCGATCCGACTTGGTTTTGCCCAAACCAAGTCCCAAACCTCCCTAACCAACATCCGGTCAACCTTGACTGTTGGTACATCATGTCTCGCATCTGGTCACTCCCTTGACCTGCCAGGACTCCCCACCAAGTGTCCGGTCAATCCCTTTGACCCACTTGGACTTTTACTCATCGTGCCAAGTATCCGGTCACTCCATTGACCTACTTGGACTTCTACCAGATGTCTGGTCAACCTTGACCCATCTGGACTTCCTTCCTTGCCAAGTATCCAGTCAATCCCTTTGATCTACTTGGACCTCCCAACACCAGATGTCCGATCATCCTTGATCCATCTGGATTTCCTTCCTTGCCTGGCTTCACTCACCAGGACTTTCACCTAGCTTCACTCACTAGGGTTTTCCATCTGCCTAGCTTCACTCACTAGGACTTTCACCTGGCTTCACTCACCAGGATTTCCTTCTGCCTAGCTTCACTCACTAGGACTTTCACCTGGCTTCACTCACCAGGATTTCCTTCTGCCTAACATGCCAGTTAGGACTTCCCAGTCAGGTATCCGGTCAACCTTGACCTACTTGACTCTTCTTCGATCAATATCTTATTGTCAAACATCTAAACCCTAACCAAGACTCAGCTTGGTTAACCAGGTCACCCTTGACCTGAGGGATATTGCACCAACAATCTCCCCCTTTTTGATGTTTGACAATACCACAATAACACTTACAATCCCACATGTAAGTTAGGCTAATCCTATAGCCTCCTTCTTCATGCCACTAGGTAATGAACCCATAAATTAAGCTTTCCATTCTCCCCCTAAGAGGGCAAACTCCCTCTAGGTAATGAAAACCTAACTTACTTCCTTTCATTCTCCCCCTATTGGCACACATCAACCCCCTACAAAAAACATCAACCCGTCTTTGGACACACATCAACCTATGCTCCAATTTTGGGCACACTTCAACAACTCCATTTGTTGAAGACTCTCCCCCTGAAGAGTTGCTCATCGTGATCACAGTTTCACTCATTGTGATCAACTCAATATTGAAGGTCTCATACCCTTCATTATCCTTAACTTTTCCCTCAATGTTGACAAATACCCAACCTTGAGCATTTTCAACCACTTGAGTTGCCACTTGAAATGATGAGGATATCCACTCCCCATTTACCCCCATTTCAAGTTTAAATGCTCAACCTTGAGCAAGTTCACAACAGAAGGTTAACCACCTTCCAAGGTTTATGAAAAATAATTTTCATGTCTTTAAAGAGTCCCTCCCCCTAAAGACATGGTGGTAACTTCTGTCATTGCACCAACAATGACTTGGAATCCCTAAACCTTTAGGAAACCCAGATTTAGAAGTTTTGAGGTTCAAATGTTCAAAATTTGAAACAAACCTCAACCTAAACTTCAACTTAGCCTTCCTTTACCATTTCATCCTTGTTTTCAACACGAAAACACCCTTTTTATGTATACAAATGTATTTTAAGGGTTTGGAATGGTTACCTAGACTAAAATAGGTTCAAAGTGCTGAAATCAGACTTTCCCAGCCAAAATCAGCAACTTGGATCTATTGGAGTTGGGTTCCAATCGATTGAACCTTTCTGAATCGATCCACTGATCGATTCAGACTACCTGGATCGATCGGTGATCGATCCAGAGCACATCTGTCCTCTCGAGTGCCCGAATCGATCCATGGATCGATTCAGCACCCAATCGATCCATGGATCGATCGAGCTCGATAGTTGCTGAAATTCCATTTCAGTCAACGAAACCCTAGAAAATTCTACAAAATTCAAAAATTATGAAATTTCGTGTAGACATTGTTTAGGGCATATATTATCAAGGAAAAATAGTTTTCTATGAAAATACATCATCTTTTCAAAGATTGACACAAACTTGAAAACTTGCAAAAACTTTAGTGTTTTCTTCAAGTTTGTGTCTAACTATTCAATGGTGATTACTATCAAAAGATAGCCTTCACCAAGGTTTTCCAAAATCATTTTGAAAAAATTTTTAAAACCAATATCCCACCATATTCCTTGGGCTTAATGCACATGACTTGTACATTAGCTTTCCCAATGATGGGAAAACACATAACTATGTGTTTTGATGAACCTAAAACTCAAAAGAATGCACTAAATCAACATTTTGAGTTTTGTTCATCTTCCTAACATCTCACTTGTATCTGATGTGCACTAAAACACATACAAGTCATCTTATAGTCCTTGTGAGATGTAAGATTTTGGTTTTGCCCTATTCTAGGGATCATGCATATCTATCTAGGCATTTTAGATATATACTAGACATCCACCAAGGATGTCACTTGTTAATAATTGTTGTTAAATGCCTTTTGTCCTTAATTACAAGGAATTAAACTAAATGCATGATAATGTTATGTCATACATCAAAAGGAAATAATTTTCAAAAGAAAATATCCTATAACTACATGATGTATGAATGTCATGACATGGTATTTTTGTATTTTTCATGATAAGTCATGAATGCAAAAGTAGACATGATGTCATGGCATATGATGGGCAAACAATCATGGCAAGATTTAGCATAAATAAAGTATACCTAGATTAGCTATCTAAGTATCCTTAAAACCTTAGCTAAACTTACAACTTAAACCTAGATTGCCCTTAAGTGCGTCAAGAAAACGCCAAAACCTAACTTGGCATTTCTAATTCCCTTGATTAATTTATGCCAATCGAAATTAAGCATATCCTCAAATGTTGGCATATTTCATTTTTCCACAAGAGTAGCACTTCAACATAAGGCTTCAATATCCTTCAATTTTCTAAGAACATACCAAAATCTCAACTTGGTAGCTCTTATGAATTTCCCAATATGTGCCTTTTAAGATTAAAATCAAATTTTCACCACTAGGCACATTTTACTCTTTCAAGGAGTAAATAATAGTTCCATTTCATTTTCAAAGGTTAACAAAAACCTTGAAAATGCTCCTTGAGTGTCAATTTCCTCAAAGTTGGGCTAACTACCCTTCTAATTGGAGTTGACACTCTCTAACCCATTTATGGGGTAGAGAAGATGCTCCTAGGAACCCAACACCTATTGGTGCTCCTTGGATGCTCTAGGTACTCACTAGGGATAACTTCCCTAGATACCTTCCTAGTGACCTTGTTGGGCTTCTTAGAAGCCTTGGTCACATTTTCTAGGTCAACCCTAGGGATAGCCTCCCTTGTGACCTTGTTAGTGACTTTCTTAGACTTCTTAGAAGTCTTAGTCACTTTGGTTGCAAAAATACTCTTAGGGATGACTTCCTAGTATTCTTGACTTGACCACTAAACCTAGGGTTTGTTCCATAACTATATGGAACCCTATGATAACTAGGCACATCCTTCTTAGCCTTTGGTTTGTATCCCAAACCTCTATGGCTATTTGATGGCTTTGACTTTCCTAGCCCTAGGTTTTGCTCATTTTGCCCTTTTAGGATATTTTCCATCCTTTTAGGGTCTTTTCCATTTTATCAAGTCTTGATCTCAAGACTTGATTTTCTATCATTAAATCCTTAGAATTTGGTTTTCATTAAGTCCATGAGCATTTTGGTTTCTGGGCTTGTATCTAAAATCCTTAGAGTTATTGCCTAGACTTTTACCTACATTCCTAACCCTAGGAGTGATAGTCTTAGCATGTAGGGCCACATGCTTTTCCTTAAAGCCCTCATGCTTTCTATTCTTATGGTAAATTGCATTAAAATGATAAAAATTTGAACTATCATGCTTTTTACCATTTTGCAAAGGAATAGGCTCAATGAAAGTTACCTTCCTTTTTACCTTGGAGGCTCCCCCTTGACTAGTGCCTCCTTGAGCCTTGACCTTCTTCTTCCCTTTGGGGCATTGACTACGATAATGCCCCTTTTGATTGCAAGAGAAGCATATAATATGCTCCTTGCTCTTCTTTGTGTTGGGGATGGTCTCCTTGGGCTTCACCTTGCCCTTTTGTGCCACTTGGCCCTTCTTCTTGGCTAATTTAGGGCACTTGCTCTTGTAGTGCCCATGTTCCCTACATTCAAAGCATATAATATGATTTTTATTATTAATTGAAATATTTATACCTTTGCTTGTAGGGGTGGCATCTTTTTCTTTGGATCCGGAGGTAGAGGCTTCCTCTTGATCGGACCTTGATACTCCTCCATTTGATTTTTCTTGACTTGTGGAGGTAGAATCTTCTTCCTCCTCTTCATCTCTTGACCCGGATGTAGAAGCTTCTCCTTCTTCTTGATCCGGCGTCACCAAGGATTGCTCCCCCTCAATCCTAGAGGTGGAGGCTTCATCATCTTGAATATTAAACAAGGAGTATGCTTTCTCCTTGTTCCCTTCGTTGCATTCCCTTGAGGATGAAGCTTCTTGGATTTCTTCTTCTTCGGAGGTTGAGCATTTTTCAACCTCGGAATCCTCCTCTTGGTCTTGCTCCAAAGAGTCACCCTCTCTGGATTCTTCTTGATCTTGTACAGTGGAGGGGATCTCTTCATGAAGCTTGGCCAATTTACTCCAAAGCTCCTTGGCATCTTCGAATTCTCCAACTTGAGCCAAGATGTGGCTAGGCAATAAGTTGACCAAAAGCTTGGTCACTTTGTCATTTGCCTCGCCTTTGAATTTGCTCCGAGCTCCATCTGCTTTTCTTTAGAAGCTTGCCCTTGGAGTTCGTTGGAGCTTTGAAGCCTTCCATTAGAGCAAACCATTGCTCTATCTCCATCATAAGAAAGTTTTCGATTCTTGATCTCCAAGAATCAAAACTTGTAGAAGTGTATGGTGGAGCCACCCTTGTGTCAAATCCAAGTCCATCTTGGAATTGCATCTTGAAGTTGAGCTTGATAAAATCTTGAACTTGAAGAATTTGCTCCAACTTCTTCACCCTCTAGCTTTTCTTGATATGCTTGACCCTTCCGGCGATGATTCCGGTGAAGAGCGGCCTCGCTCTGATACCACTTGTTAGGACCAAAAGTAGCTAGAGGGGGGGTGAATAGCTCGTCGCGTTCGCTCGGTGCGCTTCGTTGCTTGGCGTTGCTTGTTTCTTCTTGGATGTGCAGCGGAAAATACAGAAACAAAACGCTAACGCTAGGATTTTACTTGGTATCCACCTCACAAGAGGTGACTAATCCAAGGATCCACACCAACGCACACACCCTCCACTATGAATAACACTCCTTTATGGTAACTACCAAAGGCGGAGAAGCCCTACAACACTCTCAATACAAGAAGAAGAAAGGGAAATACAAGTTAAGCAAAAGCTTACAAGATGTGCAGTAAAAACTCTAACCCTAACTTCTTCCTCTTGCAATAGATCCGCCTCTTGACTTGGAAAGCCTCCAAGAACCTTCAAGAACTGGCGATCACGTGCTTGTAGAGAGCTGTGGAGGAGCTGGAATGAATCTGAGAAGAGCTCGTGAAAGGATGCCGAAGACCACGCTCGCCTGCGGCTTTAAACACGACGCAACGGTCGGATCCCGATCGATTCAAATGTTCCGAATCGATCGGGGAGGCTTTGGATCGATCCACGGATCAATCCAGAGCGCCTCTGTGCTCTGGAAACGCGCCTGGATCGATCCACGGATCGATCCAGCGCTTATCGCGCGAAGCAGCATCGTCCCGATCGATCGGCTGATCGATCGGGACCTCTGGATCGATCCACGGATCGATCCAGAAGCTTTCTGTTCGCTGGGAAGTATCTGGATCGATCCACTGATCGATCCACATCCTGGATCGATCCACGGATCGATCCAGCACTTGGTTTTTGCCCAAAACCAAGTCCCAAACCTCCCTAACCAACATCCAGTCAACCTTGACCTGTTGGTACATCATGCCTCGCATCTGGTCACTCCCTTGACCTGCCAGGACTTCCCACCAAGTGTCCGGTCAATCCCTTTGACCCACTTGGACTTTTACTCGTCGTGCCAAGTATCCGGTCACTCCATTGACCTACTTGGACTTCTACCAGATGTCTGGTCAACCTTGACCCATCTGGACTTCCTTCCTTGCCAAGTATCCAGTCAATCCCTTTGATCTACTTGGACCTCCCAACACCAGATGTCCGATCATCCTTGATCCATCTGGATTTCCTTCCTTGCCTGGCTTCACTCACCAGGACTTTCACCTAGCTTCACTCACTAGGGTTTTCCATCTGCCTAGCTTCACTCACTAGGACTTTCACCTGGCTTCACTCACCAGGATTTCCTTCTGCCTAGCTTCACTCACTAGGACTTTCACTTGGCTTCACTCACCAGGATTTCCTTCTGCCTAACATGCCAGTTAGGACTTCCCAGTCAAGTATCCGGTCAACCTTGACCTACTTGACTCTTCTTCGATCAATATCTTATTGTCAAACATCTAAACCCTAACCAAGACTCAGCTTGGTTAACCAGGTCACCCTTGACCTGAGGGATATTGCACCAACAAGAAGGAATGGCGATTTGGCGATCGTCGGGAAAATGATAGATTAATTTCATTTGGTCAACCTCATCGCTGTTAAACTTGGACTCGGTGGAGGTATGTCACAACCCGAGGACGACTGGGGTGGGGAAGGAGAGACTGCCATGAATGAAGGCTGGAAATCAAAGATCAAAAGAAGGAAAGAAAAAGGAGCTTACGGGAGAAGGGTCGTCGGAGATGAGCAAAAGTAGAGAAACGAGAAGATTAAGGCAACACAGTGGATCAAAAGGAGGACAAAGAGTTTAAAAACCTGAGGGGCGGTTGCTCGGAGTCGTCTTATTCAAGGCTTTAGAAAACAAGGTTCGATCTCAGGCGTTGATTTTGAAAAGGAAGCCATCACATCAAATCTAAATAGTCGTCTGCCATATCACACATGCGGCGGCATGGAAAGGTGACACGTGACATTCAATTATAAGTGGCATTAATAAGGAAGGAGAAAGCATGATTACAGGGCATGACCAAGCTTGCTTTACATTCATGGTTGGGGTTTTGAACGATTTTCGAGAAATTATGGTGATGTCAGCGGTCATTAAAAGGCACTACATGGGGGTAAGGGGCGAGAGCATAGATCGGAATGAAGTTGGAAAATAGCTAAGTGTTGCCCACGATAGATCCGAGTTGCACCGACCTTAGAGTATACATAGTCGATCAGAAAAATGACCAAAAGGAAGTTGAAAGTTAGTTAAAGCGCATGCGATAGCCGAGCGATGGTTCTAAACTCTAGCATCTCCGCTCGGAGAAAAGACAACTTCTCGACAAATGACATGAGGTGAGTGGTGTGAATGACGCAGCTGAGTGGCGGCTATAAACTCTTGAGCAGTGAGGATTGTAGCTGAGCGGCGGCTCTAAACCCTAGAACACCTGATCGGGAAGAAGAGTTTCAAAATATACTAACAGTCCAGTCAGTCAAACTTGTAGCTTCCTTCGACTAGACTTGAGGGGAAGACTTGTGATAGAGTGATGAAGAGGGGCCCCACTAAAGATAGGTCAAAGCAAGGAAAACCGGCTGACGTGCAAGTCAAAGTCAAGGAAGGTAAAGATCAGGCAAGGTCAGTCGGCCAGCTGAGTTATGGCCGACCGAATGGCACAACGGGCGAGCAGGGCCAAATGGACAACATAAGGTTACGAGATAAATAGATAGCACATCCCTCAGCCACCATCCCTGCCAAGGGGGCGGTGTATTAGTTCAGGGGAGGAGCCCTTCGATTACGGAAAAGCTAAGTAAAGGGACATTGCGTTGTTTAGCACAACCGAGCAGGGCGCGTCCCGACTGAGCAGCCAACGGTTGGCCTACAATAGGACCCACCTACGTATCACCTCGTATCCTTTTAGAGGTTTGTGTCACTGACAACAGAGCATGTTTTGTAGGCAAATCGTATGATAGATGCTTCCAGCCTGTCACATCAGGGATCTATATGCTCGCTTAAGGAAAGGTATTAGGAACACTTTTGGACTTGTCTTTTCTTATGATACTTGGGAAAATGTGCACCTGCTTTGAGATGTGTGCGCCTTGAGACTACAGTGACACTATAAAAGGGGATTCCCATCTACAGGCGATGGTATGCACAACTTCGTTATTTCACACGCTCTAGCTATAATTTTCTATTATTCTCCACTTGTCGAAACTGATTTGAGCGTCGAAGGACTAATACCGGGAACCCCTTCCCGGCCCAGCACTGAGTCTCTGGTGTAGTAGGATCACGTGGAGTCTCCACTTTATCAACCTTCAAGCTACATCTCTAGCTTGCTATTTTCTTCGTTTTCTAACATAGTCACTAACTATAACTCATAATTATAAAGAATGTCAAAAATACCCTAAATATCATAAAAAAATAATAATAATAATAATAATAATAATATATTTGAGGCTCAGTTGAGAACTTAAATGATGAAATTTGGATTAAAAAATTAGTGGTTACAAGTATCTCTAAAATAAATATAGATTTTTAAATTTTACATACGTGGTCACTGATAGAACCTAATTCCATTCAAGGGGTCATATTTGATTGATCCTCCATCAATTATATCTTATGTTCTCTTGTCAAGATCTACCAATCTATCCTAGGATAAACTCAGATATGAGTTAATTACCATCTCGCTATTCTAGAGAATGATGAAAGAAGCATAACTCTTCACAAGTAATCTGGGATCTAGATCGACAAGAGGATTTAATTTCGCTATGAAGCTCCAATCGAGGCGATCAGAGGCACGTTCTCCCTAACAATACCGATAAGCATCGCACCTTCCATGCCTTCCTAGTATTTGAAGGAGTAGCTGGTTTCATAAGCAAGAAAAAGTGCCTTGTATATAGCTCAGCTCGATCGATCCTAAATTTTGAAAGGTCTAGTAAAAAGGAAATAAACCCTTTATAATTATATTATATAAAAATAATAATAAAATTAATGCTATAAAAATAATTTTATTAACCGAATAAATTTTTTATCATAATAACAAAAATCAAACAAACTAATTGAGTAGTTTAAAATTATTTTTCATTTAATCATGCATCAAGTTAAATTAACATGGATCAAATCAGAAAATTCCATTTAAATTGAAGCCTCGAAGGGTCTAAGCACATGTGTAGTGTCAGTGGACATCGGTGGTGACATAATGATGCGACAATGATACTAGAAATCACAGTGTGAGAATTAGAAAGGTGACTATCGGTAGTTATCAAAGTGGGTGAAAGTGAAAAGTTTGAGTATGAGACATAAACCAAAAGTGAATTTAATATTTAAGAAGAATTAAAAAGCATAGGAAGAAAAGATATCATCCTCCCTTAAGTATTTCTCTCTTATATTATTAATACTTATATAAAAAAATCTATAATCATTTTAAATTTTATAATTAAATTTTTTTAAATTAATTTTTCATTCAATAAATATTTAAAAAAATTATTAATAGAAGTGGGTCTTACCCGACGTAAAACCTTATGCGCTGATCCCACCTTGACCACCTTAGGATCGATCCTAACGGCCCAGTGACTTGAGCCGATGACATCAAAGGCGGCCAACTCTTGTCGTTGTAAGCCTAGGGCATTCGCGGCACAACATGTGCCCCAACTGGCATGAGGACTTGGCTGTCGTGCGGACTGAGTTTGCAGCCACACGGGCAATTCAACCACCTTGGGCAGGTCAAGTTTGCGGCCGTATGAGTGACTGAACAAATGTATAATTTTCTCTTCCGGAAAAATTGCTCTTTGACGATGCCTTGCACTGATAAAGTCTAACCATCGTCGGTGAACAATCACAAGAAATTTAATCCATGCATCTTGTGGGCGGACGTAATGTTTGAAAACAGGGAGCACAAACTAACTTTCCGAACTGCTGCCAGGTTCCTTAAGGTCAACTATCTTAAAAAGTCAACTATTAGCCGTACTAATCCAGAGATTTGACTTCTAGATTGAAGTACCTCGGCAATTTATCAAAACGTACTTAAAGTTATGCAACTTTTAAATGTAAGAAAGAATGGATCTGTTTTTCTTTTATTTCATCCCTGCCAACCACATATTACATTTAAAAAAATTCATTGTGGTATTACATTTTGTAAATAAACATCACCATCACAATGATGCTAATTTTTAAAATACAACTATAATGATATTCTTTAAATGTAATAATATAATAGTTGACCAGAGAGATAAAATGAAAAATAAATACGTTATTAGAAAAATCTAAAATTTAAATAGTCTTTTTAAGAATTTCACAAGTTTAAATGCATTCTTGGATCAATTGTTGCAGTAATTACGCTAGCCAACGACTTAAGGGATCTTTGTTAAACTTACAATTAATGCTAAATTATTTTAAAATGGAATTACAATAATAGGAAATTACTAGCACACCTAAAAATGCGTTTGCAATTTTGACATTTAGGGAACATTTAGTTCAAATTTATCAATAGTAATAGATTTGATTACGATCAATAGGAATAAGAATCAGAATTACATTATTTGGTTCAAAATCTAGAATAAATATAATTATAATTAATAATGTTTGTTTCAAATCAACATCAATAATGAGAATCAAACAAATTTTCAATTTTATCCTTTTTATCCTTATTAGTTAAATAACATACATCCACTCATACTGTGTTTCAAGAAAAATAAATTCCAAAAGTATAATAATATAATTATACACATTATATAATAACTAAAAAACTTAAATATAAACTTAAATATCAAATAATCTTGAAAAAGTTAGGCAGTACATAAGGTAACTAGCAGAGTCATACAAAATTCTATATCACATTGAAAATATTCTAATCAAAATACAATAAAAGCATAAACACATGCAGTAGTCATCCTATACCGAATACTCCATTTATCTGATTATTAAACATTTCAATTGTCATAATATTCTTGAATGTATTCTACTGGTCAGTTGGGGAAATTATTCATATATATTCCACTTCATCATCATCACTTCCCTCATTTTCGCTTTCTTCATTGTCCTCTATAGATTCTTGAGGATCTTTACTCATAAATTTATGAAACAGATTATGGAGTAGACAGTAGGAAATAATAATACGTACTTGGGTATGTATTACGAAAAAGGAAGGGGATGCTAGAATTTTCCAATACTCCTTCAACAAACCAAAATACCTCTCGATTACATTTCTTGCTTTAGAGTGCTTCATATTAAAATGTTCTTCTGGAGTCTCGGGTCGATGACCATCAAACTCATTAAGATGATACCTATGCCCACGATAAGGCGCAAGAAATCCAGAAGAATTACAATAACCAGCATCAACCAAATAGTAACAACCTTCGACAATAAAACAAAACATGTAACACTACAACAAACAACTTATTTTGGGAATTTAAAATTAGGGATTGTTGGTTAATTCACAACCTTTTTAAATACGTTGAGGAACTTTAAGACCAATTGGTTTGCTAATGACATTACGAATAACTCAATCATCGTGAGCATAACCTTTTTCATCTAGGTAACACATATATAAACTGCATATTTGGGAAACATACTCCCAACACATTTGTCGCTATATCTCTCTTCCTCGTGCGATAGCGTTGTTTTTCTTCTTTAGGAGGTGTCATTGGAATAAAAGTATCATCTAACGTGCCTAAGCAACCCTTTAATATTCAAATGAATTAATAAAAAAATACTACTAAAACATAGTGACTCTAACATGTTACTAAAGTATTTATCATTTATTATTATCTTAAATGGTTTATATCTATCATCTTCATATTCTTTGAATATAGGTTTGATGTTTTGAGTAATATGTAGTGAAGGAAAATCGTCAACTGATTTTAAAGATATGGATATTAGGGTAGTCTATTCTGACATTATAAAAAAATTTATTCCTAAAACTCATGAATGAATCGAATAGAAGAGGGAACACGAGAATAAGATTATATCCAATTTTAAATAATAATTCCTATATCTATATTTTTATTTCTATCTTCTAAATATTATCAATGATAATTATTTTCTTTTATTCATATTGCTCATCCCTATTTTCTTAAATCAAACGCCCCTAAGATTTTAAGTGAGATACGTTTCCTAGGTAAATGGTAAATTAATTTATTATTTACTTTCGTAAAGTCAATTATGAAATATCTCTCCCTGTGTTAGCGGATCTTGACCAATTCTACCGAAGAAGAGTTGAGTTTGACCTTCACCAAACGTTCGACTAATTGTCACTTCTAGATTTTGCATTGTTTTGACATTTTTTTCCCGTAAAATTTCTTATCCGAATTTATTTAAAAAATAATTATTTTGTTGAAATTATTCAATTTGGCAATTTTTTAATACAAGTAAAAAAATATTTTTGACCCAGCACTTAGTTAGACCTGAGCCAAACCGGACCAGCACGAATTGTGTCAAGCCGGTGACTTGACACGTTTATCTCAGGTTTATTTTCAGCCGGACCGGGCCCATGGTTCTGTACTTTCCTTAGTCATTGAACGCCGACCAACGATGTGACTCAACGCCTCTATTGGTCGGTCCTTTAGGGGCCCACCAGGTGTGAATCTAATATTTCTGGAAAAATAAGTAAAATATAGTATTATTAATATTATTTAAGCCCGCGCGGGACGATGGCATTGTAAATATTATAATCTCAGATGAAATGACATTTCTACCCTTCCTTTCCTCTTAGTTAAAAATTCATCCATTAGTCATTGATTCTAGAACCTGTTTTAAAAAAACAGCATTCACATTAATTTCACAACAAATTGTCCTAACATCCCGGCATACAAATCCAACTTCGAAAAAAATTATTTTCAATTTTTATTTATTTCAGCTCTTTAACATATACTGATGACCTAATTGTCCTTATTTTTTTTTATATAAATTTTTTTAAAATAATATATAATTTCTTCTAAATTCAACATCATTTAATTAAAATTTAATATTTTTTTATTAATTATGCAATTCCAATCAATTGAAAATAAATTTGCAATCGATTAATTTATCGTGAGGAAATAGAAAACTTATTATTTATAAGTATAAAAAGTCTAGTATAAAATAAGATATAATTTCTTTTAAATTCAACATAATTTAATTAGAATTAAATATATTTTTTATTTAATTGAACATGACTTTTTTTTTATCTACCGATTGGGAGATATATCAATCAATTGACTTAGACTGAATTGATTGAGAGCCTAAATTAATATATTTGTATGAATTCCTAATTGATTGATAGAATGCTAAATTTGATAGAATTTTATTTTAAATGTGCTATATTTATGAGGAATTATATATTATTTTAAATTTTTTTACCTAAAAATGAGGATAATTCAATGTATATTAGAGAGTTAAAAGGAATTGAAGAAGAAAAATTTATGTGCAAAAAATAGGAAGGATGTAAATTGAACTCCGTAAATTAATTTTAAAATTCAAAATAATAAAATTAATAAAAAAAGAAATTGTTGTGAAATGGGGAGGGGTAAAATAGTAATTTGACAACGCTTGGGGTTTGATTTAGAACTCTTCAAATTGCGCCGTTAGAAAGCGGCGGGTTGGTCGTCCGCACCGCTTCTTCCTCCTCAACCAAATCCCGAGAAAGCGGAGGCCGCGCGGAACGCGGCGTGGAATGGGTCGCGCGGTGACAGAGGCGACCGAGATGCGCGTTCCCCCAGCGATCGATTCGTGGAGGCAGTGACAGAGCGCGACGACAAGGTCATGCCGCCCGTTGGGGCCAAGCATTGTAGGTGTAGCCCATGGCGGACGCTCCCTACCCCTTCCTCGAGCTGGCCCCAACCCTAGTCCGTCGCATTGCCCTTCCCCCTTCCTTCTTTATCGTTGTAGATTCGTTTTGATTTGCATCGGTTCTTTTGTTCGCGGGCATGGCGGAGGTCCCCAAGTTGCTCTACATTGTCGTGGTCGACGATGTCGGAGAAGAGAAGGAAGGGGGCGATGGCGAGAGGCAAAGGCGGAGCTTGTCCTTCCGGTACACGCGGTCGGTGCTGCAGAGCACGCTGCAGCTCATGGGTTGCAAGGCTCGTCATTCTTTCAAGGTTCGATGTCTCTAATGAATCCTTCGCCCGCGTTTGTGTCGCTTTCATCGCTTTTACTGTTCAGATCTCTTAGATCACGTCGCTTGTGAAAAAGAACAGAATTTTATGTACATTATAATGCGAAATTAACAAAATAAAATAAAAGCCTCTTCTTTCGTTGCACTTTATCTGATCTTTTGATGTTTTGTCTGATGCAATTTTCCTAGATTTAATCTGTAATTTTTCCTTGTTTATGTAGATTAGCAGAAGGGTGTTTGAAGTGATGAAAGCTGAGTACTCGAGCTGCAGTTTGCCTCCTGATGATCCAAGTCCAGATGTCTCGAATGTCTCATCCCCAGAAGAAAACAAGCGTAACACAAATGCCTCCCTTGATGAGGCAGAGAAGACTAACCATTTGACGCAAGACAAAGTTGATTTGAGTAGTCGAATGCCGTTCGAGTTGTACAAAAGACTAACAACTGTGGTTGTACCACGGAAATGCTTCTTACAAATTGTTTGTGATGCGCTTGCCATGTACAAATATGTTGCTCCCAATCAAATGTCTGACTTGCGCCTTGCTTGCAGGTATGTGATATCTTCCTACCAGTTGAGTTGTTCTAGAGGAGACCCTTGTGGCGCTGCTAACTTTGATTAGTTTAGATTGGTCAGGAATGCTAACTATAATGATGTTGTATATAAAGGTAGTTTGGTGATATGAGAAATTCTTTTAAATGCATTGTTGCTCTTTATTTATTGGCTCTCTAACAAGCATAAATTCTTCATCCTCAAGATTGGGCAGACTTGAGTTCCATTCATCACAGGATAATTTGTCTGATAATATGCCCAAGTCCCTGATTTTTACCGACTCAACTATTTATATCAATTTTAAAACTGAATTTGGACTTTATGTTTCTCTTAATTCACACTTATAGGTTGAATAACTTCCTATGCTTCTCAATCACATACCATGTTCCGACTGCCATGCTAGTAGACATTTTTCAATGAGTAGAAATTTTTTTTAGAGATCTCATGTTTCTCCTAGCTATGCTTATTCTTCCAGCATTCACTATGCTATTACAGATCATCTTGTTTATCAGGTTGATGAATCTGGGATAACCTTCTAAGATACTTAACATATTGTTCTTGTTTATCAGGTTGATGAATATGCAGGTGGTCTTGTTTCTTCGGAATCTGTACTCACAGCGCTCTTCATTATGTCTTCTTTGTTATACCATGGTTAATATGACCACATGCACCATACCATACACTTGGCTTCATTCAAATTCTCCACCTCAAGATAACCTTTGGATCCTGAGACATAGTGTTGGAATATGGCCTTTGGTCCATTGAAAGATCGCAATAAATATGTCTCAGTTGTTTTTCTTTGATTTTGATGTGTTACATCTGTCTGTTAAAGAATCTACTCAATTATTTTTTCTTTCATTAAATAATATATTTGCTTTATTTCTCTCCTTTTCTTTCCCTATCTTATGATCTCTATTTTTCTACACATTTTTTTTTGAAGGATTCGAGAAAAGAAAGAATCTGTGACAGTTCTTTTGTGTGGCGCTAGTGGTTGTGGCAAGTCTACCTTGTCTTCCTTGCTGGTACTTTACAGACATTTCTTCTGTAAAAATTGTCTAATTTCCACTCTTTTCTTTTCCATGTTTCAAGTAGTTGATATGCTATACTTTTTTAGGATATAGAAATGAAGAGCCATGATATGTTGCTTGACTCCCCGTGAGCGACACACTTAGAATTTTAGGTGCCTAAATCACTTTTGGGCACCCCGCACATTCATCAGGCATGGGAGTTAGGCATGGGGATCAGGCAGCATATCAAAACCGTACAAATGAATTATGATATGAATATAGTTATCGTTTGTTATTGTTGAATCATCATCCTCGTTATCATTATCATAAAGTTATATTTGTCCCAAATATTTTGGGTTGGGTATATGGATCTTATTCCTCCATTTAGGTCATGCAAATCGATATAACTCGTCTTATGTTCGTTTTTCTTCCAATCATAACATCTAACATTTCTAGTCTTCTTCCTCAGTGTTCCTATCCTTAGTTTCCAATCTAATCCTGTAAACATGGCTCAACCTTTGTCTATTGAGATACCTACTCTAATTCAACTTTGAAGCTTTTTCATCTGGGGTTAGAACTGTAATTGGCAGATATACTTAATAATTGCTGAATGAGATTAGTAAAGATAGGAAACTTAGATGTGAAAGAAAATAGAAGATCAAGACAAATAAATTAAGAAAAATATGTAATAGAATTGTTACATAAATTTGACTTGATGCACTATATTCAATCTTTACTGCATGCATAGAAGACTCAAGTAACAATGGTTTTTTATTTTGTTAGAACTAAGATGCTCAATGCCCATTAATCCTTCACGAACAAATACGGTGGTCTATATTATGTATAGTTGGCCCCTCTTCTATTGAGATTTTGAGATAAGTGGTTAACTGATCAACGTTAACTTTAACATCATGTTAGCGTTTGAATAAGATGTTCAAAGGTTAAATACTGTGTCAAAAGAAGTGCTCGTACCTCTTGTGTCATGATGTGTGAGGGGAAGTGTACCAAATCTATGTATATTATTGCCACATGAACAAGTTGATGTGTCATTATGAGAGCTTGCTCTTTTAAAATGAGTGGTTAACCAATTAAATTTTAATACCTAATACCTTTTGTCGTAATATTCAATGCCTGCTGGATTTTTATGGTTTTAGTGAATCGTATCTGATAATTGTATGGCTAATGTAGCTTGATGCTTGTGAAGAAAATTCTATTCTAAGCATGCTAATACAAGCATTTGGAAGTATGGACCAATTCTTTCTATTTAGATAATTCAATTGTATTTTTCATGTACTTTTAGCTAGTTAAACTTTGTGTGCTGATAAATGTTTGGTGTTCTTCAAAAATTATAGAGCTGTACATGCTACCATACGTGTGACCATATTACGAGCATGAAGTTGTAAAACTAATTCAATTTGACAAGGATTTTCTTCTGCATAACTTTTAACAGGGAGGGAGACTGGGCTTGACAACAGTTATTTCTACTGACTCAATTCGTCATATGATGAGGGGCTTCACAGATAAAAAACAGAATGCACTCCTTTGGGCTTCAACATATGATGCTGGTGAATGCCTAGATTCAGTAGCAGTTGCAGAAGCAAAAGCTAAACGCAAAGCAAAGAAACTTGCCGTTTCGCGAACACAGTCCAAGGAAGAAGCAACTAATGGAGTTCTTCATGAGAAACATGATGGCCGATTCCACGATCCCGTTATCGGTACTGATTTAATCAGCAAAAAGCAAATGGCTATTGAAGGCTATAAAGCACAAAGTGAGATGGTCATTGACAGCCTTGACCGTTTAATCACTGCATGGGAAGAGCGCAAGCAATCTGTCGTTGTTGAGGGTGTCCACTTGAGTCTCAACTTTGTGGTAGGTATTTGGCAACTTACATCTCCTTTAGAATTTACTTCAAGATCATTTCGACTCGATTTCAATTGCTTAAATATGTTTTGTTTTGCCATTCAACAGATGGGGCTCATGAAGAAGCACCCTTCAATAGTACCATTCATGATTTACATAGTAAACGAAGACAAACATATGGAAAGATTTGCTGTCCGGGCTAAATACATGACCCTGGATCCAACAAAAAACAAGTATATAAAGTACATCCAAAACATTAGAGCAATTCAAGATTATCTCTCGAAAAGAGCTGATAAACATTTGGTTCCAAAGGTAAATAATACAAATGTAGATCGGAGTGTTGCAGCCATTCATGCCACTGTCTTTGACTGCCTTCGCCGGCGAGAGGCAGGGGAGCACCTCTATGACCCTACTAAAAATACAGTGGCTCTAATACATGAAGTATACAGAAAGCAGTGTGTTGCTAATTCTCTTACTTCCAAAGGAATGTTTCAGTTGATCCAGAGGAAGGGCTCCTCAAGGAATCTAATGGCACTTCTTAATACTGATGGATCCGTCGCCAAAGCTTGGCCTGTTGGGTCAGTTGATCCTAGTGGCGTCTCATCCTTCGAAAATGGAACTGTAAGCCCCATGTATGGCCCTTTGCTGATCGGGAAAGCTGAGCCAGTGAACCTTCAGTTTGGAAATTTCGGCTTCAGTGCATGGCACAAAGATGGATGTGGTACAAGTCAAGCAGGAAGTATCCATGACTCCAAGGATGATGGCACCGATAGTCGATATTTCTCTTCTTGTTGCAGCTCTCCAAAGGCATTAGATGGGCATGCTAAAGAGGTATGCCATGAGCTGAATTTTAGCTATGTTGATCTTAGTCCTCTCTCTTCTGCATCATAATTTTTTTCCATGTTTAAGATCTTTTCATATCTGAAAATTTCTCAAATGCTTAAACCTGCAAATTTTTTAACTGGATTTACTGTCAGCATTAAGTGGTTGTTAGATTTTCACATTACATTCAAATTGAAATCTTTTGATTCAGATAAATGTCCCAAAAGGGGAATAACCTGTTTCCTCTTTATCTTTTTCCAGCTTCAGGAGGACTTTTTTGTTGCTGGAAGTGAAGAAGAAGAAGAGGAAGAAGAAGCTGACTACCCTGCTGAAGGGTTCAGCGATGAGGATCTCAGTGACAGAGACCACAGTGAGATGGTAGATGAGGTAAGATCTAAGATTGGATCTTCACATATGTCATCTAAACTATGAGAAATGAGAAATCGTCGATGTCTGTTTCAGTTTCAAGGCTCTGTCGACGAGAATTCTAGGTCGGATGATGAGTACGATGACTTGGCCATGGAAGACGGCATGGACAATAGTTATTTGCCTGATAATGAAGTCGATGAGCCAACAAGCGACAAGGTGGCGCCCGACATAATGGTGGCAGCGGACAAGTACCAGTGGAATCTTGAGCACTTCCTGGGCGAGCAACTCGCCGGGCCATCTTATTCTTACAGCCTGCTACCGGAGGGAACTGAGGGCGGCGGCGCCAATGGCATTAAAGCGAGGAGACGGTCCTTGAGTGACCCCTTCCAACTACCAAACAGGGCACAAGGCATCCCGCTGAAAATTTTGTAGACGCCAAGTGATCTTGTTTTTCTGTATCTTCGTATAACCCAAGATTTAAGGAACGTCCCATGTTAAAACTGGAAGTAGGATTATGGAACTTAATAGAATTACACTGCCAATGCAAGGTCCTCTGTTATGTTTTAACTGTCTCAAGAATTTCTTGGCACAATACAAACAATATTTCATATTTTGAATAACATTTAGATATGTAATTGTGTTAATGACTTATTATATTTAAAGATTAATCAATTAGGATTTTGATGTGATAAAACTAAAAAATTAGCTCTTATAAATAAAATTATAACGCAATAAATAAAAGGAATAAGAGAGCATTAATAGCTGTGGCGTAGTGCTTCATCACATGATGCAAGTTCAAGAACTCTCCCAAACGTTAACCCAAAGCAAGTTATTACCTATCAGCAGATGAAACTGCTACAAAGAAACTGCATCAATTATGTTGAGTGCGCGGTAAATGCCCTACTGTTCTTTAGTGGTGCTAAAGATGGAGATGGTTCACCATGAGCCTGCAAACAAGAAGTCTTGAGACTCAACAATTCGATCCTAATTATGATAAGTTACTTTCATAGTCTAGGGCACTGCAATAAGTCAAACTAATGTTAGTAAACTAAACTAAGCCTACTAGCTAATTACACAACTACCACATTACTTCTGATGTGAGACTGAATCTTAAAAAAAAATAAATACATAAATAAAAATCTCTGTGTAAGGCTTGCCATAGCTCAAAGAATTAGGTTGGTTGTAGTTCCAAATACCAATCATCATGATGTAATCCATTGTAAGAACAACTGAATGCATAATTTAACAAATTAGAATCAAGATCAGGAAACTAAAGACATTATTGTGATGAATTGTTTTTTTGTACAATGAACATAAGACCCATGGTATGAATGGCACATTCGAACTATTTCTATAAGCACAAAGGAAGCTTAGTGCCCATCAAAGAATTAAGTTGTAAGCTCAAATCAAACAGATTAAAAAATTGTCATCATTACAATTTGGGATGAACTATGTATGAACAATTGAATGCATAATTAGAATCAAGAAACCAAAGAAAACACTGATGAGTCTAGCTTCATTAAGCGTGTGAATTAACATATGTAGTCCACCAAATATGAGACTACATTGGAAAAAAGGCCTGCTTGTTGCTAGAAAAGTAGCGAAATAAATGTGATGAATTGATGTTTGTACAATGAACATAAGCACTATGGTATAAATGGCACATAAGAATGATTTCTATAAGCACCAAGGAAGCTTGGTGCCCATCAAAGAATTAGGTTGTAAGCTCAAACCAAACAAAGTAAGAAATTGTCATCATTACAATTGGGGTAAACTATGTAAGAACAATTGAATACATAATTATAATCAGGATCAGGAAACCAAAGGCAAAATTGTTGAGAGTAGCCTCATCAAGGCGCATGAATTAATATATGTAGTCCACCAAATATGAGACTACATTGGGGGAATAGGCCTGCTCATTGATGGAAAAGTAGTGAAATAAATGTGATGAACTGATGTTTGTACAATGAACATAAGCAATATGGTATAAATGGCACATTAGAACAATTTCTATAAGCACAAAGGAAGCTTAGTGCCCATCAAAGAATTAGGTTGTAAACTCAAATCAAATAGTAAGAAATTGTCATCATTACAATTAGGATAAACTATGCAAGAACAATTGAATGCATAATTAGGATCACGATCAGGAAACCAAAGGCAAAACTGATGCGAGCAACCATGTTAAGGGGAATGAATTAACATATGTAGTCCACCGACAATGAGACTACATTGGAAAAAAGGACTGCCCATTGATAGAAAAGTAGTGAAATAAATGTGATAAACTGATGTTTGTACAATGAACATAAGCACTATGGTATAAATGGCATATTAGAACTATTTCTATAAGCACAAAGGAAGCTTAGTGCCCATCAAAGAATTAGGTTGTAAGCTCAAATCAAACAGAGTAAAAAATTGGGATCATTAGAATCGGGATAAACTATGTAGAACAAGATGAGATTTTTATGAGTTTCAGAGAAGTTACCTCTATTCATCCTCGCCGCTCTCGTCACTGAAATAACTAGCTTTCTTCTCCTTTTTCTTCTTCTCGTTTCCATCTTCAACGGGTTCCTCCCTCTCCCTCTCCTTCTCCTCAAATCCACGAGTGTCCACCACGGATGCCCAATTATCATCTTCAAACCGTTCCTCTTCCCCGGCGCCGCCGTCGGAACCCCAATCCTGAGCCCCACCGCCACTGGAGTCTTGAGCTCTCCTGCGTGTCCTCTTCGGATTGGGACGCTCCCTGGGGCCCAGCTGGTTCTTCGGACACTCGTAGGAGAGGTGGCCCTCCTCGCCGCATTCGTAGCACTTACTCTTGTCCTTGTAAACCCTCCGGCGAATGAACTCTGCGGCCCGGCCGTTGTCAGACGCAATGGAAGCGGCGAGTGTGCGTCCGTTGAGGATCTTCCCGTTCATCGACCGGGCGGCCGCCGCGGCGTCGTCGCGGGAGACGAAGAGCACGAAGGCGACGCCGCGGCTCCGCCGAGTGGTCCGGTCCTTGAGCACGGTGACGCGGGCGACCTTCCCGAAAGTGGAGAAGATGGTGTGGAGGTCGGAGTTGGTGAGCGAGAAGTCTAGGTTGGAGACATAGACCGTCGATTTCGAGGGGGCGAGCCCACCGGATCCGCCCCTGGATGAACCCGAGGCGTCCGACCCGGAAGCAGAATTGGCGGCGGGCAACGGCGGAACGGGGTAACGGTAAAGGAAGTCATCGTCGTCGTCGTCGCTCGCGTTTCTTCGGCGAGCCATCTTCTCTCTCTCCCCTTCTCTCTCTCTCTCTCTCTCTCTCTCTCGTCTTTAGGGTTCTACATTTTTATGGGAAAAAAAAAAAAAAAAAAAAAATTAAACCTGAGACCACCACGTCATAGCTGGGCCCGTATTCATCGTGATTTACTCCCTCTCATACTTGTAGGGCCGAGTTGAGGGGGCCGCTGGGTTGACGGTTCCAACCTTTGCAGCATTTTTATGGGAAAAATTACATTTTAGCCTCCAATTTTGCAAATTTTCTAAAAACATCCTTAACAGCTTTTAATCGTTCATTTTAATCGTTGGATAATCCTTCCTGTCTCTGGTGAGACAGCCAACAGCCTGACAGGTCCAATTCCGCCTTCTAGATTATCATTCTGTGCCAGCTCATCTACCATTTCCCTCCCTAAATTCGGCGCCTGCTGTCTGAAAAAGAACAGGAGATCCCGATCCGGTTCGTGGCGGTTTCGTGGAGTCTGTCTATCGTACACGTAAGCAACGCCATCTCCCTACCTCCTAGTTTTTTTATATCCAAAATTAATTATTTAAAAAAAGATAATGCCATTTCGCCCTTTCTCTCTGTGCCGTATCTGATCGCCTCTCCCCTTTGGTTTTCCTCGAGATCGTTGTTTAATCTTCGATTTTGTTCAGATCAAAGAGAGAGGAGAGACGACGACAAAGAGATTGATCTCTATTCTTCTTAGGTAGAATCGGTAAAGGAAGAACGAAGTGGTCTAGATCGATCGAAAAGATTAAACAAGAGTGGATTAAGAAGAAGAGAGAAGGAGAATCGCTTATCCGTGGCGCAACCCGTACAGATTTATTTGTTTTCTTTCGGGAATATAATTTTATTATTATTTTTTTTTACCCTTGTTCGTTTGGCTTTAGATCCGGTTGTTTTGGCGACGACTTGTTCCAATTTTAGGTTTAATTTCGATCTAGTTTGATCCATGGATCTTTTGCTTTACAGGTTGCGGAGTGGACGGCGATTGCTTGACTTAATCGAGGTAGTTCTTTGATGTTTTTTTGCAAGCAAGTTGTTTGATTATTTTGATGTATGTTCAAGCTGTTCTTTTGATCTCAGATCGCGTCAAGCAACAGGGAGAACATTTTTGTTGTTGTTAATATTGTTCTTTTAAGTGGTGGATGTGTGATCTGAAGTTGTTAGCTTTCAGGAAATTGAAAAGTAACATCCCAGGTGTATATTTGATATTCAACATCTGTGATTGTTGGGTATTTTCTCTGGATCTGAGTTTAAACTGATGTTAGCGATCTATTATGATCTCCTCACTAAGTTTTGATGGAACATTTGGCTGCATTAGTATAGACATCTGAGCTTTGTAACAGCTGTCTATTTTCTATGAAAAGTTTGGATAGTATCGAAAGTAAAAGTAGCAAGTGAACTCAGTGTTGCATTCGTTTTCATGATGACTTTCCCAAACTTGTAGTTTTTTGGAGCAATTACAATGATTTATGTCATTATTTTCTTTATCTTCTCAGTTTATTGAGCTTGCTATTGCTAAATAGTATAAATTTGATGTCAGTAGAATAAATTTGTTTCACATTTCTTGTAAGGATTTGCTGTCACAGTCATCTTGGCATTGAGTAGCAATCGCTAAGAGTAGATTAGCAGAAGAGTATCAGTAAACAATAAGACATGGAGGCCTCACACTCATGGGTTTGTGCTCGGTGCTTTGCTTCCACTCTAAGCTATTATTAAATGATTGCTTGACCAAAACGGTTAATTTAGCCAGAGTGCCGAACTCATGACTTGTGTTTTATTCTCTGCTACCTCATTGAGCTAGGTAGTAAACCAAAGGGATTAATCTGAGAATTGGTGATGCAATCAAGGAATCAAAGGTTTCTAAAGTTTTAGATGGAAAGGAATGAATTTGAATTATAATGAAGTTTTGTTAGTATTTTATTTGTGTATTTTTTGATTTGGTAGATGAGTCTTTTATTTTGGTTCAAGTTTAATGAGTTTAATTTGTTTTCAAATTAGTAGTATTTCTTTCCTATTTTGGTCTGTATTTTCTTTGGTTTTGACTGTATAAAAGTGCTCTGTCTCTCTGTGTTAATGAGCTTTGTATTAGTAAAATATTTCAATTTTTAGTTGAGGTTGTTTCTTCTCAGTTTGAACTCATGCCTGTGTTGGTCATGCTGTCATCTTTTAAAGAGCAATCTTTAGTGAATGGCTTGTAGGTTCTTGGTTAGTAAAACCTTGGTTGCAAATTAAGTCTGATACCTAGGTGAGTAAACTATAAATCTCTTTGGATCTTGTCAAGGATTAGGATCATTTTCAGACAAATAGAAAGAATAATTATTAAGACTTTTTCTACTTTGTAAAGAAGTCTTCCTAATCTAAAAGCAAGGAGTGTTTAGATTAATTTGATTGAGAGGAAAGTGGAAAGAAATACTTGAACACCTAGAATCCTAGATTTGGGGAACTTCAGTAACTTGTTTGAAATTTTGGTGAGGAAGGAAAGAAAAAACTTGTATGCAGATGCTGAAATGGTGAGATACATATCTAGAGAGGCTTGATGAATGCTATGCTTCATTGTTGGTATTGCCCTATCAATTTTGATGACCAATTAAGAAAACAAGTTTGCTTGAGTTTGATATGGTGAAAGTCTGCACAAATATTTAAATTGAAAGCAAGCTTGTGTTGATTCATTTCCTTGTTTATAGCATATGATGATAAAATTAAAGCATAAACAAAGTCTTTTGATGGCAGTACCATCTTAAATCAGAGCAAATTGTTGAGCATTATTCTTCGGCCTGGTGTCCACATTGCATAAGATGTAATCTCCCTTAATGAAGATCATGATATGTCAGAAAACTATGCATGCTAGAAAAAAAAAATTCTCATCATTTTTGTTGTTTAAGGGAACCTTCCAAGTGAACACAGTAACATTAATTCTTTGTTTTGGCTCATGTTTTGATCATTTATACTTCCTTTCTGGTAGTTTACTGGTGGGTGCTGCATAAAAAACTTCACTTGTGTGCTTCTGCATCGGTTGTGTGGAGTATACTAAAATCATTGGCTGGAAAAAAAGCACTTCTTTGTCTTAACCAGCTACATTGTAATGTTCATGGGGATTTTTTTTTTAAAAAAAATTGCGTATGGGACTTCAAAATCCTTGGTCCAATATTGAATTTCATTAACCTTGGTGTCCATATTTGATGAACTATTTTATGTTATTTGTTGGCTTTCTTCTCTGCAATTACTATTTCTCTTTAAATATATTAGTTTGTATCCGTATATGAATGTGTGAAGCGCCTAATATTCTGAACATTTTATTATAGTGTGTTGAAAGATGACAGATAAAACAGAAAGCACCTTGAAGGATGCTGATATACACTCCCTCCAAAAGCAATGGGATGAGATTTTGTGCCCTATTTGTATGGAACATCCACACAATGCAGTAGTTCTTATCTGCACTTCATATGAAAAAGGTTGCAGATCTTACGTTTGCGATACAAGTTACAGGCATTCAAATTGTCTAGATAGATTCAGGAAACTAAGAATGTGCTCTGGTGATAACACATCTGGTTCTGCTTCTACTATCACTGAGAATGTTGATGCAGAGAGACCTCACTCGAGCTCTCTTTATGGTACAGATCCTTCTTCCCCTCATCCAGCAACAGCACTAGCAAACGCTGTTGAAGCCCATGACAATTTTAGCATTGATGGTGTAATACCTGGTGAGCTAGATGAATTTTTTGATGACCCAGAGCTCAGACAAGCACAAGATGGATATCAAGCATCTCATTCAGAGGGCAATATGAGTTCTGATGGATCTGGTGGTGGTGATGAACCCGAGGTTAACTGCTTGAAGTGCCCTCTCTGCCGAGGTGCTGTACTAGGTTGGATGATTGTCAAAGAAGCTAGACAATATATGGATTTGAAGTTAAGAAGTTGCTCCAGAGAATCATGCTCATTTTCTGGCAACTACAAGGAACTCCGTAAACATGCCCGGAGAGTACACCCCATGACTAGGCCTGCTGAGGTTGATCCATCAAGGCAACAAGCTTGGCATCACATGGAACGCCAGCAGGAGTATCATGATATTCTCAGTGCACTTAGATCTGCGATGCCAGGTGCTGTAGTGCTGGGAGATTATGTTATAGATGAGGGCGATGGCCTTTCAGGCGATGGGAGTGGCCCATGGTGGCCTACAACACTCTTGCTGCTTCATATGCTTGGAAGTCCATTAGGTTCATTGGATGACCGAAGATCTTCTAGGGCATGGAGGACAAGGCGACGCTCTTCAATGCGTCGTTATTTATGGGGTGAGAACTTGTTAGGCACTCAAGAATATGACGACTGGAACTCAGACAACGACATCCTTACACGAAGAAGGCGTAGGAGGATAACTAGACCCAGACATGACGAGGAGCATCAACAATAACTTGTATTTCAGATAACAATTTGGAAAAGCAGCCACCGGTGTGGATAGCTGGAGCTGAAGTTCCGGTTATTGTGAGGTACTCTTGGAGCTGAAGTTCCATTTTCTGTGAGCTACTCTTGTTGATCGATGTTGTTGAATACAAAATATCAGCTTTGCTCAGAAATTGAAGTGTTGTCTCGGGTTTTAGATCCTTAAACATTTGGTACTACATAATCACGGTCACGTTTAGCAATGCAGCTTTATTTTTATGTGTGACCTTGTTATGAAATCAAGGGTTGGTTCTGGAATGCAGCTTCATTTGTTTGTGTGACCTTGTTATGAAATCAATGGGTTGGTTCTGTATCCTTTTAAAATGTTGGGCCGGACTCCTGTAGATCCCGCCCGTTTGGTTTGCTTTCACTTGGGCTGGGACTTATGGTGATCTTCTTTATGTTATCTAGGCTTTTTTGGGCTTCAACTAGATATATGTATGAGTAAATGCATTGATTTAGGATAGGAATTCACCAGTAGGGGTGAACAAAAATTCGATTAAATCGAAAAAATCGACCGAATTTATAAATTCAGTTCGGTCTATTCGGTAATTCGGTTTTTGTCTTTAAAAAAATCGGTTATTTTTTGTCATATCGGTTGGGTTTCGGTTTTAGAAATCAATATTTGGTTAAATCGAATAAACTGAAATAATATTAAATATAATTTAAAAATCAAATCCTATAAAATAGAAACCATCCGCGACTTTTTTCCGTCGCACTTCACGTCTATTCCGTCGCACTTCACAGTTCACACGTCTTCAAGACTTTGCGTCCCCTCCCCGCTGGTCGATCCCTCCGGTCCTCGTCGTTCTTGTCTCCAGCGACGGCGAGCCTCAATCCCCTCCTGTGATCTCTTACCGTCGCTCTCTCACAGCCTCAACCCTCCTCAAGTCGCTCTCGTCTCGCTCACAATCAAGGTCTCCCTCTCGCCATGAACCTTGAATCTCCACATTGAGCAATAATATCTAGTAAGTGCTTTTCTATTGCTGATTTTGTTTTTTTATTTTGTTCTTAGTTTGTTCTTGGGTTAGAGGCATAGCTTCTGCTCAAAAGAGAGGAGAAAACAAGATACTTAAGACTGTCATTGTGTTGCTTTTGCCTAGGCATAACTTCTCTTCAGATTTGGATTCACAACTCATAAGAGTGATTTACTAGAGTCTATTCCTCCAGATCCCCATCTCCCTCTCGTCCTCGCACCACAATAGCAGGGACCGCCAACTAGTGAGGGTAAATAGTGATTCTATCTTCTCAATATTTTATAGTAATCTCTGTATTGATTTTGTTTTGGTCATATGTATATCCTTATTGAACTCAAATATTTAACAATGTTTAGAATTAGATATCCTGATAAGTATCAATCATCCTTTTAGTTTCATATTTGTCATTTGGTTTTAGTCTATTATATTTTGATTAGTCTTATCAATTATCACACCTTGTAATATTTTGAATAGTGTTGTAGGTAGATCAGTATTTGTCTGATGTCAATGTAAAGAGATTTAGCAAATATGGATATTGGTAATAGTTGTTCGGTACCACAATCTGATACCTGTCCTTCGGTGGGGAAAAAAACTGCTGTAAATTGTAAAAGAAAGGTAACCAAGAGAAAAATAATGAAACCAAGAAGTGAAGTTTGGAATCATTTCGTAAAGTTTACTAATGCTGAATCAGAGATAAAAGCTAAATGCAAATATTGTGATAAAGAGTTTTTTTTGTAATCCATACAAGAATGGAACTACAAGTTTGAGATCTCATATCACCTCATGTAAAAAATACCCTCATGCTATTGAAACAGCTCAAGCGTAGTTAAGTTTACAAGTAGGTTCAAGAGAGGGTGAGGTGTCTTTGACTTCTTAGAAATTTGATCAAGATGCTTCTAGAAAAAACATTAGCTAGAATTATTATAATGGATGAACTCCTTTTCAAATTTGTAGAAAGAGAAGGATTTAAAACATTTATGGTCATGGTATGTCCAAAATTTTGAATTCCTTCAAGATGGACGGTTGCACGTGATTGTATTGAATTATATGCAGTTGAAAGGGAAAATTTAAAAAATTTATTGCGTGATTCAGCACAAAGAGTTTGTTTGACCACTGATTCATGGACTTTTATTCAAAAAATCAACTATATGTGTCTAACAGCTCATTTTATTGATACAAACTAGAATTTACAGAAAAGAATTCTCAATTTTTGTCCGATTACAAGTCATAAAGGCGAGGCTATTAGTTTAGCCATTGAAAATTGCTTGAGGGATTGGGGAATTAATGGAATTTTCACTATTACAGTTGATAATGCAAGTTCAAATGATGTTGCTATCAATAGTTTCAAAAAAAAATGATTAATTGGGATTCCACTATTTTGAAGGGAGAATATATTCATATGAGATGTGTAGCTCATATAATCAATTTGATTGTTTTTGATGGCTTAAAAGACATAAATCAATCTGTGATGAGGGTGAGGAATGCGATTAAATATGTTAAGCAATCTCCCTCCAGATTAAACAAGTTTAAAGAATGTGCAGAGATTGAAAAAATTGAAAGCAAAAAATCATTATGTTTAGATGTACCAACTAGATGGAATTCAACGTTCTTGATGTTGAATATAACTCAAAAATTTGAAAGAGCTTTTGATAGGTTTGATGAACAAGATCCATGCTTTAAATTAGATCTTCAATATACAGATTGGCTTGTTGTTTTGAATGAAAATGGAGAGATGATGTTTGAATCATATGGTAAACTTAAAAGAGAGTTAAAGACTTTTGATGGGAAGCCAACTAGTGCAGATTGGAATAACATTAGACTTTTTGCATATCTACTAAATGTTTTTTATAAGCTAACATTAAAAGTTTCTGGATCTTTGTATGTCACATCCAATACTTTTGCACATGAGATTAGTTATATTCATACCATCTTGAAGGAGTGGCAAGAAAGTGATGATCTTGATGTGTATTCGATGAGAATTAAAAGCCACAAAAGCCATAATATCCTTTCCTACTCACAAAAGCCATAAATCATGAATTAAACATGGAGTAGTGATATATTCATTTAAACAAATCATAACATGGTATAAGAGAGCATAAGCATAAAGTAGTAGCATGTTCTTCTAGGTATCATAGACATATCTCAAGAGAACATCTTCCTAAAGCATAATAATCACATAACATGAAATCACATATAGATGCAAGAAGTTCTTTTGAAAACATATATTATATAAATACTTAAACATAAATCTCAACATGAGGGCCCGACATTGTACCACATACATGAATTGCGTGCATCCTAAATAAATCTGAGGTAGTTAATCTCGAACCTACTAGGAACTAGGCCCGTTTCCTTGACCATCGACCTAGGGGTAACTTAGGAGCCCATCCCATGGACCATTCTTAAGGTCCGATACAAATCAATACAAAAGTAAAATAGCATATCATGTTCTTGTCATATCATGAAACATAGCATGTTCTTGTCATATCATGAAGCATATCATGTTCTTGTCATATCATGAAGCATATCATGTTCTTGTCATATCATGAAGCATATCATGTTCTTGTCATATCATGAAGAGTGCTCTTAGTCCCAACTTAAAGGGAAGCATCTCTTAGGCATTTCATCATACATAATCTTTTCATAAGCATAACATGGTGACATAAAGTTCACATATCACATAGCATAACATAGAGAGTCATTATCATGCATAGTTAGGGATTTGAACTTTCCACAAGTCCTAATTCACATCTTGGCCGAAACCCTAAGAGCATGGTTCTAGGTTTTTAACAACTTTAAAACATGAAAACCTTATTAATATCACATGATACATGGCATAACAAGTGAGACTCATAGCAAGCATACATGAAATCTCCAACCCTAATTTCCAAGCCTTGGCCGAAACCTATAAGCATGATTCTAGGGTTTTCTTTTAAGCAACTTTAAGCATGAAACATCAAATTAATATCACATGATACATGGCATAACAAGTGAGACTTATAACAAGCATACATGAAATTTTCAACCCTAATTTCCAAGTCTTGGCCGAAACTTATAAGCATGAATCTAGGGTTTTCTTTTAAGCAACTTCAAGCATTAACATTAAATTAATATCACATGATACATGACATAACAAGTGAGACTCATAGCAAGCATACATGAAATCTCCAACCCTAATTTCCAAGTCTTGGCCGAAACCTATAAACATGATTCTAGGGTTTTATTTTAAGCAACTTTAAGCATGAAACATTAAATTAATATCACATGATACATGGCATAACAAGTGAGATCATAGCAAGCATACATGAAATTTTCAACCCTAATTTCCAAGTCTTGGCCGAAACTTATAAGCATGAATCTAGGGTTTTCTTTTAAGCAACTTCAAGCATGAACATTAAATTAATATCACATGAGACATGGCATAACTGTTAGGACCAAAAGTAGCTAGAGGGGGGGGTGAATAGCTCGTCGCGTGCCCGTTGTTCGGCGTTGCTTGTTTCTTCGAAGATGTGCAGCGGAAAATACAGAAACAAATCACACAACGCTAACACGGTTGGTTTACTTGGTATCCACCTCACAAGAGGTGACTAGTCCAAGGATCCACACCAACACACACACCCTCCACTAAATAAAACTCTCCTTTATGGTAACTACCAAGGGCGGAGAAGCCCTACAAGACTCAATACAAGAAGAAGAAAGGGTAGTAAAGAAATACAAGCTTACAAGCTTACAATGAGTGCACAAACCCTAACCCTAGTTTCTTCTTCTTGCTTTGATCCGCCTCTTGACTTGGAAGAACCTTCAAGAACTGGCGATCTCGAGCTTGAGAAGAGCTGTGGAGGAGCTGGTGAAGATCTGAGATGAATCGGTGAAGAAGTGCCGAAGACAACGCTCGCCTACGGCTCAAATACGACTCAACGATCGGATCCCGATCGATTCGATTTTTCCCAATCGATCGGGGAGGCTTTGGATCGATCCACGGATCGATCCAGAGCGCCTCTGTGCTATGGAAAAGCGCCTGGATCGATCCATGGATCGATCCAGCGCTTATCGCGCAAAGCAGCAGCGTCCCAATCGATCCATTGATCGATTGAGACCTCTGGATCGATCCACTGATCGATCCAGAAGCTTTCTGTTCGCTGGGAAAGGTCTGGATCGATCCACTGATCGATCCAGCACTTGGTTTTTGCCCAAAACCAAGTCCCAAACCTCCCAAACCAACATCCGGTCAACCTTAACCTATTTGTACGTCATGCCTAGCATCTAGTCACTCCGTTGACCTGCTAGGACCCCTCACCAAGTGTCCGGTCAATCCCTTTGACCCACTTGGACTTTTCTTTCATGCCAAGTATCCGGTCACTCTCTTGACCTACTTGGACTTTTACCTAGCTTCACTCACTAGGGTTTTCAATCTGCCTAGCTTCACTCACTAGGACTTTCACCTGGCTTCACTCACCAGGATTTCCATACTGCCTAGCTTCACTCACTAGGACTTTCACCTGGCTTCACTCACCAGGATTTCCATCTGCCTAACTTCACTCACTAGGACTTTCACCTGGCTTCACTCACCAGGGTTTCCTTCCAGTCAGGTATACCTACTTGACTCTTCTTCATTCACATTGATCAGTCCCTGATCAGAATCTCCCCATATGAACAACTGCATTGTCCATGTGTCTACATGTATTGTCAAACATCGAAACTATGACCAAGACTCAAGCTTGGTCAAACCAGTCAACCTTGACCTAAGGGATATTGCACTAACAATCTCCCCCTTTTTGATGTTTGACAATACCTTTAAATTTGGACCATTCTGAGTTAAGCTAATTCCATAGCCTTAACTCCATTCATGCCAAAGTATGAATGTTGGTTCCCTTCATTCTCCCCCTATGACCTCCCCCATAGGTAATGAAGGTCTAACTTAAACCACACATTCTCCCCCTATTGGCACACATCAACCCATCTCTGAGCACACATAAACTCGTGCCTCAATTTTGGACACACTTCAACAAATGCCCCATTGTTGAAAACTCTCCCCCTGAAGAGTTGCTCATCGTTGTTCACAACGTCACTCGTTGTGACCAACACGATAATGAAGGTCCCATACCCTTCATTTATCCTTAACCCTACATTCTTCCTCAATGTAGGCAAATGCCCATCCTTGAGCATTATTCACTTAACGGAAGGTTAACCACCTTCCAAGGTTTATGAAAAATAATTTTCATGCCTTTAAAGAGTCCCTCCCCCTAAAGACATGGTGGTAACTTCTGTCATTGCACCAACAATGACTTGGGATCCTTAAAACTTTAGGAAACCCTATTGTAGAAGTTTTGAGGTTCAAATATTCAAAATTTGAAACAAACCTCAACCTAAACTTCAACTTAGCCTTCCTTAACCAATCCATCCTTGTTTTCACATGAAAACACCCTTTGAATGTATACAAATGTATTTTTAGGGGTTTAGAAAGGTTACCTAGACTAAAATTAGTTTAAAGATGCCGAAATCAGGCTTTCCCAGCCAAAATCAGCAACTTGGATCGATTGGAGTTGGGTTCCAATCGATTGATCCTTTCTGAATCGATCCACTGATCGATTCAGACTTCCTGGATCGATCGGCTGATCGATCCAGCGAGCTTCTGCTCGCGGGAGACTTGCCTTCTGAATCGATCCACGGATCGATTCAGGCACTCCAATCGATCCATGGATCGATCGGAGCTCTGATAGTTGCTGAATTTCAACATCAGCCAACTTCAGAAATCCCTAGAAAATTTTACAAAAATCCAAAAATCACGAAATTTCGTGTAGGCATTATTTAGGGCATTTACTATCAAGGAAAAATAGTTTTCTATGAAAATACTTCATATTTTCAAATATTTACACAAACTTGAAAACTTGCAAAAACTCTAGTGTTTTCTTCAAGTTTGTGTCTAACTATTCAATGGTCATTACTATCAAAAGATAGCCTTCACCAAGGTTTTCCAAAATCATTTTGAAAACATTTTCAAACCAATATCCCACCATGTTCCTTGGGCTTAATGCACATGACTTGTACATTAGCTTTCCCAATGATGGGATAACACATAACTATGTGTTTTGATGAACTTAAAAACTCAAACGAATGCACTATATCAACATCTTGAGTTTTGTTCATCATCCTAACATCTCACTTGTATTTAATGTGCACGAAAACACATACAAGTCACCTTATAGTCCTTGTGAGATGTGAGATTTTGGTTTTTCCCTATTCTAGGGATCATGCATATCTATCTAGGCATTTTAGAGATATTAGACATCCACCTAGGATGTCACTTGTTAATAAGTGTTGTTAAAAGCCATTTGTCCTTAATTACAAGGAATTAAACTTAATGCATGATTATGTTATGGCATACATCAAAAGGAAATAATTTTTCAAAAGAAAATATCCTATAACTACATGATGTATGAATGTCATGACATGGTATTTTTGGATTTTTCATAATAAAACATGAATGCAAAAATAGACATGATGTCATGGCATATGATGGGCAAACAATCATGGCAAGGTTTAGCATAAATAAAATATACCTAAATTACCTATCTAAGTATCCTTAACCACTTAGCTAAATCAAAAAGCATATACCCTAGATCACCCAATTTCCTTAAGAAAATGTCAAAACCCAACTTGACATTTCTTTAATCTCTTGAATTAATTATGCCAATTAAGAATTTAAAACATTTCTCAAATGTTAGCATATTTCATTTTCCCATAAGAGTAATCACTTAAATTAAGGCTTAGATTTGCCTTAAATTCCTAAGACAATACCAAAGCCCTAATTTGGTATTTCTTAACACTTGATTTCTTGTGCCATTTAAAGTCATCTCAAATTTCTTCCTTTACAGCACATTTTACTCTTTCCAAGAGTAACTAATAAATCCATTTCATTTTCAAAGGTTAACAAAAACCTTGAAAATGCTCCTTGAGTGTCAATTTCCTCAAAGTTGGGTTAACTACCCTTCTAATCGGAGTTGACACTCTCTAACCCATCTATGGGATAGAGAAAATGCTCCTAGGAACCCAAAACCTATTGGTGCTCCTTGGATGCTCTAGGTATTCACTAGGGATAACTTCCCTAGATACCTTCCTAGTGACCTTGTTGGGCTTCTTAGAAGCCTTGGTCACATTTTCTAGGTCAACTCTAGGGATAGCCTCTCTTGTGACCGTGTTAGTGACTTTCTTAGACTTCTTAGAAGTCTTAGTCACATTTATCGTAAAAATACTCTTAGGGATGACTTCCCTAGTATTCTTGGCTTGACCACTGAACCTAGGGTTTGTTCCATAACTATATGGAACCCTATGGTAAGAGGGCACATCCTTCTTAGCCTTTGATTTGTATCCCAAACCCCTATGGCCATTGGATGGCTTTTGTACCCCTAGACCTAGGCTATGCTCATTTTGTCCTTTTAGGATATTTTCCATCCTTTTTAGGGTCTTTTCCATTTTATCAAGCCTTGACCTCAAGACTTGATTTTCTATCACTAAGTCCTTAGTTTTTAGTCCATGAGCATTTTTGTTCTTGGGCATGTATCTATTATCCTTAGTGTTCCCGCCCAAGTGTCTATCTACCTTCCTAACCTTAGGTTGGGTAGTTTTGGCATGTAGGGTCACATGCTTTTCCTTAAAGCCCTCATGCTTTCTATTCTTATGGTAAATTGCATTAAAATGATAAAAATTAGAACTATCATGCTTTTTACCATAATGTAAAGGGGTAGGCTCAATAAAAGTTACCTTCCTTTTTACCATAGAGGCTCTCCCTTGACTTAAGCTTCCTCCTTGAGCCTTGACCATCTTCTTCCCCTTAGGGCATTGACTCCGGTAATGCCCATTTTGATTGTAAGACAAACACACAATGTGCTCCTTGCTCTTCTTTGTTCCGGGGATGGTCTCCTTTGGCTTCTCCTTGCCCTTTGGTGCCACTTGACCCTTCTTCTTGGCCAATTTAGGGCACTTGCTCTTGTAGTGCCCATGTTCCTTACATTCAAAGCATATAATATGATTTTTATTATTAATTGAAATATTTATACCTTTGCTTGTAAGGGTGGCACTTGCTCCTCCATTTGATATGAATGTAGAGGCTTCCTCTTGATCCGAAATCGATTTCCCTCCAATTGATTTATCTTGACTTGTGGAGGTGGAAGCTTCTTCATCCTCTTCTTCTCTTGACCCGGATGTGGAGGATTCTCCTTCTTCTTGATCCGGCGTCACCAAGGATCGCTCCCCCTCAATCCTAGAGGTGGAGGCTTCATCATCTTGAATATGAAACAAGGAGTATGCTCCCTCCTTGTTCCCTTCGATGCATTCCCTTGAGGATGAAGCTTCTTCTTGGATTTCTTTTTTGGAGGTTGAGCATCTCTCAACCTTGGAGTCCTCCTCTTGATCTTGATCCATTGAGTCGTCCTCTTTGGATTCCTCTTGATTCGGTACAGTGGAGGGGATCTCATGGATTAATGCCAACTTGCTCCAAAGCTCCTTGGCATCCTTGAATTCTCCAACTTGAGCCAAAGTATTGCTTGGCAATAAGTTGACCAAAAGCTTGGTCACTTTATCGTTTGCCTTGCTCCTTTGAAGTTGCTCTTGACTCAATTTGCTTTTCTTGAAAGGCTTGCCCTTGGAGTTTGTTGGAGCTTCAAATCCTTCCATGAGAGCAAACCATTGCTCTATCTCCATCATCAAGAAATTTTCGATTCTTGATCTCCAAGAATCGAAGCTTGTGGATGTGTATGGTGGAGCCACCCTTGTGTCAAATCCAAGTCCATCTTGGAATTGCATCTTGAAGTTGAGCCTTTTGATTTCTTTGACTTTGATGAATTTGCTCCAACTTCTTCGCCCTCTAGCTTTGCTTGTTTTGTTTTGCCCCTTCCGGCGGTGATTCCGGTGAAGAGCGGACTCGCTCTGATACCACTTGTTAGGACCAAAAGTAGCTAGAGGGGGGGGGGTGAATAGCTCGTCGCGTGCCCGTTGTTCGGCGTTGCTTGTTTCTTCGAAGATGTGCAGCGGAAAATACAGAAACAAATCACACAACGCTAACACGGTTGGTTTACTTGGTATCCACCTCACAAGAGGTGACTAGTCCAAGGATCCACACCAACACACACACCCTCCACTAAATAAAACTCTCCTATATGGTAACTACCAAGGGCAGAGAAGCCCTACAAGACTCAATACAAGAAGAAGAAAGGGTAGTAAAGAAATACAAGCTTACAATGAGTGCACAAACCCTAACCCTAGTTTCTTCTTCTTGCTTTGATCCGCCTCTTGACTTGGAAGAACCTTCAAGAACTGGCGATCTCGAGCTTGAGAAGAGCTGTGGAGGAGCTGGTGAAGATCTGAGATGAATTGGTGAAGAAGTGCCGAAGACAACGCTCGCCTGCGGCTCAAATACGACTCAACGGTCGGATCCCGATCGATTCGATTTTTCCCAATCGATCGGGGAGGCTTTGGATCGATCCATGGATCGATCCAGAGCGCCTCTGTGCTCTGAAAAAGCGCCTGGATCGATCCACGGATCGATCCAGCGCTTATCGCGCGAAGCAGCAGCGTCCCAATCGATCCATTGATCGATTGAGACCTCTGGATCGATCCACTGATCGATCCACATTCTGGAAAGGTCTGGATCGATCCACTGATCGATCCAGCACTTGGTTTTTGCCCAAAACCAAGTCCCAAACCTCCCAAACCAACATCCGGTCAACCTTAACCTATTGGTACGTCATGCCTAGCATCTAGTCACTCCGTTGACCTGCTAGGACTCCCTCACCAAGTGTCCGGTCAATCCCTTTGACCCACTTGGACTTTTCTTTCATGCCAAGTATCCGGTCACTCTCTTGACCTACTTGGACTTTTACCTAGCTTCACTCACTAGGGTTTTCAATCTGTCTAGCTTCACTCACTAGGACTTTCACCTGGCTTCACTCACCAGGATTTCCATACTGCCTAGCTTCACTCACTAGGACTTTCACCTGGCTTCACTTACCAGGATTTCCATCTGCCTAGCTTCACTCACTAGGACTTTCACCTGGCTTCACTCACCAGGGTTTCCTTCCAGTCAGGTATACCTACTTGACTCTTCTTCATTCACACTGATCAGTCCCTGATCAGAATCTCCCCATATGAACAACTGCACCTGCATTGTCCATGTGTCTACATGTATTGTCAAACATCGAAACTATGACCAAGACTCAAGCTTGGTCAAACCAGTCAACCTTGACCTAAGGGATATTGCACCAACAATAACAAGTGAGACTCGTAGCAAGCATACATGAAATCTCCAACCCTAATTTCCAAGTCTTGGCCGAAACCTATAAGCATGATTCTAGGGTTTTCTTTTAAGCAACTTTAAGCATGAAACATTAAATTAATATCACATGATACATGACATAACAAGTGAGACTCATAGCAAGCATACATGAAATTTCCAACCCTAATTTCTAAGTCTTGGCCGAAACTTATAAGCATGAATCTAGGGTTTTCTTTTAAGCAACTTCAAGCATGAAACATTAAATTAATATCACATTATACATGACATAACAAGTGAGACTCTTAGCAAGCATATATGAAATCTCCAACCCTAATTTTCAAGTCTTGGCCGAAACCTATAAGCATGATTCAAGGTTTTAAGCTACATAAATCATGAATAACATTTTGATAACATCACATCACATATTAGGTATCATGAGAGAAAACATAAGCTAGACAAATTTGAGTTTAAACTTCTCTAGGCCTTTTAATTCATCTTGGCCGAAACTTCAAGGTATGACTCTAGGGTTTTTGAACTACATAAATCATGAATAACATCTTAATAACATCATATCACATATTAGGTATCATGAGAGAAAACATAAGCTAGACAAATTTGAGTTTAAACTTCTCTAGGCCTCTTAATCCTTCTTGGCCGAAACTTCAAGACATGACTCTAGGGTTTTTGAACTACATAAATCATGAATAACATCTTAATAACATCCTATCACATATTAGGTATCATGAGAGAAAACATAAGCTAGACAAATTTGAGTTTAAACTTCTCTAGGCCTCTTAATCCTTCTTGGCCGAAACTTCAAGGCATGACTCTAGGGTTTTTGAACTACATAAATCATGAATAACATCTTAATAACATCATATCACATATTAGGTATCATGAGAGAAAACATAAGTTAGACAAATTTGAGTTTAAACTTCTCTAGGCCTCTTAATCCTTCTTGGCCGAAACTTCAAGAGTAGATTCCTAGGTTTTTGTTAAGCAACATAAGGACCACAACAAAGAAAATTACTTGTAATGTAGGTGAGGGGAATACTTACATCCTCTTGCTTGGTTTACTAAGAAAATACCCTTGGTGAAGAAGAAAACAAAGACCCTTTTCGCTTCTAGAATTCCTTTTTCCTTATTCCTTTTTTTTCTTGTAATAAGAGTATGCTTCAAGAATTTCTCTTTGTGAAGTTTTCTTAGGGAGAAAACCCTTGCTTGAATTTGGCAATGGGAGAGAGGATGTCACGCCCCGGAGGAGTACTTGTCCGAATAAATTTCGGCATCATCTCCCCTGTACGACGGACAATCTGAACTTACTACATCACCATATACCTCAGCCACATGCGGCTGGAATAATAACAATAATAAACAAACCACAACACATAGACATCCACGCAGTTTAATAAGCAATCAAACTGAACAGTAGTACGATGACTCAAAAATAACTCTACTCCACTACACCCATAAAGCACAAATCCGACGATAAGATCCACTTACCTCTTCTGCCGTCTAGGCAGGTATGTAGTAAAACATATCGAATAAAAATCCATCGACAAGTACAATCCATACAGGATCCAAAGTATCAAAACAAAACAAGTCCAAACATAGTCTAGTACATAATGCCGAAAGATAAATAAACATCCTCGTGGGCTGCAGGGGACTAGCAACTGGAACTCTCTCCTGACAGCATCAACCTGAAACTAATAACGGAGGCGGGGGTGAGTCCAACGTTCAACGGGTAACAACTGATATATATAGTAAAGAAGTAACATCTAGCACTAATCATGCGTACAGTCTCCTGACGTAATAAAGGTAAATGCAATCTGAAATGAACAGGAGAATATTGTACTAACCAGGACCTGGTACAAGGATAAACAGTCCGAGAGGTATAGAAATCTTGTATGCATGGCATCCAACCAATATGCAGCAAATAAATGCAGCAAACACAATCACAAGAAATAAATGCATCAATGTGTATATTGCCAATGCAGTCATGGTCATCCCTGACGTCAGTCAACCATCTCACACCCAATGGTGGGACCGAGTGGGTAGGGCTGTGACAACCGTGCACTCTGCATCACTACTCCTGATGAGTGACCGAGTGGACGGGATGCTGTCGGAGTACACACATACTCCTACCCCAAATCATAAATGGGGGAGCGCAATGCTGTCATCTCCCGGTACACAATGACGGGAAGGGATCTCGACGTGCTACCACGCTGCAATCACACTACCCATGAGCGGACCAACGGAGCACCGAACGAGCAAACTGACGTGCTACCACACTGCGTCACGCTACCCATGAGCGCCACAACGGAGCACCGAACAGTGATGAAACTGGCGATGTGCTCGACAATAATGGAGCAATCTATCACACAGCATGCAATCATGCGAATGGTGCATGACACTAAACATGGTAATATACTGAACCAAATCTATATGCATATATGATGTGCACCATAATCAATAAATCATATCAAGGGTACACAGATCAGATAAGGTATCACACCTAGGTCCTGAACATGGTGAAGCATGGTTAAATCACTACCCCTAAGCATGTATTAGCAGGTAAGTAATAACATGAGATGCAAAACAAGCAATCAACCAAACATGTAACAGGTATCGGGTAGTGACTAACCGAAACAAAATAAGAAACATAATTATTGCTATTTGTTAAATTCACTACTATGCATATCAAAGACATAAAGTCAAAAATACCCACCTCCGATAAGAGGATCGTATCCGAAACAGATCCCTCGTCGAGACACCGTCTCAAATCAAAGTCCTGTAATAACATATATACATATTTAGCTAATTACATATAAATTAATTAGCTAAATCAAATCCTCAACTAGCATTATCCTTAACCTTTCCTAGCTCCAAATTTGTGTACGCTATAAGAAATGAAACAGTTTCTCTACTTCTTACCTCAATTCACAGCTGTGATTGTTGATCCACAGCAGGAGTGTTGATACTGACAACAAGATGGGCTACCAGATGGAATGGCCGCCGAAACCAAAACCCTCCTCCAAGCCCAACCTCCTTGCTGGATACTTTACTGACCAGAATCAAGAAAAGCAAATCCAGAATCAACAAAACAACCTAATTCCATAACCAACCTATTCATTTTACCTCTTTCTCTCCACTGGTCCGAGGTGATGAACAATTTGGCGAAGGAAACTCCAGCGAACAGTGATGGGGTGGCTGAAATCTAGCAAATCTTCTACCTTCGGACACAAAACTCCCAAATCAATACCACTCTACCAAGATCAAGTCCAAAACCCACAGCTAGGTATGATACTTACCTCCAAAATCGCTGCTAGGGAGACCTTATGCTCCTCGCCGTCAGCCAGAGAAGAGCTAAAGGAATCGCAGACAGTGTTAGAGCAGAAAGATCAGCAGAGGGCTCGGTACTCCCTCTTCCGGCCAAATTCGCTGGCGCAAGGGGCGGCGATCCGAGAGTAGGACGGCTGAAGGCGATCGGGAGAAGAGAAGCCGGAGGTGTCGATTTCCGGTTGGAGACAACCGGTCGTGGATCCGCAGTGGTCGGCGGCGGCGCTAGGGCACAGAGGGCGACGACGTGCGACGGTGGAGTGGCTAGGGTAGAGAAAGGTCTCTGCTCGGCTGTGCTCGAGCGTCGCCGGCGCTTGGACAAGGAGGAAGAAGGGGGTCTCGGTGGCTAGCGGCTAGGGCACAAGGAAAAGGGGTCGGCGTCGGCAGAGGAGAAGAAGAGGAAAGCGAGCTTGGCCGAGGGTTTATCCGCGAGAGAAAACGGCGGTTTGCATCGCCGGTTGGGAGAGGCGGTTAGGGCACGGATGGTTCGGCGCGAGGAGGAGAAGGGAACGGAGAAAATTCGGAAAAAAGAATAAAAAGAAAAGAAAATAAACTTTTCCTCTTTTAAATGGGGTAGCCTAAACAGGCTTTTCCGGACCCCGTGTTTATCCCCATTAACTCGTCCATACGAGCTCCAAAAAATTCTCGAAAAATTTCTAAAAACTTCAAAAAATTCCTTTATCTTTATTCACTATTTTTTCGATATTTTACAGAGGAGCTTGGAGTTTTCGGTGGAGGAGGAAGAAGGAAAAGAATAGCTTTTCTTTCCCTTTCTTCTATTTATTCTCCATGTAAGCGAGAAGGGAAAAACACCTTTTCATTCTTCCCTTCATTTTTTCTAAATGAAGGGAGAAGGGAAAATGAACTCTTCATGCTAAGTGAAGGGGAGAAAGAAAAGACAAACTTGTCTTCTAAGTGAAGAGAGAAAGGTGTCCTTTCACCATCCTTACCCTTAACTACAATTTCCCTTTCCTTCCTATCAATACTTTCTCCTGAGCTATTGGTTACCCCATACTACTTAAAACTTGCCACTTGTTAAGAGGTTCAAGGTTCAAGCCTTGACCACTCTTCTTTTCTTTTTTTTTTATTTCTTTCCTTTTTGGTTCCATTTTCTCTTATTTTTAAAAGAAATTCATATGAAATTGCTGGGCGTTACAATCCCCATACCATCTAAAAAGTTCGTCCTCGAACTTAGAATAGCTCTGGGTATATTTGTTTCATATCGTCCTCACGTTCCCAGGTGGCTTCTTCGAATCGTTGATTTTGCCACAGGACCTTTACTAAGGGCACTTCTTTGTTCCTTAGTCTTTTGACTTCTCGATCTAGTATATGAATAGGACGACTTTCATAACTTAGGTCCTCTTGAACTTGCATTGTCTGTGGTTCGATCACTTGGTCTATATACTGGAAATATATTTCTTGAGCATTGAAACATGGAACACGTTGTGAATAGCTGACATCTTCTTAGGCAGCTCTAGTTCGTAAGCTACCTTGCCGACTCTTTTCAGGATCGGATATGGTCCCACATAGTGCGGGCTTAGCTTACCCTTCTTTCCGAATCTCATCACCCCTTTCATAGGAGCTACCTTGAGAAACACTGTATCCCTGACACTGAATTCCAATGGCCTATGCCGCCTATCTGCATAGTTCTTTTGCCTGCTCTGAGCAGTTTCTATTCTTTAGCGGATGTTCTATATAGCTCGGGTGGTGTCGTCAATGAAATCTGTTTGGAGTCACATCTCTTTTTTTTCACCACCTTCGAACTAGCATATAGGAGACCTACATCTCCTCCCGTACAGAGCCTCGTATGGCGTCATTCCAATAGTAGCTTGGTAGCTATTATTGTAAGCGAATTCCGCTAAGCATAGATATCGACACCAGCCCCCCTTGAAATCTAAGGCGCAGGCTCGTAACATATCTTCGAGCACTTGGTTCACCCTTTCCGTTTGTCCGTCGGTCTGAGGATGGAAGGCAGTACTGAATAATAGCTTCGTGCCAAGGGCCTTCTAAACACATTCCCAGAAATATGAAATAAAGCGTCCATCTCTATCAGAAATGATGGTCTTAGGAATCTCATGTAATCTGATAATTTCCTTAACATATAATTGGGTCAGTTGCTCAGTCGAGTAAGTCATCTTGATTGCTAAGAAGTGGGCAGACTTTGTCAATCTGTCCATGATTACCCAAATAACATCATATCCATTCGTCGTTTTGGGTAATCCTGAGATGAAATCCATAGAAATATCTTTCCATTTCCATTCTGGAATTTGAATTGGCTGCAGTACTCCTCCAAGTCTCTGGTGTTCTGCTTTAACCCTTTGGCAGGTCAAGCAGGTACTGACATACCGAGCCACATCTCTTTTCAAACCGAACCACCAGAACTTTCCTTTTAGGTCTTGGTACATCTTGGTGGATCTAGGATGCATCGCATAAGGTGTCCCATGAGCCTCCTCCAATAACTTCTTTCGCAACTCTGGATCGTCGGGAATACATAAGCGATCTCTGAGGTATAGTGTTCCACTATCAGCGATACGAAATCCATCGTTCTTTCCTTCTAGGACCTATTTCTTGATCCTTTGGATGTTTGGGTCACCTGTTTGTTTTTCTAGTATATCATCGAACAACGTCGAGGTTATTGTCAGAGTAGAGAGCTGTCCGGACATGCTTTCGACCCCGTAACCCATAATTTTCCTTTGTTTTCCAATAAATTTAAACATCGGTTCTGCCTCTGGCCGGAAGACCACTTTTCTTTTACGACACTCGATCAAAGCACCGTACTTGCTCAGGAATTCCATTCCCAAAATAATATCATAATCCTACATGTCGAGCACTATCAGATCACAATAGAGTTCTCGGTCTACGATTCTGATAGAAGCGGCTCGCAGCATATGAGTAGATGTCATCACTTCTCCCGAGGGCAGGATTGTTAAGAATTTGCAATCTAAGGCTTGTGGTGGCATGTCTATCTTCTTTGTGAAAGGCGTGGAGACGAACGAGTGTGTTGCCCCAGTATCAAATAATACAGTAGCATGCTGACTGAAAATAAATATTTGACCTGTGACAACCGTAGAAGCATTCGCCACGTCCTCCTTGGTGAGGGAGAAAATCCTGGCATTTGTCGTAACTGGTGGGGCTTCTAATCTCCCTTGGCTTATCTGAGTACCTTCTATCGCAGCTTGCATCTGGTGTAGCTGTGAGGGAGCACCCTGGTTCTGAATATACTGTTGATGAGGTGCCTGAACCTAGGTAGGGCAGTCTCTGGCTCTATGCCCTTCTAGTCCGCAGTTGAAGCACTTGTTCGTACCCCTACGGCATACTCCTGGATGCTTCTTTCCACATGTCGTACACTGAGGGTACATGGGTTGTTTGTTCGCTGGACCACCCTTAGAGTTGTTCCATTGCTTTCTCTTACCATTGTGGTTTCCTTTCCAGCTGGTTTTGGTACTTTGAGATTTCTGTCCTCCCGATTGGGCTTGACTCTTGCCTTCGTTCAGCGCCTTCAGGTAGTGTTCGGTGATCAGGGCACTGCTGAACAGCTCTTCTGCGGTCTGCGGTCTATTAACCCCGGCAGCCACATTCAGAGCTATTTCGGGTCTGAGTATCTTCAGCATGAGTCTGATCCTTTCTCTTTCCGTACTGACCAACTCTGGGCATAGGTGTGCTAGTCGGTTGAATCTTTTCACGACTTCATTAACTGATAGGTCACCTTGCCGGAACTCGGTGAACTCATCATAGTGCTTGTTTGTCACAAGCATATGGAAGAATTTTTGGAAAAATTCAGCTTCAAAATCCGTCCATCTCATTTGGTTCACTTGCCTCTTTGCTTTAACCCGATCCCACCACATTCTGGCATCTCCCGAAAGGCAGAATGATGCACATTTGACCTTTTCATGTTCGGGCCAGTCTAGTAGCTCTACTATGCTTTCTACAGTCTTGAACCAGGCTTGGGTGTCCCATGGTTCACAAGTACCAGAGAAATTTTCCGGCTTCAGCCTCTGCCACTGAATTAGATATGCCTCTTGTCAAACTACTGGGGTTGGGCCTATCGATGGTACTGGTGCAGCTGTAGGTACAACTGGCATCGTATTATGGTTCACTGGTGGGGTGGCAGGGTTCCCCTGCTGATTCATCAGAGCATTAATTACTTGCTGCTGTTCTGTAACCTGACGCTGGAGTTCAGTAACTACATGCATCAGATCAGGTGGGGATACTGTCTCATCAACTCGGTTATTGCGTCTCCTAGTCATGCTTATCTTCATATATGACAACAAACTAGCATAAGTTATCATCATTCCTAACAAGGCTAGCATAAGATTATTATCATTCCTACTTACATTCATGCATACTTAGACTAAAAAAAAATATTTCTTTATCATACATAAAAGAAATAAAGTAGGCATAGAAGTTCTTACTTGGAGCGGCAGGATGGAGGCTTGATGTGTGTGTAGTGGAAAGACAGACCTGTTCTGATACCAAACTGTAACGCCCGCCCTTCCTCTTGCCCTGGCACGACAAGGGCGGCGCTACGCGACATACATACATGCATATGAAATCATTGCAGCGGAAGAAAATTTTCTTAATAATTCAATCATATAAACAAAACATGTGAACATGCTAGCTTTCATGCATATAAAATTTGATTATTACTATCTATTACTTGGAACATGATACATGCTTGTTTAACTAAAACATAAAGCGTACTAAATAAGAAGGAAAACTAAACATGTATACTGTTCTCTAGAGTTCATGATAACCAACAATTCTCTAAATAAGCAAGTACTTAACATTTCAAGGTGTCATGGAAGCAAGAGCAAGTATAGTTCACCTTAAGTATAAATCATCCAACAAGTTCAAGCTAATATCATCAGAAGAAGCAAGAAAGAAATAGTTCACATGCAAAAGTATAAATTAGGAAAAATAAGTTAACATGCAGAACTTAAAATATGCATAAGTTCTGAAACACAAAACAGATCTCTTCCACCATGCCACTACCACACACAACTTTGCCCTTCCTCCTTCTCCCTTTAGTTTAGCCATGTTTTACCCTTTTCTGCAGTACAAGGAAAATAAAACTAAAAGCACATAGGCTTAATAAGATCATTTCCTACTCACAAAAGTCATAAATCATGAATTAAACATAGAGTAGTGATATATTCATTTAAGCAAATCATAACATGGTATAAGAGAGCATAAGCATAAAGTAGTAGCATGTTCTTCTAGGTATTATAGACATATCTCAAGAGAGCATCTTCCTAAAGCATAATAATCACATAACATGAAATCACATATAGATGCAAGATGTTCTTTTGAAAACATATATTATATAAATACTTAAACATAAATCTCAACATGAGGGCCCGACATTGTACCACATACATGAATTGCGCGCATCCTAAATAAATCCGAGGTAGCTAATCTCGAACCTACTAGGAACTAGGCCCGTTTCCTTGACCATCGACCTAGGGGCAACTTAGGAGCCCATCCCATGGACCATTCTTAAGGTCCGATACAAGCCAATACAAAAGTAAAATAGCATATCATGTTCTTGTCATATCATGAAACATAGCATGTTCTTGTCATATCATGAAGCATATCATGTTCTTGTCATATCATGAAGCATAACATGTTCTTGTCATATCATGAAGCATATCATGTTCTTGTCATATCATGAAGCATATCATGTTCTTGTCATATCATGAAGCATATCATGTTCTTGTCATATCATGAAGAGTGCTCCTAGTCCCAACTTAAAGGGAAGCATCTCTTAGGCATTTCATCATATATAATCTTTTCATAAGCATAACATGGTGACATAAAGTTCACATATCACATAGAATAACATAGAGAGTCATTATCATGCATAGTTAGGGTTTTGAACTTTCCACAAGTCCTAATTCACATCTTGGCCGAAACCCTAAGAGCATGGTTCTAGGTTTTTAGCAACTTTAAAACATGAAAACCTTATTAATATCACATGATACATGGCATAATAAGTGAGACTCATAGCAAGCATACATGAAATCTCCAACCCTAGTTTCCAAGTCTTGGCCGAAACCTATAAGCATGATTCTAGGGTTTTCTTTTAAGCAACTTTAAGCATGAAACATCAAATTAATATCACATGATACATGACATAACAAGTGAAACTCATAGCAAGTATACATGAAATTTCCAACCCTAATTTCCAAGTCTTGGCCGAAACTTATAAGCATGAATCTAGGGTTTTCTTTTAAGCAACTTCAAGCATGAACATTAAATTAATATCACATGATACATGACATAACAAGTGAGACTCTTAGCAAGCATACATGAAATCTCCAACCCTAATTTCCAAGTCTTGGCCGAAACCTATAAGCATGATTCTAGGGTTTTCTTTTAAACAACTTTAAGCATGAAACATTAAATTAATATCACATGATACATGACATAACAAGTGAGACTCATAGCAAGCATACATGAAATTTCCAACCCTAATTTCAAGTCTTGGCCGAAACTTATAAGCATGAATCTAGGGTTTTCTTTTAAGCAACTTCAAGCATGAACATTAAATTAATATCACATGATACATGGCATAACAAGTGAGACTCTTAGCAAGCATACATGAAATCTCCAACCCTAATTTCCAAGTCTTGGCCGAAACCTATAAGCATGATTCTAGGATTTTCTTTTAAGCAACTTTAAGCATGAAACATTAAATTAATATCACATGATACATGGCATAACAAGTGAGACTCATAGCAAGCATACATGAAATTTCCAACTCTAATTTCCAAGTCTTAGCCGAAACTTATAAGCATGAATCTAGGATTTTCTTTTAAGCAACTTCAAGCATGAAACATTAAATTAATATCACATGATACATGGCATAACAAGTGAGACTCTTAGCAAGCATACATGAAATCTCTAACCCTAATTTCCAAGTCTTGGCCGAAACCTATAAGCATGATTCTAGGGTTTTAAGCTACATAAATCATGAATAACATTTTGATAACATCACATCACATATTAGGTATCATGAGAGAAAACATAAGCTAGACAAATTTGAGTTTAAACTTCTCTAGGCCTTTTAATTCATCTTGGCCTAAACTTCAAGGCATGACTCTAGGGTTTTTGAACTACATAAATCATGAATAACATCTTAATAACATCATATCATATATTAGGTATCATGAGAGAAAACATAAGCTAGACAAATTTGAGTTTAAACTTCTCTAGGCTTCTTAATCCTTCTTGGCCGAAACTTCAAGGCATGACTCTAGGGTTTTTGAACTACATAAATCATGAATAACATCTTAATAACATCATATCACATATTAGGTATCATGAGAGAAAACATAAGTTAGACAAATTTGAGTTTAAACTTCTCTAGGCCTCTTAATCCTTCTTGGCCGAAACTTCAAGAGTAGATTCCTAGGTTTTTGTTAAGCAACATAAGGACCACAACAAAGAAAACTACTTGTACTGCAGGTGAGGAGAATACTTACATCCTCTTGCTTGGTTTACTAAGAGAATACCCTTGGTGAAGAAGAAGACGAAGACCCTTTTCACTTCTAGAATTCCCTTTTCCTTATTCCTTTTTTTTTCTTGTAATAAGAGTATGCTTCAAGAACTTCTCTTTGTGAAGTCTTCTTAGGGAGAAAACCCTTAGCTTGAATTCGGCAATGGGAGAGAGGAGCTTGGAGTTTTCGGTGGAGGAGGAAGGAGGAAGGAGGAAGGAGGAAGGAGGAAGAAGGAAAAGAATAGCTTTTCTTTCCCTTTCTTCTATTTATTCTCCATGAAAAGGAGAAGGGAAAAACACCTTTTCATTTTTCCCTTCATTTATTCTAAATGAAGGGAGAAGGGAAAATGAACTCTTCATGCTAAGTGAAGGGGAGAAAGAAAAGACAAACTTGTCTTCTAAGTGAAGGGAGAAAGGTGTCCCTTCACCATCCTTACCCTTAACTACAATTTCCCTTTCCTTCCTACCAATACTTTCTCCTGGGTTATTAGTTACCTCATACTACTTAAAACTTGCCACTTGTTAAGAGGTTCAAGGTTCAAGCCTTGATCACTCTTCTTTTTTTTTTTCTTTTTTTTTTCTTTCTTTTCTTTTTGGTTCCATTTTCTCTTATTCTTAAAAGAATTTCATATGAAATTGCTGGGCGTTACAGTACAAGAGTAGGAAAGATGATAAAGGACCTTTTATTTGCTTTGTACAAGAATTATAAGGAAAAAATGGAGTCTCAATACAATACTTCAACACGCATTTCATCTATTTCAGAATCAGTTAATGATAATGCTTCAACAAATATGAGTCAAATGGATTTTAAAAGACAATATATCATTGAGAAGTATAAGAAACAAAAGGCTCAAGTTTTTGGTGATGACAACATGTCAGAATTAGACAAGTATCTTAATAAAATAATTGAACAGTATTCTGATATTTTTGACAATTTGGGATGGTGGAAGCAAAATTGTCATAGATTTCCTATACTTGCTCAAATTGCTCATGATGTATTAGTTATTCCAATATCAATAGTTGCGTCAGAATCTGCTTTCAGTACTGGTGGTCGGGTACTTAATTGTTTTAGGAGTTCATTGACTCCTAGGATGGTAGAAAGTCTTATTTGTACTCAAGATTGGCTTCGGTTAAGTTTGAAGCCACTCAACATTAAAGAAATTCTAGAAGATGTGGAAAAAATTGAAAGCAGTAAATTTTTATTTTTTAAGAAAAATAGAATTAGATTTTTATTTATAATTATAAACTTATAAAGTATTTATTTATTTAACTTATATTTTTTTGTCAGAATTTTCAAATATTATACTAGATTCGTCTTCTTCGACAATACCACCGCATGAATGAATGACATAATAATCAATGGTATGTTATGTCTACTATGGTAATCTGATATTAGTTCTGTTATTTCATGATTTACAATTAGCATATCTATTCTCATATTGCAATGTAAAATTTAATTTCTAATTGAATCTCATATTTTGTCTACTAAATCTCATACTGCAAATTGCAAATTGCAAATTGCAATCCCATATAAAATTCCATATTTTGTCTACTAAATGTCTTATGTCTATGGTTCTATGTTTTATCCACAGATTTTTGGAGGAAACTGCTAGTGGACAAAATGTTAAAGTGCATGTTTTTTTTGCTTCCTAAAAGAGAATTGTCTTTTTTTTTTTACTTATAATAAAACTTATAAATAGGAGAAAGTTCCTTTATCTAGATTATATTAATTTCTTTATTATTCTTTTTATGTCCTATAATCAGGTTCTGATGCACTAAATTTTGCTAGTTTCATGGTGATATTTTGTGTCATGACCATGAGTCATCATGAAAGGTTTAACTCCTCCCAACATTTGCTATTATACAAATTCTAACCACTTCTAAATCGAGCTTGCTTATCATTAGACTGCCAACACAAATTCAAGATGCTTTGTTACCATTCTAACCGTTTTCTTTTTCCCTTTTCATTTCTTTAGAAAAATATATGCATCATCTTCGACTGCTTATGATGTTGAAGGAGTGACTGAAGGTCAAGCTCTCCAATGCTTCTACATAATTCAAGTTGGATAAGAAACTATCTTGATAAGAAAAGTGTAATCTGTATTGTCTTGGCTGTTGTGAACATAACAAGTTGTGGAGACTAGTTTTTTTTATTTCTGCATGAAGTGAGCTTGATTTCCTTATCATGACTAATTATCCAGCAAATTTGGTAATATTTAGACATGTTCTCAGTTCATTACTAAGATAATCTTGTTTTATCTCTACTTGATTATAAATTTTTATATTTTATTGATTGGGGAAAAATTATACATGATTTTTAGAAAGTATATTTTTGATCATTTTAAAACTGAATATACAATTGAGAAGACATAATTGAGACTGAGCAAAAAGAGTATGTCTTGTCTACCCATAGTGAGAAATTGGTCGTTGCATATGGCCTTCTAAAGTTACCAGCTGAAGCTCCAGTAAGAGTTCTTAAGAATCTAAGAATCTGTGGAGATTGTCATTTTGCAATCATGTTCATGTCAATCCCAGTTGGTAGAGAGATCGTTGTCACTTGTCAGAGATGGTAAGCGGCTTATGAGTTTTTTTAAATAAAATAAATTCGGTTATTTCGGTTTAAAACCGAATTAATCGAAATTATATCGGTTTGGTTATTTCGTTTTTTTTTTATTTTCGGTCGGTTCGGGTGGTTTGAAAAAAATTCGGTTTGTTCGGTTTTCGATTTATTCGATTCAATCAGTTCGATTTTGACCGAATGCACAGCCCTACTCACCAGACCATGGCTTTCTGCGGTATTGTTATTTTGCAGGTTGCTTTTGGAGCAATTCAAGGACATCACAAAACAAGAAACTCATGTCTTGTCCAATACCATATCCACTGTACGTGTTTCTCATTCTCTTGATTTTCAGATCTATGTATCTTTCATCTCCATATTACGACTCTTTTTGACCTAGTCGTCGTATTAACATACTCCAGCTCCTTTCCATTGCGTTCGATCTAGTCAGTTTCCCTTGCTATGTTATTGTCGGTATACAAGTATACCTTTATGTATGTTTAAATGAATTTTATTCTAGTTTGTTAATTAAGTTTTTTTTTAAAAAAAAATAATCTTTCTCAATTGATCGGAGTAAAAGATGATATTACTTATCTCAAACAATTCAGTATCATTAGTGTAGTGATTCTTTGCATGGAGAGGTCAAACACTCAACATGATATTTTGTACTTTTTGAAAATTGACTCGAAAATTTGTTGGAGTAAATATTTATATAGATAATAACTAACTACATCAATTGGTAAGTATTGTTCATCTAAGTATATATTTATATTATTTTAAATGTGTTCCTTAGAATTGTTTCTTAAGATATACTATTTTATTTTTTTCTAATATTTTTTTTAACATATTCACGTTTGGACTCTCATTTTCTACAATTTTCTACTTAGTACTCTCTTTTTTAATAATACATATCTATTTAATTTTAAAATTATAAAATTTTCTTTTAAATCTTGTAATCAAATATTTAACACACTTTTCTATTTCAACTATTTTATTTATATTATATATAAAACATCTTTATAAACCTCTCTATCCTTTTATTAAAAAAAAATCAAAATATTTAAAAAAATTTATTACCATGTCAACAAAAAAAACTAATAAAAATTAAAAAATCAACCTTTTATTTTTGCCCAAAAACTTTTGGAAACCAAAACAATATACTCAAAGAATGTGATTTAACAGCGGTTCCAAGTAATTATTCTAATCTATGCATAAAGAAATTATCCACGAAAAATCACAACAACAACAACAATAAAACTCATCAAAGAAAAAAAAAAGAAATTAATCAATTTACAAAAGAAATATCAGAATCTCACAATCCCAGCATATCATGTATGCGAGTGTATCTCCAATACAAATAAAATGAAAGATCCAATAGAAGAAAAAATAAATAAATAGTGCAATTGATGTTTATAAACTAATTAGTGGTTAAAGTGATGTAGACAAAACACATCCTTTCTTGTTGCTCATTTAAAAATGAGAGATTTCAGGATTACAACCAAAGGTGCATCTGCCTTCACATGCACTGCCTGCTTCCCCTCCTTCCCTCCATGTGTGCCGGTCCCTATACAACAAAGTGGCCATCACCATCACTCCTTTTCACCTCCCAAAGCTCCTTCATATAATCTAGGTATTTAAGCTTCGTCGAATTAATTTTAAAGATAGACTAGGTCATGGATTCGGACCGAGGTAGGAATAAATCATCCATCTTCATTAAAGAAAAAATAACTTGGCATGTTCTTTAAAACGAGTGGGCTGTCAAGCGCAGAGTACGGGCCACCAGCTCGCACATGATAGCGATTGGCAGCCATGTTGAATCGGAAAATAGGCCAACTGCTTTTTTATTTGATCTTACCTCCTTTTTCATCTAAGCTATAATTGATAGGATGTAATCTGTCCTGTAATATAATTAAGATTATGTTAGATTATTTTATTTGATATAATTTTAAAATTATAAGATAATGTAATCTATATTATTAAAGGTAATAAAATTTTGTAATTTAGATTACAGGGCCAACATCATATAATTCGATTATATTATTTCATAGTTTAATTAAAATTTAAATGTCAAATATATTCTTAGTCTATTTTCAGTATCAACTAGTCATCGACGTCGCTTCCACTGCTCGTCGTCGTTGCCCGCCACCCATTGTCGCTGCCCGCCGCCGCCACCTACCGTTGGCCACAAGTCGTTGCCGCGACCGCCACCTTCAAGCATCGTTGGCCGCCGTCGATCACCGGCATTACTGTCGCCACCGGCATCACTGCCGCCACCGACGTCACTGTCGCCACCGTCGCCACCGCCATCGGCTACTACCACCTCCGGGCACTATCGCCCACTGCCGCCACCTCCGGCTTCGGCAGAGGTGTGGCGGTCGCCGCCATCGATTGCCGCCTCCAACAAAGATCACAGGATATTTTTATTATTTTTTAATAATACAAATTACATTCCCTTATAAAAAATATTAGACACTAAATAAAATAATATAACCATCCTTATAATAAAAACTTACATATATTATATTACCAAATATAATAATATAATCAATATTATATTATAAATTAGATTATATTACAAACTAGATATTATGTCTAACCAAATACAACCATAGTGGCTAGTGGTGGCCATTAGGGACACTGTCGACTGTTTGGTCCCCTAAATGAAAGGGTTGAGGTATCACCATCGACCACTCTTCACCTGTCAAAACTCCTAGGTATTCAAGTTTCGTACAATTAATTTGGAAGATAAACGATTTCGTTTTTCTAATTCTGCATCCTTTTCACCTATAGGCCAGTGGTGGCCACTAGGGACAATGTCAAGCATGCGGTCCCCCTAAATGGAAGGGTATTAGTTCGTCCATTCATGCAAACAATTACAAGTCCAACAAAATTTGTAGGACCTAAATGAGTATGTGTTCCTTTAAAAAAAAATTTTTACGAAAATAATCACAGAGATAATAAAGATACACAGCGGCAAAACAAACCACAAAAGATAATGTCATATGCTTGATTCGTAGTCCAACGACTACTGCACCAAGGCAAATGATCCTTTGGACGGTTTTGACTGGATAATTCATTAAAAAATTTCTTTCCAAAAATTTTCGGAGGAGGGAAATTCTGTAGGATCGAAAAGAATTTAGATATCTCCATAATTATATGATATTGTCCACTTTGGGCCTAAGCCCTCATGATTTTGCTCTTGGGCTCTCCCCAAAAGGCCTCATGCCAATGGAGATATCTTTTCTCTTATAAACTCATGATCTTTCCCATGTGTTTCCAATATGGGACTATGTTTGCAACCTTGCAACCCCAACAATCCCCCCTCAAACAAAGGACCATAGGCTTCCCACGTCCGATCCTCGACCCACCAGGTCTTCCTACCCCTCGGTCCACCCGACCTACTAGGACTTCCTTGCCTAGTCGCAACTAGGACTTCCTGCCTGGTGTCTGACCTTCTTGATCTGAACATAGGAGCCCCCACTTTCTTTGTTCGAGGTCAATATTGTACCCACATGGCTCAATCAGACCATAGCTCTTGTGCACAGTCGGCGGTTAAACCTTCTGGCAGTCCGGGCTCTGATACCAATTGTAGGATCGAAAAGAATTTAGATATCTCCACAATTGCATGATATTGTCCACTTTGGGCCTAAGCCCTCATGGTTTTGCTCTTGGGCTCTCCCCAAAAGGCCTCATGCAAATGGAGATATCTTTTCTCTTATAAACTCATGATCTTTCCCATGTGTTTTCAATATGGGACTATGTTTGCAACCCCAACAAATTCATATAAATGAATTAAGTAGTAACAACACTACTACCTCTTAAATTTGAATGCAACTAAATAAATATACCGACAACACAAGTATGAAATTTGGGCATAGGTTGTCGGAGAACCTCTCGGCATAATTGTTAGGATCCTTCGTACGGAGGCTAGAGAGGGGGGTGTGAATAGCCGACCCCAAATCGTCGTTTCTTTCTACAAAACGTGTTAGCGCAGCGGAAATAAACACAAGAAACGAAAACAAGAAGATCAAACCTCAACGCGTCGATGTAATGAGGTTCGGAGATGATACTCCTACTCCTCGGCGTGTCCGTAAGGTGGACGAAGCCTACCAATCCGTCGGTGGATGAGTCCCCGGAGAACCGGCTAATAACTACTCCTTGTGGGTGGAGAAACCTCGCCACAATACTTGTAACAACAAGAAAGGAGTACAACAGATACAAGAAAGCAAAAGACAATATGAAACACTTGCTTACCTTTCTTGTTGACTGGAGTGAAGAAGCAGCAACCTCACACCAGCAGCAGCTAACGAGAATCCAGTCGAGAAGCTCACGCGAAGCTTCAGCAGCGAGGAGCTCAGCAAAGCTCTGATCGCAGGTAAGAGCAGAAGCTCTAGAGCACCAGAACAGAAGTTCTAAGAAAAGAAGCAACCCGCAGCAGTAGCCCTTCACCTAGATTTATACCTGCGAAGAACCTGCAACGAAGACAGAAGACGCAGAACCTAGCCATTGTCACTCACAACTGCTAGATCCAGACCGATCAGGCTTCACCCTGATCGGTCCGGGCTTGCTCGATCGTGGGGACCGATCAGGCCGATCGGTCCCCACCGATCGAAGGCTTCACGCAGAGTTGCCCAACTCTCGTGGAATCGATCGTCCTGACCGATCCCACCTCGTGGTAGCGCCCCTGATCGGTCCGGGGACCGATCAGCCCATCTTACGCCTCGGTCCCGATCGACTCTGATCCATGATCGCCTTCTGTTTGTTATCCGATCGGTCACCGGCACCGATCGATACACAACGTATCGATCGGTCTGCAGATCGATCGAGCTTGGTTTTTGCCCAAACCAAGTCCCAAACCTTCCAAACCAATATCCGGTCAACCTCGACCTATTGGTACATCATGCTTAGCATCCGGTCACCCTTGACTGCTAAGACTCCCCACCAAGTGTCCGGTCAATCCCTTTGACCCACTTGGACTTTCCTCTTCGTGCCAAGTATCCGATCACTCCCTTGATCTACTTGGACTTCCCAACACCAGATGTCCGATCACCCTTGATCCATCTGGATTTTCCCTTGCCCGGCTTAACTCACCAGGACTTTCACCTAGCTTCACTCACTAGAGTTTTCACCTGGCTTCACTCACTAGGATTTCCAATCTGTCTGGCTTCACTCACCAGGACTTTCCCTTGCCTGGCTTCACTCACCAGGACTTTCTCGAATGCCTGGCTTCACTCACCAGGACTTTCACCTTCACCTAGCTTCACTCACTAGGATTTTCACCTGGCTTCACTCACCAGGATTTCCCGACTGCCTGGCTTCACTCACCAGGACTTCTCCGACTGCCTGACTTCACTCACCAGGACTTTTCCCCGTGCCAAACTCCCTGTTTGGACTTTCCCAGTGCCAAGTCTCCATACTTGGACTTTCCGCGTGCCAAGCTACCTGCTTGGACTTTTCCCGAATCAGGTCAACCAGGTCAACCTTGACCTAAGGTTACACCTACAATCTCCCAAACACCTATTCTTGTCAAACATCAAGAATACAACTCTCTTCTCGTCAAACATCGTCAAACATCAAAACACAACTCGAGTCAGGTCAACTCGAGTCAGATCAACCAGGTCAACCTTGACCTAAGGTTGCACCAACAATAATAACTGCAAGACTTGCACGAATGAAGCAACAAAAGAAACAATAATAACAACAAGACTTGCACGAATGAAGCAACAAAAGAGAGATGGATTGATGAGAGAATTGTTGCTCAATCTCATACCGAAGGGTTCTTTTTATAAGTTTTTCATCCGATTGACCTAATCTTTTTTGGTCGACCAATCTTTAGAATTTGCTCGGCTTCGCGTCCAAGTGCACGATCTACGTAGATTGTATCTTCCACGAAATCAGCCTTTATTCGTTGACCGACTCCTTGTTTGGTCGACTGAAAATCTAAATTTCCTTTTGCTGCTTGATATGATCTTATATGATCTGTGCTTATCAAATATGTTTGGTCAACCAACCACATGTTTGGTCGACTCATACCTTTTATTTTCTTTATTGCTCGATCTGATCTTATCTGCCAAACATATGATTTGACTGACCTATTTGACCTTCTTCTTTTGCTTAGTGTCTGATCGATCCACCAAAACTTTTCTTACTTGATGTCTAGTCCAGCTGACCCATCAAGTGTTCTACCAGATCAACTCATCTGGTCTTCTGCCTAGTGTTTGATCCTTCTAATCTACTAAGACTTCTTGCCTAATGTCTAGTCCTCCTGACCCACTAGGTCTTTCCGATGCTTAATGTCCCATCTACTTGACCCATTAAGAATTTCCATGTTAAATGACATGTACATTTAACTAACATATCAAACACATAATATCTAACTTTAAACCATTTATCAAACATGGATACTGATATGCACCAACAAAGCTTACCGCGGGAAGAAGGTGCTCCTGATCAACTAGGGCAACTCCGAAATGGAGCTCTACCAACAATGTTCTTCCAATATCATGATCGCCCCGGCCCGCGACGCGGTAACTCCATTAAAAATCGAATTTTAAGACGCTAGCAACTTCTACTAGTCCATGTCCTAAAGTTGACAAACAATTGTGCATAGAATATATGCTTCTTCGAAGAAAGTGACTATCCTTCATCACCTCCTTGGATCTACCTTTCTTTTCAATCTTTCCTTCCCCCACCATCTAAAAAGCATTCCCTTCGCGAGCAACGTACGTTGCATCTATTTTTACTCATGAATCAAAAGTAATGCTAGCTATTGATCGTCAACACTCAATGATGACTTAAATGCTTAAAGTAGTGCAACTTGTCGAACTATGACGACGAGTATCTTATCGACTTGGGCACATCTCAACCATTAGAAAAGTTAAAAGATGGATGTAAAAAGTATGATTTAGCTTTCATTCTTTTATTTGCAAGTGGGGATCGTAAGAAATAGCTTAGTTTAAGGTTGCCCGAGGTATTTAATATAAAGTTGAGAGTGATCCTCGAAGATGAAGCTTATGACACACAAGGTTTAGAGTATGAAAAAGTAATAGAAGAAGAGATCGACAAAGCAAAATATAAGTAAAGGCGGAAAAAAAGAAGGATATCCATCAAATGTTTAGAGTGGAAATTATACAGAAAATTACATTTTCAGTCCTATAACTTATATCTTTTTCAATTTTAGTCTTGTTATGTGTTAATTTACGTTCTTAGTCCTATAACTTGTAATATTTTTCAATTTCAGTCTTTTTTTCCTTCAAAATTGAAATTTTTCAACGAAAAATGTCTAGTTTGTATTTGGAATATAAAAAGCACGTGGGTAAGAAAAAAATCAAAATCCCCAAATTCAATTTACAACTCATCATTTTTTGTTGAAAAATTTCAATTTTAAAGGAAAAATGACTGAAATTGAAAAATATTACAAGTTACAAGATTAAAAATGTAAATTTACTCATAACAGGATTAAAATTGAAAAATGTGTAAATTACAAGACTAAAAACATAATTTTCTCATAAATTATATGATATTTTAAGTTTGAGTTATATAGGATGATAATTTTTCCTATAGATTCAGGTCCCGTGGAGAAAACTTGAAATGGAGGTGGGTTCGGAGAATTTTTTGATTCGGATTTGGATGCGGAGAATTTGTTCAGGTTGAGACAGGTATGAGAATGCTATTCACATCTCTGAATCCGTCCCGATATGACATGATAGATATGTGCACGGAGACGAGGATGAGGATGAGGATGAGGATGAGGATGGGAATGGGGAAGAGGATTTCTCGATATTCTTTTATATTTATTCTAGAGGATAGGAACAGGAATGATGATAAAAATTTACTGTCTACGAAATGAAAATTAAAATTTCTCAATTAATGAGCAAATCTGCCTCTATATATATACAAAATTGGGAAAGTACAAAATTGGAAAAATAAATAAAAAAATTCCGAACTTTTTTTGGAATCCTCTAAGAGCTTGCAAATTTGAAACATTTGGATGAACGATTATCATACTTTTAACAAAAAGGTATTGATCACTTTACCTTACTTTATTTTTTTTTAAAAAAAATTCATGAATTCAAAGGACAAGTACAATAATATAATTTTTTTTTAATAAATTCAAATTCTTTAAGATTATTAAATTCTAATAAAAAAGAATATAAATGAATAATGATAAATTGGGATTAAGGAGTTGGGATAAATCGAGAAATCGAAGGTAATGTAAATTGAAAAGGATAGCGGTGAAGATTTAGGGGGTGTTTGGTTAAATAATGGGAATGACTATAGATATGAGTTTGATAGTAGGGTGGAATGAGAATAGGAATGGAAATGAAACCCATCAAATTATATGAATTTGATGATTCCCATAAATCTAGTAATCATTCCTAAATCCACAATCCAAATACTATTTTTTACTATCATTTCATTTCCTCATTTCTAAATTCATCAACCAAACATTCATCTGACCGGGAATCATTATAGGATAGAGTGGCGGATAAATGATAAACATTAATAATTACGGGAGGAAGTCAGGGTGGTTGTTATTAAATGATTAATTGATTAAATCCGTCCAATAATTTAAAAGGATTGGATTAAAATTTTATTAATATATTTTAAAAGGGCTTATTTATACGTTTAGAAGGAATAAATAATTGAGTTGTCATCCCTATTAGATGCCAATTAATTAAAAATAAACATTATTATTTTCTGTTTAGAAACCACTCTCAATCAAGAAGAGTTTGCGTCGGACGAAGGTTACGTCATAAATTATTCGTTTGATCCAGAGACAGCGAGGACCATCCAAATTTAATCGTACGACGGCGTAAATTTAAAATAAATTCATTTATATTTTACAAAGATTTTATGCTTTTAAAATTCCGAAAGTTACGTGATAAAATACTTAAATTTTTTATTTTTATTTTTATTTACGGTGGAATGGGACGCAATAAATTACGAAGTCAATGACGCCGCCTTAGGAATTAATTTCCATTAAATAATTATTAATTAAAATATTTTTATTAATAAAAAATAAAAATGAAATTGACAGTCAACGAAATCCACGTTCCGCTGCTCTCTCCTCTACCGACACTATTCCTCCGATCACGATACCTTTTGCGAATCTCAAAGTGAACGTGTCGCGCCTGATTTTTGTTTGGTAGCCAGAACCACTTCCACCCATTGCAGGTAGTTCGAAGCTCAATCTACTCTCGCCACGTGTATACATCCCACCCATTAACCCAATTCCCTTTCTTCTTCTTCTTCCCCTTCTCTCTCTATCTCGCAACGACCAAAGTTTCTACCTTTCTCTTGAAGTTAACTGATCATCGTGATGGAGGTGGAGATCGGGCAGGCGGCGGCGGAAGCGCCTTGGCTGCGGCTGAACGATGACCTGGTCGAGCTCGTCCTCTCTTACCTGCCCCTGCGATCGGCAGTAGTCGCCGGCGCCGTAAGCAGGCAGTGGCGAAGGATTGTCTCCCACCCTGGATTCGCTAAACGCGCCGCCTCTTCCCGGCGGAGGCCGCCCTGGTTCTTCCTGTACGGCCAGAACAACGTGGTCCTCCGCAAGAACCAGGCTTTCGGTTTCGACCCGGACGCCGGCGAGTGGATCGCGCTCCCTCCCTCGACCTCCGCGGTCCCCGTCGAATGCTTCGCCGGCGCGGGCGGGTTCTTCTTCGCCACCATCTCCGCGACCCGGTTCTGCTACGCGCCGCTTCTCCGTGGTCCCTGGCGTGAGACCTCTCCGCTGTTATTCTCCCGTTACAACCCCCTCGTCGGCGTCTTCTCCTCTCCCGGAGGACGCCGTCGATTCATCGTGGTCGGCGGCGCCCGATTCATCGGCGGGCTAGTCAACCTCGAAGATCCCCTCGCGGTCGAGATCTACGACCCGGAGTCGGACTCGTGGGAGCTCTGCGCTCCGCTCCCGCCGGAGTTCCAGCCCGGGAACTCGTCGCAGTGGCTCTCCGCCGCCCTTCTGGCCGGTCGATTCTTCTACGTGTTCGGGATCTACTCCTCCTCCATCGCCGCCTTCGACCTGAGCCGCCGCACTTGGAGCTCGTTCCAAACCCTCCGCCCCCCTGGCTTACTCTTCTCCTTCCTCCTCGCTTCCGGCGATCGGCTCTTCCTCGCGGGCCTCTGCAACACCCCCGAAGGCCCGCCCTGTTTCTCCCTCTGGGCCGTCGACCACCGCACCATGGACTACGCCGAGATCGGCGCGATGCCGAGCGACCTTCTTTCCTGCCTCTTCGATACCGACGACGACGACAACAAGTTCGCCAGCCTCAAATGCGTCGGCCTCGACGGCCTCGTCTACGTCTTCAACGAAGACCACCACAAGGCCTACCCAGCCTGCGTCTGCGAGATCACCGAAACCTCCGCCGCCGCCGCCGCCGCCAACCTTCCGGCGACTTCCTCGCCGCAAAATCTGCGATGCACTTGGAGAAAGGTGCCGCCTTTGCCCAGTCCGGTGAATCGATTCCACAAGGTGATCGCTTTCTGCTCCCCTGTTCCCCTAAACTCCGTCCTCCTCGCTGCTGATCTAAATAATTAAGAATCATCTATTTCCGCCATTAATAAGATTCAGTATCTTACATTCCAACTGTTCTTCGATCAATTAAACAAGATGCTAAATTTCCTCAGAAATCTCCCTTTGCAGTAACACTACTGTTACAGATTCAATTTGTGATCTTCTTGTCTTGGAGTTCGTTCATCTTTACAACTCCATCCACTAGGAATTCTAAAGCTTTGCTACTAACTTTATATCTAAAGGAGAAGGAGCATGTGCACTAGTAGAAATGCTCTTGGAGCTCATCAATTGCTTGGTGTTTCTTCTTAGTGCTGGGGGTATGCTTTAACTCACCAGGCTCTGTTCTGCACTATCTGAAATTGATTCATGTGCTTCAGTAGTTGTGTTCTTTCGGATGAATCTAGTGGATAGCGCATGAGGTGTTATCATAATGACATATGGAGTTTGAATCTCAGTAAAATTAAGATAAATATATCTTTTATGTGCTAGTCATTATTCCAAAGCCTAGTAACCGTTCGAGATTTACTTCTTCCGTATTGACCTTGAGACGGATTGGCGGGAGCGTTGGGGGTAAGTGTATTCGTTTTTTACTACAATATTCTTCAGTCTTTGTACTTCCTCCGTGTTGATCCTGAGACGGGTTGACGAAGATGCTGGGGACGAGGGTATTCATCTTTTGTCATCATATTTTTCAGTTTTTGAATGAATAAACATCACTTTTCGATAAGATTTTTCTTTTTGCCGTTTATCATAATTTATATATGGATCAATGGTTGGTAGATTGACAATTACATGAAGAATTTATTAGGATCAAAAGATTTTTAGATATTTTTATGATGATATGATATTGTCCATTTTAAATTTAATAAATGGTATTAGAGTATTTTGACATGATCATACATTTATTTTATGAGTCATAGTTTGATCATAAATTAATTTCTATATTTTTTTATTTTATTATGAATTTTTATTTTCTTACTTAATTGAGTTGTTGTTCAAAAATTTGATGATTTTACTATGGAGAGATTGGTGATTTTGAGATGGAGGCGTAGGACTAGTTTTGTCTATCCCCTCGGGTTGATCCAAGACATTGAATGAACTGTTATACTAATGACTAACGAGTGTGTGTTACATTACGTATATTTATCCATCAGTATAAATTAAAAAATATTTGTAATGGAGAATTCATAGTGTAATTGTTTTTGTCAATTATTTATTAAAGAAAATTTCTTTGTTAATTCGTCAAAATTGATTGAGATTTGATTTTTTTTTTTTTTAATTTGATGTTTAGATAAAAAAAAAAAAAATGAAGTGTCTTAATGTTGTACTATTATTTCGGGGGCAAATTAAGTTCAGGTAGGGCGTCTTGTGATGACACCCATCGGTTTATCCTCTTGGATCTAGTGTTTGTTCTTTAAGTAACCTTTGATCGATACTTCTCTTGTTTTTGCCCACATCGTTAGCAAACAACTCATGGAACAAGGGAGGAAAGTTAAAACAAAATTGTAGACTATACAAAGAAACTTTCTGTATTTGTCCGAATGGTACATCAAACTTTACTAGATACTTAAAGGCTAAAGGGGCTTCCCTCCATATCCGTGGGGTCGGCACTAGAGGGGCCGCTAAGGTAACGGATCTACCTTTTTTAAAGGCTAAAGGGGGCATCTTTACCTTATGAACTTAAGTACAAGTCTACTTGAATTAAATCTGTCGGTCCTATGATAAGATAATATGCAGATTGATAAATTATGGAGAATATTTTACTATAGTGCATCAAACTAAGAGGGTGTTTGGCTGAGTTTATAAGCTTTTTAGAAGAGCTTATAAGTTCTTCAAATTTGTTTGGTAAATTTTTTTTCAAACAGCTTATAAGCTGTCAAAATAAGTTGTTTTGGAGCTTATAAGTTGTTTTTAAAAAAATATGGAAGACTCTACTTTAAAAAAAAAAAAAAATCTTATTTTAATAATTTTTTCTCTAAAATATCCTTGTATAATTTCATAAATCCTCATCCTATCCTCCATAACTTTTTATAAGCCTAATATCTTTTTATCTCCGTCGACTTCTCTTCCAGCGCTATGTCATCTTCTCTGCAAACGTCTTTTTCCAATTTTCTCTTTCCCGGTACAAAAATTCGCTCAAAATTTTCTATTAATAAAAAGTCCAAAATCCTTGATTAATCGTATTATACCCTTTTTGATAATTTTATTAATAAAAAGATTTTATAATACCAAACATATCAATACCTTTAAGTTGATTGTAATAAGTTTACCCAAATATTTTAACAGTTTATTTTTAAAATAAGACCTAACAACCTATAAGCTCCTAAAACAACTTATAAATTGTACGAACTTATAAGTTGTTTTTAATAAATTTAACTAAACACCCTCTAAATCTAATTACTTTCCGTAAAAAATGAAATTTATTAGGCTAATGGCCCTCCTATCTTATATTATTAGAAGGAAGTAAATTAAAAAAAAATCAAAATTAATCATCATATGAGAATAATTTTTTAATTTTTACTGAAATTCAACTGTTACTTAATTTTATAAACCTAACCAACTTGGCTATATTCTAAGTCCAAAGTGTTAATTTTTTTAATCAAGCACGAGTTCATCAAATATATATAAGATATGTGCTTCATATCTTATCCTAAAAAGTTTGGATCACGTTATCAGATATGTGCTTCGTATTTTTCCAACAGATTTTTTTTAAATAACCATTTGAGACAAAAGTTGGCCATTAAACGAGGTGCAGTTGGGCCCAGCATCTTCCAGCATTTCTATAGGTTGACAGTATGATTTGTCGCTCTCTTCCTATAATTTGAGAATCAACTGTGAAGAATGTTTATAATCAGTATAATCATTTTTACTATAATTTAAGTATAACATGTGAGCCTCACATATCGATGTAGTTGGCTCATCTAAAAGAATGTCTCGTTAGTTATCTCAAATCCTCTTTGCACATGATCTTATTGCGAGGTAAAATTTCTTGTAATTTATCTTCCTTTCGTATAGTGAAGGAGTCCCTCTAGAAGAGCTGGTAAGATGGCAATTTCACCCATTTAAGTATAGCATGTGTATTTTGTTAGTACAATCTATCTCTAGAGTTTTAATGTTTGATAATGTATCCAAATTTGGTCAGATTGATTAAAGTTTAATCTAAATAAAACTTGATATTTGGAAGAGAGAAATCTAATTAGTATTAGATGACTAGTAAGCGTAAGTCCTAACCAAAGGTTAGGTAGGTGAGAAGTTTACCAAATGACTAGTCATAACTGAAAGTTAAGCAAGGGAAAATTTTAGTGAGTGAAGTCAGACCCTAATGAAACTAGATAGTTGAAGTCCTAGTGAGTGAATCCAGACCCTAGTGAGTGAAGTTAAGTGGTTGAAATCCTAGTAAGTGAAGTCAGACCCTAGTGAGTGAAGTTAGATAGTGAAAGTCTTGGTGAGTGAAACCGGACAATGAAAATCCTAGTGAGTGAAGCTGTTGGTGTAAGGAGCACCAGATAATCAAACTTGAGTTTTGATATTGACAAAATGTTCAAAGTTAAGTCTTATTGTTATTCTAACAAGTTTGACTGAGTGTATAGAAAAGTCCTAAGTAATATTAGGAAAGGTGAAAATCCTAGTAGACACTAGGCAGATGGAAAGCCCTAGGTGCGACTAGTCAAAGAAGTCCTGGTTTGTGAGACTGGGCGAAGTCTTGGCAGATTAAGGACATCGGGCAAAAATCCTAGGGTTGAGAACACTAAGTGGAAGTCCTGGAGGTCGTGGACACTAGGCGGAAGACTGGACAGATCGGAGTTCGGACGCCCGGCGGAAAATCCTGAGGTTTCAGGTGCTAAGCAAAAGTTCAAACTGTCTGGAGGACTGGTTTGACAGAAGGTAGACTCTCCTGAGAATAGTAGGTGAGGATGCGCTTTCCATTAAGAGAATAGTAGGTGTTGGTCCGACTTAAAGTTTTAGCGAAATTCAAAGTCAGGACTTGACAGCCCGAAAGCTATCAAATAAGATTTTACTTTACATATTATTGTTTATTTTTAACTCCTTGGTGCAGGTGATTGAAAGCTAGAAAATAGGGAATCCATGAGCCTGGATTGGGTCCATGCGCCTAGACCTTCGCCCACCTGGAGTTGCTCCATGCGCCGAGGTTAGTGGCTGAGATAGAACGTGTCGAGTGGCCAACCTTCCTCACCAAGGGCACCTAGACAGTCCAAGTGCTCAGATAGGGCAAAATTCATCTTTAAGTTGTGGTGTCATGCTTCGGTTGGCCGACCCACCTCAGTGGTCTAGGCGCTCGGACCGGTCCGAACGCCTGGACCGTGTAAAATTCATCTTCAAGTTGCGATGTCACGCTTCAGTTGGCCGACCCACATCAGTGATCTAGGTGCTTGGACTATTGGTCCCTTGGTGGTCAGCAAGAGAGTAGGGGTGAATTGCCTTATAAAAATAAATTAACCCTTTCTCGACTTATAACTTGAATAAGAACACTTGTAACTAAAAATAAAGAGACTAACAAAAAGGAAATAGACACAAGAACAATTACATAGTTTGCAATCAGAAGTTTGCTAATCCAAGGAGAATGAAGTGCACTTTTCTAAAGATCTTCTTCGGACGGAGTGACCTCTTACAATGTCCATAGCTCACAAACAAAAGTAAAACAGAAGAAATGGAATTACAAGTTGTTGCATAAATTGTTGAAATCAGCGATATATTTATACCACTGTTCCGGGCGCCTGGAAGGGTTCCGGGCACCTGGAGGGGGATAACATTCTATCATTGACGCGTCGGTCAGCGTCCACGTCACTTGTGATAACATTTGGGTTCCGGGCACCTAGACTCTATAGGCTCCGAGTGCCCGGAATGGCTCCGAGCGCCCGGACCACAAAAGTCAACAGGATTGACTTTTTACGGTTCAGTTCCTCTACTCCGGTTCTGCTCGTCTCGGTCCGGGTCTTCCGCTCTGGCTCCGCTAACTTGGGTGATCTCGGCCATCCAGAATAGGGCTTACCCGAACTCAAGTTCCAACCTTCTTCTCGAGCAGCCTTCCTCCCCGGTTTCTCGTCCCTCGAATGTCACGTACGTTCTTCTCGTCCACCTTTGTACTCTTCCATGGCACCTCGTCCCTCGGACGCACCAAGCCTGTTGGCTCTCTCCCCGTGCCGTCCTTCTCACTAGCCGCATCTTCCGCTCGACTTCCTGTGCTCCTAAACTCCTACACACTTAGATATAAGGGTTAAATCAAACATGACCTAACTTAACTTGTTTGATCACATCAAAACAACCTTGGGGTTCCAACAATCTCCCTCTTTTTGATGTGAGCAGTCCAAGTTAAGCTAGGGTAAACAAATGCAAAAAGAAAAAAAATGCAATGTAAAGACAATTAATTTTACAAATAAGTGCAAAAAGATTTTTCAGTTTAAAAATTGGATTATACCTCCCCTTAAACTTAATATCCTTCTCCCCCTTTGATTACATAAAAAATGGGGTTCCTTAATAAGTCTAAGGTTAATTTAAAAAAAATTAGAAAGTTTTAAGTGTTAAAAAAAAGTTCTAAGTGCGAAAATTTTCAAGCAGAAAAATTTCTAAGTTAAAAATAAAATTTTTGTGCAACGGATTAAAAAAGTTTAACAAAAATAATTTCAAAGAAGTATGATATATAAAAAAATTTGCTGAGTTAAGTTTGAAAAAGCTTTCTAAGTGAAGTAATTTTTTTTTTAGAAGAAATTTTTAACAAATGTTAAACCAATGACAAAGATTGAAAGTAATTAATTTTTATGCTTATCAGTTTGTCAATTAAATATTTAATTCAGAAATTGACTTTTGGCGAGGCACTAAGTCTTCTTAGTTATTGGATCATTAACCACTTCTAGACAAAGTCTTTTAATGAATTCAAATATTCAATTTTCTACTTGAAAGCCCTAAGTCTAATTTCATTTTCAATTTAAACAAGTTTTTGGAACCCAATATAGGTTCCTTCCTACAGGGTTAATCAGGTATTTTTCTCGATATATAAGCTTTTGATATTTTCTGATATGACTTTTGTGAAACCTATAGTACCAGTTTAATCCTTTATAGTTTGTAAAAGCAAAAATATTTGAACTAGCAGAATTTTTCAAGTTTTCTATTTCTTCTTTTAATTTATCATTTTCAAGTCTTACTTTATCAAAATCTTCTATCAGACATGATTTTGTTAAAATTCTTTTTATTTCTAAGTTTTCATTTTTTTAATTTATTATTTTTACTTTTTAATTCGTTCATAGATTCTTCTATCTGACTCTCCCCCTGCTTCGCTGCATTCATCTGAAATCGCTCCCCCTTCATTGATGCTGACTTCTGATGTGTTTTGCCCTTCATAGCTCTCCATCATTGCTAGTCCGGCATACTCTTTTATTTCTGACTCTGATGATGAGTTGTCGTCTCAAGTAGCAGTTAGAGTCTTGTGTTTCTTAGGCATCTTGCCTGTTTCCTTCTTGAGTTCTGGACAATTCTCTTTTAAGTGTCCTTCCTTTTGACACTGGTAGCATCGAACTCTTTTTCTATTTCTTGGATTTTTCTTATTCTGTATTTCTTTAAATTTATTAGATCTAAAGAATTTTTTGAAATTCCTTACCATATAAGCTTCTTGATCTTCTTCTGAGTCTGACTCAAGTTCTTCCTTCTTGGTTACATTTAGCGCCATAATCTGGCTTGATTCTTTTGTTGTCCCTGCACATCTGGTTTTATATAATTCTAAAGTGGAAAAGAGTTCCTCTAGGGTACTTACCTCCAGGTCCTTTGAGATGTAGTAGGCGTCGATTATTGAGGTCAATTCTAGAGTCCTGGGAAAGGTATTGAGTGCGTAGCGTATCGTGTCCCGGTTGGTTATCATTTCACCGAGGTTTTCGAGTCCGGTGATTAGTTATTTTACCTTCGCGTGTAGATCGACTACCTTCTCACCTCTTTCCAGACGAATATTCGTCAATTTGTTCTGAAGTATGTCTCTTCTTGCGAGCTTGGCTTCGGATGTGCCTTCGTCCGTGATTTACTTCCTCCGTGTTAATTTGTTCAAAGGCTAGTATCTGTCCGTGATTTACTTCCTCCGTGTTAATCCTAGGACGGGTTGACGGAGATACTGGGGGCGAGCGTATTCGTCTTTTTGTCATCATGTTCTTTAGTCTTTGAGTGAGTAAACATCACTTTTCGATAGAGTTTTCTTTTTGTCTCTTACCATAATTTATATGATCGATCATTGTTTATGGATCAATGGTTGGTAGATTGACAATTACATAGAGAATTTATTAGGATCGAAAGAATTTAGATATCTCTATAATGGTATGATATTACTCATTTTAAATCTAATAAATAATATTAGAGTCTGATCGTATTTTGACATGATCGTAAATTTATTTTATGAGTCATAGTTGATCATAAATTAATTTATATATATATATTTTTTTTTATTTTATTTTGAAATTAATTTCTTACCTAACTGAATTGTTGTACAAGAGATGGGTGATTTTGAGATGGAGGTGTAGGATTAGTTTTGGCTATCCCCTCTTGTCAATCCAAGACATTGAATGAGCTATTATACTAATGACTACCGAGTGTGTGTTACATTATGCGTATTTATCCATCGGTATAAATTAAAAAGTATTTGTAATAGACGGTCACTTTTTTTGGTCAAGATCTATTAAAGAAAATTTCTTTTTTTTGGTCAAGATCTATTAAAGAAAATTTCTTTGTTAATTCATTAAAATTGAGATTTGATCTTTTTCAAATTTGTTCTTTAGATATTTGAAAAATTGAGAAGGTGTTTTAATATTGCACTCTTATTCCGGGGACAAATTAAGTTTATGTAGGGCATCTTGTGATGACACTCATCGGTTTATCCTCTTGGATCTAATGTTTGTTCTTTAAGTAACCTTTCATCGACACTTCTCTTGGTTTTTGCCCACATCGTTAGCAAACAACTCATGGAACGAGAGAGGAAAGGTAAAACTAAATCGTAGACTATACGAAGAAACTTTCCATATTTGTCCAAATGAAACATCAAACTTTACTAGATAAGTAAAGGGGGCATCTCTTTACTTATAAATTGAAGTACAAGTCTACTCGAACTAAATCCGTCGGTCCTATGATAAAATACAGATTGGTAAATTATAGAGAATATTTTATTATAATATAGAGTTCAAATTAAATCTAATTACTTTTCATAAAATATGAAATTCATTATGCTGGTGGCCCTCCTATCTCATATTATTAGAAGGTAATCATATAATACAAAGGATAATTTTTTAATTTTTACTGAAATTCAACTCCTACTTAATTTTATAAACCTAATTAACTCGGCTATATTCTAGGTGCAAACTAAATCCAATTACACTAAAGGACTAAAGTGTTAATTTTTTTAATAAAGCACGAGTTGATCAAAAGTACTAGACGGTCCTAAAAAGTTTGGATCACGATATCGATATCGGATATATAAGATATGTGATTCATATTTGTCCAACAGATTTTTTTAAATAACCGTTCGAGACAAAAATCTGGCCATTAATCGAGGTGCAGTTGGGCTCCAGCATCTTCTAGCATTCAAGAGTTATCTAGTGAATATGGTAATTGACTATAGATTGATATTATGATTTATTTTTCTTTATATAATTTGGAAACGGATGGTAAAATATATCTACAATGAGTATAATCATCTTGCTATAATTTAAGTATAATATGTGAGCCTCATGGACGGGCGTTGGTTCATGTAAAAGAATGTCTCGTTAGTTGCTTCAAATCCTCATTGCACACGATGCTGTTCTAGGCAAAGTCCCATGCATGTAATTTATCTTTCTTTGATATAGTGGAGGGTCACCATAGAGGAGTTATTAAGATGATAATTTCACCCATTTAAGTATAGTATGTACATTTTGTTAAAAGTTTTAATATTTGACAATGTATCCAAGTTTAGTCAGATTGACTAAAAGTTAATTCAAACAGAATTTGATATTTGGAAGAGAGAAGTCTAATCAGGATTAGATGACTAGCAAGGGAAAGTCCTAATCGAAAGTTAGGTAGGTGAGAAGTCTACAAAATGATTAGTCATAACTGAAGGTTAGGTAAGAAAAGTTCTGGTGAGTGAAGTCAGACCCTAGTGAAGCTAGGTAATTGAAGTCCTAGTGAGTGAAGTTAGGTGGTTGAAGTCTTGGTAAGTGAAGTCAGATCCTAGTAAGTGAACCTAGATAGTGAAAGTGCTTGTGAATGAAATCGGACAATAGAAGTCTTAGTGAGTAAAGTTGTTAGTGCAAGGTGTTGGAGCAATCCTAATAGTCCATGCGACCATGTGTTTTGGTGTTTGGGCAAAGGGTTTAAGTTAGGTTTACCCTTGTATTTGCTATGTGTATGTAAGTGTCCAGGTTTGCAGGATACATATATGACTCAGCTTGATGGCTTCGGGTCCGTTGAAGAATGGAGAATCCGAGGGACCGTGGATAAGGCAGCAAGGACAAGGGTCGAGGGAAGCGACTTCGAGGCATACGTGAAGGATGACATTGGGGACAAGTCGCGAGCTTGAATGTATCCGAGGGACGAGAGCCAAAGGAAGTAGGCTTGAAAGCAAGAGGTCAAGACTGCAACGGAGAGTCAAGTGAGTCATAAGGGTGAGGGTCTGAATGCTAAGAGATTGTACTCGGGTACCAGTCGACTAGTGGTTTCATCAGTCGACTGGGCAGTTGACTGAGAGCAAACAGAATGCTTATGTTCGCTCGGCCAGTGTGGATCAGTCGATTGGTACTTTCACCAGTCGACTAGTATCGAGCCGTTGGATTGTAATGGTCGAATATCCACAAAAGATAGTCGACTGGTAGGCGAAATTTTTTAACCCGTGACTTATATAACAAAGGCTTTTGAGTTTGGTTAAGGCTAACAAAATATAGGTGGTTAACCCCTATTAGTAGTCTACTAGTGCCCTAGCTTCTCAAGAGTTCTTGTGAGAGTTGTGGTGAGGTTTCTCCATCCACAAGGAGTTACGTAAGCTAGCTGGATGTCTTTCGGGGAGTAATCCACCGACGGATAGGGATCATCCACCTTACAGACAGCCGTGGAGTAGGAGTTTTATCTCCGAACCATGTAAATCGACGTGTATTGGTTTGTGTATGCTTTCCTTATTGTCTTTAGCTTTTGTATTCGTATTTGTTTTTTGTATTATTCCACTATGCAACTAACGAATACCTAGGAAGTGATTGATTTGGGGGCTCCATCTATCCAACCCTCCCTTCTAGCCGACCATACAAGATCTCCAACAAGTGGTATCAGAGCGAGGACCCTCTCCTTCGGACTAATCGCCGAGGAAGCAAGAAGATGGGCGATTTGATAGCACCTCCACAGTTTGAAGGAGGAGGCTTATGGGACATCACTTATTGAATGATGAAGATGGAGGTCTTCTTCAATACGGATTAGGACATCACGATGGTGGTCAAGGAGCCATTCGAAGTCCCAACAGACAAGAAAGGTAATAGACTCCAATCACGTCATTAGACGGAGGAGCAAACCTCACGATCAAAGGTAAATGATAAGGTAATATCTATTTTGATTGATATTTTTCCTAATGATGTGATTAGTCATGTAGGTGAATACCAGAGCACCCACGATTTATGGAGCAAGATAAAGAAGGTTATTTAGGAAGAACCTATGCCTACACAAAAACAAGAGGAAGAAAAATCCGAAGAAAGGAATAAGGTGGTTCAAGTAGAGGAGGAGCAACCGGAAGGTGACGAGCGCTCAACTTCCGAGGAGGAGAAGGATGGAGAAATGTCATCCACAAGTGTGGATGAGGAAACTGTTAGGATGTATACTAAAAGCCTAGCTTTTTGTAAACATTTATTTTGAAATAAGAGTCATATTGGTCAAATGTCTGCATTTAGTAAAATTTAGTTGTCCATTTAATTTATATTGTAGATAATATGGTGTGTGGTGTCACACAGAAAATCATGTTATCACTTCCTTATAAATTATAAATAGAAGCTCACAACCAAGATGGATTGGGACAAACCATTGAAATAGTTGTAGTGTAATTTGTTATTAGTTTATCTTGACTATAAAATTACACTAGTACACTATGTGTGTATTGAGCTGGACCATTTGAGATTGTTTCTTTTTATACTGACTGCATAAAAGAACATAACCTCTGTTATTATGAATGTGCGTACTCTTAATCCCGATATAATAACAAGCACATATACTTAGTATTTATTTCTTTAATTTATCAATTGGTGAGATTTATTCGTTAAATCAATAGGCCTGATAAGTTGGGAAATAATATTATTTATATGATGTGTTGTTGATTATAGAAGGAAACTGTGTCCTATTATCTAAGTTGATGATGTCCCTTTAAGGAGCTCATAAGGATTATCATGTAAACCCTGCAGGTGGACTTAGTCCGACATGATAATGAAGTTGAGTGGTACTACTCTTGGAGCTAGATATTAATTGAGTTGTCAGTAACTCATTTAATTAATGGACATTCAATATCTTAAACATAGGGAGATTAATGCACTCATGATAAGAAGGAGCTCATAATGTAATATGGGATTGGTGTGGTAGTTCAATAATAAATCTTTAGTGGTATGAGTTATTATTGAGGAACTTGAGTTGGGTGTTCGGGTCGAACACAAGAAGCTCAAGCTCATCGGGAGGCCAAAACCAATTCCTCCTCTCGGTCCCTGTTGTAGCTTCTATATATAAAGCCTTGTATCCACCCAAGTCCATCTTCTAGTCCATGTTAGGGTCGACCAAGCACATCTTGGTGTCCAAGATGTGGCCGGCCAAGCACATCTTGGTGTCCAAGATGTGGCCACCCAAGCCTTGCTTGGTGCCCAAGCAAGGGGCCGACCACAAGTGAATTAAAAGGGAGTTTTAGTTTTTAAAATCTTTCCTTTTATAGTCATCCTTAAAAGGATTTAAAAGATATATTTTAATTGTAAAAATCATTCCTTTTATAGCCATCCTTAAAGGGATTTAAAAGATATAGTTTAATTATAAACCTTTCCTTTTATAGCCATCCACATGGTTTTAAAAGAGAGTTTTAAATTTTTAAAACATTTCCTTTTATAGCTATCTACAAAGGATTAAAGAAATATTTTAATTTTGTTAAAATCTTTCCTTATTTGTAGTTATCTATAATGTTTAAAAGAGATATTTTAATTTTTGATAAAAATTTTCTTTTTTGTAACTGATCCGGTAGTAAGAGCAGGGGGCCCCGCCATGGGAAGTCAACACCACGTGGAAGCCATAGTGGTAGTCGTCCGTCCGGAGAGGGCCGGGTCCGACCGGACGACCGGAGAGGACCGGGTCCGACCGGACGTCCGACCGGCCGATGGAATCGAACGCCCGAAGAGGGATGGGTCCGATCGGCTTGCCGACCGGACGATATACGGCTGATGGTTAAAGGCGCCCTGTTGAAAGCAGGGTTCCGGCGCTCAGGGGAAAAGGTCGTGGGCCGAGCGGACCCCACGCTCGGCCAAAGCCATAAGGTAACACTGCTAATAGTCCCCATAAAGCATGTGATGGAGAATCTCCCCAAGTAAACCACCGCATATGTCCGGCCGGATGTTGAGGGAGCTGTCCGCCCGGACGCTAGATCTGGAGCAAAGGGGAAAAGGACAAGGGAGGTCTTTTTCTGACAGCAGGTATGTTTCACGTGTAGGCCATGCTCCCAATCTTGTGACAGGGGATTCTGCTGTCCCATCGAGGACATGCTTTGACTGTAGCGGTATGGGTCAGGTGAGCTTTCTGACAACCGCATACCGAGGAAAGGACAGAGGACACATATGCACCTCGGTATGCGTTCCCTAACCCTTCACAACTCTATATAAAGAGCCTCAGACTTCGCCGGAGGTACGTATTCTGAGACTTTGGGAGCCACCTTTTTCATCGTTGCTTACCTGACTTGAGCGTCGGAGGGTCGCCGCCGGTAACCCTCTTCCCGGCTTGACTTCTGTGCAGGTTCGTCGGAGCTTCGTTCCAGAAGTTGAAGATCCACGCCAACAGTCGAAGAGCGCTCCGTGCCCAGCGTCCATTGATTCAGCATTCGGACAGGATCAATTTGGCGCCGTCTGTGGGAACGCACTTGCATCCGAACGGGAACAATGGACGAGGCTGGACAACAACACACGGTGGCGCTTTCAACAGAAGAACTCGACGCTCTGGTCGAGATAAGGGCCGCCAAACTTGTGGAGCAAAAACATCTGCGTCGGGTGGCCGAGCGGAAGCACCTCAAGCCACCCCTGCATTCCATCGGGCCTTATTTCGCACCCCTGAAGTCGTACCAGCTCGAAGAGATAGAGGATCTTCTTCAGACGAAATGCCTAAGCGAGATGACAGAAAGGGGAAAGCCCCCCGAGCGGACGCATCCCCCGAGCGGATCAATCGCCAATTTTCGGAGGCTATTCTACGAGACCCTCTGCCCAAGCACTACGTGCCTCCGACGATCGGCGAGTACAATGGAACAACGGACCCGGATGATCATCTGGGTAAGTTTGATAACACAGCTACGCTCCATCAATACACAGATGGAGTAAAGTGCCAAGTCTTTCTTACCACTCTCTCGGGATCGGCTCAACGGTGGTTTCGGAGGCTGCCGGACGGATCCATCACAAGCTTCAAGGACTTCCGAACGGCCTTCCTCCACCACTTCGCTAGCAGTCGGCGTTATCAGAAGACAAGTGTCAGCTTGTTCGCCATCAAGCAAGAGCCAAGAGAATCGCTTCGTGCTTACATCCAGCGATTCAACAAGGTGGCAATGGACATTCCAACGGCCACCTCGGAGACGATGATGAATGCCTTCACGCAAGGCCTGGTGGATGGCGATTTTTTCCGATCACTCATTCGAAAACCGCCCCGAGATTATGATCACATGCTACACCGAGCCAATGAATACATCAACGTGGAGGAAGCGCAAGCGGCCAGGAAAAAAGAAACACCAACCGAACGGGCTCCACCTGCCGAGCGGAAACCCTTCGCCGCTCATCAACCGCCGAAAGGACCGAGGGCCGAAGCAATCCGATCCCCCCATGCCAGATCACACGTACAAGAGGTAGCCGCCGCTCGGCCCAAGCCAAGGAAGAGATGGACCCCTATGTTCTGCTCCTTCCACCGGACGGATACGCACAACACGAGGGATTGTCGAAGTCTTCCCTTCGTGGCTAATCCCGTTCCCAGGAATGCCGAACGACGGTCTCCTTCCATCGACAGGAGACAAAGGACCCATGAAGCCGACCGGACCCGCACCGAGAGGCGACATCAACAGACGCCCGATCGGCACCGATCTCCAAGACAGGAGAATCGCCGAGCGTCCAGAGAACGGTCCCGACCGTCCACTCGGGAAGAGGAAAATAGGAGCAATACTTCCCGGGGCGAGATCAACGTTATTGCTGGTGGGCCGACCGGAGGTGACTCTAACCGAGCCAGAAAGGCGGGCGTCCGGCAGCTCCAGATCCACGCGGTCGGTTGCAGCCAGGAGCGGGCAAGTGGACCGGAAATCACTTTCGGGCCCGAGGACTTGGAAGGAGTCGAAGTACCCCACGATGATGCCTTACTCATCAAAGCGGTAATAGCAAATTACACTATTCACCGCATATTTGTTGACACAGGGAGCTCGGTCAACATCATATTCAAGAAGGCGTTTGATCAGCTGCAAATTGATCGAGCCGAGTTGCTGCCCATGACGACCCCGCTCTACGGGTTTACGGGCAACGAAGTTCAGCCGGTCGGACAGATTCGGCTGGCTACCTCGCTGGGAGAAGAGCCGCTCAGGAGGACCAGGACAATAAACTTCGTGGTGGTCGACTCTCCCTCGTCCTACAACATCATTTTGGGGCGACCGGCGCTCAGCGAATTCCGAGCGGTCGTCTCAACCTTCCACCAGAAGATGAAGTTCCCCGTCGAAGACAAGGTGGGAGAAGTACGGGGAGATCAGTTAGCAGCTCGGCGATGCTACATCGAGATGGTCCGAGCAGAATCCAACTCCGTTCGGAAGGCGCCTCGAATCGAGGTAAATGCCATCACTGAAAAGCCACCCTCTTTAATTTATGAAGAAAAGGAGGAAGTGCAGATTCATCCGACCCGATCGAAGTCCACGACTTTTATTACGTCCGATCTGGAGGAGAAACAGAAAGAAGAACTGATCCAATGCCTCCAAGAGAATCATGATGTCTTCGTCTGGTCGACACACGAGCTGCCCAGAATTTCGCCGAGCATAGCGCAGCACGAGTTACATGTCCGACCGGACGCTCGGCCAGTGAAGCAGAGAAAAAGGGATTTCAGTGCCGAGCAGAATGTCATCATCCGGGCGGAAGTAGAGAAACTTCTGGAGGCCGGCCATATACGCGAGGTGCAGTTCCCGAGCTGGCTGGCTAACGTAGTATTAGTCTCTAAGCCGGGCGGCAAGTGGAGAGTCTGCATTGATTTTCGGGACTTGAACAAAGCATGCCCCAAGGACTTTTATCCTTTGCCCCGGATAGATCAGCTGGTGGACTCTACGGCCGGCTGCGAATTAATTTGTATGCTCGACGCCTACCAAGGCTATCATCAAATGCCGCTCGCCCGTGAAGATCAAGAAAAAGTCAGCTTCGTGACGGCCGACGGCACTTATTGCTATAGTGTGATGCCGTTCGGATTGAAGAATGTCGGGGCCACCTATCAACGCTTGATGAACAAAGTGTTCAGGGAGCAGATCGGGCGGAATCTGGAAGTCTATGTGGACGACATTTTTATCAAATCCGCCCGAGCGGCCGATCTCTTCAAGGACATGGAAGAAACCTTCCGAACGCTACGCAAATATGGAGTCAAGCTAAATCCCCAGAAGTGCCTGTTCGGAGTAAAAGGAGGGCGTTTCTTGGGGTACATAGTGACCGAGCGGGGAATTGAAGCAAATCCCAGCAAGGTGCGAGCTCTCCAAGACATGCCGCCTCCGAGAAATACAAGGGAAGTGCAGCTTTGACCGGTCGGATAACCGCATTGTCCCGATTCATCTCCAAAACTGCCGACCGGAGCCTCCCTTTCTTCAAAATTTTGCGCAAGGCCACTAAATTTCACTGGGACGAGGAATGCGACCGAGCATTCGAAGAATTGAAGACATATCTTAATTCTCTGCCTATACTAGCCAAGCCGATCGGGGGTGAGTCACTTTATATTTATCTGTCTTCAACCGAGCATGTTGTAGGCTCGACACTTGTAAGGTCCAGCGGCGAGGAGCAGCCGGTGTATTTTCTGAGCCACATTTTAAAAGATGCCGAATCTCGTTACACTGGGCTCGAGAAGTTGGCCTTTGCTTTGGTTCTAGCCGCTCGGCGCCTTCGACCATATTTCTTGGCTCATACCATCATTGTCCGGACGAACAGTCCACTAGGAAGAGTAATGTTGAATCCAGAAGCGTCCGGACGGCTCATCAAGTGGACGACAGAACTAAGTGAATTTGACATCCAATACCAGCCTCGCTCGGCGATCAAAGCGCAATCCTTGGCTGATTTTGTGACCGAAGTGCAAAGACCAGAGCCGGAAGCTATGTGGAGAATATATGTGGATGAGTCTTCCACTCGGCTCGGAAGTGGGATTGGAATATTGCTGCTCTCACCTCAAGAAGAAAAGATGCACCTATCCGTCCAGCTGGATTACAAAACTACCAACAATGAAGCAGAGTATGAGGCCCTCATAGCCGGATTGCAGGCAGCACGACATGTGGGAGCCGGTCGGGTGACACTTTATTCGGATTCACAGTTGGCCGCTCAGCAACTTTCTGGCACATTTGAAATCAACAGCGTTCGGCTTAAACTCTATGCTGAGGCCTTTGAAAAACTCAAAGCTACTTTCCGAGAGGTTCTTATTCAGAAGATCCCCCGAACGGAGAACCAGGCAGCCGATGAGTTGGCCAAACTAGCAAGTTCTATAACGCCGGTCGCCATTCAGCAATCAATTGAAAAAGTACTGCTGGTGGCGCACGTCGACCGGATGGAAGGCCTCACGTTTCCAAGCGACTGGAGAACACCCATCATAGAGTTCCTTCGCTCAGGAGCTACATCAGCCGACCGGAATGAAGCCCAGTTGATGAGAAGAAGAGCCGGTCGGTTCACACTCATCGGCGATCAGCTTTACAAAAAAGCATTCTCACGTCCGCTGTTGAAATGTGTAAGCTCGGAAGACTCAGCTTACATTCTCCAAGAAGTACATCAAGGATCATGCGGAGGTCATCCGGGCGGACGATCATTGGCTAAGAAGATCTTGCTAGCTGGATACTTTTGGCCAACCCTACAAGCAGACGTCGCTCGGACTGTATCAACATGCCTGTCGTGCCAGAAGTACCATAATTCCTACCACCGACCGGCAGAAGAAATGAAGGCATCAACAGTTTCATGTCCGTTCGACCAATGGGGAATGGATATCGTTGGTCCGTTCCCGATGGCGACCGGGCAACGGAAATTTTTGCTAGTGGCGGTTGATTATTTTTCCAAGTGGGTGGAAGCCGAGCCGCTAGCCAGGATCACCGAACAGATGGTTAAAAAATTCATATGGCAGCACATCATATGTCGGTTCGGCATCCCTCGTCGACTGATTTCCAACAACGGAAGATAATTCACAGGCAAAATTCTCGAAGATTGGTGCCAAAGCTTCGGCATTGAACAGCACTTCACATCTGTAGCCTATCCCCAAAGCAACGGTCAAGCCGAAGTAGCCAATCGGGAAATTCTTCGTATTCTGCGCGCTCGGCTCGATCATTTAGGAGGAAGTTGGGTAGATGAAGTGCCGGGCGTTTTATGGGCCATCCGAACGACTCCTAAGGAAGGAACGGGCGTCACACATTTTCATCTGGTGTACGGCGGCGAAGCGGTCATTCCGGTTGAAGTCGGCGTCGAGTCCGTCCGGGTCCAATGTTACGATGAAGGCAACGCCGAGCGGAGGAACATGGAGCTGGATTTGGTCGACGAGGAGCGAGCCAAGGCATCCGTTCGGCTGATGGCGTATCGGCAACGGATGAAGCAAAACTACAACTGGCGCATCATTCCCAGATCATTCCAGGTCGGCGATCTTGTCTGGAAGAAAGTCAAGCCACTCGGCAACGTCGGCAAGCTTGAAGCTCCGTGGGCAGGTCCCTTTAAAATCATCGAAAAGCTCCGCTCGGGCGCGTATTATTTGGAGGATGGGGACGGTCGGCAGCTAGATAGGCCGTGGAGCGCGAACCACCTCCAGCCTTACCGGGCGGGGTGAAAGGTGTGCCAATGTAAATCATCCTGTGTACTTTTTTCGACTAAATACTTGAAATGCAGAAATGAAAAATCAAGAGAATAAATATAAGGCATCGTCAACAAGGAACGAAGGCCCCGAGCCTTTCGGCCGGAGGTAAATTAATCGAGGCAAACGCTCTAGGACCGAAGGCCACGTGCAGGAAGCAAAGTGGTATAATATGGCGCTAATTCTTTGTATATTTCCTGTTAGCATGTATCCTCATAATGCAAGAAGCAAAAGTGATAAAAAGGATGGCAAAAAGCTTTGCCGAACGGCAGAGTCAAAATTAGCCTAGAAGACCGACGAGCTCCGTCGTTAAAGATCGAGAGCCGCGCCGACCGGCTATAAATATCCACGCCGTCGAGCTCCGACGTTAAATATCGAGAGACGAGCCGGCGTCTATAAATAATCCGAGCGGAAGACCGTCGAGCTCCGACGTTAAATATCGAGAGACGAGTCGGCGTCTATAAATAATCCGAGCGGAAGACCGTCGAGCTCCGACGTTAAATATCGAGAGACGAGCCGGCGTCTATAAATAATCCGAGCGGAAGACCGTCGAGCTCCGACGTTAAATATCGAGAGACGAGCCGGCGTCTATAAATAATCCGAGCGGAAGACCGTCGAGCTCCGACGTTAAATATCGAGAGACGAGCCGGCGTCTATAAATAATCCGAGCGGAATATCGTCGAAGCTGCGATTATCCGTATTCTCCGCCGATATCGTTCGACCGATTCCAAGTTCCGCTCGGACTCAAGGCACAAAGGTTCTGGTCGGTTTATAGCGAGCGACTCTTGATAGCAACACAGAATGATAGTCGTCCGATCGGAAGGGCTTGGCAAAGTACTTGCAAGAATGCCTCTCAAACGCCGAAGGTGTGATAATAGGCGAGCGGGTAACACACATATTAGCAAAGGGACAAAGTGCAAGAAGATAGAGTGCACGAAAGGAAAGCATTTCATTGAAATTAAAACCTTGGGCCGAGTGGCCTAAGTACAAAAAGGTTTATATTCAGCCGAGCGGCCAAATTACAAGGATTACTCAATATAGTCGTAGAGGTCCCTCGGAATATTGCTCAGGAGCTCCACCTGATCGCCGGCTGGAATATTGGTGGACTCCGGAAGAAGGCCCTTCGACTTCAGATAGGTCATAGTGGTCGTAATGGCCAAGTCGAAAGCTGAGTACATCCGCTCGCAAATTTTCTCCGAGAATTCAGGCGATCGGACGTGGTTTTGTCGAAGAGCGGCCACTCGGCTCGGCTCGGCATCCTGGTATTCTTTGAAGGCCGCTTGAGAGCTTGTGAGGGCCTCATTCAGATGCTCAATCTTCTCCGTGTCGGCCGAGCGGCCCACCTTCTCCCGGTCAAGCTGCTCCGTCAGCTCCTTTATCTTCAACTCCATGCCTCTGGCCTCAACATTCTTTTTCTCCAGGTCGGAGATAGCAGTATTCTTCCAAGTGGTGGCCAGAGTTATTTTTGTGTCAAGCGACTTGACTTGTCGCTCGGACTCGGCCAGGGCGTGGGCCTGATCAGCTGTTTTCTTCTGCTCGGCCGCCAGCAGAGTTTGAGTTTTCTTCAGCTCCTTTTGTAACTCGGCGTACAAGGGGCCTTGAGAGCCGCTCAGACCGCCTGCCGCCCGCAGTTGCCTTATCTCCTCGTCCGCCATAGCCAGGCGACTGGAAACCGCTATCTCTTCCACCCATCTCTGAAGTAAGAAGGCGCAGTTGTTAAAAGCCGAGCGGAAAAATTACAAGCGAAAAAAAAAAAAACAAACTTACCCCCGTAGCCTCCCGCATGTGGCTGTTGGCTAAGTTCCGGAGGGGCATCATGGCAACTCGCGCCCGAGCGTCGGCCCACATCTCGGCTAGGGGCCCTTTCAAAGTAATGGTGTGCTCGGGCATGGTTGGTCGATCGGCTTCTGGTAGAAACTCTTCAGTCGGGAGATGAAGAGTGACCCGTATTGTGCGGCCGTGACCAGGGATCGCTCGACCAGGATCAAAAGCCGGCGCGGAAAACCGCGAATGGATGGTCGAGCGTTGGACTGAATGGCGAGCAGGGGGAGAGTGTTGACCGGAGTGGCCTCAACCGGAGCAGTCAGCTCATCCCAGTCAGAAGGAGTCCGGTCGGACGAAATGGCTTCTGCCATAGGCGCTTTGCCTCTAGCAGTCTCGGCGGCCCGGTCGGAGGGTTGGACCGCTGAGGTAGCCGAGCGCAGCGGAGTCTCCACCCGGCGCCTCTTTTGCAGGGGCTGTTCCTCCTCCCGAGCGGACCCTTCCTCGGGGGCCGTTGGTTCCCCGGAGGGGATAGTTCCGCTGGCCACCTGCTGTTGAGAGGCCTGAGCGGCCGATTCAGCCTGAGTGCCGCTCTCTCCTTCGTGAGAACCGACCGGCTGAATACCCAGCGCTTCCATTTCCTTAGCCGCAGCGGCCTCCAACGCCGCTGCCTTTCTCTTCAGAACACCGGCCATCACCGAGTCCATGACGATGTTAGCTGCATGGAAAGGAGAAGAAATCAGTTAGCAATTAAAGCAAATGCTCAAGCAAAATTCTTACCGAAGCCGGTCGGAAGTGGGGTCCGTATAGGACTCAGCCCGAAAATGTACATCACTCCCTCGTGAAGAAGTTTGTTGATGTCAAGTCGCAAACCGGCTAGTACATTTGCGGCATGAAGATAATCCGATCGGGTCTTGAATTTCTTCAACTCGGGAGGAGGAGGCAGACTGACCTGCCACTGGGTCGGGAAGTTCGGCTGATTGGGCATGCGGATGTATAAATAATAGTCCTTCCAATGTTTATTGGAGGTGGGTAGTTTGTTGAAGAAGACCAAGCCGGGTCGAGCTTGGAACATAAAGGTGCCCGGCTCGGCTTGCTTAGGGTAGTAGAAATAAAAGAAGACCTCCGGTCGGAGGGGGATGTTGTGAATCTTAAACAAAACAATAACGCCACAGAGGAGACGGAAGGTATTGGGTACTAAACTGCCGAGCGGCACACCAAAATAATTACAGACATCTACTATGAAGGGATGTACAGGAAACCGTAGACCAGCGGTAAATTGGTCGCGAAAGACACAGAAAGCGCCGCGCGGCGGTCTGTTTGGCCGAGCGGAGGGACCAGCAAGGCGAACTTCGAAATCCTCGAGGATTTCGAAATTGTCTGTCAAAATATCAAAATCCCGTTGTTCGAATCGGGACCGCATGGTAGTGTACCATGGGCCGAGGGATTGTTCTTCGGGATGAGAAGAACTGGCCATGATCCGGACGGAAGAAATAAAAAAAAAAAGGAGCGGAAAGGCCAGAGGAAAACAACCGACGAAGAAAAGAAGTTTCAAAGATTGGAGCTAGGGAAAGAAATGCGAATGAGACACCGGAAAAGAGGGAGGAAAGATATAAAACCTTACTGCGGGGAGAGGGATTAAGGAAAGGCGCCGGAGAGCGTCGGAGGGCAGAAACAAGATCGCCGGAGCTCCAAAGCGCAGAGGGCAGTAGCAGAAGTCGCGGAGGCGAGTGAGGGAGAGAAGGAAACGAAGAATTTATAGGGTGAAGGCTGGGCGGCCTCAACCGTCGGATCCAGGTCACGGGAATCAAAGCATGCATCTAGCCGTCCATTTCGAATTGCTTCGATCACGTCAAAATATCATGCTACCGCCGCCGTACACCGATGACAGTGCTCCACGTGGCATTCAATCATTCGGAGCATTTAATGAAAGCGTGCTCAACCTTAATGTCGAAGATTGGCGCAGAATACGAGGAGATCCGGTGAAGACCATTGTTGATTCGCTTAGGCTACCTCTATGGTTGGCCGAGCGGATGATACAAGCACGGAGGAACCGCTCGGCCGGATTCTTAGTCCAGTCAGTCGGACTATTCGCCTCCTTCGACTAGACTTGAAGGGGAGGCAAGTGATCCGGTAGTAAGAGCAGGAGGCCCCGCCATGGGAAGTCAACGCCACGTGGAAGCCATAGTGGTAGTCGTCCGTCCGGAGAGGGCCGGGTCCGACCGAACGACCGGAGAGGGCCGGGTCCGACCGGCCGATGGAATCGAACGCCCGAAGAGGGATGGGTCCGATCGGCTTGCCGACCGGACGATATACGGCTGATGGTTAAAGGCGCCCTGTTGAAAGCAGGGTTCCGGCGCTCAGGGGAAAAGGTCGTGGGCCGAGCGGACCCCACGCTCGGCCAAAGCCATAAGGTAACACTGCTAATAGTCCCCATAAAGCATGTGATGAAGAATCTCCCCAAGTAAACCACCGCATATGTCCGGCCGGATGTTGAGGGAGCTGTCCGCCCGGGCGCTAGATCTGGAGCAAAGGGGAAAAGGACAAGGGAGGTCTTTTTCTGACAGCAGGTATGTTTCACGTGTAGGCCATGCTCCAAATCTTGTGACAGGGGATTCTGCTGTCCCATCGAGGACATGCTTTGACTGTAGCGGTATGGGTCAGGTGAGCTTTCTGACAACCGCATACCGAGGAAAGGACAGAGGACACATATGCACCTCGGTATGCATGCCCTAACCCTTCACAACTCTATATAAAGAGCCTCAGACTTCGCCGGAGGTACGTATTCTGAGACTTTGGGAGCCACCTTTTTCATCGTTGCTTACCTGACTTGAGCGTCGGAGGGTCGCCGCCGGGAACCCCCTTCCCGGCTTGACTTCTGTGCAGGTTTGCCGGAGCTTCGTTCTAGCAGTTAAAGAGCCACGTCAGCAGTCGAAGAGCGCTCCGTGCCCAGAGTCCATTGATTCAGCCTTCGGACAGGATCAATTTGGCGCCGTCTGTGGGAACGCACCTGCATCCGAACGGGAACAATGGACGAGGCTGGACGACAACACCAGTTGACTGGTGCAGTTACCAGTTGACTAGTAACAGTGTATTTCGAACATAGAATGGTTTTGTGTGCTGAAAACAATAGGAGCAGTTGACTGGTGATTTTGGCAGTCAATTGGTACTAGTCTGAAATTATTTTCAACATTGAATTTTGACCGGGTCAGCTCGTATAAGTGTATGAGATCCTAAGGAGATAAATACACAAGTTTAGGGTAAGTCTGGATGATAAATTTCAACAATTGGGATATTATTGGAGCTTCTTGAGATTAGGGAAAGGGGGAGAAGTAAGGTTTAGTTGGGAAAATCATAAATGCCTTTGCATGAAATTCCTAGCTCAATAGAGAGCACAGGTGTAGGGGGAGCCTTGTGATAGGTTCTTAAATAGTCTTGTGGTAAAATTCCTAGCTCAATGGGGAGCATAGGTGTAGGGGGAGCATTGGGATAGGTTCCAATGCATGTTTGCATTTTTTTATTTGACAGTGTAAGTCCAAGTGTGTAGTCTTGGCAACGTAAGTCTATTCGACGATATAAGTCCAAGTGTGTAGATCCTTGGCAACATAAGTTCATTGTTTTTAGAATGTTTATTTGCTATTATGTTTTTCCTGACTTAAATGTATTGTCAAATGTCAAAAAAGGAGAGATTGTTGAAGCAATCCCAATGGTCCGTGCGACCATGTGTTTTGGTGTTTGAGCAAAGGGTTTAAGTTAGGTTCACCCTTGTATTTGATATGTGTGTGAGTGTACAGGTTTGTAGGATACACATATGACTCAGGTTGATGGCTTCGGGTCCGGTGAAGGATGGAACATCCGAGGGACCGTGGACAAGGCAACAAGGACAAAGGCAGAAGGAAGCAACTTTGAAGCATACACGAATGATGACATTGGAGACGAGCCGCGGGCTTGAATGCATCCGAGGGACCAGAGCCAAAGGAAGTAGGATTGAAGGCAAGAGGTCAAGGTTGCAACGAAGAGTCAAGTGAGTCGTAAGGGTGAGGGTCCGAATGCTGAGAGATTGTACTCGAGTACTAGTCGACTGGTGGTTTTATCAGTCGACTGGTTTAGTAAACTGGGCAGTCGATTGGTTCAGTCAACTAGACAGTCGACTGGGAGCGAATAGAATACTTCTGTTCACTCGGCCAGTGTGGATCAGTCGACTAGTACTTTCACCAGTCGATTGGTATCGAGCCATTGGGTTGTAACGGTCGAATATCCACAGAGGACAGTCGACTTATGGTTTTGCCAGTCGACTGGTAGGCGGGGTTTTCCAACCCATGACCTATATAACCAAGGATTTGGAGCTTGGTTAAGGCTGACGAAATAGAGGTGGTTAACCCCTATTAGTAGTCTACTAGTGCCCTAGCTTCTCAAGAGTACTTGTGAGAGTTGTGGTGAGGTTTCTCCACCCACAAGGAGCTACGTGAGCTAGTCGGAGGACTTCCGGAGAGTAATCCACCAATGGATAAGATCGTCCACCTTACGGACAACCGTGGAGTAGGAGCTTTATCTCTGAACCACGTAAATCGAAGTGTATTGGTTTGCGTATTCTTTCCTTATTGTCTTTAGCTTTTGTATTCATATTTTTTTGTATTATTCCGCTGCGCAACTAACGAATACCTAGGAAGCGATTGATTTGGGGGCTCCATCTATCCAACCCCCCTTCTAGCCGGCTATACAAGATCCCCAATACAAGGAGTACCAGATGATCGAACCTGAGTTTTGATATTGACAAAGGGTTCAAAGTTAAGTCTTATTGTTGTTCTAACAAGTTTGACTGAGTGTACAGAAATGTCCTAAGTGATCTTAGGCAAGGTGAAAGTCCTAGTTGACACTAGGCAGGTGGAAAATTCTAACTACGACTAGGCAAGGAAGACTAGGTTCGTGGGATTGGGCGAAGTCTTGGCAGGTCGAGGATGTCGGGCAAAAATCTTAGGGTTGAGGACACTAGGTGAAAGTCCTCGAGGTTACGGACACCAGGTGAAAAATTGGACGGGTTGGGGTTTGGACGTCCAGCGGAAAGTCCCGAGGTATCTAGTGCTGAGCAAAAGTTCAAACTATCTGGAGAACTAGTTTGGCAGAAGATAAACTCTCCTGAGAGGAGTAAGTGAGAACGCATTCCCCGTTAAGAGAACAGTAGGCGTCATTCTGACCTAGAGTTTTAGCAAAGCTAAAAGTCAGGATCAGATAGTCCGGAAGTTGTCAAATATGATTTTACTTTACATATTATTATTTGCTTCTAACTCATTAGTGCAAGTGATTGAAAGCTGGAAAATAGGGAATCCACGAGCCTAGACTGGGTCCAAGCGCCCAGACCTTCACCCGCCCGAAGTTGCTCCAGGCGCTCAGGTTAGTGGTTGAGATAAAGCGTGTCGAGTGTCCAACCTTCCTCAGCAAGGGCACTCGAACGGTCTAAGTGCCCGGACTGGGCAAAATTCATTTTCAAGTTGTGGTGTCACACTTCGGTTAGCCGACCCACCACAGCGGTCCAGGAGCTTGGACTAGTCCGAGCACTCGAACTGGGTAAAATTCATCTTCAAGCTATGGTGTCACACTTTAGTTGGCCGACCCATGTCAGCGGTCCAGGTGCCCAGACCGGTCTGGGTGTTCAGAGATGGATAAAACATACTAGATGAAGTTTTGATGAGACTACGCCACGTTAGCTCTGTGGGGGCCCCCGGGGTGGAGTCTAGGCACTCGAATGGGGCTATAAAAGGAGGGTTCAATTAGAACCTTGAGAACATCAATTCGAAGACTTTCTCTCTTGCGCGCTACTCCAGAAACGACTCTACGACACCGAAACACTTCTCTGACGACCAAAATCTCACAACTTCAATTATTTAAGTTGTTGGTATAATTTCATTTACAACATTTAAATTATTGTAATCCTTGAACTTAAATTTTATAATCTCATTCAAACTATTAGTAGATTACCCAATGAAAACGATCAACATTTGAGGACCTTAGAATAGGCGTCATCACAGGCTCCGAACCAAATAAAACTAACTTATGTCAATTGTTTATTTTCTTTTACTCCTTTCCGTTGCATTTTCTCTCTCGATAGTTTTACGCAAAAAAGTGAAAAGCCACGAGCACTATTCACCTCTCCCTCTAGCGCTTTCGATCCAATAATTGGTATCAGAGCGGGGACGTTTTGAATTGGTGCAATCACCATAAGTGCATTTTGTTGCTTTTTTATTTTTTTAAGCAAAAAATATATTTCATTTATGTCTTTATTTTCGATTTTGCATTTTTAAATTTTCGTTATAAGTCAGAATTAGAATAATAACCATTTCTGATAAATTTCACATATAGTTTTTTTTCAAAATTTTTTAAAGTTGGTGCAACACCACTCGAGCAGTATTTCTTTCTCTCTCTTTCTTCCGCACTAGTGGCACTACTAATCCAAGACCAAGTCTTTTATTTTGTTTTCTTTTGTGAGATTTCAAATGGCTCATCAAAAAAGCTACAGTACCACATGCTCGTCCCTCTTCTCCAGCGAAAATTTCGAACATGAACAGACTAATGCATGCTCTACCAAGAAAGGAATTACTTTACTTGTAGGAAAATTCAAGACTTAGAAGTCGAAACCCAAATTCCAACCCGATCGACCTGAATTCAAAGTGGACTTAGAAGACAACAAAGAGATCACCTCCGAACTAGTCAACCAAGTTCAAAAATTGCTAAAGAAGTAAAGAAAAAGGAAGTCCCTGAAATCAACATGGTCCGAGTTCTCGAAAGACTCCGACGAAGAACATGAGCAAGTGAGCTTCTTTGCTCTACCAGTACAAGCTCACATTGCCAAAACCGAATCCGAGTCAGATCTTGAGATTGAATCGAAGGCCAAGAGAAGCCATGGATCCGTATCCATTTTTGAAGGGCTAGACAACACTATAAGTTATCCTCTAGTAGATAAGTTGCATGATTTAATAAATTATTTGATGCGCAAATTAGCCAAGTCTCAATTCCAGGTCAAGTCACTCCAAAAGGAGGTAACATCCCTTAACGAAGTGACTAACCTAAGTTCCTTGACTGTCCAAGTTCAAGATGGAACCTCAACTCAAGTCTAACGATTTGAGGAAGAGAATTCCACTTTGAAAAGTCAAATCAAGGAACTCAAGGACACATTGGAACGGTTCACTTTGGATTCTAAGAATCTTGATTTAATTCTTGAAAAATAAAGAATCGTATATAGGCAAACAGGACTCAGATACAAGGCTAAACATTGATTCAGATTTGACTTGTCATTAGTGAATAGAACTAATAGAAATTCACTCCAAGCATAGGTCTCTAAGTCTAACTTGACTAATCAAGTTGGATTTAATTAATTTTGGATCTCCAAAAATCAAATTCATTACCTTGATAAATCTTATCAAGGCTATGATCCAAGGGAGACAATAGAAAGATTATCTTTATTATTATATAGATTTGCTTAATTATTTGATTTATTGCTTTCCTTATTTCTGCTTAATTGAGATGGTTAGATAATGACTTAGGCTTGATTGACACTTGACTAGTTAGGCTAAGAATTTTAAGAAAGAAAGTTAAATATTCAATTTCTTTAAAAGACTTTGTCTAGAAGTAGTCGTTATTCCGATACCTAAGAAGGCTCTTGTGTCTCGCTACAGCTTAGAAGCTAATTATTGAAATGAATATTTAACCGACTAACTATTAAATCTGAGTCTAACGCAAATATAAATCAATCCTTAGAAGTTAAATTAAGTTTCAAAAGATAAAATTAATCATCTCACAAGACTCATAAGGTTCTCTGTTTGAAAATCTAAAATAAGTAAGATGATAGGAAATTTTTTAATCATGCTTGGATTCTAAGTTTCATACTAATGCTTTTATTTTACCCCGTTCTTTATTCTAGGAAGTATTAATTTTAGTTACACAGTTTTTTTTTTTAAAAAAAGCTTTTCAAAGTTTCCTATCCTTGAAACATTTTTTTAATCTTAAAACACATTTTCAAAAATTTTAACCTTTAAAACTGCTTTGAAGTTGTTGAATTTTCTTTAATATTATTTTCAAAAAAAATTCAAGAGAAATATTAATTAAGGGGAGGAATTTAAAATCATTGATTTTTTTTAATAAAAAGTGTTTGAAAAATACTCTTAAATTATTTAGGATTTTGTAAACAACACTACTTATTTTTGATATATATCAAAGGGGAAGAAAAAATAAAGTAAATTAAGTATTTTCAAAAGCAAAGTTTAAAAGTTAGATACTTTCAAAAGTATTGGTTTAAAAGTTAAGTAAAATTTTCAAAAGACAAAGTGTTATTTTAAAAAAGTATTATTTTCAGAGGAGATTTTTTTTCAAAAACTAAGTTAAGTATTTTTCCTCGAAAATAAGATTTTTTATAAAGTTCTTCAATGTTAAAATGTTGCTTTTCAGGGAGCTTAAAGCTAATATATATATTTTTTAAAATTTTAACTTAGAAAATTTTAACTTTGAAAGAATAAATATTTTTTCTAAGTTATTTCTTACTTTGAAAATGCATACTTTGAAAAATCTTACTTGTGAAAATTTGTTTTGTACTTAACTTGTTAAAATGTTATCTTTATGCTTTACTTAATTTTAAATCGTGTTGTCATAATTAAAAAGGAAGATATTATTGGTGCAAGGAGTACCAGATAATCGAACCTAAGTTTTGACATTAGCAAAGAGTTCAAAGTTAAGTCTTATTATTGTTCTAACAAGTTTGACTGGGTGTATAGAAAAGTTCTGTTGGAAGCAATCTTAAGGGTTCGGTGTGGCCATGATTTTTTATGTTTTGGCAAAGGGTTTAAGTTAGGTTTATCCTTGTATTTGATATGTGTATTTGAGTTATGCAGGTTTGTAGAATACACATATTATTTAGCTTGATTACTTCAGATCTGGTGAAGGATGGAGCATTAGAGGGACCGTGGATAAGACAACAAGGACAAGCTGAGGGAAGTACACTTCGAGGCATACGCGGAGGATGACATTGGGACAAGCTGTGAACTTGAATACATCCGAGGGATGAGAGCCAAAGGAAGGAAGCTTGAAGATAAGAGGTCAAGGCTGTGAGGAAAAGTCAAGTGAGTCGTGAGGGTCCAAGTGCGAGATAAATGAACTCAGGAAGGGAAACCCTAGGTTTATAGTTTTACTAGTCGACTGGTGTCTGGACCAGTCGACTGTGACAAGGCATAGTAGATTGGTAATGGTAAAATCAACCTATGTGTTTTCTCCAAGCTCTATATAATGGAGCTTGGGGTGGCTGGCTTGGTGACGAAATTAGACTTGATTAAAACTTAATTAGAGTCTCCAAGTTCCCGTGTGATCTAAGTGTCTTGATCAAGTTGTGGGGTGGTTTCTCCATCGACAAGAAGACTTGAGCTAGTCGGAGGTTCCAAGGACTAATCCACCGACGAATAGGGATCATCCACCTTATATACAGTCATGGAGTATGAGCCATAATCTCTGAACCACTTAAATGAAGGTGTAGTGGTTTGCTCTTCTTGTCTTTGTAGTTTAGCTTTCGTATTCGTATTAGTTTGTTTTTTTTCCGCTGTGCACTAATGAATATGTAGGAAGCAAACGATTGGAGTAAAAGTTTATTCAACCTCTTCTAGCTAGCCCAAGATCCTCAGCAAGTTGTAAGTGATATTAAACAAGGTGAAAGTCCTAGTGGACACTAGGCAACTGGAAAGTCTTAGCTGTGGCTAGGCAAGGAAGTCCTGGTCTGTGGGATTGGGAGAAGTCTTGGGAGGTCGAGGGCGTCGGGCAAAAAATCCTAAGGTCGAGGACGTCGGGCAAAAATCGTAGGGCTGAGGACACTAGGTAGAAATCTTGAAGATCGCGGACACCAGGCGAAAGACTAGATGGGTTGGGGTTCGCACGTCCAGTGAAAAGTCCTAAGGTCTCGGGTGCTGAGCAAAAGTCCAAACGATCTGGAGGATCAGTTTAGCAAAAGATAAACTCTCATGAAAGGAGTAGGTGGGGACGCATTCTCCGTTGAGGGAATAGTAAGTGTCAGTCTAGCCTAAAGTTTTAGCGAAACTCAAAGTATGACCAGACAATCTGGAGGCTATTAAATATGACTTTACATATTATTATTTCTTTCTAACTCCTTGGTGCAGGTGATTGAAAGCTAGAAAATAAGGAATCCATGCACTTGGACCTAGTCTAGGTGCCCAGAGTTGCTCTAGGCGCCCGGGTCAGTGGTTGAGATAAAGCACGTCGGGTGGCCAACCTTCATCATCGAGGGCACTCTGACAATCCAGGCGCTCGAACTGGTCTAGGCACCCAGACTAGGCAAAATTCATCTTTAAGTTACCGTGTCACGCTTCGGTTGGCCGACCTACATCAACGGTCCAAGCGTTCGGAGATGGATAAAATTTGCTGGATGAAGTTTCGACGGGAGCACATCATGTCAGCCCTATGGGGGCTCTCGGGGAGGAGTACAGGCGCCTAGATGGGACTATAAAAGGAGGGTTTGACCAACACCTTGAGAGCATTAATTCAAAGAACTTTTTCTCCCCCGCGCTGCTTAAGAAATGACTCTATGACACAGAAAAGCGACTCCGACTACCGAAAGCTCATAACTTCAATTCTTTAAGTTGTCGGTATTATTTCATTTACAACATTTAAATTATTATAGTTTTTGTACTTAAATTTTATAACCTCATTCGAACTATTAGTGGATTGGCCAACGAAAGCGATCAACAATCGCTGACCTTGGAGTAGGAGTCGTTATAGGCCCTGAACCAAGTAAAACCAACTTGTGTCAACTATTTATTTTCTTTTACTCTTTCTTTTTTATGTGTTTTCTCTCTCGATAGTTTTACGTGAAAAAGTGAAAAGTCACGAGCGTTATTTACACCCCCCCTCTAGCGCTTTTGATTCAACAGATGCTAGACCCTAATGAGTGAAGCTAGGTGGTGGAAGTTATGATGAGTGAAGTCAGACAATGAAAGTCCTAGTGAGTGAAGCTAGACAATCCTAGATAATGAGAAGTCTTGAATGAGTAACCTTAAAAATGTGTGATCGACTGGTTTCCGATCAACAGCGTGTTATCGACCAGACCAGTGAATTCTTAGTACTGCTAACATTGTTTTACCTTACTGTTTTATATTTATTGTGCTAACTCAGTATTACAGATAAATCTTAGTAGATCAGATTGTTCATACACTAAGCAGGACCAGAGAAAGTCAAAATAGGTTTGAATGACTAGATGCTTGATAGGTAAGGTCAAGTAAGTAACTGAGGAGAGTGATCCAGTGAGGACGAGTTTCGGTGAGATTATAGGTGTTGGTTCAGGTTAGGTCCATTTTGGAAGCATAAACTGAAATCATGACTAAATCCTGGTCTTGGTAAGACAAGATCTAATTAATAATGTTATTCTATATTGCGCTAACTTCGTTTTGAATGTTACATTTTATTTTTGGACTAATGCATTTTTGTAGAGTTAAATGACAAAAATCAGCTTCGGATGAACCTCGGATCTGCATGGAAGGTGCCTTGGATAGGATGGAGGCGCCCTTAAGGAGATAAGGTTTACGGGCAAGGTTTCGTGATGTGGAGGCACCCTGGAAGCATTGGAGGTGCCTCGGAGGTGCTTGGAAGCGCCCTCGTGCAAATAGAAGTTGTAGTCAACAGAGCTTATCAAGTTCAAAAATAAGGGGATTACATTTGCAGTTGGAGGCGACTCCGAGGAAAATTGGAGGCGCCCTCAACAGCCAATAAAGGAAAAGGTTCAGCCAATAAAGGAAAAAAAAATTGATTTTTGAGCTATTACGACTCTTCTGCTCTGAATATGCCATATTGTTGCAACATTACTACTCCGAGATATCCTACTGTTACCAGCATACCAACACGACACACGAGCATGTTTAGACTCTACACTTCTAAGTGTTGGTAACAATTTAATATTGTTGTACATCTTTTATACTTGCAAAAGGAAAGTATAGGTTGTTACACTTTTCCATTTTTCGTACTTGTATTCGATTTCCTCTTCCGGCGATATCGGAAGAGATTTATAGTGAATTATCCATCGATACGGTCGGAGGGATCATGAGTTTTAGAGTATGAGTTTTCAAAGGCTTCAAACCAAGTAACAACTTGTGTCTTGTCTTTTTCTCGTGTTCTATTTCCATTTATTCTGCTGCGTACTTAATTTTAAAAGAAAAGAATATTTTTTAAAATCACATAATTCATCCCTTTTTCTCTCACGTGTGTGTATATATATATATTATCGGAAGAAATTTAACTTTATCTAGTATCCAAAACACAATTTTTATGCGGCAAAAGCATAAATTTATAAAATATAAAGCAAGGCTGTAACTTCAAAAATATAATTTTTAATATTATAAAATGATTTTATATCTGTTTAATCTAACATTATAATAAATGGTGAATAAATGAGATTTAATCTATATGAATATGAAAATGCTGTATTTAAATATAAGATAAATGCATTCAAGATTGACTTTGACAATAGTGGACGATCCAATAAATAAATGAAAATATTATCTAAGTGTAAGCTTGAATTTATCATTTTTTTAATATCAGATTTTTATTTTATATAAATGGACGATCCAATTTATGAGTTTTCTCATAATCTATATATTTGTCAACATGGCAATAATGGCGTCTATACTATATAATCGTTTAACAACTAAAAAAAATTATTTGTGGTTTGTAATTGAGAGGCAAATTTAAAAATTTTGATTGGAAGAAATTAAAAATTAATTTTAAAAAACCATCAAATGGATTGGGAATTTAATTTGGGGCTTTGTTTAGGTTTTAGGGGATGTTTTTGGACCATTTTAACTTGGTGGAATTCATAAATTTAGAGATCATAAAGAGCGATGTGTTAGGCATGCCAAAAAGTGGGCTCGAGTACGAAAAACACTCAGATTTAATCTTGAGAACTAAAGGATTTGAAAGAATATGGGTTGGGAGTGGGTTGACATATTCAATTGTGGCAAAAGGTGAATATGCTTGTCCCCAGTATCCCTGTCAACCCGTTACAAGATCAACACGGAGGAGATAAATCACGGACAGCTACTAGTCTTTGGAATAATGACTAGCACATAAAAGAGATATTTATCTCGACTTTGTAGAGATTCGAACCCCAGACATCAGTGGATTGACATTCAAAAACTACCCGAGAAATGTCGAAATGGCTTTTGACATATTACCAACATTTATCGCTTTTTCCCCAATGTTAAACATCGATCCATCCAACACCAAGGTAGCAGCATTGTCCTGCAGAAGAATTCTAAAAGATCTCTAAGCTCCCTGCAAGAATGATCATCATAATCCTAACTGTGATCAAACATGCCACTCCACAAGGATTCCAAAAGTTAAATGACATTAAATTAAACAATACGATACAAGGAAAGATCTTAAACTTTGCTACTTGATCTGTATCAAAAATGTTTGTCTTACAAGGAAATGTCGGAAAACAATAAGAAGAATAAATCAACAAATTATCTGTACATCCACGTCTACATGCTTTCATGTAGGACAGCATATCATGTGACCTCAAGCATCCCCATGGTATCAGCAAGTTACATAAGGAAAAGATTTGGTAAGGCTACATATTTCTATCCCTTAAAACTGTCCCTACATATTTCTATCCCTTAAAACTGTCCCTTAAATTCATCACCTCTGCCGTCTTAGGTTTGCAGGACAGGAAAAGCGTTGTAGACCTCAAGCTACTTGTTCACAATGCGGCTATGCGCTAGAGTTCTATTTCTTGAAGGTCATCCCCCACGGAAGTATCATGTTGCTGCAAAGATGAACTGCTTTGCTTGCTATGGGTGGGTGAGAATATTGTGGGGCCATGTCCCAACCTCGCACCTGCCATGGTTTCATTGAATGATTCATAAGTCCCATTCCAAGATGCTGCTCTCGATCCGTAGACATGAGCATTATTGTTTGGAGGGGTATTACTGTTCATGCTAGGAAGTTGTTGCATGGAAGATGAAGCTGATGAAGGTAGTGAGGAAAAGGATGCTTCTCTATTTGCTGGTTCAGATGGATCTTCACCAGTGGTGACATCTCTATTGTTGTCACCAGCCGCATCAGTTGGCTTTTCATCGGTGGTTGCGGGTGCCATAGGCACAAAAAAATTTGCACCAATCAATGGCTTTGCCAATGGAACTGTAGGTGAGTGGAAAGTGTTTGTGGATGCACCATTGGCTCCACCACCTCCGCCGCCTTTGTTGAATGTATCAACGTACCTATGAAGTATCAAAACTTTACATTAACATCCCTAGAGAATCTGCAACAAAAACATACAATAAGAAAAATGAAGTGTTTACCTTGACCTGACCCCCATTCTGCCACGGGCAGAGAACTGATTTTGGCTGGGTGGAGTTGGTGGAATTGCAGAGTTTTGTTCCAATGGAGCCAAATGTTTATCTGTTAGCCTGCCCTTATCGGCGAGACTATCTGTTTTGAAAGTATCGTTGATTGTGTTGTCACTCTTGAAAGCACTACTAATCTTGTAATCTGGCATACCATTCTGGAATGATGTTGTCGGAGGCGGGGGTAGGTGGGGTTCGTCGGCTGGAGGATCAGCTCCTTCTTCCACCCATCTCTTAAGCTTTTCATCGTAGTAGAACTTGTTGCTTTCACCCAGTTTTGCCTTCACATTACCAGAAATAGAAGTATACAGTAAGCTCAAGTAACTAAAGGTATGTAGAAGACAACCTATGATGTTCACAAACAAAATCATGCCAGGGAAAATACCTGATGAGGGGATCTTGACACCCACCCCATGGTTTTCTGAAGAAATTGTGAGCCAATGCGTCCAAAACGTGAGCCACCAGCTGTAGCTTTGCTTTGTGGATCGTCTGGGCTTGAATCCTGTGATAATTTTCCAACAAAGTTTGTAAAAAAAGCAAAGATAGTTACCATACTAAGAAGAAAAATACAAGTCACCAAATCGAATGGATAACTTGAAATGAAATCAACTAAAAGGAATCATATTCCCTAAAAACTGCTTTGATTTTCATCAAAAGGGAAAACTCCACCTGTTTAGGGGTTCGACCAAAATCAGGCTCTGAAACACTTCTATTGTGCCTGATCGCTTTGCTATCATTATCGTTTGACCATTCAGTCATTGTCTCCACTGACGCCGATGGAACTAAAGAAGCCATGACCATTGTTGATTGGTTATTTGATACTTTAGGGGCATTAGAATAGGTTCCTTTGTTATCTACGTTTCCCGAAGGCACATGCGAAAGAGGTGCTGGTGATGCACCTATCATACGGTAAATAGATCTATCAAAAGTAGTAAACAACTTTCCAACTAGTTTTGCAGGAACCAAACTTGAACCATAACCACCCTGGACAAGTGAAAAGGACATCAGATGAAAGAAAACGTCAAGGCTGTGAAGATTGAAGACAATTATTAGGCTCCCCAAGGAAACTACCTGTTGGTGGGTACGAAGTCTGTCATCTAAAGAGGATAACAACGATTTCCACATTTCAAGCTCAGAAGTACGAGCAGAACTCTTGAGCAATTTTGAAGCAGCTTGACAGTACCTGCATTATATCTAACATGTTTAGGCAATAGGGATGGCAGAAAAACATACTCTTACTACTCACTTCAACGAATCTGAAATCTTTCCAACTTCTGCCAGCATGTAGGCATAAATTATCTTGTACGGTTGGAAAGGTTGTAGGATAAACTGAGAATTTCCTTGCACCTTTGAATACTCGTACAGTTCTGTTCTCTGTACATGTATTGCAAAAAGTTATCTGTTTGTTTGCCTTCAGCATATAAACGGCCATGAAAGCAGGAACTAGAGCATGTATAGTTAACTTTCATTTAACAGTAAGAACAACATCATGTAATGGGATCAAAAAAATGATTTGAACTATCTAAAAATAATCTTTTAGAGCCATCATTAAAAAAGGACACCTGGTGCACGAAACTCCCGCTAATGCATGGTCCGGAGAAGGGTTGGACCATATTAGGTCCATTGTACGTAGCCTTGCCTTACATTGCAAGAGGCTATTTCCACAACTCGAACCCATGACCACAAGGTCACACGACAACAACTTTGTCGCTCCACCAAGGCTCCCCTCTTTAGAGCCATCATTAAAAGCTCAAAAAATTCTCCTAATATTTCTGCATCAGAAAAGAACTACCAACTAGCAAAAACTGAACAAGAACAATGCAAAATAAGTGCTTCAGTGACAAATTCAGAAAACAACATTAAGAATCATTCAACTCATTGGTCTCCTTGATTTTTACATCATATTTTACTAGTAGCTATTGATATAAAGAAACCAGAATCTGATCCCAAGTAAACATATGATGGTTGTTCATGAGCATCTGGCTTTCATAATACAACAACAACCAAGTCTTTACTTAACTTTCATAATATCAGCCTAAAAAAATGAACCAAAACTCAGAAGGTTTTAAATATAAATAAAATTTACAGCAACAATTCTAGAAACCATAACTAGTCCTTTTGGTGTTTCAATAAAGAGTACATGCTAAAACTCTACAGGGATATCTTCATCATGTCTCAACTATTAAGAAAGCAAGTAGACTAACGAAGCATACTCGAGTGCATATATTAGCAAAGGTTGACCATTCTCATAATGATTCACAAAGGTTGAAAGAAGACATGCTTTAACAGGCTACAAAAGTAACGCATTTGAATAAATACATGTGATTGATTTTTCAGACTTCAAGGGAGAAAAAACATGATCTGTTCAACCTAAAACATCATATTAAAAAACCCAGCTAGCATCACAAACAATAAAAAACAACTGAAAGTTACAGAATAAAAACAACCTGAATAGCATCGGGAGTGGCATATGTCCTTGGGTACTTCAAGTGATCAGCACCAATAAGACAGAGTCTTGCAATCTCGTTATATGACTCAATATTTGCTTCAGCAACCAAGTAACAAGTGTGAGCAGCAGCTACCTGCATCAATATGAATTAGGGGAGTAAACCAAAGTAACCAACTTCTATAATAAGATAAAAGAAATAATAAGCAAAAGGATAGCAACCTCCCCTCTGTCCTTCCATAGGCAGTCTCCAAGATGCATAATTACCAGTTCATCATCTTTTGTTCTGTTTGCAGTTATAATTGCCAAATTCTCTTCCCATTTATCCAACATCCCACTGGGCTGAACCTGTCAAGTGTTAGAGAAGAAAATGAAAATCAAAACCTAATGCTGAAGCATGTCAAAATAGAATTTTATATCACAAATTGATGATAAACTAAGTTTGAAAAACAATTAATTGAGAAAGAATAACAATCTAGGAAATCAAAATTTCTGCAATCATTTATAACTTGAGTATGTTGAAACTTGAAATCATATTTGATCCCTATGACATCCAAGGAGAATCACAAATAACAACACATTTGACAGAGGGTTTGCTGTAAGCCAATTTGGGAGACTGGGGAAATTGGAAGCTACTGTAAGTAATGTGTTTATAGGGGTTATTATGAAAAATTAAAATACACCAACAATCTACAATCATGAATATAAATCAAGGGCACATGTAGGATTCCAGAACTTTCTGCTTTTACAAACATAAATATGATCAAAGCTTATGCGTTTGAAATCAGAGAAATTTAGATATAAATATGTTTTCTCATATCAAAGTCATGAGATAAACATTGGCCCTATCTGCAACAACACATGCATCTGATAGGCCAGTGATTTACTTTCAACCAAGAATTTGTTCATATCAAATCAGAGGTCACTTTTACCTTGACAAAGGAAGAATGACAGAGAACATTCATCTTGAAGAATAAGTACGAGTTAATTCCTACGTATATATTTAGTTAAATTACCTGTGTAGGCTGCATAGGTGAAGGCACGGGTAAGGTATTAACTGCATTCTTTGCAGAAAACACATCTGCAGGTTGCCCAGCAATAAGTAGACATAGTGATCGTAAAGGTGATCCAAATGCAAACTGATGCTGTGCCATCTTCTTCACTGTGTCAACATAAAACTGCAACCAAAATTATGAGATATATCAGAGCTAAAGAAGAAGAAGATTTTTTTTTCCCATTATAACATGAAACAAAAATAGATAATCTAAATTAAATCAAAATCCAACTAAATGAGCCATCTTCTTCACTGTTGCACACATAGAACTGCAAGCAAAATATAAGATCTATCAGAGCAAGTGAAGAAACAAGAATTTCCCGCATCATAACCATGAAAAAGAAACAAATATTATATACATCCAAATCAAGATCAACTAAATAAGATATGTAATTACAGAGAAGAGAAAAGTATACAAACCTTCTCGCCAAGCTGTGCAGCCAGAACAAGAGCAGGGCCCCATAATTGACCTTCTTGCGCAGATTGGAGAGCCTCCTTCCTTTTACCAGAAACAAGAAGGCTTTGCACCATAGCAGCAGTTGTCTGAAAGAAGTTGACAGAATAGAGGCTATTACAGCAGTTCAGTGGACTACATGAAATTATGAACAAAAACTTGAATAACTGAAGGTACCTGAAGTTGGCTTTCTGACGGAATAGTATTCAAACAATAAGCAGATGAATCATACCCTCCAAAAGGAGCGCCTTTGGTTTTTGATGAAGCAAAAAGATTGCATACTTCCATTTCTGGACCATTAACATCCTACAAGCAAGAGAATTATACTGAAGGAACAAGAGAAATGCTAAAACTTGAAGAATTCTGAGATCAAAAGTAATGAGAAAGTAAGGTTCATCCTTAATAGCAAGTACTTTTCTGCTAGCCTTACATATACGACCAAACAGCTTTACAGAAGGAACAAATGACAACTAATATTTAGAGCCAGTGAGTGATATGTTCCTTGATGAAGACCTCTATTTGCACTTGCCTATTAACCTATCGGCAACATCCTACTACACAATAACATAAGGGTATCTTAAATAGAGTACCATTCCAAGAAGCTCTGGTTGGCTGTAGTCTTTAGCCAATGAATTCAAAAATGCTAAATCAATGAAATTTTGGTTAAGGTGATAGTTATATGAAATCAGCCAATCTAGTGCTACTACTAATTTATCCCTATATCATAATCTCAGAGCAGATTCCTATCTTGTAGAATCCAGATTAGCATCAGTAATTTGTGTAAATTAGCTCACTCAATCCTAGAAACATCACATGATCCGATCAGCTCTGGTGGCTGTTGAATTAAAAGCATTAGAGATGCAGATGGAAGACCGCTTTCCAGTAATTTAGTCAAGAAGGAAAAAAACAACAAACTGTACCAACATGCTGGAGATGCTAACTCAAAGAAGCAAAAAAAGACCTCCCAATAGTCAAAGACTTATCCATCACTCCTTTAATGGGTGTATACAAATTACAGGGAAATTCTTTAGCAGATACTTTTTGTATCACAAAAACAATCATTAATTTCCTATTTTCTCTACTTCATACTATCAAACAGTATATCTGATTTAGCTTATTGATTGAATGAAAAATCATCTCCACTTGTGCCAATATAAAAAACATAAAATTTGGTCAAGATAGTAAGCTCATGGGGCTGTTAGCCATACCTGAAATCACTGGACAAATCTTACTTCAACTAGTAAATCCTGATGAAAATGATAGCAAATTCTTCCTCCTAGGCAGATACTGCATGTAAACTTTAGGTTATCTAAATTCACAAAGATGATCCTGTGAAAAATTCTACTTCATCTTCTCCACAATGAAGCTTTGTACTCTCCATTTATCTTCTCAAATTTTAGGCTATCTAAATTCATCCTTGATTTCACTTTCCTTCTTGTTTTTCTTAGTCACAGTCAAAAAAGGTCAAGATAATAAAATGTATAGAACTATGAAATCATGTTAGGGTAATATTACCATCAGATTGGCAAAAGCCAATTAATCAGAGGGGAGATGCAGCGCACAAGTAGAAATCCTCATCCTTAAGATATGTTACACAAATCTGTCTAGAAAAGTGAGCACAATCTCTAACGAATATTGGTCAAGTTTTTGTATATTACCATCATAATCCAAAATGTAAACAATATTGGCACCCTTGTTAGTCTTTAGGAGAAATTGACAAAGGATCTTAAAACTTGTAGATTGGTTCCTGATTCTATCTACATCTGGAAATGCATAAACAGATTGCCATCGTCTTTGCTGTTCCAACAACAACATTCTTTAATGAGAAAAGGCATCGCATTAGGAAAAACAGTAACAATGATGCCTTTGAGGTGGAATCCATATTCCTGCAATAATCATCCACAAGAATGGCCATCACCAGCGTATTATAAGCTCAACCTACACCATGTTTCTTGATGATTTAGCTTTCCATATTAGTCAGTGAAATAATGACACGGAGTAGGAGAATTATGAGGTCAGAAAACAAATTCTGTGAATGAAGTTGCACCATGGTACAGTGGAAAGAAGTTATTATCTAAATATGAGAAGTCGGACGAAACCAAATATTAATTCCGTAAGAATGAAATGCAAGACCTCCAAAATGACGAGTTCAGAATATAATATTTATATAACCATTAGAAAGCAAAAATTGCAGTCATGGACTTAAGAGTGGCAGGAATATGGGTATCATTCTTTTCTACCTTGTGAATCATAGAAACAATCATATAACTGTAACAAGAAATAAAACATATTATAAAAACCTCTAGCGATGGATCAGAACCAAAAGGAGATCGAAGTTTGCCATAATTTTGCAATGATATTTTGAGCAACGAATGGAGCAACTTCAAAAGTTTTCCTTTCTGGAACTCCATCACAGGAGCATCATAGCTCGAGATTCTTTCATCTAACCATTTATTTATATCCTTTGTAGAAGCACTCCCACCAACAAGAGGACCTGGAAAATGATGATGGCACAAGGAATTGAAGTAGTCCAATCCAGTGCCTGAACCAATACTGGAAGCATCAAGTTCATTCGTCACAACTTCAGATAAGCTAAGAATAGAAATCACACCAGCAGCAGTCCCCTTGCAAATGAAAACAAATTTTCAGATGCATGACACTGAAAAATGTTCAAAACTAAAATGTTGATACAAAACCAACATCAATTTTTGAAGCTTACCTGGCTTCCATAGTCTATGTTTGTGCTAGAAGAGGTAGCATTTCTCACAACTAAGAGCTTCCCACCAAATCCAAAAGCAACCAAAGCATGTGCAGGTCGTCCAGCTGATGATCTTCCTTTATCAGATGAATAAGCGAACTGGGAATAAGCAGCTTTGGTATCTTGTAATGAATGCTGTAGATAGTCAACTGAATTATGATTGCCTAAGAAGCTGCTTGGTATATTGTCCTGAATGCTATGTGGCATATTTTTAGAATAATTTGGATATTTGCATTCCCCATTAACAGAGTTGTATGGTATCATAGTCCCATTAGGGCTGCCAAAATCATCATAAACATCAGGTTTAAATGTCTGAAGCCCCACATTCTTAGCTGCATGAGAACCATTAGGCATGCTTGGATTATAAAAACTCTGCATCTCCTGCTTGTCACCAACTTGTGCAGCCTGCAGCATGCTCTGCTGAGGAGAATAGCTGCTTGATAGAGGAACCCGGTGCTGTCCGAACTCTTGGCTCTCCGGGGTTCCATTAGAACTTTGTTTAGGCTGGCCAACTTGATCATATACATGGAAGTTCTCACCTGAGAAGCCATTCGAAGCTACAACCTCATTCTGAACTCCAGTTGGTATCTGTGTAGCATATGACTCCAGGGCATACCACTGTTGGGTGTTGGTGTCATAGTACCATCCAGGATACTGAGGATCAAATACCATGTTAGGAGGGAATTCCATGTTCTCCAGATAACCACCACTCGAATTGGTAGTTGTTGCATTTGTAGCAGTTGCACTTTTTTCAGCTATGGTCTCCAAGACTGGCTGTGAACTCTGCTGAAGGTACAGATCATCTGAACTACCAACATTTGAGTTGAAAGCAGTAGTTTCTGCACTTTCTTTAAAGTCACCTAGTGAATCCACTCTTGATGAATCATAGTGATTTTGTGCATTCATGCTAGCATCATAGCCATCCAATTGATACCATTGCCCAGTGGCCGCATCATACTTCCAACCAGGGTAAAGACTCTCCCAGTATTGTGCATCAGCAATATTTGTGTTATCATCAGTAGCTGAACTGAAAAGTTGGGAGTCTTGAAAATTCAAGGAATTTGAATGTGCATCTAAGTTGTCAACTTGATTTCCCAAGGGGGAAAGATTAAGGTCGGAATTGGATATCAATCTATCAGATGATGAATCAACATTCTCTGCAAAGAACTCGGAATAGCTTTCCAACCTGACACTGCCAAATGGCTGATCGCTGACACTGAAGGCACTCCACTGGACCTCTTTTACACTGGTTCCCTTAGATCCAGAATGTTGAGTGGGCAATGAACTTTGCGGTTCAATTACAACAGCACTCACAACTGAACTCCCCGCTGGAGCTACCTGGTCCATAGAAGAATCCGAAGGTGGGCAGTCAACAGAGGCCAAAAGTTCCTTTGAAGAATCTGAAGACTGCAATGTCTCACTTTGTTGTAGACCATATGATTCGAAAATCAATCCAGCATCATCAGGATCCTCCACAGAGGCACCAATATCATCATCGAGGCTGAGATTAGAAAAATCTCTCACGATTCCATTGGAACGAGGTCGCGAACCCTCTCTACCAAAATCGTCATCCACGAGATTGTTGAAGAAATCCTCATCGGTCTGATCCTCCACTTGGAAAGCAGAAAGAGATGACATTTGATTCTCAACAAAGCGTAGCTACCAAGGACTTCGCTCAAGCCGGATCCCCCAAAAAAAGAGCAAAAAACACCAAAGATCGAACTAACAGGCGATCCTTGCTCGTAACCGCAGATTCGATTCCATAGAAATCGTATCCAAAACTCTAATAGATCTCCATCATCCCAAAACTACAGCTTCCAAAGTGATACTAGAATATCAGGAAGGCACTTCTAGCAAGATCGAACAAATCCTCCGATCTGGCACCGAAAACGGCACTGAAACATAACAAACAACGCGCGGGGAAGACGAATCAACCTTCAGAAATTCAAAACTTACCTAGCAAGATGCCGGAATCGAAGAGTAACCAGGAGTGCACAGATCTGAGAGGACGGAAGAGAAAAGGAGACGGAACCCTCGTTGGCGATCCAGCCGACACCTCGCCTCGCGTCCCTCTCCCCCCCCCCTTCTCCTCAATTTGTTAATTTGCTTCCATTTCCCCTGTTTTTTCAACAAATTCCCGGTTTAACGTCAGGCGCTTGGCAAACCGACTCGCGATCCGACGCCATGGTCGAAATAAAAATATATCAGGGGCTCAAATGGAATTTTGTGATGTGAAAGCGAGAGAGACTCCACTGCTTGAGCGGGTCGTTCACCACACGCTTTCTGAGCCACTCATCGCGTGGGCTCCACATTTCGAGTGCCGTAGGCCCACAGCGGATCCCGTTGACTAATGCACTAGGCTGGTTGACCGAACCTGCCCAATCAGATCGCTTCATTTATAGTAAATTGAAAGGATAAATATATAGAAAATAATTATTTTTAATTAATAAATTTCCAAAATGTGTTAAATTTTAAAAAGCATTAAAAGTTATATGCAAATTATTGATTTTCTCTTGATCAGATTGAATATAAAATTTAAAAACATTATATATACTTTTTCTTTTCAAGATAATACAAATTAAATTTCAACAAAAGGCATGCATGGGGTATTTTGGACCATTTTAAGAGAATCATCTCTTATCCATATTTATTATAGTAAAAAAATATCTAGATTAGTTTATATGAAGGAAAAAAAAATTTTGAGCTAATTTTCTATCTCATTGTAATAAATTTATTATTCTCTAATTAACTAGGCACTCCGTGAAGATCTTACTCATCTACTATTGAAAAAGAACTTATCGTTTTAATAGAAAGATATATATTGACATAGGATCACAATTGATGTGAATGTATTAAATTAATTGATGCTCTTGGGACACAGTTGAGTTAGTTATCATATGGTAGATATTCTTACAATGGATAAGAGATCGAATCTCGGTGAAACTAAGAAAAATGTCCTCCCATGCCAATTGTAGTTTTCGATTTACCTTCTTATAGATGATTATAGGGTTGACCCCGTGTGGGGTCGTTGGATGATAAATTTCACCTTTTATTATAATGAAATTAATTGATTATATTATTTTTTAATTATAATTTGGCTACTAACTAATACTTCCTTAACTGTAACTTATCTAGTTGAAAGTGAAAAGAAATACCCATAAGTATCTTGGCATAAATATTTATCAATCAATAATTAATCGGCAAAAGTTGATAACTTTTACCTTGGGGGTCTCTCCAAAATTCAACGGTGGAGCCAAAAAATTTGTAGCCCTTGGACTAATTTGAAAAAAAAAAAAACCTCCAGACTACTTCCTCTCTTTTTTTACTCGGGCTACTTTCCTCTCTTTCTCACATATTTTTTCTTTTTCCCATAGAAAATTTAGCCGCTCCTCTTCGTTGTCGACATTGGGCCCCGGGCTATAACCGAGTAGGCCACCTATTTCCTTTTATAACCTTTATCGAGTAACGACACCTCTTATGTCATTATGGTTTTCTTTCTGTAATGATCGACGACCATCATTACTAGTCGAAATGGTGGAGCCAACCTAAGTAATCTACCCAAGCTGATCTCAGGGTGTGAGCCATGAATATTGACACCGACACCATCAGCCCCGGTCTATCTTCCTCTTTCTCTCACATTTTTCCTTTCAACTCCCACAATATATGCTACTTAGTAGATACATTATAATAATAATCAATTTTAATGTGTTTGTACATTCATGAAAGACGAGAACAATTGCAAATGTGAAGAGAGACTTTGTTAAGAGTGATCAACTCCAGGTGATGAAGTCTTCTATTTGAAACTCATCAGGGGCGTAGCCAAGATTTAAAATTACCTAGGGTAAATAATCGGTGTTGGTGTTTCAGCGACGATGGTTGCGACCGAGTCGTGATGACAGGGCGGAATTGACACCGATGTGGCAGGGAGAACAATGATGATAAAACTATTGATGGTGATAGTAGTGAACTTGATGCAGTGGTGGTCATGGATGAAGGTAGCGACGACGAGGCTGGGGGCAACGACTGCGACTACGGTGAGGGACCCATGAATATAACACGCTTATAAGGAGAAGGGATGCCACGGTTGTGCTCATTGAGTTGCGATCGGACGCTTGCGAGGAGAGACAAGGAAGGCACAGCACCGACTGCTCGTGCGACAGATAGAGCAGTGTGCGTGGGGAGGTGAAGTCGTCGTGGGGAGGTGAAGCAACTATGAAATAAGGGGAAATTTAGATTTAATTGAAATTTTTGGCAAGCAACCATGCAATAGGGAGAAATAAGGGTTGAAATAAAATTATGATGGGGCTTAAATAAAATTTTAATTGTAATATTTTAAATTGGGTGGGGTTGGAGCTCACTCTAGTCCAAGGGTGGCTCCATCCTTGGAACTTGTGTGTCGCATCCGACATTGATTTATACATTACTTATCACTTGATGCGGTAGAATTTGAATGCTCGCTATTTAGCGCTCCTCACTGCTCCGAGAACCAAAGAATAGGTTCTTGCCCAAGGTCAATATGCAATTTGACGATGTCGATCTTATCCCGATATGACCCATGCTTTATTGAGATTTCAGAAAAGAATATATAAAAAGAGATTGTTGAATGAAAGAAAGTGTTTGTGAGAAAAATATCTTCATTTGTTCGATTGCCTATTCTCTTTTATAACCTTTATCGAGTAATGACACCCCTTATTACATTATTATTTTCTTTCTACAATGATCGATGACCATCATTATTGGTCACAATGGCAGAGCCAGCCCGGGTGATCTACCTGAGTTGATCTAGGGTTGTGAGCCATGAGCATTGATGCCAACGCCATCACCCCTAAGTTGTCTTCCTCTTTCTCACACGTTTTTCCTTTCAACTCCCACCATAAATATGAACTTGTCTTCTTCTCAACATCGTCGGACCCCCAGGCTAAATCTCAAGTATGCGTTAACATAGCTTTGCCCTTAACTAGTCGCTCGTTTGATAATAGGCCATCAATGCTCATCACTATTAGTAGTCTTCATGCCCCGCCACTCCTTCCTAAAAGGATTCACCTTTAGGTTAAACCCTCATCGTCCATGACCACAAGATTCAAGGAAAGCTTGAATTGTAGGCACCAAGCACCACACACCTTTAAACTCCCAAAACCCAAGTGTCAAATTTCTCATGTTCTTGAGCTCTCTTGCATTCAAGCACCAAGCGCCTCATACTCTCGAGCTCTCCTGCATTTGTGATCTTGTCCGAGAATATTGATGGGTGAGTCACTGATGAGTTGGCGTCAATGTTGATTTGGTCGTCAGTTGTCAAGCTACTAGAAGACAATAAGGAGGTCCATCGATGCCTATGTGAGAGAGAAGACGAAGATTGAGATGTTATAGGGATAACCCAAGAGTTCTCTGGTGTCGTCACTCTGACGCTCAAGTTAGGATTTAGGTGGAGTGAAGAAGAAGATGAATAATATGAAAGTCCTTGGTAATGATGTATGCATACCTCTTCTTATGAGGGTCGACTACCTTTTATAGGATTGAGGTCATCCGCCATGTTTTCCTCCTTTCTTGCAATCGTTATCACGTTCCCAAAAATAAATGACCATTACAACTCATTTATTAGAGTAAATAGTTGTGTTTTCTTCCTTTCTTCCGATAACGATTGTGTTGTCCACGTCTTCAATGAATAATAGTTCATCGTTTTAATTCTTGACAATTTGAGTCATTTTCAGTTTAGCCAGAGGGAGCTCTAAAACCGAGTCGAGAGCTAAGAGTCGGCAGTTGAGAGTCGAGAGTTGGGAGTCGAGAGTCGAGAGTCAAGAGCTAGTAGTGGGAGTCGGTAATCGAGAGTTGAGAGCTGGCAGTCGGGAGTCGAGAGCTAGCGCACAACTCCCTTGACTTGTGTCTGCCACCTCGCTAAGATGGTTGGCCTTTTTAGCCACGTGACCTTCGTTAATTACCCTTGTATCACTAGTCTCCTCTTAAGTCTAGTCGAAAGAGATGAAAGATCGACTAATTGGACTAGTATGATGTGACAAGGCATTTTCTTTTATCCTGATTATCTAGATATGTGGCAAAGAACAAATCATAGACATAATCTTTACCAAGATCTGAGCCTTAATTGTGGCCCCGCCTCTTAAATATGGGGCATGCCTTATTAGCTTTGGCTTCTGAGTTCCGAAGGTGTCATTAACTCCAAGGTTATATTACATTAATGTGAGATGACCCTTAGTAGGGAAGATTGATCATCTATTTCAATGTAATGATTATTATGTATTGTCATAATCTGTGTTTTGATGGAACGGTCGGTGATTTTTCTTACGAGGATTGCTGTCATTTTGTGCAACTCTTGTTTTGTGTGTACGTTGATCTTCTTCGTCTTTGATTCAAGTTCTCTGCATTTCTGTCTTTGAGGGAGTCCTTTCTCTCCCCATTGTTAAATGTTCACCAGCCTATCTTTAGCCTTCCTTTTCCTTGCCAACGCTTGTATCCTGGTATTGGTCTTGTGATGGTTGTGGGGTCTTTGTCTATTCCTTGGTACTGGTTTTTAAAATCTAGTTTTAGCAATGCTTCATTAGTTCAAATAAGGGTTACCTATAAGAATCTGGCTGACCATGTCTTAATATTGTTGGATTTTGAGAGATGTCCTAACACAATCGTCTTATAATTTTTACTATTTATTTGATAAATATATATTCACTATTTAAGTGCACATTCTTTATATGTATGATTGGATCTTAAACTCATGTACTGAATGTTCGTGATACGATTCATAGCATGAGAGAACTTGTGATTGGATCATAACTTGTGAGCATTTCTACATATGTAATTATAAATGTATTGGAATATTGCCTAGTCGATGAATTGATGAGTTCGAACATCATCGATTCTGATAAATTAGCACGAGTTATACTCCTTGGTTTAACCAAGCAACTGTTTTCTCACTGGCAGGAGACATTAGGTGTCGAGAGTTAAACGTGGATGCTAGTTGTGGTAATTAGTTCATTGGAGTGACTTGCTATAAGACTTCATATGATTCTCTTCATATATATAAATATGTCTGTGAAGTTCTTACTGCAGCATAAGTGCAAGTTTCCTTCGATTTGAGGTATACAAATAATTTTGGTCATAGAGACTTATACTTTGACATCTTAAGCAAACATCTCATTAAGGTGTGGATATGGGATAATTGGGTATAAGTTAAAGTGCCCGAAGGTGTTTGGATAGCCCACAAAGGATTCACCGCTCCTTGCGAGGAGACGTATACCCTATGACCACTTGTTAGGATTATTACTCAAAGTCTTTGACCAAAGCATCACATGTTAAGAGTATGAGACTCTTGTATACATGTATAAGTAATTTGAATCCGTAAAACAAAGAAGTATTACTTAGCTAGATGTGATATAGTCAGTCTAGTAGGTGTTGGTTGCTACTCTGAAAACCTAGAGGTTCCACTGTACAAAAATTTTGTACAAAGGTCTGAACCTTTTCCTAGCTACCATGTGTTCTTTTAAATTAAATTTTGGATCGCCTGCGGAACTTAACACGTTTGACCCAAATCACCTTAAGTTATTAATTTCATTAAATATTAATTTCCATAATTGGTTCCCAGTACTGACGTGGCGAGGCACACGGCCTTCTTGGATATGGGAGCAACCACCACCGACTAGACAAAACCTTTTATAGAAATCTAATATTTAATTTCCTAAAATAACTTTAGGTTAACCAAAAAGAACAATCAAATCACAAGGAAAAGAAAAAACAAAAGAACACAACATCGAAAAACATATTCGAAATTCTAGAACGTAAGCCTCTTGTATTTGGTATTATTTCCATAAATAACTAGCATGATGCGGAAAGAAAAATTACTAGTTATACCTTGTAGAAAAATCTCTTGATCTTCTACCGTATTCCTCTTCTAATCTCGGACATTGTGTGGGCAATGATCTTCCGAGACGAGAACCACCTAGCACCTTCTTCTTCTTCCTTCAAGTTTCGGCCAAGCAAAAACTTCCAAAGGATGAATAACTTTTTCCACCAATCAAGCTCCCAGGGATGCAAACTTTCTCTCCTTCTTCTCCAAGCTAGAATCCGGCCACCAATTAAAACTCCAAGAGCATGAAGAGGTTCGGCCACAAGATGGAGAAGAAAAGAAAGGGAAGGGCCGACCACACCTAGGAAGAAAAGAGAGGAAGAAAAAGAATAGAGTCGTTCCCATGAAGGCACCTCTACCCCCTCTTTTATAATCCTTGGTCTCGGCAAATAAGGAAATTTAATTAAAAAATTTCCTTAATTCTTTTGCCATGTAAAGAAAAATTATTTTAATTAAAACAATTTTCTTCTTTTAAAAACAATGGCCGACCACTTTAAAAAACAAAACAAGGAGAGTTTTAATTAATTAAAACTTCCTAATTTGTCTCCAGAAATTTTATAAAAAAATTCTCCAATAATTTTTATCCCTTTTATGATTGGTTTATAAAAAGAAATTTCTATAATTTTAATTTTTCAACATGTGAATAATTTATAAAGAAGAGAAATAAAATATCCTTTCCAATCTACAAATAAGGAAAGAGATTTAATCTCTTTCTTTAATCTTTTGTAGAGACTTATAAAAGAGATATTTTAATTTTTAATCTCTTCAATAAATTATATCTTTCACATAAGAAAATTTTAAAATTAAAATTCTTTTTAAATTAAATAGGGCCGGCCACCTAAGCTTGAGTTCAAGCTAGGGCCGGCCACCCATGAACCAATGGTTTGGCCGGCCCTAGCTTGATCCACAAGCTAGCTTGGCCGGCCCTAGCTTGATCCACAAGCTAGCTTGGCCGGCCCCTATAACATGGGTATGAAGGTGGGTATAGGTGGGTATAGTACTCTATAAATAAGAGGCTACGATAGGGACCGAGAGGAGGAATTGGTTTTGGTCTCCCGATAAAATTAAGCATCCCGTGTTCGCCCCGAACACACAACTTAATTTTATAAATAATAATTCATTCCACTAGAGAACTATTATTGAACTACCGCACCAATCCCAAATTACATTTTGGGCTCCTTCTTATTATGAGTATGTTAGTCTCCCTGTGTTTAAGATATCAAATGTCCACTAATTAAGTAAGTCATTGACAACTCACTTAATTAATATCTAGCTCCAAGAGTAGTACCACTCAACTTCATTATCATGTCAGACTAAGTCCACCTGCAGGGTTTAACATGACAATCCTTATGAGTTCCTCTTGGGGACATTCTCAACCTAGATTACTAGGACACAATTTCCTTCTATAATCAACAACACACACTATAAGTGATATCATTTCCCAACTTATCGGGTTTATTGATTCATCGAACTAAATCTCACCCATTGATAAATTAAAGAAATAAATATCAAATATATGTGCTTGTTATTATATTAGGATTAAGAGCACACACTTCCATAATAACTGAGGTCTTTGTTCCTTCATAAAGTCAGTATAAAAGGAACGACCTCAAATGGTCCTACTCAATACACTCTAAGTGTACTAGTGTAATTATATAGTTAAGATAAACTAATACCTAATTACACTACGACCTTCCAATGGTTTGTTCCTTTCCATTATGGTCGTGAGTTACTGTTTATAATTTATAAGGTACTGATAACATGATCCTCTGTGTGTGACACCACACACCATGTTATCTACAATATAAATTAATTGAACAACTACATTTATCATAAATGTAGACATTTGACCAATGTGATTCTTATTTCTAGATAAATGTTTATACCAAAAGCTAGACTTTTAGTATACACTCTAACAGTAGAAACAAGACACATAGAAATTCCTATTTGAACTAGAAATTGTTCCTAGTATAGATAAGCCACTCACATTATGGTGTAACAATAGTGGAGCAGTGGTTCGAAGGAACCTCATAGTCACAAGAGATCAAAGCATATTGAAAGGAAGTACCATTTGATTCGAGAGATAGAGCAAAAGGCGACACTTCTAGTCTTAAGATTAAGTCGGCTGATAACCTTGTCGATCCATTCACCAAGACACTACTTATAAAAATGTTTGAAAGACATATAATGAATATCAAACTTAGAGATATGTCCCACGTGCTTTAGGGCTAGTGGGAGATTGTTAGGGATAGTGCCCTTGAAGATTTGTAAACATACTATATTTTTATTTTTAATAAATGTGACGCTTATTATTGAACATTTTTACTTGAAATATTCATTATCTTGAATATCATAGTAAAATCCCTAGTTTATTGGATGTAACCATAATTTTAGTATATATAAGAGTCATATATACAAGAGGATTAAAATTATGGATAATAAATTAATTAAACTGAGTTTGTGATAAAATTAATTAAAGTATGGGTCTTTAATTAAAGCATTACTAATGCGGCCCAAGAATATTATGAATATGACCAAGAATAAATGTGACCATCTTATTTAGACCGTTGATGTAGAGACATCTAGATGGGGGCATTGGTATATTGAGATTATATAGGACTTGGATCGATTTAATTATTTATTTCATAATTAATTCCGTTATTAATATAAAATTTTAATTAAATCATAAGATGATCATGTATGGATAAATCTTAATCCTATGTAATCATAGACTCCTATTCATTCTAATATGATTCTTAATTTGCTTGTTTAAAGTTTGAATTATGCATTCTCAACACTTGCATTTTAGATTTATATTTGAAATAATTGACTGAGAATATGAATTCACAGACATGGAATCCATTCCTTTTTACAGGAAGTAAAAGGATTCCCTCATTTGTTAATTCTGAAACTAAGTGTTGGACCCAACTAATTTATAATTATTTTATAAATTAAACCACTCACTAGTGAATTAATGGTAGATGAGGATAAAAAGTAATTAGAGAGGTAAACTGAATATTTCTAGCTCCAAATTATGAATTGTCAATAGATGATTAATCCATATGTAATAATTAAATCCATGAATTAAAAGTAAAATATTTCATAATGAAAAATAATGTAATTCTATATTTTTAGTGGAGTAATAATGGAATTAATAAGTTGGATAAATTAATTAAAGAGTTTAATCATTTTTCTAATTTATTGGAGCTTTTAGTTATGAATCCATGTTCCACTTTTTTAATAATAGATGGACTAGAAATACAATTTAGAAATCAAATGTAAAAATGAAAAAATATTATCATATATTCAAAGGCTTGTAGATAAATATATTAAATATGATTAGATAGAAATTGCAATTATGCGTTAATTATAAATTTGGATTATTATGGTAATATCTAAATAAATATGTATTAATAATATCCTAATCTAAATCATAATTATGAGATTATTATAAATTTGGATTATTATGGTAATATCCAAATAGATCCTAATCATAATGATGAGATAATTATAAATCTGGATTATTATGGTAATATCTAAATAGGTATTAATAATATCCTAACATAAATCATAATTATGAGATAATTATAAATTTAGATTATTATGGTAATATCCAAATAGATCCTAATCAGAATTATGAGATAATTATAAATTTGGATTATTATGATAATATACAAATAGATATTAATAATATTATAATATATTGATAATATATTATACGTTATTGAATATCTAAAAAGGAATATCTAATTAATGAAAAGATCGGGGATTGAGAATCCGATTGAGGCTAGAACAAGTCTTAGGGGTGTTTGGTTCATTGAAAGGAATGGAAATAAGAATGAGATTGATAAAAGTAAGGAATGGAAATGAGGGTTTTCCTATTCCCTTCTTTTTACTAGGGAATGACTCATTCTCATGTTTAGGATAATGAATCCATGGGATCCACCATTAATCCCCCAAACCAAACACCCACTTTTAATCCCTTTCTCATTCCTTACTCTCATTTCATCCAACCAAGCACCCCCTTAGAGTTTTAAATTCTATAAATCCAGATACGGTGGTAAAAAATGAATATCATCTTAGGGAGACATTTTCGAATCCTAAATCTCATAGTGATAATATTTCATACGTTAACCACAAATTCATTCCGAGTGAACTAAATTTAGATATATTCTAGTATCAATGCAAGTTGAGCAAGTTGACGTTTTTATGTAATGAAAATTACATAGAGAAAATACATTTTGATTTCTAGTGATTGTGTTTTGGAGTGCCCACACACTGCCGTCGGCACGAAAGATTGTACTAGAAAATTGTGATTTCTATGCACCTCATATCACAAAAGGAAAGAAAATTACAAGAGGTTAGTTTTTATAAAATATTATTTCATAAATTTAATTTCATCGTTAGTTTATATTCATATGTTCGATTATAATTTATGAAATTGTGTCATTGCTTCCGCTATGATTTGATTGGATCGAGTTTATAAAATTATTAAAACCAGAATTGTTTCGGAGTCCAAATAATTTCCAACAACGTCCATGTCGATCTGACTGAACCGTTGTAGATAATTTTTTTAGTAGCTCCTTGACCCTTTTTTGAGGGTGAATAGATCATGCGTGCAAAGTCTTTTAATACCTCTAGCTAGTAGTGAAATGTTATTGGTGTTAGTATTAGTTCTAGTACCAATTATGAGATGATGGTAAAGGGTTCATTTTGTATCATATATCATTATTAATAAAAGACAAAGGTGGTTATTATATTTATTTCAGTTCAGTGTCAATTGAATAAGTATAATAATGTCATTAGGTAGTAGATTCTTATCTACAATATATCAATTGGTTGAATTGATAGTCAGATATTGTAGAGAACACTACTCTTAACTATTCCTGGTCGAACATTAATATACAAGGATAATATTAATGCGTTGAGACTAGCATATAGATCAGCAGATGACTTGATCTCACAAGTCATTGATATGATATATCAGGTTGACACGTGGGTATATATTAGAGAATATATACTGAATGACCCGCCATGAAAATATTTCATGGATCGTCGTATGAGTGTCATAAACATTCTCATGTGACTATTGGTATGAATAGTCCTTAGAACTGAAGTCACTACGATTCCCTACATAAGGAGTGATATACTTTGGTATCATCAAACATCACCCGTAACAGGGTGGACTATAAAGTCGATCACTGGGTATGCAATGAATTATGCTGAGGGATGTGAGTGATGTAGATGAGATATATCCCTTCCATATGACGAAAGCGATATCTGTGGGCCCCTAGATTAGTAGGACACAAGTAAGCATAGTCATGCGTAAATGAATCAATATGAGATATTGAGTTCATTTGTTTGAGTGTGTCTACTTGGATATCAAGAAACACAAAGATTGATAAGAAGATGACACAGTTTATGCCTCGTTGATCAATTTAGATATCAAGGATAGAGGGACCAAGTCATACATGATGATAGCCACGGACAGGTTAGGTCAGATCTCGACTTTCTCGTCACTTGGGTAGCAATGATGCCTTGCTAGATGTCACTCATTGTTTATGTATCGTAAATGTTGATTTGGGTGCATTGCCAACGTTACGAGAGCCTATAGGGTCACACACAAAGAACAAGTTGATATGGAGATGGGTTCATGTGATGAATCAATGGATTAAGTGTAATCCGAATTTGACTCATTGAGTTAGACTCAAAGGGATCCAATTGTTGGATTGAGTCGAGTTGCTTGAGAATCGATGGGTTAGACTCATTGGGTGAACTTGAGTTCACCAAGGAAGTTGAATGGTCAAAATTGAACCATTGGATTGAATGGTTAATTTTGAGCCATTAGATTAGAAGATGAAAGGATGGAGACTCTTGGTATACCATGAGATGGATATAAATATCATTTTGGATGATATTTTTCATGTGTTTTCATTAAGATGAACAAGTGTTGAGACCCTTGGCATTCTTCTTCTTCCTCCTTCCCCCTCTTGGCCGAAATCACCATTGTGGTTGCTAGCACAATCTTGTGATTTCTTCTCCATCTTGCTTTGTTTGTGAGACAAGCAAAGACAAGACTTGTTTGTGTGGATATCATAGAGGCACAGACACTTGAACGTGCTGAGATATGGATTCAGAGAAAAAGGTTGCTATCGGGATTGCGAAGGGCACGCAACAAGTATAGTTTTCAGAAAATGTTTCTTCCCTTTGCATGGATCATAAGAGGATTTAGTAATTTTTTCACTGCGTTTCCGTGTCTTTGGCGCGCTAGATCTCAACAGTTGGAACAGAGTTATAAATGACTCAAAGGTACAAATGGAGGAAGCAGGAAGTCGACTAAATCATCTCTATGCTAGGCCCGAGATAGTTGTCAAAAAGACCCGACACTTAATGTCATTCGTATATTGGTGTAATAGAGAGGCATTTTCAAACTTGTAGATGTGATCTTCTGAATTGGTAGTTCCATTGTACTCCTCGATCTTAACGCCCAAAAATGACAAGCTAATTCATCTCGAAGGATCTCGACGAAAAAGGAGGATCCAGAGGAGTTTTTGATTTGCTTGATAGGAAATTCTTTCTGTTTGATGAATTTCGATGTGGGATTTCTCCAGAAGATTCCAAAGACTCCTCTCGTGCCACTGACATGCTCTCGATGGCGGAGATTGCTACCGAAGGCATTCCCCTTGGTAGGGTTGTCCTAGGGTTAGGTATTTGTGGCACCTTCGATGATTCGATAGGGACTCCATTAGGGGGGTGTTATGGTCGGTGCTTATTGCTATGATTGCCCTTGCAACACTGCTTATACCATCGTGGTGACCAACTTGTTGAAATCTTCAATTGCCATGGTGATGACGTTTGACGCACTAGTGTCTTCAATCTCAACTTCCTAGCTTAGGTCTTAATTTTTTCCACAGATGACACCAACCTAATCTTGTCCGAGAATCCCGATGGATGAATCACCGATGAGTTAGCATCAATGTTGATTTGACCGTCAGTCATCAAGCTACCAGAAGACAGCAAGGAGGTCCATCGATGCATGTGTAAGAGAGAAGGTGAAGATTGAGTTAGAGGGATAGTTCGGGAGTTCCCCGATGTTGTCAGTCCGTCCTTCAAGTTAAGATTTAGGTGGAGTGAAGACGAAGATGAACAGTATGAGAGTCCTTGGGAATGATGTATGAATATCTCTTCTTATGAGGGTCGACTATCTTTTATAGGATTGAGGTCATCTACCACGTTTTCCTCCTTTCTTGAGATCGTTATCATGTTCCAGAAATAAATGATCATTACAGCACATTTATTCCGGAATAAATAGTTATGTTTTTCACCTTTCTCACCATAACGGTTGTGTTGCTCACGTTTTCAATGAATAACGGTTCGTCGCTTTAATTCTTGACAACTAGGGTAGTTATTAATTTAGTCAAAAGAAGCCTAAAAACAGAGCCGAGAGTTAAGAGTTGAGAACTGAGAACTAGCAACTAGGAGTTGGTAGTCAAGAATCGAGAGTTGAGAGCTGGCAACCAGGAGTCGGTAGCCTGAAGTCGGGATTTAGTGCACAACTTCCTTAACTTATGCTTACCAACCGCCAAGATGATTGACCTCTTTAGCCACGTGGTTTTCATTGATTATTCCTATATCAATCTAAAACTCGAGTACCAAGCCCAATTTCCTCTCCCGTCCGTCTCCTTTTGGGCCCAACCAAGCTAGACCTGGGTCAGCCTGGGCCACATGTCCCGACCTCTAAATTTATCGTAGATTATCACGGGTATCATCACAATCGATATGTTTGTTGACACAAGAAAATAGTTAGTTGAACTTACACGTTACTAATTCAAGGAAGTACTTGAGTAGTTCATGATCTTTTAAATCTTATAAAAGAACTAAAGAACAATTCTAAGGAACCAGCAAGAACACAGTTCTCTTGCAAAAATTCAAACTCTGTTTCAAGTTTGTTTAACCCCCAAAGCTGAGATTTTTATATTGTATAGAGAAGAATTTTACCTTTAATGTCCTTAAAAATGGCGTCTTTGGGAGAGCTCCGAGCATTTTGACGCGAGCTCCGATGCGACAGAGACGGCGGAGAGCTCGGTTTCTTCCTCCGATGGAGCTGGGTGATTGATGTCTATGAAGCCGCCAAGGGAAGTGGTGGAGGCGGCAAGATGGGATCTTTTATGGCCGCCGAGGGCCTGGCCGGAGATGAAGGTCCTGGGGCAGTAAGGGCAGTGGTAGAGCTGGGCAGTGGTGGCGGGCTTTGGATCGCCGACGTGGATTCCGACTCCGGCGGTGGTCGTGGCGCACTCTGTTCCTTTTCTTTTATGGATCGCACGATGGCCACCGAGCGCTTGGTACGATTTGAAGGACTTCCGGCAAGTGTCGCACTGATACTTGGTCCTCTTCGGGCACGATTTACTGGCGGCGAGCGGCGGAAGTTCGCCGTCGTTTTGGTACTCTTTTTCCTCGCTTCCGTAGTGAATCTCCTCCTCGTCGACGGACTGGCAGCGCTTCGTTACCGTCTTGGACCAAGCGTCGCGCGAGAGCAACATGAGGCAGAACGCGACGTCCTCCTCCCGGACGCTATCGGAGACGGAGCTGCGCGGCTCGGTCTCGCCGGAGAGATCTTCTTTTCGGCGAGGACGATCCAGCCGCCGCTGGAACGACTCCTCCTCCTCCTCCTCCTCCTCGCTCTCCTCGACATGGGAGGATCCGCCGCGGAAGCTTCGGCGCCTGGTCCGGTTCTCCCACGTCGCCGCCTCCGGGAAGGCCCTCGAGGAAGCGAACGGCGACGCTATCCTCAGCCTCCGCTGCACGACGTGAGATCGCATATGGCCGCCGAGAGCGCGTCCACTGGAGAATCGTCGGAAGCAGAGCCCGCACCTGTGCCCCTCCATGCCCAGCCTCAAAGATCGGATCTTTATACTTTTTCCGACTCCAAAACTCCAACTTGAATCCACCGCACTCTGCAACTGGAGAGCGACAAGACAGGAAGAAGGAGATGCAGATCGGATCAGCATAGAACGTACGCCATGGCTTGGCTGGTGCCTCGCCGAGCCAGCGAAGTCGCCACTGGAAGCGGAAGGAGCAGCAGCTGTCGAGATATCGTTGGAGGCCTGACCCGGATAACGAGCATATGCCTGAACCGTGAAGCGGGTCGATTTGGTACAAGTGCATTCTTCTTCTTAGCTAGCTTAGATTCACTATAAAAATATCGAAAATTCAATATACAGTAACAAAATATATCAATTTTGTAGTATTCTGAAAATTTTTATATGTATTAAATTTGTGTTGGTATTAGTATAAAATTTATATTAAAATTTTTAATATATGATACTAAAATTTTCCTATAAATAATCAATATCAAAATTTTAATATATTAAAAATTCTATATATCAAAATTCTGGCATGATATCGATATGAAATTTTTTATATCAATTTTTTTAATACTGTAATGGTTTATGAGTTAATGGTTTGATATACCGTATCTTCTAGGAGCGTAAATGAATCGAAAATTACCCTATGTCTATGGATGTTTATTCTAATAGGTCTTGAGCTTAAGTTTTAATCGGTGTAAAATATTTCATTAAATGTTTAACCTTCCCATACAAAGAGTCATTATGTTAAAATAAAATATCCTCCATAATTTATCTACCTATATCTTACCATCTATACTAATCCTTTAAAGTGAATAATATCACCTTCTACTTCTAAAGCAAATGAATCAATTCTCTTTATGAACTTTTACTTGAAATAATATTTAATTCATATTTAAAATTATCAAATTTAAAATGGACTAAAGCATGTTTCATATTTTTTTCAAACTAAATTTGATAATTTTTTCAACCTAAATTTAAACTTATAATATTTTATTTAATTAATTAAATTTAAATTTAAATTTAGATGATTTTTACATAATTTTAATCTAAATAACTCTAACCAAACTTGAATTTAAATCCTTTAAATTATAACTCAATTTTGCTTGAATCAAAATTCAAACCAAATTCGAATTTTATAGTCAACAAAATTCCTAATATGTTTGAGATTCAAAACGAATTCGAATATCATATATATTTTTCAATATCAAAGTCAAATATCAATATTTTCATATTATTCATCATTGGTTTGCACTCCTAAATTCATCTAATTACATAACAGACAGCCCTTAAACTAATTTAAAAGGATTCTAATTGTAGTTTGATTACAACTGTTTGACCCATTCACAGTCCTAAGCAACTCAGACCAATATAAATTTAGCAAAATAAATAATAAGTAGGAAAAAAAATTGAAGCTTTATTCAACTCATTTAATGGTTAATATCGTACATGGCAAGAATTCATAATAACACAGTTCTGCTAAGGTATGATCCAGTTAACATCACAAAGAAAGAAAGAAAGAAAGAAAGAAAGAAATAACCATCCTGATTTTGATAAAATTGGCAGTTGCAAGAAAAAACCAGTTCTGAACTTCGACAGCCAGTGGATCATCAGTGCTTCATGTGTCGTCGATTCCATCTGGAAGAGGACAGTAGTGTTTACACCAGTTTTGGATCGCGCAATAATAGAGATAGACTGAATGCATATGTTCTATATTTAAGCTTGACAAAGGTGAAACCACAGAGTTTGGGAGATGGTTGCGCTATGGAATGCAACAACAGTTTCCTGCCACACTTATAGGTCTAACAGATTCTTCTCAATGTTTCAATGTTATAAAACTATAGACTAGCATCGTATGGAAAAATACATTGGATTAACAATGAACATCGTAATCATTCACAACACAAAGGCTAACTATTCTTCATATTCATCAGAAAATTGATAGTAGTATATTTTGAGTCTGGTGCAACAACAATAATGACTTTTTAAAGAAATAATTAAGAGGAGTTAGAAGCTTTGTCGAAGTATATACTGCCTATTGATACATTATGATCTATAGGATGTTCATCATATATCTAACTTGAAGTCTTGAATCTTCACATTTGGTATAAACTTTATATAATTAATTGTCTATTAAGTTTATATCCACCCTTAAAAACCATTTGCTATCAGCCAATGATGGAAAAGCAACCTTAGAAATTCAAGAACTAGTTCTTTCATAGTTTAAACAAGAAGAATATATCACGTAAAAAAGATAAATAAAAAAGCAAATCCTTGTCAATCAGTACTTAGTGTATGTGTCATCGACAAGCAATCCTCTATCATGAATGATGACATGCAACCACTATCTGAGCTTTACTTATCTTTGTCAAATTTGGCATCTCAATGAGCACTTGATACTGGCAGCAATTCAAATCGGGATGTTCTTCACAATGCAGAGTCTTAAGTTGCCGATGTATTTAGTTTTCTAGCTAATCAGTTTTAAGAAATTATGTGATAAACTATGTTCTTGACTGGATTGAGATCTAAGCCATTTCAGAATTCGAGTGAAGCAAAAACAGAATTAGGTTATTAAAATCTAGAGGGAACAACTATGAACTATAAGCAAGGGTAGTGATTACCACAAAAACATGTCAACAACATTTAAACTCCAGGATAGCCAGGAATACCCTGTGAAGTAGCACGGCAACACCGAGAAGTCGAGCTCAGGCACGAGGACAATCTTGCCACCGCCACCGCGCTGTGAAGCGGGAGAAGAGACCCACTGCAGCACCCCAGCTGCGCAGGAAACCTTCAAAATCGGCCGCAAAAAATCCAATCTTTAGAGCCAAGAAGACCAACGAAGGAGGCAAACATAAAACGCTGACCGAGAAACAAAAAGATGAAGCTTGACGAACCTGGAAACGGGCGGGAAGCGGCGACCAGGAGCAGGAAACGCTGAAGCAGCGGCCGGCTGGCGAGACGAGGAAGCAAGACGGGCCGCTGCTTTCGACCTCGAACTCGAAAGGCAGATCCCGCTGAGCGAGGCGCGGCTTAGGGATCGGAATCCAGCTGAAGCCATGAGAGATTGAGGAAACTTTGGGCAAAGCGGCAGTAGTTAATTAGGGTATATAGCTCGTTTGGGAATTGGCATCGATTTGAGCCGGTTTAGGTCTAGTACACCGCGGGCCACTGTTAGTTATCCAAGTCTAGCGTACAATTTGAGCTCAAACTCAATTAAATAATTTTTGAAATTCAAATTATCATGAAAGAGGAGATTGATCCCTCCACCCTAGATAGAGAAGAAAAATCCTAGAATATCCGAGCAAGTTCTTCAATCCAGGTCTTTTAGTCTATAATCTCTAATTTTTTCTTAATCTTTTTCATAATTTACATATTAGATTAGAATTAGATCAAAACTAATTGTGATCTTCCTTAGATTTATTTTTCTACCTAAGTTATAATTTTGGATCAAGCCAGGCGGCCGGAGGCTATTGACGATGGACAGATTGTATGGTGTCGAGCAAGAGGCGACCTGTCCACCTTAGATAACCTTCGACCGTCTAACTCAATCCAAAATTATAATCTAAGTGGAAAGGTGAACACAGAGGAAATCATAGTCAATTTTGACTAGATTCATGTCGTGATCCGATGTGTATATTATGGAAAGAACTAAAAAAGAGTTAAGAATTACGGACCAAAGACCTTTTGTTAAAATGCAAGATCAAAATCATAATTTCATCAATAACTTGTAACTTTTGGATTAAGAAAATATGTATGATCGTCCCATTGTGCCTCTCATATTGAGTTGTGTATTCATATAGAAAGTTCAATTATCTATGTGTGTAAATGTGTGGGCACGCGATTAGGAAATTCCAGTTTAGATCCTCTGTCCTGAACTCATGTGTCCCTATGTGTCCCTTCTATCTCGCTCACCGATCGGACGGATCAAATCTCATCTCAAGAATGTTATGCACATCACGAGGGATGTTGTACACATCTCAAGGATGTCACGACCGTTCGATCAATAAGGGGACATGGAGACACATGAGTTCGGGACAAAGAATTCGAACTCGAAATTTCAACACTTTGGTTAACAAGAATGGATCAGGAATTCTAGATGGGCTAAGCACCAAAACAAAATAAACAAAGAAAAAAAATGAAAGAAAGAGCGCATTAATTCTTTTTTACGTTAAGTTGTAAGTCATAAAATACCTATGTAAGTTTTTTGGGGCTGGGCTAAGCAGAGACGGAGTGCGTACGAGATATCCTGGGCTATAACCCACAGCAGTTTTTTTTAAAAAAAATATTATTGGGAATGAGAAACTACAAGTATTAGATTTTTTTAAATAAATTAATTGAATATAAAATGAAAGTACTGAAAATCAAATTAAGGTTAAACAAAATCCATCGGATAGAAAGATAAAAAATATATTGGTATAAACCGAGGTTGATTTAGACAAATTATAACCAAAGCAAGTTTTATTGGATTAAATTAGTTCAATCGATTTAAAATAAGTTAAGGATTTTTTTTTTAAAAAAAAATCTATTCTTTTTTTAAATTTGTTCTCTTCCACGTAGCCTCGCTTCCACCTCTCACACGCAAGCCTCCACACAAGAGCAGTATCTTGTTAGGACCAAAAAAATTCATATATATCCATAATTGTATAATATTGTCTACTCAAGGTTTAAGCCCTCATGGTTTTATTTTTGAACTCTACTCAAAACATCTTATACTAATGGATATATTTTTCTCTTATAAGCTCATGATCTTTCCCATGTGTTTTCAATGTAAACTTTGTTTACAACCTTGCAACCCTAATAATCTCTCCCTCAAACAAATGACCATAGGCCCCCCTCAAGTGGAAAGTCTATCTGTTTGACATTCAATCCTTGACCCACTAGGTTCTCCTACCTCTTGGTCCAACTAACCTACTAAGACTTCCTTACCCCTCAGTCCAACTAATTTATTAGGTCTTCTTTGCTTAGCCATAACTAGGGCTTCTCTGCCTGTTTGCCCACTATAACTTCCTATCTAGTGTCTAATCTTTTTGATCCAAACACAGGAGTGTTGGGGTTATGAGTTTGACACGAATGTGTTTTTTAGACATTTTCACAAAACGTGCGGAGCGGAAAAATAAAAATATAATAAATTCCTAATTTGTTACAACACACACCCACATATGCAAGATACAACATGTGCAAACATAAGCGTAAAATAAGATTTTATAAGATAAAAGAATAACAATTATTCTACACGTATCTTATGGATGATGCAAAGGAAAGGACATATACTTTAGTGACATTCACAAACCTCGCATCTATTCATATTCATGCCGAGATCTTCAAGAAAACTCCGATGAGCAACAAGGTTCGCCTCCAATCAGTACTAGCCAAGCGTGGAGGTGATGCAATCCAAGAGGAGGAGAAGAAGCGGAGAAGCTTTGGAAGAAAAATGTCCCTTGGCTTCTTGGTGGCCGACAACAAGGAGAGAGAGAGAAGAGAGAGGGTGTCTTGGGTTTTTCAAAACCTAAACCAATGAATCTATGTTGATATGTTTCTCCTCGTAGAGGAGTATTTATAACCTCTACATGACTTGGGTAGCAAGTCATCTCCTCAACACAATAAGCAAAATCAAACTGATCTATTACCATTAATAATAAGTTTGGTTCAAAACCAAACTATCTTGGTTCATAATCAAACCAAACCTACTTGGTTTATTATTAAATTAATTTGTTTGATAACTAAATCAACCCCCTATTAGTTTATTATCAAACCATATCTTCTACAATAGTCATAGCTCATCTGCACTTTCGTTTCTACAAATATATTTCCATATATCTTATCTCTTGATCTGATAATTGAATTCTCAAATTTATTTTGTATCTTTAAGATACTTGTAGTGGGTGTGACCCAATAGGTTCCTAGTTTATGCTGACCGTCTATAATTAACTATTTAATTATGGATCGATCATGAGTGACACCTAGTCGTACATCATAATCCTCAATTAACTAGAAAATCACAGTTAATTCCAGAACAAGTTCAGCAGCTACATTGAGTCATGCCTCATTCCTCTCACTCATTTTATACCCACTTGGTTTAGGATATAGTCTATGTATATATCCCCACTAGTTTGACTATGTCACACCTAGCCCAAGTAATATTTACTCATCTTGTAGTTTCAAATTACTCCAATCATGTGTCTAAGAGTTTCCTACTCTTAACATGTGATGCTTTGCAAATGCTTTGAGTAACAACCCTAACAAGTACCCATAGGATATATGTCTTCCTGCATGGAGCAATGAATCCTCTATGGGCTATCAAAAGTTAAACTTAGTGGATAGCTTATGGAGAGATATCATTTAGTGCATCTATAAATTCTACTTTTGTTCCATCACAAAAGGATGCAGATGGTATGCAAAGTTTAGTTTATGAGGCATTTGGGATCCCATAGCATAATGATAATATAATTAGCATACTAGAATTTGAAAATGATAAGAAAATTTCAACTTGAGAAATTGAGAAATTTTATAAATTATATGACTATGTTAGTTGCTGATTTTATTTTCATCAAGTGATTTATTATTTATATTTTGTAACTAACTATTGTTTGTGGTAGGAATGACTCATAAACATAGAACTAAGAGGAAATTAACCACCAGCTATGCACATATATCAACATTCATTTGAACAAGGTAATATCTCATTTTATACATCACAAATTTATTGACTATTTGTATTTAATTCTTATTTTTTTCTAATGGAATCAATGTAAGACTCATTGAGTTAGACTCCCCACTACACGATTAATAAGTTAGACTCATTGAGTGACTTGATGAATTTGAATTCATCAAGGAAAAGGAGTGTTCAATTTAGAATTGATCATGCATTGGATGAAGAGCAAAAAGGTGGTCAATTTAGAATTGATCATGCATTAGATGAAGACAAATATTAATGTCAATTAAGGTAATTGACATTAATGAATTTGATTAAAAGAGTACCAAAGGGGGTTTGATTCATTTCATGATGGACTAGTGTTCTTGGTCTTCTTCTTCCACCTTTAGCTGAAACTCCCTAAGAAGGTTGTTAGCACAACCTTAAATAGTTTTTCTTCTCCAAGTTTGTGAGTTCGTAAGACGGACGGAACATGTTCATGTGGATACCAAAAGAGGTGCAAACATTTGATCGTGCTAAGATCCAACGAGGACAAAATTACCGTTGGGAGTTCGTGTTTACGCAACAAAGGTATAACTTCATCACAACTAGTATATTGTTCCTTCGCTTGAATCTTTTGGAAGGATCTCGAAAAATATATTCCACTGCGCTTGTATTTGTTTTGTGCTTGGAGTCCTTATGGTATGTTGTAGACTAGAACCTATTATCCTTGGACATTATTATACTTATTCATTTGGTACTGAACTAAAGTAAATATAATAACCAACTTTACATTTTATTAATTAATGAAATATGATACAAAAAAATATTCTTGTCAATCATCTCATAATTAGTACTAGAGTTAATACTAACAATTAATACTTTCATAGATGGTCAAAATATACAAAGTACATCGAATAACTAAAGTGATATAGGTTCAAATCAATTACATGTTAGAAGCAAAGATAATCAACCAAACCAGAATCCTCTTTCAAATTGCACATTAAGTAGTAATCCATAAATTTCTATTCCTTCTCATCCAAGTCTATCTTTACGAGTAAAGTTTGTTTAATTTCTTTTTGATTATGCATTCCACATATCTTCAAACTTTTATTCTTTTTTGTACTTTCATATAGATTGGATGTTCTGTCTTGATAAAAAATTTATTTGATTGAATAAAAATTATGGCAAAGGAGTGCTTCATAGGATATATCAAAATACTATAGTAGGAAAACAGATACTAGAATCAAATTGGTGTGAAATACAAGTATAAGTTGTCCTAAAACTAGAAGAGAGTTTAATTAGATCTTATAATTTTTTTACAAATTAAAGGTTTGAGAATACACTTAGAGGAATAATCGTTTGGTTTTATCATCTGGTATGATTTTAATCTTTCATTAAAATATTATTAATTTATTATATCTATTGTGTTATTATAATTTTAAACAAATATAAAATGTATTTACAATTAACATTAAGTGAAAACTACTATTAAGTGCATATGGATTGATACGTTATATTTTTCTCATTTGGTATAATATCTGACCTTTTGAATTATTGTTATTACCTTTTTAATTTTTTTTATTTCACTTATACAAATATATGCATTGTATTTGGAAATAACATATACTTAGATTTTGCTTATAGCATGATGGTTAAAGATGATCCAACTAATTGAATTTTTATTTTACAAAACTTTATTAGTTCTAAAATTTAATATTTTGAGTCTAGTGTATAGTTAATTTTGGATGTAGATGACTTATCGTTAGTATTGCATTTATAAATTTAATTCAAATGATTGTTAGATTAATAAAAATTTTCTATTAGTATTTTAAATTATATCTTATAAATTTTTATATTCTAAATGATCTATGTATTACGATGAGGTATAAATTTTGAATTCATGTTATATATTCCAAAGACATATAAGTGATATTTTTTAGTGTCTTTATAAATGATTATAAATGACATTTATTAATGTCTTTAGAGATTATTTAAGGTGTCATTTTAAAATGATCTTATACATTATCATTACTATAATTTTGAGACACTCAAAATAAATGAATTTATGGGACATTTAAATTTATCTTTATTATGATAACAACAAAAAATCTATAAATATTTTTAAAATATAAATTTTTTTTTGACATTTTTATATCCCTATATTGTTAGGAGGATCTAAGACAGACATCATTTTACAGAACGTTATATATATATAATAATTGTCTTGTAATTGAATAATTATACAGAAATGGAAAAAAAATATATGGAAGAATCGGTTTGATTAACATGATTTCATCTTTCTTCTTTGATCTCTCTGTGTCTGCTTCTAGTCCTCCAGCGGCCGGAGTTGTTGCTGCATGCTGGAGTCCGGCGGCGGCATGTCGGAGCAGTACTCCAGGTTGACTCCGAAGAGCCTCAGCCTCTTGGGCGCCGCCTTGGCTGTAGGCGTCACGGCGCCAATGACCACTGGGACCGACTCCAGCACCGTGACGTCGTCGTCGTCGTCAGAAGCTGTTTGTTTGACGGATCCGATGATGGGTTGCAGGGGAAGCACCGGCAGTGTACGGCCGTAGCGTACGAGGTGGTCAGCGGCGGTGTGTCCTCCCCAGGGTGCGACTCCGGGAGGCGGAAGGCGGTGGTGCAGGTCGATGAAGAGGCGGCTGCCTGCGGTGGCGCGGAGGAAGGAGACGGTGTCCCCGGCGTGGAGGTGCTTATCTTTGACGAAGCGGCTCCACCCCTTGGTCATCACGTAGCTCTGGCTGCTGCGCCAGTAGGAATAGCGGAAGCTCCACCGCAAGCCGCCGGCGTCCTCGAAGCAGAGCACCACCCCCTTGTCGGTCATCTCCAACTCCAACGGGAAGAACCTCTCCGCGTACTGCTTCGGGATCACTAGCCTGTTCAGCTTCCCGACGTCACTCGGCGTCACCACCTTGTCAAACATGTGCTCCGGCGGCCAGTTGTCGCCGCCGCCGCCTGCCGCCATCCACAGAGAGGCCAACAAGGAAGGAGAAGAGGAGGAAGGTGCCGGTTGTATCACCATTCGTTTGGACCTTGAGAAAGGAAAAGATTATATCAAAAGTTTTCCACCCAAAAACGAAAGGAAATATGAAGAAAGAAAAAAAATATTTTTCGTATCAAATATATCCTCAAAATTTTGATACAAAATATACCCAAATAAAAAAAATAATTTCCTTTCTTTTCTTTCTTCACTTCCAAATAAAAAACACATTATTTCTCTTCACTTCCTTTTTCTCTCCTTCCTTTTTTTTTTTTTCCTTTTCTTCTCTTTTCCCCTCCAACTTCCAAACTAAGCCTAAATGCCTCCATTAGATGCCTATCAACTCAATCAATTATTTGTTGATGCTTAATTTCTTCAAGATCTCTGAGATCTAAAAGCTAGAGAAAAGAGGAGAAGAGAAGATCAAAATATTAATGGAGTTAGATGGAATCATGCATAGAGTAGAAGGGGACCATGCCAATTGAGGCCACATTCTTATCATCTTATTCTAGAGCCTAACAGAAATTTATTCATCGGTTATCAGGATAAATTAGAAAAACACATGCAAATGAGTCTTGACAAACGACCCAATATCATAAGTGGGTTGAATACCATGCGCGTATTATATGCCATCTTGTGAAAGATTCAAATGCACGTTACATGGGAGTTGTTCATCCTACATGTCGGGGGGGGGGGGGGGGCTACACATCCTCATGAATGTTTCAATCAACTCAAAGGTTATATCATATATAAAAAGGGTAGATCCACTATCTTATCGACCCCCTAGTATCTGTCCTACAGATATGAAGGGAGATAAATGCAGGTACATAGATCATAGATACATGGTGGGGTAAACCCCAGGTCGTTAATTCTTGAGAATCGACCCCTAACCATTACGCCAGAGATGTCATGCGCTCATCATCTGCGCTATGCTCGAGGGCAAGGTTATATCATATAAGCTTCAACTTCGTGTGTTTGTTTGTTTATGTGTGTTAGGTAGATCAACTACATTTCGTAGAGAAATGACACAGTGTGAGTTAAGATTGAAGTCCTACCTAATTGATTTGGATAATTTATCGTGTGTATGTCATTTATAATGCTACTACGAATAATTGATAAAGCTTTCAGGGCTATGGTACAGTGAAAGGGTATCAAGTTATCACTCAGGTCTCTGTAATCGATCCCCAGTGTGAACTCTACCCGATTTACTTTAGCAACCGGTGGGAAACTTTTGTGGGGACAGGTCGGTTGCCCCAAGTTTAGTGTTATCTGGTTCATCATTTTGCCCCCGAGGCTATAATGCAGCGAAAGAGCGGCAAGTTGTCACCCAGACACACGCGGTTCGATCCTTAGTTAATACTCATTTTGTAGGGATTTTTCTTCTAAATGGGGCGTGCAACCACGAGATGCTGGGCCGCTCACCGCGAGCGCTTCCTAATTTATCCTAGTGGCCAGTGGAAAACTTTCGTGGGGTCAGATCGGTCATCACAAGTTCGGTGTTACTTAGTTCATCACGAATAATTGATAAAGATTTCGTATAAATTGATTTTAGGTTAGGGAATACAACAACTAATGACTTAAGGGATCCCTTTAGGTGAATATCTTCGATAGTGACTTTTGGAGTCATTAGAGAGAACAATCATTCGTTATTATAGTTGATGTGGATATGTCTTAAGGGCAGAGGAGGAATTACGAAGGGAAGGAGGGGTAGTTTGGTCATTAGCCTATTTTTGGGCTTATAAGTTGTGGCACTGTTCTTTTCTTCTGGGTTTTCTTCCACGGACACTAGATTCTCTCTCTCGATGTCGACGTCGACGCAGCCGCCAGAGTTGCTGCCAGTGCTACAACCCTCCATCACATCCCCTTCTCTCTCGCCTCCCTAGCCGCCGGAGCCGCAACCGGTGCTATAGCATGCTGCCTCCTAACCCATGCCGGTGTGCATCTTTGTCGCCTCGCATGTTGACCTCTCGTCGCCTTCTCCTCAGCCGAAGAGACTATCGCCAAGCTGCCTCTCTTCTCCCTCTCCGTACACCACGAACACACCGCCTCCATCGATCACCACATTGCCTCCGTCGCACATCGGATCGTCTTCGCCGCTCACCTAATGACCCCAAGCACAGGTGGATCTTCTTCGGCATTTTGGGGGCCACCGCCACCAAGGGAACGTGAGCTCTGCTTGAGCCCACCAACCGACGTTGACAGCCACTCCCCGTCTTCTCTTCATACCGTCGTCGCCACCTTCTCCCTCGTCATCGATGATGCCACCCCTCTCCTCTTCCTCTCTCCTCGCAACCCTAGTCGTTGGAGCCGCTTCCAGCAACCACCATCTCCTCTACCAGTTGCCCTCGGCTGATAGTTCTGCTGCCGCCCTCATCTCCTCTCTCGTCAGCAGCCCCCATCGCTAGATTTGAGCCCTAGCTGCTGGCTGTCCCTATCGCCGAACCTACTCCCTCACTGTTAGCTCTGTCAGACCGTCTCAGCCGGAACCCCCGTCTCTAGTCATCACCGCAACAGCCGACTACCGCGTCATCCCTTTTGTCCGCAGTCAGCCATCGTTGGCATATTATTGTTGTGGTAGCTGTCCCCACCATGTGCAACCCCCAGCGGTGGCTGCCATCCTCGACGGTGGCCGCTGCCCCCCGCGCTAACTGTCGCTGTAGGCCCCGCCAACTCCAATTTGAACGTATTCCATTTCTGTCGCGTTTTGGCCTTTGAGTCATCGTTGCATTCCGACCTCCGAGTCAAGGCTACATTTCGATCTTCGTGTCGTTATCTTATTTGGGCTTGCCTATTGTATCTCGGTTGGTGTGTCATTGTCATATCCCGACTTGCGTGCCACTATTATCTCCCTACCTGAGTGTCATTGTCATATCCTGGCCTGTGTGCAGTTGTTAGGTCCTAGCCTACATGCTGCCTTTCGAGTCTAGTTGGCATTCAGTTCCTTACCGTTAGATCCAGCTCTTCATTCTGCTCAAAGTTATCTGCTCTTCCGGATCACGACAACTTGAGCAGTGTCCAGACTAGCTCACCGATCCACCAGAGGGCGCCCCCTGGGCCAGGGTACGTTATCGTACCTGCTCTACATTCATTTCATTATTTTACTATTAGTATGCTCCTTTTATATTCGTTGGATCTGACTCGAGCATCGGGGTACTAGAGACTGGGGCGACCCGGTCGCTGGCTGCAGGTAGCATTGACTAGAGGACTTTTGATGACTTGGTCAACATAGAAGCTGTTGGATCGAAAAGAATGCTAGAAGGGGGGGGGGGTGAATAGTGATCGTTGAAACATCGTTATCGAGTCAAAGTACGCAGTGAAAAATAATAACGAAAACAATGCTAACACACCAAGTTTTACTTGGTTCGGAGCCTTCGTCGACTCCTACTCCAAGGCTCGCATGTGAGGGTGCTTTCGTTGGGCAATCCACTAATAGTTCGTAAAGAGTTACACAATAACTACAAGAACTATAAAATAAAGTTACCGACAATAAGGAAAATGAAAACTAAGTCGCAGGTTGTCAGAGAAGCTTCACACTGTCGCAGGAGCGTCTTTAGAGCAGCGTGCAAGAAAGCAATTGCAGAGAGAAGTTGTGTTTTGTGCTCCTGGTGGAAGACTGCTTATATAGGCAGTTCCGGGCACCTAGATCCCTTCCGGACGCCTGAACCATGACATCAGCCATCCAATTAATGCGCTCCAAGCTGGCGACAAGATTGACTTTGGGCATTCCGCGTGCTCGGACCGCACTTCGGGTGCCCGGATCCCTTTCGAGCACTCGGACCAACTTTCCAGCAACCTTTATTTCCTGCAAAATGAAGTTAGTCCAAGACAATAAAACTTGTATGACCCTGCAAAATAAGTGTTAGTACAATTATAGTCAAGAGTAGTAATTAGATTCTGCCTCATCGAGACCAGAATCTAGTCAAGATCTCAACTTAAAATTTTCAAATGGATCTAAGTTGGATCGACGCCTACTGTTCCTCAAATGAGGAATGTACCCTCACTAAGTCACTCTCCTCTAGTAACTTACCTTAACTTACCGCTTTGCCAGACATCCGGTCAGCCCGTCGACCTATCTGGACTTTATGTCAGCTATCTGGTCGACCCATTGACCAAGCTGGACTTCGTGCCAGATATCCGATCAGCCCGTCGACTAATCTGGACTTCGTACCAGCTATCCAGTCAGCTCGTCGACCTAGCTAGATTTTTTGCCAGATATTCGGTCAGCCTGTCGACCTATCTGGACTTCTCCTGCACACTTAGTTAAATCGTTAGATCACATTAAACCTAACTTAACTTACTTTGTCATTCATCAAAACTTGAGTTAGACTGTTAGTACAACCTGTACTAACAATCTCCCCCTTTTTGATACAATGACAACCTAAGTTAAGTTAGGAAAAAAAAATATGCAAAAATAAATGACATAGTTTTTAAGTTAGTCTTGTTTTGATGTTATGCTTGGTATTTTGCTAACTTAATCCACCTAACTCTCCCCCTTTGACATTCATCAAAGAATAGGAATAGATAATATATAGAAAAAATTTGCTAAGTAAAGTAACCAAAAAAAACTTTGACAATAGAAAATTTTCAGGATTACTTGGGGGGAGTTAAAAATAGCTTAGAAAATAAGTTAATTAACTTGAAGAGAATCTTTAAAGACATCTTGTAGAGTGATTTTTAAAAGTAAAAACTTTATGTAAGGATTTCAAAAAATAAGGTGATTTTGAAATTATTTCCCAAATCTACAAAGTTTTCAAGATATAAGATTTCCAAAAGATACAAAAATGTGATAATTCTAAGTTTTTGTAAAAATAACTTTAAAGATTAGAAAATTTGAAATGGTTTTCAAAATCTACTAATTTTTCATAAGATTTTCAAAAGAAAAGTTTTTGCACAAATAACTTTAAGGTTAAAATTTAAAATTATTTTTCAAAATAAAAATAAGAAATATTTTGAAAATAGCTAGGTTTTTTAAGATAACTTTTGAAAACATTTGAAAAACTTTTTTCAAAAATGTCTTTTAAAATGATATTTCAAAAACTTAAATAGTGGTCAAACTGATTTACAAAGTTATCATTTAAAAACACTAAGGGTGATAAAGTTGATGTGTTTACAAACTTTACAGTTTTGAAAATGCTAGTAGTAAAAAAATGAAGTAATTTTAAAAATAATTTTTAAGTTATTAATCCTCCCCTTGAACATGACGTTATTTCAAAATAGACAACTAAAAAATATACTTACCTGTCTAACTATTAGTTACTTACTTAACTATCAGAAGATAGTAGTTTTCACTTGGTTAGTCAAGTTAAGTTAATTTATCTAATTAGTGTTTGACTAAGCTAAAAAATTTAACCTAATTACTGCTAGTTTGGTATTTAATATCCAGACTTATATTGATGCACTAATATAAACATCTTAAGTCCAGGCAATCTGCCTATGCATCTCACCCCTTCCTAAGTTTAGCAATACACAAATAAGGTAGTCCTAGTGTGTTGGTGAGATACTAAAGTCCTAGATCTATAGGAGCATGCTTTCTAAGGGTTTGATCTAGACTAAGGCTAAAAGTAATTTTAAAAATTTTAAAAATAAAGAAAGTTTTGAGAAAAATAAATAAAGAATTTTACCCTAGAATTTTAAAAAAATAATTTTTGAAAGTAATTTTGAAATTAAGAGTCCTAGTCTATTAAGCACATTCCTAATTGTAACATATAAACTGAGAAAAACTGATTGTAAAATAGTAAGTCAAAAATGTATAATGCATAGTAATAATAATCAAGGCAAATACAAGTAGACAATAGTAACCTAATCTACTGTGATGATGAGGAAGGTGGTCTGGAACCCAGAGAGCGCAACATCTCTATCAGCTCAGTGTGACGAGTCTGGTCATCCTCACAAGAGTTGGATAGGTCCCGTCGAAGATTAGAGACATCCTTCTGCATGTCCCGTCCAAGATCAGAAATCTTCTGCCGCATGTCCCGTCGAAGATCGGTGACACCCTGTCAAAGGCTAGTCACAGCTAACTCAAGGCCGGCAACTCGGTCGGCTAGAGTGTGAGGGGAGGAACGTGTTGCAGGGGGATTGCCAAAAAGCGCAACCATTAACTCATTCACCCCTGCCTCCTCCCCTTCGGCATCTGGCTGTGGCACGACGTCTGGGTTAAGCTGGTGCTGGGCCCCCCTCCGCCTGGACAAGACACCCTCATCATATATATGAATACCACCTAAAGAAAAGTTCCTAGATCCTACCATGTCAAACTCCGTCAGGGCTCTGACATCACCTTTGGTGACATCAATACCTAAAGAGACAATATATGTGGTCAAGATGTGGCAGTAGGGCATGTGAACCCATCTGCTGGTGATGAGTCCAGTTGAGTAAAGAATGACATGAAAAATATGTAAACTAATATCTATATCTAATCTATGACAGAAGACATACAGTAAAAATGAGTAAAAGGGACGCATCATCGAGATGTCGCGAGTGGTCAACTGCAAAATGCAAGAGACTAAGACCTTATAAAGGGCATAGTCCTAAACTCTAAGGGAGACTGACCTAAATAGGGTAATTGTGGGTACTCACTCTCTCCCAAAAAATATGAATAGATCATATCAAGTGTAATATGCGAGTATAGATCACCAAATGGTGGATCCCTAGGAGGATAGCACTGAAAAGTGCTTGCAGATGGACGTAATCCTAGAAAGGTCCAGATGACAGTAGGGGATAGCGTGATATCAGTACCAGCTACCCTAGTGGTGTATGTAAGGTCATCTATTCTAACTAGGTTGTTGTACAGTTCAGCACATAAACCTATGTTAACTGAACTGGTACAGTAAACAAGACGCTGCAAACTGTAGTAGTCAACGTCCTCTACAGCAGGAATACATGAACACATAAAAAACTATCTATCTAGACATCTAGTCCATATAAGCATATAGATAGTGGTGGCAAACCTAATCCTAAGTTACTCAGTAGGAAACATAGGGTCAGTACTAGCAGTAGAGGACCCATCACCAAGATTAGAATGTTTCCTAATTTATCAAAGAAAATTAAACTAAGCATAAAATACTAAAATAAAATAATTTTAAAAAATTTACCGACACATCGTTAAAATACTAGAATTGACGATCTCGATTGTTACGCAAGGGCGTAGTAACCAGAGGAAGAGGAAAAAATGTAAACTTTTATTCCTTTTGCGTTAAAGCCCGGTGTGTTGGAGTGTATACTGAAAGCCTAAGCTTTGTAAACATTCATTATGAATAAAGAATCACATTTGGTCAAATTGTCTACATTTGTTTGTAGTTGTTCATTTAATTTATATTGTAGATAACATAGTATGTGGTGTCACATGCAGAAGATGATATTATCAGTACCTTATAAATTATAAACAGTAGCTCACGACTAAAATGGAAAGGAACAAACCATTAGAAGGTCGTAGTGTAATTAGGTATTAGTTTATCTTGACTATATAATTACACTAGTGCACTCAGAGTGTATTGAGTAGGACCATTTGAGGTCGTTTCTTTTATACTGACTTTATAAAGGAACAAAGACCTCGGTTATTATAGAAGTGTGTGCTCTTAATCCTAATATAATAACAAGCACATATATTTGATATTTATTTCTTTAATTTATCAATGGGTGAGATTTAGTTCGATGAATCAATAAGCCCGATAAGTTGGGAAATGATATCACTTATAGTGTGTGTTGTTGATTATAGAAGGAAACTGTGTCCTAGAGATACTAGGTTGATAATGTCCCCAAGAGGAGCTCATAAGGATTGTCATGTTAAGCCCTGCAGGTGGACTTAGTCCGACATGACGATAAGGTTGAGTGGTACTACTCTTGGACTTAGATATTAATTAAATGAGTTGTCAGTAACTCGCTTAATTAGTGGATATTCGATATCTTAAACACAGGGAGACTAACACACTCATAATAAGAAGGAGCCCAAAAATGTAATTTGTGATTGGTGCGGTAGTTCAATAATAGTTCTCTAGTGGAATGAATTATTATTGATAAAATTAAGTTGTGTGTTCGGGGCGAACACGGGATGCTTAATTTTATCGGGAGACCAAAACCAATTCCTCCTCTCGGTCCCTATCGTAGCCTCTTATTTATAGAGTACTATACCCACCTATACCCACCTTCTATACCCACCAATAGGGGGTCGGCCAAGCTAGCTTGGGAACCAAGCTAGGGCCGGCCTAGGTATAAATTGGGGTGGCCGGCCCTAGCTTGAACCCAAGCTAGTGGGGCCGGCCAAATTAAATTAAAAAGGAATTTTAATTTTAATTTTTATTATGTGGAAGAAATAATTTATTAAAGAGAATTAAAATTAAAATATCTCTCTTGTAAAAGATCTACAAAAGATTAAAGAAAGAGATTAGATCTCTTTCCTTATTTGTAGATTGGTGAGATATTTTATTTTTTCTTTAAAATTATCCACATGTTGATAAAATTAAAATTATAGAAATTTCCTTTTATCAACCATGAAGAGATTTTTAAAGAGAAATTTTAATTTTTAAAATTTCCGGAAACAAATTAGGAAGTTTTAATTTTTGATTAAAACTTGTCTAATTTATTTTTTGATGTAGCCGGCCATTAGAATTTAATTGGGGAAATTTTATTTTATTTTTCTCAATTAAATCATGTCAAGGAAATTAAGGAAATTTTATTGTAATTAAATTTCCTAATTTACTTAGGCCAAGGAATATAAAAGAAGGGGTGAGGGTGCCTTCATGAGACACAACCTCTATTATTTTCTCTCCCTCTTTTCCTTGGTGTTGTGGCCGGCCATCATCATCTCCCTCTCTTCCTCTTGTGGTGGCCGAACCTCTCTCTCCCCTTGGAGCTCTTGTGGTGGCCGGATACTACTTGGAGAAGAAGAAGAAGAAGGAGAGAAAGCTAGCATCTCTTGGAGCTTGGTTGGTGTTTTGATCTTCTTCCTTGGTGAAGCTTCTTGATTGTGGCCGAACCTAGCTAGGAGAAGAAGAAGGTGGTTGGTGGTTTCTCATCTTGCAAGATCGTTGCCCACACAACGTCCGAGGTTAGAAGAGGAATACGGTAGAAGATCAAGAGATTTTTCTACAAGGTATAACTAGTAATTTTTCTTTCCGCAACATACTAGTTATTTATGGAAATAATACCAAATACAAGAGGCTTACGTTCTAGAATTTCGAATATGTTTTTCGATGTTGTGTTCTTTTGTTTTTTCTTTTCCTTGTGATTTGATTGTTCTTTTCGGTTAACCTAAAGTTATTTTAGGAAATTAAATATTAGGTTTCTATAAAAGGTTTTGTCTAGTCGGTGGTGGTTGCTCCCATATCCAAGAAGGCCGTGTGCCTCGCCACGTCAGTACTGGGAACCAATTATGGAAATTAATATTTAATGGAATTAATAACTTAAGGTGATTTGGGTCGAACGTGTTAAGTTCCGCAGGAGATCCAAGTCAAAACCTAAAAGAACAAATAGATTAAGTTTTGGATCAAACGTGTTAAGTTCCGCAGGCGATCCAAAATTTAATTTAAAAGAACACATGGTAGCTAGGAAAAGGTCCAGATCTTTGTACAAAATTTTTGTACAGTGGAACCTCTAGGCTTTCCGAGTAGCAACCAACAATTGGTATCAGAGCTAGGGTTTTGCCTCTGTGTATTTGGTATTAGGTTAATTATGTACATGTCATACATAATTTAGGCAGGTTAATAGTAGGATGTGCTAACTTTGTGGATGCAGGATCCAACTATTATGGCTTTTAGTTATTATGTGTGTGATTGGACCCTTGGACATGTCAAGGGCATTGATATGTGTGTGCATGATTGTATTAAAATACAGCAGGAGCTGTATTTAGTTTTATTAGGATTTTATTTTTGATCTAGATACATGTACATTCCTTTTATGGAATATAGGATCAAAAATGTAAAATTCTATTTATGTCGCGGATCGAATCTTGCAAAGCGTGGAACCTTCTAAGGACCAGAGGCACAGCGGAACTAGGAGCAAGATTGAGGCGACAGCTAGACCCGGTGGCGGTGGCCAAATATGGCAGCAGCTTGGGATGACAACACACGGAGGACAACTAGAGATAAAAGCCATAATAGTTGAAAATTAGATTTTCTGTTTATTGCTTTTATATTGTGCTGTGTGTGCATGTTAGTTTACAAGTTTAGTAGGCTAGCATAGTTAAAATTCCTCATTTATAAATAACTAAGTGGGAGAGGGATTTTTAAATAAATCCCATGGTCTCCATTCTTGGTTTGTATGTGATGCAAACAAGCTTGGCGTTGGCTCTGAGTGTCTTCCTCCATAGCGGATGAGCTTGTTTGTGGATCACTAGAACAGACTTCCATTTTGGATGACTATAGGAAGTTAATTAAGGCGTGTGATCTTCCCCAGCGGAAGGGTATAATCTTATTAATGGACTTAGTGTCAGTGATGGTATACACTTAGACACATCTAATAATATCCTCCCCATCGAGTCATTGCTATTATTTGTGTGACCAAATGATACCAACTATTAATTTTATTTGTCAAAAGTTAGGTTGACAAGATAATAAAATTAATGGGTTAAAACCTCCTTTTACAAATGTTGAATTTGTATCGTCCACACTAACGTGGCATACAAAATTCACGGTGTTATGAGGTGTTGGTTAATTTAAAATAGTATTGTTTGAGGAATCAATATTATTCTAAATTTAGAGTTCGACCAAAAGTTATTTGTGATTTTAGGATGACTTTCAACCCATTGTCCATCATACTTCAGAATAGACTTACTAGACCTAATTACATAGATTGGAAAGAAACCTAGACATTGTTCTTCTGCTGAAAGTCTTAATATGTCTTTAACCAGTGCCCATCATCTTCGGTGAATCTACCCAAGAGGAGATTGAATATCATAGGAAATGGGTAAGCGGATGAGATGGCGCGGTGTTACATTTTGGCTTCAATGTCGAATGTATTGCAACATCGACATCAAGACAGCCTATGATATTATGAACAATCTCAAGGAACTCTTTGATCATCAGGATAGGGCTTCTAGGCAAGAAGCCATGAGAAAGATAATGACAGCCACCATGCAAGAGGGTACTCCTGTAAGGGATCATATCCTAAAGATGATGGCTTATCTGAACGAGATACAGATCCTTGGAGGAGAAATTGATGGGGAAACCCAGATCGATATGATCCTCCAAACACTACCTAGAAGTTTTGAGCAGTTTCGCCTAAACTATAATATGAATAATAGGATTTATTCATTAGGGGAACTACTGACAAAACTTCAAGCGGCAGAAGGATTATTTCGTCACAATTCTCAAATTCACTATACTGAAAATGGTTCTACTTCTAAACCGAGAGGAAAGAAGAAGAAGAAACAAGTTGGCTCAGCAAAGAAAGTGAATAAATCTCAGAGTACAGGATTTAAAGTTGGAGTGAAGAAGCTGAAGGGCAAGTGCTTCATCTGCAAGCAGTCAGGGCATTGGAAGGCGGACTGTCCTCGTAGGAATCAGAACAACAAAGGTATATCTCATGCTCTAGTTGTTGAAACATGTTTAGCGGTGTTATCTACCAGCACCTGGTGTGTAGATACGGTAGCCACTGATCATGTCTGCAATTCCCTACAGGGGTTCCAGAAAACCCGACGACTAACTAAAGGAGAGATTACCGTCTACATGGGCAATGCTACTAAGGTGGCGGCTGTTGCAGTGGGAGACGTCTACTTATCTTTTAGTAGAAATAGAAATTTGGTTTTAAGAAATTGTCTTTATGTACCCAGTTTTAGAAAGAATTTAATTTCAGTTTCTAAACTGTTCTTAGATGGATATTCAGTTTCTTTTAGTAACGATGTAGTTATTAAAAGAAATAAAGTGATTATCTGTTCTGGTGTATTAGTTGGCAATTTGTATACTTTAAATCCAATTTCTTCCATGAAGCAAAACATGGAAATTTATAACTCATCTTCTAACTCTAATAAGAGAAAAGAACCTTCGGAAATGAACCAAGCATATCTTTGGCATCTAAGGCTTGGTCATATTAACTTAAGTAGGATTCAGAGGCTTATAGCCGATGGACTTTTGGGTTCATTAGAGTTGGAAAATTTTCCAACTTGTGAATCTTGCTTGGAAGGTAAAATGACCAAGAGGCCTTTTAAGGCCAAGGGGTATAGAGCCAAAGAAGTGTTAGAATTGGTTCACTCTAATTTGTGTGGTCCTATGTCTGTCCAGGCAAGAGGAGGTTTTGAATATTTTGTCTCTTTCATAGACGATTATTCAAGATACGGATATATTTACCTAATGCGCCGCAAGTCCGAGTGCTTTGATAAGTTCAAAGAATACAAGGCTGATGTGGAAAAACGATTAGGTAAAAGTATCAAGACACTACGATCTGATCGTGGTGGCGAATACCTCTTAAGAGAGTTTAGGAATTACTTATCAGAGGCCCAGATTCAATCCCAGTACACCCCAACAGAATGGTGTAGCAGAACGAAGGAATAGGACTCTTATGGAGATGGTTAGATCGATGATGAGTTATTCAGAATTACCAAATTCGTTTTGGGGATATGCTCTGGAAACAGCAGTATACGTTCTGAACTTAGTACCTTCTTAATCAGTTTCTTCTACTCCCATAGAATTATAGAATGGGCAAAAACCCAGTCTAAGACATATTCTGATTTGGGGTAGTCCAGCACATGTGCTGAAACCAGATGCTGATAAGTTAGAATCCCGTACAGAAGTTCGCGTGTTTGTAGGATATCCCAAAGGAACGAAAGGTGGTTTATTTTATAGTCCTAAAGACCATAAGGTCATTGTTAGCACCAATGCCCAGTTTATAGAAGAAGACTATATAATGGATCACAAGCCCAGTAGCAAAGTTGTTTTAGAAGAACTCCGAGAGGACACGTCTACTTCAGTACCAACAGTACAAGATGAAGTACCACAAGAGACTGCAACACGTGTCACACATGATACACAACCACAGACAGTGCCTCGTCGTAGTGGGAGGGTTGTGAGGCAACCTGAAAGATTCATGTTTTTGGGAGAGTCTTCGGACTTGATCCCGGGTAAACATGAACCTGATCCCCGGACATATGACGAAGCACTCCATGATATAGATGCAGCATCTTGGCAAAAGGTAATGAATTCTGAAATAGAGTCTATGTACTCTAATAAGGTCTGGGAGCTTGTAGAACCACCTGATGGTGTAAAAGCCATTGGATGCAAGTGGATCTACAAAAGGAAAAGAGGGACAGACGGGAAGGTAGAAACCTTCAAAGCTAGGCTTGTTGCGAAAGGGTACACTCAGAAAGAGGGAATCGATTATGAGGAGACCTTTTCACCGGTGGCCATACTTAAGTCTATCCGGATACTCTTATCCATTGCTGCTCATATGGATTATGAGATTTGGCAAATGGATGTCAAGACAGCTTTCCTTAATGGAAGTCTTGAAGAGAACATCCATATGAAGCAACCAGAAGGGTTCATTGAAAAAGGCAAAGAGCATCTAGTGTGCAAGCTCAATCGGTCCATTTATGGACTAAAGCAAGCTTCAAGATCTTGGAACATCGGTTTAATGAAGTAATCCAGTCATATGGATTTATTCAAAGTCGGATGAGTCTTGTGTATATAAAAAGTGTGAAACGTAGTGGTATTTCTTTTACTATCGTAGATGATATTTTGTTAATTGGCAACAATGTCAAAGTATTATCGGACGTAAAGGTATGGTTGTCCAAACAATTTGATATGAAGGACTTATGAGATTGTGCACACATTCTTGGGATCAAAGTTATAAGGGATCGTAAGAAAAGAATGTTGTGTCTATTCCAAGCTTCATATATAGATACAATCCTTGCTCGTTTTAGCATGCAGTCAAGAAAGGTTTCTTACCTTTTAGGCATGGAGTAGCTCTATCTAAAGAGATGTCTCGAAGGCGTCGAAAGAGATAGAGGACATGAAAGCAGTTTCTTATGCTTGGTTGTAGGAAGCCTAATGTATGCAATCTATATACGACCAGATATCTCTTTTGCCGTGGGCATGGTCAGATATCGAGTAACCCTGACAAGGACATTGGATTGCGGTAAAACATATATTAAAGTACACGAGAAGGACTAGAGATTATATGCTAGTTTACCAAGACGATCTACTCCACATGGGTTACAGGATTGATTTCCAATCGAGATAGGGACAACGATGAAGTCTACATCGGGCTATGTGTTTACTTTAGGAGGTGGAGCCATTTCATGGAGGAGTGTTAAGCAATGCGTTTTGGACTCAACCATGGAAGCTGAGTATGTAGCCTCTGAGGCGGCTAAAGAAGCGGTATGGCTCGGGAACTTTCTAATGGACTTAGATGTGATTCTGGTTTGCCCAAAATCATCACAATTTATTGTGATAATAGCGATGCGATTGCAAACTCGAAGGAACCACGAGCTCGTAAGGCAAGTAAACATATAGAGCGCAGTACCACCTGATACGAGATATCGTGAGCGAGGAGAAGTTGTCATCGCCAAGATTGCATCAGTGAGATAACCTGGCGGATCCTTTCACTAAGGCCCTTCCAAGCTTTCGATCGGCATGTGGAGGAATGAGAATCGGATGTATGGTAGAAGATATGGCAGCTTAGTCATTAGTATAAGTGGTAGATTGTTGGAGTGTATACTGAAAGCCTAAGCTTTGTAAACATTCATTATGAATAAAGAATCACATTTGGTCAAATTGTCTACATTTGTTTGTAGTTGTTCATTTAATTTATATTGTAGATAACATAGTATGTGGTGTCACATACAGAAGATGATGTTATCAGTACCTTATAAATTATAAACAGTAGCTCACGTCTAAAATGGAAAGGAACAAACCATTAGAAGGTCGTAGTGTAATTAGGTATTAGTTTATCTTGACTATATAATTACACTAGTACACTCAGAGTGTATTGAGTAGGACCATTTGAGGTCGTTTCTTTTATACTGACTTTATAAAGGAACAAAGACCTCGGTTATTATGGAAGTGTGTGCTCTTAATCCTAATATAATAACAAGCACATATATTTGATATTTATTTCTTTAATTTATCAATGGGTGAGATTTAATTCGATGAATCAATAAGCCCGATAAGTTGGGAAATGATATCACTTATAGTGTGTGTTGTTGATTATAAAAAGAAACTGTGTCCTAGAGATACTAGGTTGATAATGTCCCCAAGAGGAGCTCATAAGGATTATCATGTTAAACCCTGCAAGTGGACTTAGTCTGACATGACGATAAGGTTGAGTGGTACTACTCTTGGACTTAGATATTAATTAAATGAGTTGTCAGTAACTCACTTAATTATTGGACATTCGATATCTTAAACACAGGGAGACTAACACACTCATAATAAGAAGGAGCCCAAAAATGTAATTTGGGATTGGTGCAGTAGTTCAATAATAGTTCTCTAGTGGAATGAATTATTATTGATAAAATTAAGTTGTGTGTTAGGGGCAAACACGGGATGCTTAATTTTATCGGGAGACCAAAACCAATTCCTCCTCTCGGTCCCTATTGTAGCCTCTTATTTATAGAGTACTATACCCACCTATACCCACCTTCTATACCCACCAATAGGGGGCCGGCCAAGCTAGCTTGGGAACCAAGCTAGGGCCGGCCTAGGTATAAATTGGGGTGGCCGGCCCTAGCTTGAACCCAAGATAGTGGGGCCGGCCAAATTAAATTAAAAAGGAATTTTAATTTTAATTTTTATTATGTGGAAGAAATAATTTATTAAAGAGAATTAAAATTAAAATATCTCTCTTGTAAAAGATCTACAAAAGATTAAAGAAAGAGATTAGATCTCTTTCCTTATTTGTAGATTGGTGAGATATTTTATTTTTTCTTTAAAATTATCCACATGTTGATAAAATTAAAATTATAGAAATTTCCTTTTATCAACCATGAAGAGATTTTTAAAGAGAAATTTTAATTTTTAAAATTTCCGGAAACAAATTAGGAAGTTTTAATTTTTGATTAAAACTTGTCTTTTGATATGAGGCCATTAGAATTTAATTGGAAATTTTATTTTATTTTTCTCAATTAAATCATGTCAAGAAATTAAGGAAATTTTATTGTAATTAAATTTCCTAATTTGCTAGGCCAATAAAAGAAGGGGTGAGGGTGCCTTCATGAGACACAACCTCTATTATTTTCTCTCCCTCTTTTCCTTGGTGTTGTGGCCGGCCATCATCATCTCCCTCTCTTCCTCTTGTGGTGGCCGAACCTCTCTCTCCCCTTGGAGCTCTTGTGGTGGCCGGATACTACTTGGAGAAGAAGAAGAAGAAGGAGAGAAAGCTAGCATCTCTTGGAGCTTGGTTGGTGTTTTGATCTTCTTCCTTGGTGAAGCTTCTTGATTGTGGCCGAACCTAGCTAGGAGAAGAAGAAGGTGGTTGGTGGTTTCTCATCTTGGAAGATCGTTGCCCACACAACGTCCGAGGTTAGAAGAGCAATACGGTAGAAGATCAAGAGATTTTTCTACAAGGTATAAATAGTAATTTTTCTTTCCGCAACATACTAGTTATTTATGGAAATAATACCAAATACAAGAGGCTTACGTTCTAGAATTTCAAATATGTTTTTCGATGTTGTGTTCTTTTGTTTTTTCTTTTCCTTATGATTTGATTGTTCTTTTCGGTTAACCTAAAGTTATTTTAGGAAATTAAATATTAGGTTTCTATAAAAGGTTTTGTCTAGTCGGTGGTGGTTGCTCCCATATCCAAGAAGGCCGTGTGCCTCGCCACGTCAGTACTGGGAACTAATTATGGAAATTAATATTTAATGGAATTAATAACTTAAGGTGATTTGGGTCGAACGTGTTAAGTTCCGCAGGAGATCCAAGTCAAAACCTAAAAGAACAAATAGATTAAGTTTTGGATCAAACGTGTTAAGTTCCGCAGGCGATCCAAAATTTAATTTAAAAGAACACATGGTAGCTAGGAAAAGGTTCAGATCTTTGTACAAAATTTTTGTACAGTGGAACTGTTGGGACCTTGACGTCCGTTAGAGGGGGGGGGGGTGAATAGCGTCTCACCCAAATCGTTGCTTCCTACAATGGTTAGTGTGCACAGCGAAAATACAAGATAAACACTAACAATAGAAAGCAAACCTAACACGTTGATTTAACGTGGTTCGGAGATAAAGCTCCTACTCCACGGCTATCCGTAAGGTGGACGATCCCGATCCGTCGGTGGATGATTCCCCGGAGAACTTCCGGCTAGCTCGCGTAGCTCCTTGTGGGTGGAGAAACCTCGCCACAACCTCGTACAAGCACGCTATATCACTTGGGCACTTGGAGACTCTAATTAGGGTTAACCACCACTAATTTCGTCAACTTCAACCAAGCTTCCAATGCTTGGTTATATAGGCCACGGGTTAGAAAACCCCGCCTACCAGTCGACTGCCAAAACATGCAGTCGACTGCCCTTCGTGGAAATTCGACCGTTGCAGCCCAACGGCTCGATACCAACCCTCTGTTCGCTACCAGTCGACTGCACCAGTCGACTGATGAAACCACCAGTCGACTGCTACAGTACTGCTACAGTAAATCCTAATTTTGAAATTTTACCCCGGGTACATTCACTCAGCACTCGTTCTCGCCCGACCAACCTAGACCTAGCCTTCTAGCCTTCTCCATCAGCCTTGCGTCCCTCGGATGCCTCCCCATCCTTCACGTCTTGCCTTCTGGAGCTTCCATCGACCTTGTCATTGTTGTCGGGTCTTCCTTTGCCAAGAGGTCGCGCCTCCGGGACTTTATCCATTGCCAAGTCACACTTGGACTTACGTTGCCAAGACTACATGCTTGGACTTACACCGCCAAGACTCATCCTTGGACTTTCCTCCTTTGCCAAGATCACACTTGGATTTACGTTGCCAAGACTACATGCTTGGACTTACACCGCCAAGACTCACCCTTGGACTTTCCTTGTTGTACCTGTATCCTGCACACTCACAATGCATATCAAATACAACAATAAACCTAACTTAAACCTTTGCCCAAACATCTAAACCTAGGGTACCCAGATTGCTCCAACAATCTCCTCCTTTTTGATGTTTGGCAACCCGTTTAAGTTAGGGAAACAATATAGTAATACATATGCAAATAAATATATGTAATCTACACATGCATAAATCATGGAACCTAATCCTAGGCTCCCCCTTCACCTAAGCTCCCCCTTGAGCTAGGATTTCTTGCAAAGGTAAACTTCTCCCCCTTTGCTAATAAATGAGCAATCGCTCCCCCTTCACCTAAGCTCTCCCTTGAGCTAGGATTTCTTGCAAAGGTATATAAGTTTCCCACTTAAACCTAAACTTCTCCCCCTTTGCCATACATCAAAAAGAGCTCCAACAATATCCCAATTATTGGACTCTTTGACCTCTAATGACCATAAACACTATGTATTAATCCCCCATAAGATTACATATATGTTCACCACTCTTTTGGTCATTTTCTAATGCTTGAAAAACATTTTCAGACCGTATCAGTCGACTGCAAGAAGTACCAGTCGACTGCCCCCATGAAAACGAGCTTACAGAGACATTCTGTGCTCGTGAACAGTGTTACCAGTCGACTGGTAAATGTACCAGTCGACTGGTACACTATTCATGAAAAAATCAGCTTTTTCTATCCAACTTCATAAATGCGCCAGAAATTTCACAGACCTCCAAAAATTCCCAAATTTTATGGAGAGGTCTATTTTAACCTTGTCTACTTGGGAAAAATATATATAAAAATATATTTATCACAGATCCCAAGATTGACATAAAATTCAAAACTAGCTAAATGGTTCAATTAAACCTTGACCTAAAGTCCTAGTTTTGGCTTCCTCTTGATGTATCTGCCCATACTAAACCATAATGCATTACTAGCATTAGTTTATATGGCATCTCTACATCAAAAACTAATTTTCATGCAATATGAACCCAATTCATATTTCTATGCATGAAACTCAACTCAATTGTGCCAACCCACTATGTTAGAGACTTAAGTCCATCTCCTAACCACTTGGCACATTTGATAACCCATCTACCATGGGTCCCAAAGGCTCTTCCTAACCTTAGGAATCTTAACCTTAGTCACCTCCCTTGGTGATTCATCCACTATGGCTAGGCCACTTCGGTGCACCTCGGGTGATACTTGGCCTACAAAACTCATCTTCTTAACCTTAGACACATTGTCTTTGGTTAATTTCTTCTTGTCCTTAACCTTGGACATCCCATCCTTGCCATAATTATATGCCACCCTAGCATATTCTGTTGGATCGAGACCACGCTAGAGGGGGGGGGGGGGTGAATAGCGTTCGTGGCTATTTCTTTCGATTCGTAAAACAAATGAGTAAAAACGCAGCGGAATGAAGAAATAACAAACACAGAGAGACAAGGAGATTTACTTCATTTGGAGCCTAAGGCGACTCCTACTCGAAGGCCCGCGATCCTTGATCGCTTTCCGTGGGCAACAACTATAAGCACGATAAAAATATTACAGACTAATTACAATTCAAAAGCAGTAAACAGATTATACCGACAACAAAAACTAAATCCGAAGCTCCGGGTTGTCGGGGTGTCGTTCAAGCACTTCTGGATAGTCTTTGTTGCAGAGAGATTGCTTAGAAGATTGTTATTCAAGCCGCACCTCGACCCTTCTTTTATCTGAAGTTAGGCGCTGGATCCCTTGGGCGCTGGAAGTGTGCCAACCAACCAGGATGCTCACGTGGCGAGTCTGGCGAGGATAAAGTTTGGTCGGGCGCGGACCTCTTCCGGCGCTGGACCTCAGTGCCGGATCCATCCGGGCGCCGGACGGCGGGTTCCTCACCGCAAACAAAGGTTAGTCCGAGCAAAATCCCTGCAAGGCAGTGTTAGAATAAGATAAAACATTGTAAAGAAGAATTAGCAGTCTTGATTGTCAAGTCGACTTGGTTCCAATGGAAATCCTAGGTCGATTCCAAGCCCTCTTTCCCTCTACGGGGCGTCCTCACCTACTCCTCAAGAGATTTACATTGCGATCGATCCTCAGTTACTGGACTTTTCTTAGCACTCGGCGCTTGGACTTCTGCTGGACATCCGCTTCTCGGCTAGTCCAGTCTTTCACCTGGTTCGCGACACCAGGACTTTCCGCCTAGGGTTACCACCCCCTAGGATTTTTTCCTGAAGCCATCGACCTGCCAAGACTTTCCGCATAGGGTTACCACCCCCTATGACCTAGTGTTACCACCCCCTAGGGTTTTCCACCTGCCTAACCGCAGCTAGGACTTTCCTGAAATACTCATTCAAACATGTTAGATCACACACTAACTTAACTTTGAATCCTTTGCCATTATCAAAACTAAGGTTCGATCGTTGGATGCTTCTGCACCAACAATCTCTCCCTTTTTGATAATGGCAACCAAAATTCAATGTTAAGTAAAAATGATGCAGTTATATATAAGCACAAGAAGCGTGATATAAAAAAAATAAGCATAAACATAGCTCCCCCTTAATACAGGCTCCCTTTAAAATATTTTCTTTGAATTTCTATTTTATTTCTTTCTTTGAATTTCTCTACTCTCCCCCTTTGCCATATATAAAAAATGAGCTAGTTTTGAAAAACCTAATTTTTCAAGACAAAATTTTAGCAGAAAACCTTTTAACTTAGGCAAGGAGCGAGGTAATATAGCAATATTTTTCAAAATTTTCAACTTCAGAAATTTAACAAAGTTTTCAACTTCAGAAATTTTAAGCAAAAAAAAAATTTTAACTTCAGAAATTTTCTAACAAAAATTTTCAACTTCAAAAATTTGCTAAAGAGATTTTCAACTTTAGAAATTTTCAAAAAAAATTTAACTTCAGAAATTTTCTAAAAAATATTCAACTTCAAAAATTTGCTAACAAGATTTTCAACTTCAGAAATTTTCAAACAAAATTTTCAACTTTAAAGATTTTCAAGCAGAATTTTTAAAAAAATTTCTTGAAAGAAAATATTCAGGTTTTTTAAAGAAAATTTCCAAAGGAAATTTTTTTTTCAAGCTTTAAATAATTTTCAAAAAACTTGACGAATTTTCGAAGAGGTTTCAGATTAAATAACTTTTTAAGAAAACAATTTAGAATAGAGGATACTAGAAAATTTGGAGAAAGGTTTTGAAAGGACTGCTTTGACATGTGTTTCAAAATTCTTAAGGCAAAGGAGAAGTGATAACCTTTCTTGTTGATAGAATGTCATTTTGTTTTAGTAAGGTATCAGAGCCCTACAGTCCCAGCATGAGTAAAGATTTGTTTTGATCAGGTATCAGATCCCTTAAGTACAGACATGCTAAAACTTATTATTTCCTTCACCAATTGTCTAACCGTTTAGCTACTTGCTGATTGCCTAGAGGGCAACAGTGTTCACTTGGTTAGTCAAGTCAAGTCAATTGATCCAGTTAGATTGTACTAAGGCTGGAAGACTTGATTTGATTACTGTTAATCATGTATTTAACGCCCAGACTCATATTGATGCACATAAATAAGCATTCTTGAGTCCAGGCTGTACCCTATGCATCTCACACCGTTCTATGTTTTACAAACACAATCAAGGTAAACATAGGTGTTTGTGAGATGCTCTGGCTGAGTCCTGGGGGAACATGATTTCTAGGGTGAAATCCTAGACTAAATCCAACTTTTGAAAGTCTAGCAAAGTGGGGATTTTGGAAAATCAGTTTTGCCTAGAAGTTATAAAAAAAATGTGACTAAAAATTGAGTTTAGAATAATTTTGAAATTGAGTTTAAAATAATTTTGAAATTAAGTTTAAAATAATTTTGAAATTGAGTTTAAAATAATTTTGAAATTGAGTTTAAAATGATTTTGAAATTGAGTTTAAAATGATTTTGAAATTGAGTTTTAAATAATTTTGAAATTGAGTTTTAAAATAATTTTGAAATTGAGTTTAAAATAATTTTGAAATTGAGTTTAAAGTAATTTTGAAATTGAGTTTTAAAATAATTTTGAAATTGAGTTTAAAATAATTTTGAAATTCAGTTTTAAAATAATTTTGAAATTGAGTTTAAAATAATTGCTTAGTCATCTCACCCGATCTAAATTTTCGATCAGGTAATCCTATAATTGTTGTGAGATGAATTGAGGTTCAGTTTAAGGAGTTGGTTTAACTTTGTGTTAGATTCAGGTTTAGCTTTGGGTTTAACAAGTAAGCATTCTTTGGATAAACTTCTGGGCTATGGTGAGTCACAAGGAACTCATTAAAGTAACCATGCCTTCGAGGTTTTCCAAATAGTCCTACCCATTGAGCTTAATACTAAACCTTGGTCTAACTAGTTAGGATCCATTTAAGGGTAGCTTCGGTCAGTTCCACTTGGCCAAATGCACCAGGTCGAAGCCATATCTTCCTAGACATGCGATGCCCAAGCTTCCCTAACGTACTATCATCCAAAAACTTCACCGGTACCGTGGGTCAAGTTAAACCTAGCCCATTTTATCTAACCTTAATTACCCTGCCGGGTAGTCTGCTCTTGGTTACCCTTATCGGGTGGATTAAGTTTGGAGGTGCCAGATAATCTGGAGCCTTCCTTTGGATTTTTGATTTAATTAAATTCGATTTTAACTTGATTTTAATTTAATTAATATAATTTCGATATTTTAATTTTGAATTTAATTTTGAATTTTGAATTTAATTTTTGAATTTAAAATTTAATTTTGAATTTTAAATTTCTGAATTTAATATTTAATTTCGAATTTTTAATTTTTGAATTTATTATTTAACTTCGAATTTTGAGTTTATAGGTTAATTTTGAAATTTTTTTTTTAATTTAAATTTTTAATATCGTTTTTCTTTTTGCTCCCCCTGTATCATGGCCTCGATATGGTCTATCGAGGTAGTGTATTTGATCCTTCGGGACCCAGTATTGACCAAGTCCAACTTGATTGATCAATTTGGACTTGGGGACCCATGCTTGGACTGAGTTACTACTTTGTTTGTATATTAAGGATAAGTAAGATTTATATTTACTTTTATATCCCAGCCCAGTTCTATTGTCAATGGCCCTTTGTGTCCCAAGAATTAAGTCCAAGTTCTTGGAGCCCAAAGAAAACCGTTCTAAGGTAGTTTTTAAATCTTTAACCTGATTTTTTAGACTTGAATTTTCTTCCTCAAGTTTTTGAACTTGAGTTGGAAATTCAGTCTAACTCTGGTCAGGTAAGGGTTTAGTGTCAGCCACTTCTTTAAGGACAGTTATTTCCTTTAGAAGTGACTTAACTTTCAGGTTTGACTTAGCTAATTTGCGCAATAAATAACTAACTAAAATGTTTAACCGGGAGATACTTACAGCGGGGTTTGGTCCTTCGGTAACGGATACGGATCCGTGGCTTTGCTCGGACTCCGCCTCAGACTCGCTCTCGCTTCCGGATTCGACGATTTGGTCCCGGGCCATTAATGCGAGTAGACTCGTCTGATCGAGCTCGTCGTCGTCGTCCTCCGATGAGGATTCGTCCCATGTTGCCTTAAGGACCTTTTTCTTTCTTTGCTTTTTGACCTCCTTCAGGTTAGGGTAGTTGGATTTGATGTGCCCTTTTTGGTTGCACCCGTAGCATGTAACTTCAAACTTCATCTTTGAGTTCTGTGAACCTTCCTTCGTTTTCACTGCCTTCTTTAGATCTCTTTTGTTGAAGCCCTTCGTCTTGTAGAGCTTCTTTACGAGGTTTATCAGCTCGGTTGTAATTTCAATGTCTTCATCGTCTGAGTCTGGTTCATCTTCCGACTCCGGTTCCGTTCTTCGTCGTGATCTCGGTTCCCGTGTTCGACTTGTACCTGCAACCAACGCAATACCTTTCTCGGTTGGCTGTGCATTAGTCTGCTCATGAAGTTCAAATTCACAAAATAATTCGTCTAATTTTAATGAAGACAAGTCCTTGGAAACTTTGTAGGCATCTACCATTGATGCCCACAATGTGTTCCTTGGAAATGAGTTTAAAGCATACCTTATGACGTCCCGATTCTCTATCTTCTGCCCGATTCCGTGAAGAGAATTGAGGATGTCTTGGATTCTCGCATGTAGGGAACTCGCCGTCTTGCCTTCCTGCATCTTTAGATTATATAATTTATTAAGTAAAAGATCTCTTTTACTTACCTTGGCGTCGTTAGTGCCTTCGTGGAGTTCGACTAGCTTTTCCCAGAGCTCCTTTGCGGAAGAGAATGGGCCGACCCTGTTGAGTTCTTCTTTGGAAAGGCCGCACTGGAGGGTGCAGGTAGCTTTGGCGTCGGCTTCCACCTTTTTGATTAGAGGGGCGTCCCACTTCTCGCAGGGAGTTGGTTTGCCGTCGTCATCGGAAGGTAGCTGAAGTCCCGTCTTAATGATCATCCATGTTTCGAACTGGATCTTCAGATACGTCTCCATTCTTCCCTTCCAGTAACCGAAATCATCTCCGGAGAATAGTGGGGGACGAACAGTACTGAACCCCTCTTGTTGAGCCATTTGTAATATGCAACAAGAACAACAAAAATATATGTTCCAAGACTAAGTCTTGGATTAGTAATCTTGAGGAATAAAGAATAGTAATAATAACGAGCTCGAGTGGTGTTGTACCAACTTGAGCAAAACCAATCGATAAAAGAATTAGAATAAAGCTATAAGGCTATATTCTAATTGACTCCGAAAAATATAAAATACCACGAAAAATTTGTTTTGAAAGGTGGTTGCACCAATTCAAAACGACCCCGCTCTGATACCGGCCAATTGTTGGATCGAGACCACGCTAGAGGGGGGGGGTGAATAGCGTTCGTGGCTATTTCTTTCGATTTGTAAAGCAAATGAGTAAAAACGCAGCGGAATGAAGAAATAACAAACACAGAGAGACAAGGAGATTTACTTCGTTCGGAGCCTAAGGCGACTCCTACTCAAAGGCCCGCGATCCTTGATCGCTTTCCGTGGGCAACAACTATAAGCACGATAAAAATATTACAGACTAATTACAATTCAAAAGCAGTAAACAGATTATACCGACAACAAAAACTAAATCTGAAGCTCCGGGTTGTCGGGGTGTCGTTGCAGCACTTTCTGGATCGAGTCGTTAGCAGCTTGTCGCAGAGAGATTGCTTAGAAGATTGTTATTCTGAAGCTGCACCTCGACCCTTCTTTTATATGAAGTTCCGGGCGCCTGGATCCCTTCCGGGCGCTTGGAGTGTGACATGGCCAACCAACCAGGATGCTCCACGTGGCGAAGTCGCGGCAGGGATAAAGTTTGGTCCCGGGCGCCCGGACCTCTTCCGGGCGCCTGGACCTCCGGGTGCCCGGATCCATCCCGGGCGCCCGGACAGCCTTTTTCCAGCAGGTTCCTCACCTGCAAACAAAGGTTAGTCCGAGCAAAATCCCCTGCAAGACAATGGTAGAATAAGATAAAACATTGTAAAGAAGAATTGACAGTCTTCGGACTGTCTGAGTCTGACTTCGGATTTCCAACCGGAAATCCTAGGTCGACCCGACGCCTACTGTTCCCTCTACGGGGAACGCGCCTTCACCTACTCCACTCAGGAGATTTACCTGTTGCCAGTCGATCCTCCAGATTGACTGGACTTTTGCTTAGCACTCGACGCTTCCGGACTTCCTGCTGGACATCCGCTTCCCGGCTAGTCCAGTCTTTCACCTGGTTCGCGACACCAGGACTTTCCACCTAGGGTTACCACCCCCTAGGATTTTTGCCTGAAGCCATCGACCTGCCAAGACTTTCCGCATAGGTTACCACCCCCTATGACCTAGGGTTACCACCCCCTAGGGTTTTCCACCTGCCTAACCGCAGCTAGGACTTTCCTGAAATACTCATTCAAACATGTTAGATCACACACTAACTTAACTTTGAATCCTTTGCCATTATCAAAACTAAGGTTCGATCGTCGGATGCTTCTGCACCAACATATTCCTTCTTATTGGCCTTGGATGACTCTCCCTTGTCCTTGGTCACACCTCTCTTACCAATGTCATGTGCTACCTTAGCAGTTGACCTCCTCTTGGTCTTGGAGGGACCTAATTTGACATTTTTGGGTCTTTGACCACCCAAATACATATCAAGTCCTTTAGGTCCAATAATGAACCTCTCTAGGATTTTCTCCATTTCCTCAAGCTTTGTCTTCAAGGCTTGATTTTCCAATTCTAGGGTTCTAACCCTAGAATCAACATGTCCATCATGGACATTTCTAGACCTACCCTTCCTAGGCATGTGTCTCCCCTTCTTGGGATTAATGCTTAGGTTTTCACCCACTTTCCTTCCCTTAGGCAAAGTGGTTTGGGTCTTATTAGGTCTACCCTTAGTGTATGATTTCTTAGGGTTATCTACCATGTTAACCCTATTTCTATCATTATACCTAAATCCATGATTATGCTTAGGTAAATAATCTACATTATTTCTAACAAGCATATAAGAATTGGAGATTGGATTAAACTTCAAAATAGGGATTACCTTCCCTTTTACCTTTGAAGCTCCCCCTTGACTTGTGCTCCTCTTCTTTTCCCATTTCTTCAAGTGCGCCAATTTCTTGAGCTCTCCTCTCCTTGGGCACTTTGTGTGGTAGTGACCCCACTCACCACATGTAAAGCACCTAATGTGCTTCTTCTCCTTCTTCTTCCTACAACTCACATTAGTTTCTAAATTAACTTTAGTGAGTTTAGGGTTTACCTCCTTTACCTTCTTGAGCGAAGGACACCTACTCTTGTAGTGGCCCATCTTACCACACTCAAAGCATTTGATGTGATCCTTTGTGCTCTTCTTGGTAGTTGAGGTGGAGGGTTGAGCTTCCAAGATCTCCTCTTCCTTGGATTGTTCTTCTTCCTTTTCACTTGAAGATGTGGACGGTTCCACTTCTTCCTCCCTTGAAGATGTGGATGATACCTCCTCATCTTCCTTCTCTTCCTTTTCCTCCTCGAATGTTGACCTCTTGTCAACATCGGATTGGTCCTTCTCCTCTTGGACCAATGAGTCCTTCTCCTTGGGTTCCTCCTCTTCTTGGATTTGTGAAGGACTCTCGTGAAGCGCAATTACCTTTTTCCAAAGGTCACTTGCATTCTCGTATTCACCTACATTCAATATCGCATTAGGAGGTAATAAATTAATTAAAATTCTAGTTACCTCCTTGTCCGTCTCCGATTGCTCCCTTTGCTCATCGGTCCAATATCGACGTCGAAGACGCTTTCCCTTCTTGTCCATTGGAGCTTTAAACGGGTCCTCCAACGCAATCCATTGGTTCCAATTCATTTGGAACCACATCTCCATGCGCTTCCTCCAATAGTCGAAGTCCTCGCGCTCGTATGGAGGTGGGATTCGGATGTCCCATCCGAGAGGTCCCTCCGACTCCATCTTCTTCCTCTAGCCGCTCTCTTGGCGATTAGTCCAACAAGAGCTCACCTAGCTCTGATACCACTTGTTGGGACCTTGACGTCCGCTAGAGGGGGGGTGAATAGCGTCTCACCCAAATCGTCGCTTCCTACAATGGTTAGTGTGCATAGCGGAAATACAAGATAAACACTAACAATAGAAAGAAAACCTAACACGTTGATTTAACGTGGTTCGGAGATAAAGCTCCTACTCCACGGCTGTCCGTAAGGTGGACGATCCCGATCCGTCGGTGGATGATTCCCCGGAGAACTTCCGGCTAGCTCGCGTAGCTCCTTGTGGGTGGAGAAACCTCGCCACAACCTCGTACAAGCACGCTATATCACTTGGGCACTTGGAGACTCTAATTAGGGTTAACCACCACTAATTTCGTCAACTTCAACCAAGTTTCCAATGCTTGGTTATATAGGCCACGGGTTAGAAAACCCCGCCTACCAGTCGACTGCCAAAACATGCAGTCGACTGCCCTTCGTGGAAATTCGACCGTTACAGCCCAACGGCTCGATACCAACCCCCTGTTCACTACCAGTCGACTGCACCAGTCGACTGATGAAACCACCAGTCGACTGCTACAGTACCGCTACAGTAAACCCTAATTTTTAGATTTTACCCCGAGTACATTCACTCAGCACTCGTTCTCGCCCGACCAACCTAGACCTAGCCTTCTAGCCTCCTCCATCAGCCTTGCGTCCCTCGGATGCCTTCTCATCCTTCACGTCTTGCCTTCTGGAGCTTCCATCGGCCTTGTCATTGTTGTCGGGTCTTCCTTTGCCAAGAGGTCGCGCCTCCGGGACTTTATCCATTGCCAAGTCACACTTGGACTTACGTTGCCAAGACTACATGCTTGGACTTACACCGCCAAGACTCATCCTTGGACTTTCCTCCTTTGCCAAGATCACACTTGGATTTACGTTGCCAAGACTACATGCTTGGACTTACACCGCCAAGACTCACCCTTGGACTTTCCTTGTTGTACCTGTATCCTACACACTCACAATGCATATCAAATACAACAATAAACCTAACTTAAACCTTTGCCCAAACATCAAAACCTAGGGTACCCAGATTGCTCCAACAGGAACCTCTAGGCTTTCCGAGTAGCAACCAACACGGTGAAGGCCTTTGCAAAAGAGAAAGCTAGAGGTGCAAGGCTTTGGGCGCGCCCCTGCCGATCCTTTCGTAGTGCGGTCTGGCGCCCAGACAGAGTCCAGGCGCCTGGAGCGGGGCGGTGGGGCGGGGCGCCCGGAGTCGAATACCAAGGGTGCCCGCCCTTGGTTTCTGAATTTAAGTTTAAGTTAAATTTTAGGTTAATTTGAATTTTAAATTAATTTGATTTGAATGTTTAAGTTAATTTAATTTTAAGTTAATTTAGGTTTGATTTAAGTCAATTTAGGTTAATTTAAATTTTAAGTTAAGTTTAATTTAAATTAAATTTTAAGTTAATTTAATTAAGTTAGTTTTAAATTTTAATTTAAGTTTTAGATTAAGTTGAGTTTTAGTTAAGTTAATTTTTAATTTAAATTAAGTTAAGTTTTAGTTATGTTAATTTTAAATTTCAATTTAATTTAATTTTTAATTTTAAGTTTAATTTAATTTTAAGTTTAAGTTAATTTTAAGTTTAAGTTTAATTTAATTTATAATTTTAAAGATAATTTATAATTTTAAGTTTAATTTAATTTTTAATTTTTTTTAATTTAAATTAAATTAAATTTTTTTATTTTTAATTTAAATTTAAATTAAGTTTAATTTAATTTTAAGTTTAGTTTATTTTTTTAATTTAAGTTTAATTTAATTTTAAGTATACATTTAATTTAATTTTAATTTTAAGTTTAAGTTTAATTTAATTTTAAGTATACATTTAAGTTAATTTTTAATTTAATTTTAAGTTTAAGTTTAATTTAATTTTAAATTTTAAGTTTAATTTTTTAATTTAATTTTAAATTTAATTTTAATTTTTAGTTTAAGTTAATTTTAAATTTTATGTTTTTTAAAATTTAATTTAATTTAATTTTTAATTTTTAATTTTTAATTTTTAATTTTAAGTTTAATTTATTTTTTTAAGTTTAAGTTTAATTTAATTTTTAATTTAAGTTTAATTTAATTTAAGTTTACGTTTAATTTAATTTTTAACTTTAAATTTAAATTAATTTTAAAATTTACGTTTATAATTTTAAGTTTAATTTAATTTTAATTTTAAGTTTAATTTAATTTTTTAACTTTAACTTTAAGTTTAATTTAATTTTTGATTTAAGTTTAATTTAATTTTAAGTTTAAGTTTAATTTAATTTAAATTTTAAGTTTAATTTAATTTTTAATTTTAATTTTAATTTTAATTTAATTTTTAATTTTTAATTTTTAATTTTAATTTTAATTTTAATTTTAATTTAATTTAATTTTAAGTTTAATTTATTTTTTAAGTTTATGTTTAATTTAATTTTTAAGTTTAAGTTTAATTTAATTTTTTAATTCTAAGTTTAATTTAATTTTTAATTTTAAGTTTAAGTTTAATTTAATTTTAAGTTTAAGTTTAATTTAATTTTAAGTTCTTAGTTATCTCACCTGATTTATGTTTTCAATCAGGGAATCCTATAATTTTGTGAGATGAGTTAAGTTCAATTTCAGGATTTGGTTTAAACTTGTGTTAGATTCAAGTTTAGTTTTGGGTTCAACATATAGACATTCTTTGGATAAACTTCTGGACTATGGTGAGTCACTTGGACATCATTAGAGTAACTATGCTTTCGAGATTTTTTAAATTGTCTCATCCACTGAACTTAGTACAAAATCTTAGTCTAACTAGTTAGGATTCATAAGGGGTGGCTTCAGTTAGTTCTACTAAGCTAAATGAATCAGGTCAAAGCCATATCTTCCTAATCATGTATAGACAGAGCTTCCCTAACCTACTATCATTCAAAACTTCACCAGCACCGTAGGTCAAGTTAAACTTTTGTCCTTTTTTACTCTAATCCTAATTACCCTGCCGGGTAGGTTATTTTTGGAGATGCCAACTAGTTTGGAGCCTCCCCTGAATTATTGATCTAGATTTTTTAAGTTTTAGTTTTGGGTTTATATCGATTACTTTTGTAATTATAATAGACTTGATGATAGTTTGGGTTTGAGTTGGTTCTGTAGTTCTTTCTATGATTTGTCTTTAGTTTAGTTGATTTAATTTTATATTTTGGACTTTGATTTGGGTTATTTGATTTTACATAATATATTTTATTTTTGGGTATATAGTATTGGTTAATTTCTATTTGCATGGTTAGGTACACTTTTGAAACCCAAGTTTTCATTTGTGTTTTATTTTGAGTTACGAGTGATATGAATGATTTATTTGTTGAACTGGACTTGTATCCAAGCTCAGATTTATTGTATACAGCTTTTTATTTTTTTAAGAATTAGATCCAAGTTTTTAGATCTAGTTGTAAAATTTTCTAACATCCCTTTAAGTTTGTTAATTTCAATTTTTAATGTTGAGTTTTCTCCTCAAGTTTTACAACTTAATTTGGATTATAATTTTTGATCTGTTCCTTGAAGTGTTGGTTTTCCTCAAGAAGCATTTTATTTTGATTTTGATTTTCAGTTAATTTTTTATTTAAGCATGCAATGATTTTTAAAATTTTTTTACTTAAATTAAGGTATACCTCATCGGAACTTTCGGAAATGAGTACGGACTCGTGGCTTGTTTCGGGTTCGGACCCATCTTCCGATTCGCCTTCTGATTCTGATTGGCAGGCCATCAGCGCGAGGTAACTTCAGTGCTTCTATTCTTCGGCATTCGATTCATTCGAAGATGATTCATCCCACGTCGCCTTGAGTGCTTTCTTCTTGGTTTTTTCGTTCTTCATCTTTGGACACTCATTCTTGTAGTGCCCCTTCTTGTTGCATCTGAAGCAGGTCACATTTTTGTTGTTAGGATCGGTGGTGGAGTTAATCTTCTGCAGGTCTGCTGAAGTTCTTCTTTCTCCTGGTGAATATTTTCTTACCAAGTTCACTAGGTATTCTTTGTCTTCTGGGTCTTGGTTAGACTTACCTTCAGGTTTAGGTTTAGTTCTTGACTTATCTTTGGAGGAACCTGCAAAAAGGGTAATTCCTTTCCCGACCTATTTTGAGTTAGTCTGTTCATGGAGTTCGAGTTCACAAAATAGTTCATCTAGCTTTAATTTGGAAAGATTCCCCAAAATCTTGTAAGCATCCATGATGGATGCCCATAGTGCATTTCGAGGAAACACGTTAAGGGCATACCTTATTAGGTCGCGGCTCTCCATCTGGTGGCTGATGTTGTGAAGCCCGTTGAGGATGTCCTTTATCCTCGCATGGAGTTGACTCGCGATTTTTCCTTCCTTCATTTTTATATTAAATAATTTATTCAGATGAGGTCTCTTTTGGTTACCTTCGCATCGCTGGTTCTCTCGTGCGATTAGTCGAGCTTGTCCCACAATTCCTTTGCATTTTCGTGTGGGTTGATGCGGTTCAGTTCTTCTTTCGTTAGCCCGCACTGGAGGGTGTTGAGAGCCTTGAAATCTATTTGGGCTTTCTTTTTCATCTCCGGATTCCACTGTTCCGGGTTCATCGGAATTCCGACGTTATCGACCGGAGCCTTGTAGCCTCTGGTGATGCTGAACCACTAGTCGAAGCCGGTCTTCAGATAGACCTCATTCGCTTCTTCCAGTACGGGAAGTCGTCACCGTTGAAGACGGGAGGATGGACAGTGCTATGTCCCTCGTTTTGGGCCATTGCTCTTGCACACAATAAAGAAAAATAGAGATGGTCCCAAGACTTTTGATCTTGGATTAGTAGTGTGGGATAAAAATAAAAATATTAAGACTAAATTGGTGTTGCACCAATTCAGATTGATTTGCTATGAGAAAATGTTTCCAAAGAGGTAATTGTACCAATTTGGATTATGTCGAAAAACTTAAAACCAAAAATAAGAAAACAAAAATTTTCACCCCGTTTGTCTGATTGGTGGTTGTACTAAATCAGAGCAGTACCAGCTCTGATACAACTTATTGGATCGAAAAGAATGCTAGAGGGGGGTGAATAGCGATCTTTGAAAAATCGTTATCGAGTCAATGTACGCAGCGGAAAATAATAACGAAAACAACGCTAACACACCAAGTTTTACTTGATTCGGAGTCTTCGTCGACTCTTACTCCAAGGCCCGCACGTGTGAGTGTTTTCATTGGGCAATCCACTAATAGTTCACAAAGAGTTACACAATAAGTACAAGAACTATAAAATAAAATTACCGACAACAAGGAAAATAAAAACTGAGTCGCAGGTTGTTGGAGAAACTTCACATCGTCGCAGGAGCATCTTTGGAGCAGCGCGCAAGAAAGCAGTTGCAGAGAGAAGTTGTGTTTTATGCTCCTGGTGGAAGGCCGCTTACATAGGCAGTTCCGGGCGCCTGTATCCCTTCCGGGCACCTGGACCGTGACGTCAGCCATCCAATCAACGCGCTCCAAGCTGACGACAAGATTGATTTTGGGCATTCCGGACGCCTAGACCGCTTTCAGACGCCTAGACCGCTTCCGGGCGCCCGGATCCCTTCCGAGCGCCCAGACCAACTTTTCCAGCAGCCTTTATTTTTTTGTAAAATGAAGTTAGTCCGAGATTATAAAACTTGTATTACCCTGCAAAACAAGTGTTAGTACAATTATAGTCAAGAGTAGTAATTAGATTCTGTCTGCTCGAGATCAGAATCTAGTCAAGATCTCAACTTATATTTTCCAAATGGATTTACGTTGGATCAACGCCCACTGTTCCCTCAAACGGGGAACGCGTCCTCACCAAGTCACTCTTCTCCAATGACTTACCTTAACTTATCGCTTTGCCAAACATCTGGTCAGCCCGTCGACCTTTCTGGACTTCATGCCAGCTATCCGATCGGCCCATTGACCAAGCTGAACTTCGTGCTAGATATCCGGTCTGCCCGTCGACCTATCTAGACTTTGTACCAACTATCCAGTCAGCCCGTCGACCTAGTTGGATTTCTTGCCAGATATTTGATCAGTCCGTCGACCTATCTGGACTTCTCCTACAACCTTAGTTAAATCGTTAGATCACATTAAACCTAACTAAACTTACTTTGTCATTCATCAAAACTTGAGTTAGACCGTTAGTACAACCTGCACCAACAGAAGCCAGCTCAACATATCCCCTCCGGGACATCACGATTCGATCAATATTTTCACCACCTCATCCGTTGGTCCGTCTGACTTAGTTTTCGGATAGAATCAATACTCATTGGAACGTTAGTCCTCACAAATTCAAGTACAAAAATTGTCTTTTTATCCCAATCGTTATTGTTCGTAATTAATTTTTTTTTATAACGATATTCATCTATTAGCACTACATTGATAGATATCTACGAATTTTAAAGTGTTCTTCACTATACGATGAGGTCAACCATCTCTTTTACTAGTTCAGTTTCGTGTGGTATTCATCTATCAATCCATTGGTATAATAGCCACAATCCATGGGTGTTCCTTATTGTATGATTCACATTGGTACAACATCCATGGTCGACTTCATCAGAATTGAGTTTGTCAATGCGATTTCCTAGTTTATTCCTCACTATATATGATTTGAATCCACTTTTCACAACGTGGCTAATTGTCTCTCGAACTGGTTCATCTCGGTGTCTATCCGAGCAAGAGCAGAGACACCATCTTAAGATTTAGAGAAGAAGGAAGGTCATATATTTAACCATTTTAATCAATGGTTGATTCAATCAACTATAAATTTTCAAATCCAATTTTGCAATCTTTTTTATATATATACACAACTCTTATCACACACCGATTAGCTTGGGTAGATTATTTTTTTAGCTCTGTCTCCATGATTCATCAAGGAGAAAATAAATAGAATTAAGAATAATTTTTGATCTGTTATTTATTGAAGTATAAGCTTATTTATGTAAGTTGTCTAAATGATAATATAAAGATTAAATATAGTATACAATTATAAGCATAGTAATAAATATAATTGATTTGAAAATATTATTTTTATTATTTGATTTATGTCGATCTTGATTGTGATGCTAAATATAATAAATCTCAATTTATTGAAATCAATTCGAGATTATTTTTCATTATTGTCATTACCCTCGATAAACTTAACGAGAGTGTCTGAACGTTGAGTTTGAGTGCTAACTTGGTGAAACACAATCTAGATAATGGCTTGGTAAATTTATCATCAATTTGATCTTTAGTAGAGATGTAAGAAACTAAAAGTTGTTAAGTCGTCACACACTCACAAACAAAATGAAAATCAATCTCTACATGCTTTGTACAAGCATGAAAAATAGGATTTGCCGCAAAATGAGTAGCTCCAATATTATCACACCAGATTTTGGGTGTAACAGTTGAGAAAAAGTGTAATTTTGAAAGAAAAGATTGTAGCCAAATATTTCTGATGTCACATTAGCTATACCTTTATATTGAGCTTCAGTACTTGAGCGAGAGACTATGGGTTGATTCTTTGAAAGCCAGGAAATAAGATTTCGCCCAAGAAATATGACATATCTACTAGTAGAATGTCTATCTTCGGGAATCCAACCCAATCTGTATTTGGTAATCAACTCTCGCGAGGGTTGACGATATAAAAGAAGACCATGTAAAATAATGCCTTTGAGATATCGAAGAATTCTCTTAACACCTTTCCAATGGTGTTCAGTAGGAGTATGTATAAATTGATATGCATGATTGATAGCAAAAACAATATTAGGTCGTTGATCCTATCTGGAACCTGAGTCAGATGAAGGACAGGTGAGCTGTCGCGGACGTTGATGGAGGGGCGACTGAGACACCTTTCACACTTCCAAAAACGGACTCTCACGTGGTGCTGACGGACGACGATGACTGAGCTAGTGGTACCTGAGCTCTGCCCACACTCAGACAAGCATACGGGTGTTAGAGGCCAGAAACCAGGGAAAAAGTTTTCAGAGCAGGTACTTCAACGCTCAAGTCAGGTACTTTTTCCCCAGAAGAACAGTACACGAAGAAGAAAGAAAGTAGAAGACAAGTGCGAATGTGTGAGAGAGCGTACCTGCACAAGGGAGAGGACCTCCCTTTTTATATGACAGTGCGTACCTCCTAGAGCCTGACTAGTGTCAGAGAATGTCGGGTATCAGGAATTGCCGGGTGATGGAGAACACGTGGTATCCTCCTATAGACTGAAGGAAGGTTCCATTCGCAGGTGGCTGCAGACCGTTGAAATATTCCCTGACATTCAGCAGTTATTTTTTAACAGACGGTTACGATTCTCTGACCTCATTGTCCTGTAGCGCCTTGTCTCGACCAGGCATGAATAGGGTAGTTCGGGATGACTAGTCGGGTATAATGTTCGTCCTAAACCTTGGGGGGCAAGGATCCATGGAGAGATCGCCCAAGAGCTGACCGAGAGTTAGTTGTCTGGGAGTTTAGCTTATTGAGAGCATTAGACCTGAGTACAACCAGGCCAAGAGAGCCCAACCTGCCAACTCCAGGTCAGGTATCACCCCGACTATTTACCCAGGTGTCTCAGATCCGGAGTTCCGGTCTGTGCGAACCTAACCAAGAATTAAGTTACTGACATCATCACCTAATCCTACTCTCTCTTTCCCTTCTTGTTGACTGCCCCTGTCCTCTTGACTTCTGACTGTCACGTCCCCTTCGCGCCCCCTTGACTTCTGACTGCCACGTCCCCTTGACTTCTGACTGCCGCGTCCCCTTAACTTCTTACTGCCCAACCTTATCGAACCCCACCATTATACACCGTATCACAAGCCTCCCCCCTAGTCTAGTCGAAGGAGGCTCAAGTCCGACTGACTAGACTCAGGCTCTAACTTACTCGTTCCACCATAATGTTCTTAAGTGCTGCATCTTTTCCTAGCTCCTCGGATATGCAACCTGATTAATTACCCAATCAACCTTGGGAGAAGAGCCTCATAAATGCCCATATGACTCAACTACTCGCCTACAAGGATACTGCTTTAGTCGAGATGACGCAAAACAGAGATCTTCAGTCTTCTCTCGGTTAAGACATTGAGGAACTTTGGTTAGCCGCCAAGTCTTCGACTCAGGATGAAGTAGCGTTGAAGCAGAAAGCTTATGCGAATTTGGAGAGTCAGGTTCAATTCCTGATTTATCTGAGAGAAAAACACGCTACTTCTATAGCTCTTCTTCAAGAAGAGAACTGGCTCAAAGATGAAATCATTGCTTAGCATCGTCGCCTTATTCAGTCCCTCAGGGTAGAGCTGACTCAAGCGCGATCTTACTTGGAGCAGGCAGGCTGAGCGAAACACCCTGGCTCAAGCTGCCTACCAACTATTGACGTTAGAATTGAATCCTAATTACTTAGATATCTCTAATGTGAAAATGGGAGTTTGAGAGGTATCTCCTGTACTTCCTTAAATAAATGCAAAACTGGACAAGCTTCAGTCTTTATCTCTTCTTTACTTTTTTCCTTGGTATTTCTTTGTTTATTGATAACACTTTATTGATAACTCACCCGAGATTTAAGAGTGCCAAAGGTTGACCCATGAGTTATTAAGCGTAGCAATGTGATGCGAGGGCGAGAGTTTGAAATCCTGGCCAAGGGATCATTGGTCGTGAGGACAAGCTCACTTATAACTCGCGTTGGGACGAGAGTCTGGAGGCGTGAGGGCATGCTCACTTATAACTCGCACTGGGGCGAGAATCTGGAGACGTGAGAGCATGCTCACTTATAACTCGCATTGGGGCGAGAGTCTAGAATCCCGACCGAGAGATCGTTGGTCATGAGAGCAAGCTCACTTATAACTCGCGCTGGGGCGAGAGTCGGGAGGCGTGAGAACATGTTTACTTATAACTCGTGCTGGGGCGAGAGTTTGGAGGCGTGAGAGCATGCTCACTTATAACTCGCGCTGGGGCGAGAGTCTGGAGGCGTGAGAGTATACTCACTTATAACTTGTGCTGGGGCGAGAGTTTGAAATCCCGACCGAGAGGTCGTTGGTCGTGAGAGTAAGCTCACTTATAACTTGCGTTGGAGCGAGAGTCTGGAGGCGTGAGAGCATGCTCACTTATAAGTTATAACTCACGCTGGCCGAGAGTCTAGAATCCCGACCGAGAGGTCGTTGGTCGTGAGAGCAAGCTCACTTATAACTCGTGTTGGGGCGAGAGTCTGGAGGCGTGAGAGTATACTCACTTATAACTCGCGCTAAGGCGAGAGTCTGGAATTCCGATTGAGAAGTCATTAGTCGTGAGAGAAAGATCACTTATAACTCGCGTTGGGGCAAGATTTTAGAGGCGTGAGGGCCTCACCAGGAAGTGGTCGGAGGCTTGCCCAGGAATGGATATGGAGGCTTGCCCAGGAATAGATCTGGAGACCTGACCAGGAATGGATCTAGGGGTCTGTCCAGGAATAGATCTGGAGACCTGATCAGGAATAGATCTGAGGGTCTGTCTAGGAATAGATCTAGAGACCTGACCAGGAATAGATCTGGGGGTCTGTCCAGGCATGAATTCAGAGACTTGACAATGACTTGATCTGTAGACCTACCCAGACGTGAACCTGGAGGTCTGCCCATGGCTCGATCTAGAGACCTAACCAGGAATGGATTTGGAGGTCTGACCAGGCAGTGATCCAGATGAGCAACCTCTATGACTTGAAGGGATCGCGCTTGAGGACTTAGCTTAATGCTCCTGCAATCATAAGGTGCAATTCACAAGGCGTTAGTCAAATTTAAACCTTACTCTGATTTTGAGGCAGTAAAAAGGCGTCGAATTTGGAGCGACACTTCCCATCACCTTCTTCTTTATTTCCCGAGACAACCACATGAAATTTTCAGTTTTCGAGGCATGGTCTTCGCAAGGTAAGGCATTCCTGTTCGCATATCCCCTTCCATGATATCCCTATCACTTCCATCATAAATTCTCTTTCCTCGGGAGATGACACGTGCCCCACTAACTTAACTCACCATAATGTATGACACACACTTTTTGCATGCGACCCCAAATAGCTTCCGCTTCTCGATCTGTCGGCTGACGTATGCTAGGCCGTTTCAGTTATCCGGCTTACATCCTGATGTTTCCTAAGGGATTTGGTTTTAAAAACCCTAAAGGTTGCCTGCCATCGTCCCTCACTGCTTCGACTTCCTTTGAGTTTTCTTCTTCCTCTTGCTTGCCTTCTTCTTCGCGCATTTCCTTTGTCCTCTGTAAGTATCCTTCCTTCCTCAACTCCACTCTTGTAATGGCCGGTAAGATGGAGGTGTCATGGTATGCATACTTCCACTCCGATATGAACAATAGTGATCTTAGGGCCATTCGGGCGAGTTTGGAACTTTCTGAGGCCTACAAACTTCGCTCCCCCGGGCCTGATGACCATCCTTCCTCCCCTTCGGCTGGTTTTGTAACCTTCTTTAAGGACCAAATCCCCAAACTCCGCTTCCTTATCCATCCATTTTTTTCTTCCCTAAGTCGATACTTTGGCGTTTCATTATCTCAATTCGCCCCCAACGCCTTCCGCGCCATGTGCGGAATGGTGGTCCTGTGTTGCCTATATAGAATACCCCTGACCCCGCAGCTTTTTCATCATTTTTACACCCTCAAGCGCTCGGAGCCAGGCGTTTTCATGGTGCAGTCCGGGGCCGAGCACAAGTATTTTGTCGGGATGCCTTCTTCCATCAAAGATTGAAATTCTATATTTTTTTATGTCCAACTACCCGAGCCAGCATCTTGGCCAGCATCTTGGCTATACTCTCCCTAATCCCTTTGAGCTACGCGACCACCAACACCAACCACCCTACCACACATCTTCCAAAAAGTTGGAGGGCATGCAACTACAACTCCCCCTTCTGCTGTGAGAGAGCATACCATACACTTTTGGGCTCAGCCTCATTCGGACGCCTTTGGGCGCTCCTTTTGGTAAGATCTAATGCCTCCACTTCCCGGTCTTCACTAACTGAGGTATTCTTCTTTTTGTTTCGTAGAAGCCACCATATTTCGTGCCTTCGCCCTCGACTCTTCTAAATTACCCAGCGATGTTCTAAAGAAACAGGGCCAGGAGATTTTATAGGAACGTGAGGTTCCTTATGCCCCGCAAACCAGCGTCTCAGCAGAGGCTTCCTCTCAACCGTCCGGGGACCCTGAGGCCCTTGGAACCGAAGAGACTGTGGAGGAGAGGGTCCCCTCTCCTCCTCCAGAGAAGCATCTGCGCCTCGAGCGAAAAAGGAAACGAGTCATCCCATCAGTTCAATCCTCTCCATCGAGGCTTCCTCTTTCCTCCAAGGCCAAGGAGAAAACCCTTGCCCGGGTAACCCCTTCTCCAATAACAAAGGCTACGACTTCTCCTGTCCCAGTTTTTATCCCGGAGCAGACCGTCTCCTGGTCGGGAGACTAGCTCAGAGATGTCGCGACCCCTTCTCTTCCACCCTCTGCTCCTTCGTTGGCACCAACCTCCTCTTCGCGCCCCAAGGAGCGTCTCAAGGGCAAGTATGCCTTTACCTGTTCCTTCCAGTTGCCTTCTTTATAGGTACAGAGCCCTATCCCATCGACCAACACTTCTCCTCACTGCGGCCAGGTGAAATTTCATGGGGCCCTGGCCGAGTCATGGAAGACCACCGCTTACTAGATTTTAGAAGGCCCCTCTAGACCTAGCTGATCTATTCTCCAATCGGCTAGTGTCGGTGAGTTTCCTGTCTTTTTTCCTAATCCTTGAGTTAATGCTAATCTTTCCCTGTATTGGACATGCCTGCACCATGGGTCTAAGTATATCACAATACGTGGTCGGCCTGCAATGAGAGAATGAGTTCCTGAGGGCTCGCCTTCAAGAGTTGGAATCCCCAGCTACCACCGACCGCCTTTTTTATTTAACCGCCTATGCTAACCTAATACAATCTTGTCTTTAAACTATCGGGGAGAAAACCCAAACTGCCCAGGACTTGGCTCAGGTAGAATTAAAGAAGGTGCAGACCTTGCAGTCAACCCTGAAGATAAGTGAGTCCATGTTTAAGTCTGAAGGGTTGAGGCGCACCCAGATTTTGGTTGATTTAGAGGAGAAAGAGATTGAGGTGGCGACCCTCTCGTCGCAGCTGAAGGAATTGTAGGAAGCACACACTGCTCTTGTGAAAGAACTAGAGGCAAAGAAGGCAGACCTGACCGCTAGTACCAACCGGGAAGCTGCTCTTCGAAAGCAATGGGAGGTAGGCTCGGCTACCCTGAAGTCCCTCCAAGTAGACCTGTCCAAGGCCAAGGAAGAAGCTGTCACCACACACCAAGAGCTAACCTTGGTCTGAGTTGATGCGGATAAGGCCAAGGATGAGCTAAAAGATTACCAGGCCGATGAGGCTGCTCGTTTGGAAGCTTATAAGGCCACCTATCTATTGGTGCGGGAAGCATCCGACGATTGAACCAGTGTTTTGATAATGACAAAGGATTCAAAGTTAAGGTTATGTTGTGATTTAACAGTTTGAATGAGCTTGCAGGAAAGTCCTAAGTGTACTTAGGTAAAAGTCCTAACCGAGGTTAGGCAGGTGGAAAACCCTAGGGGGTGGTAACCTTATGCGGAAAATCTTGGTGGGTCGAGAGCTTCAGGCAAAAGTCTTATGGGGTGGTAACCCTAGGTGGAAAGTCCTGGTGTCGCGAACTAGGTGGAAGACTGGACGGGTCGGGGAGCGGGCGTCCAGCAGAAAGTCTGAAAGCATCGAGCGCTGAGCAAAAGTCCAATCGATCTAGAGGATCGCACTGGCAACAGGTAACTCTCCTGAGTGGAGTAGGTGAGGACGCGTTCCCCATAGAGGGAATAGTAGGCGTCGGGTCGACCTAGGGTTTCCGGTCGAAAATATGAAGTCAGACCCGGACAGTTCAGAGACTGTCAAACACTATTCTTATCATATCTTTGTGTGCTAACTTTGTCTTGCAGGGTATATGTGTATTTTGTGGACTAACACGTTGTGCAAGGACAAAAGAGCACACTTGACCTCGGATGAACAGTGTTCGAGGCGCCTCCATGGAGCTTGGAGGTGCCTCGGGTGCAAACCAGAAGAAGTCAACGCAGTAGAGCTTGAGGCACCTTGGACTAGGCTGGAGGCACCATGAACCAGGCATTGGAGGCGCCTTGGACCAGCCTTGGAGGTGCCTTCAAGTGGATGAGGTGCTGATTCACACTGCTGACTCGGTGGGTTGGAGACGCCTCGGATGAGCTTTAAGGCGCCTCCAGCAGGGTATAAACGAATCTCTTGAGGCAGCACTCAGAACAACACCTTCTAAGCCATCCTTATGCAACAAGCTGCTAACGAGACCTTCCAACAAAGCCACAACTTGACGCCGACGACCCGGAGCTCAGAATCTTCAATTTTCTACTGTCGTTGGTATAATTTAGTTGTCTCTTTTTTTATTGTACTTCATCTTGTAAACACTTTAACGAAATTATAGTTATTGCCCAACGTAAACGCTTAACGAGCATGGGCCTTGGAGTATGAGCCGCTACAGGCTCCGAACCAAGTAAACGACTTGTGTCTTTCTGTGTTTATTGTTTATTTTATTCCGCTGTGTTATTCGAGTCTTACGATTCCGAAACGAGTGAAAGCCACGAGTGCTATTCACCCCCCTTTAGCGCTTCTCGATCCAACAATTGGTATCAGAGCGGGGTAATGTTGATCTGGTGCAACCACCAATCACACATTTCTTTCGTGGTATTTTTTATTTTTCGGAGTCGATTGGAACTAGCATAATTGCTATTTTCTGATCAAGTTTTCTTCGTTCGAATCGACTTTTGCTCGAAGTTGTTGCAACACCACTCGAGTTCGGTATTCTAACTTTATTCCGCACTACTAATCCAAGACCTAGTCTTGGGACATCTTGTTCTGTTTTTTTTTCTTGCATATTAACTAAATGGCCCAGCAAGAAGGACACAGTACCGTTCGTCCCCCGCTCTTTACCGGAGAATATTTTGGATACTGGAAGGGACGAATGGAAAACTTCCTAAAGATCCAGTTCGAGATGTGGATGATCGTCAAGACTGGATTCCAACTGCCAACCAACGAAGACGGTAAGCCTACACCCTGCGAGAACTGGGAACCAACTCTAATCAAGAAGGTGGAAGCCAATGCCAGAGCGACCTGCACCCTCTAGTGTGGACTGACCAAGGAGGAGCTCAACAGAGTTGGTCCATTTTCAACCGCAAAGGGGCTATGGGAGAAGCTGATCGAACTGCACGAGGGCACCTCCGACACCAAGGTAAGCAAAAGAGATCTATTATTTAATAAATTATATAATCTCAAAATGTAGGAAGGAGAGACAACAAGTCAACTCCACGCACGGATTTAAGACATCCTCAACTCCCTCCACGCGATCGGGCAAAAGGTCGAGAACAGAGACATAATAAGGTACGCTCTCAACGCATTTCCAAGGAGTACATTGTGGGCATCAATGGTAGATGCTTACAAAGTCTCCAAGGACTTATCTTCCATTAGACTAGATGAGTTATTTTCTGAATTCAAACTATATGAACAGACTAATGCACAGCTAACCGAGAAGGGCATTGCTTTGATTGCAGGTACAAGCAAAACACGTGAACCAAGAACACGGCGAAGAACTGAACCAGAGTTGGAAGAAGAACCCGACTCAGACGATGAAGACGACGAACTAACAACAGAACTTGTGAACCTTGTGAAGAAACTGTACAACAAAAAGAAGGGATTCAACAAGAGAGACCTAAAGAAGGCAGTACAATCCAAGGAGAGTCAACCAAGCTCAAAAGTCAAGTTCGAGGTAATTTGCTACGGGTGCAATCAGAAGGGGCACATCAAGGCTAACTGTCCAAATCAAAAGGAAGCAAAGAAGCTGAGAAAGAAGAAGGTGCTGAAAGCAACTTTTGAGGAATCTTCAGAAGAAGATACCGACAACGAGCTCAACCAGACGAGCCTCCTCGCACTGATGGCTCAGGATCAAATCAACATGTCTGAGAGCGAGAGCGAATCGGAAAGAAGCCACGGATCCGTATCCGTTTCTGCAGGGCCTGCCCCCACTGTAAGTATTCCGCGATTAAATAATTTAGTTAATTATTTATTACGCAAATTAGTAAAATCAAACATTCGGGTCAAGTCACTTCTAAAGGAAATAGCAATCCTTAAAGAAGTGACTAACTCCAAAACCTTGCCTGACCCAGTTCAGACTAGAAATTCAACTCAAGTCCAAAAGCTTGAGGAAGAAAATTCTAGTCTGAAAACTCAGGTTAAGGATTTGGAGAAGACGTTGGAACAGTTTTCTTTGGGCTCCAAGAACCTCGACCTAATTCTTGGGACACAAAGAGCCGTTTACAATAGAACTGGACTAGGTTTTAAATTCAAAAGGAAATATCGATCCTATCTATCCTTAGTCAACGGACCAAATAGTAAACTAGTCCAAGCATGGGTACCCAAGTCCAACTTGGTCAATCAAGTTGGACTTGGTCAATATTGGATCCCCAAGGATCAAGTACATTACCTTGATAGACCTTATTGAGGCTATGATCCAGGGGGAGAAAAAAGAAAAATTATCTTAACTAATAAATAATTAAATAAATGAAGATAAATTATTCTAATAAATAAATAAATAAAAATTATCTTAACAAATAAATTTAAAGGAATATAATTCAAAATTAAAACTTTAAAAACAAGATAAAAGGAAAATCAATAATGGAGGCTCCAGAATAGCTGACACCTCCAAAAGGAACCTACCCGGCAGGGTAATTAGGGTTAGAATAAAAAAGGGCTAAGTTTAACTTGACCCACGGTACTGGTGAAATATTGGATGATAGTACGTTAGGAAATCTTAGTATATGCATGTCTAGGAAGATATAGCTTCGACCTGGTGCATTTGGCTAAGTGGAACTGACTGAAGCTACCCTTTATGGATCCTAACTAGTTAGACAAAGGTTTTGTACTAAGTTCAGTGGATAAGACTATTTGGAAAACCTCGAAGGCATGATTACTTTAATGATGTCCAAGTGACTCACCATAGCCCAGAAGTTTATTCAAAGAATACCTATTTGTTAAGTCCAAAGCTAAACCTGAATCTAACATAAAGTTAAACCAAACTTGAAAATCGAACTTAATTCATCTCATAAAATTATAGGATCCCCTGATTGAAAAACTTAGATCGGGTGAGATGATTAAGAATCAAAATTGAGATTAAATTAAATTGAAAATAAATTAATTCAATTCAATTCAATTAAAAATCGTTTAAATTAATACTTTTTAAATTAATTTAATATTTTTTTATTAATACTCTTTTAAATTTAATTAACTTAAAAACTTTGTCAAAATTAATTAACTTAAATTTAAATTTTAAAATTTAATTGACTTAAAAACTTTTTCAAAATTAATTAACTTAACATTTTTTCAAAAAATAATTTTACAACTTAATTGGTTTAATCAATTCTACTTAATTAATTTTCAAAAATTAAATTGAGCTCTTAAATTACTTAACTATTTTCAAAATGAAAATTATCTTTTAAACTTAACTTAAAGATTCTCAAAAAATTGAAATCATCTTTCAAAATTAAGGTACAAAACTCAATCAACTTATTAATCAAAAAGCTAAACTTAACTTCAAAAAAAAAAAACCTATATGAGGCGCCTCCCACACAAGGGAGGCACCCTCGACAGCAGCGGGAAAACTCCCGCCAACTCCATTTAAGGTGCCTCATATCATCTCCGAGGCACCTCGAAGAGCCTGTTTAAGGCGCCTTAACATGCATCTAAGGCGCCTTAAACCCGAAGTTTTTTCCACGAACAGAAAGATTTCTGTTCGTCTTTTACCGAAATTCTCCACAAGTTTCTCGTGCTGATTTCACCTCTAATCCATCAACCAAGGCGCCTTCAACCCAACTCTTCCCTTTCTACACCTAGCAATGCCTCCTAGGTATACTCTAAACTACTCTCAATCATCTCCTACACGATTTTAGTGCTAGTTTTGCTATTTTTTTTTGTATATTGTCAAAAATAGGAAATGTCGCAATGTTGATCCTACTCCGGCTAGAACCCCATCCACGGATCTCAGATTCCCCTCAGAACAACATAGGATTAACTTTACTAGATACACATTTGAACCCATTAAACCTTGGTACCTAAGAAGGTCATTTTTTGCTCAGTTTTGTCACCCATCAGTCCAGATGATAGAGTACTACCAACTGGGTAGACTGGTTTACTGCAGTAATGCAGTAAATCATGATTTATGTGCACAGTTCTATCACAACCTCGAGAAGGTTGATGATAGTACCTATTCTACCAGAGCTGGTGGGACAGACATCCAGTTTACCCCCTCACTCATCCGCACTAGTTTAGAGTTTAGGGCATCTACATGCCCCTTTCTATGCTACCCTAGTAGGGATCTGCCATTTGGCAATCCCTACTCCCATATTACATTAGATACCATCTATATGTACTTTTTCGGGGAGGAGAGACCACTTGGCTTGACTGAGTTCAAGTCAATCTCTTTTAGGGTTCAGGACTATGTTATGTATAGAGTCCTGACAGCCTGTATCTTGCCGATCTCATCTCGGGACGTCCCGAAGATGCGACCCTGGCATTCATTCCTTTTGTATGCCTTGAGTCACCGTTTAGACATAGACATAGCATTACATATATTCCAGAACATTATTTATGCATCTAGTACAGTCACATCCCATGCAGTCCATATGTCCTACTGTCATGTTTTGACCTACATCTTTTGGACCCCTAGGATAGACACGACCAGAGGGACAGTTATCCCTCTTACCCCATATGATGAGTTTGGGCAGCGCAATCTTAGATTAGCCCGTGTTAACGTCACCGATGAGTGGATTCTAGCCTGGAGGGGTCGACCACAGCTAGCAACTGCTCCGATTGATCCAGAGGCCGAGGATGCACCTCCCGACATTGTCCCGGGCGAGAGAGAGGAGTGGTCCGACTTCTTAGCCGAGGAGTTATTCGGAGATCCATTACCTTCCACCTCCGCCGGGCCTTCCACTTCAGCCGGGCCTTCGACTTCGGCACCACTCTTCGTCAAGGACAGACTTGCTCGTCTCGAGGTTCAGTCCATTCAGACGCGACGGGTTGTTCTAGATAGCTATTGCTCCCTCTGATCCAAGATAGCTGCCAGATTTGCCTCTCTCCGGGATGAGATACGTCGGCAGGGACTGTTGGTTGCTACTCGGAAAGCCTAGAGGTTCCACTGTACAAAAATTTTGTACAAAGGTCTGAACCTTTTCATAGCTACCATGTGTTCTTTTAAATTAAATTTTGGATCGCCTGCGGAACTTAACACGTTTGATCCAAAACTTAATCTATTCGTTCTTTTAGGTTTTGACTTGGGTCTCCTGCGGAACTTAACACGTTCGACCCAAATCACCTTAAGTTATTAATTCCATTAAATATTAATTTCCATAATTGGTTCCCAGTACTGACGTGGCGAGGCACATGACCTTCTTGGATATGGGAGCAACCACCACCGACTAGACAAAACCTTTTATGGAAAGCTAATATTTAATTTCCTAAAATAACTTTAGGTTAACCGAAAAGAACAATCAAATCACAAGGAAAAAGAAAACAAAAGAACACAACATCGAAAAACATATTCGAAATACTAGAATCGCATGCCTCTTGTATTTGGTATTATTTCCAAAAATAACTAGTATGATGCGGAAAGAAAAATTACTAGTTATACCTTTTAGAAAGACCTCTTGATCTTCTACCGTATTCCTCTTCTAACCTCGGACGTTGTGTGGGCAACGATCTTCCGAGATGAGAAACCACCAAAGCACCTTCTTCTCCTTTCTTCAAGTTTCGGCCAAGCACTATGCTTCCAAGAGATGAAGATCTTTTTCCACCAATCAAGCTCCAAGGGATGTAAGCTTTCTCTCCTTCTTCTCCAAGCTAAAATCCGGCCACCACTTGATCTTCAAAGAAGAAGAGAGGTCCGGCCACAAGATGGAGAGAAGAGAAAGGAAGGAGGCCGGCCACACCAAGGAAGAAAAGAGGGAGAAAATAATAGAGGTTGTTCACCCATGAAGGCTCCTCTACCTCCTCTTTTATAATCCTTGGTCTTGGCAAATAAGGAAATTTTAATAAAAACTTCCTTAATTCTTTTGCCATGAAAAGGAAAAATTTATTTTAATTAAAATAATTTTTCTTCTCACTAAAACATGGCCGGCCACTTACTTCCTCAAATCAAGGAGAGTTTTAATTAAACAAGAATTAAAACTTCCTAATTTGTTTCCAGAAATTTATAAAAATTTCTCCAATAATTTTATCCCTTCATGATTGGTTTATAAAAAGGAAATTTAATAAATTAAAATCTTTCTTTTAAACATGTGGATAAAAGAAAGTTATCTCTAAAATTAAAATCTCTTCAATCTACAAATAAGGAAAGATATCAAATCTTTTCTTAATCTTTTGTAGAAACTTATAAAAGAGAATATTTAATTTTTAAACTCTCTTTTAAATCATGAACATGTTTAAAAAGGAAAGTTTTCTTAAAATTTAAAATCCTCCTTTAATCAACAAATAAGGAAAGATTTTCAAATTTTAAACTCTCTTTTAATCATGTAGATGATTTACAAATAAGGAAAGTTTTTACCAAAAATTAAAACCATCCTTTTAAACTACAAATAAGGAAAGAGATTAATCTCTTCTCTTAACCTTTTGTAGAAAGTTATAAAAGGAAATTTTAATTTTTTAACTCTCTTTTAAAATCATGATATCCACATAAGAAATAATTTTATTATTAAAAATCCTTTTTAATATTCTAGTGGTCGGCCACCTAAGCTTGGGACCCAAGCTTTGGCCGGCCACCTACATGACTCATCCACTTGGTCTTGGCCGGCCCTAGCTTGGGTTCCAAGCTAGCTTGGCCGGCCCCATTGGATGGGTAAGAAGGTGGGTATGCGGTGGGTATAAATCTCTATATACTAGAGGCTACGATAGGGACCGAGAGGAGGAATTGGTTTTGGTCTCCTGATGAAATTAAGCATCCCGTGTCCTGAACACACAACTTAATTTCATCAATAATAATTCATTCCACTAAAGAACTATTATTGAACTACGCACCAATCCCAAATTATATTTTGGGCTCCTTCTTATTATGAGTGTGTTAGTCTCCTGTGTTTAAGATAACAAATGTCCACTAATTAAGTAAGTTCCGACAACTCACTTAATTAATATCTAGCTCCAAGAGTAGTACCACTCAACTTCATCGTCATGTCGGACTAAGTCCACCTGCAGGGTTTAACATGACAATCCTTATGAGCTCCTCTTGGGGACATTCTCAACCTAGATCACTAGGACACAGTTTCCTTCTATAATCAACAACACACACTATAAGTGATATTATTTCCCAACTTATCGGGCTTATTGATTCATCGAACTAAATCTCACCCATTGATAAATTAAAGAAATAACTATCAAATATATGTGCTTGTTATTATATTAGGATTAAGAGCACACACTTCCATAATAACTGAGGTCTTTGTTTCTTTATAAAGTCAGTATAAAAGAAACGATCTCTAATGGTCCTACTCAATACACTCTAAGTATACTAGTGTAATTATATAGTTAAGATAAACTAATACCTAATTACACTACGACCTTCCAATGATTTGTTCCTTTCCATTATGGTCGTGAGCTACTGTTTATAATTTATAAGGTACTGATAACATGATCCTCTGTGTGTGACACCACACACCATGTTATCTACAATATAAATTAATTGAACAACTACATTTATCATAAATGTAGACATTTGACCAATGTGATTCTTATTTCTAGATAAATATTTATACCAAAAGCTAGGCTTTTAGTATACACTCTAACAGGGACAACCTGCACCCGAGCAACCCCTTGCACCACCTCCAGCTGACGACCCTCCAACTGATGATCCTACTCATTGATGCTATCTTTTCATGCATTGTACCTTGGATTTTGGACACAGACACTTTCATTTCCTAGTCTAGTTGAACTTGTGCTTAGTAGAAGTCAGTTAATCTGCTTATTTCTGCTTACCAATTTTTTATTCTGCACACATAGGAATTTATTGGGTAGAATAGATATTGACCTTCAAACCAATTTCTTACATTTATTTTTAAAATTTTTTGTTGGTCTTCAAAATTGCTTAATCTTAAAATTATCTTTTAAAATTCTAGGAAAAATAATGTTTTCAAAATCTTAATCTTATTAGTTTTTCAAAATTTGAACTCAGCCTAGGATCTTCCCCCTAGAAATCATGTTCCCCTTGTTTCAGCCAGAGCATCTCACAAACACACTAGGCATAACTTGTTTGTATTTGAAAGAAACTTAGAACGGCGTAAGATGCATAGGGTACAACCTGGACTCCATAATGCTTATTTCTGTGCATCATAGTGAGTCTGAGCGTTAAAAACTAACTTTACATTAATCAAGTTAAATGATCCAGCCCTAGTCAAATCTAACTAGATTACTAACTTAACTTACTAACCAAGTGAAAACTGTTGCCCTCTAGGTATTCAACCAGTAGCTAAAGGTTAGACAGTTGATTAAGGATATTAAAATTTCAAGTTGACTCATGCTTGCACCTTAGGGCTCTGATACCTCACTAAAGGAAATTGGTTAATTTGAAAATCCATTTAACTTAACTCATGCTTGGACATTAGGTTCTTCCTCCTCCTTTGCCTTTAATTTAAAATTCCTTATTCGTCTAAATATTTTATAACTTCTATAGCCGTCTTTAAAATTAACTACGTCAAATCAAAAGATTTTTTTAATCTAATATTATTTCAATTCCTTCCAACTTAACTAACTATTTTCTAAAATGTTCTGCTCAAGCATTTTACAAAAAGACTCAGTTTATTTTTTAATCTTTAAAAAATTATTCGAAAAGCTTTTCGAAATTAATGTTTTTTAAAGGCTTTACAAATTTTAACGAAAATTTTTTCAACAAAGCCTTTTGAAACTAGCTAAGTCATTTTTAATTGCAAAACTTAAACTTACTATTTTCAAAACTTGCCTCTCGAAAATCGTTTATTTTAATTTTTCAAAATTTAACCTCAATTTGCACAAATTTTGGCTAAGTAAAAGGAGTTGTTCAAAACTAACGAAATGTCAATTTAGCTATCTTTCGGTTCAAAGAAAAATCTTTTTAGCTAAATTACTAAACTTTTCTTAAAACCAACTTCGTGTTTAAAATATTTCTTCTACTTTAATTTGCTTACTTCAAAAACAAGTTTTTACTTAGTAAATTTCACTTACAAGTTGTTTTAAAATGTTATTTTAAAAGTGAAACTTTTTTGAAAACGTAATTTGTTGGTTTTAAAAACTTAGTCCTTTCATCTTGTCTTTTCCCTACAAAAGTTTTTTGATATATGACAAAGGGGGAGAGTAGGACAAATTCAAATTAAGGATAAGAAAAGGGAGAGCTCTTATTAATGGGGAGTCTTATTAAGGGGGAGCCTTAGACATTTAGCTTGCTTACGTTCTTACTTGAACTTTTTACTTAAAAAGCTTGCTTATGTTTATTGATACATTCGTTTACTTATGCCTGTTTTACTTAACTTTGAATTTAAGTCGCCATAATCAAAAAGGGGGAGATTGTTGGTACGGGAAGCATCCGACGATTGATTCAGTGTTTTGATAATGACAAATGATTCAAAGTTAAGGTTATGTTGTGATCTAACAGTTTGAATGAGCTTGCAGGAAAGTCCTAAATGTACTTATGCAAAAGTCCTAACCGAGGTTAGGTAGGTGGAAAACCCTAGGGGGTGGTAACCCTATGCGGAAATTCTTGGTGGGTCGAGGGCATCAAGCAAAAGTCCTAGGGGGTGGTAACCCTAGGTGGAAAGTCCTGGTGTCACGAACCAGGTGGAAGACTGGACGGGTCGGGGAGCGGGCGTCCAGCAGAAAGTCCGGAAGCATCGAGCGCTGAGCAAAAGTCCAGTCGATCTGGAGGATCACACTGGCAACAGGTAACTCTCCTGAGTGGAGTAGGTGAGGACGTATTCCCCACAGAGGGAACAGTAGGCGTTGGGTTGACTTAGGGTTTCTGGTCGAAAATCCGAAGTCATACCCGGACAGTTCAGAGACTGTCAAACACTATTCTTATCATATTTATGTGTGCTAACTTTATCTTGCAGGGTATATGTGTATTTTGTGGACTAACACGTTGTGCAGGGACAAAAGAGCACACTTGACCTCGGATGAACAGTGTCCAAGGCGCCTCCATGGAGCTTAGAGGCGCCTCGGGTGCAAGCCAGAAGAAGTCAGCGCAGCAAAGCTTGAGGCGCCTTGGACTAGGCTGGAGGCGCCTTGAACTAGGCATTGGAGGTGCCTTGGACCAGCCTTGGAGGCGCCTTCAAGTGGATGAGGTGTGACCGGATTAGTGCTGATCCACGCGGTTGACTCGGCTGGTTGGAGGCGCCTCTAGCAGGGTATAAAAGAAGCTCTCAAGGAAGCACTCAGAACAACACCTTCTAAGCCATCCTTGTGCAACAAGCTACTAACGAGACCTTCCGACAAAGCCACAACTTGACGCCGACGACCCGGAGCTCAGAATCTTCAATTTTCTATTGTCGTTGGTATAATTTAGTTATCTCTTTTTTTTTTATTGTACTTCATCATGTAAACACTTTAACGAAATTATAGTTGTTGCCTAACGTAAATACTCAACGAGCGTGAGCCTTGGAGTAGGAGTCGCCACAGGCTCCGAACCAAGTAAACGATCTGTGTCTTTCTGTGTTTGTTGTTTATTTTATTCCGCTGTGTTATTCGAGTCATACGATTCCAAAACGAGTGAAAGTCATGAGCGCTATTCACCCCCCCCCTCTAGCGCTTCTCGATCCAACACTATCTTATCTTGCTTCCGGAGTATTTGGAGCGAAGATAGGTAGTCTCATCGATTAGATGGTCTGCTACGGAGGTGTGGGAGCCCTGTTGCAGCTTCATGAGAAAGGCTACCTCCGGTTAGCCCCTCTTGAGGATTTCCTGGACAGAGGTCATCTTCTACGAGAGCTTCCCAACGATGACTTCCCATCTTTTGATGATTAGTGTGCACTTCTTGTCTTTTACCTTTGATCTAAGCCTTATCCAGGACTAGTGTTTAGACAAACTGTTTTTGTAATGCATAATTGTATAGTTCATTAAGCACTTTTTCTTATAGTCTATGCTATTTCTCACTAGATATTTCCGCATGATTTGCTAAGTGTTTATCCCTTCTGTAGTGGTTTTGCTGACTTAGCCCCTGTGTAGCTGTCGAGGTTGCGGCCGATCGGGTTTTTGTAACCCGACTGAGCATCCAACTCGACTAGTCCATTTAACACCTCGATCGAATTCGGTCATTAGTGACCTGACCAGTCACTTTGTCGGGCCAGTCTACTTTAGGACACACGACCGAGTTCTGCACGATCAAGCTATTCACCCGGTCATGAGCCAAGGTACTTGATAGTCCCGAGAAGAAGTTACTGTAGTGTCGCCTATTCTCAAAGTCACAGCAACCCCTTATTTTCCCTTTATGTCTTGTGCCTGCACATTTTCCGACACACCTCCTCAGCTAAATTTTCTAGAAGGATACTGCGACGGTCGCTGCTCTTAGGTTTACGACTGACATCATCTACTTTAAATATAAACTATTTGATGGGCGCTGATGAGGAGGCCCCCTATGCCCTCCTTGCTGACTATAAATATCCTTTCGCCTCAGCTTTACTGAACTTTTTGCCTCAAGAGTAAGCCTTCCTCTTGTTCCCGGTGTCGGTTGTGCTCAGCCCCTTGTGTTTTACGTTTGCATCACCTCATGGATTCCCCTGCACCTACCTACGATGCTGGAGTTTCAACCTTTATTGGCGTGGACCTGGAAGACCTTCGCTTTACCTATGAAATTTCGAGAGCCATGCACATTATCATTCCCTCTGAGATCCACCGGATTTCTTCACCCCCAGTAGGGTACACGACCTTCTTCAAGGAGAAAGTTGTTGCCGGCCTCCGCTTCCTCATTCACCCTTTCTTTTCCCAAGTGAGTCGTTGCTTTCGCATCCCTCTCGGCCAACTTACACCTAATTCCATGAGGATCTTGTATGGGTTCGTCCTCCTCTATGAAGTGTGCGACATACCCTGGACTCCCCGCCTATTCCACTGGTTCTTTACCTCTCGTTGCCATAATGAGGGCCTTTTCCGTCTCCAAGCCCGTACCCAAACCATATTTTTTGTTCCTCTTCCATCCTTAGACTCGGAATAGAAAGAAAAATATTTATTCCTGAGTTTTATCCTAGCCGTAGAATGGCCTACACAGTGGCGCTCGGCTTTACCTCCGGCACCGCCTCTAGGGGATTTACAGACAGACCCCGACTTTACAAAGGGGTTCACACAACTGGGATGCTGGCGCTTGGACCTTCTCAGACTGCTATCAGAGAGCGTACTATTTCTATTCAGGATGAGTCGTACCCCTTCAGAGCTACCACGTTCCTTAGGTATGGCTTAACCTACTTCGATTGACCTTTGCTTTCATATTCTGATTTTGGTATTCTTCTTGCAGCCAACACCCTGGCCCGGGCGTCCCCCATCAGGCCCTCCCCCTGAGTGATATGAAAATACAACGCCGAGGATGAATAATACTGGATATGAGAGGTCTTTCGCATTCTACTCCCCCAATAGAAGCGACTGCCTCCTTTTGTCCGGTCGCCCGAGCAACCCCGCACGTTTGTTTTTCTTTTGAGCCTTTAAGGCACACTTCTCCCATACCTCCTGCTCATCGGCCCAGAACTCTATCAGAGGAGTCAGATTCGGATGAATAGCCTCTCTCACGCAGGCCAAGATGCCGACCTACGAGACCCAACTTAGTATCCAAGCCCCAACCCACAACTCCAGCATCCCGACCAGTCTCAACTTCTGTTCCTAGTCCCCAACTCCCTAGTGATCTTGTTGTGTCGCCCAAAGCCAGGGCTAGAGTTGAGCGAGGGAAAGCTCCCATTGTTATAAAGCATCCCTTTGCTCCAGTGGCCCCTGCTACATCGAATGCCCCGCCCAGGCCTTCCTCCTTTCCCGAAGTGCCTCCTACACCAGCGTCCCAAGCCACCCCTACGACTCAGGCTGGATTTTCCTCCACCTGACCATCCGCCTCGACACATCCTGATCCCAGTGAGACCGCTATCGAGCGATCAACTCATCCTCCTTCAGGCGAGACCGCTGTTGGACCATCACAATCGCAGCGCTCTCACTATCGTCATTATCGAGCCGCTAAGCCATCAGAATGGGGCATACACGGCCTGCCAAATGCCTAAACTAGTCGTCTCACACTGAGGGGTTAGTTATCAACCCATTCGAAGGAAAGTAGGTTTTCTGAAGGATCTGCTACGGTAAGTTTTTACTCTCCTCCCTTGCCTTTTCTTTCTTTTTACTCTAACTATTTGCTTACTTGCCCAGACTTTTGCTGAGTCTATGGTGTTGAGTCAGTCATTCTCCCTCCTGTATCAACAAAATAAAGCTCTGACAAATACGGTGGCTAACCTAAAATCCAAACTGTCTAACCCTGCCTCGGGCGTGCCCCAACTAAGGGCGGAAGTGTCAACCTTAAAGAAGGTGAACACCACCCATGAACAAACCCTGGGAGAAGCCCAGCTAGAGATCGACCGCCTCCGAGAAGAAAAGAGCAGGCTCGAAGCTCTTCTGAAGTCATCTAAGAATAAGTGCCAAGAAGCTCAGTCAAAATGGCTCAATGCATAGCAGCTTTGGAGGATTTAAGGCTTGCCCATAAGCAAGAGACAGATCACAAGGCCCAAGAGCTGAGTTCTTGGGACCTGCTTATTATGGACCAGAGGCGGGACCTGGAGTCCTAGGCAACAGGGCTGGTTTCTCTACAAGCAGAGTTATCTCAAGCTCAATCTACACTATCGAACTCTGTTATTGCCCTGGAGACCTACAAAGCTGGGGAGCGCGATCGCCTGCAAGCAAGCCTAGAAGAATATTTGCACTCTCCAGATTTTGACGCACAGGTAAGGGACGACTTCGTCATGTTCGTGGCTTATGGTGTGGTGGGGGCGCTTCAACAACTTAAGGAGCAAGGATATTTGCCTTCAGTCCCTCTTGCAGATTTTCTAGACCATCGTCGCATCCTCAGAGAGATGCCCGACGATGTATTCGTCGAATTTAAATGGCTTATGTATGAATTTCATGAACACTTTATTGTACTCTACTTGGTAGTGATGTCATATCTTCTCCTTAGTCTTGACTCAATGGGGATGGATCTACTTTACCCTGAGCACAGGGTCTTGTCCTGATCTGATCTTAAAAAAGATCCATGAGTATCCTGAACCCAAGTATCCCGACCTGGCAATTTGTGCCTAACCGATCATATTTCCCGATCTAAAATCTTACAAAATACTAACTTAAGTACGATAGGGCTGGAGGTAGTTAGCGCTCTGGGGATGGTCTAGCTTCCTACCCCGAGTGTCTTGTAAATAGTAGGCGCCCGAGGCTAACCGTTTAATAATTTTATAAGGACCATCCCACTGGGGTGCTAATTTGGTTACCTCCCTTACGGGCTTTGTCCTCTTTCATACTAAGTCCCCTTCTCCGAAGAACCGAGGCACAACCCTTCTGTCAAAGTTTTGACACATCCTTTGCTGATATGTTGTTAGGTGGGAAGCTATATGTTCATGAATTTCACTGATCAAGTCCAGCTCTGAGAGTCACCGCTCAACATTCCCTTCATCGTATAGCATTCTTCTGATTGAAGGCACCCCGACCTCGATAGGCACCACAACCTCACTGTCGTAGACCAGGTGAAATGGTGTGAGCCCTGTGCTTTGTCGAGGGGTCGTGCGGTAGGCCCAGAGGAAGTTGGCCAGCTCCTCCACCCAATCACCTCCAACATGGTCCAACTTGATCTTCAATCCCCTGACTATCTCCCTATTAGTAACCTCTGTTTGCCCATTACTTTGAGGGTAGGTGACAGATATAAAGGCCTAAGTTATGCTGAACCCTTGACACCAGGCCTGGATCTTGCGGCCTTGGAACTATCTTCCATTATCTGAAACCAATTTGTGTGGTATTCCAAATCGGCAGAGGATGTTCTTCCATAAGAATTGAATAACAGCTCATTTAGTAATCCTGGCCAGAGCTTCTGCTTCCACCCATTTAGAAAAGTAATCTACTGCTACGAGCAAGAATCTCTTCTACCCTGGCGCCATAGGGAGTGGTCATATAATATCCATGCTCCATTGGTTAAAGGAGCATGAGACTATTGAGGTTTTCAGTGTGTCGGTCGGTCGATGGGTCAGATTATGATGCTTTTGGCAGGATAAGCAAGTGTTCACCAATCTTTGAGCATCTTTTTGCATAGTAGGCCAGAAAAACCCGGCCAGTAATACTTTTCAGGCCAGCATCCTTCCTCCCACATGGTTGTCGCAACATCCCTGATGTACTTCCAGCAAAGCATACTCCACTTCTTCCATTCCTAAGCATTTGAGTAGCGGTCTGGAGAATGCTCGCTTGTACAGCTGGTCCTCGATTAGGGTATACATATGAGCTCTTTTCCTAATCAACCTGGCCTCTTCCGGGTCATCAGGCAAGCTACCCTGCTGAAGATAAATAATCAATGGACTCTCTAGTCGATCGGCTCCTCCGTATTGTTCTGCAGGTCTATCTGAGTTATTAAGAAGGTCTGGGCTATCGACCTATCCAACACCCAAATGATCAAAGAGCTAGCCATTTTGGCTAGTTCATCAACCCTTTAATTATCCGCTCTGGGAATTTTGGTTACGGTGACATCCTTAAAATCCTCTTTTATCCTCTCATATGCTTCCCTGTATACCTGCAGCTTGTCATTATTTGTTGGATCGAGAAGCGCTAGAGGGGGGGTGAATAGTGCTTATGGCTTTCGCGCATTTTGGATTCGAAAATCGACAAGAGTAAAGCAGCGAAATAAGAAATAAAAACAAGACACAAAGACACCAAGATTTACTTGGTTCGGAGCCTTGGGCGACTCCTACTCCAATGTCCACGCTCCTTGAGCGTTTACTTTGGGCAACAACTAATATAGCATAAAAGTTACAATTGAATATTACAATAAGTGTAATAAAAGCTATACTGATAACAAAATGGAAATTTAGAAGTTTCGGGTCGTCGAGGACTTGTCGTAGCTTAGCCGGGTTATTTCTTGAGCAGCACACGAAGGATGAATAGCTTTGGAATTGATGATCTGAGCTGTTGGTCGAATACCCTATATAAAGGCTGTTGGAGGCACCTCAAAGCCCCTTGAGGGCGCCTCTAACGAGCCGAGTCAGCCGCACGGATAAACACTGAAGAAGTCCTCGCTGATCCTTTTGAAGGCGCCTCTATAAGCCTTGAAGGCGCCTCCAACCTACCGTCCGAGGCGCCTCAGGCCTCCATGAGGGCGCCTCTAATGTAGCTTCTAGCGCTGCTTTTGCCTTGCACCTGAGGTGCCTCAAGCTCCATGAGGGCGCCTCGGGTACTGTTCATCCGAGGCTAATCTTGCTCCTTTGTCCCTACAAAACATGTTAGTCCACAAACTAACCACATATCTTGCAAAACAAAGTTAGCACACACAATAATCATAATAAGAAAGTTTGACAGTCACAGACTATTCAGTTTTGACTTCGGATTTTCGACCGAAAACTCTAGGTCGGACCGACGTCTACTGTTCCCTCTTCCGGGGAGCGCGTCCTCACCTACTTCACTCATGAGAGCATACCTGATGTCAATCCGATCCTTCAGACCGACTGAACTTTTCGCATAGGGTTATCACCCCCTAGGACCTAGGGTTACCACCCGCTAGGATTTTTCGCAACCTAGAGTTACCTCCCCCTAGGACCTAAGGTTACCCCCCTTTAGGATTTCCTCTACCTAGGATTACCACCCCCTAGGGTTTTCCGTCACCTAGGGTTACCACCCCTAGGACCTAGGGTTACCACTCCCTAGGATTTTCCACCTGCCTAACCGCAGTTGGGTCTTTCCTGGAAAATCTCATTCATATATGTTAGATAACAAAACAACTTAACTTTGAATTCCTTTGTCATTATCAAAACTTAGGTTCGATCGTCGGATGCTTCCCGCACCAACACTGTTGACTTCGAAGTTGCCTGCTACTTGCTGAGCTATAAGCTGAGAGTCCGAAAAAACGACAACCCGGGTGGCTCCGACATGCCGAGCTGCTTGCAACCCTGCTAATAGTGTTTCATATTCTGCCTCATTATTCATGGTTATGAAATTTAACCTGACAGCCAGCGGTAGGATGTCTTCCTGAGGGGATATCAGGTGGATCGCAACTCCGCTTCCTTGCTGGGTAGATGACCCATCCACATTGATCTTTCAAGTTTTCTCGGAGTCAGGTTGATGAACCTTTGTCAAGAAATCTATCAATGCCTGCGCCTTAATCGCCGTTTGGGGTTGGTACTGTATGTTATATTCTCCCAACTCCGTAGCCCATTTGATGAGGCGACCTGCTACTTCCACATTAGTGAGAGTCTTTCCCATGGTGCTGTTAGTCAAAACTGTGACAGGGTGTGCCAGGAAATAGGGTCTTAAGCGACGAGCCATGAGTACCAATCCATAGACCAATTTTTCTAGGGTCGTGTATCGAGGCTCGACCCCTTTTATTAAATAGCTGAAGAAGTACACTGGCCATTGTACATCATCCTGCTCTTTCACCAACACCGCCTCCATGGCCTCAAGGGTGGTTGGCAGATAAACCCAGAGTGACTCTCTAGCAGTAGGTTTGAATAGTGAGGGTAAAATCTCCAGGTGCTTCTTTAATCCTCGAAGGCCTGGCTGCATTCCTCGTCCCATTAGAACTTGGCGGCTCTCCTGAGTACTTTGAAGAAAGGTAGGGCTTTATCCACATACCAGGATATGAACCGGGATAGTGCTGTTATTCGGCCCACCAACTTCTGAGCTTCCTTCAAATTTTGAGGTACCTTCATATCTCGAAGTGCCCGGACCTTCTCCGGATTTACTTCAATTCCTCGCTCAGTGATGAGGTATCCCAAGAACTTTCATTCTCGAGCTCCAAACAAGTATTTCAAGGTATTCAACTTCAGCCCATACCGTTAGAGCGTGCCGTAGGTTCTATGTCCGTGATCAAATTTATGGCTATAGTAGATTTGATGAGGATGTCATCTACATAGACTTCAACATTTCGCTCTATTTGCTCCCAGAAGATCTTATCCATCATCCTTTGATAAGTAGTTTCGGCATTCCTCAATCCAAAAGGCATAACGACATAACAGAAGGTACCATCTACCGTGATGAATCTAATCTTCTCTTGATCTTCCTGCGTCAATGGGATCTGGTGGTATCCTTGATAAGCATCAAGCATACAAATCCTTTCACAGACTGAGGTCGAGTCTATCATCTAATCGATCCTTGGCAACGGGTAGTAGTCCTTAGGGCTAGCATGGTTGAGGTCCCAGAAGTCGATGCAGACTCTCCACTTATTATTGGGATTAGCTACCAGGACCACATTAGAGAGTCAAGACGGGAATTGTACCTCTCTAATATGACCTGGTTTTCGGAGCTGATCTACTTCAGCTTGGATGATCTTATTTTGCTCGGTTGAGAAATTTCTCTTCTTCTGCTTGATTGGTCGGGAATCAGGCAGAAGGTGTAGTCTGTGCTTGACCACCTCGGGCTTGATACCAGGTAGCTCTTCGGGTGACCAAGCGAAGATGCCCCTATTACGAGTCAAGCAGTGGACTAGGTCCGTCTTGACTTCGATAGGCATGTCACTTGATATGCAGGTGATGCTTTCCGGGCGATCATGATAGAACTAAACCTCCTCCCAAGGGATGGACTCCTCTGCTATAGGCAAAGGTTCCTCCTGAATGACGTGAATCCTGCCATCCTGGGTTCGCTGAGCCTTGTGAGCTTCCACCTTCACCATGTCAACATAACACCTGTGAGAGACCAATTGCTCACCTCTAACTTTCCCGACCTGGTCTCCCACAGGGAATTTGATCTTCTGATGAAAAGTGGAGACTACCGCTCGGAACTCGTGTAATATTGGTCTCCCTAAGATGACGTTGTATGAGGACGGTGAATCCATAACTATGAAGGTGCTTCTCCACATTCTCACCAAGGGCTTGCTACCCAAAGATATGGCTAGCTTGATCTGGCCCATGGGTTGTACTTTATTGCCGGTGAAGCCATACAATGAAGTAGCCACGGGCTGGAGTTCGCTGGTGTCGATTTCCATGCTCTCGAACGTACTCCTGAACAACACGTTGATAGAGCTTCCGGTATCCACGAAAACTCTCGCCACGCGGCTGTTGGCGATGACGACCTTGATTATTAGGGCATCGTCGTGAGGGAACTCCAACCCCTTCAGATCTTATGGCCCAAAGCTGATGGCGGGCCTTGTAGCTTGCTCCCTGCTGCACCCTACTGCATGTATTTCCAAGCACCGCTTATGAGACTTCCAAGCCCTAGCGTAATCTTCATCTGTGGGCCCTCCTGAGATCATACCGATCTCGTGGATGGTCATGTTTCCCCGATTCTCCTCTTCTTGGGCTTCCCTTGGCTCATGGTTATAATCAGGCTGTTGATTTCCTTGTCCCGTATTATCGGGCAGGGGTCTACTAGACTGACCTGCCATGGGTTCTTGGCTGGCCAATATCCTCTGTTGAGTCCTGGGCGCGATCTCAGGCGGAGGCAAGCCTAGCTCAGCGACGCGCCGAGAGTCTCGAGCGAACTGGAAACAATCACTGGTGGCATGGGTGTGGGACCGATGGTAAGTGCAGTAACGTGACCCCCACGGTCCAGGTCGTGGGGCTTGAACCGCTGGCATACACTGAGTCAGCCTAGGATCCTGATCGGGAGGGAAGGGCGGTCGGGCATCCCGGGCACTCGAAAGAGGCTAAGCTGGTGGTTGGGGAGGCCTCTTCTCTGGCTTGTTGGCGGGAGTAGGCGCCTTATCTGCTTTGCGTCGAGCGACCTGAAATTCCTCCACATTGATATAGCTAGCTGCCTTCCCGAACATCTTGTCGAAGTTCTTTACGGGATCTTGGATGAGATCTCAGAAGAACTCCCCCTCTACTAGTCCATGAGAGAAGGCGCTCATCAATATTTCCGAGGTGGCAGATGGGACATCCTGGGCCACCTGGTTGAAGCATTTGATATAACTCCGCAGGGGCTCAGATGACCCCTACTTAAGAGCGAAGAGGTTGTGGTCTGTCTTCTGATACTTCCTGCTGCTGGTAAAGTGGCGCAAGAAGATAGTCTAGAAATCATGAAAACAGGTGATAGACCCATTCGACAATCCATCGAACCATTTCTATGCTGAGCTAGATAGAGTATTCAAAAATACTCGACACTTAATAATGTCACTATATTGATGTAACAGCGCAGCGTTCCTGAACTTGCGGAGATGATCCTCCAGATATTTACTGCCATCGTATTCTCCAATAGCCGGGGGCTTGTACCCCTTCAGTAGTTTCTCCTCTAGTATCCTTAAAGAGAAGGGCACTTGCTTATCAGGTTCCCTTCGGGGCTCCTCCCGGATGACTATATCCTTCCCCTTCTTTGAGTCCCTGGGCGGGGAGCTTTCCACCATAGAGGCTTGTGGTTGCTCTTTCTTATTATAACCGTCCAGACCCTTATGGTAGTAGTCCGGGACTGGTTCCCGGTAGAAGGCCTGGGGAAATTCCTCGGGTTGCTTCCTCTTAGACCCTCTGTCCGAAACATGAGTCGGGTCCTTGGAAACAACAGACATTTTGTATGGTCGCGAGGTAGTGGTCTGTTTTTCGGAAGCCGCTCGTCTCTTAGCTTCCTTGAACATCTTGTACTCCCCTGTTGTCATGGTCAAGTTGATTCGTCCAGTCTCCTCCATCTTTATGCTCCAGAATAGGTGAAGAAAGTTCCCACAGACGACGTTAAATTGATCTTGTCCGGAATCTGAGTCAGATGAAGGACGGGTGAGCTGTCGCGGACATTGACGGAGGGGCGACTGAGACACCTTTCTCGTATACGCTTCCAAAAATGGACTCCCACGTGGTGCTGACGGATGACGATGACTGAGCCGGTGGTACCTGAGCTCTGCCCACACTCAAACAAGCACACGGGCGTTAGATGCCAGAAACCAGGGAAAAAGTCTCCAGAGCAGACCCTCCAATGCTCAAGTTAGGTAGTTTTCCCTCAGAAGAACAGTGTACGAAGAAGAAAGAAAGTAGAAGATAAGTGCGAATGTGCGAGAGAGTATACTTGCACAAGGGAGAGGACCTCCCTTTTTATATGACAGTGCGTACCTCCTGGAGCTTGACTAGTGTCAGAATGTCGGGTGTCAGAACTTGCCGGGTGATGGAGGACACATGGCATCCTCCTATAGACTGAAGGAAGGTTCCATCCGCAGGTGGCTACAGACCGTTGGAATATTCCTTGATATTCAGCAGTTATTCTCTGACAAGCGGTTACAATTCTCTGACCTCGTTGTCCTGTAGTGCCTTCTGTCCCGACCGAGCATGAATAGGGCAGCTTGGGATGACCAGTTGGGTATAACGTTTGGCCTAAACCTTGGGGGGCAGGGAGCCGTGGAGAGATCGTCCAAGAGCTGATCGAGAGTTAGCTGTCCGGGAGTTTAGCTTACTGAGAGCATTAGACCTAAGTACAACTAGGCCAGGAGAGCCTAACTCGTCAACTCCAGGTCAGGTATCACCCCGACTGTTTACCCAGGTGTCTCAGATCCGAAGTTCCGGCCTGTGCGAACCTGACCAGGAATTAAGTTGCCGACGTCGTCACCTAATCCTACTCCCTCTTTCCCTTCTTGTTGACTGTCCCCGTCCCCTTGACTTCTGACTGTCACGTCTTTTTGACTTCTGACTACCACGCCCCCTTGACTTCTAACTGCCCAATCTTATTGGATTCCACCGTTATGCACCGTATCAGTCGTATAATGATGAATATTGTAGGACACCAACAATATTTCGGTAGATCTGTGGGTCAGTCATTGAAGAGGAAGATGAAGGTACAATGAAATTACTTTTAATGATTGATATGGAGATAGGACATTTAAATATGTTTATGTGATATTTAAATTTATTTTTATTATGATAATAACAAGAAATACATAAATATTCTTAAAATATGATTTTTATGACATTTTTATATCCATATATTGATATATTTTTTGAAGTAAGCATTGAAAATGTTAGGAATGCGAGGAAGGGTAAGACGACGTCATTTTATAGAACATTTTTAGATGATGTCACTAAAATGTAAATGTCATCATGATATACCAGCACCATGCTCTCGGGGTTATGGTGTCGCGATGGACATCCAGATTGTCACCCAGACATATGTGGTTTGAACTCTAATTACGATATATTTGTAGAAAATTTTTCTCCAAATGGATGGCGTAATCAAGGGATACTGGACTTCTAAGCTGGCCGTCGCGTGCGCTTCCTGATTTACCTAAATAAGTTTAACAAAAATAATGTATATAATAATTATCTTGTAATTGAATAATTATACCGAAATTAAACAAAAAAAAATTATTGCAGAATCGGTTTGATTAACATGTTCATCTTCCTTCTTTGATCTCTCTGTGTTTGCTGCTAGTCCTCCAGCGGCCGGAGTTGTTGCTGCATGCTGGAGTCCGGCGGCGGCAGGTCGGAGCAGTACTCCAGGTTGACTCCGAAGAGCCTCAGCCTCTTGGGCGCCGCCTTGGGTGTAGGCGTCACGGCGCCAATGACCACTGGGACCGAGTCCAGCACCGTATCGTCGTCGTCATCAGAAGCTGTTTGTTTAACGGATCCGATGATGGGTTGCAGGGGAAGCACCGGCAGTGTTCGGCCGTAGCGTACGAGGTGGTCAGCGGCGGTATGTCCTCCCCAGGGTGCGACTCCGGGAGGCGGAAGCCGGTGGTGCAGGTCGATGAAGAGGCGGCTGCCTGCGGTGGCGCGGAGGAAGGAGACGGTGTCCCCGGCGTGGAGGTGCTTATCTTTGACGAAGCGGCTCCACCCTTTGGTCATCACGTAGCTCTGGCTGCTGTGCCAGTAGGAGTAGCGGAAGCTCCACCGCTCGCCGCCGGCGTCCTCGAAGCAGAGCACCACCCCCTTGTCGGCCATCTCCGGCTCCAACGGGAAGAACCTCTCCGCGCACTGCTTCGGGATCACGAGCCTGTTCAGCTTCCCGACGTCACTCGGCGTCACCACCTTGTCAAACATGTGCTCCGGCTGCCAGTTGTCGCCGCCGCCGCCGTCTGCCGCCATCCACAGAAAGGCCAACAATTGGAGCAAAAGGTGGGAACCGCCCACCCCAGCGGCCCCCTGCGCCCGGCCCCACAGGTGTGCAGGAGGAGGTAAATCAGGGTGAATGCTGGGTTGGATCACCACTCTAAATGCCTCCATTAGATGCCTATCAACTCAATCGATTACTTGTTGATGCTTAATTTCTTCAAGATCTTTGAGATCTAAAAGCTAGAGAAAGGAGGAGAAGAGAAGATCGACATATTGATGGAGTTAATTCGCAAGAGAAGTAGAAAGGAGAGGTGGTGGAGGATAAAAGAATGGAGATAGATGGAATCATGCATAGAGTACAGTAGAAGGGGACCATGCCAATTCAGGCCACATTTTTATCATCTTATTCTAGAGCCTAATTAAAATTTATCCATCAACAATCAGGGCAAATAAAAAATATATATATAGATGAGTCTTGACGAATAGCTCAATATCATAAGTGGGTTGAATGTATGATATGTTATCCTGTGAAAAATTCGAACGTCCGTTACATTAGAGTTTATCCTACTTTATTGTGCCCCAGGGGGCTACACATCCATATCATCGTATCATGTGATCCTGCCCGAATAAAGGAAGGAAGCTGAAAAATTAAGGATGGATAATTATTGACGGAATGAAGATATCAATATTGTAAAACAAAATCAAATCAGGGAAGGGGTCTTTGGCGTTGACCCTTCGACGCTCAAGTCAAAATTAGGAAGAGAGAATGAGTAATCAAGAAAATGATCAATCTTATACCTTTCCTCATACATGGTGTACCCTTTTATACCTTTCTTTGTGGTCGTTCATCTGCCCTTATTTAATGATATTAATTGCCAGAGGAAGACTTCTTTGTCTTAACTTCTGTGCATTAATGATAAATGGAGTGTTCTTCTTGGTCTTGACTTCTTCATATTTAATGATGATAGATGGAGTGTTCTCTTTTGTTTTCTCGTCTCCTCCTGTGTAGTGTCATTCTTGCATCGGATGGGCAGTACAAGCAGCTCATTTTCTTGCCTGCTGAAACAACTAAGTACGGGTTGTCCATTCGTCCGACCGGCCCATGATGTCCATTTGTCTGACCGACTGGGTGATCTACTCGACCACTCCTTTTCTGACCGGGATAACCAGACATCCACCTTTGGCCGAGGCTCTTGTAGGACCGTTGGGCCGGCTAGGAGGGGGTTGTTGGATATCCTGCTAACACAAAAAAGAAAACAAGCCCTCATCGAACTCTTTAGGCTAACACTTGCATAATTAAGTTAAGCAGATAAATTAAAAGCATAAAGAAAAGCGAGGCACAAAAGATTTACTTGGTTACAACCGATGTGGTTGTTAATCCAAGGAAGATTAAGCTCAATAAAACTCCTTCGGGCGGAGAAGCCTCGTACAACGTTGAAGTGCAGAAAACAGAAGCTTAGACTAAAAGAGAGTGTGCAAGCACTGGATTTACAATCAGTGAGTTCTCTTTAAGCTTCTAGACCAAGGCTATATTTATAGTCTTGGTCCGGGCGCCTGGAAGGGTTCCGGGCGCCCTGGGGGGGATAAATTTTATCCCCCAATGGTCGGATCGAGTCAAAATTCGATCCTGTTGAAAAGTCGATTCCGGGCGCCCGGAAGGGTTCCGGGCGCCCCGGTCGGTTCCGGGCGCCCGGAGCCCTAAGGTCAACATAAGTTGACTTTTCGACTCCGGTTCAACTCGTCTCAGTTCGGCTCGTCTTGGTCCGAGTTTGTTCGCTCCGGCTCCGCTAGCTTGGGTGATCTCTGCCATCCGGAATAAGGCTCACCCGAACCCATCTTCCGGTCTTCTCGAGCGTGCTTCCCTCCGGCTTCTCATCCCTCGGAATTGCCGCGTGTTCCTTCTCGTCCACCAGGGTACTCATCCGCAGACTTCGTCCCTCGGTCGCACCCCGTGCCGACCTTCGCGCTAGCTGCGTCTCTTGCTCCCCGAGCAATCTTCCGCTCTGGCTTTCGTACCTCGGAACCACCGCGCGCACTTCCTTCTCGTCCGCCGGTGTACTCTTCTGCAGCACCTCGTCCCTCGGACGCACAGCGTGCCGTCCTTCTCGCTAGCTGCGTCTTCCGCTCGAGTACCTGTGCTCCTAAGCTCCTCCTGCACACTTAGACACAAGGTTAGAAACAACACAGGACCTAACTTAACTTGTTGATTACACCAAAACAACCTTGGGGTTCCAACAGCTCTTTCCGTAAGCCCCGATGTTGACCGCCTTGATTTTGACTAACACTGTGTCAATTGACCCGTGACAGGTAGGCTCTCCTTTATTGTCGCATCACAAGCTTCCTCCTCAAGTCTAGTCGAAGGAGGTTGCATGTCTGACTGACTGGACCACTGGTTTCATTGGTGAGTTCTACCTCCGATCGGATTGTTCGGTCCCTAGCATCTAATCGGTGCATCAACCAATGCCGCTCGGTCATTGTCTAACCATGGCAAATGGGTGATCCGCCCGGTAACCTTATGCAAATTAGGACGATGAGCAGCAATACTTTCGAGAATTTTCCAAATGCACTTCTTCGAGCGAGCACGATCGTCGCTGACATCATCCATATTCTCGAAACCTGTGTAAATCCTTGACAATTATGGTCGAGTGCGCAACCATCCCTTTTAATTAAGTTCATTAAATGCTGTCCGGTAATCGCATGCCACATGACCCTCTTTCTGCCACTGCACGCTTGACAAGACAGGTGGATATCCTCTGCTGATGTGACTAGCACCTTTTTGAATTCCATAATCAGATCTTCTTCTAGGTTTTCGAAACCTTGGATCGGACGGTTGAGAGAGACCAGTTGTGAGGTTCATAAGCCTCGCGTGTGTCGTCGTCTTCTCCACTTCGTGCCTTCGTCTTCGAGCTTCGCCTTTGTGGCATTCCGCTTCTTCGCCGGTGATCTCCCTATATTCCGGTAATCTCCCATTTCTTTAATCGATTCTATGTGATCTTCCTTGTAAGGTCTTCGATCGATTAATTCGGTCTAGTGTTCGTTTATCGTTCATCGTCGATCTTGTTCTTTCGTTCTTTCGATGGCAAGCTCATCTCAGCCTCCTGTCGCCGTCCTTGGACTCTGGTACACTTCCATTGAGTCTAGGGTTGACGCAGGCGATGCGAAGAGTTTGAGGGCTGCATATGAAATTCCGCCTAACTATCAAATTGGTCTCCCCTCTGCCTTTGACCGTCGGCTTAACCGTCGCCCGATTTCATAACATTTTTCAGGGACCAATTTACCACCGGTCTACGGTTCTCGATCCATCCTTTCTTTTCTGCTGCTTGTAAATATTTTCGTATTTCTCTCCACCAACTAGTGCCAAACTCCTTTTAGCTGCCGTACGGGGTCGTCATTTTATTCCACCTGCACGACATTCCCCTTACTCCTCGATTTTTCTATTATTTTTATTATCCTAAATTTTCTGAAGCGGGGACCTTCTTATTTCAAGCCCGAGTGGGCTTGGTCTTTTTCGATAAGATGTCGTCCTCCAATAAACATTGGAGGTAATACTATTTTTTTTTGTTAAATTCCCCGATCTTCCCGATTTCCCAACCGATTGGCAATTAGAGGTGTCGAATTTGCCAGAGCTCAAAAAAATACAAGAGCCGCTCGGACTACCTCCATGCTGCCTCACAATTGGCTGGGCAAAAGTACCAAATTAACAAATTACTGCACGAGGGGGTCATCTACGTGTTCGGCTTGAGCCCGATCCGCACGAAGCTTCCGTCCAGCCTAGGTACGCTCCTGCTTGTTTATAACTTTTGAATCTAACTGATTTTTTCTTTTCTTTTACAACCCAAGTCATGTTGCATGCACCTTTGGCCGACAACGCCAAGCTCGCGGATGTTGAGATCAATGCGGCGGTCGTGGCTGAGTTGGAGAGCCGAGGTGTGCAGCTCATTGACTCACAAGAAGACCCGCTTGGAGAGAGCGAGGGAGGGTCAGCCTTAGTGAGCGAAGGGATAGCCAGCCAGACGCCCAGCAGTGGAGCAGTTGGTGCATCAAATCCTCCCTCCACACGGCTGCCAGTGATTCCGGTTGAGGGGATGTCAGACTCAACCTCTCCTGGGGAACCACTAATAAACCGCAAGAGGCGTCGGGAGGAGGCGACATCACGATCTGCTTCCTCCGTGGTGTGGACCCCCACCAGGACTAGGATCCGCCTTCGTTCTGCCAAACGGGTTGAAACCTCGACGCCAGCTCCCGCCACGATGACCATTCCCCCTACATCATCGGATTGGACACCATCCTTATTCAATCTGCCATAGGGAACTATTTGTGCACCGCTATTTATGCCATCGCCGCCGAAGATTCAAAAGTCTGGTATCCGGCCGGTGTCAATATCTTGACCATTCGGCAGAGTGACCTTGGCCCAATCAGGCCCAAGCGGCCGACGCCCCATAACGACGATTATCCATCTTCCGACTAAGGAATGACGTGAGTCGGACGACGCTAAATCCTGAGCCCCGAGCATAGATAATCATTAAGAGGCCGCTTGAACAGATATGGGCGGACGCATGAGCCCATGCAGTGGTCATGCCTCCGGGGGCGCTCGTGGACAGCCATACCCAGATGTCCACTAGGGTAAGTGTTTTGTATGTTCTTAAGGTATCTCTGATTGACGCTTATTTTTTCCTGGTTCCTTGCAGTATTGGGTAGAGAGCTTGGCCATGCGCCAAAATTTGCTTTTCTAGAGCAGGAAGTTAAGCAGCTAAGGGCGCCAAGTGGCCAATCATCTGTTTCTCTGGCGTAGCTGGAGCAGATGAATGTCGAGATGGCTCAACTAAGAGCCGATCTGGCTAAGAGCGCCAAGCAGCTGGAGGTGGAGAAGGGAAAAAACACTGAACAGGCCAACCAATTAGCTTGGCTTAATAAACAGGTTAGCACCTTTGAATCCAAAATCCATTCAGCCAACACTAGGAAACTCCGGGATTTTGAAGATCTGGAGATAAAAAATAAAGAGTTTCGGGTGTTGGCCTATAACTTGAAGGAAGCTAAAGCTGCCCTGAAAGAAGAGCAGGACAGATGGTTAGCCAGGCAGACTACCGCGAAAATCCAACTCGCTGTAAAAGATGAGGAGCTGGCAGCGCTAAAGGCAGAGTTGGACGCCTCTCAAATGGCCTTAGAGACTTATCAGGAGGCCGAGTCAAGTAGGTTTGAGCTCATGAAGTGATCCTACATCCACTCGGATGCTTTTAATGACAAGGTCGCCGATCGGGCACTTCATTTGTTCGACCTGGCAATCGATGGGACGCTCGGCCAACTTAGGGAAGGCGGCTACCTCCCCGCCTCTCTATCATGCAAGGTTATTAGTCGGGACAAGCTGGCTAAGTCACTGCCTGATGATGTCTTAGATTATCTGGAGTGAGCCTGTTGAGAGTTCTGCCTCTGTAAAAATTTTGAAGTTTCACTGAATGTTTGTCCGTCTGGATAACCTTTATATTCTTCTAGTATTTTAATTTTTTGACTCATTTTTCAAGCGTCGCGTAAATTGTGTGGCCTCGTGTTTCTTCTGATCGGCAATGACTTATCTACTTAGTCGATCGATTCATTTTATTTTTAAGGTCGTCGCTTGACCGTTATAGTGTAGACATGAGTTTAAGGTCGTTACTCGATCGCTGATGAAGACATGGGTTTAAGGTCACCGCTCGACCGCTGACGAAGACAGAGTTTTAAAGTCGTTGCTCAACCGCTAACGAAGACAGCGGTTTAAGGTCGCCGCTCAACCGTTGATGAAGACAGGGGTTTAAGGTCGCCGCTCGACCGTTGATGAAGACAGGGGTTTAAGGTCGCCGCTCGACCACTGACGAAGATAGGGGTTTAAGGTTGCCGCTCGACCGTTGATGAAGATAAGGGTTTAAGGTCGCCGCTCGACCGTTGATGAAGACAAGGGTTTAAGGTCGCCGCTCGACCGTTGAGGAAGACGGGGTTTAAGGTCGCCGCTTGACCTTGATGAAGACAGGGGTTTAAGGTCGCTGCTCAACCACTGATGAAGACAGGGGTTTAAGGTCGTCGCTCGACCGTTGATGAAGACAGGGGTTTAAGGTTGCTGCTCGACCATTGATGAAGACAGGGGTTTAAGGTCGCCGCTCGACCGTTGATGAAGACAGGGCTTTATAGTCGTCGCTTGTCTTTTAACTTGGTATGGTCGGCCCAAGAGTCTAGAAAGCTTTGATTTTTATTCATGTTGGCCCTGTATCCAGAAGGCATAGACACAAGTACCTTTATATTTGCTCACGCACCTCTCACCCAGGCCTATAGGATTGGAGATGATTCACGCTCCATGGTCGCTCGAGTCATCTTCCATTTTCATCTTCCAAGTAATAGACCCTTGAGCGGAGTTTTTGTACGGCCTTGTAAGGTCCCACCCATGGTGGCTCGAGTTTGGTGACGTCGCCGACCAGCTTGATTTTCTTCCACACCAGATCACCGACTTGAAAGGACATTGGGATCACCCTCCTGTTGTAGTTCTACCTTATCTGCTGTCGGTAAGCCATTAGCCGAACGACCACTTTATCCCGTGTTTCATCCACCAAGTCGAGCTCCAGTAACCTTTGCTCGCCATTTCCCTCGTCGTAGAGTTGCATCTGATCCGATTCTACTCCAACCTTTGCAGGAACCACCGCTTCTCCTCCGTACAATAGCTGGAATGGTGTTGATAACCTCCTTTGGAGTCATGCTGAATTCCCTTTTCTTTTGTTTTACTGGCCGAGTGTCCGGTCGAACGTGTAGCTCATGCTAAGCCACACTTGGTGAAATGTCGGAAAGCTCGATCGTGTGTCGCTCAAGCGAACACATCATGATTTTGTCTGAGGCAGGCTACCAGCTCCGCCTTTTTCTCACCCTCCAGAAACTTCACTCTTCGTAGACCAGCGTGGAGGGGGGGGGGGTTTCAATGATGGTGTTCCACCTCCAAGCGAGGTGTCTTCCGAGCGGCTCGTGCTTCCGTTCTGACGATCTCGACATAACAACGTCGAGCAGCCAACTGATCTCCTCTGACTTCTCCTACTTTACCGTCCATTGGGAATTTGATCTTGTGGCAATAAGTGGACACCACCGCTCGGAACTCATTGAGTGCCGATCAGCCCAAAATGACGTTGTAGGTCGAGGGCGCATCTACCACTATGAAATTTGTGGTCCTTGTCTGCTTTAGGAGTTCTTCTCCAAGTGAGATGACCAACTTGATCTGGCCGATCGGCAACACTTCATTACCCGTGAAGCCATAGAGCAGAGTCGACATTGGCAACAGTTCACTCCGATCAATTTATAATTGATCGAATGCCTTCCTGAATATGATATTCATCGAGCTCCCTGTATCAATAAAAGTTCAATGGACCATATAATTGGCAATTACCGCTTGGATGATTAATGCATCGTCATGGGGATCTCCACTTCCTCCAAATCCTTAGGACCAAAGCAAATCTCTGGTCCCTCAGCTTTCTCTTTACTGCAGCCAACAACATGGATCTCGAGCCGCCGTGCATGCAACTTCCTTGCTTGGTTAAAATATCTGCCGGTCGGCCCACCGGCGATCATTCCTATCTCCCCCAGCCGGTGTTACTCCGGTTCTCTTCTTCCCTTGTGGACGGTCTAGTCCGTTCGGAAGATTCTCGGGCAGGGATTCGGTTCCTTTGGTGATGGCATGGCTCAGTCGTCCTTTCATCCTTCCTTTGTTTTACAGATCGGCTTCAGCGACGTCGGTCTAGAGGTGGCGATCGATGGTAGTATCCGCGTGGAACCGACCTACTAGCTGCTAGGTCATAGCATTCCCTGGTGTTGTGCGTCGTCGACTGGTGGAAGGTGCAAAACATCGGTGCCCACCTCTTGCCTCTTGGACGAGCGGTCGCCACCTGTTGTACGACATGTGGACTAGTCTCCTGGTGTGAAGGGGCTCCCGACCGGGGCCCTTTAGGAGATTAATGACTGCTCGATTGACGTCGCTCGAATGCTCCTACGGGCTCGGCGGTCGTCTCCTTTTTCCTTGCTACCTGGGCTTCTTCCACATTAATGTATTCGTTGGCCTTCTTTTGGAGATGACCAAAGTCCTTCGGCGGCCGCCGAATGAGCGATCAGAAGAACTCTCCCTCGGCGAAACCTTGGGTGAAGGCGTTCACCAACACATTTGAGGAGACGGCTGGAATATCCATGGCCACCTGATTGAAGCGCTGGATATAAGCCCTCAGGGCCTCTCGGGGGTCCTTGCTTCAACGAGAACAAATTCACGCACGTCTTCTGGCGGCGACGCTGCTAGCAAAGTGATGTAGAAATGCCGCTCGGAAGTCCTTAAAGCTGTGGATCGAGTTGTTCGACAATCGTTTGAACCATCATTCCGCCGACCTAGATAGAGTGGTAAGAAAGACTCAACATTTCACCTCATCCGTGTACTGGTGAAGGGTAGCCGCGTTGTCAAACTTGGCCAAATGGTCGTCGGGATCGGTTGCTCCATTGTAGTCCTTGATCATCAGAGGGGTGTAATGCTTTGGCAGAGGGTTATTTAGGATCCCCTCCGAAAATTGTTGATTGACCCTCTCGGGTGAGTTGTCTTCTCTCGGGGCTTTTCCCTTTCGTGCATCTCATACGGGCGCCTCATCCAAGAAAGATCCCCTATCTCTATTCGCTCGACCCCTTTCTTCTAGGGGAGCCCATGATAGCGCTTGGTTGAAGGGGACTGTCACATTACGGACATCCCTATAGGAGCCGATCGGTCTCCTATTTGTCTCTCGAGTGGAAAGTTGATCAACTCGATCTCCTCTTCCAGCCTGTCGACCTACTACAGAGGTAGCAGGCTCGTGTGTTGGTCAATCGATCAACGCATGTTATTGTTGCTCCAATATCTTCGTCACTCGAGCTTGTATTAGTGCATCGAGATCCTCTTGCGTCAGCATCACTGTGGTGAGTCGTCCAACGTCTTCCATCTTCTTATTTGGATGCAGGCTAGATTCCCACAGACGGCGCCAAAATGATCCTATCCAAATGAAGGAAGCTGGAAAGCCGAGGATGGGGTGACTACTGACAGGATGAATACCTCAATCCTGCAAAACAAAACCAAAGCAGGGAAGGGGTCTCTGGCGTTGGCCATCTGATGTTCAAGTTAAAATCAGGAAAAGAGAATGAGTAATCAAGAAAATGATCAATCTTGCCTTTTCTCGTACCTAGCGTACTCTTTTATACATTTCTTTATGATCGTTCATCTGTCCTTATTTAATGATATTAATTGCCAGAGAAAGACTTTTTTATCTTGACTTCTGTGCATTAATGATAAAAGGAGTGTTTTTCTTAGTCTTGACTTCTTCATATTTAATGATGATAGACGGAATGTTCTCTTTTGTTTTCTCGTTTCTACCTGTGTAATGTCATTCTTGCGTTGGACGAACGGTCCGAGCGACTCGCTTTCCTGCCGGACGGGCGGGCCTAGCGGCTCATTTTCCTACCGACTGAAACAACCAACTACGGGTTGTTCATTCGTCCGATCGACCCATGATGTCCATTTGTCTGATCGACCGGATGATCCACTCGGCCACTCCTTTGTCGTCCGCGATAATTAGATAACCACCTTTGGCCGAGACTCTTTCCGTAAGCTCTGACATTGACCGTCTTGATTTTGATCGACACCGTATCAATTGATCCATGATAAATGAGCTCCCCTTTATAGCTGCATCATAATGCATGTTTCAATTAACTCGATCATCAAAGGTTATATATCATATAAGCTTCGACTTCAAGTGTTTGTTTGTTTATGTGTGTTAGGTAGATCAACTACATTTCATATAAAAATGATATAGTGTGCGTTAAGATTGAAGACCTAGTTGATTTGGATAATTATCATGTGCATGTCCTTTATAATGCTACCATGAATAATTGATAAAGCCTTGGGCTACTGTGGTGCAGTGAAAGAACATTAAATTATCATCTAAGTATTAGTGTCGGTCATTGTAAATGCTTTCTAATTTATTCTAGCAGTCGGAGTCAGATCGGTCACTCCAAGTTTAGTATTATCTGATTCATTATTCTACCCTCGGGGTTATGGTGCAAGTATAACTACAAGATGTTGGGTCACTCATCATAAATACTTTTTAATTTATCTTAATAATCAGTGAAAAATTTTTACAGGATCGAATCGATCATCACAAGTTAAATGTTACTTGGTTCATCACGAATAATTGATAAAGGTTTCGTATAAATTGATTTTAGGTTGGGGAATACAATAACTAATGACCTAAGGGATCCCTTTAGGTGAATATCTCCTGTAGTGACTTTTAGAGTCATTACAGAGAACAATCATTGGTTATTATAGTCATTGTAACGTTAATCCTCACAAATTCTGTTCGAAAAAATAATCTACGGAAAATTTTAGGAATTAGCTGAATTATTTTAAGAATTAACTAAAATTATATTCACCAAATTAAATTTATTTATCTATCAATTTTAGGCTACCCGTGAGGATTGATTTTCTACCAAGTACTGAGTGTAGATCACAAATTGACAGAATGGGCAAATCGGCCAAGCGGGTCATGAGATAGAGCCGACACGTGGTAGAGCTGGCATATCGATCGAGTAGTGGAGATGGCCGAACGGGCGAAGCGGCCGATTGAACAGTGTGGTCGAGCGAGTAGAGCAGCAGAACAGATCGATCAGGCTAAGTAGTAGACTAACAGAACAGCCGACCGGGTAGTGCGGTCAAGCAAACAGATCAGCCAAGTGAGTAGAGAAGCCGACCGAGTGATCGGTTGAGCGAATGGAGAGGTCGAGAAAGTAAGCGACCGAGCGAGCATGCGGCCGGATTGGCGTGCAACCGAGCAGACGAAGAGGACGAGCGAGTGAGAGGTCGAGCGAATGAGCGACTGAGTGAAAGAAGAGGCCGAGTGGGTGAGCGACCGAGTAGGCGTGCAGTCAAGCAGATAAAGAGGTCGATCGAGTGAGTGGTCGAGCGAGAGAGCGACCGACCAAGCGTGCGGTCGAACGTGCGTGTAGCCTAGCGGACGAAGAGGTTGAGGCCTGTGATGGACGCAGTTTCCTTAAAACAGATTCGCCCCGCCTTTGGCTATGCTTCGAGGTTTTCTCGGGTCATCTGTTTTCCACGATACAACGGTTAATCACGATGCACACTAATTACTGGTAGTCACGATTAACTGAGAGGTACCCAACTGCTACCAAGGATAATCCGTCGAGCAAGAGATGCACAACAGAGGAGGAGGGGAACGGAGGTGGAGAGTTGCCGCTTCTGTTTATGTTGCCTATGATCGTAGCCTTCTTATATAGGAGCTCAGACCCATGGGCAATGTTAATGATCGATTAATGATCATTATTCACAGAGCAGTGAAACACCCACATTTCACTTGGCCATTTACATTCTGCATTAATCCTTATATGTGGTAAAATGTTGGTTGTTCCACTTGGACCAATTTTTCCCTGATCAGTTAGGTATTTAGCGCCCATAGGTCATGCTCGTACACAAGTCAACTTGGTCCAGTGCAATTCGGGCCCTAGATTTGCACCCCCTGCACACTCATACGTGAGAGAGAGTCTCTCCCCATGCATTTGTTCACATCATCAATGCATGTGATGTTGGTTAGTCCTACGAAAACATACCGGTTTCACTGTACAAAAATTTTTGTACAAGTGTCGAACCTTTCCTTAAATAACCTATTGTGTTCTTTAGAAGTTAAATTAGGAATCGCAGACGGAACTTAACATCATTGATTCCAAATTTAACTTATCTGTTCTTAATGATTTAGATTTGAATCGCAAGCGGAATTTAACACTATTGATTCAAATCCACCTATGTTATTAATTCCATTAAATATTAATTTCCAAAATCGGCTTCCAGGACTGCATGGCGAGGCACATGACCTTCTTGGATATGAGAGCAACCCTCATTGCCTAGACAAAGCCTTTTATGAAAGCTAATATTTAATTTCCTTAAATAACTCTAGGTTAACCAAAAAGAACAATCGAATCACAAATTCGAAAAAGAAGAAAACACAAACTCGAAAAATAAATTCGATAAACTAGATCTAATTACCTCTTGTATTTAGAATTCTTACAAAGAAAATAACTAGTATGATGCGGAATAAAATTACTAGTTATACCTTCTCTTTGTAAGCTAATGACCTCAAGATCTTCTGCCGTATTCCTCGCCTCGCCTTGGACGTCGTGTGGGCGACGATCCTCCAAGATGAACACCACCCAAAAGCTTCTTCCTCTTCTTCTAAAATCCGGCCACCACCACCACCAAGGAGAAGAGAGCAAAAGGGAAAAGAGAATGGAGAGGGAAAGGGTCGACTACTTGAGGTTCTCTAAGCAAGAGAATAAGAGTTGTGTCTCATAACGCCTCCTCACCTGTTCTTTTATATTACTTGCCCAAGGCAAATAAGGAAAAACTTTTTATAAAAAATAAAATCATCCTATAGTTTTTCCTTTTTCCTTTTTATTTTTCCTTTTCTTTCCTCTTGATTTAATCAATCACCAATATTAATTTTGTGATGATTTTTTTAATTTTAATTATGGTCGGCCCCTTGCTTGGGCACCAAGCAAGGTGGCCGACCACCTCATCAAGGGAAAAAGGAATAAAATTTTTAATAAAATTTTATAAGCCGTTATAAAATTTTACAAGCTCTCTCCTAATTTCCTAAAGTGGGAGTTAAAAAAGGAAAGTTTTAAAAATTAAAACCATATTTTAAAATTTAAAACTTCTCTTATAAAATTTCTTTTTTTTACATGGTGATAGAAAATTTAAATTTTAAAACTTCTCTTCCTTTTTTCCTTCAACCATGAAGATGGTTAAAAAATGAAAGTTTTAAAGCTTTTAAATTCTCTTTGAAAACATGTGGCCTAATTCAAAAAAAGAAAGTTTTTAAATTTAAAATCTCTCTTTTAAAACTTGTAGTTTTCTACAAAGAGAAGATTTTAAAAATTCAAAACGCCCCTCCTATTTGAATTAATCTTGGTCGGCCCCTACATGCTTGGTCACCAAGCAATAGGGCCGACCCCTAAAGAAGTGGATGTGGCCGGCCCTTGCTTGGTCACCAAGCATTGGGTCGGCCCCCTTCTTGGACACCAAGATGAGCCTTTCTTTGGATGGACTTGAGGCTTTAATGAGGCTACGACAGGGACCTAGAGGAGAAATTGGTTTTGGCCTTCCGATGAGCTTGAGTATCCCGTGTTCGCCCCGAACACACAACTCAAGTTCATCGATAATAACTCATTCCACTAGAGAGTTATTACCGCACTACCGTACCAATCCCAAATTACATTATGGGCTCCTTCTTATCATGAGTGTGTTAGTCTCCCTGTGTTTAAGATAACGAATGTCCACTAATTAAGTAAGTTACTGACAACTTACTTAATTAATATCTAGCTCCAAGAGTAGTACCACTCAACTTCATTGTCATGTCGGACTAAGTCCACCTGCAGGGTTTAACATGACAATCCTTATGAGCTCCTCTTGGGGACATTCTCAACCTAGATAAGTAGGACACAGATTCCTTCTATAATCAACAACACACACTATAAGTAATATCATTTCTCAACTTATTGGGCATATTGATTTACCAAGCTAAACCTCACCCTTTGATAAGTCAAAGAAATAAATATTAAATATATGTGCTTGTTATTATATTAGGATTAAGAGCACACACTTCCATAATAACTAAGGTTTAGTTCTTTTATTAAGTTAGTACAAAAAGAACTTACCTAAATGGTCCTGCTCAATACACTTAGAGTGTACCAGTGTAATTTATTAATCAAGATAAACTAATACTTAATTACACTACGACTATTCCGATGGTTTGTTCCTTTCCATCTTAGTCGTGAGCAACTGTTTATAATTTATAAAGAACCGACAACATAATCTTCTGTGTGTGACACCACACACCATGTTGTCTACTATATAAATTAATTGAACAATTACATTTAACAAATAAATGTAGACATTGACCAATGTGATTCTTTTATTTCAAAAATAAATGTTTACAAAAGCTAGGCTTTTAGTATACACTCAAACATGTGAATCAATATAAACCAACTAATATGCCTTGAAGCTCCCAATATAGGACTAAAGCCCCATTCACAATGAAACTTCATGCCTCTTCTACCTCTTCTTCATTCACATATATCTAACAATCCCCCACATGAATGAAAATAGGGTATGTGATAACATTCAATAGTTGAGTCCAGTATAAGACAGATAGGCTTTACCCTTTGAACCTTTCCTTGTGAAGATCTATTTGCTTACTGCTGATGGTAGATGCGATATCCTTGAACTATTCTGCCATCTATGCAAGCATTGACATATCTCACCCAAGACTCTCCTTGATACAACTCAGTTCTCATGAGTGTGTTCATTCTTAGCCATGAACAGGCCTAGTTCTGTGAGAAGTTCTAAGAATTATGCCTCCAATTCTTTTCGAAACGACCCCACTTCTTTCTCACATAGGTGATATCTTAAGAGTATTCCTCATTACTCTACTTGGATCATTAAAAGTCGTATGCTCAACCTCCATTATTCACTGATCCATTGGGTCATTCACCACAGTGAGCAACTTTATCAATACAATTAGGTTATCCCTTTAAACCTAGTTCTTGGGATCTCCAGTTTGGATAGGTTGGGTTTCCTTTGCACTAATATTTATCATTGGCATCAAGCCCATCTCTCACGATGAGCTTGCAACTAACTCTCTGTTTAACCCCTTGGTTAACAGATTTACTAAGTTATCCTTTGACTTCATATAGTCAATAACGATAACTCTTGTTGAGAGTAGTTGTCTAATGGTATTATGTCTATGATGTATATGTCTAGACTTACCATTATACAGATGGCTCTGTGTCCGACTGATTACTGACTGACTATCACAATGTATGCAAATTACCGGTATAGGTTTCAGCCATCTCAGAATATCTTCTGAGAATTGTCGTAGACATTCAACCTCTTCACTACATTTGTCAAGAGCCACAAACTCAGATTTCATCATGGAGCTGGTTATTACGATTTGCTTAGAAGATTTCTAAGAAATGGTTGCACCTCCCAGAGTAAATACATATCCACTTGTAGACTTAGAGTCTTTTATATCAAATATCCAACTCACATCATTGTATCCTTCGATCACAGCAGGATATCTCGTATAATGCAGTCCATATTCACCAGTATATCTCAAGTACCTCAGTACTCTTGTTATCATTTTCCAGTGCTCAACACCGGGATTACTTGTGTATCTACTAAGTTTACTTATTGCGTAGGCCAAGTCTGATCGTGTATAACTTATCAGGTACATCAGACTTCCAATCACTCGAGATTACTCTATCTAAGAGATACTTTCACCTAGATTTTTTGATAGATGTTGACTCGTATCTATTGGCGTTCATGCCAATATAGTATCACCCTTGGTGAATTTCTCAATAATCTTGTCCACGTAATGAGACTGACTAAGAACAAGTCCTTCTGTTGTTATAAGAATTTTGATTCCTATAATTACATCAGCTAAACCCATGTCCTTTATGTCAAATTCAACATGTCCTTAGTAGATTTGATTATCTTATCATTACTCCTAATGATAAGTATGCCATTTATATATAGACACAAGATGATGTAGTAATTTTCTATGGCTTTTATGTAGACATATTTATCACACTCATTGATTTTGAATTCACATTCCTTTATGGCATTATCAAATTTCTCATGCCACTGCCTTGGTGCTTGTTTAAAGCCATATAATGACTTCACCAATCTACAAAAATTATTTTTCTGTCCTAGCATAGAAAACCCCTCAGGTTGCTCCATGTAGATTTTCTCTTCTAAATCCTTGTTTAGAAAAACTGTCTTTACATCTATCTGATGTATTTTGAGATTCCATGGAGTGGCTATAGCCAACAATACTCTAATGGAAGTTATTCTCGACACCGAAAAATACGTATCAAAGTAATCAAAGCCTTCTTATTGTCCGTATCCTTTGATTATCAATCTAGCCTTATACTTATCAACGGTGTCATCAGACTTTATTTTCTTTTTGAAGATCCACTTGCAAGCTAGTGGTTTACTTCCCCGAGGAAGATCCACAAGTTCCTAAGTGTGATTTTACAAGATAGATTCTATCTTAAATGCAATTGTCTCTCTCCAGTGAGGTCCATTAGAAGAGTTTACTGTTTTTGAGTAACTTCAGAACTCACTTTCCAACATGAAAGTGATAAAATTTAATCCGTAGGATTTTTCTACTCGAGCTCTTTTACTCCGTCTAAGCTCAACCTCGACTGGTTTCTCATCATCATTTTCACCTTGTGTTTCATATGCCCGTTTTGAGGAGCTAGATTCTTCTCGGGTCTTATATGGAAACATATGCTCGAAGAATGAGGCATTTCTCGATTCTATTATAGCATTTTTGTGTATATCTGGTATTTGTGACTCATACACAAAAAACTGATACGAACTGCTGTTATATGCATACCTAATAAATATGCAATCAATATTCTTTGGTTCTATCTTAATCATTTTCAGATCAAGAACCAACACTTTGGCAAGACACCCTCACATTCATAAATATTTGTAAGATGATTATCTTTCATTCCACAACTCATAAGGGCTCTTATCTATTTTCTTCCAGAACACCTTATTTAAAAGGTAATTAGCTGTTAACACGACTCCCCCCGTCTAAACTCTAGTAGCCTAGAGCTCAATAGAAGAGCATTCATCATTTCCTTTAGAGTTCAATTCTTTCGCTCAACAACTCTATTTTGCCGAAGTGTATAAGGAGTTGTTGTTTCGTGTCTAATCCCATGTTCAACACACACCTCAGCAAATGGTGATATATATTCACAGCCTTAGTCACTTCGAACCACCTTAATCTTTTTATTAAGTTGGTTTTCAACCTTATTCTTATAGAGAGTAAATTTCTCTATATCTTCATGCTTACTTTTGAGAAGATACATATAATAGTATTTTGTGTTATCATCTACAAAAGTGATGAAGTATTTATTTTCACCATGTGTTGGCGTACCTTTTAGGTTGCACGCGTCAGTGTGGATTAGGTCAAGTGGTTCGTTGCTTCTTTCAATATATTGAAAGGATGACATTGTCATTTTAGCTTCAACACAAATTTTACATTTGTGTTTCAGGTCAAGGTTGAATGTAGGTATGCTTTGCATATTTATTAATCTGCATAGCGCATTGTTGTTAACATGCCCTAGTCTACCATGCCATAAACATGAAGACTCAAGTATATAAGTGAAAAAACTTTTATTTTTATTTATCTTAAGCCTAATGGCCATTACATTGAGCTTGAATAGCACATCAGATATATAGCTCCTTCTTACAAATATTTTATTCTTGGACAGTGCAACTCTATCTGATTCAAAAATAATGTGAAAGACATACTTACTTAACAGTGATCAGGACACTAGATTCTTTCGAATATCTAGAACATACAACATATTGTTCAGAGTAAGGTCCTTGCCCAAGGTCATCTTCAGCACCACTTTTCCTTGGCCCATGATGTTCGAGGTTGCTGAGTTCCCCATGAACAGTTTGTCTTCATTGACTTCTTCAATATTGTGGAACAACTCCTTATTGCAGCAAACATATCTGGTGGCTCTAGTATTGATCCACCATTACCACGAGTTTGAACCCATCAGGTTCAATTCAGAGATCACAGCGCAGAGGTCATCCATCTTTAGTCCCTCATTCAGGTTAGCCTCCTACTTCTCCTTCGACTTTCTGCACTCTGAAGATTTGTGACCGACTCAGTCACAGTTGAAGCACTTCCTAGAGAACTTCTTCTTGCTAATGCCTCCTCTTGGCCACATCTTGGAAGATTTGGGGTTCTTCCAATTTGAGTTTTGACCCTGCTCAACCATGTTGACTTTCATAGTAGCCTGAGAGAACAACTTTTTCTTTGAACTCTTGTTGTCTTCTTCGATGCGAAGTCTAATAATGAGTTCCTCCACATTCATCTCCTTTTTCTTGTGCTTCAGGTAGTTCTTGAAGTCCTTCCAGCCTAGAGGCAACTTCTCAATGATAACAGCCACCTGGAAGGTTGCACTCAGAACCATCCCTTTTGAGTGGATTTTGTGCAAGTTCACCTAAATCTCCTGGACTTGGATAATCATCGTCTTAGAGTCAACCATCTTGTAATCCAGGAATCGACCCACAATGAACTTCTTAGCCCTTCCATCCTTTGTCTTGTAATTTTTATCTAGGGATTCTCACAGCTCCTTAGCCGTTCTCTTCATGCTATACACAACGTACAGCGAGTCGGCAAGGCAGTTGAGGATGTAGTTTCTGTTAGATTTTGAGGGAAGTCCTAAGGCAATCGCCTTATGATTTTTACTAAATATAGATTCACTATTTGAGTGCATATTATATGTTTGATTGTCTTAAACTCATTTACTGAATGTTTGTAATGTAATTCATAGTATGAGAGAAATTGTAATTGGATCACAACTAGTGATTATCTCTACATATGTAATTATGAACATATTGAAATTTTCCTAGTCGTCAAATTCACACATTCAAACATCATTAATTATATAAGACTGGCACGGGTTATCCTCCTTAGTTCGCCAAGAAGTTGTTTTCTCACTGGCTAGAGACATTGGGATGTTGAGAGTTAAACGTGGATGCTAGTTATGGTTACTAGTTCATTAGAGTAACTCGTTGTAAGACTTCATATGGTTATCTATTTATATGGATATGTCTGTGAAGCTCTTATTGCAGCTTGAGTGCAAGTTTCCTTTGACTTGAGATATACAATGTTGGGATATACCCGATGCGGTGTGTGCTAAAACATATTTCGTAAACATATGTAAAGGAAAATAAAACAATAATAATTCCTAAATTATTACATAACACGCACCACATGCATACAAGGATAGAACATGCCAAGTATGATCACATAATTAAATTTTTACGGAAAGTAAATTTATACTAGGTGTACCTTACGAATTACCTGTAATGAGAAGAGCATCAACCATTGTGACATTGTGGAATCTCGCCTCTATTCGTATCCACGCCGAACTCCTCAAGACAACTCCTTGAGTGCAAGCCTCTCCTTCAGAAGTTACTAGCCACGAGCGAAGAAGAGGGATCAAGAGGAAGAGGAAGAGAAGCACACAAGGGAGAGCTTTCTCCCTTGTGGTGGTCACGACAATAAGAGGAAAGGCTTCCCCTTGTTGGTGGCGGCAAAGAGAGAGGGGATAGGGAGAGGAGAAGAGAAATTAGGTTAAGGATTTCTAAAAACCTTACAAGTCAATTAATGATCTCATGTGTGTAATCTTCTCTCAACCATATCAATATATAGCCCTCATTAATGAGTTGGATTAGAAAGCCCAAATCCAACTCATTATCCCTTAACCAAAAATTAGTCCATTAACCCCTTGGTTTAGTTCACAACAAAATCAAGTTGGTTCATGACTAATTCATGATCAAACCAAATATGGTTCAACTCTTCCATAAGAGATGTGGCTCATCCGCGCTTCCATTGCGATAAATATTTCCATATTTATCTTATGTATGGTCCAACCAAATATTTATCTCTTGATCTAAGAATTCTATTCTTTAACTTATTTTACATCTTTTAGAGACTCATTAGTGCATATGACCTAATTGGTTCTAGGTTTATCTTGGTCGTCCATAATTAACCACTTAATTATAGAACGATTATGAGTGACACCTAGTAGTCCATCATGATCCCCAATTATTCAAAAATAATAGTTAATCTTAGAATTAATTCTAAATCCTTCAGTAGCTACAGTGAGTTGTGCCTCGTTACTTTCACTCATCTTATACTCACTCGGTTCAGGACATGATCTATGTGTCTTGTCCCCACTAAACTGACTACGTCACACCTAGCCCAAGTAATACTCCTCATTCTGCGGATTCAAATTACTCATACATGTGTACAAGAATCTCACACTCTTAACATGTGATGCTTTGGTCAAAGACTTTGAGTAATAATCCTAATGAGTGATCATTGTGTATACGTCTCCTTGTGAGGAGCAGTAATCCTCTATGGGCTATCTAAACACCTTCGAATACTTTAACTTATACCCAATCATACCGAGTCCACACCTCAATGAGATGTTTGCTTAAGATGTCAAAGTATAAGTCTCCATGGCCAAGATGACTTGTATACCTCAAGTCGAAGGAAACTTGTACTCGTGCTGCAGTAAGAACTTTACAGACATATCTATATATATGTAGAGAACCATATGAAGTCTTACAGCGAGTCACTCTAATGAACTAGTTACCATAACCAGCATCCACGTTTAACTCTCGATATCTCAATGTCTCCAGCCAGTAAAAAAATAGCTGCTTAGCTGAACCAAGGAGTACAACCCGTACTAGTCTTACAGAATTGATGGTGTTCGAATACATCAATTCGACGACTAGGAAAATTTCAATATATTCATAATTGCACATGTAAAAATAATCACTAGTTGCGATCCAATCACAAATTCTCTCATGCTATGAATTATATTACGGACATTCAATAAATAAGTTTAAGACAATCAAATATATAATATGCACTCAAATAGTGAATTTATACTTATCAAATAAATAGGAAAAAAAATGTAAGACGATTGCCTTAGGACATCCCTCAAATTCTAACATACAAGTTATCTTGGTAGTAGAGACGTAGTCAGTCTAGTGGGGACAGACACATAGACCATGTCCTGAACTAAGCGGGTATAAGACGAGTGAAATGAACAATGCATGACTCACTGTAGCTGCTAAAGAGTTTAGAATTAGTTCTAAGATCAACTATGATTTTTCGACTAATTTGAGATCATGATGTACTACTAGATGTCACTCATGATCATTCTATAATTAAATAGTTAATTATGAATGACCAAGATAAATCGAGAACCTATTAGGTCATACGCACTAACAAGTCTCTAAAAGACGTAAAACAAGTTAAAGAAGAGGATTCTTAGATCAAGAGATAAATATTTAGTTGGACCATACATAACACAAATATGGAAATATTTGTCATAATGGAAGCACAGATGAGCTACATCTCTTATGGTAGAGTTGAACCATATTTGGTTTAATCATGAATTAGTAATGAACCAACTTGATTTAGTTGTGAACCAAACCAAGGGGTTAATGGGTAAATTTTTGGTTAAGGGATAATGAGTTAGATTTGGACTTTCTAATCCAACTCATTAAAGAGGATATAGATGTAATTGGGAGAGAATTAGATACAAGATTCATTATTTGGTTGATTCGCTTTTGGAAACCCAATCCTCCCCTCCCTCTCCCCTCTTTCTCACCGCCAAGAACAAGGAGGCTCCCCTCCTTGTTGTCGTGACCACCATAAGGGAGAACATCTCTCCCATGTGTGCTTCTCTTCTTCTTCCTCTTGATCCCTCTTCTTCACTCGTGGCTAGTAACTTTCAAAGGAGAGGCTTGTACTCAAGGAGTTGTCTTGAGGAGCTCACCATGGATACAAATAGAGATGAGGTTCGACAACGTCGCTACGGTTGATGCCCTTCTCATTACAGGTCATCCGTAAGGTCTACCTAGCGTAAATTTACCTCCCATAAAATTTTAATTATATGATCATGTTTGACATGTTGTATTCTTGTATGTGTGTGATATAATAATTAGGAATTATTATTGTTTTATTTTTCGCTGCACATATTTATGAAACGTGTTCTAACAAGCACTCACATCAGGCATATTCCAACAGTTTCGGCAAAGGAATACAAAATGAGTTCATGTCTCCACTGTACTGATGGTCTGGGTATTAGAATCCTCAGCATGCTTGGGAGAGTCCTCGGTCAAGAACTGAGCCAAATTGAGCGTAGTCAAGTAGAAGAGCATCTTCTACTGTCACCTCTTGAAGTTTAGTCCACTAAACTTCTCTGACTTTTCCCCGTGATTGATTGACACAGTTCCAATCTGGGCGGAGGGAGACTTCAGGTGTTGAGTCTGTTACACCTCAACACTTTGTTCTGTAGCCATCTCAACAGAATTGAAATATGTTTCAAGATTGTTTGAAAAAAATAATCTGTTGGAGATTTTGGGAATTAATTAGCTGAATTTAAATATATCGAATTAAATTCATTTATCTGTCAAGATGATCTGAGCTGATAATCTCAGACTACCAGCGAGGGCTAGTTTTCTGCTAAGTGCTGAACGTAGATCGCAGATTGACAGAGTAAGTAGATCGGCAAAGCGGGTCGTGAGGCAAAGCTGGTAGATCGGCCAAGTAGTGGAGACAACCGAACGGGTGAAGTGGCCGAGAAAGTAGATCAACCGAGCGAATGTGAAATTGTCTTTTTATCACAATCGTTATTGTTCGTAAATAATTTTTTTTTATAATGATATTCATCTATTAGCACTACATTGATAGATAGATAGATATCTAAGAATTTTAAAATGTTCTTCATTATATGATGAGGTCAACCATCTCTTTTACTATAGTTCAGTTTCGTGTGGTATTCATCTATCGATCCATTGGTATAATAGCCACAATCCATGGGTGTTCCTCATTGTATGATTCACATTGGTACAATATCCACGGTCAACTTCATCGGAGTCGAGTTGGTCAATGCGATTTCCTAGTTTATTCCTCACTATATATGATTCGAATCCACTTTTCACAACGAGGCTAACTATCTCTCGAACCGTTTCATTCGGTGTCTCTCCGCGCAAGGGTAGAGACACCATTTTAAGATTTAGAGAAGGTCATATATTTAACCATTTTAATCAATGGTTCATTCAATCAACCATAGATTTTCAAATCAAATTTTGCAATATTTTATATATATATACACAACTCTTATCACATCACATACCGATTAGCTTGGGTAGATTTTTTTTTAGCTCCATCATTGTCCCCATGATGCATCCAAGGACAATTGATCCCTAGATGTGTACGCACACAACTTGATATAAGCATGTAGCTATTGTTGAAACTAATAGAATAGAGTATAGTTATTTGATCTGTTATTTACTAAAGCGAATAGACTTATTTATATAAGTTGTCTAAACAATAATAGAAAGATTAAATATAGCATATAATTATAAGCATAGTAATATAATAGATTTAGAAGTATTATTTTTACTATTTGATTTATATCGATCTTGATTGTGATGTTGATCTTAATTGTGATACCAAATATAATAAATCTCAATTGATTGAAATCAATTCGAGATTATTTTCCATTATTATCATTACCCTCCGATAAACTTAACGGGAGTACTTAAACGTTGAGTTTGAGTGCTAACTTGGTGAAACGTTATCTGCATAATGGCTTGGTAAATTCAGTATATATGTAAGAAACTGAAAGTTGTTGAGTCGCCACACACTCACAAACAAAATGAAAATCAATCTCTACATGCTTTGTATGAGCATGAAAAAATGGATTTAGTCCCCAGGGCGTAGCATAGCTGGGGCGAATGGTTTTGTGGCCGAGAGGTCCAGGGTTAGATTCTCGGGGTGTCATTGCCTGGGGTTAGTGGCCCGGCCATGCGCTTTCAGCTATGTACCTGCATTTACCTCCCTCCATATCCGTGGGATCAGCTCTAAGGGGCCGCTGATGTGGCGGTTCCATATCTTTTTATGAAAAACTGGATTTAACGCAAGATAAGTAGCTCCAATATTATCACACCAGATTTTAGGCGTAACGGTTGTGTGAAAAGTATAATTCCAAAAGAAAAAATTGTAGCCAAATAATTTTTGATGTCATATTAGCTATAATGTTATATTCAGCTTCAGTACTTGAGCGAAAGACTATAGGTTGCTTCTTTGAAAGCTAGGAAATAAGATTTCATCCAAGAAATATGGTATATCCACTAGTAGAATGTCTATCTCTGAAAGATTCAGCCCAATCTACATCACTGTAGGTAATCAACTCTCATGAGGACTGACAATATAAAAGAAGACCATGTAGAATAGTGCCTTTGAGATATCGAAGAATTCTCTTAGCACATTCTCAATGGTGTTCAGTAAAAGCATGCATAAATTGACAGACATGATTGACAATGAACACAATATCGGGTTGTATAAAGACGACATATTATAAGGCACCAATAATGCTTCGGTAGATCTAGGGGCCAGCCATTGAAGAGGAGGATGAAGGTACAGTGAAACCATTTTCAATGATTGGTGTGGAGATAGGACATGTACCGTCCATTTTAGCTTGTTGTAGAATTCCAGTAATATATTTGCTCTGAGAGAGAAGACAACCTTCAGAATGTGAGAGTTTCTCTCCATGCCAAGGAAAAAATGAGCATTGCCAAGATCTTGAATAGGAAATTCTTGACGAAGAAGATAAAGTAAAGTAGTAATTCTGTTTTGATTACTACCAGTTATAAGATATCATCCACATAAATCAGAATAAATATTGAAAATTCCTTATTACATTTGTAGAATAGGGAAGAGTCAGTTTTTTATCTAGAAAATCTGTGAGTATAAAGTCAAGTAGATAGACTATGAAACAATGCACGAGGTGCTTACTAAAGAACATATATAGATTTCTAAAGTTGACACATATATGTTGGAAGTTACGGGTTGATAAATCCAGGTGGTTGCTCTATAAAAAATAGTTTCTTCAAGGTGTCTATAAAAGAAAGCATTGGAAACATCTAATTGTTGCATCAGCCAATTGGAGCTAATAGCTATAGATAATATCAATTTGATAGTTGTAATTTTGACGACTGGACTAAAAGTATCATTAAAGTCAATACATGGTTGTTGATTGAAGCCTTTAACAACAAGGCGAGCTTTGTAATATTTAATAGATATATCTGTATGATATTTAATTCGGTAAATTCATTTAGAGCCCATAATATTCATAGATGGAGTACGAGGAACTAAGCTCTAGGTTGCATTATGAAGAAGAGCATCAAATTTTTTAGTCATCACAGTACGCTAATTTGGATCTTTGACTACCTGTGTAAAGCTAGAAGTTTCGACAAAATTTGAAGAAACAATAAGAGCACATGGAAGAGGATAACAAGTGGGAACTAGTTGATATTGTGCATAAATATCACTTAGAGGAAGTATTTACCAAGGATTATCATCATTAGAGCTACTCAAAGATGAGTGATCAAACATATTGGAATCAAAACTAGAGAGTGCATCACCACTAGTCTCTAAGTCTACTGAAATTTATGGAGATGGAGCAGGATCCAAGATATCATCCGCCCCTTGTATTTTCAATATGTCCTGATAAAGCAATCTGTGAGGATTCTAGTATATTACTCGGTGATATTAGATAGGTTCCTTGATTATCTGAAGGAGGATCCAAGGTAGAAACTACAAACGGGAAAAAAGATTTATCAAAAGTAACATATCAAGAAATATATATCCACCCAATATCATGATGTAAATTACTATAACCAAGGAAAATACATTGTTGAGAGTGAGGGTTTAACTTGTGTTTAGAGTAAGGTCGTAGCCAAAGATAACATGCACCACCAAATATATGGAAGCTAAGAAAGAGTAATCTGGAGGATGATTATAAAGTCTCTCTAAGGGACACTTGTTTTAAAGTAGTGGAGTGAGTAAATGATTGATAAGGTAGACTGAGGTTTGGATGGTGTCATCCCAAAATTTAAGTGGAACTGAGGCATGATTAAGAAGAGATAAGGCAGTTACAACCACATGACGATATTTTCTCTCGGCGAATCCATTTTGCTCAGGAGTGTGGGGGCAAGAGACTCAATAGAGGATGTCAGAGGAAGTAAGATGACCATGAAGCGCTTGATACTATCCACCCCAATCAGAATAAAAGGAGAGTATTTCTGATCAAAATAACGCTCAACATGCTTTTCAAAATAATAAAAAATATCGAAGAGATCAGATTTTCTTTTTATAGGCAAAATCCAAGTGAACTTGCTAAAGTTATCAAACAAAATAACATAGTAAAGAAAAGCCTGATTAGAAAGAATAGGAGCAAGACCCCATACATCAGAGTGAATAATTTACAAAGGAAAACTAGAGTTGCGAGTAGAGGATGCAAAAGGTAATTTATAAGATTTTGCTTTCATACAAGGTTCACAAAAATGAGATAATGACGCTAAAGAAGTTGGTAAATCAAAATGATTAATAATATTCTAAATAAGACATAGAGATGGATGACCAAGATGTGCATGCCAAGAGAATTTGTTCATGCATTCTCCAACAAAGATTTTGAGAGAGGTGAGTTGAAGATGATAAAGACCGTTTTTAGTGTCCCCTTGGAGTAGAATAGTTCCTGTCGTGGGATCCTATTAGGACCAAAAGGAATTTAGATATTTCCACAATTACATGATATTGCCCACTTTATGCCTAAACCCTCATGATTTTATTTTTTGGCTCTACCCTAAAGGCCTCATACCAATGGAGATATCTTTCCCTTATAAACTCATGATCTTTCCCATGTGTTTTTAATATGGGACTTTGTTTGCAAACCTACAATCCAACAACACCCCCTCAAACAAAGGACCACAACCTTTCCCACGTTCGATCCTCGACCCACCAAGTCTTCCTGCTCCTCGGCCCACTCGACCTATTAGGATTTCCTGTCTGATGTTTGGTCCTCTTGATTTAGAAGTAGGAGCTCCCACTTCCTTTGTTCGAGGTCAATATTTTATTCACATGACTCAATTAGACTATAGCTTTTGTGTACAGTCGCCGGTTAAACCTTCTGACAGTTTGAGTTCTAATACCACTTGTTGGATCAAGACGTATGCAAGAGAGGGGTGAATCACGTGGTTTTTAAAAATGTATCTTTTTTGCTTTTTGAAATAAATATGCAACGGAAAAACTAAAAACAAAAGCAAAATAGAAAACTCAAAGACATGTTCGGTTTTACTTGGTTTTAAGCCTTCAGCGACTCTTGCTTGTAGACTCAGGTCCCGCGGACCTATCATGGATAATTTACTAAAAACCTCTTTCAGAACCGCTGGAAGAGGAGATCGAGTATAAAAAGAATCAGAAGAGTGTAGCAAGCTAAACTTTCCATTTACAGTAATTACATACAGAAATTAACACTTCATTAGCAAGCACTTTTTGTAGATAATCAGCTCAAGCTCGGTGTTTGGAAGGCTTCTCGATGGCAATCGGGTGTAGCAGAGTCATAGCGGGGTAGTAATAGGAAGCCAGAGCAGTTGGAAAGCTAATTGGGCGCATAGAAACTCTTATAGAAGTTGATGTTGAAAGCTTGACCGAGGTCCCCTTTTATGGAGGGTCTAAGACGCCTTCCATATCCTTGAAGGCGCCTTTCATAGGCAAAATCCTATCATGAAATTACTGCTCCTTATTTGTGACGAGGTCTAAATTTTATCCATTATAAGGTGCTTTCTATAGCACCGAAGGCGCCTTCCATAGCACCGAAGGCGCCTTCCATGAACAGTAAGAAGGTGCATTCTAACTCTTGAAGGCGCCTCGGGTAGTATTCACCTGAGGCATGTTTACTTTTTTTTACCCTGCAAGTTAGGTTAGTCCAACACGATTGTTAGGATGTATACTAAAAGCCTAGTTTTTGGTATAAACATTTATCTAGAAATAATAATCACATTGGTCAAAAGATTACATTTATGATAAATGTAGTTGTTCAATTAATTTATATTATAGATAATATGGTGTGTGATGTCACACACAGAGGATCATGTTATCAGTACCTTATAAATTATAAACAGTAGCTCACGACCAAGATGGAAAGGAACAAACCATTGGAAGGTCGTAGTGTAATTAGGTGTTAGTTTATCTTAACTATATAATTACACTAGTACACTAAGAGTGTATTGAGTAGGACCATTAGAGGTTGTTTCTTTTATACTGACTTTATAAAGGAACAAAGACCTCAGTTATTATGAAAGTGTGTGCTCTTAATCCTAATATAATAACAAGCACATATATTTGATATTTATTTCTTTAATTTATCAATGGGTGAGATTTAGTTCGATGAATCAATAAGCCCGATAAGTTGGGAAATGATATCACTTATAGTGTGTGTTGTTGATGTTGGTTGCTACTCGGAAAGCCTAGAGGTTCCACTGTACAAAAATTTTGTACAAAGGTCTGAACCTTTTCCTAGCTACCATGTGTTCTTTTAAATTAAATTTTGGATCGCCTGCGGAACTTAACACGTTTGATCCAAAACTTAATCTATTTGTTCTTTTAGGTTTTGACTTGGATCTCCTGCGGAACTTAACACGTTCGACCCAAATCACCTTAAGTTATTAATTCCATTAAATATTAATTTCCATAATTGGTTCCCAGTACTGACGTGGCGAGGCACATGGCCTTCTTGGATATGGGAGCAACCACCACCGACTAGACAAAACCTTTTATAGAAATCTAATATTTAATTTCCTAAAATAACTTTAGGTTAACCGAAAAGAACAATCAAATCACAAGGAAAAATAAAATAAAAAAACACAACTTCGAAAAACATATTCGAAATACTAGAATCGTAAGCCTCTTGTATTTGGTATTATTTCCAAAAATAACTAGTATGATGCGGAAAGAAAAAATACTAGTTATACCTTTTAGAAAGACCTCTTGATCTTCTACCGTATTCCTCTTCTAACCTCGGACGTTGTGTGGGCAACGATCTTCCGAGATGAGAATCCACCAAAGCACCTTCTTCTCCTTTCTTCAAGTTTCGGCCAAGCATAAAGCTTCCAAAAGATGAAGATCTTTTTCCACCAACCAAGCTCCAAGGGATACAAGCTTTCTCTCCTTCTTCTTCTTCTTCTCCAAGTAGTATCCGGCCACCACAAGAGCTCCAAGCAAATAGAGAAGGTTCGGCCACCACCAAGAGGAAGAGAGGAAGAGAGGTTGGCCGGCCACAACACCAAGGAAAATAGGGAGAGAAATAATAGAGGTTGTTCACAATGAAGCCTTCTCTACCCCCTCTTTTATAATCCTTGGTCTTGGCAAATAAGGAAATTTAATTAAAAACTTCCTTAATTCTTTTGCCATGAAAAGGAAAAATTTATTTAATTAAAAACAATTTTCCTTTTCTCAATTTACATGGCCACACTAAAGCTACAAACAAGGAGAATTTTAATTAATTAAAACTTCCTAATTTGTCTCCGAAATTTATAAAATTTCTCCAATAATTTAATCCTTCATGATTGGTTTATAAAAGGAAATTTAATAAATTAAAATCTTTCTTTTAAACATGTGGATAAAAGAAAGTTATCTCTAAAATTAAAATCTCTTTTAATCTACAAATAAGGAAAGATATCAAATCTTTCTCAATCTTTGTAGAAACTAATAAAAGAGAATTATTAATTTTAAACTCTCTTTAAATCATGAACATGGTTAAAAGGAAAGTTTTCTTAAAATTTAAAATCCTCCTTTAATCAACAAATAAGGAAAGATTTCAAATTTTAAACTCTCTTTAAACATGTAGATGATTTACAAATAGGAAAGTTTTACCAAAAATTAAAACCATCCTTTTAATCTACAAATAAGGAAAGAGATTAATCTCTTCTCTTAATCTTTTGTAGAAAGCTATAAAAGGAAATTTTAATTTTAAACTCTCTTTAAAATCATGATATCCACATAAGAAATAATTTTAATAAAATCCTTTTAAATATTCTAGTGGTCGGCCACCCAAGCTTGGGACCCAAGCTTTGGCCGCCACCCACATGGCTCATCCACTTGGTCTTGGCGGCCCTAGCTTGGGTTCCAAGCTAGCTTGGCCGCCCCATTGATGGGTAAGAAGGTGGTATGCGGTGGGTATAAATCTCTATATACTAGAGGCTCGATAGGGACCGAGGAGGAATTGGTTTGGTCTCCCAATGAAATTAAGCATCCCGTCCCCAACACACAACTAAATTTCATCAATAATAATTCATTCCACTAAAGAACTATTATTGAACTATCCAAATTACATTTGGGCTCCTTCTTATTATGAGTGTGTTAGTCTCCCTGTGTTTAAGATAACAAATGTCCACTAATTAAGTAAGTTACTAACAACTCGCTTAATTAATATCTAGCTCCAAGAGTAGTACCACTCAACTTCATCGTCATGTCGGACTAAGTCCACCTGCAGGGTTTAACATGACAATCCTTATGAGCTCCTCTTGGGGACATTCTCAACCTAGATCACTAGGACACAGTTTCCTTCTATAGTCAACAACACACTATAAGTGATATCATTTCCCAACTTATCGGGCTTATTGATTCATCGAACTAAATCTCACCCATTGATAAATTAAAGAAATAAATATCAAATATATGTGCTTGTTATTATATTAGGATTAAGAGCACACACTTCCATAATAACTGAGGTCTTTGTTTCTTTATAAAGTCAGTATAAAAGAAACGACCTCTAATGGTCCTACTCAATACACTCTAAGTGTACTAGTGTAATTATATAGTTAAGATAAACTAATACCTAATTACACTACGACCTTCCAATGGTTTGTTCCTTTCCATTATGGTCGTGAGCTACTGTTTATAATTTATAAGGTACTGATAACATGATCCTCTGTGTGTGACACCACACACCATGTTATCTACAATATAAATTAATTGAACAACTACATTTATCATAAATGTAGATATTTGACCAATGTGATTCTTATTTCTAGATAAATGTTTATACCAAAAGCTAGGCTTTTAGTATACACTCTAACAGTTGATTATAGAAGGAAACTGTGTCCTAGTAATCTAGGTTGAGAATGTCCCCAAGAGGAGCTCATAAGGATTGTCATGTTAAACCCTACAGGTGGACTTAGTCCGACATGACGATGAAGTTGAGTGGTACTACTTTTGGAGCTAGATATTAATTAAGTGAGTTGTCAGTAACTTACTAAATTAGTGGACATTTGTTATCTTAAACACAGGGAGACTAACACACTCATAATAAGAAGGAGCCCAAAATGTAATTTGGGATTGGTGCGGTAGTTTAATAATAGTTCTTTAGTGGAATGAATTATTATTGATAAAATTAAGTTGTGTGTTCGGGGCGAACACGGGATGCTTAATTTTATCGGGAGACCAAAACCAATTCCTCCTCTCGGTCCCTATCGTAGCCTCTTAATTATAGAGTACTATACCCACCTATACCCACCTTCTTACCCATTCCATAAGGGGCCGGCCAAAGTTTGGTTCATGGGTGCTTCAAGGTGGCCGGCCCTAGCTTGGGTTCAAGCTTGGTGTGGCCGGCCCAAATTAAAATAAAAAGGATTTTTATTTTTTTAAAATTTTTCTTATGTGGATAACATGTTTAAAAATTTAAATCTTTCCTTTTATAAGATTCTACAAAAGATTAAGAGAAGAGCTAAATCTCTTTCCTTATTTGTAGATTAAAAGGTTGATTTTAATTTTGGTAAAAACTTTCCTTTTTAACCATGTTCATGATTTAAAAGAAAGTTTAAAAAATTAATAATTCTCTTTTATTAGTTTCTACAAAAGATTAAGAAAAGATTTGATATCTTTCCTTATTTGTAGATTAAAAGATATTTTAATTTTTAGAGATAATTTTCTTTTTATCCACATGTTTAAAAGAAAGATTTTAATTTATTAAATTTCCTTTTTATAAACCAATCATGAAGGGATTACATTATTGGAGAAATTTTTTATAAATTTCCGGAAACAAATTAGGAAGGTTTTAATTCTTGATTGAATTAAATTTCCTTTGATTGGAGGTTTGTTGTGTGGCCGGCCATGTTAATTAAGAAGAGGAATTTGATTTTAATTAATTAAATTTTATTTTTCATGACAAAGGAATTAAGGAAGTTTTTATTAAAGTTTCCTTATTTGCCAAAACCAAGGATTATAAAAGAGGAGGTAGAGGAGCCTTCATTAGATGAACTTCTATTCTTTTTCTTTCCTCTCCTCTTTGGTTTTGGTGGTCGGCCCTATTTCTCTCCTCTCCTCTTGTTGGCCGAAACTCATCTCTTGGTGGAGCTTTTGTTTGTGGCCGGATCAAGGAAGGAGAAGAAGGAGAAGAAGGAGAGAAAGCAAGCCTCGTCTCTAGCATCCCTTGGAGTATTGGTGGTGGCCGAAATTCTTCATCCTTGGAGGAGTTTATTGTGGCCGAAATCTAGAAGAAAGAAGGAAGGTGGAAAGGTGGTTCTCATCTCGGAAGATCGTTTCCCACACAACGTCCGAGGTTAGAAGAGGAATACGGTAGAAGATCAAGAGGTTTTTTTAAAAGGTATAACTAGTATTTTTCCTTTCCGCATCATACTAGTTATTTTTGGAAATAATACCAAATACAAGAGGCATATGATTTTAGTGTTTCGAATATGTTTTTCGATGTTGTGTTCTTTTGTTTTATTTTTCCTTGTGATTTGATTGTTCTTTTCGGTTAACCTAAAGTTATTTTAGGAAATTAAATATTAGCTTTCCATAAAAGGTTTTGTCTAGTCGGTGGTGGTTGCTCCCATATCCAAGAAGGTCGTGTGCCTCGCCACGTCAGTACTGGGAACCAATTATGGAAGATAATATTTAATGGAATTAATAACTTAAGGTGATTTGGGTCGAACGTGTTAAGTTCCGCAGGAGACCCAAGTCAAAACCTAAAAGAACGAATAGATTAAGTTTTGGATCAAACGTGTTAAGTTCCGCAGGCGATCCAAAATTTAATTTAAAAGAACACATGGTAGCTAGGAAAAGGTTCAGACCTTTGTACAAAATTTTTGTACAGTGGAACCTCTAGGCTTTCCGAGTAGCAACCAACATAATAAGATTAATTTATGACTTAAACCCTGTCCTTCAGACCAGGATCTAGTCATGCTCTCAATTTAGGTTTTCGAAATGGACCTAAATTAGACTGATGTCTACTGTTCCCTCAACCGAGACGCATCATCACTTAGTCACTCTACTCTAGTGACTTACTTTTACTTACCGTATGTCAAGTTTCCTCCTTGGTGTCAATCTAAACCACCAGGTCTTCTTGCAGGAATCGCATATCCGGACTTCGCCACTCGAGAATTGCACATCCCAATTGGACTTCTTACCTGGTGTCATATCCTCTTGACCATCAAGTCAGTCAACCCTGCATACTCGGTAAAAAGGTTAGATCATGATAACACCTAATTTAACTCACTTATCATTCATCAAAATTTGAGTTAGACCATTAGTGCAAAGTACACCAACAAATCCTTTACAAGATAATGATGAGGATGAAATTAAAAAAAAATGCATTTTTATCAAGAGAAAATTGACGTACGTAAAGTAAATTTTTAGTGATAGAGGAAACATGAAGAGTGTTGCGCATGCGAAAAGTATGACCACATGAATGAAAGAATATGTTTCCAATGTGAGTAATTTGTAAACCTGAGTCATTGCCTATTTGTACCATGTCAGGTTCATGATAAGGTGAAACTTCTGTAAAAATATCATATTCCAATGTAATATGATGAGTCGCTCTTGAATCCAGATGCCATCCTGGAGTTTCAGAAATCGACGACGTTGCATTAGGAGGGATGGAGAGTGAGAATGCTCCAGAATGAGATGATTGAGTACTAGATTGCCAAGATGAAGGGGGGGGGGGGGGGGTCAATTTAATAATATAGGGTCTCCTCAAAAATTTGAATCATATCTTTTATAACAATTTTGAGCATAATGACCATAATTGAAGCAAATCTGACAGCATCCTCGACCTCAACCTCGACCTCGGCCTCTAAATCCTCCAATATGATTTTAATGATTATATTAGGGAGGCTGATTATGTTGATAAGGTTGTGGAGCTTTGCTAATCATGTGTGCCGATAAAGACAAAGAATTTGACATACTTTGAGATTGTATTTGTAGAAGTCTTTCATGAGAAGATAGCATACCATGAAGAGTTTCGAGTAACACTTGATCCATATGAGTTGTCACACTGGGAACAAAGTTACATATTGAGGACCCAAACCTGCAAGAGCATGCATTAATAGTTCTAGATCAGAGAATATATGTCGAGAATATATGTCCAATTGCAACTAGGTTGTTGGTATAATGGTCTTGATTGATTGCATATAGTCATTAATAGAGACATCTCGTTGCATAGACTGTAATTGTAGATGAAGTTGGAGAACCCGTGCTTGAGAGTGAGATGTAAAAGAATGATTAAGAGCTTCATAAATTTGACGAGAGGTGTTGATGCCAACGAGCATGGGAAGTATAGGCTCAGTAATTGATGAGATTAACTAAGTCAAGATTAATTAATCCTTCTTAAACCAAATAGTGTAGGATGGATCATATTTTTGAGGTGGGGATGAAGTACTATCAACATGACCAAGTAAGTCATAAGCACAAAGTAACAAAAGAAATTGTAATTTTCATAATAAATAATTGTCATGGTCAAGTTTAATGGAAAAAGAAGGAACTATATGAAAAGAAAAAAAAAAGGATATTTTGTGATAGCGTAGGGATCTCAGTAGAATCTAAAGAAGATATTTTTTTGCACTCTATTTTTTTTTCCTTTTTTTGCACTCTATTTTTTTTCATTTTTTTTCTCTTTGATTTTTTTTGCTTTTTTTTTCCCAACAGAACGGAGAATGAGAAGGGAAAAAAATAAAGAAGAAAGAAAAACGAACAGATGAATAAAATGAACAAATAGTAACTCTGTCTTGCTATGATTGACGTTGTCGAAGTTGCTGTTGTCGACAGAAAAGAGTTGTTGATGAAAGGAGAAGAAAAGTTGTTGTGGCCGAAGCTACTATTGCGTCATCAAAGTTGTCGAGGTTGTCGTACTGTAGACAATGATATCAAACCAACATGTAGAAATTCCTGTAGTTGCTGTAATAAAAATTCGGAAGAAGAAAATTGGAAGGAAGAGAAAATGACTTTGATACCATGTTGAAAGTAATAGATAGAGAAATAAATAGAATAGAGAATAATTTTTTTATCTATTATTTACTACAATCAATAGACTTATTTATATAAGTTGTCTAAACAATAATGGAAAGATTAAATATGACATACAATTATAAGCATAGTAATAAATATAATAAATTTAGAAGTATTATTTTTACTATTTGATTCATGTCGATCTTGATTGTGATATCAATATAATAAATCTCAATTGATTAAAATTAATTCGAGATTATTTTCTATTATTGTTATTAGCTATGAGGTAGTGAGATGAAAGGGGCAGTGTTTCTCGTTGGTGTATGTGTTGTAGTTTTTGGTACTTTTGACTTTAGGGCATGGAGTGTTGGCTACCGTGTGTGAGCCTATTGTGTTTCCCTCAAAAAGAAGGTGGAGAAGAACATGCATAGAGTTAAAGTTTAAAAGGACACCAATTACATATCCTAAACACTAAATCCTAAACTCTAAACTCAAACCCTAAATCCTATGTGCAATACCTAAAATCTTATCACCCTGCACATATCAGTAAATATCTTACTAGCATGACCTAATTGTTTAGCTTACCCAAGGAACAACAATAGTGTGATAGAACACTGAAAGCTTTACACTGTGGCTACATGATTTTCTTTTCAGTTGCAATGCATTTATTATTCTTGTATTGCCTTTGGATCAGGATGATTTTGTGTTGCTACAAGTCTACTCCATTCATGATCATTTCAGAGCATGCACGTTTGATTGCAGAATGAACTTGGAGTATGATTGGGAGGGATAAGGAGTGTTTTAGGGTGCGTTTAGTTTAAGATACATAATTTATGATAACCTTAGTTATTCATATCTGGTTATATTATTTAACTTCATTTGGTTTAGGTAATAATCTATTCCTAAGTTATAATGTATGCCCATCACATCACAAAATATCGACAAAAGGGTCATATATCCCGAAATCCTATTACTTTCGAAGTCTAAGATTTTTCATGATTCCGGAGTTGACAAGAATCTAGTGGTGAGCTGTTGTCGAGAGTGAGCAGCTACCGATTATTGAACGTGATCAGCGAGTAGGGGGCAGAGTGTCGCGGCGAGGAGTGGCCAATGAAGGGCACACATGGGTGGACCTTCGTCTTCTCGAACTGGTCAAGCAGTGCAGGAACTCTAGTACGTGCATCGACATCTTGCGTGGCTTGGGAAGGAGTGTTGTTGATAGGAGAGTTCTAGACAGTAGTAAATTGCACCAAAATAACAAGCATGCAGTAAATAGGTAAATAAAAGAGAGGTCGAGAAAATGTATCTCCGGTTAAAGCGTCGGTGTGCCGACTGTCTTTAGAGAATTTATGCCGCCCACGGTGCAGAGACTCTCCGGCAAAATTCTCCCAAGATCCAACAACCACTCGCGTCGCCCGTAGGTGCACTCCAAGATGAACGTCGCACTCGGACTCAACCTCAGAAACCAAGCCTCAGGACAAACTTTCGGTAAGGAAGAAGACAGAGAGAGAGAATGAGAGAAAGCAAACTGCTTCGGTGTGTTGAACCATGAACAGAGGCAGTGTATTCATATACTCTGAAGCAGTGCACGCACCCCAAGAAGCAAAGCGTGCGTCACTTCCTCATGCACGGGATACTGCTTCGCCAACGAAGAAGTGCATCGCTTCCTCACGCGCCTTGCCAGGTGTGTCGATGGTTCACAAGGGACAAAACCAAGCCAAACCAGGCCGCCTGCAAGCGTGAGGCCCACGAGCTGGGGATTTGCAACCCCCCCCTACGCGCGATGATCGCGTGCGTCGCGCCCGGTTTATGGATTTCCGGCTCGAACCCCTCGAAACCACTTGATTTAGGCTCAGCCCGCGCATGCGTGTAGGTCCCCTTAACTTTGCTTAGCAAGGATGGAAGAGATCCATATAAAAGCTCTTCCAACCTTCTTGGCTTAGCAATATGGGACTAAATGCATACACATATGCATTACAACTAAAACCAAGAAAAATACTTTGAATTAAACTCAAAACTCAACAAGGAGAAGGATGGGGTGGCTCTGGTGACAGCACTGCAGGCGCTCACGAGGAACTCTAGTATAGGCACTAACGTCTTGCATGACTCAAAAAGGAGAAGGATGGAATGTCGGCATCTCGCATGGATGGAGGTGACGTGGTGGACTTACACTCGGTCGGTTGCTCTGGCGACAACACTGCAGGTGCTCATGAGGAACGAGAAGAGAACGGTGCTAAGGAAGAGTTTAATTAAAAATTAGGTTTTAATTTTTCAAACATAGGTCAAGTTCTAATCAACTCTCAGTTTAAATAAAATAGCCAAACATGCTTTTCTAAACCCAAACTTATTTATCTCATTAAAATATTTAATTTTTTTAAAAAAAATCTAATAAATTCTATATATTCATATCAATTTATTTCCTCAGTAATTATGAATTATATTATTAATATTTTTAAAATAAAATATTAAACAAAGTTATATACTAAAACTTCTAAACAAATAAGTTTTTATTAAATTAACTAAGGTTGAACTAAACAATATTAAGTTATATTTTATTCCTCATAATCTGATTTTATGATTATCGGGTAGTCACATAACCAAGATTATATATGATAACCTTAAACCGAATGCACTAGTAGAGTTTAGGGTTTACAGTTTAGGAAATAAGTTCTCATTAAAGCATAGTTAGGAAGTGTCTTTAGGGTTTAAGGAATAAGTTCTCATTTTTGATACTACTTGAATGAAATTTGTTAGAGTAAATTTTTTCTTACTTTCTAAATTTGTTTATCTATAAAATTCTTAATGTCCATCCTTTGCTAAGATCCAAACCATGTTTATTTTTTTTCCTTTTCTACCCCTCTTAATCTCTTTGATTCTATCTTCATTTTTTGTAATTATCCATGTATCCAGTTTTTACGATCCAATTAATCTTAGAGGAGATCAGTCTGATCTCACAAAAGTTTTTCTATCTGTCCTTAGGGTAAATCACGAAAGTGTTGTAGCAAGTCAACAACAGTGGACCCCTACGATCTTTGTTATCCTTGTAAGATCGTCTAACGCCGAATCGATACTTCGCTCGTGAAGGTAAACTTGTGGACTTTTTCCACCCATGGATATTTGGACCACGATCGTCCAACCTAAATATTTTCACGAAATTCAACGTCAGCACATGTCCCAATAGAAGATTGAACCATGACACTCTCTTTAACTCTGTTGCACCTTAACCACTGTGGCATTCCCGTGGGGGCATCTGTTGGTTGCTACTCGGAAAACCTAGAGGTTCCACTGTACAAAAATTTTGTACAAAGGTCTGAACCTTTTCCTAGCTACCATGTGTTCTTTTAAATTAAATTTTGGATCACCTGCGGAACTTAACACATTTGATCAAAACTTAATCTATTTGTTCTTTTAGGTTTTGACTTGGATCTCCTGCGGAACTTAACACGTTCGACCCAAATCACCTTAAGTTATTAATTCCATTAAATATTAATTTCCATAATTGGTTCCCAGTACTGACGTGGCGAGGCACATGTCCTTCTTGGATATGGGAGCAACCACCACCGACTAGACAAAACCTTTTAAGGAAAGCTAATATTTAATTTCCTAAAATAACTTTAGGTCAACCGAAAAGAACAATCAAATCACAAGGAAAAGAAAAATAAAAGAATATTATATCGAAAACAAATCCGAAACACTAGAATCGTATGCCTCTTGTATTTAGTATTATTTCCAAAAATAACTAGTATGATGCGGAAAGAAAAATTACTAGTTATACCTTTTAGAAAGACCTCTTGATCTTCTACCGTATTCCTCTTCTAACCTCGGACGTTGTGTGGGCAACGATCTTCCGAGATGAGAACCACCTAGCACCTTCTTCTTCCTTACAAGTTTCGGCCATCAAAACTTCTCCTAGGATGAAGAGGTTCGGCCACCACCACCATGCTCCAAGGGATGCTAGAAAAGAGGCTTCTCCTTCTTCTCCTTCTTAGATCCGGCCACCAAAGCTATCTCCACCATGAGAAGGTTTCGCCACACAAAGGAGAGGAGAGGAAAGAAAGGCCGGCCACACCCAAGGAGAAAAGAGAGGAAAATAGAATAGAGTCGTTAGCCTGAAGCCTCCTCTACCCCTCTTTATAATCCTTGATCCTGGCAAATAAGGAAAATTTAATAAAACTTCCTTAATTTTTGCCATTGAAAAGGAAAATTTATTTAATTAAAATAATTTTCTTTTCAAATTATAATGGCCCGCCACTTTCCTTAAAACAAGGAGAGTTTTAATTAAAACAAAATTAAAACTTCCTAATTTGTTTCTAGAAATTTATAAAATTTCTCCAATAATTTTAATCCCTTTATGATTGGTTAATAAAAGAAATTTTATAAATTAAAATCTTTCTTTTAAACATGTGGATAATTTCCAAAAAGGAAAGTTATCTCTAAAAATTAAAATCTCCTTTCAATCTACAAATAAGGAAAGATATTAAATCTTTTCTTAATCTTTTGTAGAAACTAATAAAAGAGAATTTTTAATTTTTAAACTTTCTTTTAAATCATGAATATAATTAAAAGGAAAGTTTTTACCAAAATTAAAATCAACCTTTTAATCTACAAATAAGGAAAGAGATTTTAACTCTTCTCTTAATCTTTTGTAGAATCTTATAAAAAGAAGGATTTAAATTTTTAAACTCTCTTTTAAATTATATTATCCACATAAGAAAAATTTTAAAATTAAAATTCCTTTTTATTTAATAGGGTCGGCCACATGAATTCACCCATGAACATACCCATGGCCGACCCTAGCTTGGTCTCCAAGCTAGCTTGGCTGACCCCTATAGGATGGGTAAGAAGGTGGGTATAGGTGGGTATAGTACTCTATAATTAAGAGACTACGATAGGGACCGAGAGGAGGAATTGGTTTTGGTCTCCCGATAAAATTAAGCATCCCGTGCTCGCCCCGAACACACAACTTAATTTTATCAATAATAATTCATTCCACTAGAGAACTATTATTGAACTATCGCACCAATCCCAAATTATATTTTGGGCTCCTTCTTATCATGAGTGTGTTAGTCTCCCTGTGTTTAAGATAACAAATGTCCACTAATTAAGTAAGTTACTGACAACTCACTTAATTAATATCTAGCTCCAAGAGTAGTACCACTCAACTTCATCGTCATGTCGGACTAAGTCCACCTGCAGGGTTTAACATGACAATCCTTATGAGCTCCTTTTGGGGACATTCTCAACCTAGATCACTAGGACACAGTTTCCTTCTATAATCAACAACACACACTATAAGTGATATCATTTCCCAACTTATCGGGCTTATTGATTCATCGAACTAAATCTCACCCATTGATAAATTAAAGAAATAAATATCAAATATATGTGCTTGTTATTATATTAGGATTAAGAGCACACACTTCTATAATAACTGAGGTCTTTGTTTTTTTATAAAGTCAGTATAAAAGAAACGACCTCTAATGGTCCTACTCAATACACTCTAAGTGTACTAGTGTAATTATATAGTTAAGATAAACTAAAACCTAATTACACTACGACCTTCCAATGGTTTGTTCCTTTCCATTATGGTCGTGAGCTACTGTTTATAATTTATAAGGTACTGATAACATGATCCTCTGTGTGTGACACCACACACCATGTTATTTACAATATAAATTAATTGAACAACTTCATTTATCATAAATGTAGATATTTGACCAATGTGATTCTTATTTCTAGATAAATGTTTATACCAAAAGCTAGGCTTTTAGTATACACTCTAACAATCTCCCACTTATACTAAAAGACTAAGCTGCCATATCTGCTGCCATACATCTGATTCCCAACCCTTCAACATGTCCATCAAAAGCTCTCGCCTTAAGGACCTTAGTGAAAAGATCTATAGGTCATCATCTGATGCATTCTAGGCAGCAACAACTTCTCCTCATTTATACAATTTCTCGTATTGGGTGGTACTTGCTCTCTATTGTGTTTACTTGCCTTTATAGACTTATGGTTTCTTCGAGTTTGCTACTGCACCAATATTATTACAATAAATTGTAATAATCTTTGGACAAACCAGAAATCATATCTAAGTCTATCTTGAGGTTATTGAGTCATTCAGCTTTTATGACTACCTCAGAGGCTTGCCATATACTAAACTTCTATGGTGGAGTCCAGAAAAACACCTATGCTTATCACTCTTCCATAGTTATGACTTTACCTCCTAAAGTAAACACAAAACCCCGAGGTTGACTTATTATTGTCCCTATTCGATTGGAAGTCAAAATCCATGCAACCCACAAGGACCAAATTAACTGCCTTGTAAGCTAGCATATATTCTCTAGTGCCTCTAAGGTACTTCAATATATGCTTTACTGCAATCCACTGTCCTTGTCCAGGGTTACTTTGATATCTGCTAACTAATAGATTTCTGATCTCGTGCATAGCATACATTAGGCTTCCGACAGCCGAAGCATAAAGAACTGCCTTTATTTCCTTTATCTCCTTTGATGTCTACAGAGACATATCTTTAGATAAAGTTACTCCATCCTGAAAAGTTAAGAAACCTTTCTTGGAGTTTTGCATGCTTAAAACGAGCAAGGATTTTTCTGATATATGAAGCTTGGGATAAGTAAAATATTCTTTTCTTGCGATCACTTATTACTTTGATCTCAAGAATATATACATTCTCCCAAGTCCTTTATATCGAATTATTTGGACAACCATACCCTTACTTCTGACAACATTTTGATATTGTTTCCAACTACCAAAAATGTTATCTACGTATAGTACAAGAAATACCACCACGCTTCCATCACACCTTTTGTATACACAAGACTTATCCGGTTACTAAATCCATAGACTTTGATAAACCGGATGTTCTAAGACCTTGAAGCTTTGCCTCAGTCCATAGACTGATTGAGCTTGCACACAAGATGTTCTTAGCCCTTTGCAATGAACCCTTCTGGTTGCTTTATATGAATGCTTTCTTCAAGACTTCCATTAAGGAATGCTGTCTTGACATCCACTTGCCAAATAGATAAAAGAATCCGGATAGACTTAAGCATGACTACCAGTGAAAAAGTTTCCTTTTTCATCAAGCCTTGCTTTGAAAGTTACTACCTTCCTGTCTATCCCTCTTTCCCTATTATAGACCTTTTTACACCCAACGGCTTTTACACCATTTGGTGATTCTACAAGCTTCCAGATTTTATTAGAATACATATATTCTAATTCTGTTATTCATTACTCTTTGCCAAGATGCTGCATCTTTATCTTGGAGTGCTTCATTATATGACCGGAGATCAGGTTCATGTCCTCCAGGGATCGAGTCCAAAAACTCTCCCAAAACATGAACCTATTTAGGTTGCCTAACAACCCTCCCACTACAACAAGGCACTTTCTGTAATTGTGTATCATTTGTGATACGTGTTGCAGTTTCCTTGTGGTATCTCATCTTGTACAGTTGGTACTAGATTAGACATATCTTTTATTATTTCCTTAAGAACAAATTTTCTTATGGGCACATAGTTTATTACATAGTCCTTTTCTAAAAAACGGTCATTGATGTTAACAATGACCTTCTGATTTTTAAGACTATAAACCTACTTTCATTTCTCTAGGATAACCCACAAACAAGTGAATTCCTGTCCAACTTATCATTGTCTCTCTTCTGCATATGTGCTGGACTACCCGAATCCGAATATGCTTCGAAATAGGCTTACGCCTATTCAGCAATTCTATATGAGTAGAGAGTTCTGTCTTTGGAAGGTACTATATTCACTTCCGTTTCCAGAGTATATCCTTAAAATGATTTTGGTAATATTCTAAATAACTCATCAATCTACTTATTTCCATAAGAGTCCTATACCTTCCTTTTTCTACACCATTCTGTTGGGGTGTACCAGGTGCAGTTAGTTGGGATTGAATCCCTACTTTTGATAAGTGACTCCTAAATTCTCCCAAGAGGTTCTTGCCACTACGATCTTACCATAGTGACTTTTACTTTAACATTTCTCCGCATCAGCCTTGTACTCTTTGAACTAATCAAAGTACTTAGTCTTGCGGTACATTAAGTAAATTTATTTGTATCTTGAATAGTTGTCTATAAAATAGACAAAATATTCAATACTACCTCTTGTCTAGATAGTCATAGGATCACACAAATCAGAATGAACCGATTTCAACATATCTTTGACTACATACCCCTTGGACTTAAAAGCTTCTTGGTTATTTTCCTTCCAAGTAAGACTCGCAGGTTGGAAAGATTTCCACTACCAATGAACCCAAAAGTTCATCAGCTACCAATGAATCCTACTCAAGTATAACCTAGCTTTAGATGCCAAAAATATAATTGGTTCATTTCCGAAGGTTGCTTTCTCTTAAACTTAGAAGATGTGTTACTAATTTCCATTTGTTGCATCGTGGGAGTTATTGGATTATAAATTGTCAACCATCATACCAGAATAGATAACTTCCCTATTTTTCTTGATAACAACTTTGTTATCAAAATAGACACAATATCTATAATAGTTTAGAAACTGAAATCAGGTTCTTTCTAAACTTGGTACGTAAAGACAATTACTTAAAATCCATATTTTATTCTTATCAAAGGATAAACATCTCCCACTGCAACAGCTACCACTTTTACAGTAGTGCCCATGTGGACGGTGATTTACCTTTCATTTAGTTGTCGGGTTTGGAACCCTGAATTGCAGACATGATTAATGGCATCTTGTATCTACACTCCAGGTTCCGGTAGATAACACCACTAGACATGTTTCAACTAATGAATTAAATACACCTAAATTGTTCTTAGTTCTAAGAAGATACTACCTTAATGTCCAAGTCCTATTTCCAATCATTACAATTGGGACTACTAAGTCTTTTTCTATAGTATGACTACTAGGGATTGACAAACATCCTAAGAATCATAAAAATATTTGGTCAAGATCAACTCCTTAAAATCTCCATGAATTTTGTGTATACAAAATCGAAGAGGAGATTTTATTCATTAATTTTATTATCTCGTCAACTTTACTTTATGACGAATAAAATTAATAGTTGATCTGTCTTTGATCAAATATTTGGTCAAAACTCTTTGAATTTAAAATAACATTGATTCCTCAAACAATATTATTTAAATTCACCAACACCTCAAACACCGTGAATTTTGCATGCCACGTTAGTGTGGACGTATACAAATTCATCATTTGTAAGAGGAGGATTTTACCCATTGACTATCTTGTCAATATAACTTTTTGACAAATAAAATTACCTCAAACATCATGAATCTTGTATGCCACGTTAGTGTGGATGTATACAAATTCAAACATTTGTAAGAGGGGTTTATTAATTTTATTATGTTGCCAATCTAGTTTTATGACAAATCAATAGTTGGTTTCCCTTTGGTCACACAAGTGATAGTAGTGACTCCGTTGGGGAGGATACTATTAAATGTGTCTAAGTGTATACCATTACTTGACACTAAGTCCATTAATAAGATTATGCCCCTTCCGTTGGGGAAGATCACACGCTCTTAATTAACTTCCTATAGTCATCCAAAAATGGAAGTCTGTTCTAGTGATCCACAAACAAGCTCATCCGTTATGGAGGAAGGCACTCAGAGCCAACGCGCAAGCTTGTTTGCATCACTTACAAACCAGTAATGGAGACCATGGGATTTACTTAAAAATCCCTCTCCCACTTAGTTATTTATAAATGAGGAATTTTAACTATGCTAGCCTACTAAATATGTAAACCAACATGTACACACAGCACAATATAAAAGAAATAAATAGAAAATCTAATTTTCAACTATTATGGCTTTTATCTCTAGTTGTCCTCCGTGTGTTGCCAACCCTAGCTGCTGCCATCTTTGGCCACCGCCACCGGGTCTAGTTGTCGCATCCATCTTGCTCCTTGTTCCGCTGCGCCTCTGGTCCTCAAAAGGTTCCACGCCTTGCAAGACTCGATCCATGACATAAATAGAATTTTAGATTTTTCGATCCTATATTCCTCGAAGGAATGTACATGTATCTAGATCAAAAAATAAAATCCTAATAAAACTAAATACAGCTCCTGCTGTATTTTATAATACAATCATACACACACAATAAAATGCCCTTGACATGTCCAAGGGTCCAATCACACACATAATAACTATAAGTCATAATAGTTGGATTCTGCATCCACAAAGTTAGCACATCCTACTATTAACCTGCCTAAATTATGTATGACATGTGCATAATTAAACTAATACCAAATACACAGAGGCAATACACTAGCTCTGATACCAATTGTTGGTTGCTACTCGGAAAACCTAGAGGTTCCACTGTACAAAAATTTTGTACAAAGGTCTGAACCTTTTCCTAGCTACCATGTGTTCTTTTAAATTAAATTTTGGATCGCCTGCGGAACTTAACACGTTTGATCCAAAACTTAATCTATTTGTTCTTTTAGGTTTTGACTTGGATTTCCTGCGGAACTTAACACGTTCGACCCAAATCACCTTAAGTTATTAATTCCATTAAATATTAATTTCCATAATTGGTTCCCAGTACTGACGTGGCGAGGCACATGGCCTTCTTGGATATGGGAGCAACCACCACCGACTAGACAAAACCTTTTATAGAAAGCTAATATTTAATTTCCTAAAATAACTTTAGGTCAACCGAAAAGAACAATCAAATCACAAGGAAAAAAAGACAAAGAAACACTATATCGAAAACAAATTCGAAACACTAGAATCGTATGCCTCTTGTATTTAGTATTATTTCCAAAAATAACTAGTATGATGCGGAAAGGAAAATTACTAGTTATACCTTTTAGAAAGACCTCTTGATCTTCTACCGTATTCCTCTTCTAACCTCGGACGTTGTGTGGGCAACGATCTTCCGAGATGAGAACCACCAAGCACCTTCTTCTTCCTTACAAGTTTCGGCCATCAAAACTTCTCCTAGGATAAAGAGGTTCGGCCACCACCACCATGCTCCAAGGGATGCTAGAAAAGAGGCTTCTTTTCTCTCCTTCTTCTCCTTCTTAGATCCGGCCACCAAAGCTATCTCCACCATGAGAAGGTTTCGGCCACACAAAGGAGAGGAGAGGAAAGAAAGGGCCGGCCACACCCAAGGAGAAAAGAGAGGAAAATAGAATAGAGTCGTTAGCCTTGAAGCCTCCTCTACCCCCTCTTTTATAATCCTTGATCCTGGCAAATAAGGAAAATTTAATAAAAACTTCCTTAATTCTTTTGCCATTGAAAAGGAAAATTTATTAATTAAAATAATTTTCTCTTTTCAAATTATAATGGCCGGCCACTCTTCTCCCCAAAACAAGGAGAGTTTTAATTAAAACAAAAATTAAAACTTCCTAATTTATTTCTAGAAATTTATAAAAATTTCTCCAATAATTTTAATCCCTTTATGATTGGTTAATAAAAAGAAATTTTATAAATTAAAATCTTTCTTTTAAACATGTGGATAATTTCCAAAAAGGAAAGTTATCTCTAAAAATTAAAATCTCCTTTCAATCTACAAATAAGGAAAGATATTAAATCTTTTCTTAATCTTTTGTAGAAACTAATAAAAGAGAATTTTTAATTTTTAAACTTTCTTTTAAATCATGAATATAATTAAAAGGAAAGTTTTTACCAAAATTAAAATCAACCTTTTAATCTACAAATAAGGAAAGAGATTTTAACTCTTCTCTTAATCTTTTGTAGAATCTTATAAAAAGAATGATTTAAATTTTTAAACTCTCTTTTAAATTATATTATCCACATAAGAAAAATTTTAAAATTAAAATTCCTTTTTATTTAATAGGGTCGGCCACATGAATTCACCCATGAACATACCCATGGCCCTAGCTTGGTCTCCAAGCTAGCTTGGTGACCCCTATAGGATGGGTAAGAAGGTGGGTATAGGTGGGTATAGTACTTATAATTAAGAGACTACGATAGGGACCGAGAGGAGGAATTGGTTTTGGTCTCCCGATAAAATTAAGCATCCATGCTCGCCCGAACACACAACTTAATTTTATCAATAATAATTCATTCCACTTGAGAACTATTATTGAACTATCGCACCAATCCCAAATTACATTTTGGGCTCCTTCTTATCATGAGTGTGTTAGTCTCCGTGTTTAAGATAACAAATGTCCACTAATTAAGTAAGTTATTGACAACTCACTTAATTAATATCTAGCTCCAAGAGTAGTACCACTCAACTTCATCGTCATGTCGGACTAAGTCCACCTGCAGGGTTTAACATGACAATCCTTATGAGCTCCTTTTGGGGACATTCTCAACCTAGATCACTAGGACACGGTTTCCTTCTATAATCAACAACACACTATAAGTGATATCATTTCCCAACTTATCGGGCTTATTGATTCATCGAACTAAATCTCACCCATTGATAAATTAAAGAAATAAATATCAAATATATGTGCTTGTTATTATATTAGGATTAAGAGCACACACTTCTATAATAACTGAGGTCTTTGTTTTTTTATAAAGTCAGTATAAAAGAAACGACCTCTAATGGTCCTACTCAATACACTCTAAGTGTACTAGTGTAATTATATAGTTAAGATAAACTAAAACCTAATTACACTACGACCTTCCAATGGTTTGTTCCTTTCCATTATGGTCGTGAGCTACTGTTTATAATTTATAAGGTACTGATAACATGATCCTCTGTATGTGACACCACACACCATGTTATTTACAATATAAATTAATTGAACAACTTCATTTATCATAAATGTAGATATTTGACCAATGTGATTCTTATTTCTAGATAAATATTTATACCAAAAGCTAGGCTTTTAGTATACACTCTAACAGCATCTTCAATTTATTATCCTTTAAGTAAATATAACCTTAAATTATATTAATACTAAGTGAAAAAAATAAATTGTTTCTAGCCTCATTAAAGTGAGTTTTAAATATGCCTAAATTATGTTTTAAATTTATAAAAAAAATCATTTACTTTCAGAATTAATTAACCAAAACTCAAACACTTAGATTGTAAAAAAAAATAATAATCATAGTTTGTATACATGCTTAGGTTATTAATATTTATAAATAATATTCATGAACAATATTTATGAATAATATTCATGAACAATGTTCGTGAATAATATTCATGAACATTCACAAATAATATTTACGAACTATTTTTATTAATAAAGCTCTTATCAACACCTAAATAAACAAAAAAAAAAAATTAAAATGAACAAATAAGTTTAAATTATTAACCTCAATAATCGATCAAATAAATAAAAGATTCAATAATCAAACAATCTTAATTGAGAGCTCGATAACATCTAAATGAATCAAGCTCAAATCAAGATTAAACCAAACTAAAGCTCATAAAAAAAAACAATTCAAGCTTGATTCATTTTAGGTTCGGTTTGGTTTTACTCGATTATCTTATTAAAAAAATTTGAACTTTCTAAATCTTAGATCGGCTTAGTTTATTTACAACCCTATATTTAAGTACTTGTAGGAGAGATAACCATGATGTATGCAATAAAAGATAGGGAGAGAGATTCAGAGAAACTTATTGAACCTACAAAGTAGTGTGGGGATGAAGTTGAAGAAGCAGGCATGCCTTTTGATGGTGGGCTCATGAAACTCTCCCCTCTCGCTCTTCTCACTATGTAATATCAAGTGGGAGTACAAAGTTATATTATTCTAACACTGCCCATCTGTGACTGTGACCACCATCAAGGTTTAGGGTGTACCCCCACAATGTATATCAAACACCTATAGGTCTTGGACCACAGTACTTGCAAACCCTATCTATCTATACCTTTTTTCACCCATCCCTTTCTTTGTTTTGCTCAACACCTCCCCTTTGAATCTCTTAATTATTGCTCTTTCTCTATAATTTAAGTGGGCAAAAAATTATTAAAAAGATTAAAAAAACAACAAAAGCACACATATCAATTTCTCATATAGAAGATATCCTTATTCCAGGGTTACTACTAGCAGTTATGAACTCACTGATATACCATGTAAAAGTAAGTTAATTCAATTTGCTAAAAAATTATAAATAGAGGTCTTTTATAATATATATATATATATATATATATATTAAAATTTAATTACTCGAACTTTATTAAAATCATTTCTAACTATAATATTAGTAATGTTATAACATTATTGTAGCCAAGTAATAGATGTTAAATTAATGGCTAGTACAATAATATCTACTATATAACATTTTTAAAATGAATTTGACTATATTGAAGAAATTTTATTAATTTTAACTAAAATAAAAACTCCTTTTTATTATTGTTGTCCCATTTGATCCCCACAGGGATCACTGAGTTACTGCAGTGAACTAGCTAGGAAAATGCCATTCTCTGTACCGGCTGACTGCTGTGGGAGTGGGACTAGAACGGAAGGTTACTGCAAACAGAAGCGGACAAACAAAGGAGGTTCCTCTTTCTCTTCACCAGTGGCTAGCTTTTGCCTGTGTCATCGAAATCCAATGATTCTGGAGAGAAGAAATAAGAGACAGATTTTTCGTAGGTGCTGAGGTAATGATGTTGTACTCTTTTTACCAATGGAAAAAGGGAGATCCCAAATTATTCAATCCTATGAAATTCTATGGAGATCATGTGGTAAAGGTGATTCATTCGTCCCAATATTTCTATTAATTCGTCCCTAAATCGACATAAAAGAAGTAAATTATAAGTGACTACTAGTTATTAGTACAAGTAGTCAAGGTATGGAAGAGGACATACACAGACACGTCGAATTTTGACTCTAAGGGGGCGTTTGGTTCTTTCCTAGGAATAGAAATCGGAATGAGAATCATTGTATTGTGGAATGAGAATGGGTATGAGCATGGATATCACTCTTAAAAGTAATGTTTGGTTAGTTGTATATTTTCTATCGGAATAAATCAAAATTTCCCTTTTTACCCTTAAAAGAAAATAAGAGAAAAAATTAGATGTGAGAGAAAGTTGAATGTGAGAAAAAAATATGATGAAAGAGAATGATGAGAGAGAAAGTCTCATGAGAGAGAAAATGTGATGAGAAAGAATGAAGAGAGAAAGTGTGCTGAGAGAAAATGATAAAAGAGAGTGTGATAGGAAAGAGCATGATGAGAGAAGATGAGAGAGAAAGTATGATGTGAGAGGATGAAGAGAGAGAAAATGTAATGAGAAAAATGAGAAGAGAGTGTGTGATGAGAGAGATTGAGGAGAGAAAAAGTATGGTGAGAGAGAGAGTATGATGAGAGAGAAAGTGTGATAAGAAAAAAAGAGAACAGTGAGTGTGATGAGAGAGATTGAAGAGAGAGAAAGTGTGATGAGAGAGAAAGTGTGTTGAGGAAAAAAAAGGAGGGACTGTGACAAGAGAGATTGAGGAGAGAGAAAATATGATGAGAGAAAAAGAAGGAAGAGAGTGCGATGGAAGAGATTGAAGATAGAGAAAGCATGATGAGAGAGAAAGTGTGATGAGAAAAAAAGAGGAAAGAGAGTGTGATAGGAGAGATTAAGGAGAAAGAAAGTGTGTGATAAAATGATGAGAGAGAAAATACGATGAGAGAGAACAAGGAGAGAGAAGTGATATGAAAGAAAAAATAAATAAATATATTTTGATATTTGATATTAAGGGAGAAAATTTTAGTTTTAGGTTAAAGGTATTTTTGGAATAAGGAAATATTTTGATTGATGAAAATAGGGTAATGACTCATTGAAAGGGAGGTACATGGGAATGAGTTATTACCCAATTTCAAAGATTCATTTCCTTATTTGCATTCCTATTCCTATAATTTAAACATTAACAATGACAATCAATGATTCTCATTCTCATTCCCCACTCCTATTCCCCTAAACCAAACACCCCCTAAAATTTCATATAATAGCATCCCATGTCTCAACCACTATACCATCCTGAAAGGACGAATTCTATGAAAATCATGCTCTATGTATAACAGTAGGACCAATTCTATTATCAACCCATCGTAATTAATAACATAATAAAATTAACACATTTGGTATATAAACTCACATCCAATAATATCAATCTACAATCAACATGAATTAGAATTTATCGGTAATGACATAAAAATATGTGTTTCAAAACATCATGCAAATCCACGGAATAGTAAGATTAATGGGGAGTTTGGTTAAATGATGGGAATGACTATGGGTATGGATTTGATAGTAGGATGGAATGAGAATAGGAATGGAAATGAAACCCATCAAGTTATATGGGTTTGGTTGATTCCCATAAATCTAGTAATCATTCCCAAAATGTCATTCCCAAACCCACAATCCAAACATTATTTTTTACTATCATTCCATTCCCTCATTCCCAAACCCATCAACCAAACACCCCCTAAATCTAACATGTTTTGCATACACAGATTGCATTTTCTCCTCTGAAATTTATAGAACGAGAAGCCGAGGCACATTTATGAAGACCCAAATCGTATTCTATGTTCATTCATCGATGTTAGGATGATAAATAAATTAAGCGTTCATGAATAAATTTAGTATTTGATTTAGTAAAAGTTTATTTATGCTCGTTTAATATATACAAGATTAATTAAATAAACAAGTTTAAACAGCTCGTTGAACTAAACAAATAAACTTGAACATATATGTGTTCAGCTCGTTAACGTTCGTGAACAATGTTCACAAACTATATTCATTAATAAAACTCTTTTTAATATACTAAATAAATAATAAAATAAATAAATAAATAAATTTAAATTATCAAGCTCAATATCCAATCAAACAACTAAAAGTTTCAAACAATCAAACAAGCTTGAATTGAGAATTCTATAACATCTAAACAAACAAAGCTCGAACCAAACTTAAATCAAGCTTGAATATAATTGAGAGTTCGATAATATCTAAACGAACTAATTGTTCAACCTAAATTTCAAATAAGCTCAAGCTCATAAAAAATAAACTAAGTCAAACTTGAACAATTATTTTAAAAACTTAGTTCATTTTAAACTCGACTCATTCGGTTCGATTACCTTATCAAATAAATTTGAACACCTTAAAACTCGATTCAGCTGGACTTATTTACAACCCTAACCAAGGTTGAGGAACAAATGAGCATTTGGAAAGCCAAACAACGAGCTCGACTCAACTTGTCCTAACTCACGGTCAAATTGAGTTATGTTGGATCAGCCCCATTCAAGACATAGCTCGAGTCAAATTGGCCTAGCTCATGGTGAGTTCGGGTTATCTCTAGTCTGCCCGACACTCATCCAAATTTATTTGGCTCAACTCAACAAGGCATCCAAGCTCAAGGCGAGTCAATCCGAGTCATGTCTGAGTAAAATCGGACTAGTCAAATTTATGACTGGGCTCAACCCATGCTTCGCCCGAGCTCTGATGCAATGAGGCAGTTACAAAGAAACCGTCAGCTACAAAGGAGAGGTTAATTACGAAGAAAGTGTCTGTCAAGAAGATGTTTTTTACAAAGAAAGGTCTGTAAAAAAAAATGAACGTCGCATATAAGTGGTGACGAATATAATTTTTTTTATTTGATAATTTAGATATTTAATTCTTCCCACTGATTAATTTTAGAAATGATATTAAAAAATAGTTATAGAGCCCATTATTGTTAGATTCACTTTTTCTGAGAGAAAAAATTATATACAGTGTGCTATAGCTTAACTTGGACCTATCCTCCATTTGGTATGTATGATAGAATAGAATTATATTTTTAAAAAAAATTTAACCAAGTGTTTGCTAAAGTTGATTAAAGGTAGGATTATAGATGATTAAAAATAGGATTCATAATACCTTGACCTCAAGAAGGATTATTTATCCTACCTTTAATCCTATTCTAATCAATCAAATCCTATCCTATCATGCATACCAAACATAGCCTTAAAATTTTTAATTATCTATAGGATAACTTAACCATTGCACTATTATTATAGGATGTGGTGATGATTATAATTGTAGCAAAAGATGATTATACTCACGCTATGTGCTCCTCGCAGTACAACCACTAAATTGGCTAAGAGGCGAGAGAGATTTTTTTTCATTGAGGGTATGTATCCATCAGGAATTGATCTTGATCCTGTCCGAAAATCATGGAGTTGAAAAGTTGAGGATGTGACTGCTATGTTGACTGGATGTAGATCACGCTCCGACCTGCAAGCACAAGAGCAGTCAGTACCGAGCCAGGGAAGGGGGTCATTGGCGTTGGCTCTCCGACGTTCAAGTCAGACACTGGAAAGAGGAAAAAGGTGGAGCAATAGTAGATACAGACATGAATAGTGAATAAGTGAAAGAGCTCTCAGTCACCAACACTTGGTCTAGAGACAGAAGCTCTCCCTTCTCTCTATAATTTCTAGAGAAAAGTTGATTGGAGGTTGGTAGGAACAACGGAGTCACTCTCCAGCGACCTGTGTGGACGCTTTCATCCCCCCTACTCTTCCTCCTCTTTCTCTTTTTCATCACCGGTAGGGATGTAAATGAGTCGAACAGTATTAGGCTCGAGCTCGGCTCGTTTAAGTTATATTCGGACTCGAGCTCGGCTCGAGCTCGAATCGAGCTTTTATCACAAGACTCGAGCTCGGCTCGTTTTAGAATTATCAAGCTCGCGAACAGTTCGAGCTCGGCTCGTTATTAGCTCGATTATCAAAGTTAACGAGCCTAACTCGTTAAGCGAGCTTGGGCTCATTTTTGGGCTCGTTTAGAGTTCGTTTTTGGCTCGTTTTAGAGCTCATTTTTTTGGCTCATTTTAAGGCTCGTTTTAGAGCTCGTTTTTTTGCTCATTTTAGAGCTCATTTTTTTTGCTCGGTTTAAGGTTCGTTTTAAGACTTATTTTTTTTGGCTCGCGAGCCTATAAACAAACATGTTCGCGAGCTCACGAGCCGAATATCCTTAAGCTCGAGCTCGGCTCGATAAAACTGTCGAGCTCAAAATTGAGTTCGAGCTCAGCTCGATAAGATAAACGAACGAACTCGAACGAGCTTTTTACCGAATCGAGCTCTGAATAGCTCGCGAACGTTTGGTTCATTTACATCCCTAATCACCGGTGCAAGATGGAGGTTTTTCCATTCGTTGGGTTTCGGTTGTCTTGTCCGGCCAAGTTTTGCCAAAGAAGGAAAGTATTCAACGACAAATATTTTCATTAATTTGCATTCATTGCATTAATTAATTGCCAAATATCTTCCCATTGATTGGCAAATCTTGGATGGGGCCACTTTCCTAGTTTCAACGGCAAATCTTTATTCGGTGGCTTTTATTTGAGAAGCTAATTTTTTTGAAGTGTGCTTAGATGTCAACTTTCCCCAATGGGAAAAAAGAAAAAGAGACTCAAGTACTCTCCCTTGAGTCAAGCACGTGAATTGCAAATTGCCTCATATGAAGAGCAAAGATTTAGCCACATTGAAGCAGTCAACTTGGCAGCCAATGGATTTCATGAAGTGGCCTAGGAGTTTGAAGTGGACCCTCGTTCTGGTGAGGTGGACCAATCTGTGAAGGACTTTTTTGATGGCAAGTCTTCTAATCTCAAAAATGGTGCTGAGGTGGATGAACATGGAAAGTCGGAGGTTGTTGGTGAGACTATCAACGTAAATGAAGCTGCACCAATGGAGGGGGTCACGCCGAATTCGGTACCAGGGGTTGGAGATGGTGATAATCAGAAGGATGTTGTTCCACCTACCCAACCGGCACAGGCGACACAAAAGAAGAAGACTTGGGCAAGCTTATTCAGAAACAAGCGGAAGGCAACATCAGGCGTGTCTCTGGAGCAATATGAAGCTAAAGGCGAGAGACTATCTTTCGATTTTGATGATATTGATGACATTGAAGACACCATGAGTTTTTGTCTTGTTGGTTGTTTCATGGGCCAACATCCGGAAAGAAATGGAGTCTATGCAATTGCCAATCAGTGGAGGGTTTCCTATAAATTTTTTATGCACAAAAGTGGATGGGTGGTCTACCGTTTTGATACAAAAGAGGATCGAGATGTTGTATTGCAAGGTGAGCCTTATTTTGCTTTTGGAGTTTCCATTTTCTTAAAGCTTATGCCAAAGTATTTTCTCTTCCATGAGGATAGTCGACTGGTTCTAGTTTGGATTCAAATCCATGTGTTATCACCAGATTGTTGGTCACGGAAAGAACTGAGTATGATTGGTTCAGAGATAGGGAAGCCTCTATACATTGATAACTTGACGTGATCAAGGGAGCGGCTGGAGTATACTCGTCTCTTGGTGGAGGTTCTGATCATTGGCGATAGAATTTATGAGGCACCAATCACGTTACCTACTGGAGCATAGGTTGATCTCAGGATTGTTTATGAAATGTTGCCCGAATATTGTGAAGTTTGTAAGAAGATTGGTCATCGAAAGGAGGACTGTCAGCGTGCATCTCAATCAAATATGAATGTGCCTCGTGCAGGAAGGCCGAGGTCCAAATCAGCGGGTCACTGGGGGAGAAGGAGATCACAACCGAGATATAGAAGTCGGGCAAGACAAATCAACCAACAACCGCAGAATGTGGAGGAACTGGCGACACAGAATGAATTGGCAATTATAGTGGTTCATAGTCGGGTCCATGCCTCTTATTTTATTTCAGGTATAATTAAAAAAATGGGCCCTTTATTGAGTTGGGCCTTGAGATGGCTGTCTCTCTGGCCTCATGGAAATTACAACTCTTATAGTAAATAGGAAAAGACAAAGACAGATACTCAGTTAATAATCAAGATTTAACTCCAAATTTTATGATGACGATACTACTACACATGAGTCAATTGTACGTCCAAGGTGAAAAAAAAATAAATGCAAAAGATGGTGACGATTATAATGATGCTAAAGGAAGGGGTGCATGTTAGATATTATTACTTTTCATTTCACTATTTTCGTTAACATTTGTTTCCTAATCAGACTTAATGTCGGATCTTGTTAAATTGTGCCTTGACAGCTTGACCCTTCTAACTGGGTTTTATCAACCCTCAATAAAGGAAATGTTGACGATAAAATTCATATACTTTATTAATGATAATATGTAGTATATAAATATAAAATATTATAAAGTAAAAAATAGAAAAATACATAAAATAGGAAAACATATAAAATACTATAAAACAAATAAGTATTTCCTAATAATAATTATTCTCTAATAATTAGGAAACAAATAAGTATTTCCTAATAATAATTATTCTCTAATAACTAGTAAACAAATAAGTATTTACTAATAATAATTATTTCCTAATACACCCCCTCAAGATGGTGCCCTAGAAATGACACCAATCTTGCTGCAAATAGCAAACATGTGAGGTCGAGAAAGTGACTTGGTAAGTGCATCAGCCAACTGATCCTCAACAAGAATATGAGCTCATAGTTCGGAGGCATGCACCAAATCACGAACAAAGTGATAGTCAATAGCCAGATGCTTCATCCAAGAGTGAAAAACAGGATTAGCTGAAAGATATGTGACACCCAAATTATCAGTGAAGAGCACAGCAGGCGTGGTAACCAGAAGAAGTAGGTCTGTCAAAAGTGACGTAATCCATTGAATCTTAGATGTAGTAGAAGAAATGACATGATATTCAACCTCAGTCAAAGAGTGTGTAACCTTGCGTTGTTTGGTAGATTTCCAGAAAACCGGATTAGCACCCAGAAAAATAATAAATGCACCCGTAGAACACTGATCATCTGGATCTCCTGCCCAGTCTGTATCGGAAAACCATGAAGAGTAAGAGGTGTATCCGCAAGAAGATGAATGTCCAGATCCCTAGTACCATTAAGATATCGAAGTAGACACTTCACAACGCTCTAATGCGTCTCTGAAGGAGCATGCATAAATTGTGAGAGCTTATTGACCGCAAAGGAAATATCAGGATGAGTCATACGGAGATGTTGTAAGCTCCCAACCACTTGTCGAAACTTAGTCACATAAAAAACATAGACTCATCATGTAAAGTAAGACGAGAGCTAGCAACAATAGGAGTGGAGACCGGCTTAGAGTCAAGCATGTGGTGTTTGGAGAGAAGATCAATGGCATATTTTGCTTAGACAAGAGAAGACCATTTGAGGTTGGACAAATCTCAACACTGCAAAAGAGGGAAAGAGCTCCAAAATCCTTAATCGCAAATTTTACATGAAGTTTACATACTATGACATTAACAAAAGAAGCATCACTCAATGTAATGATTAGATCATCAACATATACAAAGAAGTAGATAAGAGTATCATCCCGAAAATAAACAAATAAGGAGGTGTCAACCCGAGATGCGATAAAGCCAAAAGAGACCAAGAAAGTGCGGAGCTCCAAATACCAAGCAGGCGGAGCCTGCTTCAGGCCATAAAGTGCCTTATGCAAACGACATGCATGATCCGGAAACTCAGCACTGCACATACCTGAAGGTTGCACCATATAAACCTCCTCTTCAAGGCGATCATTAAGAAACACATTGTTGACATCAAGTTGGTGAAGACACCACCCTCGATTCACATCCAGACTAAGAACAATGTACATTGTTACTGGATTAATAATAGGGCTGAATGTATCATGAAAATCAACACTAGGACGCTGATGAAAACTCTTAGCAACAAGGCGAGCCTTATACCGATCAATTGAGCCATCAGAATTACGCTTAATACAAAACACCCACTTGTTTCCCACAAGATTTTGGTTTGGCGAAGGTGGGACAAAAGTCCAAGTCTAATTACGAAGAAAAACATCATACTCTTCATGCATGGCCTGCACCCAATTTGGATTTTGGAGCACCTGCGTGACAGAGGAGGGTGCACAGGGTTGTGGAAGTCTAGTATGAAGAATATACTTTGGATTGGGTTTGTAGATGACATTTTTGGAGCGAGTTTGCATGGGATGTTGGTTTTGAGAAGCGAGAGGGAGATAGAGAGGTGGTGGGTTAGAGAGTCGGTCGCCACCAGGCAGCGTGGATGGCTCGACAACAAGAGGCGGTGATGGTGGCGACAATGATAGCGGTGAAGAAGTCGTTGCGGGCGACTACAGCTAGTGACAGGTTACGAAACCGGTACCGGAGGGTCCCATGAGAGGACTGGTGCAGCAGAGAACTCAGAATCAATGTCTATTACTGTGAAATCCAAGGAGGAGGTGATGAAAAATAGAAAAACATGCTCCACAAACTTAATATGACGAGATACAAAAACTCTTTTGAGAGTGACATCATAGCACATGAAAGCACTCTAGGTGAGAGAATAGCCCCGGAAGGCACAAGAGGTTGACTTGGGATCAAGCTTCTGGTGAGAGTAGGGGCGCAACCATGGAAAGTATAGACACCCGAAAACTCGAAACTTAAAAAGATCAGGAACGGTGGTCATGAACTATTTTTCAAAAGAGGATATGTAAAATACGGCAACAAAATAATAATAAAAAATAGGGTTATTTGACAAATAATCTTATTGGAATTTTTAGAAATTTTGTGAAATTTTTCTAGAATTAATCGGAGCTTGTATGATGTATTTAGAGGGGATGTACTAACGGACCTGATAAAAGCCTGTTTGGAAAACCCAAACATGAGAGTTGATTGAGGAATAAACTTAGGTCTTGATTTATCAAAACCTAAGTTCTAAATATAAATATCTCTCCTCCCCTAAGCTCTCGGCGCAAAAACCCTTGCCTTTGCCCGTGCCCTAGCTTCCCCTCCTCCCCCTCGCGGTGCCGAACTCCCCTTTTCCTCCTCACTGCCGCCCGACGCCGCTCCCTCCTCAATCGCCGACCCCTCCATCCTTCCTTTTCTCCTCAGCCGACGACACCCTTGCAATCTTGAAGTCGCAGCGCCGCCGCCTCCTTTTCTCATCGCGGATGCCAAGTACTCACCGGAAGCCGAAGCCGCCACCATCTCCCTCTTCCGTGCCCTAGTATCGTCTCCTCTGCTCTAGGATTGGTCTTCACTCTCGACCTACCCTTCCTTCAATGGATCGCCGCCGAGCAGTAGAGATTCGGCTTGGGACCGAGTTCACCTACAAAAATTCCCTTCTCCGCTTGATCTGAGCCGCGTGAGGTGGTTCTGTCATCGAGTGCCTCACCATAAAGGTTCGGCTGCAAATTTCCAGCAGCAGGTATCACCGGCGGGGAGCCTCAGCAGTTGTTTTCCGGCCATGAATTAGTAGAAACTCCGGTTGTGGATCTGTGGCAGAGGGCAACACCACTGTGCTTGTGCCGGCAATAACACCTCCTGGCAGTGGGTCAACCGAGGATTTTAATCGAGGCTGGTGTCGTGACGAAGTTGATATTTGATTCGATCTACATATAAGGCGGGTATTTCTTGCTTTGTCTCTTTAGTCCTTTGAACTTGGTGCATGAGCTATTTTTGGATAAGAACTGCCTTATCTTGACTCCACTCATAATTTTTCCTATGCTTGATACTTCCACTCAAAATCTTTGAGTTACTCGTTTTTATATCTATACAGTCTCTTTTGTTATCCATGATCAGTAGCAGATACTAGATACCATGTTTGTATGCTTTGACTGTTATTTATTTATATATTATGTTGAGCATGCTGGCTTCATGTAGCATACCTGTTTCTGCTTATATATATATATGATGACTGTTGCATTGTTCGCATCATGTCATTGCATGCATGCCGCATCCTCGGCCACTCGAGAGAGTGGTAGCTGGAGTTGATGCCGCTTGTCCTGTCGTGCCACACTCGGCCATTCGTGTGAGTGGTAGCTGGAGTATGAGCAGCAGGGACCCCACCGCAGATGTAGCTAGTTAGCTACTATGCAACTGTCCCCTCGGCCATTCGTGTGAGTGGTAGCTGGAGTGGTGTACAGTCTGTCACTGACCCGGCCTCTCGACCATACAGGGGTCATGGTGCAGAGAGGTGGGCGGGAGTGACCATCCGTGCATACGCTGTTGTTATTATATTTGTTTTGGCTGCTGCTGTCTATATATGCTGTTATTGCTTACTTACTGCTGTTGTATACATACGCTGTTATTGCTTGTATATACCTTGCTTGTTGTCTATGTAGTTATGAGTAGTACTGTAGCAGATTAGTACCAGTTCTGTCCTACTATACCTAGCCTAGGATATGGTTTCAGGTATGGGTAATTATTTTGGTTCTATTGTAGTATCTGCTATCTTGTATGAGACTGTATACTCTTGGCTCGCTTTCTACTTATATGTTATGTTCATGCACTATCTCTCTCCTTACCCGCTGAGTTCCAATACTCACCACCCCGCAAAATGGTTTTTCTTTCGCCAGGTAACCGGTAGATGAGTCATGGATGCTTGGAGAGTCCTAGCTGTCAGTCCCACGACGCACTCGAGGATAGTTTCTTTTCTTTTGGTTTTGGTTGCTAACGCTATTTATGTTTTGGTTTTGTGAACTTGGTATTGTATGCTTCGATATGGATTTTGGAGTCTAGTCCGGTGGTTGTAGGTAATTTAGTTAGTGACTTTGTCGGTCATACATTTGTTTTCTTTTTTGTGTTTTCCGCTGCGTTTACATCCAGCCGTGTAGGCTGAGTATTTATCGTTCTGTCTTCCGCTGTGTGTGTTTCTATTTTGTTCCAGCCGGTTAGGCTGATGGTTATAGATGGTGGTTGTGTTATTTCATTTTGTCCAGCCGGTTAGGCTGAGTATATTAAATTGCATGATCTGTTATTTATATTTTGTATATATATTCCAGCCGAGTGTGGCTGATGTATATTTTGCATGTAGAAATGTTTCAGATTGTCACCCGTACAGGGGAGATGTTGTCGAAATTTCTTCGGACAGAGACTCCTCTGGGGGCGTGACAATTTAGTGGTATCAGAGCCATAGGTTTACGAGTCTTATTTTCAGTGTTTTGGATTTCATATTTTGGATTTCCGAATGTTAGGTTGTGTTTTTCGGATTTCGATCTTGTTCGATTTATGATTTTTGGTGTTCCGATTATTTTATTCTCCCTTTGTAAGTTGATACCTCGATATGATTCTCGAGTTGTGGGACCAGGCAGCGGTAGGAATCTCCAAGCTATAGAAGGTATGTTTGTCTAATGTCATCGTACATATTTATTATTACTTGACCAGTGGTTTATACCATGTATGATTTGTGTTGTGTCAGTCATTGGTTAAATCAGATATGGTGATATATTGTCTTTTGATGATCTATTAGTGGATATTAGACTTGATGGTTTATTATTTAGCCTTTGATGTTGATAGTAACTTAACGAGTATAATGCCTTAATATTTTTGGAGTTGGTGATTTTAGTTGAAGATTAGATTACAGACTTTGTGCTAGTGATCTTATTTTTGGGTATGTTTGTTATACGGACATGAGGTGTCCTTGATATTGCTATTTAGGTTTACAGTGCCCTAGATATTTCTATGAACCTGATGTATAGAGTATAGATTTATTCGCGTTAGTTTGATTAATGGAGGACTAATTTACTCTTATTAACTTGATCAGTAGGAGACCGACGTACTCTTGCATAGGTCTTAGGCTCCCTGTATATATATCAATTATGGAAAGGGAAAATACAAAGGACAATATTGTGAACTTTGAAGTCTGATTCTGTGTGTGTCAACAAGTGAAGGTAGAATATTAGAGTGGCGCAGTGGAAGCAAGATGAGTCCATAACCCATATAAGCATCCTTTTCGGTTAAGGATTTGATCATGACACTATAATGGATTAGTATATGAATATGTTGCTTGGTTATTTCCTTTAGGTGAGGATCCTTAAGTGAGAAGTAAATTTGGGGACCAAATTTTTATTAGTGGGGGAGAATGTAAAATACGGCAACAAAATAATAATAAAAAATAGGGTTATTTGACAAATAATCTTATTGGAATTTTTAGAAATTTTGTGAAATTTTTCTAGAATTAATCGGAGCTTGTATGATGTATTTAGAGGGGATGTACTAACGGACCCGATAAAAGCCTGTTTGGAAAACCCAAACATGAGAGTTGATTGAGGAATAAACTTAGGTCTTGATTTATCAAAACCTAAGTTCTAAATATAAATATCTCTCCTCCCCTAAGCTCTCGGCGCAAAAACCCTTGCCTTTGCCCGTGCCCTAGCTTCCCCTCCTCCCCCTCGCGGTGCCGAACTCCCCTTTTCCTCCTCACTGCCGCCCGACGCCGCTCCCTCCTCAATCGCCGACCCCTCCATCCTTCCTTTTCTCCTCAGCCGACGACACCCTTGCAATCTTGAAGTCGCAGCGCCGCCGCCTCCTTTTCTCATCGCGGATGCCAAGTACTCACCGGAAGCCGAAGCCGCCACCATCTCCCTCTTCCGTGCCCTAGTATCGTCTCCTCTGCTCTAGGATTGGTCTTCACTCTCGACCTACCCTTCCTTCAATGGATCGCCGCCGAGCAGTAGAGATTCGGCTTGGGACCGAGTTCACCTACAAAAATTCCCTTCTCCGCTTGATCTGAGCCGCGTGAGGTGGTTCTGTCATCGAGTGCCTCACCATAAAGGTTCGGCTGCAAATTTCCAGCAGCAGGTATCACCGGCGGGGAGCCTCAGCAGTTGTTTTCCGGCCGTGAATCAGTAGAAACTCCGGTTGTGGATCTGTGGCAGAGGGCAGCACCACTGTGCTTGTGCCGGCAGTAACACCTCCTGGCAGTGGGTCAACCGAGGATTTTAATCGAGGCTGGTGTCGTGACGAAGTTGATATTTGATTCGATCTACATATAAGGCGGGTATTTCTTGCTTTGTCTCTTTAGTCCTTTGAACTTGGTGCATGAGCTATTTTTGGATAAGAACTGCCTTATCTTGACTCCACTCATAATTTTTCCTATGCTTGATACTTCCACTCAAAATCTTTGAGTTACTCGTTTTTATATCTATACAGTCTCTTTTGTTATCCATGATCAGTAGCAGATACTAGATACCATGTTTGTATGCTTTGACTGTTATTTATTTATATATTATGTTGAGCATGCTGGCTTCATGTAGCATACCTGTTTCTGCTTATATATATATATGATGACTGTTGCATTGTTCGCATCATGTCATTGCATGCATGCCGCATCCTCGGCCGCTCGAGAGAGTGGTAGCTGGAGTTGATGCCGCTTGTCCTGTCGTGCCACACTCGGCCATTCGTGTGAGTGGTAGCTGGAGTATGAGCAGCAGGGACCCCACCGCAGATGTAGCTAGTTAGCTACTATGCAACTGTCCCCTCGGCCGTTCGTGTGAGTGGTAGCTGGAGTGGTGTACAGTCTGTCACTGACCCGGCCTCTCGACCATACAGGGGTCATGGTGCAGAGAGGTGGGCGGGAGTGACCATCCGTGCATACGCTGTTATTATATTTGCTTGGGCTGCTGTTGTTTATATATGCTGTTATTGCTTATTTACTGCTGTTGTATACATACGCTGTTATTGCTTGTATATACCTTGCTTGTTGTCTATGTAGTTATGAGTAGTACTGTAGCAGATTAGTACCAGTTCTGTCCTACTATACCTAGCCTAGGATATGGTTTCAGGTATGAGTAATTATTTTGGTTCTATTGTAGTATCTGCTATCTTGTATGAGACTGTATACTCTTGGCTCGCTTTCTACTTATATGTTATGTTCATGCACTATCTCTCTCCTTACCCGCTGAGTTCCAATACTCACCACCCCGCAAAATGATTTTCTTTCGCCAGGTAACCGGTAGATGAGTCATGGATGCTTGGAGAGTCCCAGCTGCCAGTCCCACGACGCACTCGAGGATAGTTTCTTTTCTTTTGGTTTTGGTTGCTAACGCTATTTATGTTTTGGTTTTGTGAACTTGGTATTGTATGCTTCGATATGGATTTTGGAGTCTAGTCCGGTGGTTGTAGGTAATTTAGTTAGTGACTTTGTCGGTCATACATTTGTTTTCTTTTTTGTGTTTTCCGCTGCGTTTACATCCAGCCGTGTAGGCTGAGTATTTATCGTTCTGTCTTCCGCTGTGTGTGTTTCTATTTTGTTCCAGCCGGTTAGGCTGATGGTTATAGATGGTGGTTGTGTTATTTCATTTTGTCCAGCCGGTTAGGCTGAGTATATTAAATTGCATGATCTGTTATTTATATTTTGTATATATATTCCAGCCGAGTGTGGCTGATGTATATTTTGCATGTAGAAATGTTTCAGATTGTCACCCGTACAGGGGAGATGTTGTCGAAATTTCTTCGGACAAAGACTCCTCTGGGGGCGTGACAGGATATGTGGAAAAGACCAACCTTAGGCATGCAGTTTATCAAATAGAACGCCGTAGCAAAGGCATAAGGCCAGAAAGTGAGTGGAATAGACACTTTATGCAATAAAGTGAGACCAGTTTCGACAATATGACGATGACGCCATTCAGAGTATCCATTGTGTTCAAGAGTGTGTGGAGGAGTGGTAAGGTGACTGATACCATGAGTAGCAAGAAAGGAGCGAAGAGCTAAGAATTCACCTCCATTGGTAGTGAAGAGTATTTTGATAGTCATCGAGAATCGATTTTCAACAAGAGTTTTAAATGCAATAAAGGTAGAGTATACATCCGATTTTTTACATAAAGGATAAAGTCATATATACTTTGTAAAATGATCAACAAAGATAATATAATACTTGAGTCCATCAAATGATGATATAGGAGATGTCCAAATATTTGAAAAGATAATATCCAAAGGAGCACGAGACGAAATACTAGATTTATGAAAGGGTGATTTATGACTCTTATTAATTTTACATGAAGTGCATGAAAAATTAGACAAAATATCCGCAGAAAACGAAAGACCAATGGATAACAAAAAACGTTGCAAAACATCTAATGATAGATGACCTAAACGATTATACCATAAGGAAATAGATGACGAGACAGACACAGAAAAGGCGGAAGGGGATGATAGCGGAGACGCAAATTTTGTCCAGTAATAGACACTATCTCTATGGACCCCGCTGACCAGTGTCGCTCCTATACAATGATTCAACACCTGAAAATAGGAATCAAATAAAAGAAATGTAATAAGATTAGTAACACAAAGTACAACGATAAAAATTAAATTTTTTAACATATATGACACAAATAAAAGTAATACAATTTATTAATGATAATATATAATATATAAATACCATTACAGAGTGAAATATAGGAAAACACATAAAATAAGAAAACATATAAAATACTATAAAATAAATAAAGATTTAATAATAATAATTATTCTCATAATTAAAAAATAAATAAATATTTCTTAATAATAATTATTTTCTAATAATTAGGAACAAATAAATATTTATTAATAATAATTATTTTCTAATAGGAAACCTGCTAAAATCCTCCTGTGGCTCTATTAGAACCCGATCCGATAAGGACTGATCGATATAAACATAAACTGATATGATAAAGACTGATTGATGAAAATTGATTTTGACAGAAGTCAATCTCAATATATTCATAACAAGGGCTCTTATTGTCTACATGGCTAAGGAGAGGGAGCTTCCTCCTGTAGTGGGAAAAGGCTCCTTCGATTTAATGAAGGAGCGGCTCCATATTTACCGAATGTCTATTTATTTATTTTTTTTAAAAAAAAAGAGTTGTTGAGAGAGTTAAATTTATAAATGAGGTGTTGAAAGATTTTTAACCGTGGAGAAACGTATAGGATTTTTTTAATTTTGCTACAATGCTATGTGATATAAAAAAAGTTATACGAAGAAGTTTCATGATGGTTAGACTCTCAGACGAATGAACCAGATTCACATTGGATCTCTGGAAGGGAGCTCGGTCGTGGATATAGTTCGTACAATTCTCCAAATAAAATAACATATTTTTTTAATCATTTTTACAGTGATTAATTTTTATTCTAGTATTATTATGTTACATGTATTTTGTACTTGCTATAAGAAATACGATTGTTTTTAAGGTGTAAATTATAACGAGCTACTTTGTTAAAAAAAAAATTAAGAAAAATAAAGGCGCTAACTAATTAGTTTTAATTCTTTTATTATATTATTAATTGATTTTTCTTTTGTTTTGTTGTAGGGCGACTTGGACATTTAACTCGATTTAAATAAAATTCGACCGACCCGGTTTGATCGATGCACGCGTCGCCTGGCGATTCGTCAGGACACGAAGAACAGAACTCTGCGGGAAGTGGAAAAAGGCAAGTTTATCATCGACGTCGACGTCCGTTCCGTACCGATTTATACGGCCGCTGTTGATTCCAGATTATTAACGCGATTGGTAGGAGTTTTCGATCTTACCCGACGACAGCCGGCGAGGAGCGAGCAGGGACGCTAAACGAGTAGGTTCGTCGCCCTCACGAAATGCCTGATTACGTTTTAGATCGCATTGGTTGCAGATCGGGATTCGGGATCTTTTTGAAGCTCGTCTTCCTCCTGCGCACTGGCAGCGCCGACTCTTTCCTTCACCACACTTCGCCGCGCCTACCTTTACTGCTCTTCAGCCTAGACCTAGCCCACAAGAGGCACAACCCGCGACCTACCTCGTCGTCCGCTAGTGCCGCCGGAAAACCAAACAAACCTCGCCATAGAACTGCCGGATCCCAAATCGAAGAAAAATGAGAAAGCATGTTTTTGTTATATATATCCAATGTGTTAGCAACTTGTTTTGTTTGGTTGAATTCAACCATACACTCTTGTGAAGATGAAATTAGGGTTCTTTGTTTGACGACAATACATGGTGGAATGATGCACGATGCAGCCTTAATTAAGGTTGAGTTGATGATATGTTGTGATATCTGATATCATCCATTTGCATCCATCCAGGTTTCAATGTGATTTCTTTTCTAATGATTTAGGATTTGTCGTTATTACTTAGGTCAGCCAGGAATTAGATCTGTCATTATGCCATAAGATTATTGCCTATTGTTTTTTTTCCCTTTCTATTTGGAGACCACAAGTTTTTGTCACAAAGCCATAATTTTGTTGCAAGTTATTCTTTCTCTGCTCTTATCTAGACTGTTGTTTGTGTTGCTCGATGTCAATCTTTTTTAATTCCCTTTCGCCTTCATTTTTGGTGAAACGTTGTTTAATCATTGTTGTTGTTGTTGCAGCTTTTGAAAGATGATGAGGCTTCAAAATTATGCTGGATTTAGTTTTTTAGCAACTATGAGTGCTATCTGCTATGCATTTAGTAGCAGAGGGCAGTTCTATCCTGCCACGGTGTACCTCTCCACTTCCAAGATTTGTTTTGTCCTTCTGCTGAACATGGGTCTAGTCATCATGTGTATAATGTGGCAGTTAGTGAAGCGTTTATTCCTGGGTTCACTCAGAGAAGCAGAAGCTGAAAGACTTAACGAACAATCATGGAGGGAGGCCATGGATATTCTTTTTGCAATTACCATATTCCGGCAAGACTTCTCAGTTACTTTTCTAGCTATGGTCACGGCTCTTTTGTTGATCAAGGCATTGCATTGGTTGGCCCAGAAGAGAATTGAATATATAGAGACAACTCCATCCGTTTCTATGCTGTCCCATGTACGGATAGTTTCATTTATGTTTTTCCTCCTCATTGTTGACTGTCTTTTCTTGCACAGTTCTTTGAGGTCTCTGATACAAACTCGGCAAGCATCAGTTGCACTCTTCTTTACATTTGAGTAAGTTAATCAAATACTACAATTTGTGGCATTATATTCATATTACTTGTTTTTTTGCTGTATTTTGTGCATTAATTTAATGAGATACTTTCTTTCGATTGATGCTTTGCTGGGTCTAAAATATTAATCAAAGAAAACCTACACCTAGAGTTTTCCAAGGGAGAGTTATATTATGCCCAACTAGTAGTTATCATATACTTCACAGTTTCTTTTCTTGCTAGAAGATTGACTGAGGGAGAATATAATAAGTCAAATAGTTATATGATTTCCCTTTCTACTTAGAAATGTGAATAGACGCCAAACCATGAGTTTGTGAAAGTCTAATGTTTTCTTAAATCACACTCACTCTTCAACTATAAGGTGCTCGAAACTTCAACACTGCTCAGACAATTTTATGAATGTCCTTTTACGCACCTGTCTAAGAATATTTAGTCATGAAATTCAGAAGGAATTTACAACAAATTACTTCAAAAGTTAGTTTGAAACTTGGACATCAGTCAGGTGCCACCCTTTAATTCAACTTCTATATACATGCAATGTTTGTACTGTCTTCGTTAGCTAGAAAATCCATCTCATTTACTTGCATTTATGTGCTTGCACCAACCTGGTTCAGTGCTTATTTGCTAGTTGCATAAGCTGAGTGATTACACAAGAACTAACTAGCAATGGAGTTCATTTAATGGAGCACTTTAGCAAGAACAGTCTTTATACTGATTTTTTGTCCTCTAATAGGCAAAGGGATGACCTCTAATCAAATTTTTGTATCCCCTCAAAGGAGTATGGAGAGTTTGATTTTTTTCCAAGTACACACCCACATTTGTGTTCATTCCACTGTTGCACAATATCAATCCACCACTACATTTCCAAATATCTCCATGAATTAGCATCTGTTAGCTTTTGCATAATTTTCTCTTGAAGTTATTTTAATTAAGATGGTTTATGTTTCATGTGAAGCATCTTCCACCTGCACTACATCTTGTGTGTAATCTAGTGGCCGTCTTTCTTTGTGGGTGACTTGACAAACTGACAACAATTGAGTTGTAATATCTTCTAGATTGCATTATGTTGGTTGCTTATGTACTTTTGATTCTTCTTATGATTTCTCAGATATACAATCTTAGCAACAACAACGGTGTCAACATTTGTGAAGTATGTATTCTATGTAAGTGACACGTTTATGGAAGGGCAGTGGGAGAGGAAGGCTGTTTATACATTTTACCTTGAGCTTGTTCGGGACCTTCTTCACCTGTCTTTGTATATAGTATTTTTTCTAGCCATCTTTGTGTAAGTACTTTTTTAAACAATATCTTAATTCTTTAAGTTCACCTTGGGCATTTGTTTCCTATTTCAATGACTAAGTTGACCAAATAAAGTTTGTCTTTACTAATAACAGGAGCTATGGTATCCCGTTGCATCTGATACGCGAGCTATATGAGACATTTCGCAGTTTTACAAAGCGTGTAACAGATTATGTTCGATACCGCAAAATTACCTCAAATATGAATGAGCGTTTCCCTGATGCAACACAAGAAGAACTTAATGTGTAAACAATTTACTCCCAATTCATTTGAAGTCATTTCTGTTGTATTGGTAATTTAGTCACTAGTAATTCTTAAATACAGGACTGATGCAATATGCATTATATGTCGAGAAGAGATGATCACAGCAAAGAAATTGTTATGCGGACACCTTTTTCATGTCCGTTGTCTAAGGTCATGGTTAGAGAGACAACATACTTGCCCTACCTGCAGAGCTTTGGTTGCACCACCTGAAAATGGGCCTGCATCTAGGCAGCACGGAATTCCATATGTTCCAAATCAACCTAGTAAGGTTTTTATACTTGCTTGCTTCAGATATTTCACTTTACTTTTTTTCCCTACAAATTCATTTATGGGCTTTCACATAAATATGCCAATTTCTTAAGGCCCCTCAAGTCAACTGAAATTATGAATTGTTGTAGAGATTGAGGTTTGATTTACTTGGATGGAAGACTAGGAAGGTGAAGGAAAAGGAAAGGAAAAGAAACACAATACATGATTCTTGCACAACTATTTATTTTATTTGCATTCCTTTTTTCTTAGTTGTGTATTCCCTATCCTATGCATGGGACCAAATCCACTTAGCAATGGGACAACCACATCGGGATCCACTATACTGGCTATTGGACTATGTAGAGCATGTGCATTAGGTTTTGCATGCCACATGTCATGACCCAACACCAATTTTTAGCATAGAGAGAATTGTAAAGGAAAAAAAGTGTAGAGAAAAGATGATAACTTTCTAAAGTTTTGAAATATATAAGTAAAATCATCTTCAAGTACATACGAAGTAGATGACCCAAAGCAACGTTAGCAGAAATAATCGAAATAGTGTTGCAAATTGGAAAATAATATTTGAATTTTAAATTTTGGCTCGTTTGATAATTAGTTAAGTTATTTGCTAATTCGTTTGATTTGGTAGACAATTATTAATGATGTATTCCATGAATCCCTTATTGGTTTCTTAGTTTTCATGAGACCAAGTATATAAAAGTGTCCCAATACAAAAGTATGCCATTTCTCCTATATTACTTTGGTGGTTCTTACTTGTCACTTCTTTTCTATAGTAGTTGGATCAGCGGCAACTTCATCTTCACAGAGTCTCAGTGGTGCAACAGAAGATGCTAAATTAAGCCGGCATCAGGCCCTGCTTCAAGCAGCGGCAATGGCTGCATCCTTATATGAAACTTCATTCATCTACCGTCCACCAAGTTCCTTCTGGTATGCATCAACCAGCTTACAGCCAGCTAATTTTTTTTTGGTTTGTCTTCAATTTAATGTGAAAATGATATTAAGTATATTGAACATTATATTTATTAGCAAGTCAGAAGCAGATTTTTGCATTGATATGTGAATATGCTCTATAACTTTCTTGTGTTCTTATAAAATAGGTCGTATTATACATATCTATTGCAAATAAGCATCGTGTATCATTATGATGATCATCTATGCTATTCAGTTTATGGTGTGAATATCTGTTAAGAGTATGGATCTAGGTGTTGACACATGATTTCTAGACATGTGTTTCCTATGAAGGAAAGAAAGAGGCTAAGTAAAATACGGCAAGACCTAGATTTTGCGGGAAACATTTCCCCAATTTTTTTGGTTCAAACTGCTGCAGAAATCAAGCGGATGGGTCACATTAAAGCTAAATGCTGTTAATCTTAGGAAAAAACTAAATTATTATTTTTTGCTTTCTTTTCCTCCAAGGAAATTGTGAAAAAATAGGAATGTAAACAAGACAAGTCAAGCCAAGCTTGACTGAGTTTCAATTAGGTTGATTGTCTTACAGAGAATTGGATTACAAAGAAGGTTGTCCTTGTATATTTAGTTAAAACATAAATCCAGTAATGAAATTTATATTATTATTATTATTATTATTATTATTACTATTTTGATAAATTGTGTTTCTGTTACATCTTATTCAATGGATTTATCTTAGAAAAATATACTGCTTGAAAAACTTGAAGTTGGTGAGCAACTCAGGAAACATTCTTGTGTCTGTTTTCAGGCCTCCAGGTCATGGATCAAATCGGAATGATAATCCAGATTCAGAGGCATTCAACCGGACGACAGTGGCACTAACTGGAGAAGTAGCTGCTTCCGGACAATCCACCGATGGCGAGGTATCCGCCAATCAAGTTCTTCAAGCATCATTATTGAAGGCGCAACAAGATGTCATCCGAAGCCAGATTCAGGTAGTTCCTGGGCCTTGCCAGTCTGCAATAGCAGTCTTACAATTACAATATGACATTTTAGGTTCAAGATTTAAGGCAAAAAAAAAAGAAGCTTGCACTCTTTTGATATTGTCTTTTAGATACGCTTTTCAGTGTCGGAGAAAATCAAAATACGAAACTATAGAAGTTTACAATGTGCAAAAATCTTCAATAAGCTTCCTTTTTATCGAATGTTTGTTTATATTTTTCTTATATCTTGAAACCTTCGATTCATTTTCTTTTCGACAGCTTCTGCAAACTCAACTGCAAGCTCTACAACAGCAGGTACATCAATCCAAACCTGGTGATGCTGATCCAAAGGGAAAGTCTACTATCACATTCGATCCTACCACATCTACATCATCATCAAGTTCGTAGGACAGGATCCATTGGGAGTTTGTGTTCTAACTTCTGCTTATTCACTGGAAGGCGAGATAGAGAAATACATTGTGACAAGAGGAAGAAGACTTTGCTATTTTACTCTGTCTATTTATGATCATCTGTATCCTAATTATCGCATCGTCTTCTACATGGTTCATAACAAAGACCTCAAATGTCTATTGCAACAAAAGTCGAATATGTTGAAAATTTTAAGGTTCGAATTCGGTTCGAAATAGGTATATTCGAGTTCGATTCAAAGTTCGAAAAATTTAAAATTTTGTGTTCGAGTTTAGTTCGAATTAAGGCTTGAGTTCGGCTCGAAAGATTCGAATATGTTCGTGAATTATTCGAATTATTATTCAAAAATAAGTATTGGAAATTTATTTATTTAATATATATTTAATTTATATTAATAAAATATTAAGACTTGCGAGTAATTTACGAACTTTCGAATAATATAATTTGGATTCGAGTTCAGTTCGAAAAAAAGGTTCGAACATATTCAAGTTCGGTTAGAATTCGATAAATTTAAATATAAATCAAATATTTTTTAAACCGATTTGAAAAATTCACCAACCAACTTGATTCATTTACCGTCCGACAGAGTCTGAGATATAGTCTATCCCAACATTAGTTGGGTGGTAAGATGGGGATTCGTGATATTAAAAAATTAAAAAAAAAAAAATACACTGGGTTGCATTTAATATCTGGAAGAGATAAATAGTGTGCCTAGAATTAAGCACTATTTAATTTTTATAATATTATTGTACGAGTGTTAGGATTAAAGTATAATTTTGTTAAAAAAAACTAAAAAATTAATGATAATATAAAATTTATTTAAATATAAATAATATAATCAATATATTAGGTGTTTAAACCAAACCATATAATTCTTATCAATTTTCTTTTATTAATGTATTATCCTGCAGATGCAATCATGGCCATCCATTTCCATCTTAGTCGTCGATGGATCCAGATCAGCCGTTTGATCCAGATAGCTCCTGCGAACGCAGATACCTCCTCGCATCTAGCTATCAAGCCGTTGCACACCCACCAGCCACCCGTACAAAGCCCGACGCGTCACTTCCATTTCTTTCCTCTTCTTCGTCGCTTCTTCCATTCCCAGATCTTCTTCGTCTCCGTACCCTCCTCCTCCCTCTCTCGCCGATCCGTGGCCGATCGAGCCTTTTCTGGATAGGCAAGGATAACGAAGGCGAGGGGGCGAGCAGCGAGTCGGGCATGGGACAAGCCTTCCGCAAGCTCTTCGACAGATTCTTCGGTCTCGTCGAAATGAGGGTCTCTCACTCGCAATCTCTTATTTATTTTGCTCATGAACGTCGGATTTTTCGTTTTCTCGATAAGCACGCGCCGGTAGTCTACTTTGGTTCTCTATGATCGGTGAGAGATGCAAGATCTGATTTTAAGTTAGGTAAATAGAAACTGCGATCGATGAACTATGAAAAGGATATCGATATTGGAAAGAACACGAATGTGCATGTCTAGAGTGCACATGAAATTTAGGAGTCAGTTTCTGGAAGCGTGTTTGGAAATTTTAGTATGACAAAGATTGTTGACAGATGTTGGTTTTGAATTTAGTTTATTTGTCCTGAGATCTATGAATACATAGATTGAATATTTCAGTGATAAAGTTGCCGGTATGGTTCTATTAATCTGATAGTTTTGAAACATTAGGAATTAGCAAATAATGGAACACGAAAGCTAGATAAATTCTAAGGATTGCATTCCTGTTCCCCTTTTTTGTGTAGGTTTATCATGTTGTTGGTTTGGTTTGCTTAAGGAATCTGGAATCATACTCTTTGTTTTTCATCAGAAGCTCTTCATTTTGATGAATTAGCTCTAAGCATATTTGTGACAGATTTTTTGTATTTGAACTTTTGTAGGTTGCAATGCTTGGATTGGATGCAGCTGGCAAGACAACGATTTTGTACAAGTTGCACATTGGAGAAGTTTTGTCAACTGTTCCAACTATCGGTAAGTTATCTTTTACTGTTACATATAATAGGCATCATGCAGAACCTTTCGGTTTGCCATTATTAACTGGGAACTGATCAATAAAGGATCTAGATTGCTTTCACTGATATTGATCGAAGTTAGTTCTGAACTAGTATTGCCTTGTTTAGTATAGCCTTTATTGAGGTTGTTGGTTTCAGCTTCTAGACCCCCCATATTAGCTCATGGGGCTTTGGTTGTGAGGTTTTGCATGCTTGTTTGTCTCTGAAAGATCACTATGCATGAATAGAATCGTGTATTACAACTTATTGAATAATATCTGCTGATCTTTCTTTTTTCCTTTCTTTTCAAAAAAGAGGATAATTTAAATTTTACAAGGTGAAATGAGGTAAAAAAAAATATTGGGCTAAACATTGTATAAATGAAATTTGTAAATTTCTCCGCTTGATCTTGTTGAATTGTGGGATGAACATACAGGATCTTCTCGCTTGAAACTAAATGTTTCAGCCACTAATACTCCTCTTACCATCAACACATGCTCAAATTCCCTAATAAGCTTAGTAAAACTATGATACATAATATTTTGGCTTGAACATTCTAGATATTTGATGATCTCTATGAATCTCCAGAGGTGTAACCTCACATTACACTGCAACATCCAGTCTGATCCCAACTATTTTGGCGCTAGCTACATGAGTCTTATCTAGCCATTTCAATCTATTGCCACTTATACATTATATTGGATTAATTTTGGTTGGTTAATATTAATATCATAGTGGTAATTAAAGCAAATAAGTTTTTGTAACCTGTATGTTTGGCTCCTTGATATAGAAAATATTTTGCTTATGCCTCTTCTCACTTGATTGATGAATTATGTGTTTCCCTATGATATCGAGTCTTATGAGTATTTTTTTATTTAATTCGTACTGATGATATTTAATATAATTGCTAATTTGTCATTTAGAAGATATAGTTTGATAGAATTTCCAATCTATATGCCTTTTGTCTATTCTTTAGGCTTCAATGTGGAGAAGGTCCAGTATAAAAATGTGGTATTTACAGTATGGGATGTTGGTGGACAAGAAAAATTAAGACCCTTATGGAGGCATTACTTCAGCAATACCGATGCTTTGGTAATTTGTCATGTTTTATAATTTAGTTTGGTATGTGATAGTAGTTTAGTGTATTGACATTAGAATTTTTCAAATTAAAGAAGCATTTAAGGCCCAGCAACCAGTTAAGTTAACTACGAATATGCATTTAACTCTACTTGGTAAAATGACATGTTATGATTAGCTGCTCCAAATTAGAAAACTAAAAGAAGTTTAACTGACTTGATTCTGAGTCAAATATTAAACTTTCCAAATATTCAAAGTTATGAAAGTAATTTCTGAAATTATTAATAACTGATTACTGAAATTAATTATAGAAATCTAAATTAATCATCAAAATTTTAAAAATCCCCAAAAATATTTCTTAAATTTTTTTGTAAAATCAAATAAAATTTTGGAGATTGTCTATTCAATTTTGAAATTATTTGAATATTTAAAATTAATTAGAGTTATTTTGAAATTATAAAAAGATTATCTATTCAATTTTTGTATTATTCGAAAACTTAATTAATTTTAGGATTTTTCTTCTTTGGAATTATTTGAAAATGTGCAATTGATTTTAAAAATGCAGCATTGTATTTAGGATTATTTGTGAGTTTATAAAATTATTTTTAAAAAATTGAAATAATTTTTAGAATTTTAAATTTGTTTTTTTTGAGATTTTTGGAAGATTTGGAAATTTAAATTGATTTAATTTGGTTCAATCATGGTTCCAATCAAGTCCAAATCAAACACAAATCACCCAGTTAAATTTAATTGAACCTAATTCAAGTTACACCAATATGACCCTTAAATTCCTTTTATCTAATGTCAACAATGGAAGATGGTGGTCGGTCCAACGGATCATTTTTTTTTCTTTGAGGGGGTGGTTGTTTTGGCCACCAGTGGATGTTTGTTGGTAACAAAAATTATCTACCCGCTTACGAATCAATTTCATTATTTTCAAATAATTCTAATATTGAAAGGGAGCCTTGGCGCAACGGTAAAGTTGTTACTTTGTGACCAAAAAGTCACGGGTTTGAATCCTGGAAACAACCTCTTGTAAAAAGTAAAGTAAGGCTACCTACAATGGATCCTTCCCAAGGATCCCGCATAGCGGGAGCTTCATGCACCGGACTGCCCTTTTATTAGTTTAAATATTCAGAAATTTAATTTTCGACTTGATTAGTTTCTGCTCTGAATAGACATTGACTCAAATTTTGGCACAACTGATTGTAACATGTCATTTCACTGGGTAGGATTAAATGCAAACGTGTGGTTGACTTACATGGCCACTTTGAGCCCTAAATATCACTTCCTTTTCAATTTTGATATCAGCATAGTGTTCAATGTGCACGTCTTATAATTAGTGAACATGTGGTTGACTTACATGGCCACTTTGAGCCCTAAATATCACTTCCTTTCCAATTTTGATGTCAGCATAGTGTTCATTGTGTTTAGTCTCTTATAATTAGTGTTCAAAGTTGGTTTGATTTTTTACTTGTTTGAACAGTGGTTTCTGAATGACTAACCACAATGCATTCCTACGATCATCTATTTTTTATTGCATAACATTTAGAGGTCCTTCAGTCAGTTGTTAAGTTGCTGGTACTCTCATCTCTATTTCTGCGTTACAAAGATCAACAGCATACTAAATTTAGTTCTCAGTATCAAGTGAACAATTTCCATGATGAGCTTTGAGTCTTCTGTTTTTCTTGGAGAGCCTTTTAGTTAATTTTCCCTGCTGTCAGAGTAATCTCTCGGCATTGCCTAATCACTAAGTAGTTCCAATGCTGTCTTTTGATGTTTTGCTTTTAGATCTATGTTGTGGATTCGTTGGATAGGGAAAGGATTGGAAAGGCTAGAGAAGAATTTCAGGTACACAGTATGGTGATTAGATAATGTTGTCATAATTTAGCTTTTCTTCTCCTGAAATGTCTAATAATTGGTTTAATACTTCTTTCAGACGATTATCCGAGATCCATTCATGTTGAACAGTGTCATATTGGTATTTGCTAATAAGCAGGACTTGGTACGTTTGCAGCGTAATTTTTTATAACGACTTTTTTTACCAAAAGAAGCGGCCACGTTTTTTTATTTACCCAAAAGAACATCTTAGTTTTAAAACTATCAAAAAGAGTACAAAAAATAGTATTATTTCCTTCTTACCCCTTCCGCCAACCTCCTAAATCCCTTCTCTCTCTCGTCGTTTTCCAATGCATCTCCTCTCTCCAGGATTAAAAAGGACCTTATATGTTCCCATATCATATTAGACCCAAGACTTGATATTTTCCCATATCAGACTTACTCTGGATCTGACATTTTCCCATATCAGGCTTACTCTGGGCATGATATTTTCCCATATCAGGCTTACTCTGGGCATGATATTTTCCCATATCAGGCCTACTTTGAGTTGATATGGTCCAATATCAGGTCCAGCGTGAAAATATCAGGCCCAGCATGGGATATGATGTTTTCCCATATCAAGCCCAACCTAGGCCTGATATTTTCCCATATCATGCATGTTGGGTATGATATGGAAAGTATCAAGCCCATGCTGGCCTGATATGATCCAATATCAGGCCCAGTGTAGGTCTGATATTTTCCCTTATCAGACTCATGCATTGAAAAACAACATGGGATTTAGGAGGTTGACGGGAGGGGTAGGAAGGGAATAACACTGTTTTTGGTGCTCTTTTTAGTAGTTTTGAAACTAGGGGGTTTCTTTTTTGGTAAATAAGGAAATGTGGCCGCTCCTTTTGGTAAAAAGCCGTTTTTATAATGTCATCCTTAAGAACATCATATTTTTATTGCAAACATAAGCTTTGAGTTATGTTATCTTTTGATATTTATCTAGTTTTAAGGGAAAATTGACACCATAGAAACAAAGGTTATTTTAACAATTTGTATCTTATTATGTGAAGATCTTTTATCAACTAATCAAAGTAATTGCCTTACTGGATGAATGTTAACAATAGCCCAATCTTTACTGGGAGGTATCATGCTTGATCGAATATCTTCCACATCAAGACTTGTTTGGCAATTCCCATTTGATGATTTAATAATTTAACTCTTTGCTCCTGAGAAGTTCTTCCTTGTCAGATTATATCATACAGAGACTTAACATTTACTGCCCTTCTACTTAATTACTTCATAGATGGCAATAGGCAGATCTTGGTAGTCTCAGGCTGGAGAGTTTCTTTCCCTCAAGTGTACTATTTTTCTAAATGCTTCATGCAGATCTAGCAATTATTATTGAAAGTCTCCAGTCAATCCTTCCCTTTCATGTCTGTTCTCTAGATCAACCTTGGCTCCGTGCCAAATTTACTTTTATTAAGCTATTCTTTTGTAATTTTATTTACCTTTCATCCTTAATTGATGCTAATATATATTAGAATTCTAAAAAGTGATCTAGGTAGAGACGAGATCACATTCTGCATCACATATCGTATGCAGTGGTGCATGCTGTGAAAATCAAACAAACTGGTTCAGTTTATATGATCTATAACTTAATTAGGAACTTTCCATATGTAGATGATGTTGATCGACAAGCTTCTAAAAGCAAATTCACTATACCGAAAGACCATAGTAGGAAATACATGACTTCGATCGATGATTACTATCCCACTGAATTCTCCTTATAAAGATTATGTAGATCGACAACGTTCTAATAAGCTGCTTTTTTCATTTCGACTTAAGATTTTGAAGTTACATTTGCTTCTTCTATAAAGAAGCCATCTATCTTGATACCTTTTACAGTAGTATTTATTTACAAGTCAGATCAAACTGGAATTTAACTGCCTTATTATTTCATTCAGAAAGGTGCAATGACTCCAATGGAGGTATCTGAAGGGTTGGGTCTCTATGATCTGAGGAATCGAACATGGCACATCCAGGGAACTTGCGCCCTTGCCGGAGATGGTCTCTATGAGGGACTTGATTGGTTAGTCACAGCTTTGAAGGAGTTGCAAACCCCTGGCCGAATTCTGGCTTGATCCTTATCAGCTGTCTACAAAGCTTAAGATAGACTAATCCCGAAGACGACTGTATATTTCCTTCCTCTCTTTTCAATGTCTTTGGCTTTGTAGCAGATGTAGAACGATTCATGAAAGTTGTGATTTATTTTCCTGTTCTGCTTCAATGGCTTCCGCATAGTAAAAGAATTCATCATAATTCATTTCATTTGTTGACGGTCTTTGGCTGTAAATGAGCAAGTCAAGCCAATAAAAATAATTGAAACAAACTGAATTGAGTCTAAAATAACCAAGTCATTAAAATGATGGTTCAAATTTATTGTTTGTTCACACTGTCATAATTCATAATGTGTAGCGCTATTTACCCCTAGGTTCCGGTGCAACTCATCCCACCTGTCATTACTGCGGCTGTTGATGGTCTTTTGCTATAAAAACTGCAGCTTTTTAGCACTTTCTCTGATGTCCTTTAATGGCGGCGTCGAGCTTCTTGAGAGGAGCAGCAGCCGGAGATGTCTCCGGCGAGAGCAGAACGGGAGTGGGCTCACTGATTGAAGCAGGAGACGATCGCACAGCGGGGACTCAGCAGTATTTCGAAGGAAAAGGAGGCCTTTTGACGATATCCCACTGGCGATCACAGTACATAGAAGAAAGTAGGAGAATTTTCATTACCGATGGCGAAAAATCCTAACTCGCAGATTAGGGTTCTTGGCCCTTGTTCGGTGGGCGATCGGTGAAGCTTGCTCAGGGTTAAGGATTCGCCATCATACTCTTCCTTCTCTACCTCCACCCTCCGCTGACGGCTCCGACTCTCCATCCATCGCGTCGCCGATCTCCTTCCTCTCCTCCGAGCATAATGCCGCTTCTACTTCAGAGTCGAAGCCACTTGATGATCCCTCGATCCCTTCTACTGTCCGTGGGAATCGACCTTCTACGCCTGGTGAGTCTTCCTGAACTCCATTGCTCGCCGCGTTGTTGATGCCTAAATCGCCATGCCCTCGCCTTCTCAACATTCCAATAATTAATAAAATTACCATTTTTTTATAATTATTTATGGTGCGATCCAGCCAGGCATTTGAATGAGACATGCACGGCGAACATCTGGAGGTCGCTGCATTGGCTGAGACTGGGAACAGGCTTTCCGAGTAATGATGTCATTCTATGATATCTTCGACCAGCGTTAGTTGCCTTTAAGTGGACAACGATCCTACTTCCTGTCTTCGCAGATACAGTGAATCATAGACACAAGCATCAGAACGAGGAACGCCGGGCTCCCCTCCATTTATTTCTATTTTTTTTTTATATCTTTTCGGATCGCTAAAGGTCTGAGCTCGCTCCGCGCCATCGGCCCATCGACGACAAGGAGGAACGAAGAAGAAGAAGAGATCCGGTAGTCGATCAGATCCCATCGGCCATGAGCCTCTTCGGTCTCGGAAGGTACCTGCTTCCTCAATTTCGATTGAGTTCTTTTAATCGTTTCGATTTGATCGTTTTCTTGGCGCATCTCGTCAATTGTGCGTCTGCAAATGGAAGAATTAGGTTTTTTGGTTGCGTTTCATGATCTGCAACATTTCCTGATGGATTGAATATCTTTTTTCTTTCGTTTTCATTATTTCCTCGGTCCATCTCGTTAAGTCTTCCGTTTGGAAACGAAGTGATTAGTCTTTTTATGGCGTCGCAGTTTAGGTTACGGGATGAGTTCTTTTCTTTCCCTTTTTCCTTTCTTCTAAAGGTGCATGGTATAACATTCCCGTAGAATCTGTGTCAAGGGTTGATTTGTGGAATTAGGGACCAACTTCTATGATTTTGTAAAAAATCTGCATACACTTCTCATGCAACTCTAATTGAGAACTGGGAAATGGAATATTGTATTTTTGATTCAGTTGGCTATGTATTTGTTGTAGATTTGGATATGCAAGTTGTTACAACAAATTTAAACAGTTTGCTAGAAGTATATGGATTTGTAGATTGGGGGCTGCGTTTTTTCGAAGCACATGAAACTTTTTAAGCATATTTTTTGTTCTTTGAATTCATCAGATGTTCTTCTGCTTACATGAACCTATTGTCTTCCAGGAACCAACGGACTTTTAGACCAAAGAAGAGTGCTCCTTCAGGGAGTAAGGTAATGACTCCATGTGCTTTCTTCTTCATGCGTAATTTAATTACCAACATCACTTTTCTATAAGAATATATAAGATATTGACATAGGTGTGCCTAGGGTGAGCGTAATCACCTTTTGCTAAAATGCTACAATATAAGATATTGACATTCTCATCTCATAATTCTTATGACATTTGTTCTGCTAAAATTAATTTTCTATTCTAACTTCAGTTATTGAAGGAAGACTAGGCAGTTCCATAGAAATGGAACTTTTTTAAACTAGGTAGTTCACTAAATATTAGTGCTGTAAATCACACTCGTTATGTAATGGTTCAACAATGAGAATTCATCTTGCTTATTTCGTTTTTGGTATTAGGCTATTGGTAGTAATAATACCATTTTTACATTGAGTGTAGAATATGCTATACCAGAATTATTTTCATTTCTAATCGTACACCTGTGTTCTTTAATCCTAGTTATTAATTGTTTGCGGCAGTGTCAATTGCCTTTTCTAGGATTATTTTCTTTCTAAAATTTCCTGTTTAGGCTGAAGAAGAGAAAGAGGCTCAAAGAAATTGAAAATGAGGGCAGAGTCATCTGGTCCTCGTGTTTGATCGAACACTATCTTATTCATAGTGAACTATCTTTTGCAAAGCTATGACTCAACATGTTGTAGAGTTGTAGTCCCTGTGCTTTATGCTATCCAACTTTTTTTTTGTTTTTTTCTTTTGAAAACTGAATCCATTTGATGGTTTCTCTTTATTGTCTGGCTCACATGTATTTTGTCTCTTTTATGCAACACAGTCTTTTCTTGCTTGGCAGTTTTGTTTTGCCCTGTTTAGATGTCTAAGTCATATCCAAGGGAATTGCCTGATGGGGAAAATTTTCATTTCAGTACTGGTTCACATGTGTTTTGTCTCTTTTATGCAACTCAGACTTTCTTTTCTTGATCGGAGGTTTTATTTAGCCCTATTTAGATGTCAAATTCATATATAAGCTGATGGAGAGAAATCTTATTCCAGTGCAAGATAGGGGCCATTTAGATAGTCAAGAGAGCATTGAAATGGTTGCTTAAACTTCTTCTGGTTATGAGATTAGGCATAGATGTTTCTTTTTCATAATAATTAGTCTCAGTAATGCTATGCTATTGGACCTATAATCCTTTTTTGGCTCTCTTATTTGTAGGGAGCCCAACTCAGGAAACACATTGATGCAACATTAGGCAGTGGGAACCTCAGGGAAGCAGTGAGGCTTCCACCTGGGGAAGATTTTAATGAGTGGCTTGCTGTCAACAGTAATATTCTTAATATTTTTAAAACTACTATTTTACTTCAGTAGTGTTTTTTTTTATCCTCTGATATTGTGTGTTTATATTGCTTTATCATGTGATACTAGAAATTTGTTTTGATATATCTCAGAAAAATGTTTCTTAAATCTGTGGGACATGAAAATAAATGCTCCTTTTTTTTGGTGGTGATGTTTCAGCTGTGGATTTCTTCAATCAAGTGAATTTGCTTTATGGCACTCTGACAGAATTCTGTACAGCAGAGAATTGTCCTACAATGACTGCAGGGCCAAAGTAAGCTAGATAAAATCTTTTCCTTTCTCATTTTAGCTTCTGAAATGTCTAAGAGCATTTAGAGTGAATAAAGAATATCACATGCACAGTTGGAAGCTTGAGTGACTTGACCAAGTTAATTGTTCATTGCCTCAAAAAGAATCATTTAATTAAGGGTTGATGCTAAACAAAGAGAAAGCAGAGGGAAGTCTTCCAGCGGGCAGACAAATCCAAAAAATACAAAGAAAATTACGAAATAAGTACTAGATGGAAGGAATCAATGACAAAAAAGACATTTACTTGCTCAAAGATGGTGTTTCCTATCCTTCCAAATGCATCTTGTGAAAGCATTGCCAGAGTTATTCTTTGTCGTTAATTTTGTCGCTTTCACTGGGGTGTCACTCCAATTCAATAAAAGGATCTAGATGATAACTTTATTGTCAAACTGAATCAAGGCTAAGACAAGCTATGCTAGATATTACCTTATACTGACTATGTAAATTTACAAATCGCTCATTTGTTGGATTTGTTCCACGTAACTAAATTAAATAATTATGGACATATGGCTTCTTATACACTAACTAATTGCCTACACAGATATTAAGTAGAGCTTAATGACAGGATAAGATTTAGGTTCAGTATGCAGTTGGTCTCAATTGGTTCGGATATGGTTTGTTGGTAAAGTTTTTACTTAAATTCAACCATTATTTTATTAAAGCTTCTTTTATGGTTCTTTAGCATCAAGAGGTTTACCTTGTATTGAAACTTTTGTTGCATATATTTCTTGATTCATAAATTTTCAGTGTGTATATTTCTAATACTCTTGAATAAATTCCATTAATGCCTCCTTATTGCAAGATACTAGTTTCAGTGAATCTAACTTGTTATAATTTTTCCTTTTTGTCATAACCAGATTGAAAGTTCCTGATACTTTACCTCCCTTAGGAATCATCATTAGCAGAGTTACCTTTGTCGGTCATGATCCATACATGTTTCTTAGAAGAATTGCACCCGATATCATCCAATATCATCATATGGAAGCAAAATATCAAATTTTGCAGATAATTTACTTTTGTGATCCCGCAATGAGTTGTATTTGTATCATATGTTTATTTGCAGATTTGTACTTGTAGGTACGAATATAGATGGGCGGATGGTGTGCAAATAAAGAAACCTATTGAAGTCTCAGCGGCAAAGTATGTTGAGTACCTGATGGAGTGGATTGAAGTTCAGCTCGACGATGAATCAATTTTCCCTCAAAAGCTCGGTAGAGCCTGTCGATCCAAGTGTTCAATTAATCATTCTTCTAGTACAACAGCAACTAAGGGAGCTTAAATTGCTGATCTTCATTATCTGATGTTTTTTTTTTTGTAGGAACGCCTTTCCCTGCGAACTTCAAAGACGTCGTGAAGACAATATTCAAGCGGTTGTTCCGTGTTTACGCACACATTTATCACTCTCATTTCCAGAAGATTGTGAGCCTCAAGGAAGAAGCACATCTTAACACCTGCTTCAAGCATTTCATTCTTTTCACTTATGTAAGTGCCTACCTCCGCTTAAAATTTCATGGCTTTAATTCGTCAACCTTTCGTACCCATTTGAGAACCGACATGTTCGCGTTATTGTGACGCAGGAGTTTGGGTTGATCGACAAGAAGGAACTCGCCCCGCTGCAGGAGCTGATTGAGTCCATCGTTCTATAAGTTTGTTGCTAATCTAAAGCACTTAAATGATCTTTCAGGTAATCAATCTTATTTCACTGCTAAGTTTCTCTCGAGTGGCTTGTATGTTGATGATGCATTGTTTATTACACATAATTAATGAGTAAATATTAATATAATTTTGTGTGACCCACCTCCACCACCTGTTCCTTGTGGCTCTGAATCAAGAAATTTTGAGCGTGGTGAGGGCTCGAGAGAGAAAGAGGGAGGCAGAAAGCGGTAGAATTGTATCATTAGAGTAAAGTTCGAATCCTTTGAGGACGCTTGGGGCCGGCAATGGAGAAGACACTTGGAGTGAGCGTAATCGAACCCCATCACATAGAAAGCGTGGGGTTGTGGTTTGGGCCCTTGATTATGATTCAAATAACCGCGCTCTTGCGTAGGACAATGGCTCCACCTCTCACATTGAGATGATTGGATCCATTGATCTCGTGTGAGTCTCATCATCTCAATATGAGAGGTGGGGGGCGTTGTATAGAAAGTGATCGTTGTTTTGGTTGTACTGAGCATTTTACTGAACTCAATTAAATAAAATTGAATTAGTCAAATTTGTCACATTTTTTAACTAATTAAATCGATCAAAGTTTGTCATTAAAATGGAATTAATTAAATTAATTAATTTAGTGATTGACGAATAATTTTTTTTTAAAAAAATAATGATAATTTATGGAATTAAGTAGTTAAATTTCTCGAATATTTATATTGTATATTTAACATTTTATATTTATTTTTTATTATATCTCTTCTATAAATGGTCGTTTATTTTTTTTTTATTAATGCAGAGTTTTTAGATTGACCGTTTGTTAATAAAATTGATCTGTTAATTTATTAAAATAAAATTTGATTCTTAAATATTTAAAAAATTTAAAAAACACTGTCTGAGAAATTGAAAATATGTCTTGACACTGTACTATTATATGAAAAATTGAGAAAGTGTCCTATATTATTATCTTGAGTTGATTTTAAATTTATTATATTTTATTTATTATAATAAAAATAATTATATTTATCCAGACATCTTTCACAGTTTATCCTCGTATTATATAAAAAATAAGATAAATTATATGATCTTATAGTGACGGTTAAATAACTAAAAACATGAAAAGAGTTTTTTCTGGGTATTACGTTCTGCGCCACTGGATTATCTATGATTTTGAGCCAACGGATTATTATGCGATTTTGAGTTGTCATAAATTTAAATTATCAGTGATCGATAATGCATCACTCATTCAAAATTAGAAGCCAATTGATAATGCTCACTGTTAGTCGTTTATTTTTTTTAAAAAAACTTGAGTTCTGTTTAATTAAAATTTAATTTTATAATCCAATCAAATAAACTGAAATAATTAAGTTTTTTTTTAAAAAAAATCTAAATAATCAAAACGAATTTCAATTGATCATTATTTTGATTCCCCAAGATTCTGCTCCCATCTGTCTGTCACCGTCGGCCAGCGTTTTGGGTTGGCGCCCGAGCCAGCTCAGCTGGTTCGTTCGGTCGTTGGTTCTTGGAATACGCGTGGGCTCCACTGATAGTTCATTTATTCGATTTCGAATAAAGTCGGTTCAGATCTGTATCAGGTGAAATCCTCTGACCCCACTTGCTTGGTCGGCGGTGATAAGGTCTCTACTTATTTAGTAGGTTGGCCCATTGAATCTATCTAATATTGTATTAGATCAGAGTCCTGATTTGTTAAATGTGGATCAAGGATCTCTACTCAGAATATATATATATATAGCTCACAATTCTGGGTACTTGGATACACCCTGGGTGTCTTGATTCTTAAAATTGAATCAAGGCGTTCGAAGATACATCCGGGCATCCGAGGATACATTCGGGTATACAAAATTATGAGGGTCGTCCAGAAGCAAGGGCGTGGCGACCTTAAGGAGAGGGGGCTTGACCGACCATCCCATATTTTATTATTAGGCTTGACCGCTCTAATTGACATATGTTTTACTATTGGAGAGAAAATTTCTTCATAGTCAATCTCCTTTCTTTGTGAATACCCCTTTGCTACCAACCGAGCCTTGAACTTCACTTCTTCTCCTTTTGACATTACTTATTTCTTCTTAAATATCCACTTGCACCCTATAGCTTTCTTTCCATTAGGAAGTTCCACTAGATTCCACGTTTGATTCTTATGCAACAGCTCTATCTTCTCTGCTATAGCACCCGTCTACTTTTCCTTCTCAGAGCTGTGTATCGCATCTTGAAAAGACGTAACGTCTCCGCTACTAGTAATAAATGCATAAGATACCAAGTCTTCGAATTCGTATTTGGTGGTTGGTTTTACAACTCGTCTCATTTTGCCACTCGCTATAGTGCGATGTTCCATGTGCTCTGAGCTAGAATCATCGGAGTCATGAGTCTCTAACTCCACCTATACAACATCTTTCTCCATGTTTCTCTATGATATATTATTTTCTTCTTCCTGAGTAAGTTGTAGCATGACCTTCTTGTCAAACACCATATATCTGCTGATCACCATCTTATTTGCCTTAGGATCTCAAAGCTTGAAGCCTTTAATTCCTTTATGATACTCCAAAAAAATGTATTACTTTGACTTTGCATCTAGCTTTGATCTTTTCTCACTGAATATGTACATATAAGCTGGATATCTAAAAACTTGAAGATAAGAGTAATCTACTGATTTCTTATCCATACTTCCTCTGATACTTTGTCTTTTAGTGTTGTCATTGGTGATCTATTAATGAGATAACATGTCATGTTGCCTGTTTCCGTTTAGAAATTCTTTGCTAGCTTTGCATTTAGCCTGAGACATCTTGCCTTCTCAATGATTGTCCTGTTCAACCTTTCTGCTAGCTCGTTCTGTTGAGGTGTCCTACAAGTCGAGAAATGCCTCATTATCCCATGCTGCTTACAAAATTCTTAAAACTTTGAATCTATATACTCAGTCCCATTGTCTGACCTAAGACATTTAATCTTCATTTCTGTCTGGTTCTCTACTTTAGTTTTCCACAATTTAAACTTTGTAAAAGTTTCCAACTTGTGACGCATAAATTATACCCAAACTTTTCATGAGTAATCATCAGTAAAACTCATAAAATACAAGTGCCCTCCACGTGATGCTACACTGGCTGGTCCCCAAAGATCCATATGTACGTAGTCGAGAATCCCCTCTGTCTTGTTTGTTGATGTCTTGAATTGTATTTTGCTTTGTTTCCTAAGAACACAGAATTTATAGAATTCAAGCTTACACGTCTTGACACCCTTCAACAAATCTCTCTTATAAAGTTCTAGCATCCCATATTTACCCATATGCCCTAGCTGCATATGCCACAAGACTGTACTGTCTAATTCAGACTCCACCTACAATTGTAGTCCCTATCAACTTATAAATGTTCCCTGCTAACTTTTATTCTTTCATTACTGTTAGAGCTCCCTTGATGACTTTTATCACCCCGCTCACTTATTTGTAACTACAACTAATATCATCTAGTGTGTCTAGCTAGATCAAGTTCTTCCTTAGCTCTGGTATATATCTGACATTACATAGGGTTCTGATCACACCATCAAACATCTTGACTCTAACGTTCCCTATGCTAATAACTTTGCATGACGCATAGTTTCCTATCAACATTGAACCAGAATCCGCTGCCTTACAGGTGTTAAACCAATCCTTGTTTGGAGTCATGTAATATGAACATGTAGAGTCTAAAATCTATGCATCCGTCAGCTGCTCCGAACTCGACATAACTGATAGCATATCTCCATCACCACTCTCTAAATTTTCCTCTTCAATTATGTTTACAGACTTTGCTGAACTACCTTTGTCCTCTGCAGTATATTTCTTTATCTCTGGATAATTTCTTTTGATATGACCTTTGCCTTTATAGCACGTGATCACCTTCTTCCTTATCGACTTAGAATGAGCCTTGTTGTTGTTACCCGATCCATGTCGATATTTATTCCTACCATGCTCTTGGTTGTTATTTATAGAGCTGTCAGACGGGCTAACCCATGGCGCGCGGGTCAGCCCATGGCGGGCCAACCATTTGGCGGGGCGGGGCGGGCCGACCCGTCAACATGGTGGGTTGGGAAATTTCCAACCCAACTCAATCCAAGGCGGGTTGCGGGTTTGGCGGGCCAACCCGCGGGCCCATCAAATTTAAAAAACAAATTAAAAATATTTCATATCTTCAATGTTTTACTTCGGAAAGATTTCATCAATTAAATGTATTTACAAATATGCATTTTAAATATAAATGGACACAAACAAATATTTATGTTGGATGAAAAGTACTATTTTTATTTCAAAATTATAACAAAGAAAGATAATAAAATGACATAAAACTTAGTTTACATGTGTTTCTCAACCCAAGCCCGTCGCGGGCCGACCCGCGTGGGTCGCGGGCCTAGGCGGGTCGACCCACGGCGGGCATGGGTTGATAAAGTTCCAACCCAACCCGCTTAAATTGTTTGGCGGGGCGGGCCAACCTAACGGGCCTAACCCAAATTGACGGCTCTAGCTATTTACCACAAGTCCTTCTCCTTTAGAAACTTCATCGCTTGTTTTCTTTCTTTGGTAAAAACCTAGCAACGCATCTGTAATCTCCTCCAATTTGAGAGTTTCCTTACCCCCACATCAAAGTAGTAACTGAATTCTTGTATATAGGAGATGAAGGTAGAGAATTCAACAACACAAGCACCTTGTTTTCATCTTTGATCTTCACATCAACCCACTTCAGATTACTCACAATCTAGTTGAATACGTTGATGTGCTAACTCAGATCGGTTCCTTCTGTCATTTTCAGCCCGAATAATTTCTACTTGAGATACAACTTGTTTGTCAATGACTTTGATATATACCGACTTTCCAGCTTTTGTCAAACTACCACCGGTGACTCTTCATCCATAACATGGTACATCACATCATCCATAAGACAAAGTCTGATTGTTGCTACTACCTTTGCCTAAAGTTCTTCCCAATATGATCTCTCCATGCTTTTCAATTTCTTTTCTCCTACAGTCTTCACCATGCCTTATTGCACCAAAAAGTCCTTGACCCGTCTTTACCATAATTTGAAGTTTCCGGTTCTATCAAACTTCATCATATTAAACTTCGCAGAAGTCGTCCCCGACATGTTTAAGAAATCCATCAAACCCCGTAGCTCTGATACCAATTATTGCGCAAAGAGGGGGCAACACCTCTCAACCTCTAATGTGGAAGAAGAGAAAGAGATCGCATGGAGCAACAAGACAAAGACACGCAAAAGGAGCAAACACAAGGAAGGAGAAGCAGAAGAAAAAGAAGAAGAGTTACCGTGGTTTGATAGCGTGTCTACTCCACAAAAACGGTCGAAGCTTTATTAGAATTCTCTCTACTCAAGATAATCATATTCAATGATTCTTGTGATTGTACAATAAATTTACAATGATCCCTATAAATAGTGCATAAACTCCAGACTTGATAAAATCGTAACAGAATTTTATTATAAAAAATCACAACAGAATTCTATTATAAAAAACTGTAACATAATTCTGTTATATAAAATTGTAATAGAATTTTATTACAAAAAATCTTAATAGATTTTCTTCATTTGTCTTCATCCAAATATGAGTATATATAGGGGCCATGACCCCGCTAGAAAATAGAGGGAGGAAGAGAGTAGAAGAATATCAACTTGCAATGTACATATATCACCTTAAAATGAGAACTAGCAATGTCCAAAAGAGAGCAGTCCAGTTGTTGTTGCTCTGCTTTAATTACTTTCCTCTTCTTTCCATCAACATCATGCTTGCATGCTAGTTTATGAAATTAAGGGGTCTGGAGGATGCATCAGACAACATAGACATGTCCTCCTCTTGCTCCTCCTATTAGGGATTAGCATGCCCCCCCTGTCGGCGGTGGAACCCCTAGTATTATGGGGTTCCACCAATGGAGATAGAGGATACCGCCCCTTGTTCCGTGTAAAAATCACTCCTCCATTCTTGAATTCCTGGATCCGTCATGACCACCACTGCTTTAAGCTTATCACATCTTCTACCACCTCTTCATCCATCATTGAAATATTCAAAGGAAAAAAATATGAAGAAGAGAATGAGGGCGAAATCCAAGAAAGTAAAGATTACAATGTGAAGAAGAAGAGAGCGAGGGCCATATCCAAGAAAGTAAAGATGGTATTGTTTGAATGATGAAAAGCGAATTGAAGGCATAATGGAAGGAGAAGTGGACCACATACAAAACATTTAATCATTAAAGTGGTGCCTTTCGATCTAACTTACAATTTATATACTGATTCTATCCGATGGTGCGAAGCTGGAAAGCCGGGGAGGTGGTAGTTCCGCTGACTAGATGAAGACCTCGCTCTTCTCTACAAAACAAAACCACGGAAGGAGTCTCTGCGTTGGCCCTCCGATGCTCAAGTCAAACAAAGAATGAGAAGAAGCCACGAAACAATAGAAGAGAAAGTGACTATCACGAAGAGACCAATCTTGCCTCTTTTTATACCTATCGTACTCTTTTATATCTATCTTGGCGACCCTTCACATGCCCCTGTTTTAATGCTATTAACTGCAAGCAGAAAACATCTTTGTCTTGACTTCTACTTATTTAATGATGGATGGAGTGTTCTCCTTCATTTTCTCTTCCTCTTATTAATTATTTATCTTTTCCCCTTTTATTATTTTATCGATTCATTATGTGTACAAATGCCAACATCAAACCTCAAGTCGGACGGGTGCCCCGCTTGGCTTGGGCTCCTGTTCTGCTCGGCTTACTCTCATGTCGACCAGGCTGACCAGAAATTGGTTTACTCAGATGGTCGATCAGGCAGTGATTCCTCCAATAGGCTGATGTAACCACTTACTGCTCGGCTGCAGCCCATCCTTGCTTAAGCTCCGGCATTGACCACCTTGACTTTGACCTACATCGTGGCAATTGACTCGTGCCAGGCAGGCTCCTCCTTATCTCCATATCACAAGCCTCCCCTTTAAGTCTAGTCGAAGGAGGCTGCAAATCTGACTGACTGGACAAGATGTGTCTTCGGTAACTCTGAGACCTGTTCGGCCCAAACGACCTAGTGTCCGATCGGACTGTGATTGGTATGTAATCACTGATTGACCCACAAGCAGATGTCACTTGGCTTCACTTTGCCTTTTCCGAGTTCAGTCTTGTGACACGTTCTTTATGCCAATCGGGAAGATGATCAGCAACACTGGCAAATTTTCTTAATTTATCTACATTTCCTTGGGTGAGCTCGGTTGTGGCTGATGTCATCTAAATTTCTTGAAGATAGTGCAAATCCATGCTAATTATGACTGAGCATGCGGCCATACCTTTGTGATTAAATTCATTAAATGCTATCCTGTGAGCGTAGGACACGTGCCCCTTACTACCGCCGCACACTCGATGTGACAGGCAGATAACCGCTTGTGACGAGATGTGCGCCTTTGCAAAATCAATGGTTGTTTCTACTTCTAGGTTTCCGTAACCTTGGATCAGACGGTTGAGGTCGATTAGCCATGAGGTTTATAAGCCTCGCGTGCTTCACCGTCCTCCTCACTTTGCATTTTCGTCTTCGTCAGTGAGCATCTTGGCGACACTGCGTCCTCCGCTTTTTCCGTCAATCTCAGCGATTTCTCTAGTAAGTTCTCGTCTCCTTTCAATTGAATATTTCTATTGTTCTTTCTTAGTGTCCTCTCTTTCAGTCGAGTTTGCGCTCCTATCGATTTTTGTTTCTAATGGCGAGTTCCTCTCAACTTTCTACCCCTGCTCCTGGCCTCTAGTACACCTCCGTCGAATCTAGATTTGATGGGGGTGACACAGAAACCCTGAACTTTGTTTATGAAATTCCTCTGGGCTATGAAATTGCCCTTCCTTTTTAGTCTAATCGGCCCCATGAGCCACCTCCGGGCTATGTATGTTTCTTTAGGGACTAATTTACCGCCGGTCTGCGGTTCCCTATCCACCCCTTTTTTCTCTGTAATTTGAAAATACTTTCATATTTCTCTCCACCAGCTAGTGCCAAACTCCTTTCGGTTGTTTTGCAACATCGAAAGCGCTAGAGGGGGGGGGGGGGGGGAATAGCGCTCGTGGCTTTCACAATTTTCATATTTGGAAATCGTTCAAAAGTAACGCAGCGGAAATAATAAGGAGATAATAAAAAAAAAGAGACAAACACAGAAGACACCAGAGGTTTACTTGGTTCGGAGCCTTGAGCGACTCATATTCCAAGGCCCGCGATCGTAGATCGCTTTCGGTGGGCAACAACTATAATATCGCAAAGTTTACAATTGATTATTACAATAAGTGCACTAATGAAAATATACCGACAGTACAAGAGATGTAGACGTAGTCGCTGACTGTCGGAGTAGCAGAGCGTCGCAGAAGCGTTTGGAGCAGCACACGGAAGAGGGCAGGTTCTTCTGTTCGAATTGATGTTGTTTGAAGCTGCACCTCTAGGCCACCTTTTATAGCTCTGCAAAGTTTGATCCAGATCTCCAAGCTTCGGGATCAAGTTTGACCCGAGGCGGATCGGTCGACTGATCCCCTTTTCGATCGACCGATCAAGCGATCTCTTCCTATCTGATCCGCCCGATCCTCTCGCTCCGCTTTGTTCTGGTCAAACTCCATCCAAGGTTCGATCGACCGATCAACAGGTTCGGTCGACCGATAGGCTCTGACTCAGCCCAGTTAGCCTGATCCAGTCGACACCCAACCCAGGTTCGGTCGACCGATCCCCTGGTCGAGCCCGGTCCAACCTCTGGAGATCTGATCTGCTGGTTTGTGGGTTCGGTCGACCGATCTCGGTCACTTTTAACTCTGCACAAAAATATTTGTTTCCTGTAAAACAGAGTTAGAACACAATAGATAATATGTAAACAAATAAACTGACATCCTTCGGATTATCTGGGTCTGACTTCGGGTTTCCAACCGAAAACCCTAGGTCGACCCGACGCCTACTGTTCCCTCTATGGGGAATGCGTCCTCACCTACTCCACTCAGGAGATTTACCTATTGCCAGTGCGATCCTCCAGATCGACTGGACTTTTGCTCAGTGCTCGATGCCTCCGGACTTTCTGCTGGATGCCCGCTTCCCGACCCGTCCAGTCTTTCACCTGGTTCGCGACACCAGGACTTTCCACCTAGGGTTACCACCCCCTAAGATTTTTGCCTGAAGCACTCGACTCGCCAAGACTTTCCGCATAGGGTTACCGCCCCCTATGACCTAGGGTTACCACCCCCTATGACCTAGGGTTACCACCCCCTAGGGTTTTCAACCTGCCTAACCGCAGCTAGGACTTTTGCCTAAGTATCACTTAGGACTTTCCTGTTCCTGCAAGCTCCATGAACCTTGTTAGATAACGACATAACCTTAACTTTGAATTCCTTTGCCATTATCAAAACAACGGTTCGATCGTCGGATGCTTCCCGCACCAACAATCTCTCCATTTTTGATTATGACAACCAAAATTCAAAGTTAAGTCAAGAATGCAATTAAGATAAGCACACATATGCACAAGCATAAATACAGTATAAGCACATACAAAGCTCCCCCTTAATAGAAGCTCCCCTTTAATAGAAGCTCCCCCTTAACAAACATTTCTTTTTAATTTTCTTTGAATTTTATTTTTTTTTTATTTGAATTTTCTTGAATTTTTCTTTGAATTTTCTACTCTCCCCCTTTGCCATATATAAAAAATATGTTTGATAATTAAACACTTTAGTTGAAAATATTGAATTTTGAAGGGTCCTAAGAGGATATTATTAGTTTGATAAGATGGTTTAGCACAAAACTAAAAATATAACTAAAGTTGAAAAGTATTTAGCTTGATAACAACAATTACAAATTATTCAATTTACTTGAGAGAGGTATCAGAGCCCTACAGTTCAAGCATGCTTAGACTTAAAATCTTGTTTACCAACTGTCTAACCTTTAGCTACTGGCTGATTGCTTAGAGGGCAGCAACTTTCACTTGGTTAGTCAAGTTAAGTCATTTGGTCCAGTTAGATTTGACTAAGACTGGAAGACTTGACTTGATTACTGTTAATAAGGTATTTAACGCCTAGACTCATATTGATGCACAGATATAAGCATTCTTGAGTCCAAGCTGTACCCTATGCATCTCACGCAGTTCTATGTTTTTCAACCACAAGCAAGGTAAGCCTAGGTGTTTGTGAGATGCTCTGGCTGAAACTAGGGGAACATGATTTCTAGGGTTAGAGCATAGACTAAGTCCAAATTTTGAAAAACTAAGAAGTTGGGATTTTGAAAATTATTTTTCCTATTAGCTTAAAAATAACAGGTTAATTTTGAACATTAAAAACATTTGAAACATAGAACTATTCTATCCAACACATTCATATTTGCCGTCTAAGTGTACTAAACTCTAGTTCAGGTAAGGGTTTTGTGAAGATGTCAGCTAGGTTTGATTTGGACTCAACATGGTTAAGTACAATTTCCCCTTTAGCTACATGATCCCTTACAAAATGGTATCTTACCTCTATATGTTTGGTCCTAGAGTGGTGAATTGGATTTTTGGTGAGATTAATTGAGCTTATGTTATCAATTAAAATTTTTGTATTATTATATTCCAGTTGGTAATCTTTTAGAGTATGCATCATCCATAAAAGTTGAGAAGCACACTCGCCTAGGGCTATGTATTCAGCTTCAGTAGTGGATAAAGTAACACAGTGTTACTTTCTGCTTGACCAGCTTACTAGGCACTGACCTAGAATCTGGCAGCTACCACTTGTGCTTTTTCTGTCTAGTTTGCACCCGGCATAGTCTGAATCAGAGTAGCCAAAAAGATCAAGGGAGCAAGTTCTTGGGTACCAAAGTCCCATATTTATGGTGCCCTTAATGTACCTAAGTATTCTTTTTGACATAGGTTAGGTGTGACTCTTTTGCACAAGATTGGTATCTTGCGCACATACCTACTGCAAATAATATGTCGGGTCAGCTTGCAGTTATGTAGAGTAGGCTACCTATGACACTTCTATAGTACTTTGAGTCTACAGGTTTTACTTTTGGGTCAGAATCAATGTTAATGTTAGTGGCCATTGGGGTATTTATAATTTTTGAATTTTTCATTCCAAATTTTTTTAATTAGTTCTTTAGCATACTTGGTTTGATAAATATAAATACCATCTTTGGTTTGTTTAATCTGTAAGCTTAAGAAAAAGTTGAGTTCCCCAACCAAACTCATTTCGAATTCATTTTCCATTAATTTAACAAATTCTTTTAGAAGTTTGGAATTTGTTGAACCGAAAATTATATCGTCAACATATATTTGGGCTATAAAAATGTCTTTTTCTAAGGTTTTGACAAATAAGGTTTGATCTATTTGTCCTTGGTTAAAGCCCTTGGATATTAGGTAATTAGATAATCGTTCATACCATGCCCTAGGAGCTTGTTTTAGTCCATATAAGGCTTTTTTCAGTTTAAATACATGGTTAGGGTAGTCTAAGTTTTCAAATCCTGGGGGTTGACTTACATAGACCTCTTCCTTAATAAACCCATTAAGGAATGCGGATTTTACATCCATTTGGTATAACTTAAACCCTTTATGTGTTGCATAGGCTAACAACATCCTAATGGATTCGAGTCTAGCTACTGGTGCGTAGGTTTCATCATAGTCTAAGCCCTCAACTTGACTAAACCCTTTGGCTACTAGTCTAGCCTTATTTCTTATTATCTCACCCTGATCATCCAACTTATTTCTGAATACCCATTTGGTGTCTATTACTGATTTATCTATGGGTTTAGGTACAAGTTCCCAGACTTGGTTTCTATCAAATTGGGCTAACTCTTCCTGCATAGCAATGACCCAGTCTGGGTCAGGTAGGGCTTCTTCTATAGTCTTGGGCTCAATCTTTGAAATAAGGGTAATTTGGCTATGGTTTCTATAAGATGACCTAGTTCTGACTCCTAAAGTTGGGTCACCCAAATTTTTGGTTAGATGGGTGATTTGTGCTTGTTCTTGTTGGTCGTATATCATTTGAGTTAGTGATTTGTTCTTCAGATTCAATAGGTTCAGGTTGAATTTCATCATCTTCTCTATTTCTTGGGTTAATGTCAACATTTTGATCTATATTTGGTAGATTATTTTCATCAAATATTACATTAGTTGTTTCTTCAACTTTTAGGGTATTTTGATTATAGACTCTATAGTCCCTACTGGTTGTAGAGTACCCTAAAAAGATTCCTTGGTTTGATTTGGGTGTAAACTTTCCTAAGTAGTCTTTAGTGTTTAAAATATGAACTTTACATCCAAATACTTTTAAATAGTTTAAGTTGAGAATTTTATTATAATATATTTCATAAGGGGTTTTATTATGAAGTTTGTTAATTAGAATTCGATTTTGAATATAGTTTGCCGTATTTATTGCTTCAGTCCAAAATTGATGATTTAAATTATATTCGTTTAGCATGGTCCTAGCGGCTTCTTGTAGGGTCCGATTTTTACGTTCTACTAGGCCATTTTGTTGGAGGGTCCTAGGGCAAGAGTATTCATGTTTATACTCATTGATTTTACAAAATTGGGTAAATTTATGATTTTCAAATTCCCCTCCATGATCACTTCTTATTCTTTTAATTTTAATATCTTTTTCATTTTCTGTTAATTTGCAAAAATTACTAAATACTTCAAAGGTTTCATCTTTTATTTTTAGAAATTTTACCCAGGTGAACCTGGAGAAGTCATCAATTATAACTAAGCAATACTGGTTCTTGCTTAGTGACTTGACTCCATGTGAATCAAATAGGTCTAGGTGAAGGAGCTCAAGTAAAGAAGTAGTTCTATCTAGATTGGTTGACTTGTGGGTTGACTTAGTTTGTTTTCCTTGTTGACAAGGATGACAAATTGTATTTTCTAGGTTTCTTAATTTGGGCAATCCTCTAACTAAGCCATTTTGACTCATTTTGGAGATGAGCCTAACATGAGTGTGACCCAGTCTTCTGTGCCACAATTTGGTTTCCTCTTGTTGTGTCAAGAGACACTTTATCGAGGGTGTGGGTAGGTCAATGGTGTAGATATTATTTTTTCTAAGTCCTTTAAGCATGATTTCAGGGTTTTCAATATTTTTAACTAAGCATCCAGAGTTATCAAAGGTAACTAAGTATCCACTATCACACAATTGGCTTATACTTAATAGATTAAAATTGAAATTTTCAACTAATAAAACTTTTCGAATAAATAATCGGAACTAAATTCGATATTACCTTTTCCGATTACTTTCAGTTTACCATCGTTGCCGAATGCAACTGATCCTAGGTTCTTTAGTTTTAGCTTAGTGAACTTCAACCTATCTCCAGTCATATGTCTGGAGCATCCACTGTCTAACATCCATTGATCCAATTCCTACACATAAAGTAGTTGAATTGGATTTTTTCGATGGATCAAAAGACAGTTTGATTGAAGTACGCTCCTTAATTTTCCATCTCACCCAATCTAAGTTAACAATTAGTTAATCCTATGAGTGTTTGTGAGATGGTTTGACGTTAATTGAAGAATTTTTTAAAGTTATTTCAAGTTAAATTAATTTTAAAAAATATTTTAAGTTAATTTAATTTTGAAAAATATTTTAAGTTAATTTTGAAAGATATTTTAAGTTAATTTAATTTTGAAAAATATTTTAAGTTAATTTTGAAAAATATTTTAAGTTAATTTAATTTTGAAAAATATTTTAATTTAATTTTGAAAAATATTTTAATTTAATTTAATTTTGAAAAATATTTTAAGTTAATTTAATTTTGAAAAATATTTTAAGTTAATTTTGAAAAATATTTTAAGTTAATTTAATTTTGAAAAATATTTTAAGTTAATTTTGAAAAATATTTTAAGTTAATTTAATTTTGAAATTGAGTTTTTTAATTAATTTTTATTTCTTAGTCATCTCACCTGATCTAAATTTTTAATAAGGGAATCCTATAATTTTTGTGAGATGAATTATGGTTCATTTTAGGGTTTGGTTTAACTTTGTGTTAGATTCAAGTTTAGCTTTGGGTTCAACAAGTAGGCATTCTTTAGATAAACTTCTGGGCTATGGTGAGTCACAAGGACATCATTAAAGTAACAATGCCTTCGAGGTTTTCCAAATAGTCCTACCCATTGGACTTAGTACAAAACCTTGGTCTAACTGGCTAGGATCCATAAAGGGTAGCTTCGGTCAGTTCCACTTAGCCAAATGCACCAGGTCGAAGTCATATCTTCCTAGACATGCGATGATTAAGCTTCTCCAACGTACTATCATCCAATACTTCACCAGTACCGTGATTCAAGTTAATCCTAACCCGTTTTTAATCTAACCTTAATTACCCTTGTCGGGTAGTTTACTCTTGATTACCCTAGTCGGGTGAGTTAAGTTTGGAGGTGCCAACTATTCTGGAGCCTTCCCTTGTAAATTTTAATTTTAATTCGGAATTTGATTCTTATTTTAATTTTTAATTTAATTTCATATTTTAATAAAATTTTTTTATTTTGATCTCGAGTTTTAATTTTAACTTCATTTTTAATTTCAAATTTTAATTTTAATTTTAATTTTAATTTCAAATTTTAATTTTAATTTTAATTTCAAATTTTAATTTTAATTTTTCTTTTAATTTTTAACTTAATTTTTAATTTTATTTTAATTTCGAATTTTTATTTTTATTTTAATTTTGAATTTTAATTTTTAATTTGATTTCAAATTTTAATTATTTTTGTGTTTACTCCCCTGGATCATAGCCTCGATATGGTCTATCGAGGTAATGTATTTGATCCTTGGGAACCCAGTATTGACCAAGTCCAACTTGATTGATCAGGTTGGACTTGGGGACCCATGCTTGGACCATTTTTCTATTTAATCTTTGTATAAGTGATAAATATGATTTATATTTCTTTTTTGGTTTGAATCCTAGTCCAGTTCTATTGTAGATTGCCCTTTGTGTCCCAAGAATTAGATCAAGGTTCTTGGAACCCAAAGAGAATCGTTCTAGTGTTTTCTCCAGATCCTTGACCTGAGTTTTCAGGCTGGAGTTCTCTTCCTCAAGTTTTTGGACTTGAGTCGAGTTTCCAGTCTGAACTGGTTCAGTCAAAGATTCGGAGTTAGTCACTTCTTTAAGGACAGCTACTTCCTTTAGAAGTGACTTAATTCTAAGATTAGACTTAGCTAATTTTCGTAACAGATAATTGACTAGATTGTTTAGTCGAGGGATACTTACAATAGGATCGGGCCCTTCGGAAACAGATGCGGATCCATGGCTTCTTTCCGATTCTGCTTCCGACTCGCTCTCAGACACATCGATCTGGTCCCGAGCCATCAGTGCAAGAAGGCTCGTCTGTTCGAGCTCGTCGTCGGTATCCTCCTCTGAAGATTCGTCCCATGTCGCCTTCAGGGCCTTTTTCTTCCTTTGTTTCTTCGGATCTTTCTGATTTGGGCAGTTCGCCTTGATGTGCCCCTTTTGATTGCACCCGTAGCACGTTACCTCGAACTTCGCCTTTGATTGAACTTCCTTGGACTGAACTGCCTTCTTGAGGTCCTTCTTGTTGAACCCCTTCTTCTTCTTGTACAATTTCTTTACAAGATTGACGAGTTCGGTTGTTAGTTCATCGTCTTCATCGTCTGAGTCTGGTTCTGGTTCCGACTCCGGTTCAATTCTTCGTCGTGATCTTTGTTCACGTGTTCTACTGGTACCTGCAAGCAAAGCTACACCTTTCTCAGGTAGCTGTGTATTAGTCTGCTCATGAAGTTCAAATTCAGAAAATAACTCGTCTAATCTAATGGAAGATAAATCCTTGGAGACTTTGTAGGCATCTACCATTGATGCCCACAATGTGCTCCTCGGAAAAGCATTAAGTACGTACCTTATGATGTCCCTGTTCTCGACCTTTTGTCTGATCACGTGGAGGGAGTTTAGGATGTCTTGAATACGAGCGTGAAGTTGACTGACCGTCTCGTTTTCATGCATTTTTAGATTATACAATTTATTAAACAGTAGATCACGCTTACTTACTTTGGTTTCGGAGGAGCCCTCGTGCAGTTCAATTAACTTTTCCCACAGCTCCTTTGCAGCTGAGAATAGACCAACTCTATTGAGCTCCTCCTTGGTTAGTCCACACTGGAGGGTGCAGGTAGTTCTTGCATTAGCTTCCACCTTCTTGATTAGGGTCGGTTCCCATTTTTCGCAGGGTGTTGGCTCGCCATCTTTATCGGTTGGTAGTTGAAGTACGGTCTTAACGATCATCCAAGTTTCGAATTGGATTTTCAAAAAATTCTCCATCCGTCCCTTCCAGTATCCGAAATCCTCTTCGGTGAAAAGTGGGGGACGAACGGTGCTATAACCCTCTTGTTAGGACATTGAAACCTTGCGTGGAAAAATAAACAAAGAAAACTATTCCAAGACTAAGTCTTGGATTAGTAGTGCGGGAGAAAAGATAAAAATATTGCGAACTCGATTGGTGTTGCACCTGATTCGAGCAAAACCGATTTGAAAAAAGAATTAGAATGTAGCTACAAAGCTAATTCTAATTGACTCCTAAAAGATTAAAATGACCACGTAAAATTGCTTTGAATGGTGGTTGCACCAATTCAAAATGACCCCGCTCTGATACTAATTGTTGGATCGAAAGCGCTAGAGGGGGGGTGAATAGCGCTCGTGGCTTTCACAATTTTCATATTCGGAAATCGTTCAAAAGTAACGCAGCGGAAATAATAAGGAGATAATAAAAGAAAAGAGACAAACACAGAAGACACCAGAGGTTTACTTGGTTCGGAGCCTTGAGCGACTCCTACTTCAAGGCCCACGATCGTAGATCGCTTTCGGTGGACAACAACTATAATATCGCAAAGTTTACAATTGATTATTACAATAAGTGCACTAATGAAAATATACCGACAGTACAAGAGATGTAGACGTAGTCGCTGATTGTCGGAGTAGCAGAGCGTCGCAGAAGCGTTTGGAGCAGCACACGGAAGAGCGCAGGTTCTTCTGTTCGAATTGATGTTGTTCGAAGCTGCACCTCTAGGCCACCTTTTATAGCTCTGCAAAGTCTGATCCAGATCCCCAAGCTTCGGGATCAAGTTTGACCCGAGGCAGATCGGTCGACCGATCCCCTTTTCGGTCGACCAATCAGGCGATCTCTTCCAATCTGATCCGCCCGATCCTCTCGCTCCGCTTTGTTCTGGTCAAACTCCATCCGAGATTCGGTCGACCGATCAACAGGTTTGGTCGACCGATAGGCTCTGACTCAGCCCAGTCAGCCTGATCCAGTCGACACCCAACCCAAGTTCGGTCGACCGATCCCAAGGTTCGGTCGACCGATCCCGGTCACTTTTAACTCTGCACAAAAATGTTAGTATCCTGCAAAATAGAGTTAGACCACAATAGATAATATGTAAACAAATAAACTGACAGCCTTCGGACTGTCCAGGTCTGACTTCAGGTTTCCAACCGGAAACCCTAGGTCGACCCGACGCCTACTGTTCCCTCTACGGGGAACGCGTCCTCACCTACTCCACTCAGGAAATTTACCAGTTGCTAGTGCGATCCTCCAGATCGACTGGACTTTTGCTCAGCGCTCGATGCCTCCGGACTTTCTGCTGGACGCCCGCTTCCCGACCCGTCCAGTCTTTCACCTGGTTCGCGACACCAGGACTTTCCACCTAGGGTTACCATCCCCTAGGATTTTTGCCTGAAGCACTCGACTCACCAAGACTTTCTGCATAGGGTTACCGCCCCCTATGACCTAGGGTTACCATCCCCTAGGGTTTTCAACCTGTCTAACTGCAGCTAGGACTTTTGCCTAAGTATCACTTAGGACTTTCCTGTTCCTGCAAGCTCCATGAACCTTGTTAGATAACGACATAACCTTAACTTTGAATTCCTTTGCCATTATCAAAACAACGGTTCGATCGTCGGATGCTTCCCGCACCAACATGACATTCCTCTGTCCACCCAGCTCTTTCACTATTTTTATTACCCAAAACTGTCCGAGCTGGGGACCTTCCTATTCCAAGCTTGAGTGGGCTTGGTCTTTTTCGATAAGATGTCGTCCTCCAATAAACATTGAAGGGAATATTATTTTTTTTTTGTCAAATTCCCTGATCGGTCCCATTTTCCTACCGGCCGAAAGCTAGAGGTTGCGAATCCACCATTGCTCGGCAGGTATAAGGGCTGATCATACTACCTTCAAGCGACTGTCAGCTTGGTTGGCTAGAAGTACGACATCCACAAGCTACTATTAGAGGGTGTCCTCTATATGTTCGGCCTGAGCCCAATCCGCACAAGGCTTCCGTCCAGCCTAGGTATGCTCCCTCTTGATCTAACTTTTGAAACTAACTGACTTCTCCTTTTCTTTTACAGCCCAAGTCATATTATGTGCCCGTCTGGCCGGCAAAGCTAAACTCGCGGACGCAGAGATTAATATTGTGACTGTGGCTAAGTTAGAGAGCCGCGACTTGCATCCGGTCGGCTCTCAGGAAGATCCACTCGGAGAGAGCACAGGAGCCCCAACCCAAGAAAGCGATAGAGCTTCCATCCATACGGTGGGTGGTGAAGCGATTGTGGCAGTGAATCCCATGCCTGAGCATCTTCCAGTAATTTCAGTCACCGAGGCCTCAGAATCAGCTTCTTCCGGGGAGCCGTTGATAATCCAAAAGAGGCGCCGTGTGGAAATTACCATTCGATCTACTACCTCCACCACATCGACTCCAACCAGGACTAGCCCACGTCTCTCATTCGAGCGGGGTGAAATCTCTATCCCTGTGTCCGAGCAAGCGACGACCATCCTACTTCCTTTGATTTCATCCGATCCGACGCCGTCTTTCTCCAAACTACTGCAAGGGACCATCTGTGCACCACCTGTTTGTTGGTTAGTCCTAGGAAGATCGTACCAGTTCCATTGTATAAAAATTTTGTACAAGTGTTAAACCTTTCCTAAATAACCTATTGTGTTCTTTAGAAGTTAAATTAGGAATCGCAAACGGAACTTAACATTATTGATTCCAAATTTAACTTATCTGTTCTTAATGGTTTAGACTTGGATCGCAAGCGGAACTTAACACTATTGATCCAAATCCACCTATATTATAAATTCAATTAAATATTAATTTTCAAAATTGGCTTCCAAGTTAAACATGGCGAGGCACTAGGCCTTCTTGGATATGGGAGCAACCACCACTTCCTAGACAAAGCCTTTTAAGGAAAGCTAATATTTAATTTCCTTATATAACTCTAGGTTTAACCAAAAGGAACAATCGAATCACATATTTGAAAAAAAAACACAAACTCGAATAACAAATTCGAAAAACTAGAATATAATGCCTCTTGTGTTTGGAATTCATACAAAGAAAAATAACTAGCATGATGCAGAAGAAAATTACTAGTTATACCTTCTCTTTGTATATAATGACCTCGAGATCTTCTGTCGTATTCCTCGCCTCGCCTTGGACGTCGTGTGGGGGACGAACCTCCAAGATTAACACCACCCAAAGAGCTTCTCCATCTTCTCTATGTTCCGGCCACCACCATCACCAAGGAGCAAAAGAGAGCAAAGGGAAAAGAGAGGGAGAGAGGGCCAGCCACAAGAGGATCATCAACTAGAGAATAAGAATTGTTATGTCATGAGGCCTCTCCTCCCCTTCTTTTATATTACTTGCCCAAGGCAAATAAGGAAAAACTTTTTACAAAATTAAAATCTTCCTCTTGTTTTTCCTTTTTCCTTTTTATTTTTTCTTTTCTTTCCTCTTGATTGAATCAATCACCAAATCAATGATTGGATGATCTATTGATTGGTCGGCCCCTTGCTTGGGCACTAAGCAAGGGTGGCCGACCACTTAAAAGGAAGGAAATACTTTTGTAAAAATTTTATAAGCAAAGAAGAAAATCTCTTATAAAATTTTACAAGCTCTCTTTTTAATTTCCCAATGTGGATGTTAAAAAAGGAAAATTTTAAAAATTAAAATCAAGTTTTAAAATTTAAAACTTCTCTTCTAAAATTTCCTTTTTTAACATGGTTACAAAAATAGAAAATTTTAATTTTAAAACTTCTCTTCCTTTTTTCTAAAAACCATGAGGATGGTTAGAAAAGGAAAGTTTTAAAACTTTTAAACTTTCTATTAAACCATGTGACCTAATTCAAATAAGCAAAGTTTTATATTTTAAAATCTCTCTTTTAAAACTTGTAGTTTCCTACAAAGAGAATATTTTAAAAATTCAAAACATCACTCCTTATTTAACATATTATGGTCGTCCCCTCTTTGCTTGGACACCAAGCAAAGGGCTGGCCCCTTTGTGAAGGAGATTGGCTGGCCCCTTTGGCTTGGTCACCAAGCCATGGGCCGACCTCTTCTTGGACACCAAGAAGGGTTTTATATGGGTGGACTTGAGGCTTTAATGAGGCTACGACAGAGACCTAGAGGAGAAATTGGTTTTGGCCTTCCGATGCACTTGAGTATCCCGTGTTCGCCCCGAACACACAACTCAAGTTTATCAATAATAACTCATTCCACTAGAGAGTTATTATTGCACTACTGCACCAATCTCAAATTACATTATGGGCTCCTTCATATATGAATGTGTTAGTCTCCCTGCGTTTAAGATAACGAATGCCCACTAATTAAGTAAGTTACTGACAACTCACTTAATTAATATCTAGCTCCAAGAGTAGTACCACTCAACTTCATTGTCATGTTGGACTAAGTCCACCTGCAGGGTTTAACATGACAATTCTTATGAGCTCCTCTTGGGGGCATTCTCAACCTAGATAACTAGGACATAATTTCCTTCTATAATCAGCAACACATACTATAAGTAATATTATTTCCTAACTTATCGGGCTTATTGATTTATCGAGCTAAATCTCACCCTTTGATAAGTTAAAGAAATAAATACTAAATATATGTGCTTGTTATTATATTAGGATTAAGAGCACACACTTCCATAATAACTAAGGTCTAGTTCTTTTATTAAGTCAGTATAAAAAGAACTTACCTAAAATGATCTTACTCAATACACTTAGAGTGTACTAGTGTAATTTATTAGTCAAGATAAACTAATACCTAATTACACTACGACTATTCCAATGGTTTGTTCCTTTCCATCTTTGTCATGAGCAACTATTTATAATTTATAAAGAACTGATAACATGATCTTCTGTGAGTAACACCACACACCATGTTATCTATAATATAAATTAATTGAACAACTACACTTAACAAATAAAATGTAAACATTTAACCAATAAATGTTTACAAAAGCTAGGCTTTTAGTATACACTCTAACAATCTCCCACTTATACTAAAAGACTAAGCTGCCATATCTGCTACCATGCATTTGATTTTCATCCCCTCCACATGCCGATCAAAAGCTTTCGCCGGAAGGGCCTTAGTGAAAGGATCTGCCAGGTTATCTGTTGATGCAATCTTGGCGACGACAACTTTTCCTCGCTTGACTATATCTCGTATCAGGTGGTACTTGCGCTCTATATGTTTACTCGCCTTATGGGCTCATGGTTCCTTCAAGTTTGCAACTACACCGCTATTATCACAATAAATTATAATGATTTGGGGCAAACCAGGAATCACATCTAAGTCCATTAAGAAGTTCCTGAGCCATGCAGCTTCTTTGGCTGCCTCAGAGGCTGCCACATACTCAGCTTCCATGGTTGACTCAGAAACGCATTTATGCTTAACACTCCTCTATGCAATGGCTCCACCTTCTAAAGTAAACACGTAGTCTGATGTAGACTTACTGTTGTCCCTATCTGATTGGAAGTCTGAATCCGTGTAACCCACAGGAAGCAAATCGTCTGCTTGGTAAACTAGCATATAATTTCTAGTCCTTCTCAGGTACTTCAATATATGCTTTACAGCAATCCAATGTCCTTTTCCAGGATTACTCTGATATCTGCTAACCATGCCCACGGTAAAACAGATATTAGGTCTTGTACACAGCATTGCATACATTAGGCTTCCCATAGCCGAATCATAAGGAACTGCTTTCATGTCCTCTATCTCTTTTGATGTCTTCGGAGACATCTCTTTAGATAAGGCTACTCCATGTCTAAAAGGTAAGAAACCCTTTTTGGAGTTTTGCATGCTAAAACGAGCAAGGATTGTATCTATATATGAAGCTTGAGATAGGCACAACATCCTTTTCTTGCGATCCCTTATAACTTTGATCCCAAGAATGTGTGCACATTCGCCTAAGTCCTTCATATCAAATTGTTTGGATAACCATACCCTTACGTCCGATAACACTTTAACATTGTTACCAATTAACAAAATATCATCTACATATAGTACAAGAAATACCACCACGTTTCTGTTACACTTCTTGTATACACAAGACTCATCCGGACACTGAATAAATCCATATGACTGGATCACTTCGTTAAAACGAATGTTCCAAGATCTTGAATCTTGCTTCAGTCCATAAATAGACCGATTCAGCTTGCACACTAGATGCTCTTTGCCCTTTTCAATGAACCCCTCTGGTTGCTTCATATGGATGTTTTCTTCAAGACTTCCATTAAGGAAAGCTGTCTTGACATCCATTTGCCAAATCTCATAATCCATATGAGCGGCAATGGATAAGAGTATCCGGATAGACTTTAGCATAGCTACCGGCGAAAAAGTCTCCTCATAATCGATTCCTTCTTTCTGAGTATACCCTTTCGCAACAAGTCTTGCCTTGAAGGTTTCTACCTTCCCGTCTGTCCCTCTTTTCCTTTTGTAGATCCACTTGCATCCAACGACTTTTACATCATCTGGTGGTTCTACAAGCTCCCAGACCTTATTAGAATACATAGACTCTATTTCAGAATTCATTGTCTTTTGCCAAGATACTGCATCTATATCTTGGAGTGCTTCGTCATATGTCCGGGGATCAGGTTCATGTTTATCTGGAATCAAGTCCAAAGACTCTCCCAAAAACATGAATCTCTCAGGTTGCCTTACAACCCTCCCACTACAACGAGGCACTGTCTGTGGTTGTGTATCATGTGTGACACGTATTGCAGTCTCTTGTGGTACTTCATCTTGTACTGTTGGTACTGAAGTAGACGTGTCCTCTCTCATCTCTTCTAGAACTATTTTACTCATGGGCTTATGGTTCATTACATAATCATCTTCTAAAAATCGAGCATTGGTGCTAACAATAATCTTCTGATTTTTAGGATTATAAAATAAAACACCTTTCGTTCCCTTAGGATATCCCACAAACAGACAAACTTCTGTACGTGATTCCAACTTGTCAGCATCTCCCTTCAGCACATGTGCTGGACTACCCCATATCCGGATATGATTCAGACTAGGCTTACGCCCATTCCATAATTCCATGGGAGTAGAAGGAACTGTTTTAGAAGGTACCATATTCAGAATGTACACTGCTGTTTCTAAAGCATATCCCCAAAATGAATTTGGTAATTCTGAATAACTCATCATCGATCTAACCATTTCCATAAGAGTCATATTCCTTCGTTCTGCCACACCATTCTGTTGGAGTGTACCAGGTGCAGACAATTGGGATTGAATCCCGACTTCTGATAAGTAATTCTTAAACTCTCCAAAGAGGTATTCGCCACCACGGTCAGACCGTAGTGTCTTGATACTTTTACCAAGACATTTCTCCACATCAGCCCTATATTCTTTGAACTTATCAAAACATTCAGACTTGTGGCCCATCAAGTAAATGTATCTGTATCTTGAATAATCGTCTATAAAAGAGATAAAGTATTCATAACCACCTCTTGCCTGGATTGACATAGGACCACACAAATCAGAATGAACCAGTTCTAACACATCTTTGGCTCTATACCCCTTGGCCTTAAAAGGTCTCTTGGCCATTTTTCCTTCCAAGCAAGATTCACAGGTTGGAAAGTTTTCCAACTCTAATGAACCCAAGAGTCCATCGGCTACAAGCCTTTGAATCCTACTTAAGTTAATATGACCAATCCTTAGATGCCAAAGATATGTTTGGTTCATTTCTGAAGGTTCATTTCTCTTATTAGAGTTAGAAGATGTGGTATTAATTTTCATATTTTGCATTGTGGGAGAAATTAGATTTAGAGTATATAAATTGTCAATCAATGCACTAGAACATATAATAACCTTATTTCTCTTTATAATCACATTGTTACTAAAAGAAACAGAATATCCATCCAAATACAGTTTAGAAACTAAAATTAAATTCTTTCTAAAACTGGTACATAAAGACAATTTCTTAAAATTAAACTTCTATTCCTATCAAAAGATAAGTAGACATCTCCCACTGCAACAGCCGCCACCTTAGTAGCATTGCCCATGTAGACAGTTATCTCTCCTTCAAATAGTCGTCGAGTTTCCTGGAACCCCTACAAAGAGTTGGAGACATGATCAGTGACTCCCGTATCTACATACCAGGTACGGGTAGATAACACCGCTAAACATGTTTCAACTACTAAAGAATAAGATATACCTTTATTATTCTGATTCCTACGAGGACAATCTGTCTTCCAATGTCCACTCTGCTTGCAGATGAAGCACTTGCCTTTCGGCTTCTTCATTCCAGCTTTTGGTCTTGTCCCTAGAGGTTTATTCAACTTCTTTGCTGAAACAACTTGTTTCTTCTTCTTCTTGCCTTTTGACTTAGAAGTAGAACCATTTTCAGCATAGTGAATTTGAGCACTGTTACGAAATATACCTTCTGCTGCCTGTAGTTCTGTCAGAAGTTCCGCCAACGTATACTCCCTTTTTTTCATGTTATAGTTCAGGCGGAACTGCTCAAAACTTCTGGGTAGCATTTGGAGAATAATATCGACCTGGGTTTCCCCATCGATTTCACCTCCAAGAACTTGTATTTTGTTCAGATAAGCCATCATTTTGAGAATATGATCCCTAACGGGTGTTCCCTCCGACATGGTGGCTGTCATTAACTTTCTCATTGCCTCTTGCCTAGCAGTCCGACTCTGGTGTCCAAAGAGTTCTTTGAGATTGTTCATTATATCATAAGCTGTTAGTAAGTCCTGATGCTGATATTGCAATACATTTGACATTGAAGCCAAAATATAACACCGCGCCATCTCATCTGCCTTTACCCATTTCTTATGATACTCAATCTCCTCTGGGGTAGAATCATTGTTAGGTGTTTCTGGGCATACCTCTGACAGTACAAACTTATAGCTTTCAGCAGTTAAGACAATATCCAGGTTTCTTTTCCAATCTATATAGTTGGGACCAGTAAGTCTGTTCTCTTTCAATATAATGTATAGTGGGTTGAAAGTCATCCTAAGAATCACAAAATAAACTTTGGTCAGAACTCTAAATTTAGAATAATATTAATTCCTCAAACAATACTATTTAAATTTACCAACACCTCAAAACATCATGAATATTGCATGCCACATTAGTGTGGACGTATACAAATTCAACATTTGTAAGAGGAGGGTGTAACCCATTAATTTTATTATCTTGTCATCATAACTTTATGACAAATAAAATTAATAGTTGGTTTTACTTTGGTCACGCAAAACAATAGTGTGACTCCGTTGGGGAGGATACTATTGAATGCGTTTAAGTGTATACCATTACTTGATACTTAGTCCATTAAATAGGATTGTATCCCTTCAGTTAGAGAAGATCATACGCTCCTAAATAATTTTCTATAACCATCCATAAAGGAAGTTTGATCTAGTGATCCACAACAAACCCATCCGTTGTGGAGGGAGGCACTAGAGCCAACACGCAAGCTTGTTGCATCACTTACAAACTAGTAATGGAGACCGTGGAATTTATTTAAAAATCCCTCTCCCACTTAGTTATTTAAGGTGAGGAATTTTAATCTATGCTAGCATACATCACATGCACATATACATCACAGTAAATAAAAGCAATAAATTTAGAAATTAATTTTCCAACTATTATGACATTTTCCATCACTGTCTTTAGTATGCTCCAACCCTAGCTGCTGCCATCTTTAACCACCGCCATCGGGTCCAGTTGTCACATCTATCTTGCTTCTTATTCTGCTGCGCCTCTGGTCCTCCAATAGCACCACGCCTCGCAAAGATACAATCCGCGACAAAAATAGAATTTTACATATATCGACCATATATTCCATAAAGGAATGTACATGTACTCTAGATCGAACAAAAAAGTAAAATTCTAAAACTAATACAGCTCCTGCTGTATTTAATACATACAATCATGCACACACAAAATAATGCCCTTGACATGTCCAAGGGTCCAATCACACACAATATCTATATGCCATAATAGTTAAAGCCTGTAACCACAAAGTTAGCACATCCTACTATTATCCTGCCTAAATTATGCATGACATGTGTATAATCTATTTGAAAACCAAACACATAGAGGCAAACCCTTAACTTTGATACTAATTATTGGTTAGTCCTAGGAAGATCGTACCGGTTCCACTGTACAAAAATTTTGTACAAGTGTTAAACCTTTCCTAAATAACCTATTGTGTTCTTTCGAAGTTAAATTAGGAATCACAAACGGAACTTAACATTATTGATTCCAAATTTAACTTATTTATTCTTAATGGTTTAGACTTGGATCGCAAGCGGAACTTAACACTATTGATCCAAATCCACCTATGTTATAAATTCAATTAAATATTAATTTCCAAAATTGGCTTCCAAGTTAAACATGGCGAGGCACTAGGCCTTCTTGGATATGGGAGCAACCACCACTTCCTAGACAAAGCATTTTAAGGAAAGCTAATATTTAATTTCCTTATATAACTCTAGGTTTAACCAAAAGGAACAATCGAATCACAAATTCAAAAAAAAAAATACAAACTCGAATAACAAATTCGAAAAACTAGAATCTAATGCCTCTTGTGTTTGGAATTCATACAAAGAAAAATAACTAGCATGATGCAGAAGAAAATTACTAGTTATACCTTCTCTTTGTATGCTAATGACCTCGAGATCTTTTGCCATATTCCTCGCCTCGCCTTGGACGTCGTGTGGGCGACGAACCTCCAAGATGAACACCACCCAAAGGGCTTCTCCTTCTTCTCTATGTTTCGGCCACCACCACCACCAAGGAGCAAAAGAGAGCAAAGGGAAAAGAGAGGGAGAGAGGGTCGGCCACAAGAGGATCACCAACTAGAGAATAAGAATTGTTATATCATTAGGTCTCTCCTCCCCTTCTTTTATATTACTTGCCCAAGGCAAATAAGGAAAGACTTTTTACAAAAATTAAAATCTTCCTCTTGTTTTTCCTTTTCCTTTTTTATTTTTCCTTTTCTTTCCTCTTGATTGAATCAATCACCAAATCAATGATTGGATGATCTATTGATTGGCCGGCCCCTTGCTTGGGCACCAAGCAAGGGTGGCCGACCACTTAAAAGGAAGAAAATACTTTTGTAAAAATTTTATAAGCAAAGAAGAAAATCTCTTATAAAATTTTACAAACTCTCTTTTTAATTTCCCAATGTGGATGTTAAAAAAGGAAAGTTTTAAAAATTAAAACCAAGTTTTAAAATTTAATACTTCTCTTCTAAATTTCCTTTTTTATCATGGTTACAAAATAGAAAATTTTAATTTTAAAACTTCTCTTCCTTTTTTCTAAAAACCATGAGGATGGTTAAAAAAAGGAAAGTTTTAAAACTTTTAAACTTTCTATTAAACCATGTGACCTAATTCAAATAAGAAAAGTTTTATATTTTAAAAACTCTCTTTTAAAACTTGCAGTTTTCTACAAAGAGAAGATTTTAAAAATTCAAAACACCCCTCCTTATTTAACATATTATGGTCGGCCCCTCTTTGCTTGGACACCAAGCAAAGGGTTAACCCCTATGTGAAGGAGATTGGCCGGCCCCTTTGGCTTGGTCACCAAGCCATGGGCCAACCTCTTCTTGGACACCAAGAAGGGCTTTATATGGGTGGACTTGAGACTTTAATGAGGCTACGACAGGGACCTAGCGGAGAAATTTATTTTGCCCGCCCATGAGCTTGAGTATCCTGTGTTCGCCCCGAACACACAACTCAAGTTCATCAATAATAACTCATTCCACTAGAGAGTTATTATTGCACTACCGCACCAATCCTAAATTACATTATGGGCTCCTTCATATATGAGTGTGTTAGTCTCTCTGTGTTTAAGATAACGAATGCCCACTAATTAAATAAGTTACTGACAACTCACTTAATTAATATCTAGCTCCAAGAGTAGTACCACTCAACTTCATTGTCATGTTGGACTAAGTCCACTTGCAGGGTTTAACATAACAATCCTTATGAGCTCCTCTTGGGGACATTCTCAACCTTGATAATTAGGACACATTTTCCTTCTATAATCAACAACACACACTATAAGTAATATTATTTCCCAACTTATTGGGCCTATTGATTTATCGAGCTAAATCTCACTCTTTGATAAGTTAAAGAAATAAATACTAAATATATGTGCTTGTTATTATATTAGGATTAAGAGCACACACTTCCATAATAACTAAAGTCTAGTTCTTTTATTAAGTCAGTATAAAAAGAACTTACCTAAAATGGTCCTACTCAATACACTTAGAGTGTACTAGTATAATTTATTAGTCAAGATAAACTAATACCTAATTACACTATGACTATTTCAATGGTTTGTTCCTTTCCATCTTTTTCGTGAGCAACTATTTATAATTTATAAAGAACTGATAACATGATCTTCTGTGAGTGACACCATACACCATGTTATCTACAATATAAATTAATTGAACAACTACACTTAACAAATAAAATGTAGACATTTGACCAATAAATATTTACAAAAGCTAGGCTTTTAGTATACACTCTAACAATGTTGCTTTCATACGCCACTGCCGAAGACTCGGAAGTCGAGCATCCGGCCAGCGTCATCATCTAGGTCGGCTGGCAAGGCAACCTCATCCCCATTTGCTCTGAGTGGCCAGCGCCATATAACGGCGGTCATTCACCTGCCCACAGATGAGTGGCATGACTCTAATAGCGCAGAATCTCGAGCCCTCGAGTATCAAATAATTATCCAAGGGCCGCTCGTACATATATGGGTCGATGCTAGGGCCCGTGTAGTAGTCATGCCTCTAGGGGGCGCTTGCAGACAGTCATACTCAGATGTCCACTGGGGTAAGTTTTTCACAATTTGCTATTTATTGCCGCTCAGTCTAAAGAATGTTTTACTTTCTCGCAGTATTGGGTGGAAAGCTTGGCTATGTGACAAAGGCTTGCTTTTTTGAGTAGGAAGTTAAGCAGCTGTGAGCCCTGAGTGACCAATCATCAGCTCCCCAGGCGCAGCTAGAGGAGATGAGTGCTGAGATGGCTCAACTAAGAGCCAATCTGAATAAAAGCTCCGAGTAGCTCAAAGCGGAGAAAGACAAGAGCGTCGAGCAAGCGGTACAGCTGGTTCGACTAATAAGCATGCCACCTCCTTTGAGTCCAAAATTCACTCAGCCAACACTTGGAAACTCTGAGCCATTGAAGATCTGGAAATAAAAAATAAAGAGTTTCGGGTGTTGGCTCACAACCTGAAGGAGGTTGAGGCCACACTGAAGGCCGAGCGGGAAAGACGGTTGGCAAAGCAGACTGACACGAAGACCTAGCTCGACACCAAAAATAAAGAGCTGGCTAAGTTGAAGGAAGAGTTGGAGGCCTCCTGAGCGGCCTTAGAGACTTATCAGGGAGCTGAGTCGAGTAGGTTTGATCTGATGAAGCAAGCATACATCCACTCGGATACTTTTAATTACAAAGTCGTCGATTGGGCTCTCCGTCTTTTCGACCTGGCTATTGATGGAACACTCTCTCAACTGAAGGAAGACGGCTATCTATCCACCGCCTTGACAAGCAAAGTCATCAGTTAGGACAAGTTGATTGAGTCATTGTCTGACGATATTTTAGAGTTTTTGGAGTGAGCTTGTGAATTTTGCTTTTATAAAACTTTTAAGTATCAATGAACGTACGTCTGTCCAGCGAACTGCTATTTTTCTTTGTCTCTTTTCTAGTCGTTCAACATTTTTGACTTGAATACATTGACTACAAGTGTGGCCTCGTGTTCCTCTGATAGGAAATGGGTTATCGGTTTACTTAAGCGATCAATCAATTCCAGTTTTAAGATCTCCGATCGACCGTTTCACGGCATAGGCGAGGGTTTAAGGTCGCCACTCGACCGTTGATGAGGACTAGAGTTTAAGGTCGTCGCTCGATCGCTGCAGACTAGAGTTTAAGGTCGCCACTCCACCGCTGATGAAAACTAGGGTTTAAGGTCGCCACTCGACCGTCGGTGAAGACATGGGGTTAAAGTCGCCGCTCGACCATCGATGAAGGCATGGGTTTAAGGTCGCCGCTCGACCACTGTTGAAGACATGAGTTTAAGGTCGTCACTCGACCATTGATGAAGACATGAGTTTAAGGTCGTCGCTCAACCGTAGGTCGCTACTCGACCGCTGATGAAGACAAAGGTTTAAGGTCGCCGCTCGACCGTCGATGAAAACAAGGGTTTAAGGTCGTCGCTCGACCGCTGATGAAGATAAGGGTTTTAGGCCGCTGCTCGACCGTCGATGAAGACAAGGGTTTAAGATCGCCGCTCGGCTGTCGATGAAGACAAGGGTTTAAGGTCGCCGCTCAACTGTCAATGAAGACAATGGTTTAAGGTCGTCGCTCGACCGTCGATGAAGATAAGGGTTTAAGGTCATTGTTCAACCGTCGATGAAGACATGGGTTAAAGGTCGCCGCTCGACCGTCGATGAGGACAAGAGTTTAAGGTCGTCGTTCGGTCGTCGATGAAGACAAGGGTTTAAGGTCACCGCTCGACCGTCAATGAAGACAAGGGTTTAAGGTTGCCGCTTGACCAATTTTATTCCAACCGACTCATGAGTCTGGAATGCTCGTAGTTTTATTCATATTTGTCCTATATCTGGAAGACATGCATGTACCTATAAAAAAATATATTTACGCATCTCTTACCCGGCCCTATAGGGTTGGAGGTGGTTCACACTCTAAGGCCGCTCGAGCCATCTTCCGTCTTCATCTTCCAGATAATATGCTCTTGAGCAAAGTTTTTGTACGACTTTATAGGGTCTCACCCATGGAGCTTCGAGTTTGGTGACATCTCCGACTGGCTTTATCTTCTTCCATACTAGATCGCAAACCTGAAAGAACCGCGGGATAACCCTCCGATTGTAGATCTGCTTCATCCGCTGCCGGTACGCCATTATCCGAACAGCTACCTTATCCCGTGTTTCGTCGACCAAGTCTAACTCCATCAGTCTCCGTTCGTCGTTATCCTGGTCATAACACTACACTCGTTTGTATTCCACTCCGACTTCCACCGGAACTAGAGCTTCACCACCGTACACCAGATGGAATGGCGTTAAGACGGTTGCCTCCATTGGAGCCGTGCGTAGGGCCCATAGGACGCTAGGGAGTCCGTCGACCTGGCTGCCTCCTGCGTGGTCGAGCCGAGCCCACAATTCTCTGAGAATGTCCCGATTGGCCACTTCCTCTTGGCCATTGCTTTGAAGATAAGCCACTGAGTGAAAGCCTATTGGATACTATAGCCTTTGTACCACTCTTTGAACCGTCGACCGGCAAATTGCCTCCTGTTGTTTGAGACGAGCCATCGGGGGATGCCGAACCGGCATAAGATATTTTGCAGACAAACTTAATGACCATATGCTCACTTATCTTTGCCAATGGTTCTGCCTCCACTCATTTTGAGAAGTAGTCCACAACGACGAGCAAGAACCTCCGTTGAGCTGTCGCCATCGAAAATGACCCAATGATATCCATTCCCCATTGGTCGAGCGGACATGATACTATGGATGTCTTCATCTCTTTGGTTGGTCGGTGTGGGATGTTATGATATTTCTGGCACGACAAACAGTTGGCCACCGTTCAAGCAACATCTTCTTGGAGCATGGACCAGAAATATTCAGTGAGAAGGATCTTCCGGGCTAATGAACGGCCGCTCGGATGATTCCCACAGGAGCCTTGGTGTACTTCTTGGAGGATGTACTCTATGTCTTCCGATCCGACGCACTTGAGTAGGGGTCTAGAAAAGGCTCTCTTGTAAAGTTGATCCCCAATTTGCATAAATCGTCTGACCCTTTTCATTAGTAGATGATTGGCCTCCTGATCAGATGGCGTTACACTCGATCAGAGAAATTCAATGAATGGCGTCCTCCAGTCACTTAGGAAGGAGAGACCTTCCATCCGATCAATGTGCGCCACCAGTAAAATTTGCTCAATCAGGCATTCAATCACGATCGACGTTAACGAGCTAACCAATTTGGCTAAGTCGTATGCTAAATGATTGTCTGATCGGGGGATCTTCTGTATAGATGCTTTTTGAAAACTTGCTCTCAGTTTTTCGAAGGCTTCTGCGTAGGGCTTGAGTCGGGGGTTGTTTATTTCGAATGTCCCTGATAACTGCTGAGCGGCTAGTTCAGAATTTGAGTGAATGAGGATCTTTGTGGCCCCGACGTACCGCGCTGCCTGCAAGCCGGCGATTAACGCTTTATACTCAGCTTCATTATTGGTGGCCCAGTATTCCAGTCGAACGGAGACCTATATTCGATCATCCCTTGGTAAGATCAATAGTATGTCAATCTCGCTCCCTTGCCGAGTGGAAGAACCATCCACATATATTCTCCAGGTTGCTTCTGGTTCCGCGTTCTAGACTTCTGTGACGAAATCAACCAAGGCCTGTTTTTGATCGTCATTCGGGGTTGATATTGAATATCAAACTCACTTAATTCAGTTGTCCATTTGATCAGCCGCCCGAACGTCTCTGAGTTGAGGAGGACTTTTCCCAGGGTGTTGTTTATCATGACGATGATCGGGTGAGCAAGAAAGTATGGACAGAGTCTCCGAGCAGCTAGCACCAAAACATAAGCTAACTTTTCCATACCAGTGTAGCGAGATTCAACCTCTTTCAATATATGACTTAAAAAATATACAGGTTTCTGTTCATGGCCATTCTGCTTGACCAATGTCTACCCAACCACATGTTCGGTGGATGATAAATAGATCTAGAGAGGCTCTCCGGCACTCGGCTTAGCCAGCGTAGGCAAGAAGTTAAGATACTCCTTGAGCTCTTCTAAAGTCCGTTCGCACTCTGCATTCCATTGGAATCTCATAGCTCGTCATAGGACTTTGAAGAATGGCAGGCTCTGATCTTACGTCTTAGAGATGAACCTTGAAAGTGTGGTGATCTGTCCAATCAACCATTGGGCCTCCATCAAATTGCGAGGCGAAGGCATGTCTTGCAGGGCCTTTACCTTACTTGGATTCGCCTCGATCCCCCGCTCGATCACGATAAACCCAAGAAAACGACCGCTCCTTGCGTCGAACATGCAATTGCTGGGGTTTAACTTCATTCCATATGTTCTTAAAGTTTGGCACGTCTCCTCGATGTCCGCACAGAGGTCGGTCGCTCAGATGGATTTTATCAGTATGTCATCGACATAGACATCGATGTTTCGGTCGATCTGCCTACGGAACACTTTATGTTGGAGCAATCTGGGTACCCTAAGTTTTGATGTTTGGGCAAATGTTTAAGTTAGGTTTATTGTTATATTTGATATGCATTGTGAGTGTGCAGGATATAGGTACAATAAGGAAAGTCCAAGTGTGATCTTGGTAAAGGAGGAAAGTCCAAGGATGAGTCTTGGCAGTGTAAGTCCAAGCATGTAGTCTTGGCAACGTAAGTCCAAGTGTGACTTGGCAATGGATGAAGTCCTGAAGGCGCGACCTCTTGGCAAAGGAAGACCCGACAACAATGACAAGGCCTATGGAAGCTCCAGAAGGCAAGACGTGAAGGATGGGGAGGCATCCAAGGGACGCAAGGCTGATGAAGGAGGCTAGAAGGCTAGGTCTAGGTTGGTCGGGCGAGAACGAGTGCTGAGTGAATGTACTCGGGGTAAAATCCTAGAATTAGGGTTTACTGTAGCAGTACTGCAGCGGTACTGTAGTAGTACTGTAGCAGTCGACTGGTGGTTTCATCAGTCGACTGGTGCAGTCGACTGGGAGCGAACAGAGAGTTGGTATCGAGCCGTTGGGCTGCAACAATCGAATTTCCACGAAGGACAGTCGACTACATGTTTTGGCAGTCGACTGCTAAGCGGGGTTTTCTAACTTGTGGCCTATATAACTAAGCATTGGAAGCTTGGTTAAGGTTGATGAAATAGAGGTGGTTAACCCCTATTAGTAGTCTACCAGTGCCCTACCTTCTCAATAGTCCTTGGTGAGAGTTTGTAGCGAGGTTTATCCACCCACAAGGAGCTACATGAGCTAGCCGGAGGTTTTCCGGGGAGTCATCCACCGACGAATCGGGATCGTCCACCTTACGGGCAGCCGTGGAGTAGGAGCTTCATCTCCTAACCACGTTAAACAATGTGTCATTGGGTTTGTTTCTTGTTTATTGTTTTCTAGGGTTAGCTTTGCTTTTGTTTGTTAGTATTTTTGTTTCCGCTGTGCGCTAACAAGCGTAGGAAGCGACGATTTGGGTGAGACGCTATTCACCCCCTCTAGCGAACGTCAAGGTCCCAACAAGTGGTATCAGAGCCAGGTCGCTCTTCTACGGACTAACTGCCAAGAGAGCAAGAAGCTAGAGGAAGAAGAAGATGGAGTCCGAAGGACCGCTCGGATGGGATATCCGAATTCCACCTCCGTACGACAAAGAAGACTTCAATTATTGGAGGAAGCGGTTGGAGACATGGTTCCAAATGGATTGGAACCAATGGGTTGTCTTGAGTGACCCATTTGAAGCTCCTAGGGACAAGAAGGGTAAACGCCTCCGACCTCGACATTGGACCAAAGAACAACGAGAGCAATCGGAGGTGGACAAGGAGGTAACGAGAATTTTGCATAATTTACTACCTTCTAATATTTTGTTGAGTGTAGGTGAAACCACAAATGCAAGTGATCTTTGGAAAAAGATCATTGCCTATCATGAAGACCCTACAAAAATCCAAGGAGTGGAAGAGCCCAAGAGAAGGGCTCATTGGTCCAAGAAGAGAAGGACCAATCCGATGTTGACAAGAGGTCAACATTCGAGGAGGAAAAGGAAGAGGAGGAAGAGAAAGAGAAGGAAGAGGAGGTATCGTCCACATCTTCAAGGGAGGAAGAAGTGGAATCATCCACATCTTCAAGTGAAGAGGAAGAAGAGAAATCCGAGGAAGAGGAGATCTTGGAAGCTCAACCCTCCACCTCAACTACCAAGAAGAGCACAAAGGACCACATCAAATATTTTGAGTGTGGTAAGATGGGGCACTACAAGAGTAGGTGTCCTTCGCTCAAGAAGGTAAAGGAGGTAAACCCTAAACTCACTAAAGTTAGTTTAGAAACTAATGTGAGTTGTAGGAAGAAGAAGAAGGAGAAGAAGCACATTAGGTGCTTTACATGTGGTGAGTGGTGTCACTACCACACAAAGTGCCCAAGGAGAGGAGAGCTCATGAAATTGGCGCACTTGAAGAAGTGGGAGAAGAAGGGAGCTTCCAAGGTAAAAACCAAGGTATCATTTAATGAATCCATTCTGTTGGCACATGATAAAAAGCATGCTAGAAATAACTCTTATCATCTTAATGTTATTTATCATGAGAATAGGAGGCATGATAACCTTAAGGATAAATATATTCCTCCTCATGCTAGATTTGTCACACCTAAGGTTAGGAAGGTAAATAACAACTTAGGCAATAACACCAAGGATTTTAGATATATGCCTAAAAATAGAAATGCTCAAGGATTCAATGAAAAACCAAAATCTAGGGATTTATAGAGTGAAAATCAAGTCTTGAGTGTTGGTGCAACCTTAGGTCAAGGTTGACCTGGTTGACCCGACTCGAGGTGACTTGACTTGAGTTGTATTTTGATGTTTGACTTGGGAAGATTGTCGGTACAACCTTAGGTCAAGGTTGACCTAGTTGAGTTGCATGTTGATGTTTGACACTCGTGAGAGAATTCTATTCTTGATGTGAGACAAGAATAGATGGTTGGGAGATTATTGGTGCAACCCTAGGTCAAGGTTGACCTGGTTGACCTGAAAAGTCCAAGTATGGAGACTTGGCACTGGAAAAGTCCAAGCAGGGAGCTTGGCACGCGAAAAGTCCAAGTATGGAGACTTGGCACTGGAGAAGTCCAAGCAGGGAGCTTGGCACGGGAAAAGTCCAAGCAGGGAGCTTGGCAAGTGGAAAAGTCCTAACTGGGATGTTAGGCAGTTGGAAAGTCCTGGTGAGTGAAGCCAGGCAGTGGGAAAGTCCTAACTGGGATGTTAGGCAGTTGGAAAATCCTGGTGAGTGAAGCCAGGCAGTGGGAAAGTCCTAACTGGGATGTTAGGCAGTGTGGAAAGTCCTGGTGAGTGAAGCCAGGCAGTGGGAAAGTCCTAACTGGGATGTTAGGCGATTGAAAGTTAGTAAGTGAAGCAGATGAGAAAGTCCTAACGGGATGTTAGGCTGGAAATCCTGAGTGAAGCCGGTGGAAAGTCCCGTGAGTGAAGCCGGGCAAGGGAAAATCCAGATAGATCAAGGGTGATCGGACATCGGTGTTGAGAAGTCCAAGTGAGTGAAGCTTGGCATATGGAATCGGAGAGGGCTCGGTAGCTCGTTCTCCGAACTAGGTTAGAGAGGGCACTCTAAACTAGAGTTGGATCGGTCTGCAGACCGATCCGATGTGAGAGGTTTCTGATCGGTCCGGTGACCGATCGGGCATGCTGAATTTCTGAAGTTCGACGCATCGATCGCGACGCATCAAGTGAAGAAAGCTCCCGATCGGTCCGAGGACCGATCAGGTGTCCTGATCGGTCTCCACGACCGATCGAGACGAAAAGCGATTCTGTGAGAGAGCTGGGAGAGCTGGGATCGGTCCGGGACCGATCAGGAGGCCTGATCGGTCCACAGACCGATCCACGCTTTCTGATCATCTCCGATCGGTCTGCGGACCGATCAGGAACTAGGTGTTTCTTCGCTGTCTTCTTCGCGGTATAAAGGGGTCGAGGGCTGCTTCTTCTTTCTTTCTTGAACTTCTGTTCTGCTGCTGAAGCTTCTGCTTCAACTGAGCTTTGATTGAGCTCGCCTCCGAAGCTTCGCGTGAGCTTCCAGTCATCGACCAGCTGCTGCGTTTGGGTTGTGAAGTTGCTGCTTCACCTCCAGTCGACAAGAAAGCAAGCAATTGGTAGAGTGCTATTGTATTCATATTGTATTACTTTTCTTACTGTTCTTGTACTCTTTGTTTGCTTTTGCAAACGTTTGTGGCGAGGTTTCTCCACCCACAAGGAGTATATTGTATTAGCTGGTTCTCCGGGGGCTCATCCACCGACGGATTGACTGGACTCGTCCACCTTACGGACACGCTGAGGAGTAGGAGCCCTAATCTCCGAACCTCGTTACATCCTTGTGTTAAGGTTTGGTTTTCTTCTCTTTCGTTTCTTTGTATTTTCCGCTGCGCTAACACGTTTTGTAGAAAGAAACGACGATTTGGGGCGGCTATTCACACCCCCCCCCTCTCTAGCCGTACGAAGGATCCTAACAAGTGGTATCAGAGCGAAGGTTCGCTCTTCATCGGATCAACACCCGTGAGAGCAAAGCTAGAGAATGGATCTCTATGGAGAAGATGTCACCATTCCACCCTTCTACGAATGCGGCGACTTCGCGTATTGGAAGGTAAGGATGAAGTACTTTCTTATGACTAACATAATGAATTGGTTTTGTGTACAAGAAGGTTTTACTCCTCCGGTGGATAAGGAAGGAAAACCACTTGAGAAGAAGGAGTGGACAAGAGAACAAATTCACAAATCCGAAATCAACGAAGAGGTAACTAGAATAATTGAATTTTCATTGCCTACTAACATCTTGTGTAAGATAGGTTACAACAATGCCAAGGAATTATGGGATAACTTGGCCAAGTTCCATGAGGGAAGCTCAAATTCAAGCCATGAAGAGGAGCTAAGTGAGCTAAGTAGCTCACATCATGGAGGAGAAGATTTAGAAGTTGAGGGCCACTCAACATCTAAAGAAGAAGAGGAGGAGAGTTCCTCTTCAAGGTCGGGGCAAGAAGAAGAAGCTTCTACCTCCGGAAGGGATGAAGATGAGAGCATTCATCCATCCTCAACCCTAGGTAACTCAAGCATTTTAATTTCTAGCAAATTACACATAATGTGCTTCGAGTGTAGGGAGTTTGGGCACTACAAGAGCAAGTGTCCAAAGAGGGTTAGAAAGACTCCACCGGCACCAAAGGTCAAGGAAGTCGGCGTCCCAACACGCAAAGGCAAGAAGCACGTGGTGTGCTTTCAATGCAAGCAACGGGGACACTATAGGAGCCAATGTCCGAAGGGGAGGAAACCTCACAAGGACAAGGGATGCACATCGATAGGGGGAGCGAAGGCAAACCCTAAGGTATCTTTTAAGGCTCATTCGTGCAATTCTAGTAGGATACATGCTAGTAATTTTATTGCATTAGTCAATAATGATAAGCATGTTAACACTAGAAATCAATACATGTGCTTAGGTGCTAAACATGTCAACCTAGATAGGGATACTACTAGGAATGCTAACCCTAGGATTAACACTTCTAAGGTTAAGGAAAACCTAGGTAGAAACCCTAAATCAACTAGACACATGCCTAGGAACACCTCAAGAAAGAATGAAAAATCAAAACTTGAGGTAATAGAAAAGGAGAATCAAGTCTTGAGGTCAAGGCTTGATACCCTAGAAAAGGCCCTTAAAAATTTAGAGAAGTCAACTCTAGGGCCTAAGGGTCAAAAGTCCCAGGACAAGAAAGGTTTGGGTTACAAATCTAAGTCCCAAGTGGTCAAGCCCACTTACCACAATGTTCCATTCGATTATGGAACAAAACCTAGGGCTAGGAACACCACCACCAAGGTCACAAGGGGAGTCACCCCTAGAGTTGATCTTGATGAGTCCCAAATGACCAAGGCTTCAAAGCCTAAGAGGGTCATTAGGAGGGTTGCTAGGGAAGTTATCCCTAGTGAATATTTAGTGAACCCAATGAGCTCAAATAGGTATTGGGTTCCTAGGAGCATCTTCTCTACCCCATAGATGGGTTAGAGAGTGTCAACTCCGATTAGAAGGGTAGTTAACCCAACTTTGAGGAAATTGACACTCAAGGAGCATTTTCAAGGTCTTGAGAACTTTTGAAAATGAAATGGAATTATCATTTACTCCTTTGAAGAGTTAAATGTGCCTAAAGATTGGAAATTTCATTTTTAATCTCAATTGGCACAATTTGGGAAAATCTAGAGAACTCTCGAGGAAAAATGAAACATGCCAAATTTTGAGGATAAATTTGATCTTTAAGTGGCATGAATTAATCTAGAGTTCAAGAAGTGTCAAAATTAGGATTTTGGCATTTTGGGGCAATCTAGGATTAAATTTGAAGTTAGCCAAGTGGTTAAGGATACTTAGATAGGTAATCTAGGTATATTTATTTATGCTAAATCTTGCCATGATTGTTTGCCCTCACATGTCATGACATCATGTTTAGTTTTATTATCATTTGAAATGTCATGATAATGCTTAGGCTAGTTTTTATGTCATGTTTATTTAAGTTTCAAACTTTATGCCATGACATCATGACATTGGCACATGTTTTCATTTATGATACCATTTTATGCCATGTCATCATCTCTTGCATTAGTAATCAATTGAATTGATTTAAGGATGAAAAACACATTTTGATATTGAGATCAAATTTGTGTTTAGAAAATGCATGAGACCTTAGTCTAAGATACCTAAACCCATATCTCACATCAAAATTGACATGGATGTGTTTGATACACTTTAGATGTGTGTGAGATATTAGGATCATGAGTTAGGATCAAGGTGCATAGTTCTTGTACCTAGATGAGTCTAATTCAAGAAATGGAGGATCATAGGGAAAACTTGTGTACAAGTCATGTACATATAGTCCTAAGATTATGATCCTAAATTAAAGGGTTTAAAATCATTTCAAAATTGATTTAAAAAACCTTGATGAAGCTTTCCTAGTGATTGCATTCATCATTGAACATTGTGATACAAAGTTGAGTTAAACTTGAACTATTTCAAAGTTTTTGAACTTTGTATCAAGATTGAAAAATGGAAGTTATTTTCATAGAAAACTATTTTTCCATGATAGTGTATGATATGAGGAATGTATCCTCAAAGTTTCGTAATTTTTGGAATTTTCTTGAATTTATTAGGAGTTTCTGATTTTCCGGAAGGGGAAATCAGAAGTTCTGATTTCAGTGGCTGGATCGGTCCGGGGACCGATCCAGGGAAGATCTGATCGGTCTGCGGACCAATCTAGAGTATTGTGGATCGGTCTGCAGACCGATCCAGTGAGTTCCAGTAGCACGAGTGCGAACTGGTGAAGGGCTGATCGGTCTGGGGACCGATCAGGGCATGCCGAATTTCTGATTTTTCAGCTGTTGTCTGAAATTTCAGTTATGGAAATGGTGTTTTTGGATTTCTAAAGATTTGGAACTCTCAAAGACATTGTTGGTGCAATGGTCAAAGGGGGAGTTGACCTTTAGGGGGAGTTGACTTTTAGGGGGAGTTTTTACTCCTTAAGACTTTTAAGGATTAGTGATATGGGATTATCACTAATAGTGATATGAGTTTAGTATCAAGGAGGAAATTAAGAGTTTCAATGAAAGGTATGGGGCTTTCATTAGGAAGAAACTCTTGACCTTGATACCCTTCTTTTTCTTTTTGATGTGTGTCAAAAAGGGGAGAGTGTTCATTGGAGAATTATTGGAGAACCCAAGTTAGGTTATCGGGTTAACCTAAACTAGGGGAAGAATGTCAAGGAATGTTCGAGGAAGAACATTGGAATTCTTTTTGATGTGTGTCAAAAAGGGGGAGAATTATTGGAAAACTCAAGTTAAGTTATCGGGTTAACCTAAGGGGAGAATGTCCAGAGAATGTTCAAGGAAAGAACATTGGACATTGGAAGATGGTTGGAAAACCTAAGTTAGGTTATCTGTTTAACCTAACTTGATTATGGGTTTTGTCAAACATCAAAAAGGGGGAGATTGTTGGTGCAACCTTAGGTCAAGGTTGACCTGGTTGACCCGACTCAAGGTGACTTGACTCGAGTTGTATTTTGATGTTTGACTTGGGAAGATTGTCGGTGCAACCTTAGGTCAAGGTTGACCTAGTTGAGTTGTATGTTGATGTTTGACACTCGTGAGAGAGTTCTATTCTTGATGTGAGACAAGAATAGATGGTTGGGAGATTATTGGTGCAACCCTAAGTCAAGGTTGACCTGGTTGACCTGAAAAGTCCAAGTATGGAGACTTGGCACTGGAAAAGTCCAAGCAGGGAGCTTGGCACGCGAAAAGTCCAAGTATGGAGACTTGGCACTGGAGAAGTCCAAGCAGGGAGCTTGGTACGGGAAAAGTCCAAGCAGGGAGCTTGGCACGAGGGAAAGTCCTAACTGGGATGTTAGGCAGTTGGAAAGTCCTGGTGAGTGAAGCCAGGCAGTGGGAAAGTCCTAACTGGGATGTTAGGCAGTTGGAAAGTCCTGGTGAGTGAAGTCGGATGGGAAAGTCCAACTGGATGTTAGGTGGAAAGTCCTGTAAGTGAAGTCAGAGGAGAAAGTCCTAACGGGATGTTAGGCTGTGGAAATCTGGTGAGTGAAGCCGTGGAAAGTCCCGTGAGTGAAGCCGGCAAGGAAAATCCAGATAGATCAAGGGTGATCGGACATCGTGTTGAGAAGTCCAAGTGAGTGAAGCTTGGCATATGGAATCGGAGAGGGCTCGGTAGCTCGTTCTCCGAACTAGGTTAGAGAGGGCACTCTAAACCTAGGAGTTGGATCGGTCTGCAGATCGATCCAGTGAACCCTGGAAATCGAGAACTTGCTACTGTGTCATTCTGGATCGGTCGGCTGACCGATCCAGAAGGATACAGTAGCATACTGTATCTGGCTGGATCGGTCGGCTGACCGATCCAGTGGGACAGCCAGGCCCTGATCGGTCTGGAGACCGATCAGGGTTCTGATTTCGCCAGGAACTCTGATTTCGCCACTTGTTCGTGCCAGAATCGCTTCTAACAGTTCTAAATTAATTACAAGCATTCTACAGGCTATCTTCTAATAATGGAAACTAACTTCTACTCTGAACTTCTCCTTCTACTGTTCTTCTGCCGCTAAAGCTTCTGCTTCAACTGAGCTTTGATTGAGCTCGCCTCCGAAGCTTCGCGTGAGCTTCCAGTCGTCGACCAGCTGCTGCGTTTGGGTTGTGAAGTTGCTGCTTCACCTCCAGTCGACAAGAAAGCAAGCAATTGGTAGAGTGCTATTGTATTCATATTGTATTGCTTTTCTTACTGTTCTTGTACTCTTTGTTTGCTGTTGCAAACGTTTGTGGCGAGGTTTCTCCACCCACAAGGAGTATATTGTATTAGCCGGTTCTCCGGGGACTCATCCACCGACGGATTGACTGGACTCGTCCACCTTACGGACACGCCGAGGAGTAGGAGCCCTAATCTCTGAACCTCGTTACATCCTTGTGTTAAGGTTTGGTTTTCTTCTCTTTCGTTTCTTTGTATTTTCCGCTGCGCTAACACGTTTTGTAGAAAGAAACGACGATTTGGGGTCGGCTATTCACACCCCCCCTCTCTAGCCGAGTACGAACGATCCTAACATTGAGGACAAGACTTGATAATTTAGAAAGGACCTTAGCAAGAATGGAAAATATGCTTAGGGGTCAAAATGAGCATAACCTAGGAAAAGCTAGACAAAAGTCATCCAATGGCGATAGGGGTTTGAGATACAAACCTAAAACCAAGGAGGATGTGACTTCCTTTCATAGGGTTCCATATAGCTATGGGGCCAACCCTAGGTGTAGAGGTCAAGTCAAAGATACTAGGGAAGGAATCACTAAGAGTACTTTTGACAAGACAAATGTGACTAAGACTTCTAAGAAGTCTAACAAAGTCACAAAGAAGGTCGCAAGGGAGGTCATCCCTAAAGTTGATCTAGTAAAGGTGACTAAGGCTCCAAAAAGGCCTAATAAAGTCACAAAGAAGGTTACAAGGGAAGTTATTCCTAGAAGTGACCTAGAACATCCAAGGAGCATCAATAGGTATTGGGTTCCTAGGAGCATATTCTCTACACCCTAGATGGGGTTAGAGAGTGTCAACTCCAATTGGAAAGGTAGTTAACCCAACCTTTGTAAAGTTGACACTTGAGAGCATTTTCAAGGTTATTGTTAACCTTTGAAAATGAAAAAGGTTATTGGGTTACTCTTTGAGAGAGTAATATATGTGCCAAAATTTGAAGAGTTGAACTTAATCTAACTTGGCACACTTAAGAAAAGTATAAGAAAAATCAAGTTAGAATTTTGATACTTTCTTAAGGAATTAAGAGAAAACCCATGCTTTAATCAAATGTGCTTAAAGCCTTGAAGAGCAAAAATGTGTCAAAATTTGAGGAGTTAAATCTAATTTAAATTGACACATTAGAGAGAAGCAAAAGTAATGCCAAATTTGGAATTCGGCATTTTCTTATGGAATTAAGGGAAATGTAAATCTTAATCCAAATTGTCATTCTTGGAAAGAGTAACATGTGCCAAATCTTAAGGAATTATGTTTGAATTAAATTGACACAATGTGGAAAAACATAAGAAATACCAAATTGGGGGTTTGGTATTTTCTTAGGGTAATTAAAGGAAAGTCTAGGTCCTAATGTAAGACGTTTACTCTTTGGAATAGTAAAATGTGTCAAACTTTGAGGTTTTGAACTTAATTTAAATTGATACATTTGGAAAGGATAAGAAATGCCAAGTTGGGAGTTTTGGCATTTTCTTAGAAGGTTAAAGGCGAATCTAAGCCTTAATTTGATTTCATTTACTCTTTGAAAGAATAAAATGTGTCATACTTTGAGGAATTTGTTTAATTTAAAAATAACACAAATTTAGAAAGGGAAAAAGAAATGTCAAAATTGGGTTTGACACTTTCTTGATGAAATTGGGCAATCTAGGATTTAATTTTAAGGTGTAGCTAAGAATTAAGGATACTTAGATAGATTATCTAGGTACATTTTATTTATGCTAACTTGCCATGATTGTTTGCCCATCATATGCCATGACATCATATTTAGCATTTACATTTTATTATGAAAAATATAAAAATACCATGTCATGTCATGCATACATCATGTAGCTATAGCATGCTTTGCTTATTTTGATGTATGCCATTAATCATCATGCAATATGTCAATTTCTTTGTAATTAAGGACAAAAGGCATTTATTATGTATGGAAGTGTCCCAACAAGAGGGATCATATCAAGTGACATCTTAGATGAATGATCATGATTTTTACAATGTCTAGATAGAGATGCATGATCCCTTAGTTTAGGGCAAGACCAAATATACATCTCACAAAGAACTATAAGGTGACTTGTATGTGTTTTAATACACGTTAGATATAAGTGAGATGTTAAGATGGGGAACAAAACTCAAGATGTTGATCTAGTGCATCTTGTTGAGTTTTAGGTTCATCAAAATACATAGTTGTGTGTCTTCCAATCATTGGGAAAGCTAATGTACAAGTCATGTGCATTGAGCCCAAAGAACGTGATTGGATATTGGCTTTGAAAATGATTTCAAAATACTTTTGAAAAAACTTGGTGAAGACTATCTTTTGATAGTAATCATCATTGGAAAGTTAGACACAAACTAGGATAAAACATTGAAGTTTTCAAGAGTTTTCAAATTTGTGTCAATCTTTGAAAATAGGAAGTATTTTTATAGAAAACTATTTTTCCTTGATAGAGTATACCCTAAAGAGTATCTATATGAATTTTCATGATTTTTGTAATTTTTTAGAATTTTTTAAAGCAAGTATAGATTGGTTAAGGTAGACTTAGGTGAAGTTTAGGTTGGGGTTTAGTTTCATTATTGAATTTTGAACCTCAAAACTTCAAGTTTTGGTTTTCCTAACTATTTAGGAACTCCAAGTCATTGTTGATGCAATGACAGAAGTATGACCATGTTTTTAGGGGGAGTTACTCCTTGAATGCATGAAAATTTACTTTCAAGGACCTTGGAAGGGTGTTAAACCTTCGTGATGGATAATACTCAGGGTTGAGTATTGGGGAACGATAGAAGATTGGTTATCTTCATTGCTAGGGTGAAAAATGCACTTGGATGAGCATTGAGAAGAAGATTACTACTCAAAGGGGAGCATTGAATACAATGAATGAGAGTTTCATTGGGAAGTTGATGCATGCTCTAGGATGAGCATTGTGAAGTGAAGTAGAGCTCAAGGGGGAGCTCAAAGAGTCTTTGGAGCATATGGTAAATGATCTCAAGTGAACCAAGATGTGCCAAAGAGATTAGAGATGGATTTGAGTCTCTATTGTAGTTGGTTGGCACAATTAGGTTAAGTTTCATGCATTAAAATATGACATTGGGGGCCATATTGCATAAAAATTAGTTTTTGATGTATAGATGTCATATAAACCCATGCTATGGAAGTATTGTGGTTTAGTATGGGCAGATACATCAAGAGGAAGCCAAAACTAGGACTTTAGGTCAATGTTTAATTGAACCATTTAGCTAGTTTTGAATTTTATGTCAATCTTGGGATCTATGATAAATATATTTTTATATATATTTTTCCCAAGTAGATAAGGTTAAAATAAACCTCTCCACAAAATTTGGAAATTTTTGGAGGTCTGTGGAATTTCTGGTACATTTCTGAAGTTAGATTAAAAAGGTTGATTTTTGCTAACATAATGTACCAGTCGACTGGTACAATTACCAGTCGACTGGTAACAGTGGTTTTGAGCACATAAGGTCTCTATAAGTTTATTTTGACGAGGCTAGTCGACTGATAGTTTTACCAGTCGACTGATAGCACTGTTCATGAGCACAGAATGTTTCTGTAAGCTCGTTTTGATGATGTCCGTCGACTGGTACTTATGACCGTCGACTGATACAATCTAAGAATATTTTTCAGCATTAGAAAATGACCAAAAGAGTGGTGAACATATATATAATCTTATGGAGGATTAATGCATGATGTTTATGGTCATTAGAGGTCAAAGAGTCCAATAATTGGGATATTGTTGGAGCTCTTTTTGATGTATGGCAAAGGAGGAGAAATTTAGGTTTAAGTGGGAAACCTACATACCTTTACAAGAAATCCTAGCTCAAGGGGGAGCTTAGGTGAAGGGAGAGCGATTGCTCATTTATTAGGAAAGGGGGAGAAGTTTATCTTTGCAAGAAATCCTAGCTCAAGGGGAGCTTAGGTGAAGGGGGAGCCTAGGATTAGGTTCCATGATTTATGCATGTGTAGATTGTATATTTATTTGCATTATTATTGCTATATTATTTCCCTAACTTAAACGGGTTGCCAAACATCAAAAAGAGGGAGATTGTTAGAGCAATCTGGGTACCTTAAGTTTTGATGTTTGGACAAATGTTTAAGTTAGGTTTATTGTTGTATTTGATATGCATTGTGAGTGTGCAGGATACAGGTACAACAAGGAAAGTCCAAGTATGATCTTGGCAAAGGAGGAAAGTCCAATGATGAGTCTTGGCGGTGTAAGTCCAAGCATGTAGTCTTGGCAACGTAAGTCCAAGTGTGACTTGATAATGGATAAAGTCCCGGAGGCGCGACCTCTTGGCAAAGGAAGACCCGACAACAATGACAAGGCCGATGGAAGCTCCAGAAGGCAAGACGTGAAGGATGGGGAGGCATCCGAGGGACGCAAGGCTGATGAAGGAGGCTAGAAGGCTAGGTCTAGGTTGGTCGGGTGAGAACGAGTGCTGAGTGAATGTACTCGGGGTAAAATACTAGAATTAGGGTTTACTGTAGCAGTACTGTAGCATTAATGTAGCAGTACTGTAGCAGTCGACTGGTGGTTTCATCAGTCGACTGGTGCAGTCGACTGAGAGCGAACAGAGAGTTGGTATCGAGCCGTTGGGCTGCAATGGTCGAATTTCCATGAAGGGCAGTCGATTGCATGTTTTGGCAGTCGACTGGTAGGCGGGGTTTTCTAACTTGTGGCCTATATAACCAAGCATTGGAAGCTTGGTTAAGGTTGACAAAATAGAGGTGGTTAACCCCTATTAGTAGTCTACCAGTGCCCTAGCTTCTCAAGAGTCCTTGGTGAGAGTTTGTGGCGAGGTTTCTCCACCCACAAGGAGCTACACGAGCTAGCCGGAGGTTTTCCGGGGAGTCATCCACCGATGGATCGGGATCGTCCACCTTACGGGCAGCCGTGGAGTAGGAGCTTCATCTCCGAACCACGTTAAACAACGTGTAATTGGGCTTGTTTCTTGTTTATTGTTTTCTAGGGTTAGCTTTGCTTTTGTTTGTTAGTATTTTTGTTTCCGTTGTGCACTAACAAGCGTAGGAAGCGACAATTTGGGTGAGACACTATTCACCCCCCTCTAGCAAACGTCAAGGTCCCAACACTTTATTCATCAGCCTTTGATAGGTTGTTCCGACATTCTTCAATCCGAACGGCATGACGTTGTAGCAATAGGTTTCGTCGGCCATGATGAAACTGACTTTCTCTTGATCTTCTTGAGTGAGTGGCACTTGGTGGTAGCCCTGGTATGCGTCGAGCATGCATATTAATTCGCAGTTCGCTGTGGAGTCTACCAATTGGTCTATCCGAGGCAATGGATAGAAGTCCTTCGGGCATGTCTTATTTAAGTCGCGGAAGTCGATGCAGACCCGCCATTTATTACCTGGCTTAGAGACTAGTACCACATTAGCGAGCCAACTTGGGAATTGGACTTCTCATATATGACCTGCCTCTAGTAATTTCTCTATCTCCACCCGGATGATTAAATTCTGCTCCAGGCTGAAGTCTCTCTTCTTCTATTTAATCGGATGGGAGTCCGGTCGAACATGTAGCTCGTGTTAAGCCACATTTGGAGAAATGCAAGACAATTCATGCGTCGACCAGGCGAACACATCATAATTTCGTCTGAAGCAGGCGACCAATTCAGTTTTCTTCTCGCTTTCTAGATCTGCGGAGATAAAAGTCGTCGCCTTCGATCGATTTGGATGGATTTGGACCAACTCCTTTTCATCGTAGACCAAAGCAAGAGGCTTCACCATGAGCGTGGTGTCTTCACCAACTCCTTTTCACCTCTAAGCGTGGTGTCTTCCGGGTGGTTTGCACTTCCGTTCTGACCATCTCGACGTAGCAACGCCGAATGGCCAACTGATCGCCTCTGACCTTACCTACCTTGTCCCCCACCGGGAACTTGATTTTCTGGTAGAAAGTAGATATTACCGCTTGAAATTCATTTAGCGCCGGTCAACCCAGAATAACGTTGTAGGCTGATGGCGCATCCGCCATGATGAAATTGGTCATCTGTGTCCTCTTTAGTGGCTCTTCCCCAAGCGAGACGCCTAGGCGCAGTTGGCCGATCGACAATACTTCGTTGCTAGTGAACCCGTAGAGTGGAGTCATCATGGGCAGTAAATCACTTCATTCGATTTATAGCTGATCAAATGCTTTCTTAAAGATGATGTTCATAGAGCTTCCTATGTCAACAAAGGTACGATGAATAACATAATTAGCTATTACCGCTCGAATAATCAGGGCATCATCATGGGGTATCTCTACCCCCTCCAAATCCTTTGGACCGAAGCTAATCTCAGGTCCCTCGACCTTCTCCTTGCTACAGTCGACTGCGTGAGTTTCAAGCCACCGCATGTGCAACTTTCTCACTCGATTGGAATCTCCCGGTCGCCCCCTCCCCCGGCGATCATTCCTATTTCACCCCAAGTTGCGTTGCTCCTATTTTCTTCCTCTCGAGCTGAGTGGCATCTTCGTTTGGCTTGCTCCCGAACGAGACTTGGGTTGTTTCGTCATTGAGATTGATGGTGACGTGGTTCAACCGTTGCCTTTTTGTCTTCCCTTCACCCAGCTGATCGACGCCTATATCTCCGATCGGGCGACGACGATTGACGATACCATCTTCTTGGGGTCGGCTTTCTAGTTAGGTAGCAGTCCCATGTATTATGAGTTACCGACTGATGGAAGGAACAAAACATCGACGTCCATATTTTGCCCCTGGAGGCTTTTGGGCATCCAACCCCAACATGTTGGGCGACATGCGTCCTAGGCTCGTGTTGTGGTTGAGTTCCTCTCGATCGAGACACTTTAGGAGGCTAATGGATACTCGGTTGACGTTGTTCAGACGTCGTCGTTGGTTCGACGGGTGCCTCCTTTTTCCTGCTCGCCTGAGCTTCTTTTACGTTGATGTATTCATTGATCCTTTTTTGTAGATGGCCAAATTCCTTTGGCGGCTTCCGAATGAGTGACCGGAAAAATTCTCCTTCACTGAGCCCCTGAGTGAAAGAGTTTACCAATACATCTGAGGAGACCGCCGGGATGTCCATCGCCACCTAATTGAAGCATTGGATGTATGCCCTTAAGGCCTCTCGCGGCCCTTGCTTCAGTGAGAATAGATTCACGTGTTAGTTGGTCCTAGGAGCATCGTACCGGTTCCACTGTACAAAAATTTTGTATAAGTGTCGAACCTTTTCCTAAACAATTTGTGTTCTTTAGAAGTTAAATTAGGAATCGCAAATGGAACTTAACATTATTGATTCCAAATTTAACTTATCTATTCTTAATGGTTTAGACTTGGATCACAAGCGAAACTTAACACTATTGATCCAAATCAACCTATGTTATAAATTCAATTAAATATTAATTTCCAAAATTACCTTCCAGGTTAAACATGGCGAGGCACTAGGCCTTCTTAGATATGGGAGCAACCACCACTTCCTAGACAAAGCCTTTTAAGGAAAACTAATATTTAATTTACTTATATAACTAAAAGAACAATCGAATCACAAATTTGAAAAAAAAACAAAAGAAATACAAATTCGAATCAAATCTGAAAACTCTAGAATCATATGTCTCTTGTGTTTGGTATTTCCAAAAATAACTATACAAAGAAAACTAGTATGATGCGGAAAATAATTACTAGTTATACCTTTCTTTGTAAGCAAATAACCTCTTGATCTTCTACCGTATTCCTTTTCTTATCCCGGACGTTGTGTGGGCAACGATCTACCGAGATGAGAACCACCAAAGCTCCTTCTTCTCCTTGCAAGATTCGACCACCACAAGTACTCCAAGAATAGATGTGGTTCGGCCACCACCACCAAGCTCCAAGGGATGCTTCCTTTCTCTCCTTCTTCTCCAAGCTAGAATTCGGCCAACTTCAAGCTCCATGAGATTATAAGGTCCGGCCAATGAAGAAGAAAGAAAAGGAAGAAGGAAAAACAATAGGGTCGGCCACCACTAAGGAGGAAAAGAGAGGAAGAAAAATAGAATAGAGTCGTTACTTTAAAGGTACCTCTACCCTCTCTTTTATAATCCTTGGCCTTGGCAAATAAGGAAAGTTTAATAAAACTTTCTTATTTTCTTTGCCATGAAAAAAAAATAATTAATTGATAAAATCAATTTTCTTTTCTCTTATTGGCCACAAAGAATTCTCCATCGAGGAAAGTTTTTATTCACAAGAATTAAAACTTCCTAATTTATTTCCGAAAATTTTTAATAAAAATTTCTCTAATAATTTTTCCCTTCAAGGTGGATTATAAAAAGAAATTTTATAAATTAAAATATTTCTTTTAAACATGTGGATGATTTCCAAAAAAGAAAGTTATCTCTAAAATTAAAATCTCCTTTCAATCTACAAATAAGGAAAGATATTTATTCTTTTCTTAATCTTTTGTAGAAACTTATAAAACGAAATATTTAATTTTTAAACTCTCTTTTAAATCATGAACATGGTTACAAAAAAGGAAAGTTTTCTTAAAATTAAAATCCACCTTTCAATCTACAAATAAGGAAAGATTTCAAATCTTTTCTTAATCTTTTGTAGAAAGCTATAAAAGGAAAGATTTAAATTTTAAACTCTCTTTTAAAATCATGTTATCCACATAAGAAAAAATTTAAATAAAATCCCTTTTATATTATATGTGGTCGGCCACACCTAGCTTGGACTCCAAGCTAGGGCCGACCCCTAATCTTGACTCAATCCTTGGGTCTTGGCCGGCCCTAGCTTGGGTTCCAAGCTAGCTTGGCCGGCCACCAAAGAGTGGGTAAGAAGGTGGGTATAATTCTCTACATACAAGTGTTAAAATGTATACTAAAAGCCTAGCTTTTGGTATAAACATTTATCTAGAAATAAGAATCATATTGGTCAAATGTCTACATTTATGATAAATGTAGTTGTTCAATTAATATTGTAGATAACATGGTGTGTGGTGTCACACACAGAAAATCATGTTATCAGTACCTTATAAATTATAAACAGTAGCTCACGACCAAGATGGAAAGGTACAAACCATTGGAAGGTCATAGTGTAATTAGGTATTAGTTTATCTTAACTATATAATTACACTAGTACACTTAGAGTGTATTGAGTAGGACCATTATAGGTCGTTTCTTTTATACTGACTTTATAAAGGAACAAAGACCTCAGTTATTATGGAAGTGTGTGCTCTTAATCCCAATATAATAACAAGCACATATATTTGATATTTATTTCTTTAATTTATCAATGGGTGAGATTTAGTTCGATAAATCAATAAGCCCGATAAGTTGGGAAATGATATCACTTATAGTGTGTGTTGTTGATTATAGAAGGAAACTGTGTCCTAGTAATCTAGGTTGAGAATGTCCCCAAGAGGAGCTCATAAGCATTGTCATGTTAAACCCTGCAGGTGGACTTAGTCCGACATGACGATGAGGTTGAGTGGTACTACTCTTGGACTAAGATATTAATTAAATGAGTTGTCAGTAACTCACTTAATTAGTGGACATTCTACATCTTAAACACAGGGAGACTAACACACTCATAATAAGAAGGAGCCCAAAAATATAATTTGGGATTGGTGCGGTAGTTCAATAATAATTTTTTAGTGGAATGAATTATTATTGATGAAGTTAAGTTGTGTGTTCGGGGCGAACACGGGATGCTTAATTTCATCGGGAGACCAAAACCAATTCCTCCTCTCGGTCCCTATCGTAGCCTCTTGTATTTAGAGATTTATACCCACCACATACCCACCTTCTTACCCATCCTATAGGGGCCGGCCAAGCTAGCTTGGAGACCAAGCTAGGGCCGACCATGGTTTGGTTCATGGGTGAATTCATGTGGCCGACCCTAGCTTGAACTCAAGCTTAGGTGGCCGGCCCTATTAAAATAAAAAGGAATTTTAATTTTAATTTTTTTTTTCTTATGTGGATAACATGATTTAAAAGAGATTTTAAAAATTTAAATCTTTCCTTTTATAAGATTCTACAAAAGATTAAGAGAAGAGCTAAATCTCTTTCCTTATTTGTAGATTAAAAGGTTGATTTTAATTTTGGTAAAAACTTTCCTATTAATCATGTTTATTATTTAAAAGAAAGTTTAAAAATTAAAAATTCTCTTTTATTAGTTTCTACAAAAGATTAAGAAAAGATTTAATATCTTTCCTTATTTGTAGATTAAAAGAGATTTTAATTTTTAGAGATAACTTTCTTTTTATCCACATATTAAAAGAAAGATTTTAATTTATAAAATTTCCTTGTTATTAACCAATCATGAAGGGAAAAATTATTGGAGAAATTTTTTATAAATTTCCGGAAGCAAATAAGGAAGTTTTAATTTGTGTTTAAAATTTTATTTACTTGGAAATTTTATGGTGTGGCCGGCCATTGTAAATTGAAAAGAAAAATTGTTTTTAATTAAATAAATTTTCCTTTTCAATGGAAAAAGAATTAAGGAAGTTTTTATTAAATTTTCCTTATTTGTCAAGACCAAGGATTATAAAAGAGGGGGTAGAGAAGGCTTCATAGCGAACAACTCTATTCTATTTTCTCCCTCTTTTTCTTCCTTGGTGTGGCCGGCCATCCTCTCCTCCTCTCTTCTCTTTGATGGCCGAACCTCATCCTTCTTGTGGAGATTCATATGGTGGTCGGATCAAGTTTAGAGAAGAAGAAGAAGAAGGAGAGAAAGAAAGTTTTGTTTCTAGCATCCCTTGGAGCATGGTGGTGGTGGCCGAACCTCTTCATCCTAGGAGAAGTTTTGATGGCCGAAACTCGTAAGGAAGAAGAAGGTGCTTGGTGGTTCTCATCTCGGAAGATCGTTGCCCACACAACGTCCGAGGTTAGAAGAGGAATACGGTAGAAGATCAAGAGGTCTTTCTAAAAGGTATAACTAGTATTTTTCCTTTCCGCATCATACTAGTTATTTTTGGAAATAATACCAAATACAAGAGGCATGCGATTCTAGTATTTTGAATTTGTTTTCGATGTTGTGTTCTTTTGTTTTTTTTCTTTTCCTTGTGATTTGATTGTTCTTTTCGGTTAACCTAAAGTTATTTAAGGAAATTAAATATTAACTTTCCTTAAAAGACTTTGTCTAGTCGGTGGTGGTTGTTCCCATATCCAAGAAGGTCACGTGTCTCGCCACGTCAGTACTGGAAGCCAATTTTGGAAATTAATATTTAATGAAATTAATAACCTAGGTGATTTGGATCGAACGTGTTAAGTTCCGCAGGAGATCCGAGTCTAAACCTAAAAGAACAAATAGATTAAACTTTGGATCAAACGTGTTAAGTTCCGTAAGCGATCCAAGTTTAATTTAAAAGAACACATGGTAGCTAGGAAAAGGTTCAAACCTTTGTACAAAATTTTTGTGCAGTGGAACCATTAGGTTTTCCGAGTAGCAACCAACAATTGGTATCAGAGCTAGGGTTTTGCCTCTGTGTATTTGGTATTAGTTTAATTATTCACATGTCATACATAATTTAGGCAGGTTAATAGTAGGATGTGCTAACTTTGTGGATGCAGGATCCAACTACTATGGCTTATAGTTATTATGTGTGTGATTGGACCCTTGGACATGTCTAGGGCATTTTATTGTGTGTGCATGATTGTATTATAAAATACAGCAGGAGCTGTATTTAGTTTTATTAGGATTTTATTTTTTGATCTAGTTATATGTACATTCCTTTTATGGAATATAGGATCGATGGATGTAAATTTTATTTTATGTTTGATCTAGTTTACATGTACATTCCTTTGAGAAATATAGGATCGAAAAATGTAAAATTCTATTTATGTTGCGGATCGAATCTTGCAAGGCGTGGAACCTTTTGAGGATCAGAGGCGCAGCGGAACAAGGAGCAAGATGGATGCGACAACTAGACCCGGTGGCAGTGGCCAAAGATGGCAGCAGCTAGGGTTGGTGACACACGGAGGACAGCAATAGATAAAAGTCATAATAGTTGAAAATTAGTTTTTCTATTTATTGCTTTTTATGTTGTGTTGTGTGTGTTTGTTAGTATGCATGCTAAGTAGGCTAGCATAGTCAAAATTCCTCAATTTAAATAACTAAGTGGGAGAGGGATTTATTTTTAAATAAATTCCACGGTCTCCATTACTGGTTTATAAGTGATGCAACAAGCTTGCGCGTTGGCTCTGAGTGTCTTCCTCCATATCAGATGAGCTTGTTTGCGGATCACTAGCTTAAACTTCCATTTTGGATGACTATAGGAAGTTAATTAAGAGCGTGTGATCTTCCCCATCGGAAGGGACATAATCTTATTAACGGACTTAGTGTCAAGTAATGGTATACACTTAGGCACATCTAATAGTATCCTCCCCATCGGAGTCACTGCTATTATTTATGTGACCGAAGAAAACCAACTATTGATTTGTCAAATAAATAAGTTGACAAGATAATAAAATTAAAAACCCCTCTTACAAATGTTTGATTTTGTATACGTCCACACTATCGTGGCATACAAAATTCACGGTGTTTGAGGTAATTTGTCATAAAGATTTATTGACAAGATAATTAATGGGTAAACCCCTCCTCTTATAAATGTTTAATTTTGTATACGTCCACACTATCGTGGCATGCAAAATTCACGGTGTTTGAGGTGTTGGAGAATTTAAATAATATTGTTTGAGGAATCAATGTTATTTTAAATTCAAAAGTTTTGACCAAATATTTGATCAAAGAAAGATCAACTATTAATTTTATTCGTCATAAAGTAAAGTTGACGAGATAATAAAATTAATGGATAAAATCTTTTCTTTGATTTTGTATACGTCCACACTATCGTGGCATACAAAATTCATGGGGATTTTAAGGAATTGATCTTGACCAAATATTTTTATGATTCTTAGGATTTAAAATGTTTGTCAATTCCCTAGCTGTTATACTATAGAAAAGACTTAGTAGTCCCGATTGTAAAAATTGGAAATAGGACTTGGACATTAAGGTAGTCTGTCTTTTTAGAACTAAAGAACAATATAGGTGTATTCATTAGTTGAAACATGTTTAGTCGTGTTATCTACCAGAACCTGGAGTGTAGATACATATGCCATTAATCATGTTCGTAATTCATTGCAGGGTTCCAGGAAACCCGACAACTAAATGAAAATAAAAACACCGTCCACATTGGCACTGCTGTAAAAGTGGCAGCTGTTGCAGTGGGAGATGTTTATCCTTTAATAGGAATAAAATATGGATTATTAGAAATTGTCTTTACATACTAAGTTTAGAAAGAACCTGATTTTAGTTTCTAAACTATTATAGAATAGATATTGTGTCTATTTTGATAACAAAGCTGTTATCAAGAAAAATAGAGAAGTTTTGGTGGTCAGGACTCAAAAGAGATGTAGCTAAGTATGTAAGTACCTGCTTGACATGTCAGAGAGTCAAAGCAGAACACCAGAGACCAGGAGGAGTTCTTCAGCCTCTTCCAATACCAGAATGGAAATGGGAAGACATTTCAATGGACTTCATAACAGGTCTTCCAAGAACCACCAATGGATATGATGCGATATGGGTAATAGTAGACCGATTGACCAAGTCTGCTCACTTCCTAGCCATCAAGGTGTCCCACTCCATAGAGCAGTTGGCCCAACTATATGTTAAAGAGGTAGTCAGACTTCATGGAGTTCCTAAATCTATCGTCTCTGATAGAGATGGGCGTTTCACCTCACACTTTTGGGAGTGCGTTCAGAATGCACTAGGCACCAAACTCAAGTTCAGCACAGCTTTCCATCCACAGACTGATGGACAAACAGAGCGAGTGAATCAGATTTTAGAAGACATGCTCAGAGCTTATGCGCTAGATTTCAAAGGAAGTTGGTGCAAGTATTTGTGCTTAGCTGAATTCGCTTACAACAATAGCTATCAGGCCACCATCAAGATGGCACCTTATGAAGCACTATATGGCAGGAAATGCAGATCACCCATATGCTGGCAAGAAGCAGGAGAGAGAAAAGAGATGGAAGCAGAGCTGGGCATTCAGACAGAGGTGATAGACGAGACTACTCAAGCAGTCCAGAAAATCAGACAGAGAATTGAGACTGCCCAGAGCAGACAGAAGAGTTATGCTGACACGCGTCGTAGGCCATTGGAATTCCAAGTAGGAGATTCGGTTTTCCTCAAGGTCGCTCCTATGAAGGGAGTGATGAGATTTGGCCAGAAAGACAAATTAAGTCCTCGCTACGTAGGACCTTACCTGATCATAGAGAGGATTGGGAAAGTAGCTTATAAGCTAGACTTACCACAAGACATGTCAGCAATACACAATGTATTTCATGTCTCTATGCTAAAGAAGTGTCTTCACGACCCGAGCCAAGTGATTCAGCCTCAGTCAGTGCAGATCCAAGAGGATCTCAGCTATGAGAGCAGACCTACACGGATAGTGGATAGAGCAGTTAAGAGACTAAGAAATAAAGAAGTACTACTAGTGAAGGTCATATGGCAGAACCAGAAGCACGAGGAAGTCACTTGGGAGCGGGAGGACAGCATGAGATAGAAGTATCCAGAGCTATTTTAAGTTCGAGGACGAACTTTTTATAAGGTATGGGGGATTGTAACGACCCAATTTTCCCTATACAAGTTCTAAAAGTCCATAAAAATATTTGAAAATACTTTTAAAATATTCTTGAGATTTTTAGGAATTTTTAGAGTATTTTTACGTAATTTTTGGAGGTCGTTTGGTAGGGTTACAAAAAGAAAAGAAGTTGTGACAAAAATCGTTGAAGGTGAGACTCGAACCCAAGACCTCCGGCCGAACCCGACCTAATCGGACGCAGCCAACCAACTGGGCTACGCGTGGTTTGTTAATAAGTATGAAGCGGATATATATGAGTCATAGTAAAGGGCAAAGTTAAACCTAGGTTATAAAAGGGATAAGTTAAGGGGAGAAGGGGAGTATTCCCGTAACCTAATCTCGTGATCCCTTCCTCTCTCGCGGCGCCGACTTCCTCTCGGGCGAAATTGCAGCCGCTGCTCGGGCTTCGCCTCTGGCGGTTGGACAAGGACACTGCCGTGAGCTCCTCTTGGACCCGAGCTTCTCTCGTCGAAGGGAGCACGCGGACACAAAGGAACGCCGAGATTTGAAGCGAGCCGAAACCCTAGAGGCCTCTCCTCCGATTGTAAGTTCAAGGAAGCAAGTAAGTACTACTCTCACCTGTGGTAGGAGTTGCTTCGTTTGGTATGGTTGCTTTCGGATTTTCGCTTGTCGTGTAGAATTGTAAGCTCGGTTTTGTTTCCTTTCCATGCCCTGTTCATAGCCGAACAACATCCTTTAACATTAGGGTTTGTAGATTTCGGTTTTAAGCCTAAGTATAGCATGATTTGAGCTTGCGGGGTTGAAGTGGGTGGATTTTTGGTGCCATCCGAGTGCTGCCGAGACCTGCACAGGAAGCCTTGATACCTGCCGTGACCTGCACATGAAGTTTGGGTTTATGCCGTGACCTGCATAGGGAACTCCAAGTATCATCTAGGCTAATTGAGCAAGTAGAATGGTTTAGTGCTAATTAGAATTGTATGCATTTTATTCTTGAGCGTATGTTGTTCATGAACCTCTTTGCTTTAGGGTCATGTTGTACATACTTAAGTTTGATAAGTAAATATTTTGGACAGCATGCTTATAAAACCTGAGTCGCATTCCTTTGCTTCCATTATAGCATGATGAGAATTTCTAAGTAGCATCCTATACTTGTCCTTACAGCATACTTAGAAGGCCAAGAAATTAGTTTCCTTTACGCTTCGTTTATAGCATGTTTAAGAAGTTTAAAGTAGCATGTTACCTTATTTTGTATAGCATGTTTAAAGGCCTTAAAGTAGTGTTCTTTGTCATGTTTTAATAGCAGGTTTAGAAGCCCTTAAAGTAGCATTCCATGCTCTGTTTCTACAGCATGATAGAAAGTGTAGAGTTACATATATTGCTTTTATTACAGCATACTTAGAAAGCCCAAAGTTAGCTTCCTTTTGCTTTATTTATAGCATGATTAGAATCATTCCATACTTGATTTTACAGCATGTTTAGAAGCACTAAAATAGCATCCTTTGCCATGTTTTCACCGTATGATTCAAAGGCTTTAAATTGCTTTCTTTAGTTTAGCTTATAGCATGATCAGTAAGCTTTAAGTTACTTGTTTTATTCTGTTATATAGCATGGTTAGTTGATTATACACCCATACTTGTTAAGTATATTTAAAGGACTCCCACAATCTTTAATAAAAGATAATAAGGAAGATAAAAGAATAAGAAAGATAACAAGTAAGTCAAGCAAGAGGCTAGTACCCGACATCCAAGAGCTTGTCGTTAAACAAATCCAGGTGACCATTTCCGAGGTCTTGGCCCTGGTAGACCGAGGTCTGCTCTTTTAGGATTGGTGGCTCGCAACCCCAACCTATTAGGGAACGCGCATGAGATGGTACTAAGCCTGGGCCCAAAGAAAAGAAAACCAAAAGAAAGAAAGAAAGAAGAAGAAAGTAAAAGATAGAAATTAAAAGATTAATTTCTATTACAAGGATATAAGAAAATATAATAAGTTTTATGCTTAGAATAAATAAAAAGTTAGTTTCTTTAATTCTAAGCTTACAGTGTTCATTTCTTATTATCCTGTTAGATAGTGAGCATGTTTAGTATTCAGTTTCATTTTCTGTATACCATGAGATTTGCTTTAGCATTTCAGTTTCAGATTATTGCATTACATTTATGCATTTCGAGTTTTGTGAGATAGATTAGTACTTACTAAGCGTTTCGCTTATAGATCTTTTCTTTCCTCCTACCGCAGATAAAGGAAAAGCTAAGATATGAAGGGAGACGACAGGATGGTGGTGGTGATGAAGGTGTGTGATGACTGCGACTATGGAGAGATCCAGAGAGTGTTATCAAACTTGCAGGACCTATTTGATTAGAGTTTATGTTTTAGTTCTTTCCTTTAACACTATTATGAAGTTTGTGAGATTGTAGTTGAGTTTATTTCCGCATATGCATTTAGTCACTTTAATTATTTGTGGAGTGAAATAGTTGGTTGTCTTTACTGTTGTTTTATAACTGCGTGGTTGTGAAAAATGAGTTCCAGCCGCCTGTGGCTGCATATATATATCTTGTGTATTATAGATTTGGTCACCGGTACAGGGGAGATTCTGCTGAAAATTTTTGGTAAGGAATTCCTCTGAACCGTGATAAATCTAACTGACTCTAATAATAGCGTCAGTGACACTAGATAGAGAGTTGTAGTTAGGTAACATTCGCCCTTAGAGAGTAGAAGTAAGAAGGGTGGGTTGCTACAAAAGTATCAAGATACTACGGTGAGATCGTAGTGGCAAGTACCTCTTGGGAGAATTTAGGAGTCACTTATCAGAAGTAGGGATTCAATCCCAACTAACTGCACCTGGTACACCCCAACAGAATGGTGTAGAAAAAGGAAGGTATATGACTCTTATGGAAATAAGTAGATTGATGATGAGTTATTACCAAATTCATTTTAAGGATATACTCTGGAAACGGAAGTGAATATAGTACCTTCCAAAGTCAGAACTCTCTACTCATATAGAATTGCTGAATAAGCGTAAGCCTATTTTGAAGCATATACGGATTCGGATAGTCCAGCACATATGCTGAAGAGAGATAATGATAAGTTGGACAGGAATTCACTTGTTTGTGAGTTATCCTAGAGAAATGAAAGTAGGATTATAGTCTTAAAAATCATAAGGTTATTGTTAGCATCAATGACCGATTTTTAGAAAAGGACTATGTAATAAATCACGTGCCCATAAGTAAATTTGTTCTTAAGGAAATAATGAAGGACATGTCTAACCTAGTACCAACTGTACAAGATGAAATATCACAAGAAACTGCAACACGTATCACAATGATACACAATTGCATAAAGTGCCTCGTCGTAGTGGGAGTGTTGTTAGGCAACCTAAAAAGATTCATGTTTTGGGAGAGTTTTTGGACTCGATCCCTGGAGGACATGAACTTGATCTCTGGACATATGACGAAGCACTCCAAGATAAAGATGCAGCATCTTGGCAAAGAGTAATGAATAACAGAATTAGAATATATGTATTCTAATAAAATTTGGAAGCTTGTAGAACCACCAAATGGTGTAAAAGCCTTTGGGTATAAAAAGGTCTATAATAGGAAAAGAGGGATAGACAGGAAGGTAGAAACTTTCAAAGCAAGGCTTGATGAAAAAGGAAACTTTTTCATTGTAGCCATGCTTAAATCTATCTGGATTCTTTTATCTATTTGGCAAGTGGATGTCAAGACAGAATTCCTTAATGGAAGTCTTGAAGAAAGCATCCATATAAAGGAACCAGAAGGGTTCATTGCAAAGGGCTAAGAGCATCTTGTGTGCAAGCTCAATCAGTCTATGGACTGAGACAAAGCTTCAAAGGTCTTGGAACATCCGGTTTATCAAAGTTATCCAGACCTATGGATTTATTTAGTAACCGGATAAGTCTTGTGTATACAAAAGGTGTGATGGAAACGTGGTGGTATTTCTTGTACTATACGTAGATTACATTTTTGATAGTTGGAAACAATATCAAGGTGTTATCGGAAGTAAGTGTATGGTTGTCCAAGCAATTCGTTATAAAGGACTTAGGAAAATAAGCACATATTCTTGGGAACAAGGTTCGCAAGAAAAGAATGTTGTGCTTATCTCAAGCTTTATATAACAAGCTCGTTTTATCATGCAAAACTCCAAGAAAGGTTTTCTACCTTTTAAGCATGTAGTGTCTTTATCTAAAGAGATGTCTCCGATGACATCAAAGGAGATTAAGGGCATGTAGGCAGTTTTTTATGCTTCGAAAGTTAGACAGTCTAATGTATGCTATACACGAGATCAGAAATCTGTTTTACCAAGGGCATAGTTAATAGATATCAAAGTAACCCTAGACAAGGACATTGGACTGCAGGAAAGCATATATTAAAGTACCTTAGAGACACTAGAGATTATATGCTAGCTTACAAGGCAGTTATTTGGTCCCTGTGAGTTGCACGAATTTTGACTTCCAATCAGATAGGGACAATAATAAGTCAACCTCGAGGTTTTGTGTTTACTTTAGGAGGAAAAGTCATAACTATGGAAGAGTGATAAGCATAGGTGTTTTTCTGGACTCCACCATAGAAGCTGAGTATATGGCAAGCCTCTGAGGTAGCCATAAAAGCTAAATGACTCAATAACCTCAAGATGGACTTAGATATGATTTCTGGTTTGTCCAAAGATTATTACAATTCATTGTAATAATAGTGGTGCAGTAGCAAACTCGAAGAAACCATAAGTCTATAAGGCAAGTAAACGCAATAGAGCGCAAGTACCACCCAATACGAGAAATCGTATAAACGAGAAGAAGTTGTTGTTGCCTAGATTGCATCAAGTGATAACCTAGAAGATTCTTTCACTAAAGCCCTTAAGGCAAGAGCTTTTGATGGGTATGTTGAAGGTTTGGGAATCAGATGTATGGTAGCAGTTATGACAGCTTAGTCTTTTAGTATAAGTGGGAGATTGTTAGAATGTATACTAAAAGCCTAGCTTTTGGTATAAACATTTATCTAGAAATAAGAATCACATTGGTCAAATATCTACATTTATGATAAATGTAGTTGTTCAATTAATATTGTAGATAATATGGTGTGTGGTGTCACACACAGAAGATCATGTTATCAGTACCTTATAAATTATAAACAGTAGCTCACGACCAAGATGGAAAGGAACAAACCATTGGAAGGTCGTAGTGTAATTAGGTATTAGTTTATCTTAACTATATAACTACACTAGTACACTTAGAGTATATTGAGTAGGACCATTAGAGGTCGTTTCTTTTATACTGACTTTATAAAGGAACAAAGACCTCAGTTATTATAGAAGTGTGTGCTCTTAATCCCAATATAATAACAAGCACATATATTTGCTATTTATTTCTTTAATTTATCAATGGGTGAGATTTAGTTCGATAAATCAATAAGCCCGATAAGTTGGGAAATGATATCACTTATAGTATGTGTTCTTGATTATAGAAGGAAACTATGTCCTAATAATCTAGGTTCAGAATGTCCCCAAGAGGAGCTCATAAGGATTGTCATGTTAAACCCTGTAGGTGGACTTAGTCCGACATGACGATGAGGTTGAGTGGTACTACTCTTGGACTAAGATATTAATTAAATGAGTTGTCAGTAACTCACTTAATTAGTGGACATTCGACATCTTAAACACAGGGAGACTAACACACTCATAATAAGAAGGAGCCCAAAAATGTAATTTGGGATTGGTGCGGTAGTTCAATAATAATTCTTTAGTGGAATGAATTATTATTGATGAAGTTAAGTTGTGTGTTCGGGGCGAACACGGGATACTTAATTTCATCGGGAGACCAAAACCAATTCCTCTTCTCGGTCCCTATCGTAGCCTCTTGTATATAGAGATTTATACCCACCACATACTCACCTTCTTACCCATCCTATAGGGGCCGGCCAAGCTAGCTTGGAGACCAAGCTAGGGCCGGCCATGGTTTGGTTCATGGGTGAATTCATGTGGCCGACCCTAGCTTGAACTCAAGCTTAGGTTGCCGGCCCTATTAAAATAAAAAGGAATTTTAATTTTAAAAATTTTTTTTCTTATGTGGATAACATGATTTAAAAGAGAGTTTAAAAATTTAAATCTTTCCTTTTATAAGATTCTACAAAAGATTAAGAGAAGAGCTAAATCTCTTTCCTTATTTATAGATTAAAAGGTTGATTTTAATTTTGGTAAAAACTTTCCTATTAATCATGTTTATTATTTAAAAGAAAGTTTAAAAAATAAAAATTCTCTTTTATTAGTTTCTACAAAAGATTAAGAAAAGATTTAATATCTTTCCTTATTTGTAGATTAAAAGATATTTTAATTTTTAGAGATAACTTTATTTTTATCCACATATTAAAAGAAAGATTTTAATTTATAAAATTTCCTTTTTATTAATCAATCATGAAGGGAAAAATTATTGGAGAAATTTTTTATAAATTAACTACAACAAAAACCCTCATAGACATCGGTGGAACAACAACAGTTTTAAGTAAAAACCGATGTCTTTGAGTATTTTACACCGATTTTTTCCAAAATCGGTGTCTATGAGTGCAGATTTTCGCTCATAGACATCGATTTTTTAGGCGATGTCTATGAGCGCCTTTTTTTCGTTAATAGACTCCGATTTTTACAGCGGTTTTTAAAATCTGATGTCTATGATTAAATAAAATAATTTAATTTTTCCACCCATACTTAGCCGAAATTTACAACACTTCATTCTTCCCTCCAAACCTAAACCTATGTCGCACCGTCCACCCATACTTAGCCCTAAACCTATATCGTCGCTACGACACCACCACTTTCCTCCGGCCATCTCTCTCAACCCCTCATCTCCCTCTTCTCCTTCTAGCGTACCTGCCTCTCCCGATCAGGATCAAAACCACCTGCTCCGGTCCTAAGCAAAACTGCAGCATAAATGATAGATGCAATTCCCCCCTTCGAAGAGCACACCGGCCTTCCCGTCGGTGACCCTCTGCACGATCCCACTGTACATGTGGAAAGGGTTCTTTGGGGATCACGATCATCCCAGGCAGGAAAAGGGGAAGCTCGGGGAGCTTCGGTTTTGCCCGCGCCAGCAACACCGCGATGCTCTCCTCGCCGCCTGCCCTTGCCTTTGCCTCGGAAGGAGAGGGGTTCTGCTGGATGAAGTCTTTGAGGCCCTTTTCGCCGCCTGGGAAGATTGAGGGTGAAGATTGAGGCCCTGTGGAAATGTGAAAACCCTAATCCCCTCCTTACATCTACACTCTTACCTATTGCAGTTCTTTGATCTGATGTTGGTTTTGTTTGCCTTTTCACTATTGTGGTCGTCGTTGGGAGATTTGAGTGGATCAGTTGATATGTGTAGGGTTTACTCGATTGATTTGTTTTCTTTGCAAATCTACGCCCGTAGATCGGTTTGGTTCCTGCCTTTTAGTGGCTGTCTGCGAGACCACCTTCGAACTCTGATTATATCAATCTCCTGGGTCTACAAAATCTGCACTCTGCCAAAATCGAACCTTTCCTCTCTGAGATACCATCGTTGTACCAATCTCTGGGTTCTACACTTTCAATTTGTTAGGAGGAGGCAACAAATCGCAAACAGAGTCGAAGAGAAATGAGAGGAGGGTTACTGAAAATCGAGCCTAAGGAGCTCAAGTTCGTCTGTAAGTCTACATTTCCCTTTTCTCCTCCTCGATCAATCGATCCATGTTTTATGTGTTTTTCGTGGTTTGCTTTCTTTCTGGACGGTGTGAGGTTGGAGTCGTGTATGATCTTAAACTTGCTTAATGGTTCGCATTTGGTCTTCGAAAGTCCTACTTTTTTTATGATCATGCATGATGGTTGTGGATTGTTTTGTTTGGCTTCTTGGGTGGACTGTTTGATCGCAAGGAATTCAGTTAGTTTTCTAACAATTTTTTTGTTGGTTGTGGATCGAGCAGTTGAGTTGAAGAAGCAGAGCTCGTGTTCCCTGGAGCTAATTAACAAGACAGATCAGTACCTTGCCTTTAAGGTATTTCTTTTCTCCTTTTTATTGCATTATTACTTACATCTGTGTCATTTATTGATTTAAGTTACTGGTTTGATCAAATCTGGATTTCTTATATAGTTGTTTGGATTTTGTAATCTAACTAATCAAGCTACCTGTCATTGCTTGAAGCTTTCTGACAATCAGGCACAAAAGATGTTTGGCAACAGATGGATAGAGATTGCAAAGGTTGTATCAGGAAGGTATTTCAACCAAACTTCTTTATTTAGTATTTACTAATAAGCCATCCGCTATGATGGGTGGACAGGTTGTATAAATATGATTTGTATTTGCTTTACAACAGAACAGATAACGCTGTAAAGAACCGCTTCTCCACCCTCTGCAAGAAAAGGGCAAAATTTGAGGCTTCATCCAAGGAGAATAGTGTTCCATCTTTGGACCCAAGCAATAAGAGGGTTCTTGTTGAAGAACCATCTATAGCAATACTAATAGGGGAACCATCGACATCAAATAAGCAGATGGGGTAGATGAATTCACTGAGAACTAAACCACCAAGAAAAAGTTTAATTATTTATTTTTCTTATTAGTATTCCATTTGCAAGATAGGTATCACATCTCTCCTCTCAAAGAGACAATTGAAGCACATAGGAGATCTCTTGGGGAACATGGTCCAGCTCAACATCTGCAAAGGCCACCTCTATTAGAAGTTCAAAACTTTGGCACAGTTAATCAGTCATCAGGTAATATGAGAGGCTATACATATGATGGTAAACCACTATCAATTTGGTTTATCTTCTTTTTGTGAAAATATTTGTTGATGCCTTCTACTTCCCCCTAAGCCCTCGCCTTTTCCTAATGACTAAGCAGCTTCCAATAAGGTTAGTCAAGCAACTTTCCTTGGGAGAGATGACCCAAAACTAACTGCCTTGTTGCAACAAGTTGAATTGCTGACTACCCTTTCCAAGAAGGTTAATGCAGAAAATACCAACCAAAGTCTTGATGAGGCTTGGAAGGTGCTAATTTTGTCAGCGCAAATGATTTATATTCAATTTGCTTGAAATGTTAACCTAACTTCTATTTCATTGGTGTTGTGAATCTTTGGAAACTTTGAACCATTAGGAGCTTCAAGAGTACTTGATTCAAACTGAAGACAGTGGGCTACTAAGAAAAAGAATTGCTAATTTTGTAATCAGGTAACTAATCAAGCTACCTGTCATTGCTTGAAGCTTCAAGAGTATTTTTCTCTTGTAAATATTCAATGTTTCATGACCTCACATTGATGGTTCTAATTGGAGTGGATCATAGTTCCTGTAATTTGATTCAACATATGCTAGTTCCATGTCTCGTTTATGCATGAGTGACTGGTTTCACTCATTTGGTTTATGTTAGCTACATCTATCTTGTTTGGTTCAGTCTTGATCAGTTCCTAATCGTTTCTTCCATAAGTAATCTCATGAATTTATGCATACCAGTGCATTTCAACTCTATGTTAGGGTTTTGATTTACTGGAACCACATTTCAACTCTAAATTAAACTTACCTTTTTTCAACTCAAGAAATTCTATAGCCTCATGTGCCTGGTTGGTAACTTGTGTTTACTGTCATATGTTGATGAATGGCCTAAAAACCACTTCTATTTCTACCTTGAGATATGCTGATAGTTTGTTGGGTTTTGATCAGGTTGTTGAAGTACCAAATGTCAGTTGGGATGATATTGGTGGGCTGGAAAATGTCAAGAGGGAACTGCAAGAGGCATTTGAAGGTGAAAAGTGGTGAGATTAGGGAAATGAAAGGTGCAAGAAGAATGGAGCAGTATAGCAAGTTGAACAGATTCTGATTCTCATAATTTAATGCCCCCATCGGGTTTGCCTCTACCGGCCTCTCGAACGACGAGATCCGTCTGGAGGATGAGAGCCCTCTCATTGCCGAGGACAACGGCACCCCCATTAACGGCATGGCGGAGTATGAGAGGCCGAAGAAGGTTTTGATTTTGATGAGTGATACTGATGGTGGGCATCGCGCGTCGACGGAGGCCATCAGGGCTGCCTTCAACCAGGAATTCGGCGATGAGTACCAGGTGAATTAGAAATTTAATTAGTGGTCTTGTCTCCAAGTGTTCCAGAAAGTAGCTTTTTCCCCTCGCTCTATGGATCAAAATCTTGTGCTAGTGTAGGTCTTTGTGACTGACTTGTGGACGGAGCATACGCCCTGGCCATTTAATCAATTATCGAGAAGCTACAATTTTTTGGTAAAGCATGGTGCTTTGTGGAAAATGACGTACTATGGTACCGCACCTCGCTTGGTGCACCAACCACATTTTGCTGCAACTTCAACGTTTATTGCTCGGTTAGAATGTTTCCTTGTTTTTATCTTTCCGACACCTTGTTTTTATTCTTTTTCAACATTAAAATAGTGTTGGATAACTTCTAGATGTGTGTGTTGGGAAAATTGGTTATTGTTATGAATTAGTATCAATGTTCCTTAAATAGTTTAGCTGTAAGTTTATCTTTCACTTTGGCTTAAAATGATGAATTCCAATATTATCTTATCCTCAATCTCTTTCTTTGTGTTGACTAACATGAGTTCTTATCCATATTGCAGAGAGAAGTGAAAATATTCTACTTGTTGACCTTCTCTCTGATTGTTTCACACAAACCTGAGAATAAATAGTTTGATGCGGTTTTTGACTACTGAAAATGGATATACCCTTTAATTCAATGAGAAATGTTGGATCAGAGTGAATCATCAACTTATATTTGTAGTTAAGATCTTCTCAGAGACATTTTTTAGTCTGTTTATCTCTATTATTTGGCACAATCAAAAGCCACAGTCACTAAACACTAGGAAGAACTGTGTGCCTTGGTCAGTGATGGTGCAAAAAAGAGGATCATTATCATTATCATGCCTAGTAATTTCAATTAAAGTCCATGCTGCTTTTATCTTAGGCGTATGAGGTAATCAGTGAAATTATATGGAAGTGGTTTTTTTCAATTAAAGTACTAGAACTATAGACTTGTCCTCTACTCATTTTACTTTCTTAATTTGAGAGCAAATCAAGAGAACCCTATTTAAATTTAAATAGATATCTCATTTCATCATCGAGTGGATAGATGCATAAATCTTTATGGTATTTTGCAGGTAAAGATCACTTGCATGTTTCTCAGTTTGGTGGAGAATAAGGTAAACCTTTCCATTAAAGGATCCAGAAAATTATTTTTTACTTACTGGGGTACTCCTCAATTTTCATCAGTACAACATGAATGTATTCCACAAGCTATTCTGGGAATGGATGTTATTTGTCAAGCAAAGTCTGGAATGGGTAAAACGACGATTTTTGTACTTTCTACTCTTCAGTAAATTGAGTCAACAGCAGGCCAAGTTGCTGCACTTGTGATGTGTCATACAAGAGAATTGGCCTTCCAGGTTTGACTTTATTTTTAAAGAATGATTTATGTTGATTTTGGTGGTTCTAGAATTTTGATTCATATTTATATTTGTGCAGATTTGCCATGAGTTTGAGCGATTCAGCATGTACTTACCAGACATCAAGATTGCTTATTGTAAACAGTACTTGTTGTCCAGTAACTTATCTTTGAACTATTAATATTATATCGTGATATAGGTTTTACATCAGAAACCAAAGAAGACACTGAAGGAGATAACCAAAGATTTATGCCCAGTTGAGACCACTTATAAATATTCAAAGTTTCAGTCATTTAGATTGTCAGTAACGAACTGTTTTTTTTGTTTGATTTGGTTTTCAGGTTCTTAGCATACAACAGTTATACAGAATCAGTACTATGTACTGGGATGACAAGTATGGCACGCAGAGTGTTACATCAGAGGTCTGATTTCACTTAGATATGTTCTTAAGTTGCATTCTGTTTATATATATATATATATATATATATATATATATATATATATATATATATATATATATATATATCACATGCATAATTTCCATATTCACAATGGAATAGCTAAGTGTGGTACCAACTAAGTTTGTGTGGGGACAAAATAGAGAGCAATTAAGGCACCAAGACGGGGCCAGTCTAGTGACGCAATAATGGTGCGTTTCTAGCATCTAGTAATATTCTTGTTGACATAACCAACTGATGGAAGACAATTGGGAATAAATATATTGGCCTATACCAAGTCTTCCATCTCATAGCTTGCCTTTGGGACAAATGGTATCAACCTTATTTTGCAATGACTTCAAACTGTTCTGTTGCACTTTTAGGTCTTTCCATGTAATGACGTAGAGTTTTTTTTTTCCTTTTCAATTTTATAGATCATTTCAAGTATGAGACTTGTGATGGCCGAGGGCTCAAATAATTCTTCCAATAATTCTTTCTTGTTAGATGATGATTCCAGGTAGGCCTTAAACTTTTTCTTCCTCTGTTCTACATATTAGTTACTATAAATTAGATTTACATTCTCCTTTGATGTAGCATTCCATTTTTGGCCGATGATATCTCAAAGTCAATGACAGAAATAGATATAGCAGATATTGATCCACCGCCTTTCCTTTGCCAGAGTTCGGGCTTTGCATTTTTGGCACAATGAAAGTAGCAAATGTTACCCTCCTGTTTATCCACTGCTAATCCCCCTGTGCATGTGCATAAATTTCTGCCTTCCATCCTGTCCATATCATCAAGTAAACAGGGTAGTATTATAGCAGATATAATATCATTCTTTTATGATATGATCTACACATGCACCTTATAAACAATATACAATAAGCAATGATGATATATGGTGAATTTACTTCTTTACTTATTTCTTGTTTTACTTTATGTATTATTGAGCATCCTCATCCATATATTATAGGCCTTGGAAATTATATACAGTTATATATTGACCATAATATTAGTAATTTGATTATCAAGTTGATCTCATAGTTCTGTTGGTTCTAAAGGAAATTTATTCTTTGTCACTTTTTATACGTACAAGAGTTTTGGATTGTTTAGGGGAGAGAATTACAAGTCAGAAAAGCTCAAGTTCTTTAGTGGATATATACAGTTGTTTGTTTCACCTTTCTTGATCTCAATGCACACCAATCCCTTAGTTTAGGGAGGTAGTACATTTTGTTGAGTTGTTGTTACAAATTAATCCCTTATTTATGTGATAATTGATGAATGCTTCTTTTTTTAAGCATTTCAGTTAGTCATCTTGTTACCTGGTGCCCTTACTGCTTTTTCAACTATGATTTTTGGTCTTGGTTTACTAATATATTATTTATGTATTTTTACAGTTTACAAATCTCAAGTACTCTAGAGTTGAAATTGATGAAGTGCGGATCGAGTGAGCTGAATGCATGCTAGATTACATTTGAAGTGCGGTTCTACCTTGATGTGTTGTTAAAAGAATGTTCTACCTTGATTTTGATATCTATTAGCTAGCTTTTGATGTAAAAAGAATGTTTGGGTATTTTATGGATACTGTTGTAAGAAGATTATTTATATAATTTGTGAATATTTGTGTATTTTATGGATATTGTTGAATGAAGAATATTTGTATAATTTGTGAATATTTATGTTTTTTTTATTATTGTCAGTTTTTCATTGTTTCGGAAATCAAATTGTTAAAAAATATCCATATTACATCGGTTTTCCACCGCTGCAAAACCGGTGTTATTAATTAATATTACATCGGTCATTTACCGCTGCCAAAACTGGTGTTATTAACATACAATATTACATCGGTTTTACACCGTTGATGAAACGGTGTCGTTAAATGATACTACACCGGTTAATAACCGATTCGAGACCGGTGTCGTTAAGTGATACTACACCGGTTTTAAACCGATGTCTAAAATGGCAGACCTTTTACATCGGCTTCATAGACATCGGTCGAAATGAAATAGACACCGGTAGAAAACCGATGTCTATGAGGGTTTTTGTTGTAGTGTTTTCCGGAAGCAAATAAGGAAGTTTTAATTTGTGTTTAAAATTTTATTTGCTTGGAAATTTTATGGTGTGGCCGGCCATTGTAAATTGAAAAGAAAAATTATTTTTAATTAAATAAATTTTCCTTTTCAATGGCAAAAGAATTAAGGAAGTTTTTATTAAATTTTCCTTATTTGCCAAGACCAATGATTATAAAAGAGGGGGTAGAGAAGGCTTCATGGCGAACAACTCTATTCTATTTTCTCCCTCTTTTTCTTCCTTGGTGTGGCCGGCCATCCTCTCCTCCTCTCTTCTCTTTGATGGCCGAACCTCATCCTTCTTGTGGAGATTCATATGGTGGCCGGATCAAGTTTAGAGAAGAAGAAGAAGAAGGAGAGAAAGAAAATTTTGTTTCTAGCATCCCTTGGAGTATGGTGGTGGTGGCCGAACCTCTTCATCCTAGGAGAAGTTTTGATGGCCGAAACTCGTAAGGAAGAAGAAGGTGCTTGGTGGTTCTCATCTCGGAAGATCGTTGCCCACACAATGTCCGAGGTTAGAAGAGGAATACGGTAGAAGATCAAGAGGTCTTTCTAAAAGGTATAACTAGTATTTTTCCTTTCCGCATCATACTAGTTATTTTTGGAAATAATATCAAATACAAGAGGCATGCAATTCTAGTATTTCGAATTTGTTTTCGATGTTGTGTTCTTTTGTTTTTTTTTCTTTTCCTTGTGATTTGATTGTTCTTTTCGGTTGACCTAAAGTTATTTAAGGAAATTAAATATTAACTTTCCTTAAAAGGCTTTGTTTAGTCGGTGGTGGTTGTTCCCATATCCAAGAAGGCCATGTGCCTCGCCACGTCAGTACTGGAAGCCAATTTTGGAAATTAATATTTAATGAAATTAATAACCTAGGTGATTTGGATCGAACGTGTTAAGTTCCTCAGGAGATCCGAGTCTAAACCTAAAAGAACAAATAGATTAAACTTTGGACAAACGTGTTAAGTTCCACAGGCGATCCAAGTTTAATTTTAAAGAACACATGGTAGCTAGGAAAAAGTTCAGACCTTTGTACAAAATTTTTGTACAGTGGAACCATTAGGTTTTCCGAGTAGCAACAAGAGGCTACGATAGGGACCAAGAGGAGGAATTGGTTTTGGTCTCCCGATGAAAATAAGCTTCCCGTGTTCGCCCCGAACACACAACTTAATTTCATCAATAATAATTCATACCACTAAAGAATTATTATTAAACTACCGCACCAATCCCAAATTACATTTTGGGCTCCTTTTTATTATGAGTGTGTTAGTCTCCCTGTGTTTAAGATTTCGAATGTCCACTAATTAAATGAGTTACTGACAACTCACTTAATTAATATATTAGTCCAAGAGTAGTACCACTCAACCTCATCGTCATATCGGACTAAGTCCACCTGCAGGGTTTAACATGACAATCCTTATGAACTCCTCTTGGGGTCATTCTCAACCTAGATTATTAGGACACAATTTCCTTCTATAATCAACAACACACACTATAAGTAATATCATTTCCCAACTTATCGGGCTTATTGATTTATCGAGCTAAATCTCACTCATTGATAAGTCAAAGAAATAAATACTAAATATATGTGTTTGTTATTATATTAGGATTAAGAGCACACACTTCCATAATAACTAAGGTCTAGTTCTTTTATCAAGTCAGTATAAAAAGAACTTACCTAAAATGGTCCTACTCAATACACTTAGAGTGTACTAGTGTAATTTATTAGTCAAGATAAACTAATCCCTAATCACACTACGACTTTATCGATGGTTTATTCCTTTCCATCTTAGTCGTGAGCAACTGTTTATAATTTATAAAGAACTGATAACATGATCTTCTGTGCGTGACACCACACACCATGTTATCTATGATATAAATTAATTGAACAACTACACTTAACATAAATGTAGATATTTTTGACCAATGTGATTCTTTATTTCAAAATAAATATTTACAAAAGCTAGGCTTTTAGTATACATTCCAACATCACGCTCGTCTTCTGGTGGCGGTGACTACTACCAAAGTGATGTAGGAAGGCCGCTCGAAAGTCTTTGAAGTTGTGGATTGAGCCACTTGGCAAATATTTGAACCAGCGTTGTGCCGACCCAGATAACGTGGTAAGAAAGACTCGGCATTTTACCCTGTCTGTGTACTAGTGCAGCGTGGCTGCGTTGTCAAACTTGGCCAGGTGGTCGTCAGGGTCAGTCGTCCTATTATATTCCCCAATCGTCAATGGGGTGTAGTGCCTCGGTAGAAGGTCACTTAGAATCCCCTCTGAGAACTGTTGGTTGACCTGTTCGGGTGAGTCGTCCTCCCTAGGTTTCCTTTTTCTTGTGCTTCAAACAGGTGCCTCATCAGAGGATGATCCCCGATCTCTGTTAGCTCGACCCCTCTCTTCTGTCGGGTCTAAAACGATGCTTGACGTAGGGGGGTTGGGGCATGAGGCTCTTCGCCATAAGTGTTGATCAGCCTCTTTCCATTAAGATCCCGAATGGAAAGATGTTCCATTTGGTCCTCTCGCTCAGCCTGGCGACCTTCCACAGAAGCTACAGGCTGCTGCACTTGCCGTTCGACCAGCGCCTGTTGCTGATATTCCAATATCTTTGTCACTTGAGCCTGTATTAATGCGTCGAGATCCTCTCGTGTCAGCGTCACTGTTGTGAGTCATCCAACGTCTTCCATCTTCTTGCTCGGGTGCAGGCTACGTTCCCACAGACGACGCTAAAATGATCCTGTCCGATGGTGCGAAGCTGGAAAGCCAAGGAGGTGACAATTCTGCTGACTAGATGAAGACCTCGATCCTCTCTGCAAAACAAAACCAAACCAGGGAAGGGGTCCCTAGCGTTGGCCCTCCGACGCTCAAGTTAGAAAAATAAGGAGAAGAAGCCACGAAACAATAGAAGAGAAAGCGAATATCACGGAGAGACCAATCTTGCCTCTTTTTATATCTATCATACTCCTTTATACCTATCTTGTCGACCCTTCATATGCCTTTATTTTAATGATATTAACTGCAGACAGAAAGCATCTTTGTCTTGTCTTCTCCTTATTCAATGATGGATGGAGTATTCTCCTTCGTCTTCTCTTCCTCTTATTAATTATTTATTTTTTCCTCTTTTATTATTTTATCGATTCATTATGTATACAAATACCAACGTCATACCTCGAGTCGGACGGGTGGCCCGCTCAGCTCGGGCTCCTGTTCCGCTCTACTTACTCTCCAGTCGACCAGGCTGACCAAACACTAGTTTACTCAGATGGCCGATCGATCAATGATTCCTCCGATCGATTGATATAGCCACTTGTCGCTCGGGTGTAGCCGAACCTTGCTTAAGTTCTTATGTTAACCATTTTGATTTTGATCGATATTGTGACAATTGACTCTGTCAGACATGTCGTATCATATACTTTACAGTGGAGAGATTAACGAAGATGATTAGGAAAACTATAAAGGAAAGAGTATACATCTTATTTTTTTAAAAGTTATATGTATATATATATTCCAACGGTTCAGAGAAAATTGATATCCCTAACTAGGAGTGGTAGCATAGTCAAATCCTAATAAATTATTTCACCAAAAAAAACTTATTAAATTAAATTAAAAGCAATTCTTATTCAATTAGTGTTGATTATTGGCACAAGCATGATGCTAACAAAATTATTAATTCGATTATTATTTTATTTTTTCTCAAATTTGATTGTAAAACGGTCAAGTTGAGAAAAACTGGAGGACTAAAACCTAACCAAAAATTTTAAGCGGGCAAGGGATTGCTACGTCCGAAAGCGAAGGCGAAGAAGTGGAGTTTTTGTCGTTTAAGCAACAATTATTATTTTTTTGGACTTTTCGATCATAATCTTCAAAGAGATCGAGTACATTGACCAATCCATTAGCAGTCCATCTCTTGATTTCAGACTGAACCATCTCCTTTAAAAATTAGAAACATTATCTCAATCCACAAGTGTAAGAGACCAGCTAAGTACTTTCACATATTATAATCTACCTCTTTAACTCGTAATCCCGCGTATACCCCTAACAACACAATTCGATCATCTCTCCTGTTCATATTATTTCTTCTCCAATCGATCAGTCAAACTTCAACTCAATTTAAAATTGTCCGTTAGTATCTTGATTGAATCGAAATAGCCTCATATTTTAGACTAAATTGATTGATAAAAAAAACTAAATCAATCAATTCATCCGAAGACTAATATAAAAAAGATAAATCATGGATTACTAATTTTTAAAATAATGACTGACATATAAAAAAAATATATATTATCTATATTATATATTATATTGAGATTATAATACTTTATAGATTAATCACTAGATTATTAAAAAAAAAAATAACTCATAACAAAAGAGAAGAGATTGAAAAAAATGGGATGATTGAAATGGATGACACGGCAAAGCAAGGCAAGGCAAGCTTTTTGTTTTGTTGTACGGTTTATTTGACCGTGCTTATGCTTTGGATGCTTCGAGGAGTTGATTTTGACTTCGATTTCATCTTCAATGAATCATTTGATTATTGGTGGCACATGTGAAAAGGGCGTCATCATTTATAAAATTGTCATATGAATATCTTATTTCCAATTAAAGTCAATGATCATTCCATTTGACATGAACTATTTAAAATACCCTTTATTATCTAATCGCTTGACCGTGTAAAAATTAATTGCTAGATTCTGCATGGTGCAGAGCTACATGTTAATTTTTACTAGGTATAAAAGTTAGTTACTAGTTTCTATTATAATAATTTTTATTATTTTAATTTTATTTCTCTGTATGATAATCCAATTAAAATAATATTTTACTTAATAAAACAAACAAAGAGATTTCATCACACACATGATATTTTAAATGAATATTATCTGATCATAAATAATCATGTAAAAGATAATAGCAAACAGCTACAATGTATAAAAGTTGGCTGCTAACTTAGATAACTGTGTGATTAACTTATGCTAATTTTACTTATTTAAGAATGATAACTTAATTAAAATAAGATTTTAATAAGTAAAATAAACTAAGGAGATTCCATCACATTCATTACATTTGAAATAAATATTATTTAATTATGATTCATTGTGTAAAAACTAACAATTAACTTCTACATAATGTAACAGTTGTAAGTCAGTTTCGAGACATTGTAACTGCTGCTAGTTGCTACAATAATATTGAATCAAGTGTATTTTTGAAATAAAATTATAAATAGGGTGTCCATTTGATTTTTTTGGGAAAAGGGTAGCTCATGTGATGTTTCTCTCCATTCAGGGAGTCATTTTGATTTTTTTTTCCTTTTTATTTATTTTATTTTATTAAAAAAATCAGATTTTTAAGGTTTTTTTTATAGGTATAGTATTTATATTATTTATTATCATTGATCTTTGATATTGGATAAATGATAATGTATAAAGGCTTTAAAATCTAATTTAAATATGCAACGGAAATATTTTACATTATGAAATTAAATATTTTAGCAATTTATCATGCCACACACTCCACCTTAAAAAAAATTTCACTTTCATATTATCGAGGATCACATTTATCTGGACATGTTGGGTTTAAAAAATAAATTTCCATTTTTAAACTCATTCGAAAATAAATTTACTTTTTAAATTTACCATTAAGGATGCCCTTATATTAGACTCCGAGTTCTCTGGTCCGTTTTTCCATAATTCTTTTTTAATCTTTTTCATAATTGTGATCGGATTGTGGTTGAAATCTAATAACAATAGACTGTGATCCCTCACTAGATTCATATTCCTACTCAAATTATAATTTAGGTTGAAATAGATTACCGAAAGTCATCAGGAGGCCGCTGGAGATGAGCAGGCTGCTGGGCTACTGGGCGCTGAAGGGGGCATCCACATTTACACGGAAGATAATTAACTCCTTTATGGAATTAAAATAATTTCAAATAGAAGTTTGTAATTAAAAGTTATTATTACATAAGGAAAATTATAACCAACCTAAATTTATGTTCTCTCCTGACTAAATCATCCCAAAATTCTTTAGCTACTTTCACCGTTAATTGTGCCATTGTCGATTGGTAGAATTCAGAATTGATTATGTATTCAAGAAGTTTGTGACCTAAGTTTTCTATTGATAGTTTGGTACTAAAATTTTAAAGTAATATTGCTATCTTAAGAGGAGCCGTCAGTCCCTATTTCACGTCGGAGCTGCTCACGAATCTATTCGTCGTTGTCAACCACCGTGCAATTTGAGATGACAATTTTTAGAAAGTTTTGAGCTTGATTCTATCCCTAAATAGAGAATTTGGAGGTTGTTTGAGTGTGACCAAATTTTTGAATTGATTTGTACGATTTTATTTCGATTTTGATATCAAAAATTAATATTTATTATATTTTTGGATGTACGTACGAGTTTTGCATCAATTTGAGATATCAAATACAACCTCATTTTTAAAATGATTGTACTTCTAGTTACTCTTCTAGCTTTCATTGTTACTATAGAATAATTATTTTTTTGTGATGAATATAGTTAAAATAAAGTTTTGAATTAAAATAGAGGATATTTTTCTATTGAAAAAGAAATTACTAGAAATATAAATATAAAAATTATTATTGAAGACTTTAAAAAGATCATCGAATCATTTTTTAGTTAAAAATGGTATTGGATTAATATATTTTTTTAGGGAACTTTTAATTTTACTCTTTTAGTCTTTTAGTAATATAATAATATTAACTTTAGTATTCTATTTATTTGTTTAATTATTATATTTTTATTATTAAAAATTATATAATATATAATAATTATTTCGCTATTCGACCCCCAATTTAAAATTCTAGATCAGTTAACGGTGATAAAGGTGGAAGTAAGTAGTTATAGTAGTAAAAATCAATTGGCGTAGAGGTCAAAGTCAAATGATTAAAGTCACAGAATTGGACAGACCTGAAGACTGCGAATTAGGTAGCAGTGTTTAGTTGAACGAGAGCGCAATGTCGGTCGAACGCGAGGGGCCGACCAGACTGTCCAATCGATTGTCCTCTGTAACTTGCAAATGATGTTGAGAGTCAAATACTAAGTTACCCGACCTACCATCTTTGTCGATCGGATGGTCTGGGCCGATCGGACACAGTACACCTCCCCGACAATATGGAAGTCAAGGGAAGAGCGTGTCAATAGTTGCATTCTATACGACCGAACTAGCGATATCCCAACCGAGTGGAGACCGATTGACCTATATCGAGACTCACATACATGTCATATACTCTTTTGGAAGTTTCTACTGGAAAGGATAGAAAATATCCTACTAATAAATCGTCTTTTAGAAGCTTCCAGTCTGTCAACTGACAATGATTAGCGGACTCATTTGAGGAAAGGTAGCAAGACGCTTCATGATATGTCCTTGCTTAATTAGAAAGACTTTGGAAAATGTGTTAATGCTTTGAGATAGGTACACAACGCAATAGTAACACTATAAAAGATATTTCTATCGACAAGCGAAGGGATACAATACTTCTTACTTGCACACGCCATTTATTACAGTTCACTGCTTTCATCTCCAAAATTGATCATTAACTTGAGCATCCAGCCAACGTCGAAGACTTCATCTCTAACTCGACACTAACGCTCTTTGTATTACATGATAATGTAGAGTTTTCGACGAGTCAACAATAGTCACGTCTCAGTTAGTGCAGTGTCTTCACTGACTTTAGACAAGATCACCAATCATGAACATTGATGGTCATGAGCTCACGGCAAACTGGCCGCGAGCCTCTTTATCGCCTGAGTTCAGTCGAAGCAGCCCTGAGCTCGTGATCGCTTAGTTATGGAGAGGTTGTAAATTCACGGCTCGACCACTAGCTCGCGTCCAAATTGCTGTCACTTGGGTGCGATTTTGAGACCTTGCTTGAATTTTGAAATAAATATTTTTTTTAGTAAAATAATAAATATTGCAAAAAAAAAAATGCATAATATTTTGAATATTGTTGAGTGCTTTAATTTTGTTCCTCCATGCTTTTTTGACTCGTTCGTGGGAACATATCCCTTTGCGTCCTTCAATTTTCTTTGTTTCTAACTTTGTGTTCACCGTTGGAACACACCTCACCAATGCCACCACCACATTTTGTTTTTTATATGTTGTTTTTGTGGATAATAAAATGAAATGTACTTTTGGATCTTAAAAAAAAATATTGAACAGAGGAATGTCGAATTTAGGATAATCAGTATTCTTATCGAAATTTTCCAACGGTCCTTTTGGATCTTTAAAGAAAATATACATAGCAAAAACATTAACCTTATTAGAAAATAAAATTAATTTACTAATAATGGTTTAAATCACTAATAAGGTAATTAGATTAGATTTTTTTTTAAAAAAAACAAGTTTTAATAATTTATTAAATCATGCACTAAAATTTTCAATTACTTTCTTAATGATTTAAACTAGGCAGTAAACGAGCCGAGCCGAGTCGAACTTTGAGGTGTTCAAGTTTATTTGATAGGGTAAGTAAGTCAAGCCGAGCTGAGATTAAAATGAATTAAGCCTTTGAAATAATTGTTTAAGTTTGACTTGGTTTATTTTTATTAGCTTGAGCTTGGTTCGTTTAGATATTATCGAGCTCTTAATTTAAGTTTGGCTTGAACTTGGTTTGATGTTAGTTTGTTTAGATATTATTGAGCTCCCAATTCAAGTTTTGATTGTTTGAAACTTAATTATTGAGTTTGGTAATTTAAATTTATTTATTTATTTAATTTATTATTTATTTAATATATTGATAAGAGTTTTATTAATAAATATGGTTCTTAAACATTATTTATGAATGTTGTTTATGAATATTATTCACGAATATTGTTCATGAACATTGTTCACCAACGTTGTTCACAAACATTAATCAGCTGAACACATATGTGTTCAAGCTTATTGTTTAGTTTAACGAACTGTTTAAGGTTGTTTATTTAATTGATCTTATGTATATTGAACGAACATAAATAAACTTTTATCAAACCGAATACTAAATTTATTCACGAATGCTTGATTTATTTACCATCTTAATTTAAACCATTAAAGTACGTTAGGATCAATATTGAGATATTGTCCATTTTAATATGAGTTTACTTATTTTTAGATTCTATCCCCAAAAATATCTCATATAAAGTTATCTTTTAAACTAATGAATTTTCCTTATATTTTTAATGTCAACTGTGATGATATTTCTAATAATTCTCTCTTTAAATAAAAGACCATAATTATTCTCATGGGTCGGACTTTCTAGCTTACTCTCATGGTCTATATCTCACTTCAAGCATCTGATCACTCTTGACCTGTTTCAGGACCTCCCTTCAAGCATCCAATTACTCTTGGTAATTCTTGACTTGCTTACTCTCACGTTATAGGTCTCCCTTAAAGTATTCATTCACTTTTAACCTACTTCGGATTTCTTCGTAAATATCCGATCACTCTTGATCAACTTCAGACCTCCTCTTAACTTCATTCAATGCCACCCAATATGACATCTTATTTGTACCATCACTCTAATACCACTAGTTAGGACCAAAAACCTAAACCCTTATGGATTTATTTTTAAATTTTACCTAAAAGACCTTATACCAATAGAAATATATTTTATCTTTTGAAATATATTATTTTTTTCATGTATTTTTAATATAAAATTTTAATTGTATTTGGAGCGATATATAGAAAAATATCATTAATTAAATTTATAATTGTACATGTAAAACTCCAATGTCTTAAAAAAATTTGAAATTTATTAATTTATGACTTGAGTTTAGTAGATTTGGAATTAAAATATTTATCAAGGGTCAATCTGCAATTATTTTTTATTTAAAATAATAATAATAATAATAATTTTTAAGAATGTTTTTTGAAATAAATAATGTGATTAATTGAAATCTTATAGCACAAGTCACGACTTGGGTTTGGTTCCCGACAGGCGGCAGCCAATTCCAGAGATATAAAGACTATGGCGATTCCCTTTTCCGACCTCGACTCGTCTCGGCTCGGCTCCGACGGAAGAAGAGGAGTGGCGAAACGAGCGATTAGGGTTTTGGCGAGCTCACGAAGACGATGATGTTCGGAGGCGGCGGCGGCGGTGGCGGTAGCGGGGACGGGGAGTCGCTCAGCGAGCGGATGGCGATGCTGGCTGGAATCCCGATCCAGATAACCCCTGCGTCGGCGGCGGAGCTGGTGTTCGCGGGCGGCAGAGGGGGGTCGTCGTTGCCGCAGAGGGGGAAGGAGGAGCGGGTGCCGCAATGGGGACAGCAGGAGACGAGGGATCTCATCGCGATCAGAGCCGACCTGGAGCGCGACCCCTCGTTGGCGAAGCGGAACAGGACGCTGTGGGAGGCGGTGGCGGCCCGGATGAGGGAGCGCGGCTATCGCCGGACGCCGGACCAGTGCAAGTGCAAGTGGAAGAACCTCGTCAATCGGTACAAGGTCTCGCCTCCTTCCCTTTCCATTCTTCCCTTTGCCCCTTTTCTCATCAATCTCTCCGATCGGCATCTTTCGATTTTTTTTATTTTTATTTTATTTTGATCATTCATGGATGATCTCAAATGCTTTGAATCGAAATCGAATGGATTCAATTCGTCAGGGCAAAGAGACAGCTGATCCTGAGACTGGAAGGCAATGCCCTTTCTTCGACGAGCTGAGCGCTGTGTTCATGGAACGTGAAAAAAACATGCAGCGCCTTCTCCTGGAATCGGAATCAGGTTCTTCCCAATCGAAGAAGAAGCTCAAGCGGCCCAGCAGCATCCGATCTTCCGAAGAATCCGGTTCCGAAGACGAGGACGACAACCACAGCGACGACGAGCGGATGCCCAAGAGCAGGAAGAAGAAGGCCGATCCCCAACAGCAGCAGCAGCAGCGGCGAGGGAAAGCTGTGACCGGCAGCGTCCAGGAGCTGCTTCAGGAGTTCTTGCAGCAGCAGCAACAGATGGAGGCGCAGTGGTACGAGATGATGGAGCGGAGAGCGCAGGAGCGGCGGGTGTTCGAGCTCGAGTGGCGGCAGTCGATGGAGAAGCTGGAGAGGGAAAGGCTGATGCTGGAGCAGGCGTGGAGGGAGAGGGAGGAGCAGAGGAGGATGAGGGAGGAGACCCGGGCAGAGAAGAGGGATGCGCTGCTGACTACTCTGCTGAACAAGTTCATTCAAGAAGATCTCTAGCTGTTGGAATTTTGTTTCTCTTCTCTTTCCATGCATATGAATTTTGAATTCCATCAGCATCAGCAATCAGGAGGAGGAGGAGCCCTAGGAGGATTGCAGATAAAGAGTTTGTTCTTTGTGATGATGTCTATAGAAGGTCATGAAAATATGCTTCTGTTTGAGTGGTCTAATCTTTATAGGTGACAATAAGAAATATTTCAGGTTAGGGATTTTACCTTGTTACAGTCTGTATGTTTGTTGTAGATGATGATCATGGCAAAGATTCAAGCAAGAAAATACTGCCAGCTCCAATCTATTTAGGTAGAATACTAGCCGGAGATTCAATCTCCCGGTCGATATATTCCTTGATATCCGGTTGCGTATCGGTTCCGGCCAACTTTTAGTGGTAACATAAGACCCATTGGTACAACCTGTATGATTCGATACAACCTCAACATTGTTAAAATGAAAATGATTGAGATCAAAATGGCATGTCTAGGATGGGCAAACATCACACATTAATAGAATATTAGTATAATATTTCCAAATCATAAGATATTCTAAAACTTCAATAACATGGAGACAAGGAAAGAAAAAGTTCACATTGAGGTGCACATGAAAGTTTGTGATGAAACAAATCGTAACAAAAGCAGATGATTAGGAAGACATCTACCTGCCCATAACCAAATAAGGCCAATGCTTTGTTGCTTATTTCATCTGATTCGTCTTTGTCATTAAAGCCAATTGAAGAATCTGAAAGTAACTAATAAGGGCATGAGATATTAAACAAATATAGAGTGAACAAAAAGTAATTTTGTAAAAGACCACTCGGTACATGAAGCTCCTGGTAATATGAGGTTGAATCCGTGACTTCCAAATCACACGGTAGCAATTTTACAGTTGTACCAAGACTTCCCCCTTCATTTAAAAAAAAAGAAAAATAAGAAATATTGCACCTTTTGAAGCATAATTTCAATGTTTAATGTAGCATTGTTTCATGGGAGGAGAGCACCTGGCGTAATGGTAAAGCTATTGTTGGATCATGACGTACGTGAGAGGAAACACGAGTACGCAGCGGAAAGTAAGAAGTTCGAAGATAAGAAAATACGAGAAGAACACAAGTGGTTTTTATTTGATTCGGAGCCTTCGGCAACTCCTACTCCAAGGCCCAGGTTTCGTGGACCTATCGATGGACAATCCACTAAAAACCTCTTCCGGTGCTCCAGGAAGAGAGAATCGAGTACAAGAAAAGTTAGGCCAAGTGCAACACCCTACACTTATCCTTTATAGTAATTAAGTACAAAAGGAAATTTTACCAACACTTCAATAATAGAAAAGACAACGCTTTGTGTTGATGTTTATCTTCCGGGCATGATCGGAACTCCTCGAAGTAGTCGTCGGGCTCAGCAGCTTCGCAGTAGAGTTGCAGCAGGAACCGGGAGCAGTCGGAGGCTCAAATGTGCGCAGTAGCTTGTATGTAGTTGATGTGTAAGTGTCTACTCGAGACTACCTTATAAAGGGCTTGGAGGGCGTCTCCCATAAGCATGGAAGGCGCCTCCAATAAGGCAAATCCTATCCCGAGTGAACCGACACTTATCTGCGACTGATTCCAAAAATCATCTTGCGGAGGGCGCCTTCCATAGCCATGGAAGGCATCTTCAATGAACAGTACCGAGACACCTTCCATTGCTATGGAAGGCGCCTTTGGGTACTCTTCACCCGAAGGCAGACTTGCTTTCTTGCTTGTCCTACACAAAATGAGTTAGTCCAAATACCCTGCAAGACAAGTGTTAGCACAAATATAAATAGTAATAATTAGTTCCTGTCCTCCAAGGACCAGGAACTAGTCAAGGTCTCAGTCTAGGGGTCCCAAATGGACATAAACTGGACCGGCGCCTACTGTCCCTCAACTGGGGTGCATCCTTATAGAGTCGCTATTCTCCAGTGACTTACCTTTACTTACCGTTTGCCAGACATCCAGTCAACCCGTTGGCCAGTCTGGACTTCATGCCAGCTATCTGATCAGCCCGTCGACCTAGCTGGACTTCGTGCCAGCTATCCGATCGGCCTGTCGACCTAGCTGGACTTTGTGCCAGCTATCCGGTCGGCCCGTCGACGTAGCTGGACTTCGTGCCAACTATGTAGGTTTCAAGTTTTTCTTGTATAGTATCAAATGGACTACAAGAAGTTCTTGCAATTCGTTGAATAGAAGAAGAAGAGAATTCTGGATAGAAAGAGGCCCCCTTGAAATGAGAGTTGAAACTTTAAGTTGCTGCTAAGGCGAAGGCTGATGCAGAAGCAAGGGAGACGAAATTAAAGGCTTTAACAAAGCACAAAAGAAGATCCTACTCTAAATCAGACAGTGACAATGAAGATAACATGTAGAACATATTTTGAATCAGACAATGGTAGTGACAGTGATCAACATATTTTGGATTTCGATTACATGTATAGCTATTATTTTCTCATTTTGATGTGTAGTTAATTTTTGAAATTTGAAGATAACATTTTCATGAATTGAATGTAGTAAATATTTAGTTTTGTATTAGTGGTTTGTTTATATTAAATAAAGATTGGTTGTTTGTTATTATCATGTTACAACATGAACATTAAAGATAACGGTTAGAAACGTTGTAAAAAGTACGTAACCACAAAGGATTTTTTTGTGAAAAGTGATAAAAAACAACGATTTTATCCGTCATAAAACATATTAAAATTATCTACCACAATGGTTTTAAAACGTTGTCGTATAGGGTAAATTTTTTTTGAGTATATAAACAACAGATAAAAATTACAGTCGAATGTCTACAAAGACAACAGATTCAAAATCATTGTCGTAGGGCAATGCATTTTACAACACTGTCAGTTACAACAATTTTTTGACCCTACGACAATGGATAATATCCATTGTCGTTTGCCATTTTTGTTGTAGTGGCCCTTTGATGCTTAAGTCAATGATCGGTTTGTGGAGAGAAAATAGTGAAGATGAACATTAGCAAATGAGTGTGTACAATTATAGAACATCGCATACCATCGTCTGTAGATGGAGACCCTTTTTATAGTGTCATTGTTGTGTCTATGCACGCATTCCAAATCATTCCTAAGAAAGGACAAACCATAAAGTGACTCTAACACCTTTCCCTAAATAAGTCTGCAAATGTCTTTGATTTGATAGGCTGGAAGCTTCGAAGGCATGCAATCCTATCCGGAAGATGAGTCAGACGAAGGCTGGTGAAGGTGGCGTCGGCGTTGATGGAGCAGCGACTTTGATACACCCTATATGTGTGCGTTGAAAACATAGACCCCCCACATGGAACCAAAGGCTTGTGATAACGGAACCGGTGGTACTTGGGTCCTGCAAACACGCAAACAAGCACACGGAGCGTTAGAGACCAAAAACCAGGGAAGGGATCCCTGGCGCCGGCCCTCCGATGCTCAAGTCGGGTCTTCTTTATGGTGAAGCAGTGTACGAAAGAAGGAAGAAAAAGGAATTGCTGAAGATGTGTGCAGATGAGTGCGTACCTGGCCAATGAAGAAGACCTCCCTTTTTATATGATTCTGCTTGCCTTTTGAGCCTGCATGCTGCCAAAGAATGTCGGTGTCAGGGCGTGTCGGGTAAGGAGGATGTCCGACAGCCTCCCATTTGTAGGAGGAAGGTTCCACTCTTAGTATATGACAGAACACTGGAATATTCCCTGACTCATAGTAGTTATTTGCTGACAGGAGGTTATAATTCTCTTACACTGTTGTCGCTTAATGTTATCCGCCCTACCTAGGTTCATCCGTAGACAGCTTGAGATGATTGTTCAAATGCGGTGCAAGGATTGAGCCTTGATACCCTGACTCGTATGCAGCCAGCCAGGAGCTATTAAGGGACTACGCCTGATCGCGATGAAGAGAATGAGCTGTGCAAAATCGAAAGGGGAACATCTGAGACTGTGACTGAGGACTAAACCTGCATGACCCGACCGGAGCAGAGTTAGTCAGGGATTGTCTAGCATATATGCCAAGGCCATATATAGAGACTGAGCTTGGATAATCTGAGCAATAGATAGCTAGCCAGGAACTAGTTAAAACTGTTGGTTGCTACTCGGAAAGCCTAGAGGTTCCACTGTACAAAAATTTTGTACAAAGGTCTGAACCTTTTCCTAGCTACCATGTGCTCTTTTAAATTAAATTTTGGATCGCCTGCGGAACTTAACACGTTTGATCCAAAACTTAATCTATTTGTTCTTTTAGGTTTTGACTTGGATCTCCTACGGAACTTAACACGTTCGACCCAAATCACCTTAAGTTATTAATTCCATTAAATATTAATTTCCATAATCGGTTCCCAGTACTGACGTGGCGAGGCACATGGCCTTCTTGGATATGGGAGCAACCACCACCGACTAGACAAAACCTTTTATAGAAATCTAATATTTAATTTCCTAAAATAACTTTAGGTTAACCAAAGAGAACAATCAAATCACAAGGAAAAGAAAAAAACAAAAGAACACAACATCGAAAAACATATTCGAAATTCTAGAACGTAAGCCTCTTGTATTTGGTATTATTTCCATAAATAACTAGTATGATGCGGAAAGGAAAAATTACTAGTTATACCTTGTAGAAAAACCTCTTGATCTTCTACCGTATTCCTCTTCTAACCTCGGACGTTGTGTGGGCAACGATCTTCCGAGATGAGAAACCACCAACCACCTTCTTCTCCTCCTAGCTAGGTTCGGCCACAAAGAAAGAAGCTTCACCAAGGAAGAAAATCAAAACACTAACCAAGCTCCAAGAGATGCTCGCTTCATCTCCTTCTTCTTCTTCTTCTCCAAGTAGTATCCGGCCACCACAAGAGCTCGAAGGAAAGAGAGGGGTTCGACCACCACAAGAGGAAGAGAGGGAAAGGATGGCCGGCCACACCAAGGAACAAAAGAGGGAGAGAAAATAATAGAGGTTGTGTCTCATGAAGGCACCCTCACCCCTTCTTTTATATTCCTTGGCCTAGGCAAATTAGGAAATTTAATTACAATAAAATTTCCTCAATTTCCTTGATATGATTTAATTGAGAAAAATAAAATTTCCCTAATTGAAATCTTATGGCCGGCCACATCAATGAAATCAAATTGGACAAGTTTCAATCAACAATTAAAATTTCCTAATTTGTTTCCGGAAATTTTAAAATTAAAATTTCTCTTCAAAAATCTCTTCATGGTTGATAAAAGGAAATTTCTATAATTTTAATTTTACAACATGTGAATAATTTTTAGAGAGAAAATAAAATATCTCACCAATCTACAAATAAAGAAAGAGATCTAATCTCTTTCTTTAATCTTTTGTAGATCTTTTATAAGAGAGATATTTTAATTTAAATTCTCTTTAATAAATTATTTCTTCCATATAATAAAAATTAAAATTAAAATTCCTTTTTAATTTAATTTGGCCGGCCCCCACTAGCTTGGGTTCAAGCTCGGGCCGGCCACCCAATTTTATACCTAGCTTGGTTCCCAAGCTAGCTTGGCCGGCCCCCTATTGGTGGGTATAGAAGGTGGGTATAGGTGGGTATAGAACTCTATAAATAAAAGGCTACGATAGAGACCGAGAGGAGGAATTGGTTTTGGTCTCCCGATAAAATTAAGGATCCCGTGTTCGCCTCGAACACACAACTTAATTTTATCAATAATAATTCATTCCACTAGAGAACTATTATTGAACTACCGCACCAATCCCAAATTACATTTTTGGGCTCCTTCTTATTATGAGCGTGTTAGTCTCCCTGTGTTTAAGATATCGAATGTCCACTAATTAAGTGAGTTACTGACAACTCATTTAATTAATATCTAAATCCAAGAGTAGTACCACTCAACCTTATCGTCATGTCGGACTAAGTCCACCTGCAGGGTTTAACATGACAATCCTTATGAGCTCCTCTTGGGGACATTATCAACCTAGTATCTCTAGGACACAGTTTCCTTCTATAATCAACAACACACACTATAAGTGATATCTTTTCCCAACTTATCGGGCTTATTGATTCATCGAACTAAATCTCACCCATTGATAAATTAAAGAAATAAATATCAAATATATATGCTTGTTATTATATTAGGATTAAGAGCACACACTTCCATAATAACTGAGGTTTTTGTTCCTTTATAAAGTCAGTATAAAAGAAACGACCTCAAATGGTCCTACTCAATACACTCTAAGTGTACTAGTGTAATTATACAGTCAAGATAAACTGATACCTAATTACACTACGACCTTCTAATGATTTGTTCCTTTCCATTTTGGTCGTGAGCTACTGTTTATAATTTATAAGGTACTGATAACATTATCTTCTGCATGTGACACCACATGCTATGTTATCTACAATATAAATTAATTGAACAACTACAACTAAATGTAGACAATTTGACCAAACGTGATTCTTTATTCATAATGAATGTTTACAAAGCTTAGGCTTTCAGTATACACTCCAACAAAAACCCCGGTCTGGGACTCAGCCCTGAGGACCCGACCTGTCTGTGATCGACCAGGAATTATACGAAGGGTGAAGTGGGGAAGCTGAAGCGCCACCTCCACTTGATTGTTGACTGCCACACCCTCTTGACCATTGACTTTCTGACATTATCAGGCCCCTTATTTACACACAGTATCATAAGCCTCCCTCCAAGTCTAGTCAAAGGAGGTGTAGTCGACTGATTGGACTCATGCTCTAGTCTCATTTACTTCTCCTCCCAAACTGAACGCCTGATGTGCTAAAGAATGAGGCATGTGTAGGGCAAGGACGATGATTGAGGAGGGCATCATATCAGAGAAAACACCCAGCTTGTTAATAAGTAGTCACGAGAGTCATGCTCACTTATAACTCACGCTGTGACGAGAGTCTGAAATACTGACCAAGAGGTAGATGGTCGCGAGAGTCATGCTTGCTTACAACTTGCACTGGGGCGAGAGTTTGGAATCCAACCGAGAGGTAGTTGGTCGCGAGAGCCCTACTTGCTTATAACTCACACTGGGTGAGAATCTGGAACTCGACCTATGAGGTCGTTGGTTGTGAGAGTCTTGCTCACTTATAACTCACATTGGGGCGAGAGTCTAGAACCTGACCGAGAGGTTATTGGTCGCGAGAGCCCTATTGGTGCAATCAACCTAGGTTTTGATGTGTGTGTTAAAGAGTTTAAGTTAGACTTTCATATGTATTTGATATGTGTTTAAGTCGTGCAGGACTTCGAGAAACACATGAGGAACTTGGTGTAGTCAAGTATGGAAAGCTCATCCAAGGGCTCGGATCCTTGAGTCGGTGTAGGATGGTGTGGAAAACATCTGAGGGACCGTCTGACGAGGAGTAATGGAGTGGAGCCGAGGGAAGTGGACTTTAAGGCAACGTGAAGGATGGCACGGAGAGGAGCCGCGGTCTCGGGTGCATCTGAGGGACGAAGGCCGAGGAAGAGGGCTTCAAAGGCGACTCCGAGGATGAGTGTGTGAGAATGTACTGGGACCAGTCGACTGGTCATTGGACCAGTCGGACGAAGGATGAGGAAGAGGACTTCAAAGGCGACTCCGAGGATGAGTGTGTGAGAATGTACTGGGACCAGTCGACTGGTCATTGGACCAGTCGACTGATCCTATTTCACAGAATGCACAGAATGATTCTGTGCTTGTCGACTACGAGGACCAGTCGACTAGTCTGTTAGAGTGTATACTAAAAGGCTAGCTTTTGGTATAAATATTTATCTAGAAATAAGAATCACATTGGTCAAATGTCTACATTTATGATAAATGTAGTTGCTCAATTAATTTATATTGTAGATAACATGGTGTGTGGTGTCACACACAGAAGATCATGTTATTGGTTCCTTATAAATTATAAATAGTAGCTCACGACCAAGATGGAAAGGAACAAACCATTGGAAGGTCGTAGTGTAATTAAGTATTTGTTTATCTTAACTATATAATTACACTAGTACACTTAGAGTGTATTGAGTAGGACCATTTGAGGTCATTCCTTTTAAACTGACTTTATGAAGGAACAAAGATCTCAGTTATTATGGAAGTGTGTGCTCTTAATCCTAATATAATAACAAGCACATATATTTGATATTTATTTCTTTAATTTATCAATGGGTGAGATTTAGTTCGATGAATCAATAAGCCCGATAAGTTGGGAAATGATATCACTTATAGTGTGTGTTGTTGATTATAGAAGGAAACTGTGTCCTAGTAATCTAGGTTGAGAATGTCCCCAAGAGGAGCTCATAAGGATTGTCATGTTAAACCCTGCAAGTGGACTTAGTCCGACATGATGATGAAGTTGAGTGGTACTACTCTTGGAGCTAGATATTAATTAAGTGAGTTGTCAGTAACTTACTTAATTAGTGGACATTTGTTATCTTAAACACAGGGAGATTAACACACTCATAATAAGAAGGAGCCCAAAATGTAATTTGGGATTGATGCGGTAGTTCAATAATAGTTCTTTAGTGGAATGAATTATTATTGATAAAATTAAGTTGTGTGTTTGGGGCGAACACGGGATGCTTAATTTCATCGGGAGACCAAAACCAATTCCTCCTCTCGGTCCCTATCGTAGCCTCTAGTATATAGAGATTTATACCCACCGCATACCCACCTTCTTACCCATCCAATGGGGCCGGCCAAGCTAGCTTGGAACCCAAGCTAGGGCCGGCCAAGATCAAGTGGATGAGTCATGTAGGTGGCCGGCCAAAGCTTGGGTCCCAAGCTTAGGTGGCCGACCACTAGAATATTAAAAAGGATTTTTATTAAAATTATTTCTTATGTGGATATCATGATTTTAAAAGAGAGTTTAAAAATTAAAAATTTTCTTTTATAGCTTTCTACAAAAGATTAAGAGAAGAGATTAATCTCTTTCCTTATTTGTAGTTTAAAAGGATGGTTTTAATTTTTGGTAAAAACTTTCCTTATTTGTAAATCATCTACATGTTTAAAAGAGAGTTTAAAATTTGAAATCTTTCCTTATTTGTTGATTAAAGGAGGATTTTAAATTTTAAGAAAACTTTCCTTTTTAACCATATTCATGATTTAAAAGAAAGTTTAAAAATTAATAATTCTCTTTTATTAGTTTCTACAAAAGATTAAGAAAAGACTTGATATCTTTCCTTATTTGTAGATTAAAAGAGATTTTAATTTTTAGAGATAACTTTCTTTTTATCCACATGTTTAAAAGAAATATTTAAATTTATTAAATTTCCTTTTTATAAACCAATCATGAAGGGATTAAATTATTGGAGAAATTTTTATAAATTTCCGGAAACAAATTAGGAAGTTTTAATTCTTGTTTTAATTAAAACTTTCCTTGATTTGGGACTTGAGGTGGCCGGCCATTGTATTTGAAAAAGAAAATTATTTTTAATTAAATAATTTTTCTTTTCAATGGAAAAAGAATTAAGGAAATTTTTATTAAATTTTCCTTATTTGCCAAGACCAAGGATTATAAAAGAGGGGGTAGAGGAGGCTTCAAGGTGAACGACTCTATTCTATTTTTCTCCCTCTTTTCCTTGGTGGTGTGGCCGACCCTTCCTTCTTCTCTTCTTCTTCTCTTTGTGGCCGAACCTCTTCATGCTTATGGAGATTTAATTGGTGGCCGGATCTAGCTTGAGGAAGAAGGAGAGAAAGCCTACATCCCTTGGAGCTTGGTTGGTGGAAAAGATCTTCATCTTTTGGAAGCTTTGTGCTTGGCCGAAATTTGAAGAAAGGAGGAGGTGCTTTGGTGGTTTCTCATCTCGGAAGATCGTTGCCCACACAACGTTCGAGGTTAGAAGAGGAACGGTAGAAGATCAAGAGGTTTTTCTAAAAGGTATAACTAGTATTTTTTCTTTCCGCATCATACTAGTTATTTTTGGAAATAATACTAAATACAAGAGGCATACGATTCTAGAGTTTCGAATTTGTTTTCGATATAGTGTTCTTTTGTTTTTCTTTTCCTTGTGATTTGATTGTTCTTTTCGGTTAACCTAAAGTTATTTTAGGAAATTAAATATTAGCTTTCCATAAAAGGTTTTGTCTAGTCGGTGGTGGTTGCTCCCATATCCAAGAAGGCCATGTGCCTCGCCACGTCAGTACTGGGAACCAATTATGGAAATTAATATTTAATGGAATTAATAACTTAAGGTGACTTGGGTCGAACGTGTTAAGTTCCGCAGGAGATCCAAGTCAAAACCTAAAAGAACAAATAGATTAAGTTTTGGATCAAACGTGTTAAGTTCCGCAGGCGATCCAAAATTTAATTTAAAAGAACACATGGTAGCTAGGAAAAGGTTCAGACCTTTGTACAAAATTTTTGTACAGTGGAACCTCTAGGTTTTCCGAGTAGCAACCAACAATTGGTATCAAAGCTAGGGTTTTGCCTCTGTGTATTTGGTATTAGTTTAATTATGCACATGTCATACATAATTTAGGCAGGTTAATAGTAGGATGTGCTAACTTTGTGGATGCAGGATCCAACTATTATGGCTTATAGTTATTATGTGTGTGATTGGACCCTTGGACATGTCAAGGGCATTTTATTGTGTGTGCATGATTGTATTATAAAATACAGCAGGAGATGTATTTAGTTTTATTAGGATTTTATTTTTGATCTAGTTATATGTACATTCCTTTTATGGAATATAGGATCGATGGATGCAAATTTTATTTTATGTTCGATCTAGTTTACATGTACATTCCTTCGAGGAATATAAGATCAAAATGTAAAATTCTATTTATGTCGCGGATCGAATCTTGCAAAGCGTGGAACCTTCTAAGGACCAGAGGGGCAGCGGAACTAGGAGCAAGATGGATGCGATAACTAGACCCGGTGGCAGTGGCCAAATATGGCAGCAGCTTGGGATGACAACACACGGAGGACAACAAGAGATAAAAGCCATAATAGTTGAAAATTAGATTTTCTATTTATTGCTTTTATATTATGCTGTGTGTGCATGTTAGTTTACATATTTAGTAGGCTAGCATAGTTAAAATTCCTCATTTATAAATAACTAAGTGGGAGAGGGATTTTTAAGTAAATCCCATAGTCTCCATTACTAGTTTGTAAGTGATGCAAACAAGCTTGCGCGTTGGCTCTGAGTGCCTTCCTCCATAACGGATGAGCTTGTTTGTGGATCACTAGAACAGACTTCCATTTTTGGATGACTATAGGATGTTAATTAAGAGCGTGTGATCTTCCCCAACGGAAGGGGCATAATCTTATTAATGGACTTAGTGTCAAGTAATGGTATACACTTAGACACATCTAATATTATCCTCCCCATCGGAGTCACTGCTATTATTTGTGTGACCAAATGATACCAACTATTAATTTTATTTGTCAAAAAGTTAGGTTGACAAGATAATAAAATCAATGGGCTAAAACCCTCCTTTTACAAATGTTGAATTTGTATACGTCCACACTAACGTGGCATGCAAAATTCACGGTGTTTGAGGTGTTGGTGAATTTAAATAATATTGTTTGAGGAATCAATATTTTTTAAATTCAAAAGTTTTTGACCAAATATTTGATCAAAGATAGATCAACTATTAATTTTATTCGTCATAAAGTAAAGTTGACGAGATAATAAAATTAATGAATAAAATCTCCTCTTCGATTTTGTATACGTCCACACTATCGTAGCATACAAAATTCATGGGGATTTTTTAAGGAGTTGATCTTGACCAAGTATTTTTGTGATTCTTAGGATTTAAAATGTTTGTCAATCCCCTAGAAGTCATACTATAAGAAAGACTTAGTAATCCCAATTGTAATGATTGGAAATAGGACTTGGACATTAAGGTAAACTGTCTTCTTAGAACTAAGAACAATATAGGTGTATTTAATTCATTAGTTGAAACATGTTTAGTGGTGTTATCTACCAGAACCTGGAGTGTAGATACAGATGCCATTAATCATGTCCGCAATTCATTGCAGGGTTCCAGGAAACCCGACAACTAAATGAAAATTAAAACACCGTCTACATGGGCACTACTGTAAAAATGGTAGCTGTTGCAGTGGGAGATGTTTATCTTTTGATAAGAATAAAACATGGATTTTTGAGTAATTGTCTTTACGCACCAAGTTTAGAAAGAACTAGTTTTCAGTTTCTAAACTATTCAAAGAACTTGATATTCTGCCTCTTTTAAATAACAAAGTTGTTATTAAGAAAAAGAGGGAAGTTATCTGTTCTGGTACGTTGGTTGGCAATTTATAAATCCAATAACTCTCACGATGCAACAAATAGAAATTAGTAACACATCTTCTAACTTTAAGAGAAAGTAACCTTCGAAAATGAACCAATTATATCTTTGGCTTCTAAGGCTAGGTTATATTAACTTGAGTAGGATTCATTGGTAGCTGATGAACTTTTGGGTTCATTAGTAGTGGAAATCTTTCCAACCTACGAGTCTTACTTGGAAGGAAAAATAACCAAGAAGCTTTTAAGTCTAAGGGGTATGGAGTCAAAGATATATTGGAATTGGTTCATTCTGATTTGTGTGATCCTATGAGCATCCAGGCAAGAGGTTGTTTCAAATATTTCATCTATTTTATAGACAACTATTTGAGATACGGATATATTTACTTGATGTGCCGCAAGTCTAAGTGCTTTGATTAGTTCAAAGAGTACGAGGCTGATGTGGAGAAACAACAAAGTAAAAGTATCAAGACACTACGGTAAGATCGTAGTGGCAAGTACCTCTTGGGAGAATTTAGGAGTCATTTATCAGAAGTAGGGATTCAATCCAAACTAACTGCACCTAGTACACTCCAACAGAATGGTGTAGGAAAAGGAAGGTATAGGACTCTTATGAAAATAAGTAGATTGATGAGTTATTAAGAATATTATCAAAATCATTTTAAGGATATACTCTGGAAACGGGAGTGAATATAGTACCTTCTAAAGTCAGAATTCTCTACTCATATAGAATTGCTGAATAGGCGTAAGCCTATTTCGAAGCATATTCGGATTCGGGTAGTCCAGCACATATGCAGAAGAGAGACAATGATAAGTTGGACAGGAATTCACTTGTTTGTGGGTTATCATAGTAAAATGAAAGTAGGTTTATAGTCTTAAAAATCAGAAGGTCATTGTTAGCATCAATGACCGATTTTTAGAAAAGGACTATGTAATAAACCATGTGCCCATAAGAAAATTTGTTCTTAAGGAAATAATAAAAGGCATGTCTAATCTAGTACCAACTGTACAAGATGAGATACCACAAGGAAACTGCAACACGTATCACAAATGATACACAATTGCAGAAAGTGCCTTGTCGTAGTGGGAGGGTTGTTAGGCAACCTAAAAAGATTCATGTTTTGGGAGAGTTTTTGGACTCGATCCCTGGATGACATGAACCTGATCTCCGGACATATGACGAAACACTCCAAGATAAAGATGCAACATCTTGGCAAAGAGTAATGAATAACAGAATTAGAATATATGTATTCTAATAAAATCTGGAAGCTTGTAGAACCACCAAATGGTGTAAAAGCCTTTAGGTCTATAATAGAAAAAGAGGGATAGAAAGGAAGGTAGTAACTTTCAAAGCAAGGCTTGATGAAAAAGGAAACTTTTTCACTGGTAGCCATGCTTAAGTCTATCCGGATTCTTTTATCTATTTGGCAAGTGGATGTCAAGACAGCATTCCTTAATGGAAGTCTTGATGAAAGCATCCATATAAAGCAACCAGAAGGGTTCATTGCAAAGGGCTAAGAGCATCTTGTGTGCAAGCTCAATCAGTCTATGGACTGAGGCAAAGCTTCAAGGTCTTGGAACATCCGGTTTATCAAAGTAATCCAGACCTATGGATTTATTGAGTAAACAGATAAGTCTTGTGTATACAAAAGGTGTGATAGAAACGTGGTGATATTTCTTGTACTATACATAGATAACATTTTTGGTAGTTGGAAACAATATCAAAATGTTGTCAGAAGTAAGGGTATGGTTGTCCAAATAATTCGATATAAAGGACTTGGGAGAATGTATATATTTTTGAGATCAAAGTAATAAGGGATCGAAAGAAAAAATATATTTTACTTATCCCAAGCTTGATACATTAGAAAATCCTTGCTCGTTTTAAGCATGCAAAACTCCTCGAAAGGTTTCTTACCTTTTAAGCATGGAGTGTCTTTATCTAAAGAGATGTCTCCGATACAATATCAAAATGTTGTCAGAAGTAAGGGTATGGTTGTCCAAATAATTCGATATAAAGGACTTGGGAGAATGTATATATTTTTGAGATCAAAGTAATAAGGGATCGAAAGAAAAAATATATTTTACTTATCCTAAGCTTGATACATCAGAAAATCCTTGCTCGTTTTAAGCATGCAAAACTCCTCGAAAGGTTTCTTACCTTTTAAGCATGGAGTGTCTTTATCTAAAGAGATGTCTCCGATGACATCAAAGGAGATTGAGGACATGTAGGCAGTTCTTTATGCTTCGGCAGTTAGACAACCTAATGTATGCTATGCACAGAAATCTGTTTTGCCAAGGGCATAGTTAGCAGATATCAAAGTAACCCTAGACAAGGACATTGGACTGCAGTAAAGCATATATTAAAGTACCTTAGAGGCGCTAGAGATTATATGCTAGCTTACAAGGCAGTGAATTTGGTCCCTGTGGGTTACACGGATTTTGACTTCCAATCGGATAGGGACAATAATAAGTCGACCTCGGGGTTTTGTGTTTACTTTAGGAGGAAAAGTCATAACTATGGAAGAGTGATAAGCATAAGTGTTTTTCTGGACTCCACCATAGAAGCTGAGTACATGGCAAGCCTCTGAGGTAGCCATAAAAATTGAATGACTTAATTACCTCGAGATAGACTTAGATATGATTTTTAGTTTGTCCAAAGATTATTACAATTTATTGTAATAATAATGGTGCAGTAACAAACTCGAAGAAACCATGAGTCTATAAGGCAAGTAAACACAATAGAGCGCAAGTACTACCCAATACGAGAAATTGTATAACGAGGAGAAATTGTTGCCGCCTAGATTGCATCAGATGATAACCTAAGGTCCTTAAGGCAAGAGCTTTTTGAAAGGCATGGGAATCAGATGTATGGTAGCAGATATGGAAGCTTAGTCTTTTAGTATAAGTGGGAGATTGTTAGAGTGTATACTAAAAGCCTAGCTTTTGGTATAAATATTTATCTAGAAATAAGAATCACATTGGTCAAATGTCTACATTTATGATAAATGTAGTTGCTCAATTAATTTATATTGTAGATAACATGGTGTGTGGTGTCACACACAGAAGATTATGTTATTGGTTCCTTATAAATTATAAATATGATATCATGACATATAATGGGCAAGCAATCATGACAATTTGCATAAATAAAATATACCTAGATAAACTATCTAAATAATCTTAATCCTTAGCTAAACTTAAAACTAAGCCTAGATTGCCTCTATTTCCTTCAAGAAAATGTCAAACCCCAACTTGACATTTCTTTTACTCTTGATTGATTGTGTTAATTTAAATTAAATTTAATTTCTCAAATTTTGACACATTTTACTCTTCAAAAGAGTAAACAATAAGTCCTTTTCATTTTCAAAGATTAACAAAAACCTTGAAAATGTTCTCCAAGTGTCAACTTCATCAAGGTTGGGTTAACTACCCTTCCAATTAGAGTTGACACTCTCTAGCCCATCTAAGGGGTAGAGAAAATGCTCCTAGGAACCCAACACCTATTGGTGCTCCTTGGATGCTCTAGGAACTCACTAGGGATAACTTCCCTAGATACCTTCCTAATGACCTTTTTAGGCTTCTTAGAAGCCTTGGTCACTTCCACTAGGTCAACTTTAGGGATTGTCTCCCTTGCGACCTTCTTAGTAACTTTCTTAGACTTCTTAGAGGTCTTAGTCACATTTGTTGTTGCAAAGATACTCTTAGGGATAGCTTCCCTTGTATCCTTGACTTGACTCCTAGACCTAGGGTTAGTCCCATAACTATATGGAACCCTATGATAAGAAGGGATTGTCGGTGCAGCGGGGCCGACAAGAGGGGGGTGAATTGCCTGCAAAATAAAAGTATACCCTCCTCGATTCTTTCAACTCAAACAATGCAATAGTAATAAAGTAAACTAACAGAAATAAAGAAAAAGATTCGACAATTTACTTGGTTACAACCAAGAAGTTTGTTAATCCAAGGCAGTAGAAAAAGCTCTGAAAGATCTCCTTCTCTGAAGGTGGAGAAACCTTTTACACACTAGAAACTCAGAACTATTGCTAGAAATGAATACAGAGTTGATTTCTTGATTGATACCTATTCCCTAGCTCCAGGGGTCATTTTATAGCTCCTGAAAATCTTATCTCGAAGGTCCAAGGCGCCTCTAATAGAGGTTCGAGGCACCTCCAACGAGTGGATGGATAAAACTTTATCCATTGCGCAAACGGTCATCTTTGACTTGTCTGAGGCGCCTCCATTGAGCAATGAGGGCGCCTCCAAGGTGAAGGTGCCTCCATTGATCAATGAAGGTGCCTCGGGCTTTACTTCCAGCTCATTTTCTTCTTTGCTTTGACTTTTGAAGCTCCATGCGTTTGGGTGATTCCGGTCAACCAAAATAGGGCTCACCCGAACCCAATTTCCGGCCTTCTTCTCGAGCAGGCTTCCATCCCGGCTTTACGTCCCTCGAACGTTGCGCACGTTCTTCTCGCCCACCGATGTACTCTTCCACAGCTCTCTCGTCCTTCGGACGCATCGAGCCCGTCGGCTCCCTTTCCGTGTTGTCCTTCTCGCTAGATGCGTCTTCCGCTCGACTTCCTGTACTCTTAAGTTCCTGCACACTTAGACACAGGGATCAAATAATAAAGCAGGGCATAACTAACTTGGTTGATCACATCAAAATACCCACGGGGTCCAACAGGGACATCCTTCTTGGCTTTAGATTTGTATCCCAAACCTCTATGGCCATAGGATGACTTTTGTGTTCCTATCCCTAGGTTATGCTCATTTTGCCCCTTAAGAATATTTTTCATTCTTTTTAGGGTCTTTTCAATTTTATCAAGCATTGACCTCAAGGCTTGGTTTTCCAACCTTAAGTCCTTAGATTTGGATTTTTCTTTAAATCCTTGAGCATTTCTATTCTTGAGCTTGTATTTACTATCCTTAGTGTTCTTGCCCAAGTAGTTATCTACCTTCCTAACCTTAGGTGAGGTAGTTTTAACATGATAGGCAACATAATTTTCCTTAATTCTATCATGCCTCCTATGTTTATGGTAAATAGCATTAAAATGATATAGGTTAGAACTAGCATGCTTTTTACCATGATTTAGAGGGATAGACTCAGTAAATGATACCTTGGGTTTTACCTTGGAAGCTCCCCCTTGACTTGTGCTTCCTCCCTTAGGCTTGACCGATTTCTTCCCCTTAGGACATTGACTTTGATAATGTCCTTTTTGGTTGCACAAGAAACACACAATGTGTTTCTTGCTCTTCTTTGTTGTGGGGACAGTCTCCTTGTGCTTCTCCTTGCCCTTTTGTGCCACATGGTCCTTCTTCTTGGCCAATTTAGGTTACTTGCTCTTATAATGCCCATGTTCCCTACACTCAAAACAAATGATATGATCTTTATTATTAACAATTGAAATTGTTATACCTTTGCTTGTAGGGGTGGCATCTTCTCCTTTTAATCCGGATATAGAGGCTTCCTCTTGATCCAACAATGATGCTCCTCCTATTGATTTGACTTAACTTTTGGAGGTGGAAGCTTCTTCATCTTCATCCCTTCTTGATTCGGAAATGGAGGTTTCTTCTTCTTCTTCGTCCTCTTGTACATGAAACAAGGAGTATGCTCCCTCCTTACTCTATTGATTGTACTCATTTGAGGATGAAGCTTCTAGGACTTCTTTTTCCAATGTTGAGCATCTCTCAACCTCGGAATCCTCCTCCTCTTGGTCTTGCTCCAATGAGTTTCCTTCTTTGGATTTGTCTTGATTTGGTGTAGTGGAGGGTTCTTCATGAAGCTTGGCCAATTTACTCCACAATTCTTTTGCATCTTCAAATTCTCTAATTTTGCATAGAATTGTGCTTGGCAATAAACTAACCAATAATTTGGTTACCTTGTCATTCGCCTCGCACCTTTGGACTTGCTCTTGGTTCCACTTGCTCTTCTTGAGAATTTTGCCTTTACTATTTATTAGATCGTGGAAACCTTCCATTAGAGCAAACCATTGCTCTATATCCATCATAAGAAAATTTTTGATTCTTGATTTCCAAGAATCGAAGCTTGTTGATATGAATGGTGGAGGCACCCTTGTATCGAATCCAAGTCCATCTTGGAATTTCATCTTGAAATTGAGCTTTTTGAATTCTTTGACTTGATGAATTTTGCTCCAACTTCTTCGCCCTCTAGCCTTTTTACCCCTTCCGGCGATGATTCTGGTAAAGAGCGACCTCACTCTGTTACCACTTGTTAGCGTCATTTTGGTGCTAGGGGGGGGGGGGGGGTGAATAGCTCGTCGTGTGTCTCGTTGCTTGGAAACCTTCCATTAGAGCAAACCATTACTCTATCTCGATCGTAAGAAAAAATTTTATTCTTGATTTCCAAGAATCAAAGCTTGTTGATATGAATAGTGGAGGCACCCTTGTATCGAATCCAAATCCGTCTTGGAATTTCATATTGAAGTTGAGCTTTTTGAATTCTTTGACTTGATGAATTTTGCTCCATCTTCTTCACCCTCTAGCCTTTTTGCCCCTTCCGGCGATGATTACGGTAAAGAGCGACCTCACTCTGATACCACTTGTTAGGATCGTTTTGGTGCTAGAGGGGGGTGAATAGCTCGTTGCGCGTCTCGTTGCTTGCTTCTTGGTGATGATGTGCAGCAGAATGAAAAAGAAACTGTTGGAGTGTATACTAAAAGCCTAGCTTTTGTATAAACATTTATAAGAATCACATTGGTCAAGTGTCTATATTTATATACCAAATGTAGATGTTCAATTAATTTATATTGTAGATAACATAGTGTGTGGTGTCACACACAGAAGATCGTGTTATCGGTTCTTTATAAATTAAAAACAGTAGCTCACGACCAAGATAGAAAGGAACAAACCATTGGAAGGTCGTAGTGTAATTAGGTATTAGTTTATCTTAACTATATAATTACATTAGTACACTTAGAGTGTATTGAGCAGGACCATTTAGAGGTCGTTTCTTTTATACTGACTTTATAAAGGAACAAAGACCTCAGTTATTATGGAAGTGTGTGCTCTTAATCCTAATATAATAACAAGCACATATATTTGATATTTATTTCTTTAATTTATCAATGGGTGAGATTTAGTTCGATAAATCAATAAGCCCGATAAGTTGGGAAATAATATCACTTATAGTGTGTGTTGTTGATTATAGAAGGAAACTGTGTCCTAGTGATCTAGGTTGATAATGTCCCCAAGAGGGGCTCATAAGGATTGTCATGTTAAACCCTGCAGGTGGATTTAGCCCGACTTGATGATAAGGTTGAGTGGTACTACTCTTGGACTAAGATATTAATTAAATAAGTTGTCAGTAACTCACTTAATTAGTGGACATTCGACATCTTAAACACAGGGAGACTAACACACTCATAATAAGAAGGAGCCCAAAAATATAATTTGGGATTGGTGTGGTAGTTCAATAATAGTTCTTTAGTGGAATGAATTATTATTGATGAAATTAAGTTGTGTGTTCGGGGCGAACACGGGAAGCTTAATTTCATCGGGAGACCAAAACCAATTCCTCCTCTCGGTCCCTATCATAGCCTCTTGTATATAGAGATTTATACCCACCACATACCCACCTTCTTACCCAACCTATAGGGTCCAGCCAAGCTAACCTTGAAGCTCAAGCTTAGGGCCGGCCAAGCCTAAAGGTTGAGCCTTAAGGTGACCGGCCAATAGCTTGGGGCCCAAGCTTAGGTGGCCGGCCACATCATATTAAAAAGAGATTTTTATTAAAATTATTTCTTATGTGGATATCATGATTTTAAAAGAGAGTTTGAAATTTAAATCTTTCCTTTTATAGCTTTCTACAAAAGATTAAGAAAAGGTTTGAAATCTTTCCTTATTTGTAGATTGAAAGGTAGATTTTAATTTTGAGAAAACTTTCCTTTTTGACCATGATCAGAATTTAAAAGAGAGTTTTAAAAATTAAATATTCTCTTTTATTAGTTTCTACAAAAGATTAAGAAAAGATTTGAAATCTTTCCTTATTTGTAGATTAAAAAGATATTTTAATTTTTAGAGATAACTTTCCTTTTTGGAAATTATCCACATGTTTAAAAGAAAGATTTTAATTTATAAAATTTCCTTTTTATAACCCACCATGAAGGGAAAAATTATTGGAGAAATTTTTTATAAATTTTCGGAAACAAATTAGGAAGTTTTAATTTTTTGTTTTAATTAAAACTCTCCTTGTTTTGGGGAAAGGAGTGGCTGGCCATGTATTGGAAAAAGAAAATTGTTTTTTAATTAATTAATTTTTTCTTTTTCATGGAAAAAGAATTAAGAAAGTTTTTATTAAAATTTTCTTATTTGCCAAGACCAAGGATTATAAAAGAGGGGGTAGAGGTGCCTTAAGGGCTAACAACTCTATTCTTTTCTTCCTCTCTTTTTCTCCTTGGTGTGGCCGGCCCTTAGAGGTTCTCCCTCTCCTCTTCTCTTCTTCTCTAGTGGCCGGTTTTATCCCCTCTTGGAGCTCTTGATGGTGGCCGGTTCAAGCTAGGAGAAGAAGGAAAGAAAGGAGGTTTTGTTTCTTGCATCTCTTGGAGCTTGGTGGTGGTGGCCGGACCTCTACTTCTCATGGAGAATTCTTGGTGGCCGAATCTAGCTTGGAAAAGAAGGAGCTTGGTGGTTCTTGTCTCGGAAGATCGTTGCCCACACAACGTCCGAGATAAGAAGAGGAATACGGTAGAAGATCAAGAGGTTATTTTGCTTACAAAGAAAGGTATAACTAGTAATTGTTTTCCGCATCATACTAGTTTTCTTTGTATAGTTATTTATGGAAATACCAAACACAAGAGGCATATGATTCTAGAGTTTTCAAAATAGTTTTTTCGAGTTTGTGTTTTCTTCTTTTTCGAATTTGTGATTTGATTGTTCTTTTTGGTTAACCTAGAGTTATTTAAGGAAATAAATATTAGCTTTCCTTAAAAGGCTTTGCCTAGGCGGTGGTGGTTGCTCCCATATCCAAGAAGGTCATGTGCCTCGTCATGCAGTCCTGGAAGCCAATTTTGGAAATTAATATTTATGGAATTAATAACTTAGGTAGATTTGAATCAATAGTATTAAGTTCCGCTTGCGATTCAAATCTAAACCATTAAGAACAGATAAGTTAAATTTGGAATCAATGATGTTAAGTTCCGTCTGCAATTCCTAATTTAACTTCTAAAGAACACAATAGGTTATTTAAGAAAAGGTTCGACACTTGTACAAAAATTTTTGTACAGTGGAACCGGTACGATTTTCTTAGGACTAACCAACAGAAACAACTTTACAACGCTAACACAAGGGATTTACTTGGTATCCACCTCAAGAAGAGGTGACAATCCAGGGATTCACATGAGACACACAATCCACTAATCAAAACACTCCTTCTCGGTCACAGCCGGAGGTGGAGAAGCCTCGTATAAACTCACACAACAATATACAACACCCACAAGAATAAAATACAAAAGATACAAATGAAAATTCTTTCTTCTTGCTTATTTGTTGCTTGTTGTTGCATCTTGAACCTTTGAAGTGTAACTACACTATTTTCCAAAAGCCTTCAAGAACTGGCTGTGAAAGTGTGGAGAAGCTCGTGAATTGTAGCCTTTTTTACACTAGAGAAGAAGCCCACGAAGAAGACGCTTGCCAACGGCTATAACATGCGCAATGGTCGGATCTCAATCGATTTAATAGCTCTCAATCGATTGGGGAGGCTTTGAATCGATTGATTGATCGATTCAGAGCGCCTCTGTGCTCTCTAAAAAATGCTTGAATCTATAGCCCGATCAATTCAGCCTCTATCACGTGATTTCCAGCCCCTAATCGATTGGCTAATCGATTAGAGGTTTCAATCAATCAACTAATCGATTCAGAAGCTCATTGCTCGCTCAGTAACTCTCCCAATTGATTGACAATCGATTGGAGAAGTTTTGATCGATTACCCAATCGATCAAGATAGTTTCTGCATAAAATCACATCAACCAATCGATTAGATGATCGATTGAACCCCCCCAATCGATTAGTCAATCGATGGGCAAGTAGAAAAATGTGTAGATCTTGAAATGAGCTTCGTTTCACATCTGAGATCACCTCATTCCAATATCCGAGTCAAAAGTTATGGCCTTCGGAAGTTTATTACGTCCGAACTTCCTAGTTCCATGTCAACTCCCTATTGGACTTACGACCACTAAGTGTTCGGTCAACTTTTGACCCATCTGAACTTTCTCTTTGCCAACTTCTCATTGGACTTTTGATCACCAAGTGTGGTTCTCCTTTACCCACTTAGATTTATCATCTCATGCCAAGTGTCCGGTCCTCCATGACCCACTTGGACTTCCTTCCACCAGATGTCCGATCACCCTTGACCCATCTGGATTTTCTTGTGCCAAGTATCTGGTCAATCCTTTGACTTACTTGAACTTCTCAATACAGGTATCCAATAAACCTTGATCCACCAGGATTTCCACGTGCCTGACTTCACTCATCAGGTCTTTCCATCCGCCTAGCTTCACTCACTAGGACTTCCCATCTGCCTGGCTTCACTCACCAGGACTTTCACCTAGCTTCACTCATTAGGGTTTTCACCTAGCTTCACTAACCAAGATTTTTTTCACTGCCCAACTTCACTCACCGAAACTTTCACCTGTCTGGCTTCACTCACCAGGACTTTCACCTAGCTTCACCCACTAGGATTTTCCAACTGCCTAGCTTCACTCACAAGGTCTTTCACCTGGCTTCACTCACCAGGATTTTCCAACTGCCTGGCTTCACTCATCAGATTTTCCAACTGCCTAACCTCCAGTTAAGACTTTGCCAGTCAAGTATCCAGTCAACCCTTTGACCTACTTGACTCTTCTTCGCATCTAACTGGTCAACCTTGCCCAGAAGAGAATTGTATCAACAATCTCTCCAAACAGACAATTGCATCTGCAATCTCCATGTATTGTCAAATATCGAATCCCAAATATCAAGATTCAAGCATAGGGATATTGCACCAACCCACAGGACCTTCAAGAGATTATCCAACTAATGATAGATCATCAAAAGCATCAATTTACAGAGATACAAAATTTGCAGATACAAGTAGACCAATTTGCATCATCTGTTAGCCAACAACAAGCACCATGTTTCAGTGAGAAGAGGGATTGTAGTATTTTTGATAAACCTGATCTTGTCTCTATTACTCCACAAGACTCTTCTAGTATTTCTTGTTGTGATGCTGCAGTTGTAAGGATTTCTTATTCTGCTGATATTGTTGTTGATGATGCAGGTACTGATGTTGATGAGGAGGAGAGTGTAGGTAGGGGATTGCATATTGGAAGCAGTACCCCAAGAATCACCTCTTCCAGTTGCACAATCACCTGAACTAGGTATTAATGATGTAAGTGTAGGAGATTATACATTGAAAGCAATACCTCAAGAATCACCTGAACCAGAGCCTGAACCACTACTTGATGAGGAGGAGGTCGCAGTCACCATTCTAGAACCTCCAGGTACCTTTCAACATGATAAGGTTAGTGTTTATATGGATTTTTTGGAAAATATCATGGAGGTACCTACTATTGATTTCATTGGATGTGAGTCATACTTGGATACATGTTTAGGCAAGACGGATATTGTTTCATCTCTTCTTTACCCCACATGCATGTGGGTGGTATATTCCTTCCCAAGCCTTGCAGGTTTCCACAGGACCCCAGAGTGGTTACTCCAACTGAACCACCTTCAACCTCCAAGAAGAACTTTCAAGAAGAATAGGGTGAAAGGATCGATCATAATTTCAAATCATAACATTCCACTTCCTAAGTGGATAATATTTCTAAACTGACTCCAACCACCGGGAAGGATCATTCCACTACCGGCATGGATTCTACTTCTAAATCATTTGCAATCGCCCGGAATAAAGGGGAATTCGTTCCTTGCTTTTCTTTTTATTTTACATTTTATTTTACTTTCATATTTTACATTTACATTTTGCTTTCATACTTAGCATTTTGTCTAGTCTTCATAGCATTTCATTTTGAATAAAATTCTTTATGAAATTATTCTAGTAATACTTTTTGTTGGTGTGATTAGCACTAATGCTCTAACTCAGGTTTTGATGAATGACAAATTAGGTTAAGTTAGGTTTGTCGTTGTCTAACACTCTGATCGAGTGTGCAGGCGAAGTCCAGATTGGTCGACGGGCTGACCGGATGTCTGGCATGAAGCCCAGCTAGGTCAACGGGCCGATCGGATAGCTGGCGAGAAGTCCAAGCGGATTTAAGCGCTGACCAGACGCTTGGCACGAAGTCCAGCTAGGTCGACGGGCTGACCGGATAGTTGGCGAAAAGTCCAAACGGGTCGAAGGACTGACCGAACGTCTAGCAGGTGAGTAAAGGTAAGTCACTGGAAGGGAGTGACTGTGAGGACGTATTCCGGGGAAGAGAACTTAGGCGCCGATCCGACTTAGAACCATTTCAGAACTCTAAGTCGAGATTTTGACTAGATTCCGGTCTCGGAAAGACAGAATCTAAGTCATACTCTTTCTGTTAAAGTTATAAACTGTGCTAATACTATGTTTTGCAAAATATAGATTATATATTTACATCGGACTAACCTTATCTTGCAGGAGAAGAAGTTTCTGGAGAAAGGTGGTCCGAGCGCCCGGAGGCGAATTTTATCCTTATCGCGACGTCGACACATGGAGCTCGTTGGTTGGGCTTGCTACTGTTGGAACCCCAAGGTTGTTTTGGTGTGATCAACAAGTTAAGTTAGGTCATGTTTGTTTCTAACCTAGTGTCTAAGTGTGCAGGAGCTTAGGAGCACAAGTAGTCGAGCGGAAGACGTAGCAAGCGAGAAGGATGACACGCGGTGCGTCCGAGGGATGAGGCGCTACGGAAGAGTACACCGGCGGACGAGAAGGAAGCGCGCGGTGGTTCCGAGGGACGAAAGCCGGAGCGGAAGATTGCTCGGGGAGCAAGAGACGCAACTAGCGAGAAGGACAGCACGCGGTGCGTCCGAGGGACGAAGACTGCGGATGAGTACGCCGACGGACGAAAAGGGAACACTCGGCGATTCCGAGGGACGAGAAGCCGGAGGGAAGCTCGCTCGGGAAGATCGGAAGTTGGGTTCGGGTGAGCCCTTTTCTGGATGGCAGAGATCACCCAAGCGAACGGATCCGGAGTAGAAGACCCGAACCGAGGCAAACTGAACCGGAGCAATGGTCCCCGGATGAAAAAGTCAACATCAGTTGACTTTAGGCTTCGGGGCGCCCGGAGCAGCTCGGGGCGCCCGAAACCCTTCCGAGCGTTCGGACCTGGTTTGTTGACCAGATCACGTCAAACGCGATCTGAACGTTGGGGATAAAGTTTTATCCCCCCAGGGGGCCTGGAACCCCTTCTAGGCGCCCCGACCAAGGCTATAAATATAGCCTTGGTCCAGAAGCTTTTCATCAACTCAGTGCATTCCATTTCCAACACTTGTACGCTACTGTTCTAGAGTAGCTTCTCTATTTTACGCTTTCACTGCTGTAAGAGGCTTCTCCTCCTGAAGGAGATACTAGTGCTAAATTCCTTGGATTAACAACCTCCTTGGTTGTAACCAAGTAAAAACCTTCTGCCTCTTTCTTTCTACTTTTATTTACTGCTTTAATTTTATACAAGTGTACTGTTGAGAGTTCGAGAAAGGGTTGTCTTATTTTTGCAGGCTATCCAACCCGCCCTTCTAGCCAGCCGCAACTGTCCTACAAGTGGTATCAGAGCTGAGACGCTTCAGGAGGACTAACCGCCGAACGAAGCAACGAGATGACCGAATCTAACATCCACCCGCCAAAATTCGAGAGGGACTTTGCAAGCTAGAAGAAGCACATGGAGGTATTTTTCGGTACCGATTTCGATTTATTACTAACAATGGAACTCGGTTTTGAAGCTCCCGAGGGCAAAGAGAAAAATCAATGGAAGAAGAAAGAACAGGGTGAGTACGTGGCAAAAAAGAAAGCAGAATTCCATCTGCTAAGCGTACTTCCGCCACAAGAAGTCAACCATGTCGGCACCTACAACTCAGCAAAGGAGCTTTGGGAGAAGTTCCTTGAACTACACGAAGGAACATCCGAAGCCAAGCTTGCGAGATGGGACTTACTTCGTAACCAGCTCACCAACCTCCGTCTTGAAGAAGGTGAAACAATTGCACATCTACACTCGAGGATACAAGAGCTCATCACCGGACTTTCGAATCTCGGAGAAGAGGTAAGTAACCGAGATTCGCTCAGGTACGCTTTAAATTCCTTTCCTAGAAACTCAAAATGGGCATCACTAGTAGATGCCTTTTACATTTCGAAAGATATAGAAAAAATTTCATTAGACGAATTCTTTTCAACATTTGAAGTGCATGAGTCAAGATGCGCAGGAATAAAGGAGTCCAAGAATAACGTCGCCCTCAAAGCTTTGAGAGACGAACCTGAGTCAGAATCTTCTCTCGACGACGAGGAAATGGTAATGATGGTAAGATGATTTAAGAAGTTATACAATTCTAGAAAAACTAACTATCCACAGGGTAGAAAGAAAAGAACGATCCGCTGCTATTATTGCGACGAAGAAGGGCACGTCAAAGACAACTGTCCCAAAGTAACTATCCACAGGGTAGAAGAAAAGAACGATCCGCTGCTACCATTGCGACGAAGAAGGGCACGTCAAAGAAAGCGCAAGGCCCTAAAAGCGACGTGGGACGATACATCGTCCGAATCGGAAGTCGAAGCATTCTCCGGACTCACACTGATGGCGAGTCATCAAGGCGACGACTGCGATTCAAGTTCCTCCGAGATGAGCATCGAAAGCATCGATGAAGGGGGAGCTTCGTCGGAAGAAAGCAGCAGTTCAGGGGGAGACACAGACAACGAAATCAAGGTAAGTCAGGTACGTTCATTTCCTCCCGACAAACTTTTTAAATTTATTAAATTACTAACTAAAGACTGCTGCAAGTTAGAAAAAGAAATTAAAATTTTAAAAGGAATATTAGTTGAATCTTGCCCGTTAGAAATGTTAGACAAATCAAAACTAGAAAATGAAATTTTGAAGTTAGAAATTCAAAATTTGAAAATTCAAGTAGAAAACTTAAAAAAACCATACATGTCCATCTAAAATCAATTTTAGAAGATCTAATAATTTAAATTGGTACTTTAAATATCACCCTGGACAAATTAGGAACATTTCAAGAAAATATGTCCCTAAAAACTTTTTAATTAATCCAGTGGGTTGGAACCTATATTGGGTTCCTAAATCATGCTTAAACTAATTTTAAAATTAGCACTTTAAGTGAAAAAATTAAACAAAGAATTTCTTTATATGGCTTTGTCAAGGAAGTGGTTGTTGCTCCAATAACCAAGAAGGCCTAGTACCTCGCCACGACCTGGAAGCCAAAATATTAAAATAAATGTTTAATTAACTTACTAATGAAGCATTAATACAAGAATTAATTAGTGCTTTAAAAAGGTTATTCAAAATATTTTATTTCAATTTAGAAATTTACTTACATAGAAATTTTGTTTGCCTAAGTTTTTTTTTTTTAAAATGTGTTCAAAAATTCTCAAAGATTTAAGTTAGAATTTTTTAATTTCAAAAATTTGTTACTTAGGATTTTTTGTACTTAAAATAAATTCTCAAAAATCATTTTCTCCTAAAAGTTAAAAACTTTGTTCTGAAACTAGAAATCTCAGCTTAAATTACTTAGAAAAATTTTCTAAATTTCTTTAAAACTTTGAACTTTTTTAGAAATATTTTTTTTCTAAGTCTTTAACCCTTAGATTGTTTTTCTTGAAACCCCATTTTTTTTTGTGATCAAAGGGGGAGAAGGGAAAGTATAAGTCTAGGGGGAGGTAGATAGATTTAATTTTTTTGTCTATCTTTTCGCACTTAAATTCCAAATTAAATTAATTTACTTAATTTTCTTTAATGTCTATTTTAACCCTAGCTTAACTTGGGTTGATCACACCAAAAAGGGGGAGATTGTTGGAACCCCATGGTTGTTTTGGTGTGATCAACAAGTTAAGTTAGGTCATGTTTGTTTCTAACCTAGTGTCTAAGTGTGCAGGAGCTTAGGAGCACAGGTAGTCGAGCGGAAAACGCAGTGAGCGAGAAGAACGGCACGCGGTGTGTCCGAGGGACGAGGCGCTGTGGAAGAGTACACCGGCGGACGAGAAGGAAGCGCGCGGTGGTTCTGAGGGACGAAAGCCGGAGCAGAAGATTGCTCGGGGAGCAAGAGATGCAACTAGCGAGAAGGGCGGCACGCGGTGCGTCCGAGGGACGAAGACTGCGGATGAGTACGTCGGCGGACGAGAAGGGAACACACGGCGATTCCGAGGGACGAGAAGCCGGAGGGAAGCCCGCTCGGGAAGATCGGAAGTTGGGTTCGGGTGAGCCCTTTTCCGGATGGCAGAGATCACCCAAGCGAACGGATCCGGAGTAGAAGACCCGGACCGAGGCGAACTGAACCGGAGCAGTGGTCCCCGGATGAAAAAGTCAACATCGGTTGACTTTAGGCTCCGGGGCACCCGGAGCAGCCCGGGGCTCCCGGAACCCTTCTGGGCACCCGGACTTGGTTTGTTGACCAGATCACGTCAAACGTGATCTGAACGTTGGGGATAAAGTTTTATCCCCGCAGGGCGCCCGGAACCCCTTTCAGGCGCCCCGACCAAGGCTATAAATATAGCCTTGGTCTAGAAGCTTTTCATCAACTCAGTGCATTCCATTTCCAACACTTGTACGTTATTGTTCTAGATTAGCTTCTCTATTTTACGCTTTCACTGCTGTAAGAGGCTTCTCCACCTGAAGGAGATACTAGTGCTACATTCCTTGGATTAACAACCTCCTTGGTTGTAACCAAGTAAAAACCTTCTGCCTCTTTCTTTCTACTTTTATTTACTGCTTTAATTTTATACAAGTGTACTGTTGAGAGTTCGAGAAAGGGTTGTCTTATTTTTGCAGGCTATCAAACCCCCCTTCTAGCCAGCCGCAACGGTCCTACAGCTACGTCATGGTCGAGGTGCCCTGAAGGTTCCAGGAGCCCCGAGCATCATATAAAAGAAGGGTCAAGGCTGGAGCTTCAGGCAACAACTCAGAATTGACGATCTGCTCTCCTGCGCTCCTGCGGCGTTGCGACGCTTCTCCTACAAAGCTCTGCTCCTTTTCTATTATTTTATATTTGTCGATATTTTATTTCTATCTTTTCTGTACTTAATTCTTGTAATCAATTATTCGAATTGCTAGTGGATTGCCCAACGAAAGCACTCAAGGAGTGCGGGCCTTGGAGTAGGAGTCGGCACAGGCTTTAAACCAAGTAAAAAGAACTTATGTTAGTCTTGCTCTTTTCTACTTTACTTTTCCGCTGCATTTACTCTTTTCGAACGTATTTCGATATTCAACCTCCCCCCTCTATCGAAATTCATGATCCAACACTTTTAATATGGTAAAAGTTCTTTAAGTTTGACCATCAATTTTTAGGTCCATGGAGATGATTGAATGTTTTAGTTGCATGATATTAGTTAGTATGGTGATGGATTCTATGTTGATTAATTGATTTTGATTACCAAAAATTACCTAGAGAGGACTACCTAAAGTCTATAGTCTATTATCTTTTTGTGTGATATGTACTCATAGCAATTGAAACTCTAGAACTTATTTTGCTTCTTTTCAAAATTACAATAATATTTGTATGCATGAATATGATAAAGGATAGTTTTTTCCTATTCTTTGATTTCTATTGCTATTCTTTGAATTCTTTTCCTTTTGAACTCTAGTTGAATAAATCTTTTGTCACCTTGCTTTTCTTTCATTCCATTGAGAGTTTTGTTTAATTTTCTTGATGAGTTGGATTGTCCAAGATCGATAAAATTTTAAGTGTGGGGGAATTTGATAACCATGATTTTGCTATAATATTTTGATTCATAAATGCATGATTTTATGATTTCTCATAGGTTAAACTCATACTTACATCACATTTCATGAATTACATTTATTCTTGGACTTAATTGCAAACTATCTCATATTGCGATATTTAATGTTAATATTCGAATATGATCTTTGTAGGCATCAAAGGATCATGGATCTAAATCAGATTGGACTAATTTGAGCTCAAATCTAGATTTAAACGAGGAGACCAATTCTGAATAATCTGGTCCGTCTAATCAAGATCTAAGGAGATCTGAGTCATTCATCATGATCTGGTCCATCCAAGCCAAAAAGAAAGTAGATCATCCCCGTTGATCTAGATCTGAGCCCTTGGATCATATTTAGATCAAATCTAACTGTTGGATCAGATGCGAAAGAATCACAACCATCCATTCTGATCTGGGATCAAGTTTAAAAGGATGAGAAGCTACAGTGCTTGCGTCAATTTGCTACAGGCGGAGCGAGATCGCACGAAGCAAAGGAGAGCGATCTCCTTCCAATTTCCATCGCTAATGATCTTCTGAGGTCAAGGACACTTCCCTTCCTCCGGTTATCATCCTCTATACCGGTGGCGACGCCACTGCAACCATCTGACTGGCAACTCTGCTGTGACTTCATGCGAAGAAGAAGAAGCTGAGGAGTGGAGCAATCTGGAGGTTTGATCCCGATTACCTTTCCTTCCAGTCGGCGATCGTCTTTCTTGAAGATCTGAATGCATCCAATTGGTTAGGAGTGTTTGCTTCTACTTCCATTGGTTTTCTCAGTTGCTGCATCAATTTATTGTTCTTGTTGTATCACTGGATAAGAACCGATCGTCTGAATTGACTGATTCTTCATCAATTGAAAGATCTTAACATCTTTATCAGGATCAGTGAGTGCCTGGGAATGCCCAGCTCATCTTGGTTTATCTCCTCTTCCAGATTCCCATTCTGCATTCCTGTTTCCCAATTTCCAGTTTCGTTTATGTTTTTCTTGGCTATTTAGTTTCATAGATCTGAATTGGTAGGGTTAGATGAAGTGTTTCTTATTGTCTTCAATTCATTTGAATGCTTGCTAATTCCTTGAGTGGAGATTTTGATTTGATCTATTTTTAAGTTCATGTTTAGTTCACAAGTTGCTTAAATTTGAATCTGAATCTGTTTTGATGTTATCTGGTTGCTTGAATCTGAATTGTTTGATTTGATCTTATTTTGTTCTTATTTAGTCCTTGTTTAATTTCCAATCTATTTGGATCTGTTAATGGTGTAATCCATGGCATAAAGTGACAGCATGTTGTGGGTTCATGATTAATAGATAGATAGGATTTCTTTTATTGCATTAGATTTAGTTTGATAATTGCTTTTCTATTTCATTCCATAGTTGAATCTCGTTGATGGTGAAATTGTGGCGTAGAGTGATAATGCGTTGTGAGATCACTATTAATGGGTAGATAGGATGTTGTTCATTTCATTAGAGTAAATTTCATACTTACTTTTGCTATCTCATTTGTTAGGTTTAGAATCAAAACTCAAAATCTTCATTTCCATATCAAAAACCCAAAAAGCAATAACAAATCAATCCTAAGATACCATCATTGTTACATTCGTTGGGAGACGACCCGAGTCATCTCTATGCTACATTAGTGTAGAATGAATTTGGTCACTTATTCTTTTGATACCCATTTCATGATAAATCGAGTCTATCAACGACTGAAGCACGCTTTCTGCATGAGACTCGATAGTGCTTCTTTTCTTCTAATCCGACGACTATCTTTTGCAGCTCCGTTTCGATTGCCCGGCTCACTTCCCCAGATATCTTAAAGGTTTTAGTTTAAAACCCCTAGAGACAACGGACGACTGTTCATCGACGCTTCCTCTTCTTCAGACTTCTCCTTCTTTGCTCACTTGCGTTAGCCTTCGTGCGCTTCCTCCGTAAGTGTTCGCTTTCTCTTCTCACTTGCTCTTGCATTTTTCGATTATGGCCCAAGAAACTCTAGTCCCTTGGTGCGCCTTCTTCCGTTCTGATTTCGATAAGAGTGACCTTAAGTTAGTGCAATCTAGCTTAAAGCTCTTGAACGCCTACAGCCTTCCCATCCTTGGGCCCGACGACCATCCTTGTCATCCGCCTTCAGGTTTGTTGCTTTCTTCAAAGACCAACTTCTTGGTGGTCTGCGATTCCCCATCCCTCTTTTCTTCTCCAAGTTGTGTTGATATTTTTGTATTCCCTTGTCTCAATTTTCTCCTAACGCCTTCCGTGTTATGTGCAGGATGGTAGTTCTATGTCGCCTATATGACATTCCCTTAACATCTCAGTTTTTTCATTATTTTTATTCCCTCAAATGATCAGATCCCGGTGTTTTCATGGTGTAGTCTCGGCCCAAGTGTATATTTTTTATGGACATGCCTTCCTCCAACAAAAGCTGGAAGTCCCGCTTCTTCTATGTCCGGCTACCTGAGTCTGTATCTTAGCCCACTAAGTGGCGTTCGAGTCTTCCCTCCCCCCCAAGTTAAGCGACCATCAATATGCGCCAAATTACTTTACTGCCTCTTGGAAGTTGGTCGAAGTGCAGCTCCTTCTTCCTTCTTGCTATGGGATAGCATGCTATATACCTTCAGGCTGAGTCCTATTCAGATACCTTTAACTACTCCTTTTGGTAAGATCAAGTAACTATTCTTTCATATCTTCACTAACTGAGCTATCTTCTTTTACTTGCAGAGGTTGTTATATTTAGAGCTTTCACCCTCAACTCTTTCACTATGTTGAGTGACATTTTGTGAAAACATGGGCAAGAGATTATGCATGGCCAAGAGGTCCTTCAATCTAGTTCCTCGGCTGGAGCCTCCTCCCATCAGACGGGAGAGCCGAAGGCTCCCGAAGATGAATCCAAACCTGCGGTGGAACCTCCCGGTACTGTTACTGCCGGTGAGAAGGCTTCTTCTCCAACTTTAGAGCACCCATTCTGACTTCAGCGCAAGAGGTGACATGTCACCCCTTCTGTCCAATCGTTCCCCAAGAGACCAGCTTCGATGCAGGTGCCCGCTCAAGCAAAGACTCCTTCTCGGGCGAGCACTCCAGCCTCCCTAGAGGTCATGGTCTCCTCTCCTCCACCTGCCCGGGCCAAGGAACAGACCTCCTCCCGACCTGGGGACTAGCCAGTGATTTCCATGCTGTCTTTGCCTCCCACATCTTCGGCCCAGCCATCTTCAGAGGCTCACGCTTCCTCCCCTCGCTTCAAGGGTCGCTCCAATGGGCGATATGTATTTACCTCCTCTTTTCAACTACCATCCCTCCAAGTGCTGGGTCCAGTCCCTTCTTCTAATTCTTCTCCCTACTGCGGTCAGATACAATTGCATGGCACCCTGGCTGACTTGTGGAAGGACACGATCAACAGATATTGTGATGGCCTCAGTTAGACTTGTCCGACAGGTTTTCCCAACAGATGGTATCGATAATTACCTAGATACCCCATCTTTATATCCCCAGAGCGTCGCTAATCATGTCCTTTCTGCAAACTATAGTCATGGGGCTGAGTGTCTCACAGTTCGTGGCAGGCATGCATCGAGAAAATAAGTCTCTAAGTGCTCACATTCAGCCATTGGCATCTCCTTTTACTGTGGGTTAGGTTTTTGATCTAATGACCCCAGATAGTTTAATGCAGTCCTACCTACAAACGATGGAGGAACAAGCACAGACCACTCGGGACATGGCCCGTGTTGAGGCTGACAGGGTGAAGGCACTGGAGGCTTCCTTACAAACAAATGTATCGAAACTCAAGTCTGAGGGCATGAGACGTTTCAACATCCTGGCCAAGCTAGAGGCAAAGAACATAGAGGCCGCGAACCTCTCCTCGCAACTGCAGGACCTTCGAGCGGCTCATGCCTCCCTACAGGCGGACTTGGTTGCTAAAAAGGAAGAACTATCCGCTAGCGCCGATCGGGAAGCCGTCCTTTAGCAACAACTGGCTGCGGATCAGGCCACCATTGAGTCCCTACAGGTGGAGCTCTCAACGGCGAAGACTGAGGAAGCGGCCATCTGACTAAAGCTAACTGGGGCATGAATTGATCTACACAAGGCCTAGGAGGAGATGAAGGAGTACAAGGCGGGGGAAGACTCTCGCCTTGCAACTCACAAGACTTCGTTCTTAGCTTCCAAGGAGTTCGGGGCTAAGGTAGGTCATCTCATCAACCAGATACTCTGCTATGGAGGTGAAGGGGCTCAAGTATAGCTACAAGAGAAGTGCCTGCAGCAATCAACCCCTCCCGAAGATTTCTTGGATCGCACCCGCCTACTCAAAGAGCTCCCTGAAGAAGCTTTTCCTATCTTTGAGTAGCTTGGAGTAGCCTGTTACTGTCTCCTCTTGTCCAAATAGAAAACATCAACGTAATGTCTTAGACCTTCTTTTGGACTTTGGTACTCTAGTTATCGCGAATGTTATGTGAGCGGGCATGCTGTCAGCAAGCTGCATCATTTGCATATCAATTAGACCCATCTGAGACGTTTAAAAATTTCCTCTTTTACGGCTAAGTGCTAGCCCAAGTGTCTGATCGCTTGGTGGATGCCTGGCCAGTCTGTCTACCCGAGCGAGTATCACTACAGAGGAGACTCAGCCTCCTGGGCGCGACTTATTGTGAGCATCGGTCATCCTATTTTTTTCAGAGTGAGTCTCACTCTGTAGATGTCAGCTGCCCATTCGGGCGTGAGCTATGGTGGTTTGAGAGCCACCTAACTTGCCCAGGTGGGGATTGCTGTAGCTTTGCCTGTTTCCCATGTGGCTTCCATTTCTTTGTCGATGCATGTCCTTTTGATCCACCTTTTCTAGACAATACAGCCTATGCATGGTATTTTATGATGATCCAACGGCTACCAAAATGCCCTTGCCCCTCGCTGATGCCACCAGCTTCTTCTACGATTCTCCAGATTGGTGCTTGTATTGAGGCATCGCGCCGCACACCCCCTTCACTGGCTATAAGAAACTGTTGGATCGAGAAGCGCTAGAGGGGGGTGAATAGCGCTCGTGGCTTTCACACATTTCAAATTCGTAAATTGTTCAAGTTAAAGTAGCAGAAACAGTAAAGAAAAGACAAACACAAAAGGGCACAGGATATTTACTTGATTCGGAGCCTGTGGCGACTCCTACTCTGAGGCTCGCGATCGTTGATCGCTTCCGGTGGGCAACAACTATAATATCAAAAATCTTTTACAAGCAAGTATAATTAACAATAATAAAAGAATATACCAACGACAAGTTAAATGTCAGATTTAGAGTTCCGGGTCGTCGGCGTCAAGTTGTAGCTTCGTCGGAGCTTCTCGTAAGCAGCTGGATGCAAAAAGGTCGCTTAAGAATTGATTCCTTAACTTGCTGCTCGAGAGTTCCTTTTATACACTGCTGGAGGCGCCTCCAACACCATCCAAGGCGCCTCCAACAAGCCGAGTCAGCCGCATGGATCAGAACGGACCTGGTCGCAACTCATCCACTTGAAGGCGCCTTCAAGCCAATCCAAGGCGCCTCCAGCTCCATCCGAGGCGCCTCGAGCACTACCGCGCAGACTTCAGCTCCTTTGCACTTGAGGCGCCTCCAAGCTCCATGGAGGCGCCTCGGACACTGCTCATCTAAGGCTTAGCTTATTCCTTTTATACCTGCAAGACATGTTAGTCCCAAAACAACAACATACCCTACAAGACAATGTTAGCACATAAATAATAGTATGAATATAGAGTGTGACAGTCATCGGACTATCCGGGTCTGACTTTAGATCTCCGACCGAAAACCCTAGGTTGACCCGACGCCTACTGTTCCCTCTGTGGGGAACGCGTCCTCACTTACTCCCCTCAGAAGAAATTACCTGGTGCCAGTCCGATTCTCCAAATTGACTGGACTTTCTGCCTAGGATTACCACCCCCTAGGACCTAGAGTTACCGCCCCCTAGGGTTTTTCTCCACCTAGGGTTATCACCCCCTAGGACCTAAGGTTACCCTGTTGGTTGCTACTCGGAAAGCCTAGAGGTCCCACTGTACAAAAATTTTGTACAAAGGTCTGAACCTTTTCCTAGCTACCATGTGTTCTTTTAAATTAAATTTTGGATTGCCTGCGGAACTTAACACGTTTGATCCAAAACTTAATCTATTTGTTCTTTTAGGTTTTGACTTGGATCTCCTGCGGAACTTAACACGTTCGACCCAAATCACCTTAAGTTATTAATTCCATTAAATATTAATTTCCATAATTGGTTCCCAGTACTGACGTGGCGAGGCACATGGCCTTCTTGGATATGGGAGCAACCACCACCGACTAGACAAAACCTTTTATAGAAATCTAATATTTAATTTCCTAAAATAACTTTAGGTTAACCGAAAAGAACAATCAAATCACAAGGAAAAATAAAACAGAAGAACACAACTTCGAAAAACATATTCGAAATACTAGAATCGTAAGCCTCTTGTATTTGATATTATTTCCAAAAATAACTAGTATGATGCGGAAAGAAAAAATACTAGTTATACCTTTTAGAAAGACCTCTTGATCTTCTACCGTATTCCTCTTCTAACCTCGGACGTTGTGTGGGCAACGATCTTCCGAGATGAGAATCCACCAAAGCACCTTCTTCTCCTTTCTTCAAGTTTCGGCCAAGCACAAAGCTTCCAAAAGATGAAGATCTTTTTCCACCAACCAAGCTCCAAGGGATACAAGCTTTCTCTCCTTCTTCTTCTTCTTCTCCAAGTAGTATCCGGCCACCACAAGAGCTCCAAGCAAATAGAGAAGGTTCGGCCACCACCAAGAGGAAGAGAGGTTGGCCGGCCACAACACCAAGGAAAAGAGGGAGAGAAATAATAGAGGTTGTTCACCATGAAGCCTTCTCTACCCCCTCTTTTATAATCCTTGGTCTTGGCAAATAAGGAAATTTAATTAAAAACTTCCTTAATTCTTTTGCCATGAAAAGGAAAAATTTATTTAATTAAAAACAATTTTCCTTTTCTCAATTTACATGGCCGGCCACACCAAAGCTACAAACAAGGAGAGTTTTAATTAATTAAAACTTCCTAATTTGTCTCCAGAAATTTATAAAATTTCTCCAATAATTTAATCCCTTCATGATTGGTTTAAAAAGGAAATTTAATAAATTAAAATCTTTCTTTTAAACATGTGGATAAAAGAAAGTTATCTCTAAAAATTAAAATCTCTTTTAATCTACAAATAAGGAAAGATATCAAATCTTTTCTCAATCTTTTGTATAAACTAATAAAAGAGAATTATTAATTTTTAAACTTTCTTTTAAATCATGAACATGGTTAAAAGGAAAGTTTTCTTAAAATTAAAATCCTCCTTTAATCAACAAATAAGGAAAGATTTCAAATTTTAAACTCTCTTTAAACATGTAGATGATTTACAAATAAGGAAAGTTTTACCAAAATTAAAACCATCCTTTTAAACTACAAATAAGGAAAGAGATTAATCTCTTCTCTTAATCTTTGTAGAAAACTATAAAAGGAAATTTTAATTTTAAACTCTCTTTAAAATCATGATATCCACATAAGAAATAATTTTAATAAAACCCTTTTAATATTCTAGTGGCGGCCACCTAAGCTTGGGACCCAAGCTTTGGCGACCTACATGACTCATCCACTTGATCTTGGCGGCCCTAGCTTGGGTTCCAAGCTAGCTTGGCCCATGGATGGGTAAGAAGGTGGGTATCGGTGTGTATAAATCTCTATATACTAGAGGCTACGATAGGGACCGAGAGGAGGAATTGGTTTTGGTCTCCGATGAAATTAAGCATCCCGTCCTAACACACAACTTAATTTCATCAATAATAATTCATTCCACTAAAGAACTATTATTGAACTACCGCACCAATCCCAAATTATATTTTGGGCTCCTTCTTATTATGAGCGTGTTAGTCTCCCTGTGTTTAAGATATCGAATGCCCACTAATTAAGTGAGTTACTGACAACTCATTTAATTAATATCTAAGTCCAAGAGTAGTACCACTCAACCTTATTATCATGTTGGACTAAGTCCACCTGCAGGGTTTAACATGACAATCCTTATGAGCTCCTCTTGAGGACATTATCAACCTAGTATCTCTAGGACACAGTTTCCTTTTATAATCAACAACACACACTATAAGTGATACCATTTCCCAACTTATCGGGTTTATTGATTTATCGAACTAAATCTCACCCATTGATAAATTAAAGAAATAAATATCAAATATATGTGCTTGTTATTATATTAGGATTAAGAGCACACACTTCCATAATAACTGAGGTCTTTATTCTTTTATAAGGTCAGTATAAAAGGAACGACCTCAAATGGTCCTACTCAATACACTCTAAGTGTACTAGTGTAATCATATAGTTAAGATAAACTAATACCTAATTACACTACGACCTTCCAATGGTTTGTTCCTTTCCATCTTGGTCGTGAGCTATTGTTTATAATTTATAAGGAACCGATAACATGATCTTCTGTATGTGACACCACACACCATGTTATCTATAATATAAATTAATTGAGCAACTACATTTATCATAAATGTAGACATTTGACCAATGCGATTCTTATTTCTAGATTAATGTTTATACCAAAAGCTAGGCTTTTAGTATACACTCTAACATACCCCCTCCTGAGAATTTTCCTCCACCTAGGGTTACCACCCCCTAGGACCTAAGGTTGCCGCCCCTTAGGGTTTTCCTCCACCTAGGGTTACCGCCCCCTAAGTGGTTACCACCCCCTAGGGTTTACACCTTACGTAACCGTAGCTAGGACTTTTGCCTAAGAACACTTAGGACTTTCTTGCAATCTTCATCAGACATGTTAAATCATAAATAAGCTTAACTTTGACTCCTTTGCCATTATCAAAACAGGTTCGATCGTCGGATGCTTCCCGCAGCAACAATCTCCCCCTTTTTTATTATGGCAACTGAAATTCAAAGTTAAGTAAAATAGATGCATAAATGATCTTTAAAGTTTAAGTAAAAACCATAAGCAAGCTTAAGTAAATAAATTTGAATGTGAGCACAGCTTAAGCTAAAACATACTTAAACTTTTAACGACGTACATAAGGCTCCCCCTTAGTAAGAGCTCTTTTAATTTAAATTTTAAATTTTACTTTTTGAATTTTTCTTTGAATTGAATTTTCATACTCTCCCCCTTTGCCATATATCAAAATAAACATGGGAGGAAGAAGGAATAGTGATTAATGGCCTTAGCTTTAACTCTTTTTTTGAAAAAAATTAAATAAGTTTTTAAAAGAATTTTTTAAATAAGTTTTTAAAATATTTTTAAAAAAGTTTTAAAAGAATTTTTAAATAATTTTTTAAAAGAATTTTTAAATAAGTTTTTAAAATAAATTTTTAAAATAAATTTTTTTTAAAATAATTTGTAAATAAGTTTTTAAGACATTTTAAAATAAATTTTTAAAAGTATTTTTAAATAAGTTTTTAAAAGAATTTAATATTATTTTAATTTGATTTAACTTTAATTTTATTTGATTTTACTTTGATTTAACTTTAATTTGATTTGATTTTTAATTATTAGTTTGATTTGATTTTTAATTATTAATTTAATCCTTAGTCATCTCGTCCGATCTAAATTTCAAATCAGGGAATCCTATAATTTTATGAGATGAATTGAGTTCAATTATAGGGTTTGGGTAAAATTTGTGATAGATTCAGATTTAGTTTTGGGCTCAACAAATAGGTATTTTTTGAATAAACTTCTGGGTTATGGTGAGTCACTTGGACATCATTAAAATAACCATGCCTTAGAAGTTTTCCAAATAGTTCTATCCACTGAACTTAATAAAAAACCTTGGTATAACTGGTTAGGATCCATAAAGGGTAGCTTCGGTTAGTTCCACTTAGCCAAATGCACCAAGTCAAAGTCATATCTTCCTAGACATGCATAGACTAAATTTCCCTAACGTACTATCATCCAAAATTTCACCAGTACCATAGGTCAAGTTAAACTTGTTCCCTTTCTAATTAGTTCTAATTACCTTGTCGGGTAGCTTGGTTTGGGTTACCCTGCCGGGTAGGTTAGTTTTGGAGGTGCCAGCTATTCCGGAGCCTCCCCTACATTATTGATAACTTTATGTATTTTTATTTATACATTAGATTTATATTTCTTTAATGATTTAATCTATAACTTAGATTTAAGTTTTTAATTTAATTTAATTTTAATTTAACTTAATTTAATTTTTAATAATTTATCTTTTTATTAATACAGCTTTTCTTTTGGCTCCCGTTGGATCATAGCCTCGATATGGTCTATCAAGGTAGTGTACTTGATTCTTGGGGACCCAATATTGACTAAGTCCAACTTGATTAACTAAGTTAGACTTAGGTACCCATGCTTGGACTATTTTACTATTTGGTTTGTTCACTAAAGATAAATAAGATCGAAATTTTCTATTTGCTTTGAATCCAAGTCTAGATCGGTTGTAAACAGCTTTTTGTTTTCCAAGAATTATATCAAGATTCTTGGAACCCAAAGTGAACCATTCCAACGACTTGACTTTTCAAGCTAGAATTCTCTTCCTCAAGTTTTTGGACTTGAGTTGAGGTTCCAGTTTGAACAGATTCAGTCAAGGATTCGTTATTAGTCGCTTCTTTAAGGGATGCTACCTCCTTTAGAAGCGACTTGATCCGAACTTTGGACTTAGCTACTTTATGCATTAAATAATTAATTAAACTATAAAGGCAATTCGTACTTACAGAGGGGTTTTGCCCTTCGAAAATGGATACGGATCCGTGGCTTCTCTCAGACTCGGCTTCCGATTCATCCTCGCTTCCGGATTCGTTGGTGTAGTCCCGGGCCATCAACGCGAGAAAACTCGTTTGCTCGAGTTCTTCGTCGTCGTATTCCTCGGAGGAGGGCTCGTCCCACGTTGCCTTCAGAACCTTCTTTCTCCTTGATTTCTTCGGATCCTTCTGGTTCGGGCAGTTCTCCTTAATGTGCCCCTTCTAATTGCACCCGTAACACGTCACCTCGAATTTGACTTTTGAGCTTGGTTAGGCTTCTTTGGACTGGATGACCTTTCTGACATCCTTTTTGTTGAAGTCGTTCTTTTTGTAGAGTTTCTTCACCAGGTTGACGATTTCGATTGTGAGCTCATCATCGTCATCGTCCGAATCTGGTTCTTCTTTTGACTCCGGTTCGGTTCTATGTTTTGTTTTCGATTCGCGTTCTCTTCCTGTACCTGCAACCAAAGCCAACCCTTTCTCGACAGGGCGTGCATTAATCTACTTATGCAACTCAAATTCGGAGAATAACTCGTCTAATTTAATGCAAGAAAGACCCTTAGAAACCTTGTAAGCATCTACCATTGATGCCCACAAGGTGTTCCTCAGAAAAGCGTTCAGAGAGTACCTGATTATGTCCCGGTTCTCCACCTTTTGTCCGATCGCATGAAGGCCGTTGAGTAGATCTTGTATCTGGGCGTGGAGTTGGGTAGCCGTCTCATCTTCCTGTAATTTAATATTGTATAATTTATTAAAAATTAAGTCCCTCTTACTTACCTTGGTGTCGGAGGTCCCTTCGTGAAGCTCGTGTTAGTTAGAGCCCTAGAGCCAATCATATGATGATTGTTGTATGGACTCGATGTATCATATTCCTATATATTTATAAAGGTATTTTCTTTATGGTTATTATACTTACTTGTATTGGTGCCAAATAACTAAGTATAATAGCGTCCTTGAGTAGAAGGTTCTTATCTATATCAATCGATTGGTTGAATCGATAGTGAGATGATATAGAGAACACTACTCTTAATCATTCCTAGTCAAGTATTAACATTCAGGGACAATGTTAATGCGACGAGACTAGCATGAAGGTCAACTCGATGACTTGATCTCAAAAGTCATGGATATAGAGATATCAAGTTGACACATGGGTATGCATTGGAGAATGTATGCTGAATGACCCGCCATGAGAAAGTATCATGGATCGTTATATGAGTGTCATATACTTTCTCATGTGACTATTAGTCCTTGGACCTGAAGTCACCATGGTTCCCTACATAAGGAGTTGCATACTTTGGCTTTGTCAAACGTCACCCGTAACTAGGTGGACTATAAAGGTGATTACTAGGTATGTAACAAATTATGTGGAGGGATGTGAGTGATGTAGATGGGATCTATCCCTCCTATATGACGGGAGTGACATCATTATTCTTGATAGAGTGAGATCACTAAGTGCATGTCCATGCCTAAATGAGTCAATATGAGATATTGAGCTCATTTGATTAGAGTGAGTCTACTTGGAGTTCAAGATATAGATTGATTAGAGGATGACACGGTCTATGCCTCAAATTGATCAATCTAAATGTCAAAGATAGAAGGACATTGTCACATATTATGAGAGTCACAATTAGTAGTCACAAGGTGATGTTGGATCTCAACATTCTTGTAACTTGGGTAGTAATGATGTGTTGCTAGATATTGCTCATTACTTATGTTTCTAAATGAGTTTAGAAACATTGCCAACGTTACAAGTGTAGGACCGTTGGGCCGGCTAGAAGGGGGGTTGAATAGCCCTAAAAAGATAAACAAAGACCCTTCTCGAACTTTCAACAGAACACTTGCAGAATAATAAAATAAATAGAAAATAGAAAGTAAAGGCTCACAGGGAGTTGACTTGGTTACAAACGGGGAGGTTGTTAATCCAAGGAAGATGTCATACTATTATCTCCTTCTGGCGGAGAAGCCTTTTACAGCAGTGAACCGCACAACTAGAGAAGCTAAACTAGAGAGAGCGTACAAGTGTTGTTACAATGAGTTGTTCTGAATTAATGAAAAGCTTCTGGACCAAGGCTATATTTATAGCCTTGGTCGGGGCGCCCGGAAGGGTTCCGGGCGCCCCGGAGAGCCCCGGACAGCTCCGGGCGCCCGGAGCCCAAAGTCAACAGGTGTTGACTTTTTCATCCGGGACCTCTTCTCTGGTTCAGTCCCGCCTCGGTCTGGTTCTTCTCCTCCGGATCCGCTCGCTTGGGTGATCTCTGCCATCCGGAAAAGGGCTCACCCGAACCCAACTTCCGGTCTTCTTGAGCGGGCTTCCCTCCCGCTTCTCGTCCCTCGGAATCGCCACGTGTTTCCTTCTCGTCCGCCGACGTACTCATCCGCAGTCTTCGTCCCTCGGACGCACCGCGTGCCGTCCTTCTCGCTAGCTGCGTCTCTTGCTCCCCGAGCAATCTTCCGCTCTGGCTTTCGTCCCTCAGAACCACCCCACGCTTCCTTTTCGTCCGCCGGTGTACTCTTCCGCAGTACCTCGTCCCTCGGACTGCCGTCCTTCTCGCTAGTTGCGTCTTCCGCTCGACTACCTGTGCTCCTAAGCTCCTGCATACTTAGACACAAGGTTAAAAACACACAGGACCTAACTTAACTTGTTGATCACTCCAAAAAAATCTTGGGGTTCCAACAATCTCCCCCTTTTTGGTGTGATCAACCCAAGTTAAGCTAGGGTTAAAATAGACATTAAATAAAATTAAGTAAATTAACTTAATTTACAATTTAAGTACAAAAAGATAGAAAAAAATTAACTCTATCTACCTCAGTACAAAAAGATAGAAAAAAAATTAATTAAATCTATCTACCTTCCCCTAGACTTATACTTTCCCTTCTCCCCCTTTGATCACAAAAAAAATGGGGTTCCAAGAGAAACAATCTAAGGGTTAAAAATTTAGTAAATTTAAAAGAAATTCTAAGTTAAAAATAATTCTAAGTAAATTTTTGAAAATCTGACTTAGGCAATTTTTTTTTAAAAAAAAAAATTCTAAGTAATTTGAGCATAAATTTCTAGTTTTAGAAAATCTTTTAACTTAAGAAAAACATAAAAAATTTCTAAATAAATATTATTTTTGAAAGAAATTTTTCTAACTTAATCATTTGAGAATTTAAAAAAAAAATCTAAGTAGAAAAAAATGACTTAGTCAACTTAAAAAAATTTTAAGTAAGTAAATTTCTAAATTGAAAAAAAATATTTTGAATAACCTTTTTAAAGCATTAATTAATTCTTACATTAATGATTTATTAGTAAGTTAATTAAACATTTATTTCAATATTTTGGCTTCCAGGTCGTGGCGAGACACTAGGCCTTCTTGGTTATTGGAGCAACAACCACTTCCTTGACAAAGCCTCATAAAAAAATTCTTTGTTTAATTTTCTCACTTAAAGCGCTAATTTTAATTTTAAAATTAATTTAAGCATGACTTCGGAACTCAATATAGGTTCCAGCCTACTGGATTAACAAAAAAAATTTTAGGGACATATTTTCTTGAAATGTTCTTAATTTGTCCCGGGTGATATTTAAAGTACCAATTTAAATTATTAAATCTTCTAAAATTGGTTTTAGATGAACATGCATAATTTTTCAAGTTATCTACTTTAATTTTCAAATCATCATTTTCAAGTTTCAATTTTTCATTTGCTAGTTTTAATTTATCTAATTCTTCTATGGGACAAGACTTAGCTAGAATTACTTTTAAATTTTTATTTTCACTTTCTAATTTGCAGCAATCTTTTGTTAAAAGTTTAACGAACTTAAACATTTTATCGGGAGGAAGAGATCGTACCTGACTTACCTTGTCGATCTCGTTATCTGTTTCTCCCCTTGAGCCGCTGCTTTCTTCCGACGTGTCTCCCCCTTCATCGATGCTCTCGATGCTCATTTCGGAAGAGCTTGAATCACAGTCGTCGTCTTGATGACTCGCCATCAGTGCGAGTCCGGAGAATGCTTCGACTTCCGATTCGGACGACGTATCGTCTCATGTCTCCTTCAGGGCCTTTCGTTTCTGGATAGGCTTCTTACCCTTCTCCTTGTCTTTGTTCTTCAGCTTGGGGCAATTTTTCTTGACGTGCCCTTCTTCGTCGTAGTGGTAGCAGCGGATCATCCTTTTCTTCTTCCCCTGCGGATGGTTAGTAGATCTAGATTTACAAAGTTTCTTGAATCTTCTTACCATCATTACCATTTCCTCGTCGTCGAGAGAAGATTTCGACTCAGGTTCGTCACTCGAAGCTTTGAGGGCGACGTTGTTCTTGGGCTCCTTCATTCCTACACATCTTGACTCATGCACTTCAAATATTAAAAAAAATTCTTCTAATGAAATTTTTTATAAGTCCTACGAAATGTAAAAAGCATCTACTAATTATGCCCATTTTGAATTTCTCGGAAATGAATTTAACGCGTACCTGAGTGAATCTCGGTTACTTACCTTTTCTCCGAGATTCGTGAGTCCGGTGATGATTTCTTTTATTCTGGAGTGCAGATGTGCGACTATCTCGTCTTCCCCAAGTCGCAGGCTGGTGAGCTGATTGCGAAGCAGATTTCGTCTAGCGAGCTTGGCTTCGGACGTACCTTCATGCAGCTCGAGGAACTTCTCCCAAAGTTCCTTTGCGGAGTTATATTTACCGATCCTGTTGACTTCTTGAGGTGGAAGAACGCTCAGCATATGGTATTCTGCTTTGCCGTTCGCCACGAAGTCGGCCTGCTCCCTTTTTGTCCATTGATTTATTTCCTTGTCCTCTGGAGCTTCAAAGCCAAGTTTCATTGTTAAAATTAATTCAATATCCGTTGTAAAAAATACCTGCATTAGTTTTTCCCAGGTAGAGAATGTTGGAACCCCAAGGTTGTTTTGGTGTGATCAACAAGTTAAGTTAGGTCCTGTATATTTAACCTTGTGTCTAAGTGTGCAGGAGCTTAGGAACACAGGTACTCGAGTGGAAGACGCAGCTAGCGAGAAGGACGGCACGCTGTGCGTCCGAGGGACGAGGCGCTGCGGAAGAGTACACCGGCGGACGAGAAGGAAGCGGAAGATTGCTCGGGGAGCAAGAGACGCAGCTAGCGAGAAGGTCGAGACGAAGACTGCGGATGAGTACGCTGGCGGACGAGAAGGAAACACGCGGCAATTCCGAGGGACGAGAAGCCGGAGGGAAGCACGCTCGAGAAGACCGGAAGTTGGGTTCGGGTGAGCCCTTTTCCGGAAGGCAGAGATCACCCAAACGAGCGGATCCGGAGCGGAAGAACCGGACCGAAGCGGGACTGAACCAGAGAAGCGGTCCCGGATGAAAAAGTCAACTGTGTTGACTTTCGGGGTCCGGGGCGCCCGGAACAGTAATGTTGACCAGATCGAGAATTATCTCGATCTGAACGTTGGGGGATAAAATTTATCCCCCCCAGGGCGCCCGGAACCTTTCCAGGCGCCCCGACCAAGGCTATAAATATAGCCTTGGTCCAGAAGCTCTTCATCAGTTCAGAAATTGTAAACAACACTTGTGTGCTTCCACTGTTTAGATTAGCTTCTTACACTGCTGTAAACGAGGCTTCTCCGCCTGAAGGAGCTCTTAGTGCGATCTTCATCCTTGGATTAACAACCTCCCCGGTTGTAACCAAGTCAAATTCGGTGCCTCATTTTTATGCTTTATTTTCTGTTTAATCTATTTTTTATGTGTTAGTTTAATCGTACGAGAAAGGGTTGTGTTTGATTTTTCAGGGCTATTCAACCCCCCCTTCTAGCCGGCCGCATCGGTCTTACAAGTGGTATCAGAGCCGAGGCGCTTCAGGAGGACTAACCGCCGAACGAAGCAACAAGATGGCCGGATCCAACATCCACGCACCAAAATTCGAAGGGGACTTCGCTAGCTGGAAAAAGCGAATGGAGGTATTTCTTGAAACAGATTATGATTTATTACTAACAATGGAATTTGGCTATGAAGCACCAGAGGGCAAAGCAAGAAATCAATGGTCAAAGAAGGAGCAGGCTGACCACGTGGCAAACAAGAAAGCAGAATTTCATCTGCTAAGTGTACTTCCAACACAAGAAGTCAATCGGTCGGTACCTACAACTCAGCAAAGGAGCTTTGGGATAAATTCCTTGAGTTACACGAAGGAACATCCGAAGCCAAACTTGCAAGACAGGATTTACTTCGTAACCATCTTACAAACCTCCGATTTGAAGAAGGTGAAACAATTGCACATCTACACTCGAGGATTCAGGAACTCATCACCGGACTCTCGAATCTTGGAGAAGAGGTAAGTAACCGAGATTCGCTAAGGTATGCCCTAAATTCCTTTCCTAGAAACTCAAAATGGGCATCACTAGTAGATGCCTTTTACATTTCAAAAGATCTAGAAATAATTTCATTAGACGAATTCTTTTCAACTTTTGAAGTGCATGAGTCAAGATGTGCAGGTCCGAAGGAGCCCAAGAATAATGTCGCCTTAAAGCATCGAGAGAAAAACATGAGTCGGAATCTTCTCTCGATGACGAGGAAATAGTAATGATGGTAAGGCGCTTTAAAAAGTTGTTTAATTCAAGTAAAACTAACCATTCGCAGGGTAGAAAGAAAAGGACGATTAGGTGCTACCACTGCAACGAAGAAGGGCACGTCAAAGACAACTACCCCAAGCTAAGGAACAAGAACAAGGACAAGGACAAAGGAAAGAAGCATGTCCAAACAAACAAGTTCAAGACACTAAAAGCGACGTGGGACAATACATCATCCGAATCGGAAGTCGAGGCCTTCTCCGGACTTGCATTAATGGCAAGTCATCAAGACGAGGACTACGATTCAAGCTCGTCCGAAATGAGCATCGAGAGCATCGATGAAGGTAGACCTACGTCGGAAGAAAGCAGCAGTTCAGGGGGAGCCACGGATAACGAGATCGACAAGGTAAGTCAGGTACGATCTCTTCCTCCCGATAAATTATTTAAATTTGTTAAAGTATTAACTAAAGATTGCTGCAAATCAGAAAATGAAAATAAAGACTTAAAAGCAATATTAGCTACATCTTGTCCGTTAGAAATGCTAGATAAATCAAATTTAGAAAATGAAAAATTAAAATTAGAAATTCAAAATTTAATTTTTCAAGTAGAAAATTTGAAAAACTCTGCTTGCTCATCTAAAACCAATTTTAGAAGGTTCAATAATTTGAATTGGTATTATAGATATCACCAGGGACAAATTAAAAATATCTCTAGAAAATATGTCCCTAAAAACTTTTTAGTTAATCTAGTAGGTTGGAACCTATATTGGGTTCCTAAATCATGCTTAAATTAATTTTAAAAGTAAAATTAGCGCTTTAAGTGAGAAAATTAAATAAAGAATTTCTTTATGAGGCTTTGTCTAAGGAAGTGGTTGTTGCTCCAATAACCAAGAAGGCCTAGTGCCTCGCCACGACCTGGAAGCCAAAATATTGAAATAAATGTTTAATTAACTTACTAATGAAGCATTAATACAAGAATTAATTAGTGCTTGAAAAAGGTTATTCAAAACATTCTATTTCAATTTACCTACTTGGATTTTTTTTGGATTTTATTTATATACTTAGAAATATTCTCAAAAATTATTTTTTCCTAAGTTAAGAACTTTTTTCTTGAAACTAGAAATCTCAGCTTTAATTACTTAGAAAAATTTTCTAAATTTCTTAAAAACTTAGATTTTTTTTGAAATACTTTTTCTAAGTCTTTAACCCTTAGATTATTTTTCTTGGAACCCCATTTTTTGTGATCAAGGGGAGAAGGAAAGTATAAGTCTAGGGGAGGTAGATAGATTTAATTTTTTCTATCTTTTGCACTTAAATTGCAATTTAAGTTAATTTACTTAATTCAATTTTATGTCTATTTTAACCCTAACTAACTTGGTTGATCACACCAAAAGGGAGATTTTTGGAACCCCAAGGTTGTTTTGGTGTGATCAACAAGTTAAGTTAGGTCTGTGTATTTAACCTTGTGTCTAAGTGTGCGGGGAGCTTAGGAACACAGTACTCGAGTGGAAGACGCAGACTAGCGAGAAGGACCTTGTTGTCGTCAGGGGCAGTGACGGAAGAGTACCGTGGACGAGAAGGAAGTGGCGGTGGTTAGGGGCAGCCGGAGGCGGAAGATTGCTCGGGGAGCAAGAGAGACTAGCGAGAAGGTCGGCAACGAGGGGCGAAGGCTGCGGATGAGTCTGTTGGCGGACGAGAAAGAAACACGCAATTCGAGGGACGAAGCGAAAGCCTCGAGAAGGCCGGAAGTTGGGTTGGGTGAGCCCTTTTCCGGGCGAGATCACCCAAACGAGTGGATCCGGGCGGAAGAACCGGACCGGCGGGCCGAACCGGAGAAGCGGTCCGGATGAAAAAGTCAAGCGTGTTGACTTTCGGTCGAGGCGCCGGGCAGCCGGCGGCCGGGCGCCGGACCCATCAGGCGCCGGGCAGATTTGACCAGATCGAGAATTATCTCGATCAGGCGTTGAGGATAAAATTTATCCCCAGTGCCGGAACCTTTCAGGCGCCCAAACTATAAATATAGCCTTGGTCCGTAAGCTCTTCATAAGTTCGAAATTGTAAACAACACTTGTGTGCTTCCTTTATAGATTAGCTTAGTTCTCTTTAGTAAAGGAGGCTCTTTCTAGAGCTCTTATCTTCATCCTGGATTAACAACCTCCGGTTGTAACCAAGTCAAATTCGATGCCTCGTTTTTATGCTTTATTTTTCGTTTAATCTATTTTTTATGTGTTAGTTTAATCGTGCGAGAAAGGGTTGTGTTTGATTTTTCAGGGCTATTCAACCCCTTCTAGCCGGCCGCATCGGTCTTACAAGTGGTATCAGAGCCGAGGCGCTTCAGAACGAAGCAACAAGATGGCCGGATCCAACATCCACGCACCAAAATTCGAAGGGGACTTCGCTAGCTGGAAAAAGCGAATGGAGGTATTTCTTGAAACAGATTATGATTTATTACTAACAATGGATTTTGGCTATGAATCACCAGAGGGCAAAGCAAGAAATCAATGGTCAAAGAAGGAGCAGGCTGACCACGTGGCAAACAAGAAAGCAGAATTTCATCTGCTAAGTGTACTTCCAACACAAGAAGTCAATCGAGTCGGTACCTACAACTCGGCAAAGGAGCTTTGGGATAAATTCCTTGAGTTACACGAAGGAACATCCGAAGCCAAACTTGCAAGACGGGATTTACTTCGTAACCAGCTTACAAACCTCCGATTTGAAGAAGGTGAAACAATTGCACATCTACACTCGAGGATTCAGGAACTCATCACCAGACTTACGAATCTCGGAGAAGAGGTAAGTAACCGAGATTCGCTAAGGTATGCCCTAAATTCCTTTCCTAGAAACTCAAAATGGGCATCACTAGTAGATGCCTTTTACATTTCAAAAGATCTAGAAAAAATTTCATTAGACGAATTCTTTTCAACTTTTGAAGTGCATGAGTCAAGATGTGCAGGTCCGAAGGAGCCCAAGAATAATGTCGCCCTTAAAGCTTCGAGAGACGAACCTGAGTCAGAATCTTCTCTCGACGATGAGGAAATGGTAATGATGGTAAGACGATTTAAAAATATTTGTAAATCTAGGAAATCTAACCATCCGGGAAGAAAGAAAAGAACCATCCGCTGCTACCATTGCGATGAAGAAGGGCACGTAAGGACAATTTAACTGAAGAACAACGGGAAGGACAAGGGTAAGAAGGCTATCCAAAATCGCAAGGCCCTAAAAGCGACGTGGGACGATACGTCGTCGAATCGAAGTCAAGGAGTTCTCCGGGCTCGCGTTAATGGCGAGTCATCAAGACGACTGCGAATCAAGCTCTTCCGAAATGAGCATCGAAAGCATCAATGAAGGGGGAGCCACGTCCGAAGAGAGCAGCAGTTCAGGGGGAGAAACCGACAACGAGATCGACAAGGTTAGTGAGGTACGATCTCTTCCTCCTAATAAAATGTTTAAATTCATTAAAATTTTAACAAAAGATTGCTGCAAATTAGAAAATGAAAATAAAGACTTAAAAGCAATATTAGCTACATCTTGTCCGTTAGAAATGCTAGATAAATCAAATTTAGAAAATGAAAAATTAAAATTAGAAATTCAAAATTTAAAAATTCAAGTAGAAAATTTGAAAAACTCTGCTTGCTCATCTAAAACCAATTTTAGAAGGTTCAATAATTTGAATTGGTATTATAGATATCACCAGGGACAAATTAAAAATATCTCTAGAAAATATGTCCCTAAAAACTTTTTACTTAATCCAGCAGGTTGGAACCTATATTGGGTTCCTAAATCATGCTTAAATTAATTTTAAAAGTAAAATTAGTGCTTTAAGTGAGAAAATTAAATAAAGAATTTCTTTATGAGACTTTGTCTAAGGAAGTGGTTGTTGCTCCAATAACCAAGAAGGCCTAGTGCCTCGCCACGACCTGGAAGCCAAAATATTGAAATAAATGTTTAATTAACTTACTAATGAAGCATTAATACAAGAATTAATTAGTGCTTGAAAAGGTTATTCAAAACATTCTATTTCAATTTAGAAATTTATTTATTTAGAATATATTTATTCTCAAAAATTATTTTTTAAGTTAAGAATCTTTTTAAACTAGAAATCTCAGCTTTAATTACTTAGAAAAATTTTCTAAATTTCTTAAAACTTAGATTTTTTGAAATATTTTTTAAGTCTTTAACCCTTAGATTATTTTTCTTGGAACCCCATTTTTTTGTGATCAAAGGGGAGAAGGGAAAGTATAAGTCTAGGGGAGGTAGATAGATTTAATTTTTTTCTATCTTTTGCACTTAAATTGCAATTTAAGTTAATTTACTTAATTCAATTTTATGTCTATTTTAACCCTAGCTTCACTTGGTTGATCACACCAAAGGGAGATTGTTGGAACCCCAAGGTTGTTTTGGTATGATCAACAAGTTAAGTTAGGTCGTGTATTTAACCTTGTGTCTAAGTGTGCGGGAGCTTAGGAACACAGTACTCGAGTGGAAGGCGCTAGCGAGAAGGAATGACCTGTTTGTCGTCAGGGACAGGACTGCGGAAGAGTACACCCAGACGAGAAGGAAGCGCGCGAGGTACGAAAGCCGGGGCGGAAGATTGCTCGGGGAGCAAGAGGCGCAGCTAGCGAGAAGGTCGGCACGAGGGGACGAAGGCTGCGGATGAGTATGTTGGCGGACGAGAAAGAAGCATGGAGGGACGAGAAGCCGGGAGGAAGCACGCTCGAGAAGGCCGGAAGTTGGGTTGGGTGAGCCCTTTTCCGGGGCGAGATCACCCAAACGAGTGGATCCGGAGCGGAAGACCGGACCGGCGGGACGAACAGACGGTCCGGATGAAAAAGTCAAGCGTGTTGACTTCGAGTCCGGCGCCGGGCCCAGGCCGGAGCGGCCGGCGCCCGGACCCATCCAGGCGCCGAGCAATGTTGACCAGATCGAGAATTATCTCGATCGAACGTTGGATAAAATTTATCCCCCAGGCCGGAACCTTTCAGGCGCCCACCAAGGCTATAAATAGCCTTGGTCCGAAAGCTCTTCATAAGTTCGAAATTGTAAACAACACTTGTGTGCTTCCTTGTTTAGATTAGCTACTTTCAACGTTCTGTACGAGGCTTCTCCCCTGAAGGAGCTCTTAGTGCGATCTTCATCCTTGGATTAACAACCTCCCCGGTTGTAACCAAGTCAAATTCGGTGCCTCGTTTTTATGCTTTATTTTCTGTTTAATCTATTTTTTATGTGTTAGTTTAATCGTACGAGAAAGGGTTGTGTTTGATTTTTCAGGGCTATTCAACCCCCCCTTCTAGCCGGCCGCATCGGTCTTACAAGTGGTATCAGAGCCGAGGCGCTTCAGGAGGACTAACCGCCGAACGAAGCAACAAGATGGCCGGATCCAACATCCACGCACCAAAATTTCAAGGGGACTAGCTGGAAAAAGCGAATGGAGGTATTTCTTGAAACAGATTATGATTTATTACTAACAATGGATTTTGGCTATGAATCACCAGAGGGCAAAGCAAGAAATCAATGGTCAAAGAAGGAGCAGGCTGACCACGTGGCAAACAAGAAAGCAGAATTTCATCTGCTAAGTGTACTTCCAACACAAGAAGTCAATCGAGTCGGTACCTACAACTCGGCAAAGGAGCTTTGGGATAAATTCCTTGAGTTACACGAAGGAACATCCGAAGCCAAACTTGCAAGACGGGATTTACTTCGTAACCAGCTTACAAACCTCCGATTTGAAGAAGGTGAAACAATTGCACATCTACACTCGAGGATTCAGGAACTCATCACCAGACTTACGAATCTCGGAGAAGAGGTAAGTAACCGAGATTCGCTAAGGTATGCCCTAAATTCCTTTCCTAGAAACTCAAAATGGGCATCACTAGTAGATGCCTTTTACATTTCAAAGATCTAGAAAAATTTCATTAGACGAATTCTTTTCAACTTTTGAAGTGCATGAGTCAAGATGTGCGGCCGAAGGAGCCCAAGAATAATGTCGCCCTTAAAGCTTCGAGAGACGAAGAGTCAGAATCTTCTCTCGACGATGAGGAAATGGTAATGATGGTAAGACGATTTAAAAATATTTGTAAATCTAGGAAATCTAACCATCCGCAGGGAAGAAAGAAAAGAACCATCCGCTGCTACCATTGCGATGAAGAAGGGCACGTCAAGGACAATTGCCCTAAACTGAAGAACAACGGGAAGGACAAGGGTAAGAAGGCTATCCAAAATCGCAAGGCCCTAAAAGCGACGTGGGACGATACGTCGTCGGAATCAGAAGTCAAGGAGTTCTCCGGGCTCGCGTTAATGGCGAGTCATCAAGACGACGACTGCGAATCAAGCTCTTCCGAAATGAGCATCGAAAGCATCAATGAAGGGGGAGCCACGTCCGAAGAGAGCAGCAGTTCAGGGGGAGAAACCGACAACGAGATCGACAAGGTTAGTGAGGTACGATCTCTTCCTCCTAATAAAATGTTTAAATCCATTAAAATTTTAACAAAAGATTGCTGCAAATTAGAAAATGAAAATAAAGACTTAAAAGCAATATTAGCTACATCTTGTCCGTTAGAAATGCTAGATAAATCAAATTTAGAAAATGAAAAATTAAAATTAGAAATTCAAAATTTAATTTTTCAAGTAGAAAATTTGAAAAACTCTGCTTGCTCATCTAAAACCAATTTTAGAAGGTTCAATAATTTGAATTGGTATTATAGATATCACCAGGGACAAATTAAAAATATCTCTAGAAAATATGTCCCTAAAAACTTTTTAGTTAATCCAGTAGGTTGGAACCTATATTGGGTTCCTAAATCATGCTTAAATTAATTTTAAAAGTAAAATTAGCGCTTTAAGTGAGAAAATTAAATAAAGAATTTCTTTATGAGGCTTTGTCTAAGGAAGTGGTTGTTGCTCCAATAACCAAGAAGGCCTAGTGCCTCGCCACGACCTGGAAGCCAAAATATTGAAATAAATGTTTAATTAACTTACTAATGAAGCATTAATACAAGAATTAATTAGTGCTTGAAAAAGGTTATTCAAAACATTCTCTTTCAATTTGGAAATTTATTTACTTAGAAATATTCTCAAAAATTATTTTTTCCTAAGTTAAGAACTTTTTCTTGAAACTAGAAATCTCAGCTTTAATTACTTAGAAAAATTTTCTAAATTTCTTAAAAACTTAGATTTTTTGAAATACTTTTCTAAGTCTTTAACCCTTAGATTATTTTTCTTGGAACCCCATTTTTTTGTGATCAAAGGGGAGAAGGGAAAGTATAAGTCTAGGGGAGGTAGATAGATTTAATTTTTCTATCTTTTTCACTTAAATTGCAATTTAAGTTAATTTACTTAATTCAATTTTATGTCTATTTAACCCTAGCTTAATTTGGTTGATCACACCAAAGGGAGATTGTTGGAACCCCAAGGTTGTTTTGGTATGCTCAACAAGTTAAGTTAGGTCTGTGTTTAACCTTGTGTCTAAGTGTGCGGGAGCTTAGGAACACGTACTCGAGTGGAGACGCAGCTAGCGAGAAGGGCGGCCTATTGGCGTCAGAGGGGCGACAGCGGAAGAGTACACCGTGACGAGAAGGAAGCGGTGGTTCGAGGGACGGCCGGGCGGAAGATGCTCGGGAGCAAGAGGCGCTAGCGAGAAGGTCGGCGCGAGAGGGACGAAGACTGCGGATGGCGGGCGAGAAGGAAACACGCGGCAATTCGGAGAGCCGAGGAGGAAGCATGCTCGAGAAGGCGGAAGTTGGGTTCGGGTGAGCCCTTTTAAGGCAGAGATCACCCAAGCGAGCGGATCCGGCGGAAAAGCGGACCGGCGGGGCGAACCGGAAGCGGTCCGGATGAAAAAGTCAAGCTGTGTTGACTTTGAGTCCGGCGCCTGGGGCCGGCGCCGGACCCATCCGGCGCCGGAACCCTTGGGCGCCGGGCGATAATTTGACCAGATCGAGGATTATCTCGATCGAGCGTTGGGGATAAAATTTATCCCCAGGCGCCGGAACCTTTCCGGCGCCCGACAAAACTATAAATATAGCATTGGTCCGGAAGCTTTAAGTTCGAAATTGTAAACAACACTTGTGTGCTTCCTTTTAGATTAGTTAACTTTTTACTTGTTTGTTTGTACTCTGTGCGAGGCTTCTCCGCCTGAAGGAGCGCTTAGTGCGATCTTCATCCTTGGATTAACAACCTCCCCGGTTGTAACCAAGTCAAATTCGGTGCCTCGTTTTTATGCTTTATTTTCTGTTTAATCTATTTTTTATGTGTTAGTTTAATCGTACGAGAAAGGGTTGTGTTTGATTTTTCAGGGCTATTCAACCCCCCCTCTAGCCGGCCGCATCGGTCTTACAGAGAAGTCCCCTTCGTATTTCGGCGGGTGGATGCTTGTTCTAGCCATCTCGTTGCTTCGTTAGGCGGTTAGTCCTCCTGAAGCGTCTCGGCTCTGATACCACTTGTAGGACCGTTGGACCGGCTAGAAGAGGGGGGTTGAATAGCCCTAAAAAGGTAAACAAAGAGCCTTCTTGAACTTTCAACAGAACACTTGCAGAATAATAAAATAAACAGAAAACAGAAAGTAAAGGCTCACAGGGAGTTGACTTGGTTACAACCGGGGAGGTTGTTAATCCAAGGAAGATGTTATACTATTATCTCCTTCTGGCGAAGAAGCCTTTTACAGTAGTGAAGCGCACAACTAGAGAAGCTAAACTAGAGAGAGCGTACAAGTGTTGTTACAATGAGTTGTTCTAAATTAATGAAAAGCTTCTTGACCAAGGCTATATTTATAGCCTTGGTCAGGGCGCCCGGGCGCCCTGGGGGATAGAACTTTATCTCCCAACGTTCAGATCGCGTAAATCGTGATCCTAGTCAAAATCAAGGTCCGGGCGCCCCGGAGCCTAAAGTCAACAGGTGTTGACTTTCTCATTCAGGACCTCTTCTCTGGTTCAGTCCCGCCTCAGTCCGGTTCTTCTCCTCCGGATCCGCTCGCTTGGGTGATCTCTGCCATCCGGAAAAGGGCTCACCCGAACCCAACTTCCGGTCTTCTCGAGCAGGCTTCCCTCCGGCTTCTCGTCCCTCGGAATCGCCGCGTGTTTCCTTCTCGTCCGCCGGCATACTCATCCGCAATCTTCGTCCCTCAGACGCACCGCGTGCCATCCTTCTCGCTAGCTGCGTCTCTTGCTCCCCGAGCAATCTTCCACTCCGGCTTTCGTCCCTCGGAACCATCGCACACTTCCTTCTTGTCCGCCGGTGTACTCTTCCGCAGCACCTCGTCCCTCGGACTACCGTCCTTCTCGCTAGCTGCGTTTTCCGCTCGACTACCTGTGCTCCTAAGCTCCTGCACACTTAGACACAAGGTTAGAAACACACAGGACCTAACTTAACTTGTTGATCACACCAAAACAACCTTGGGGTTCCAACAACAAGAACCTATAGGGTCACACACAAAGGGCAATTAGATGGAGATTAGGTTCATATGATGGACCAAGAGGATTAGGTTCATGTGATGAACCAAATTGGATTAAGAGTAATCCAAATTAGACTAATTGAGTTGGACTCAATTTGATTCATGTTTCCAATGAGTCTAATTAGATTATGATTCATTGAGTCAATTTAATTCAATGAATATAGATTCATTAAATTAAATTGGTTCGAATCAAATGGTTAGATTTGATCAACCATGGGAGATAAGAGGTCAAGTTTGACTTGATTTGAGAAGGGAAGATGAAGGGTCAAGTTTAACTTGACCAAATGCCACCTCATTGTGACATGGCATGGGGTCGTCCAATGATGGTGTTCCACATCATCAAGGCTTCTTTACTTGGTCAAGATTGACTTGACCAAGTGCCACCTCATGAGGGAGACCAAGAGCCATGACTCTTGGTATCCCATGGAGGTTTAAAACCCTCTAAATGTGGCTGGCCACATAATGGTGTTTAAATAGCATTGTGTGCTCATTCAATCTATCTTCTTCCTTCCTCTCTTCTTCTCTTCTCTCCCTCTCCTCCTTGGTCGAGACTCCTTGGGGTGCTAGCACACTCTAAGGTTTCCTCTCCATCTCTTGTTCGTGTGGATACTTCTAGAGGTGTGTACACTTGAACACACTTGAGATCCGACGGACCTTGGACGAGCGGGATTTGCGAAGAGCTTCGCTTCAAAGGTATACTTCCCTTTTTCATGTAGATCTAGTGTAGATTTAGGATAAAACATCTACATGATTTATTTTATATGTCTTCGCACGGATCCATGGCAAGACTTCGGGGTTCCCGCAACGCAAAAAGCGGTTTTTGCGGCCCAAAAGTCCCAACAGTGGTATCAGAGCCACGTGCGAAGCATGTACATGTTTCGTTTGTATTTTTATGAAAAATATATGATCTGTAAGTTTATTATTTTTGTGTATTTTATAAGTATTTTTCTCGTAGAGGCGAAGCAACAAGTGCTTGGACACTTGTAGGCTTCGACTACCGAGAAAAACCTTCCGAAACGGCAAGGTCTCGCCCAAATTGTTTTGGGACAGTGACTTAAGGTGCTGTTAGATTGTAGTAGGACACTCGTGATATTCATTTCACGAGAAGTGGTGCTACCCCTAACCCCGCAAGGGGCATGTCCCGCGATCGCGCCCGAAAATCGCTAAACGGGACCGCCGGAAAGTTGTGACTCATAATTTAGAATTATGTATGATTTTTTGATGGTCATGACCCAAAAACCTCAATTTGTTTGGACAAATGTGTTGTAATTCATAATATGGCATGCGTGCCATTTTTGTGTGTTGTGTGTGCTGTATATATTATATGCGACTTGCGCGTCGTACCTCTCCTTTTATTTCCTGTTGTAAATATATTTTAGACTCGAATGTAACTCAAGTTTCATATTTGTAATGTACAAAATGGAGCGGTGGAAGGTCCACTCGAGAAGGAGTTACGAGGAGGGTGCGAGCAACACATGGCGGTCAAAGGGAGGAGCTTGAAGAAGCTGTTGACCCTAGGTTGACCGTCCGATCTTCTCATTGGCTTGAGAAGATCGTAGTAGGGTCATGACATAATCAAAATTTAATTAATTGCTTGTATGTATGTGATGCATGCTAGTGTAGGGTAATTAGTGCCTTAATGCATATAAGATACGAATCCACGATTAGATTAGATCTTAATCAACTCAACTCGATATGCCTACCAAGTTTTGATACCCATCATTACCTCGATCATTTGTTGTTGTTGAATCTGTCAAAGCATAGCAACGCATATTATCTTGGTAGGGTGCGGAGGGACAATCTTGGTCCTGCCTATCAAAGCTTGGGTGAGTACAAACTTAATTGGATTAAGTATAACTAGTTAACTCAATTGGATCGAGTATAACTATAGGCATTTTTCCAACGGTTGGAAAATAGGATAAAATCACATTTATACTAAATCTTGGGCGATTTAGCTAAAGCTAACTCAAGGTTTTTTATAAATGAGGATTTTGATCATATAAACAAGAGTTGCATAGAGATGTAATTGATAATTAGTTATCTACCAATCATACTAGGTCTTGGGCAATTTAGCCAAAGCTAACTCAAGGCGTAGTATGATGTGGATCTTGTCCCACGAGAGTTATAGCTAATCGGTATGAATCTAGTAGTGTGGTTTGATCACATCCATGATTTGATTCCTACTAAGGCCCTATAATTCAGTGGGAGCATGATTTAATTAAAGGCCTAATTAAATGATTAGTGGAATATGATATTTATTTTCTACATTTTTCTGTTGTTGATTGCCATATCGACAAACACGAACTCCTTCTCCCTGTGTTCTGTCCTTGACAAGGATAAGCTCAATGGAGCTAATTTCCTGGACTGGTACAGAAATCTGAGAATCGTTCTCACACAAGAACGAAAACTGTAAGTCCTGGAGCAGCCCATTCCGGAGGCACCTCCTGCCACTGCCACGCGAGCTGACCGAAATGCTTATAAGAAGCATCAAGATGATGCATTAGATGTGTCATACCTCATGCTCATGACCATGAACTCTGAGCTTCAGAAGCAACACGAGTTGATGGGTGCTTATGATATGGTTGAACATCTTCATCAACTATATCAAGGACAAGCAAGGCACGAGAGATTCGAGATCTCTAAGGCACTGTTTCAGTGCAAGATGCAAGATGGGACTCCCGTAGGACCATATGTACTCAAGATGATTGGGTACATAGAAACCCTACAGAGGTTGGGATTCCCACTTGGCCAAGAGGCCACCGACTTAATCTTGCAATCCTTGCCAAAGATCTACAGTTAATTTGTCATGAATTATAACATGAACGAAATTGATAAGTCATTGCCCGAGCTGCTAAGCATGTTGAGAACTGTTGAGCTCAACCTTAAGAAGGTTAAGCCCAACTCCATTTTGATGGTGCAAAGGCATAAAGGCAAGGGCAAGCCTAAAGGTAAGGGAAAGTCCCAAGTCAAGGGAAAAGGCAAGGCACTGAAACCCAAAGGAGGGGTTGCCAAGGATGCTACCTGCTTCCATTGCTATTAGACCGGGCACTGGAAGAGGAACTGCAAAGTATATCTGGAAGATCTTAAGAAGAAGAGAAGTGAGACTTCTACTTCAAGTATATATGTTATAGAAGTCAATCTATCTATTTTTGCATCATGGGTATTGGATACTGGATGTGCTTCTCACATTTGTACTAATGTGCAGGCGCTGAGAAATAGCAGGGCATTGACGAAGGGCGAGGTGAACCTACAAGTAGGCAATGGAGCACAGGTTGCTGTTGTTGCTGTAGGAACTTACTATCTATCTCTGCCCTCTGGGCTTGTACTAGAATTAGATGAATGTTGTTATGTGCCTGCTCTTACTAAGAACATCATTTCAGTCTCTTGTTTGGACAAGAAAGGCTTTTCTTTTGTAATAAAGAACAAATGTTGTTCCGTTTACTTAAATGATATGTTCTATTGTAATGCACCTCTGATGAACGGACTCTATATTCTAGACTTAGAGAACCCTATCTATAACATAAGTACCAAAAGGTTCAAATCAAATGAACCAAACCTATCTCTGGCATTGTCGCTTAGGTCATATAAATGGAAAACGCTTATCCCAGCTCCATAAAGATGGTTTGCTGGACTCATTTGATTTTTAATTATATGAGACATGCGAGTCATGCCTACTAGGCAAGATGACCAAGACTCCCTTTAGTGGACACAACGAAAGAGCGACTGACTTGTTAGGACTTATACATAGTGATGTATGTGGCCCTTTCATTTTTGCTGCCAGAGGTGGTTATAGGTACTTCATTACATTTACTGATGACTTCAGTAGATGTGGTTATGTATATTTGATGACACATAAGCCAGAATCCTTTAAAATGTTCAAAGCATTCAAGAATAAAGTACAAAACCAACTTGGCAAGAGTATTAAGATACTTCGATCAGATCGAGGTGGTGAATACCTTAGCCATGAGTTTCGTGACTATCTAGCTGAGTGTGGGATTCTATCCCAACTCATTCCTCCTTGAACACCATAGTGGAATGGTGTATCCGAAAGGAAGAATCATACCCTATTAGATATGGTGCGATCTATGATGAGTCACACAGATTTTCCTATATCTCTTTGGAGCTATGCTCTAGACACAGCAACCTTCATACTTAACCGTGTTCCATCCAAGGCTGTGATAAAGACACCATATAGGATATGGATTGGGAGAGATGCCCAGGTGTCTTTTATGAGGATTTGGGGTTGTAAGGTTTACGTTCGACGTCAAGTCTCGGACAAACTAGGACCCAAATCCAATAAGTGCTATTTCATAGGATATCCCAAGGAAACGAAGGGATATTACTTCTACATTCCCAGTCAACACAAAGTAGTTGTGGCTAAGACTGGGGTATTTCTAGAAAGAGACTTTGTTTCTAGAAAAACTAGTGGCAGTACATTTAATCTTGAAGAAGTTCAAGATATGGACCATAGCACTGAAGCCTTGATGGAAGTTGAACTGGAGCCACAAAGAGTTGTGGATGATGAGATTGTTCCACAAGGAGTTGAGGAACAACAACCAGTTCAAGTAGACCTACCTCTTCGCAGGTCTGATAGAGTACGTCATCAGCCTGAGAGATACTCATTTCTCTTGTCTGACCATGATAACGTTATACTCATTGAGAATGAGCGTACCTCCTATTAGGAAGCTGTGATGAGACCAGATTCTGAGAAGTGGCTAGAGGCCATGAGATCCGAGATGGAATCCATGTACACCAACCAAGTATGGACTTTGGTTGATCCACCTGAAGGTGTCAAATCCATTGGGTGTAAGTGGATCTTTAAGAGAAAGGCTGACATGGATGGACTTATCTATAAGGGTCGTTTGGTAGCAAAAGGTTTCAAGCAAATTCATGGTATTGACTATGATAAAACCTTTCTCCAGTAGCGATGTTTAAGTCCATTCGGATCATGCTTGCTATTGCAGCATACCACGATTATGAGATCTGGCAGATGGATGTCAAAATCGTGTTTCTGAATAGAAACTTGCTCGAGGATGTGTACATGACACAACCTGAGGGTTTTGTAGATCCACAGCATACTGACAGAGTATGCAAGCTGCATAAGTCCATTTATGGACTAAAGCAAGCTTCTCGAAGCTAGAATCTTCGATTCGATGATGTGATCAAACAATTTGGTTTCATCAAGAATGAAGATGAACCCTGTGTCTACAAGAAGGTTGTTGAGAACACAGTTGTCTTCCTTGTATTGTATGTGGATGACATACTACTCATTGGGAATGACATTCCTTTGCTGCAGTCTGTCAAGACTTGGCTGGGGAATTGTTTCTCAATGAAGGACTTAGGTGAAGTAGCCTGCATTCTAGGCATAAAAATCTATAGAGATAGATCTAAGAGATTGCTTGGCCTAAGTCAGAGTACATATGTTGACAAGGTATTACTACGATTTTCCATGCAGAATTCCAAGAAAGGATTTCTGCCGATGTCACATAGTGTGAGTCTTTCGAAGACTCAAAGTCCCTCTTCTAGAGAGGAGAGAGACCGCATAGTTAAGATCTCTTATGCTTCAGCCATAGGATCTATCATGTACGTTATGCTATGTACTCGTCTTGATGTATCGTATGCTTTGAGCATGACAAGTAGATATTGTTAGGGTTGCAAGGTTGCAAACATAGTCCCACATTGAAAACACATGGAAAAGATCATGGGTTTATAAGAGAAAGATATCTCTATTGGCATGAGGCCTTTTGGGTAGAGCCCAAGAGCAAAACCATGAGGGCTTAGGCCCAAAGTGGATAATATCATGTTATTGTGGAGATATCTAAATTCTTTTCGATCCTACAATTGGTATCAGAGCCCGGACTGCCAGAAGGTTTAACCACCGACTGTGTACAAGAGCTATGGTCTGATTGAACCATGTGAGTACAATATTGATCTCGAACAAAGAAAGTGGGGGCTCCTATGTTCGGATCAAGAGAACCAGACACCAGACAGGAAGTCCTAGTTGCGGCTAGGCAAGGAAGTCCTAGTAGGTCGAGTGGACCGAGGGGAAGGAAGTCCTAGTTGCGGCTAGGCAAGGAAGTCCTAGTAGGTCGGGTAGACCGAGGGGCAGGAAGTCCTAGTTGCGACTAGGCAAAGAAGTCCTAGTAGGTCGGGTAGACCGAGGGGCAGGAAGACCTGGTGGGTCGAGGATCGGACGTCGAAAGCCCGTGGTCCTTTGTTTGAGGGGGGGATTGTTAGGGTTGCAAGGTTGCAAACATAGTCCCACATTGAAAACACATGGAAAAGATCATAGGTTTATAAGAGAAAGATATCTCCATTGGCATGAGGCCTTTTGGGTAGAGCCCAAGAGCAAAACCATGAGGGCTTAGGCCCAAAGTGGACAATATCATGCTATTGTGGAGATATCTAAATTCTTTTCGATCCTACAGATACCAGTCAGATCCAGGTGAGTGTCACTGGATAGCGGTCAAGAATATTCTTAAGTACTTGAGAAGGACTAAAGAATATTTCTTGATATATGGAGGCGATGATGAGCTAGCTGTAAAGGGTTACAGTTATGCCAGCTTCCAAACTGACCAGGATGATTATAGATTACAGTCTGGGTTCGTGTTTTTCTTGAATGGTGGTGTTGTGAGCTGGAAGAGTTCGAATCAGGACACAGTTGCTGATTCTACAACAGAGGCCGAGTATATTGCTGCATCAGAAGCAGCAAAGGAGGCAGTTTGGATCCGTAAGTTCATTACTCAGCTTGGGGTGATTCCTAGCATAGCCAATCCTATATAACTCCATTGTGACAACAATGGAGCAATTGCACAGGCTAAGGAACCTCGCTCACACTAGCGGACCAAACACATACTACGGCGCTTCCATCTCATTCGAGAGATCATCGATAGAGGAGATGTGAAGATTTGTAGAGTACCCACAGAGGCTAACATAGTTGATCCCTTGACCAAGGCTTTGGCACAGAGAAAGCATGATGGTCACACTAGGTCATTGGGCCTTAGAGCCTACACTAATTGGCACTAGTGTTAGTGGGAGATTATTAGTTAGAGCCCTAGAGTCAATCATATGATGATTGTTGTATGGACTCGATGTATCATATTCCTATATATTTATAAAGGTATTTTCTTTATGGTTATTATACTTACTTGTATTGGTGTCAAATAACTAAGTATAATAGCGTCCTTGAGTAGAAGGTTCTTATCTATATCAATTGATTGGTTGAATCGATAGTGAGATGATTTAGAGAACACTACTCTTAATCATTCCTAGTCAAGTATTAACATTCAGGGACAATGTTAATGTGACGAGACTAGCATGTAGGTCAACTTGATGACTTGATCTCACAAGTCATGGATATAGAGATATCAAGTTGACACATGGGTATGCATTGGAGAATGTATGCTGAATGACCCGCTATGAGAAAGTATCATGGATCGTTATATTAGTGTCATATACTTTCTCATGTAACTATTAGTCCTTGGACCTGAAGTCACCATGGTTCCCTACATAAGGAGTTGCATACTTTGACTTCGTCAAACGTCACCCGTAACTGGGTGGACTATAAAGGCGATTAATGGGTATATAACAAATTATGCGGAGGGAAATGAGTGATGTAGATGGGATCTATCCCTCCTATATGACGGGAGTGACATCATTATTCTTGATAGAGTGAGATCACTAAGTGCATGGCCATTCCCAAATGAGTCAATATGAGATATTGAGCTCATTTGATTAGAGTGAGTTTACTTGGAGTTCAAGATATAGATTGATTAGAGGATGACACGGTCTATGCCTCAAATTGATCAATCTAGATGTCAAGGATAGAAGGACATTGTCAAATTTTGTGAGAGTCACAATTAGTAGTCACAAGGTGATGTTGGATCTCAACATTCTTGTAACTTGGGTAGTAATGATGTGTTGCTAGATACCGCTCATTACTTATATTTCTAAATGAGTTTAGGAACATTGCCAACGTTACAAGAACCTATAGGGTCACACACAAAGGGCAATTAAATGGAGATTAGGTTCATATGATGAACCAAGAGGATTAGGTTCATGTGATGAACCAAATTGGATTAAAAGTAATCCAAATTAGACTAATTGAGTTGGACTCAATTTGATTCATGTTTCCAATGAGTCTAATTAGATTATGATTCATTGAGTCAATTTAATTCAATAAATATATATTCATTAAATTAAATTGGTTCGAATCAAATGGTTAGATTTGATCAACCATGGGAGATAAGAGGTCAAGTTTGACTTGATTTGAGAAGGGAAGATGAATGGTCAAGTTTGACTTGACCAAATGTCACCTCATTGTGACATGGCATGGGGTCGGCCAATGATGGTGTTCCACATCATCAAGGCTTCTTTACTTAGTCAAGATTGACTTGACCAAGTGCCACTTCATGAGGGAGACCAAGAGCCATCATTCTTGGTATCCCATGGAGGTTTAAAACCCTCTAAATGTGGTCGGCCACATAATGGTGCTTGAATAGCATTGTGTGCTCATTCAATCTATCTTCTTCCTTCCTCTCTTCTTCTCTTCTCTCCCTCTCCTCCTTGGCCGAGACTCCTTGGGGTGCTAGCACACTCTAAGGTTTCCTCTCCATCTCTTGTTCGTGTGGATACTTCTAGAGGTGTGTACACTTGAACACATTTGAGATCCGACGGACCTTGGACGAGCAGGATTTGCGAAGGGCTTCGCTTCAAAGGTATACTTCCCTTTTTCATGTAGATCTAGTGTAGATCTAGGATAAAACATGTACATGATTTATTTTATATGTCTTTGCACAGATCCGTGGCAAGACTTCGGGGTTTCCGCAACGCAAAAAGCGATTTTTGCGGTCCGAAAGTCCCAACAGCTCGATCAGCTTCTCCCATAGCTCATTGGTGCTCGAGAATGGGCCGACGCGGTTTAGCTCCTCCTTCATCAATCCGCACTGATGGGTGCACGTTGCTCTGGCATTTGCTTCCACCTTCTTGATTAATGTTGGATCCCAGTCTTCGCAGGGTGTTGGTTTGTCATCTCCGTCAGTTGGTAGTTCATATCCAGTCTTGACGATCATCCACATCTCGAACTGGATCTTCAGGAAGTTCTCCATTCTACCCTTCCAGTAAGCGAAGTCCTCTCCGGTGAAGAGCGGGGGGCGGACAGTGTTGTAGCCTTCTTGTTGGGTCATTTAGATCTGACAAGGAAAAATAACAAAAGACTATCCCAGGACTTGATCCTGGATTAATAGTGCGGTATGAAAATAAGGGTAAATTATGTTCTCGAGTGGTGTTGCACCAACTTCGAGAAAAGAGTTCGATAACGAAGAGAACTTGATCAGAAAATAGCAATTATGCTAATTCCAATCGACTTCGAAAATAGAAAACACCACGAAAGAAATGCGTGATTGGTGGTTGCACTAGATCAACGCTACCCCGCTCTGATACCAATTGTTGGATCGAGAAGCGCTAGAGGGGGGTGAATAGCGCTCGTGGCTTTCACACGTTTCAAATTCGTAAATTGTTCAAGTTAAAGCAGCAGAAACAGTAAAGAAAAGACAAACACATAAGGTTACAGGATATTTACTTGGTTCAGAGTTTGTGGCGACTCCTACTCCAAGGTCCGCGATCGTTGATCGCTTCCGGTGGGCAACAACTATAATATCAAAAATCTTTTACAAGCAAGTACAATTAACAGTAATAAAAGAATATACCAACAACAAGTGAAATGTTAGATTTAGAGTTCCGGGTCGTCGGCATCAAGTTGTAGCTTCGTTGGAGCTTCTCGTAAGCAGCTGGATGCAAAAAGGTCGCTTAAGAATTGATTCCTTAACTTGCTGCTCAAGAGCTCCTTTTATACACTGCTGGAGGCGCCTCCAACAAGCCGAGTCAGCTGCGTGGATCAGAACGGACCTGGTCGTAACTCATCCACTTAAAGGTGCCTTCAAGCCAATCCAAGGCGCCTCCAACTCCATCCGAGGCGCCTCCAGCACTGCCGCGCAGACTTCAGCTCCTTTGCACCCGAAGCGCCTCCAAGCTCCATGGAAGCGCCTCGGACACTGTTCATCCGAGGCTTAGCTTATTCTTTTTGTACCTGCAAGACATGTTAGTCTCAAAACAACAACATACCCTGCAAGACAATGTTAGCACATAAATAACAGTATGAATATAGAGTGTGGCAGTCATCGGACTGTCCGGGTCTGACTTTGGATCTCCGACCGAAAATCCCAGGTCGACCCGACGCCTACTGTTCCCTCTGCGGGGAACGATTCCTCACCTACTCCCCTCAGGAGAAATTACCTAGTGCCAGTCCAGTCCTCCAGACCGACTGGACTTTCTGCCTAGGGTTACCACCCCCTAGGACCTAAGGTTGCCGCCCCTTAGGGTTTTCCTCCACCTAGGGTTACCAACCCCTAGGACCTAAGGTTGCCGCCCCTTAGGGTTTTCCTCCACCTAGGGTTACCGCCCCCTACGATCTAGGGTTACCACCCCCTAGGGTTTTCACCTTACATAACCGCAGCTAGGACTTTTGCCTAAGAACACTTAGGACTTTCCTGCAATCTCCATCAGACATGTTAGATCACAAATAAGCTTAACTTTGACTCCTTTGTCATTATCAAAACTTAGGTTCGATCGTCGGATGCTTCTCGCACTAACAGAAACCTCCATTGACCTCTCCCTTGAATTTCCTGTTGCTAGTCATAAACATCCTTCCTTCTCTCCTTTCTTCTGTGATTTTGTTTTTCCTCCCTTTCTTCTTTCTTTAACCAACTAATGGATCCTTCAGAGTTATGGTCCGCTCGTGCAATTTCAACCTTTAGTAGTATATATCTAGATGATCTTCGCTTTACATATGAGGTACCCACCAATATACACATTATCATACCTTCCGAAACTCATCATCCCCACCGGCTCCCTGATTGCTATAAGACTTTCTTCAAGGAACAAATTATGGCTGACCTTTGCTTTCCTATTCACTATTTTTTCTCCGACACGAGTCGCTACTTCCATATCTCCCTTTGTCAACTTGTCCCTAATTCCATTCGGATTCTATGCGGGGTTGTCCTCATCTGTCGCTTGTGTGATATCTCCTTGACGCCTCGCTTGTTTCACTGTCTTTTCACTCCTCGACGCTATAGTGAGGGTCTCTTTCGTTTCCAGGCTTATACTAAGACAACCCTTTTTGCTTCCACGCCTCCTCAAGAGTCAGAGTGGAAAGAGAAGTACTTTTTTCTCAAATTCCCTTCTGTCATATCATGGCCCATCCAGCACCAATCTGCTCTTCCTTCGGCTCCCTCGCTAGGAGACTTTCACTCATATCCGGCTTTTATAGAGGCATCGGCACAACTAGCAGACTGGCATTTTGATTGCACGAACTACTGTTAGAGGGCATTTTGTACCTATTTGGGTTAAGCTTTGTTTCTTTAGAGATGCCACACTCTTTGGGTAAATACCACAACTGTCTTGGTGTGCTCTTGCCTCCTCACTGTAACCCTTTCTCCGCCACAACAGACACTCTCGCCCGAGCGTCCTTGTCTAGGCCTCTTCCACTGAGTGTCATGGAAATAAATCGCTGGGGGTGAATAACCTTGGGCGAGTGAGGTAGCTCACCATCTGCTCCAACTACCTCCTTGATGGCCATAGATATTTCTATCTCTCGTCCTTCCGCTACTCAAGTGACGCAGCATTTCGTTCTTCTTCTCATCCCACTCAGAAGACTCCGTCTGCTCCTCCTACTTGTCACTCCAAGAGACATTAGATTCGGATGAGCAGTCGCTTATGTATCGGAAAAGATCCAAACCTACCGGGGCATCCGTCGCGGCCCAGATACCCAGGCCTACCCTAGCCTCTATCCTAGAGTCGGGGCCCCCGGGCGGCTCTACCATTCCTTTTGGGACTCCAACGGAGCCCGATCGAGGGAAAACCCCAGTCGGGAGGGAAGAAAGCACTCCTGAGAGGCGATCTCCGCCAACTGCCCCGATCAGGCCCTCATCCTCCAGGCCTTCTACTTCCACCTGGCCTGCTCCTAGCGAGACTGCTTCTAGTTCCTCCAAGTCTCATCTATTCCACTTTCATGCTATTATGCTTTCCCAGTGAGGGCTATTTCATGATCCCTCTCTTCCCTCTGGAACAGTCGTGTTGCGGGGGTTGTTGGCAGACGCCTGGATGGAGAGTATGGATCAAATAGATGCCAGTGCATTTCCTGCCCAAGTAGATGTATTCTCTAAAGATGCTACTGCGATAAGCCTTCAACTCCCTTTATTGCCTTTTTCTTCCGATCTTGACTGACCTTCCCTTTGGTTAGCTCTTCACCTCGGGGTTGCGTTTGAGCCAACTAGCTATGGACACCTATCGGTAGAACAAAATCTTGAAAGACTGTATCGCTGACCTGGAATCCCATCCCTCCAACCCCATTCCAGTAGTGCATCAACTGCAGGCGAAGGTGGAATCTTTGAAAAAGCTAAATGAAGCTCAGGAACAAACTCTCAATGAGACCCTACAGGCGATAAATCTCTTACAGGATGACAAGAAGAAACTTAAAGCCCTCCACCAAGCGGTTGACGCCAAATATCAGTAGGAGCTTGCCCTTAAGGAGAAAGCATTGTGAGAGTTAACCCGGCAAACTGCCGCCCTATACAACTTCAAGCTATTTCATAAGAAGGAGATGACCTATTTGGCCAAAGAGCTGAGTTCTAAAGACTTGCTCATCATGGACTATCAAAAAGATTTGGAGTCCCAAGCCACTGAGTTGAGTTCCTTATAGACGGAGCTAGCCCAAGCTCGATCTAAATTGTCCAACTCAGCCGCCACCCTAGAAACCTATAAGGATGGGGAGAGCGATCGCATCTGGATGGGTCGAGAAGAATACATACGCTCCTCAGAGTTTGGCTCACGGGTAGGAGATCATTTTGTTCAATCACTTGAATATGGAGCTGTGGGAGCGGTCAGACATCTCAGAGAAGGAGGGTATCTGTTGTCCGACCTTCTGGAGGACTCCCTAAACCACCATCAGATCCTTGAGAAATGCCTGATAATGTTTTCTCATAGTTCAAATGATTCCCTCTCTAGCACATCCAATGTTTATAAATGCTTGTTTCTAGCTTCTACTTTCATACTCCCTGCTCTTGCCTTACGATTTTTCTATAGGATAGACCACGCCACGAGAATTCTTTCTAGCGCGGGTCATTAAGTGAGCGCGAGTGGGGCGGAACTTGTTATGCTAAGAGTCACATGGACTAATTGTGAATGGAATTTTTGGGTCCCTGCTTGATTAGACCCAGGCAGTCACTCGAGGTATGGAAGAGCTCTACTTGCTACTTGCACAAGGGAGGGATATTAGGACCCAACCAGGTCTTATGAGTTGAGAGCTTAAGGAGTGCCTAGGTTTCATGATTCCCTAGAAGGCTCAGGTATAAACTTGGTCAGATTCTCCTGACCGGGTACCTTGTGCGTATGTTATCTACTTCAGCTCGGATAATTTTATTCTCCTCGGTTGAGAAATTTCTTTTCTTCTGCTTGACCGACCGGGAATCTAGAAGGAGATGAAGTTTGTGCTCGGCCACCTCAGGCCTGACTCCCGGTAGCTCCTTAGGGGACCAGGTGAAAATGCCCCTATTGTGTACCAGGCATTCAACCAGATCTAACTTGATTTTTGATGATAGGTCACTCGATATGAGAGTGATGCTTTTAGGCCGACCGAGATGAAGCTAAATCTCCTCCCAGAGAATGGTTCTTCTACCACAGGTAAAGGCTCCTCCTAAATAGTGTGGACTCCCCCATCTTGGGTTTTCCGAGACTTGCATGCCTAAACTTTGATCATATCTACATAACACCTGTGCGAGACCAACTGTTCTCCTCTAAATTCCCCGACTTGGTCTCCCATTGGAAATTTTATTTTCTGATGGAAAGAGGAGACTGCCGCTCGGAATTCATGCAAGGTGGGTCTTCCAAAAATGAATTGTAAGAGGAAGGAGAATCCACCACGATGAAGGTGCTCCACCAAGTCCTCATCAATGGTTCACTGTCTAATGATATAGCTTGCTTAATCTAACTCATTGGTCGTACTTCATTACCTGTGAACCCGCACAAAGAGGTGGCAACGGGTTGAAGTTCACTAGCGTCAATCTGCATGCTGTCAAACGCACTTTTGAACATCACATTGACAAAGCTTCTGGTGTCAACGAAAACTCTGGCCACACAACTATTGGCAATGACGGTCTTGACAATGAGTGTGTCATCATGAGGGAGCTTTACTCCCTCCAGGTCTTGCAACCCGAAACTGATTAAGGGCCCTGCAGCCTGCTCCTGGCTGCAACCTATGGCGTGTATCTCTAGGAGATGCTCATTGGATTTCATGGCTCTGGTGGAATCCCCATCCGTGGGTCCTCTGGAGATCATGTTGATTTCCTGAATAGCAACATTGCCCCTATTTGCTTCTTCAGGGGACTCCATCGACTCTTTGCCCCATCCTACATGCTAACTTCCCTACCCTCCCTTCTTGGGCAGGGGTTTGCCTAATTGCTCTACAGTAGTGGGCAGATTGTCTAGATGCCTTTAGAGTTTGGGCACGATCTGGGGTAGAGGCAGATCGAGTTCGATGACCTGCTGAGAATCTCGAGCAAACTGGACGCAATCTCCTGTGTAGTGAGTGTGGGACCTATGGTAAATGCAATGACAGGGCTCCCACTGGACGGGTTTGTTAGTAGGAGCTTGGACGGCCTCGACCCCCTGCGCCATCCTAGATTCCTGGATGGGTAGAAAACCCGGTCGAGCAGCTTTAGTACGGGCAGAAGGTCAAGCGAGAGATTGGGGTGGCCTTCTTTCCGCCTTGTTGATAGGAGCAAGCGCCCTAGCTTCTTTTCTATGAGCTACCTGGGCTTCCTCTACATTGATGTAGCTTGCTTCCTTTCCAAGCATCTCATCAAAATTTTTCATGGACTCTCGAATGAGGGCTTGGAAGAAATCTCCCTCCAGCAGACCTTGGGAGAATGTGCTTATCAATGCCTCAGAGGTAGCGGACGGGACGTCCAGAGCTACTTAGTTGAAGCGCTTTATGTTGGTCCTTAGGGGCTCCATGGGTCCATATTTGAGAGCAAATAGGCAATGGTTAGTCTCTTGATACCTTCTGTTGCTGGCGAAGTGGTGCAGAAAGGTATTCTTGAAATCTTGAAAACAAGTGATGGATCCGACAGATAGTCTATCGAACTACCTTTGTGTCAAGCCTAATAGAATGTTTAAGAACACTCGACACTTAATGGCATCGTTGTATTGGTGCAGCAGCGCAGCGTTCTGAAACTTATTGAGGTGATCCTATGGATTTGTACTGCCTTTGTATTATCCAATAGCTGGGGGCTTATACCCCTTCGGCAGTTTTTCCTCGAGCACCCTTTGAGAGAAGGGTATTTGCAGTTCCTCGGGCACCTCCCTGGGCTCCACCCAAATGACTATGGCCTTTCCCTTTTTTGAGTCTCTCGGCGGGGAACTTTTAGCCGTGGAGGCCTGGTATTGCTCATTCTTATTGTCGTAATCCCAGCCGAGGTTATGATAGAAAGCTCGAGTGAAGTCCTCTGGTTGTCTCCTCTTAGACCTCCTATCTAAAGCGTGGGTTTGATCCTTCAGGCCGCAGGTATCTTCTATGGCTGTGAATCTACGATCTGCCTCTCGGAGGCTGCTCATCTCTTAACTTCTTTGAACAACTCATATTCTCCTACTATCATGGTTACATTGATCTTACTGGTGTCCTCCATCTTCACGTTCGAGAACAGGTGAAGTTTCCCACAGACGGCGCCAAATTGATCCTATCCGGAAGCTGAGTCAGACAAAGGCCGACAAAGGTGGCATTGGCGTTGATAGAGCGGAAACTTTGACACGACCTATATGTGTGCGTCAGAAACATAGACCCCCCACGTGGAACCAGAGGCCTGTGATAACGGAACTGGTGGTACTTGGATCCTGCACACACCTAGACAAGCATACAAAGCGTTAGAGACCAAAAACTAGGGAAGGGGCCCTTGGTGTCGGCCCTTTGACGCTCAAGTCAGATCCTTTTTCCAGCGAAGTAGTGTATGAAGGAAGGAAGAAAAAGGAACTGCTGAAGATGCTATGAATGTGCGCGTATCTGGCCAATGAAGAGGACCTCCCTTTTTATATAATTCTGCTTGCCTTTTGAGCCTGCACGCTGTCAGAGAATGTCGGGTGTCAGGGTGTATCGAGTGAGAGAGGATGTCTGGTAGCCTCCCATTGGTAGGAGGAAGGTTCCACTCTTAGTGTATGGCAGAACACTGGAATATTCCCTGACTTATAGCAGTCATTCACTGATAGGAGGTTACGATTCTCTAATATTATTGTCGCTTAGTGTTATCCGCCCTGCCCAGGTTCATCCATAGACAGCTTGAGATGATTGCTCAAATGCGGTACAAGGACTGAGCCTTGATGCCCTGACCCGTATGCAGACAGCCAGGGGCTATCAAGGGACTATGCCTGATCGAGATGAAGAGAATGAGCTATATAGAACCGTCTGGGGATCATCTGAGACTGTGACCGAGGACTAAGCCTACATGACTCGACCGGAGTAGAGTCGGTCGAGGATTGTCTTGCATATATGTCAGGGCCATATGTTGAGACTGAGCTTGGATAACCTGAGCAATAGATAGTTGACCGAAAACTAGTTAAAACCCAGGCCTGGGGCTCAGCCCTGAGGACCCGACCTATCTGTGACCGACCAGGAATTATACGGAGGATAAAGCAGGGAAGCTGAACTGCCACTTCCTTTGACTGTTGACTGTCACGTCCTCTTGACCATTGACTTTCTGGTATTATTGGGCCCCCCATTTACGCACTGTATCACAACGCGATTTGTCTACAGGATATTCTCTGTCTTCGTGGCATAAACTTCCAAAAAAGAGTACGAAACTGTTGAGCTTTGGGGCCCACGAGGGGCCAATCGACCACCATCTAAGGAGACTGCCAACTCGGCCTTGCAGAGTGCGGTCAGTGACTTGGCCTTCACTCAACCTCTCTTCTTGCCTCAAAGGCGTGGAGGGTCCGATCGGCCTGTAAATCTGATCAGTTGGAGTAGTTGGTCAAGTTCATTAATTCTTAGCCTTATGCCTTGTTTGTGCGTATGTTGGGTCATGAAGTTTGGTCGGTCAGAAGGCTCGGTCAGCTAGATTATGTTGGTGCAGTAAGCATCCGACGATCGAACCTCAGTTTTGATAATGGCAAAGGGATTCAAAGTTAAGATTCCTTGTTATCTAACGTGGTTAAATAAGGTTTCAGGAAAGTCCTAACTGCGATTAGACAAGGGAAAATCCTAAGGGGGGGTAACCTTAGGTCCTAGGGGGTGGTAACCCTAGGTGAAGGAAAATCCTAAGGGGGGGTAACCTTAGGTCCTAGGGGGCGGTAACCCTAGGTGAAGGAAAATCCTAAGGGGGGGGCAACCTTAGGTCCTAGGGGGCGGTAACCTTAGGTCCTAGGGGGTGGTAACCCTAGGTGGAGAAAAACCCTAGGGGGCGGTAACCCTAGGTCCTAGGGGGTGGTAACCCTAGGCGGAAAGTCCAGTCGGTATGGAGGACCGGACTGGCAACAGGTAAATCTCCTGAGTGGAGTAGGTGAGGATGCGTTCCCCGTAGAGGGAACAGTAGGCGTCGGGTCAACCTAGGGTTTCCGGTTGGAAATCCGAAGTCAGACCCGGACAATCCGGAGACTGTCATAAACATTCTTTTATTATTCATACTGTTATTTTGTGCTAATTTTGTGTTGCAGGATATTGTTTGGGACTAACAAGTCTTGCAGGTACAAAATAAGGTAGTTTTCCCTCTGATGAACAGTGTTCGAGGCGCCTCCATGGAGCTTGGAGGCGCCTCGGGTGCAAAGGATGAGCTGGCTGCGAAGCACCATTGGAGGCGCCTTGAAGAAGGCAGAAGGCGCCTTGGAAGGTGCCTTGAATGGATGAAGTTCGACCAGATCAGATTTGATCCACGCGGAAGACCAGGCAGTATGGAGGCGCCTTGAACAGCCTTCAAGGCGCCTTGAACACCCTTTATAAGGGGGTTTCGACCAGCACTTCAGAACAACGAATATCAAGTGATCTCTCATCAACGTGCTGCTCCAAAAGACACTCCGAAGTGCTGCTACAAGTGCCCGACGACCCGAAGCTTCAGATTTAGCATTTCTTGTTGTCGGTATAATACTTATAGCTTTTAATTGTACTCATAATTGTAATCTTTTAACGATCTTATAGTTGTAGCCCACCGGAAGCGATCAAGGATCGCGGGCCTTTGAGTAGGAGTCGTCACAGGCTCCGAACGAAGTAAATCTCTGTGTCCTTCTGTTTGTGTTTGTTTGTTTTTAATTCCGCTGCTTTAATTACTCTAACTCCGATAAGTTTCACGATTCCGATAAACGTACGAAATAGCCACGAGCGCTATTCACCCCCCTCTAGCGCGTCTCAATTCAACAGATTCTTGCTATTCCGTGCACACTGCCTACACGTAAGAGAATCCGCACTCGAGATTTGAGGCCCGGTCGGCCACTCGCGCCCGATCAGCAGTTTGAGTCCCGCTCGGCCACCCCATCTCTATCCACAGTTCTAGGCCCAATCAACCATGTGGTCGATTCAGGCGCACCCTTGCTCCTATTGGTAACTTTAACCATCTCTTGATTTTGACCGCTATGATAGTCGTTCTTCTACCTGCTTTTGGGGGTCTACCCTTATCACCGTATCGACCCTTCTAGGAAGAATTTGTAGGGTAGATGGAGCACCTAAGAGAGACACCATGAATGCCCTATAATAGCAAATGATTTTCCCAAAAATAGAGTGATAGACATTGTCGCTCAAATTTTTAACGTGAACTTTATCCAACACTAAACTTCCATGTGACAACAGCGATAGCAGTGTTGGTTGCTACTCGGAAAACCCAATGGCTCCACTGTACAAAAATTTTGTACGTGATCTGAACCTTTCCTATCTACCATGTGTCCTTTTAAGTTAAACTTGTATCTCCTGCGGAACTTAACACATTTGATACCAAGTTTAACTTATATGTTCTTTTAGGATTAGATTTGGATCTCCTGCGGAACTTAACATGTTTGATCCAAATCACCTAGGTTATAAATTCAATTAAATATTAGTTTCCAAAATTGGCTTCCAGTACTGCATGGCGAGGCACTTGGCCTTCTTGGATATAGGAGCAACCACCACCGACTAGACAAAGCTTTTTAAGGAAAGTTAATATTTAATTCCCTTATATAACTCTAGGTTAACCAAAAGGAACAATCAAATCACAAGGAAAAAAGAAAAAGAACACAACATCGAAATTAAATTCGAAAAACAAGAATCAAATGCCTCTTGTATTTGGTATTTATACAAAGAAAAATTAACTAGTATGATGCGGAAATTAAATACTAGTTGTACCTCTTCCTTGTATGCTAAAAACCTCGAGATCTTCTGCCGTATCTCTCGCCTCCTCTTGGACGTCGTGTGGGCAACGATCCTCCAAGACGAACACCACCCGGAAAGATTCTCCTCTTTCTCTAGAATTCGGCCACCACCACCACAAAGGAGCAAAAGAGAGCAAAGGGAAGAGAGGGAGAGGGGCCGGCCACTTGATGATCTCCAACAACACAATATCAATTGTTATGTTATTCAAGGCCCCCCCTTCCCCCCCCCCCCCCCTTTTTATATTAGTTTCCCAACGGAAAATTATGGAAAGAATTTTATAAAAAATTAGACTCATTCCTATTTCCTTTTTTTTTCTTTTTCTTTCCTTTTAATTAATCAATCCTAGATTGATTTATTAATTAAACAACTATTTGTTGATGTTTAATTATTTGACCGGCCCCTTGCTTGGGCACCAAGCAAGGTGGTCGGCCACTTATTAAAAGGGAAATAAAGAAAAAAAAAATTTATAAAATTTTAAAAGAAGAAAACTTCTAATAAAACTTTACAAACTCTTTTTTTTTCTAATGTGGATATTAAAAGGAAAGTTTTAAAATTTAAAACATCTCTAATAATATTTCTTTTTAAAAGAAAGTTTTTATATATTTTACAACTCTCTTTTAAAACCTTGTGACCTAATTTAAATTAGGAAAATTTTATAAATTTTTAAAATCTCTCTTTTTACAAATTATAAATATCTGAGGAAATTTAAAAATTCAAAAACAACCTTCCTAATTTAAATATTGCGGCCGACCCCCTTGCCCAAGGCAAGGGCCGGCCATTTCTAGAGAATATGTGGTCGGTCATTGCTTGGTCACCAAGCAATGAACCGGCCCCTTCTTGGACACCAAGATAGGCTTTTCTTTAGATGGACTTGAGGCTTTATTGAGGCTACAACAGGGACCTAGAGGAGAAATTGGTTTTGGCCTTCCGATGAGCTTGAGTATCCCGTGCTCGCCCCAAACACACAACTCAAGTTCATCGATAATAACTCATTCCACTAGAGAGTTATTACCGCACTACCGCACCAATCCCAAATTACATTATGAGCTCCTTCTTATCATGAGTGTGTTAGTCTCCCTGTGTTTAAGATTACGAATGTCCACTAATTAAGTTAGTTACTGACAACTCATTTAATTAATATCTAGCTCCAAGAGTAGTACCACTCAACTTTATTGTCATGTTGGACTAGGTCCACCTGCAGGGTTTAACATGGCAATCCTTATGAGCTCCTCTTGGGGACATTCTCAACCTAGATAACTAGGACACAGATTCCTTCTATAATCAACAACATATACTATAAGTAATATCATTTCCCAACTTATCGAGCATATTGATTTATCGAGCTAAACCTCACCCTTTGATAAGTCAAAGAAACAAATATTAAATATACATGTTTGTTATTATATTAGGATTAAGAGCACACACTTCCATAATAACTAAGGTCTAGTTCTTTTACTAAGTCAGTACAAAAAGAACTTACCTAAATGATCCTACTCAATACACTTAAAGTGTATCAGTGTAATTTATTAGTCAAGATAAACTAATACTTAATTACACTACGTCTATTCTGATGGTTTGTTCCTTTCCATCTTAGTCGTGAGCAACTGTTTATAATTTATAGAGAACCGACAACATGATCTTCTAAGTGTGACTCCACACTCCATGTTATCTACTATATAAATTAATTGAACAATTACATTTAACAAATAAATGTAAGCATTTGACCAATGTGATTCTTTATTTCAAAATAAATGTGTACAAAAGCTAAACTTTTAAGTATACACTCCAACAAGCAGAACTAGGATTTTTTCGAGTAGGGACAAACAAATATAATTAAATAAAATCTCAAACGTACAGAAGACACTCTTCTTTCATATATCTACGCATATCTACATGAGCAAGAAAATGAAAACAAAAAGATAATAATTAACAAAATTGGTTGAAGTGGAGAGAAGATCAAGGAATTAGATCAAGAATATCAAAACAATATGCATTAAAAACTATTGCATTTTCGTAGGATCAAACTCGATATTAGAGAGGGGTGAATGACATAAAAAATTTTAAAAATGAGTAAATAGTAAATAAAATAATTGAATCAATCAGAGTTAGAACAGTGAAAATAAAATTTACTTCAACTGATTCAATCAATTAAAATAAAGGCAATAAAAGTGCGCAATATATTTAACTGATAGTTTAAGCATGCAAGTAGATTAATCAAATCAAAAATATAGATATAAAATATTATTCTTATTTCTAAATTTTTCCTAGGTAAAGAAACCTTACAAAAAGAGAATCTAAAAAGCTTAAGCAGAACAAAACAAATAAGACAACACTAAACCAAATGAAAATATTACTCTAGGTGTTGTCGATCAGAATAAAAATGCGTGTTACAGTATATCGCAATACAGAAGGTGAAGGAGCACTTAGAGCATAAGCACAAGTGATTAAGAGATAAGTGAATGAGTGTTTTTCAACCTCTGTCTCGAAACTCCTTATATAGGACTCCTCTGGTCACTTGGAGCCTTCCCAGTCGCATGTATCCGTGCTGACATGGCTACAACTTCTATCCATTCAAGAATGTTAACGAAGCTCGTCGGTCGATTAGACAGGGGCCAAACTTCATTTTAACCGCCTTGCTCGGATTGCTGAAAATGTCATCTCTTGGTCGCCTGGAAGCTGCTCTGTTTGCTCGTATTCTTCGATTGCCCCGATCCTATACAGTTGATGTGCGTAGATTGTATACACTTGTTTAGCATGTTTTGACGCACATTCACATACTTTGAGCATGCTTTATCTATGCATTTTTCGTACTTCCAGCTTTCCTTTCAGCATATTTACTCTTTTTATTCAGAGATCTTCTTTTTGGGCATTTTCTGTGTGCAGGAGTCGATTCTGGAGAAGATTTGACGCTTGAACGAAGAAGGAAGGCACAAGCCCTGTGTGCCACACGACCATGACATGGGGGGTTGCCCAGGTCGTGTGGTGATCACCACCCGTGTGGTTGCAGTAGAGAAGGAAGAAGTCATGGTCGTGTGAGCATCACACAACCGTGCCAGGTTTGAAGCCAAGAAGGTTCATGGTCGTGTGCACCACACGACCTTGCAAGCCATCTAGAATTGAAGCTGTACACGGCCGTGTAGATCTACACGGCCGTGCAGCATTTCCAGAGCCCAAGAATGCCTTGGTCGTGTGTACCACACGACCATGCAGGAGCTCTAGAGTTGGAGGCAATGCGGGTTGTGTAGATCTACACGGCTGTGCAAGGGGAGCAGTGGCAAATGCATGTCCGGCCGTGTACACCACACGGCCGTGTGAGATAGGCAGTAAGGGGAGTAGCACAGGCCGTGTGAGCTTCACACGGCCGTGTCTCGGGGTTGTGTGGCGCTCAAACCCTTGCCCTATATAAGGGTTTCTTCCTCATTTAAAAGGGGATCTTCTCCCTTTTGTTGGGGGGGGGGGGGGGGGTTTTGGGGCATTCCTCCACCTTCTTGGAGGGATTTTCGGTGATCTAAGGGCAGATCTTCATCGTTTTGACTCCGAGGAATGAGGATTGGATCCGAAGACGGTTCTTCATCGTAGATAAGCTTTTCTTCCCTTTCTTTCTTGGATTTGGCATCAAGATGCTTGTATTCTTCTTATCTTTAGATTTCTTTCCTTGTTCTATGGATTAGATATCTTGTTCTAGGATGGAGGGAGTATTTGTAATGAAGATTTGATGTAAAACTCTTATGAATTTGCCAATTTCCTATTTCAATGATTTTGTCCTGTTTTGTATCTCTTTGATCTTGTGTGGAATGTTGTGATTTGGACCTAATGCCCATTCTTGATTAAATGTTTGAATACCTTGTGGATCTTGTAGAGATTATTTCCCATTCGATTTTCCGAGGGGCATTCGTGACAGGAACAAGCCCGTGTAAGGACGTTTGAGAGATGATCTTGAGGGTGAAATAGGGTTATTCATGGGAGTAGGATAGATTGTATGTGTTCATATCTTATATCTTGATGCGGTTGAGGAGAGATGAATTTTTATGTTGATTATCCGAGGGACGCACGTGACAGGCAAGCCCATGTAAGGACAGCATAAACTCATTCATAATTGATCACATTTAGGTATAGACTTCAGTCCTAGGCCGGTTGTCTATTGAAAGAGGGAACCGGCAACCTCTTACAAACGATGGACAATTGAGGAATAAGATTTGGTAGATCATTTACATTGAATAATCTTACAAAGAAACCGAAACTCCTAGAACATACCTTCATCATAGCCCTTACTCTTGTTTCTTATTCTTTAGTTTCTATGTTTTACTTTGCATAGTTGTACTTTGCTTTTGTCAATCCATTGATTTGTTGTTTAGCTAATTCGTGTTGAGATATCTTTAGTGTTTATATCAGTCCCTGTGGATACGATATCTTTTATTATTACTTACGACATTTTCGTACACTTGCGAAATGTCAACAAGTTGTTAGCGTCGTTGTCGGGGACTGCGCTATAACATTAGAGATTATCAATTGAGTTAGACTAAACATAACTTTTCTTTTCATTAGCATAGTTGTAACTAATCATTTGAACTCTGTTTTCATAAGTTTTTCTTTTCTTGTATAACATTCTTGTTAATTCTTTTTATTGCAATTTTAATTCTGCATTCTTGATTTCTAACATTCTAGCCTAATCTCTATTTTTCTTTTGATCTAGTTTCTTTCTTCTTGTCCTTTGAGCATATATATCTTGCAATCTTGTTCTTGTGCATGCGAAGAACTAACTTTATAGGAGAACTTCTTCCTCTAGACCCAGAAATAGATAGAACCTTTCATAGAAGAAAATTTCTGCAAAGACAACAAGAAGAACAAGAACATTCAAGCATGGTTAATAGATCACTAAAGGATTATGCAGCACCTTATGCTAGGGGGTTTTCGATCTAACATTTCAAGACCTTCAGTCGAAGCAAACAATTTTGAGATCAAACCGGCTATTATTTCTATGGTGCAGCAAAATCAATTTGGTGGAGGACCGCATGAGGACCCGAATCAACACTTGGAGGTCTTCTATGAGATATGCGGCACAATGAAGATGAATGGTGTTCCTTCTGAAGCGGTGCGCTTGTTATTATTTGGATTTTCTTTGAGAGATAGAGCTAAGCAATGGTTAAATTCTTTAGCTCCAAATAGCATCACCACATGGGAACAATGTGAGCAGCAATTTCTTGATAAATTCTATCCTCCGAGTAAAACAGCTCATATGAGGAATCTTATTGCAAGTTTCAAACAAGCTGACTCAGAATCTCTATTTGAAGCTTGGGATAGATATAACAGTATGCTCAGACAATGTCCACACCATGGTTTAGAGAAATAGCTTGTGTTATACACATTCTATAATAGCATCAATTATCACACTAAGGTGTCCCTTGATTCAGCTGCTGGAGGGGCACTCATGAATAAGAGCTTAGATGAAGCAGAGGAAATTATTGAAAGTGTAGCACAAAACCATCATCAATGGGCGAATAAAAGAAGTGGTGGATATTCCTGTGCAAACCTAACAAAAGCATCAGGGAAGTTTGGTGTTGATGCAGTTACTCTATTAGCTGCAAAACTGGATGCTCTTACAAAGAGATTTGAAAACATAGGAGCTCCTTCAAGTACGGTCAATGCCATGGTTTTATCTTGTGAAGTATGTGGAATCTCTGAACATTCTAATGACTCATGTCCTTTGGGAGCTATTTCCACACAAATCAATCAATTAAAGCAATGTGACACCATCATGGGTCTTAATCAAAGGCAGAACAACCCATACTCAAATACATACAACCCTGGGTGGAAAAGTCATCCTAATTTTTCCTATAGAAATAATCAAGATCAAGGACCATCTATGGGGGCAAGACATAATTTTCAGTCTGAGCAGCAGAATTTTCAGCACCAATCTTCTCAAGGCTTTCCTATGTCTAAAATCGAGAAGTATGCCACAAAGCTTTCAAAAACAAGGGGTCTTTGATGGAGGAACTTATATAAATTTGCAAAGACAATGATGCTTTGCACTCTGAGATTATTGTTCTACGAAGAGCGATTTCTTCAATTGTAGAACAAGGGAGGGATTGTCCTACGGTAAAAGTTCCAGAACCAAATATTGGATTTGTAAGATTACAAATATAGTCCCACATTGAAAACACATGGGAGCGCTCGTGAATTTATAAGAGAAATATATCTCTATTGGTATGAGGTCTTTTAGGTAGAGCCTTAAAACAAAATCATGAGGGATTAGGTCCAAAATGGGCAATATCATATCATTGTAGAGTATCTTAATTCCTTTAGTCCTAATAATTAATATCAGAGCTCAAATTGTTAGAAGGTCTAACTGTTAACTATGCACAAGAACTATGGTTTAATCGAGCCATATGAGTATAATATTGATCTCGAACAAAGGAAGTGAAGGCTCTCATGTCTAGATCAAGAGGACCATACGCCATACAGGAAGTCCTAATTGTGGCTAGGCAATGAAGTCCTAGTAGGTCAGTTGGACATGTTGGTGCAATCGACCACTAGAGTTTCAATATTTGACAATGTATCTAAGTCTAGTTAGTTTGACCAAGGGTTAATCCAAATAGGACTTGATGTTTGGAAGAGAGAAGTCTAGCCAGAACTAGATGACTAGCAAGGGTAAGTCCTAACCAAAGGATAAACAGGTGAGAATTCTACTGAGTGACTAGTCCTAAATGGAGGTTAGGGCAAAGGGAAGTCTTGGTGAGTGAAGTCAGACCCTAGTGAGTGTAGCTAGATAGTGGAAGTCCTAGTAAGTCAAGTCGGACCCTAATAAGTGAAGTCAGGTGGTGGAAGTCCTAGTGAATGAAGTTGGGATCTAGTGAGTGAAGCTAGGTAGTGGAAGTCCTAGTGAGTGAAGCTAGGTGGTGGAAGTCCTGGTGTGTGAAACCAGACAATGAAAGTCCTAGTGAGTGAAGTTGGACAACCCTAGGGGAGGTAACCTTATATTATATATAACCGACTGGTTTCTGGTGGACCGCGCATGGTCGACGGGGCCAGCGAATCCTGAAATCTGTTAACACTATTTTACTTTACTATTTTATCTATTGTGCTAACTCAGTGTTATAGGAAAGTCTTAGCATATCAGCTTGGTCAAATACTAAGCAGACCAAAGAAAGCTCAAATAGGTCTAGAGGACCAGATGTTTGCTAGGTAAGTGAAGGTAAGTCACTGGGGAGAGTGACTAAGTGAGAACGCATCCCGATTGAAGGGAGAGTAGGCGTCGGTCCAATTTAGGTCCATTTCAAAAATCTAAATTGAGACTCTGACTAGATCCTGGTATGGAGGGCAGGGTCTAAGTCATAAATTAATCATATTTTTATTATGCTAACTTTGTTTTACAGGTTAGATATTGTCGTGTTGGACTAACCTAAATTGCAGGGCAAAAGGAGTAAAAATGTCTCGGGTGAACAGTACTCGAGGTGCCTTCAAGCATTGGAAGGCGTCTTCATACTATTCATGGAAGGCGCCTTCAGTGCTATGGAAGGCGCCTTCCAAGGGATAAAACTTAAACTTTATCGTAGATGAGGAGCAATTAGTTCGGGATCAGATGTTACACGTTAGAGGCGCCTTCAAGGATAAGGAAGGCGTCTTCCATACTCTTTATAAGGGTGTCTCGAGGAACATTCAATATACAACTTCTGTACGAACTTCTACGCGCCCGATTGGCTTTTCTACTACTTCGGCTTCCTGCTGCTACTCTACGATGGCGCTGCTACGCTCGACTACTGCTAAGGAGTTGTCCAACATTGAGCTTGATCCAATAATCTTCGAAGGTGTTGGGTAACGAATTTATGATTCTATACTTAATTATTGCAAAAGGAAAGTGTAGTGTGTTACACTTATCCTATTCTCTCTTGTACTCGATCCCCCCATTCCGACGGCTCCAGAAGAGGTGTTTTAGTGGATTACCCGTCGATAGATCCACGGGACCTAGGTCTTGGAGTAGGAGCTGCCAAAGGCTCTAAACTAAGTAAAACTAAACCGTGCCTCTTACTTTTCTATTTCTATTTTGTGCTTAAATTTTTGCTACGTACTTTGATTTCAAGACCAAAAAGATAATATTTTTAAAAACCATGTGATTCACCCCCTCTCACGTGCGTCTTGATCCAACAGAACCGAGGGTCAGGAAATCTTAGTTGCAGCTAGGCAAGGAAATCCTAATAGGTCGATTGGATCGAGGGATAGGAAAATCTGGTGGGTCAAAAATCGACTGTTAAACGGATAGACTTTTCGCTTAAGGGGGGATCCTGTGGTCCTTCGTTTGAGGGGGGTTATTGGGGTTGTAAGATCACAAACATAGTCCTACATTGAAAATGCATGGGAAAGATCATGAATTTATAAGAGAAAGATATCTCCATTGATTTGAGGCATTTTGGGTAAAGCTCAAAAATAAAGCCATGAGGGCTTAATCCTAAAGTGAACAATATCATACCATTGTAGAGATATCTTAATTCTTTTGGTCCTAATACCAAATTCCTATGGTGGCGCACAGAGTGCCAAGGAACTTGAGAACTTTTGTGGGATATGGAGCAGTATTTTTTGACTGCCTAAAATAGAGAAGGTGATAATTTCTAGCATGTACCTTGGTGGTGATGCGAAGTATGGTAGAGAATGCGCATGGTGGATGATGCCAATGTTGGACGGGAACAAATTGACACTTGGGCTCGGTTGAAGGAGTTGAAGGCACAATTTCTTCCCGACAATGTCACGTGGATGGCTTGAGATGGGCTGAAACGTCTCAAACAAAAGGCCTCTGTGAGAGACTATGTCAAAGAATTTACTTCTTTGATGTTGAATATTTCCAACATGTCCAAGGAGAACAAATTATATAACTTTATGTGGTTTACAATCGTAGGCACAAATCAAACTTCGAAGGTAGAATGTGAGGAATCTTCTTGGTGTTATTATTGTTGCTAATGTCTTAACCGATTTTCACTCAAACAAAGAGAGTTTAGATGCTTCTTCGCCTTCTAAATCCATGAAGAGTCAAAAGGAGAATGAGGCGGAATGGAAGAAAGATCCAGCTAACAATAGGCGGAATGGTAGGAAGGATCACAATGCCGCCCAAGGGAAGAACCAAGGTTGTTTCTTATGCAATGGACCTCACTTGACAAGGGATTTTCCTAAGCAAAAGAACTTGAATGTTCTCTTGGCAAAAGAGGAAATGAATGTCACGAACAGGAAGTTGTTGTTGGACCCCACGGGTGTTTTGATGTGATCAACCAAGTTGGTTAGGTCCTGCTTTTGTGTTTGACCCCTGTGTCTGAGTGTGCAGGAGCTTAGGAGCGCAGGAAGTCGAGCGAAAGACGCAACTAGCGAGAAAGACAGCACGGGATGGGAGCCGACGAGCTAAGTGCGTCCGAAGGACGAGAGAGCTGCGGAAGAGTACACCGGTGGGCGAGAAGAACGTGCGCGGCGTTCGAGGGACGTTAAGCCGGGAGGAAGACTGCTCGAGGAGAAGGCCGGAAATTGGGTTCGGGTGAGCCCTATTTCGGTTGGCCGGAATCACCCAAAAGAACGAGACTTCGGAAGACAAAGCAAAGAAGCAAGCAAGCTGGAAAAGCTGCCAGCCAGCATGGAGGCGCCTTCAACCCCTGTTGAAGGCGCCTCAAACATGACAGAATTGAACGTTGAGCGATTGGATAAAGTTTTATCCACTCTCTCAATGGAGGCGCCTTGGACCCCTATTGGATGCGCCTCGGACATCCGAGATAGGATTTCCAGAGGCTATATAAAGGCCTCTGGAACTAGGAATTAGACATCAACTGTTCCATCAACTCTATAATCAATTTCTAGCAATAGTTCTGAGCTGTAAGAGTGTAAAAGGCTTCTCCGCCTTCAGAGAAGGAGATTTTTCTACTGCGCGTTTTCCATCGCCCTGGATTAACAACCTTCTGTTAGAGTGTATACTAAAAGCCTAGCTTTTGGTATAAACATTTATCTAGAAATAAGAATCACATTGGTCAAATGTCTACATTTATGATAAATGTAGTTGTTCAATTAATTTATATTGTAGATAACATGGTGTGTGGTGTCACACACAGAGGATCATGTTATCAGTACCTTATAAATTATAAACAGTAGCTCACGACCATAATGGAAAGGAACAAACCATTGGAAGGTCGTAGTGTAATTAGGTATTAGTTTATCTTAACTATATAATTACACTAGTACACTTAGAGTGTATTGAGTAGGACCATTAGAGGTCGTTTCTTTTATACTGACTTTATAAAGAAACAAAGACCTTAGTTATTATGGAACTGTGTGCTCTTAATCCTAATATAATATCAAGCACATATATTTGATATTTATTTCTTTAATTTATCAATGGGTGAGATTTAGTTCGATGAATCAATAAGCCCGATAAGTTGGGAAATGATATCACTTATAGTGTGTGTTGTTGATTATAGAAGGAAATTGTGTCCTAGTGATCTAGGTTGAGAATGTCCCCAAGAGGAGCTCATAAGGATTGTCATGTTAAACCCTGCAGGTGGACTTAGTCCGACATGACGATGAAGTTGAGTGGTACTACTCTTGGAGCTAGATATTAATTGAGTTGTCAGTAACTTACTTAATTAGTGGACTTTTGTTATCTTAAACACAGGGAGACTAACACACTCATAATAAGAAGGAGCTCAAAATGTAATTTGGGATTGGTGCGGTAGTTCAATAATAGTTCTCTAGTTGAATGAATTATTATTGATAAAATTAAGTTGTGTGTTCGGGGTGAGCACGGGATGCTTAATTTTATCGGGAGACCAAAATCAATTCCTCCTCTCGGTCCCTATCGTAGCCTCTAGTATATAGAGATTTATACCCACCGCATACCCACCTTCTTACCCATCCAATGGGGCCGGCCAAGCTAGCTTGGAACCCAAGCTAGGGCCGGCCAAGACCAAGTGGATGAGCCATGTAGGTGGCCGGCCAAAGCTTGGGTCCCAAGCTTAGGTGGTCGGCCACTAGAATATTAAAAAGGATTTTTATTAAAATTATTTCTTATGTGGATATCATGATTTTAAAAGAGAGTTTAAAAATTAAAAAAAAAATTTATAGCTTTCTACAAAAGATTAAGAGAAGAAATTAATCTCTTTCCTTATTTGTAGTTTAAAAGGATGGTTTTAATTTTTGGTAAAAACTTTCCTTATTTGTAAATCATCTAACATGTTTAAAAGAGAGTTTAAAATTTGAAATCTTTCCTTATTTGTTGATTAAAGGGGATTTTAAATTTTAAGAAAACTTTCCTTTTTAACCATGTTCATGATTTAAAAGAGAGTTTAAAATTAAATATTCTCTTTTATAAGTTTCTACAAAAGATTAAGAAAAGATTTGATATCTTTCCTTATTTGTAGATTAAAAGAGATTTTAATTTTTAGAGATAACTTTCTTTTTATCCACATGTTTAAAAGAAAGATTTTAATTTATTAAATTTCCTTTTTATAAACCAATCATAAAGGGATTAAAATTATTGGAGAAATTTTTATAAATTTCTGGAGACAAATTAGGAAGTTTTAATTAATTAAAACTATCCTTGTTTGTAGCTTTTATATGGCGGGCCAAATAAAATTGAGAAAGAAAATTATTTTTAATTAAATAAATTTTTCTTTTCAATGGCAAAAGAATTAAGGAAGTTTTTATTAAAATTTCCTTATTTGCCAAGATCAAGGATTATAAAAGAGGGGGTAGAGGAGGCTTCAAGGCGAACGACTCTATTCTATTTTTCTTCCTCTTTTCCTTAGTGGTGTGGTCGGCCCTTCCTTCTTCTCTTCTTCTTCTCTTTGTGGCCGAACCTCTTCATGCTTATGGAGTTTTAATTGGTTGCCGGATCTAGCTTGAGGAAGAAGGAGAGAAAGCCTACATCCCTTGGAGCTTGGTTAGTGGAAAAGATCTTCATCTTTTGGAAGCTTTGTGCTTGGCCGAAATTTGAAGAAAGGAGAAGGTGCTTTGGTGGTTTCTCATCTCGGAAGATCGTTGCCCACACAACGTCCGAGGTTAGAAGAGGAATACGGTAGAAGATCAAGAGGTTTTTCTAAAAGGTATAACTAGTATTTTTCTTTCCGCATCATACTAGTTATTTTTGGAAATAATACTAAATACAAGAGGCATACGATTCTAGTGTTTCGAATTTGTTTTCGATATAGTGTTCTTTTGTTTTTCTTTTCCTTGTGATTTGATTGTTCTTTTCGGTTAACCTAAAGTTATTTTAGGAAATTAAATATTAGCTTTCCATAAAAGGTTTTGTCTAGTCGGTGGTGGTTGCTCCCATATCCAAGAAGGTCATGTGCCTCGCCACGTCAGTACTGGGAACCAATTATGGAAATTAATATTTAATGGAATTAATAACTTAAGGTGACTTGGGTCGAACGTGTTAAGTTCCGCAGGAGATCCAAGTCAAAACCTAAAAGAACAAATAGATTAAGTTTTGGATCAAACGTGTTAAGTTCCACAGGCGATCCAAAATTTAATTTAAAAGAACACATGGTAGCTAGGAAAAGGTTCAGACCTTTGTACAAAATTTTTGTACAGTGGAACCTCTAGGTTTTCCGAGTAGCAACCAACAATTGGTATCAGAGCTAGGGTTTTGCCTCTGTGTATTTGGTATTAGTTTAATTATGCACATGTCATACATAATTTAGGCAGGTTAATAGTAGGATGTGCTAACTTTGTGAATGCAGAATCCAACTATTATGGCTTATAGTTATTATGTGTGTGATTGGACCCTTGGACATGTCAAGGGCATTTTATTGTGTGTGCATGATTGTATTATAAAATACAGCAGGAGCTATATTTAGTTTTATTAGGATTTTATTTTTGATCTAGTTACATGTACATTCCTTTTATGGAATATAGAATCGATGGATGTAAATTTTATTTTATGTTCGATCTAGTTTACATGTACATTCCTTCGAGGAATATAGGATCAAAATGTAAAATTCTATTTATGTCGCGGATCGAATCTTGCAAAGCGTGGAACCTTCTAAGGACCAGAGGCGCAGCGGAACTAGGAGCAAGATGGATGCGACAGCTAGACCTGGTGGCAGTGGCCAAATATGGCAGCAGCTTGGGATGACAACGCACGGAGGACAACAAGAGATAAAAGCCATAATAGTTGAAAATTAAATTGTGCTGTGTGTGCATGTTAGTTTACATATTTAGTAGGCTAGCATAGTTAAAATTCCTCATTTATAAATAACTAAGTGGGAGAGGGATTTTTAAGTAAATCCCATGGTCTCCATTACTGGTTTGTAAGTGATGCAAACAAGCTTGCGCGTTGGCTCTGAGTGTCTTCCTCCATAACGGATGAGCTTGTTTGCGGATCACTAGAACAGACTTCCATTTTTGGATGACTATAGGAAGTTAATTAAGAGCGTGTGATCTTCCCCAACGGAAGGCGCATAATCTTATTAATGGACTTAGTGTCAAGTAATGGTATACACTTAGACACATCTAATAGTATCCTCCCCATCGGAGTCACTGCTATTATTTGTGTGACCAAATGATACCAACTATTAAAAGTTAGGTTAACAAGATAATAAAATTAATGGGTTAAAACCCTCCTTTTACAAATGTTGAATTTGTATAAGTCCACACTAACGTGGCATGCAAAATTCACGGTGTTTGAGGTGTTGGTAAATTTAAATAATATTGTTTTATGGAATCAATATTTTTTAAATTCAAAAGTTTTTGACCAAATATTTGATCAAAGACAGATCAACTATTAATTTTATTCGTCATAAAGTAAAGTTGACGAAATAATAAAATTAATGAATAAAATCTCCTCTTCGATTTTGTATACGTCCACACTATCGTGGCATACAAAATTCATGGGGATTTTTAAGGAGTTGATCTTAACCAAGTATTTTTGTGATTCTTAGGATTTAAAATGTTTGTCAATCCCCAAGTAGTCATACTATAAGAAAGACTTAGTAATCCCAATTGTAATGATTAGAAATAGGACTTGGACATTAAGGTAAACTGTCTTCTTAGAACTAAGAACAATATAGATGTATTTAATTCATTAGTTGAAATATGTTTAGTAGTGTTATCTACCAGAACCTGGAGTGTAGATACAGATGCCATTAATCATGTCCGCAATTCATTGCAAGGTTCCAGGAAACCCGGCAACTAAATGAAAATTAAAACACTGTCTACATGGGCACTACTGTAAAAATGGTAGCTGTTGCAGTGGGAGATGTTTATCTTTTGATAAGAATAAAACATGGATTTTTGAGTAATTGTCTTTACGCACCAAGTTTAGAAAGAACTAGTTTTCAGTTTCTAAACTATTCAAAGAACTTGATATTCTGCCTCTTTTAATAACAAAGTTGTTATTAAGAAAAAGAGGGAAGTTATCGCTGGCACGTTGGTTGGCAATTTATAAATCCAATAACTCTCACGATGCAACAAATGGAAATTAGTAACACATCTTCTAACTTTAAGAGAAAGTAACCTTCGAAAATGAACCAATTATATCTTTGGCTTCTAAGGCTAGGTTATATTAACTTGAGTAGGATTCATTGGTAGCTAATGAACTTTTGGGTTCATTAGTAGTGGAAATCTTTCCAACCTACAAGTCTTACTTGGAAGGAAAAATAACCAAGAAGCTTTTAAGTCTAAGGGGTATGGAGTCAAAGATATATTGGAATTGGTTCATTCTGATTTGTGTGATCCTATGAGCATCCAGGCAAGAGGTTGTTTCAAATATTTCATCTATTTTATAGACAACTATTTGAGATACGGATATATTTACTTGATGTGCCGCAAGTCTAAGTGCTTTGATTAGTTCAAAGAGTACGAGGCTGATGTGGAGAAACGACAAAGTAAAAGTATCAAGACACTACGGTAAGATCGTAGTGGCAAGTACCTCTTGGGAGAATTTAGGAGTCATTTATCAGAAGTAGGGATTCAATCCAAACTAACTGCACCTGGTACACTCCAACAGAATGGTGTAGGAAAAGGAAGGTATAGGACTCTTATGGAAATAAGTAGATTGATGAGTTATTAAAAATATTATCAAAATCATTTTAAGGATATACTCTGGAAACGGGAGTGAATATAGTACCTTCTAAAGTCAGAACTCTCTACTCATATAGAATTGCTGAATAGGCGTAAGCCTATTTCGAAGCATATTTGGATTCGGGTAGTCTAGCACATATGCAGAAGAGAGACAATGATAAGTTGGATAGGAATTCACTTGTTTGTGGGTTATCCTAGTAAAATGAAAGTAGGTTTATAGTCTTAAAAATCAGAAGGTTATTGTTAGCATCAATGACCGATTTTTAGAAAAGGACTATGTAATAAACCATGTGCCCATAAGAAAATTTGTTCTTAAGGAAATAATAAAAGGCATGTCTAATCTAGTACCAACTGTACAAGATGAGATACCACAAGAAAACTGCAACACGTATCACAAATGATACACAATTGCAGAAAGTGCCTTGTCGTAGTGGGAGGGTTGTTAGGCAACCTAAAAAGATTCATGTTTTGGGAGAGTTTTTGGACTCGATCCCTGGAGGACATGAACCTGATCTCCGGACATATGACGAAACACTCCAAGATAAAGATGCAACATCTTGGCAAAGAGTAATGAATAACAGAATTAGAATATATGTATTCTAATAAAATCTGGAAGCTTGTAGAACCACCAAATGGTGTAAAAGCCTTTTGGTGTAAAAAGGTCTATAATAGGAAAAGAGGGATAGAAAGGAAGGTAGTAACTTTCAAAGCAAGGCTTGATAAAAAAGGAAACTTTTTCACTGGTAGCCATGCTTAAGTCTATCCGGATTCTTTTATCTAATTGGCAAGTGGATGTCAAGACAGCATTCCTTAATGGAAGTCTTGATGAAAGCATCCATATAAAGCAACCAGAAGGGTTCATTGCAAAGGGCTAAGAGCATCTTGTGTGCAAGCTCAATCAGTCTATGGACTGAGGCAAAGCTTCAAGGTCTTGGAACATCCGGTTTATCAAAGTAATCCATACATATGGATTTATTGAGTAAACGGATAAGTCTTGTGTATACAAAAGGTGTGATGGAAACGTGGTAGTATTTCTTGTACTATACGTAGATAGCATTTTTGGTAGTTGGAAACAATATCAAAATGTTGTCAGAAGTAGGGGTATGGTTGTCCAAATAATTCGATATAAAGGACTTGGGAGAATGTATATATTCTTGAGATCAAAGTAATAAGCGATCGCAAGAAAAGAATATTTTACTTATCCCAAGCTTCATACATCGGAAAAATCCTTGCTCGTTTTAAGCATGCAAAACTCCAAGAAAGGTTTCTTACCTTTTCAGGATGGAGTAACTTTATCTAAAGATATGTCTCTGTAGACATCAAAGGAGATAAAGGAAATAAAGGCAGTTCTTTATGCTTCGGCTGTCGGAAGCCTAATGTATGCTATGCACGAGATCAGAAATCTGTTTTGCCAAGGGCATAGTTAGCAGATATCAAAGTAACCCTGGACAAGGACAGTGGACTACAGTAAAGCATATATTGAAGTACCTTAGAGGCACTAGAGATTATATGCTAGCTCACAAGGCAGTTAATTTGGTTTTTGTGGGTTGCATGGATTTTGACTTCCAATCAGATAGGAACAATAATAAGTCAACCTCGGGGTTTTGTGTTTACTTTAGGAGGAAAAGTCATAACTATGGAAGAGTGATAAGCATAGGTGTTTTTTTGGACTCCACCATAGAAGCTGAGTATATGGCAAGCCTCTGAGGTAGCCATAAAAGCTGAATGACTTAATAACCTCAAGATAGACTTAGATATGATTTCTAGTTTGTCCAAAGATTATTACAATTTATTGTAATAATAATGGTGCAGTAGCAAACTCGAAGAAACCATGAGTCTATAAGGCAAGTAAACACAATAGAGCGCAAGTACCACCCAATACGAGAAATCGTATAAACGAGAAAAAGTTGTTGCTACCTAGATTACATCAGATGATGACCTATAGATCTTTTCACTAAGGACCTTAAGGCAAGAGCTTTTGATGGGCATGTTGAAGGGTTGGGAATCAGGTGTATGGCAGCAGATATGGCAGCTTAGTCTTTTAGTATAAGTGGGAGATTGTTAGAGTGTATACTAAAAGCCTAGCTTTTGGTATAAACATTTATCTAGAAATAAGAATCACATTGGTCAAATGTCTACATTTATGATAAATGTAGTTATTCAATTAATTTATATTGTAGATAACATGGTGTGTGGTGTCACACACAGAGGATCATGTTATCAGTACCTTATAAATTATAAACAGTAGCTCACGACCATAATGGAAAGGAACAAACCATTGGAAGGTCGTAGTGTAATTAGGTATTAGTTTATCTTAACTATATAATTACACTAGTACACTAAGAGTGTATTGAGTAGGACCATTAGAGGTCGTTTCTTTTATACTGACTTTATAAAGAAACAAAGACCTCAGTTATTATGGAAGTGTGTGCTCTTAATCCTAATATAATAACAAGCACATATATTTGATATTTATTTCTTTAATTTATCAATGGGTGAGATTTAGTTCGATGAATCAATAAGCCCGATAAGTTGGGAAATGATATCACTTATAGTGTGTGTTGTTGATTATAGAAGGAAATTGTGTCCTAGTGATCTAGGTTGAGAATGTCCCCAAGAGGAGCTCATAAGGATTGTCATGTTAAACCCTGCAGGTGGACTTAGTCCGACATGACGATGAAGTTGAGTGGTACTACTCTTGGAGCTAGATATTAATTAAGTGAGTTGTCAGTAACTTACTTAATTAGTGGACTTTTTTTATCTTAAACACAGGGAGACTAACACACTCATAATAAGAAGGAGCTCAAAATGTAATTTAGGATTGGTGCGGTAGTTCAATAATAGTTCTCTAGTGGAATGAATTATTATTGATAAAATTAAGTTGTGTGTTCGGGGTGAGCACGGGATGCTTAATTTTATCGGGAGACCAAAACCAATTCCTCCTCTCGGTCCCTATCGTAGCCTCTAGTATATAGAGATTTATACCCACCGCATACCCACCTTCTTACCCATCCAATGGGGCTGGCCAAGCTAGCTTGGAACCCAAGCTAGGGCCGGCCAAGACCAAGTGGATGAGCCATGTAGGTGGCCGGCCACTAGAATATTAAAAAGGATTTTTATTAAAATTATTTCTTATGTGGATATCATGATTTTAAAAGAGAGTTTAAAAATTAAAAATTTCCTTTTATATCTTTCTACAAAAGATTAAGAGAAGAGATTAATCTCTTTCCTTATTTGTAGTTTAAAAGGATGGTTTTAATGTTTGGTAAAAACTTTCCTTATTTGTAAATCATCTATCATGTTTAAAAGAGAGTTTAAAATTTGAAATCTTTCCTTATTTGTTGATTAAAGGGGATTTTAAATTTTAAGAAAACTTTCCTTTTTAACCATGTTCATGATTTAAAAGAGAGTTTAAAATTAAATATTCTCTTTTATAAGTTTCTACAAAAGATTAAGAAAAGATTTGATATCTTTCCTTATTTGTAGATTAAAAGAGATTTTAATTTTTAGAGATAACTTTCTTTTTATCCACATGTTTAAAAGAAAGATTTTAATTTATTAAATTTCTTTTTTATAAACCAATCATAAAGGGATTAAAATTATTGGAGAAAATTTTATAAATTTCTGGAGACAAATTAGGAAGTTTTAATTAATTAAAATTATCCTTGTTTGTATCTTTTATATGGCCGGCCAAATAAAATTGAGAAAGAAAATTATTTTTAATTAAATAAATTTTCCTTTTCAATGGCAAAAGAATTAAGGAAGTTTTTATTAAAATTTTCTTATTTGCCAAGATCAAAGATTATAAAAGAGGGGGTAGAGGAGGCTTTAAGGCGAACGACTCTATTCTATTTTTCTTCCTCTTTTCCTTAGTGGTGTGGCCGGCCCTTCCTTCTTCTCTTCTTCTTCTCTTTGTGGCCGAACCTCTTCATGCTTATGGAGTTTTAATTGGTTGCCGGATCTAGCTTGAGGAAGAAGGAGAGAAAGCCTACATCCCTTGGAGCTTGGTTAGTGGAAAAGATCTTCATCTTTTGGAAGCTTTGTGCTTGGCCGAAATTTGAAGAAAGGAGAAGGTGCTTTGGTGGTTTCTCATCTCGGAAGATCGTTGCCCACACAACGTCCGAGGTTATAAGAGGAATACGGTAGAAGATCAAGAGGTTTTTCTAAAAGGTATAACTAGTATTTTTTCTTTCCGCATCATACTAGTTATTTTTGGAAATAATACTAAATACAAGAGGCATACGATTCTAGAGTTTCGAATTTGTTTTCGATATAGTGTTCTTTTGTTTTTCTTTTCCTTGTGATTTGATTGTTCTTTTCGGTTAACCTAAAGTTATTTTAGGAAATTAAATATTAGCTTTCCATAAAAGGTTTTGTCTAGTCGGTGGTGGTTGCTCCCATATCCAAGAAGGTCATGTGCCTCGCCACGTCAGTACTGGGAACCAATTATGAAAATTAATATTTAATGAAATTAATAACTTAAGGTGACTTGGGTCGAACGTGTTAAGTTCCGCAGGAGATCCCAGTCAAAACCTAAAAGAACAAATAGATTAAGTTTTGGATCAAACGTGTTAAGTTCCACAGGCGATCCAAAATTTAATTTAAAAGAACACATGGTAGCTAGGAAAAGGTTCAGACCTTTGTACAAAATTTTTGTACAGTGGAACCTCTAGGTTTTCCGAGTAGCAACCAACACCTTCTTGGTTGTAACCAGATTAACTCTCGGTCTTCTTTGTCTTTCTATTTTATTTTATTGCTTTAATTATTTTATTACTATTTCTATTGTACTTTCGAGTTGAAAAGATCCGAGGGTAGTTTTAATTTGTGCAAGCAATTCACCCCCCTCTTGTCGGCCTCCGCTGCACCAACAAGTGGTATCAGAGCCAGATCGCCTCAGAAGGACTAACCGCCGACTGAAGCACAACGATCAAGACGATGGCCGGAGAGAATATTCATCCCCCCGAAGTTCGACGGAGACTTCGCAACATGGAAACGTCGGATGGAGGTATTTTTCAAAATCGACTTCGATATTTTACTAACTATGAAATATGGTTTTGAAGTTTCGAAAGACAAAGAAGAGCATCAGTGGAGCAAGAAGGAGCAAGCCGAGTTTATCGCCAACGGAAAGACAGAATTTCACCTGCTTAGCGTGCTGCCACCACAAGAGGTAAGTCGAATCGGAAGCTACGGCTCCGCGAAAGACCTCTGGGAAAAATTCCTAGAGCTCCACGAATGTACCTCGGAAGCAAAGCTAGCGAGGCGCGACATCCTCCGGACTCAACTTATGAACCTCCAGATGAACCAAGGCGAGAAGGTAGCGCAACTCCAAGCAAAGATCAAAGAGCTGATCACGCAACTAACCAATCTTGGAGAAGAAGTAACAAACCGGAACTCGATCCGATACGCGCTCAATGCCTTCCCGAGAACTCAAGAATGGGCGTCCTTAGTAGACGCGTACTACATCTCTAAGGACTTCGAGGTAAGTATTTTAGAAAATCTATTTTCAACTTTTGAACTTCATGAATCTTGAATTGCATAACCCATTGGAGTAGAAAAGACAAGTCAGAACATTGCTTTGAAGGCAAGAACAAACGGTTCTGACTTCGAAGCCTCGATTGACGAAAACGAAGCTGTCTTAATGGTAAGACGTTTTAATAAGTTTTTCAAATCTAACAAATTTAGATCGCAGTCGAGTAAACATCATCAAAAGACAAGGACAGTCCGTTGCTACAATTGCAACAAAGAAGGGTACATCAAGGATGACTGCCCAAAGTTAAAGAAAAAGGAGAAAGAGAAGGTAAAGACAAAGTACAAGAAACCAGAATCCTCCAAGCACAAGAACCTGAAGGCCACTTGGTCAGATTCGTCATCCTCCGAGTCAGACCTCGAAGAATTCTCGGGATTAGCACTAATGGCAAGCCATCAGCTGGAAGAAGAGTCAACCTCAGAAATGAGCATAGATGAAGGGGGAGGGACATCAAAAAAGGAAAGCTGCAGTGAAGGGGGAGCATCACTAAGTCAGATAAGTAAGGTACGTGCTCTAACCCCTACTCAGTCGTTTAAATTTATCAAATCTCTTTCTAAAGGTCTGTTTAAATTAGAGAAAGAAAATACTGAATTGAAATGAAATTAACAAAAGCATGTCCACTTGAGATGTACGATAATCTAAAATCAAAAAATGAAAAATTAAAAATTGAAGTTGAAAAATTAAAAAATAATGCATGTTTAAATAAATTTCCAATATCAAAAATTAGAATTTATGGAAAATTGAATTGGTACATTAGAAACCATCAGGGTCAACTTAGAAGAGTGCCCAAGAACTATGTACCCCCTAAATTTTTGAGTAATCCTATAGGAATGAACCTCTATTGGGTTCCAAAATCTGTGCTAAATTAATTTATTTAATTAAGGCTTTCAAGAGAGAAAATTAAACAAATAATTTTCTTTATGAAGCTTTGTCTAAAGAAGTGGTTGTTGCTCCAATAACCAAGAAGGTCTAGTGCCTCGCCACGACCTGGAAGCTGAAATATTGAAATAATATGTTTAATTAACTTTCTGAAAAAACATTAAACTAGAATTAAATAATACTTTGAAAGTTTTTTTACATTTTTGAAAAATTTCAAAAAGTTCAGTTTACTTAGAAATTTTTTTTAATTCTAAAAATTAATTTTGACTTAGAAATTATTTTGAAAAAAAAATCCATTCTGTTTAGAAAATTTTGAAAAATTCATCTTACTCAAAATTTTCTAACTTAAAAATCTGCTAAATATTTTTAAAATATCATACTCTTACCCCGCTTTTGCTGTGATCAAAGGGGGAGAGATTAGTACAAGTCTAGGGAGAGATAATTTTCAAAAAAAAAATTAAACTTTTATTTAGTTGCAATTTTACTTATTGTAAATTTACACTTAAAATGTTAGTTTAGTAATTCTCTTTAAAATTACTATTTGTCTATTTTTTTACCCTAACTTGAATTTGGGTTGATGCACATCAAAAAGGGGGAGATTGTTGGACCCCGCGGGTGTTTTGATGTGATCAACCAAGTTGGTTAGGTCCTGCTTTTGTGTTTGACCCCTGTGTCTGAGAGCGCAAGAGCTTAAGAGCGCAGGAAGTCGAGCGGAAGACGCAGCTAGCGAGAAGGACGGCACGGGATGGGAGCCGACGGACTCGGTGTGTCCGAAGGACGAGAGAGCTACAGAAGAGTACACCAGTGGGCAAGAAGAACGTGCACGACGTTCGAGGGATGTTAAGCCGGGAGGAAGACTACTCGAGGAGAAGGCCGGAATTAGGTTCGGGTGGACCCTATTTCGGTTGGCCAGAATCACCCAAAAGAACGAGACTTCGGAAGACAAAGCAAAGAAGCAAGCAAGCTGGAAAAGCTGCCAGCCAGCTTGGAGGCGCCTCCATCAGGCTTGGAGGCGCCTCCATCAGGCTTGGAGGCGCCTCCAGCTTGAGGGCACCTTCAACCCCTGTTGAAGGCGCCTCGGACCTAGCAGAATTGAACGTTCAGCGATTGGATAAAGTTTTATCCACTCTCTCAATGGAGACGCCTTGGACCCCTATTGGAGGCGCCTCGGACATCCGAGATAGGATTTCCAGAGGCTATATAAAGGCCTCTGGAACTAGGAATTAGACATCAACTGTTCCATCAACTCTGTAATCAATTCCTAGCAATAGTTCTGAGCTGTAAGAGTGTAAAAGGTTTCTCCGCCTTCAGAGAAGGAGATTTTTCTACTACGTGTTTTCCATCGCCCTGGATTAACAACCTTCTTGGTTGTAACCAGGTTAACTCCCGGTCTTCTCTGTCTTTCTGTTTTGTTTTATTGCTTTAATTATTTTATTACTATTGCTATTGTACTTTCGAGTTGAAAAGATCTGAGGAGGGTAGTTTTAATTTGTGCAGGCAATTCACCCCCCTCTTGCCGGCCTCCACTGCACCAACAGTTGTTTCTCTTGTTAATCATTTACAGTTGTTGACTTAAATTGTTGGTATTGATACTAACAGAAATGAAGAGAATGTGGAGGTATACGCAGAGAATTCTAGCAAGGTCATGGGGACTATGCTGGAGCAAGAGGCCTGCATACGGAAATGTTCGACGAGGGCGCCAAATTATTCTGATGGGGGTGGTTTGTTAGCCCCCTAACTTGGTGGCTTGGTTGGACACGAGGATTGGGCGTTACTCCTTTGATCCAACCTATTGGGCATGTATGTGGGTCACGCAACATGCTAAGCAGCAAACTGGCAGTGCACGGGGCATTGTCCAAGCCCAAGTCTTGAAGGAGGAAGACTTGAAAAACCAGTAGGCCTGACATGTGCGCAAGACATGCCAAGCAATGAAGCAGCAACACGGGATTACCCAAGCCCAAGTCTTGCAAGAGGTAGACTTGGCAAACTAACAAGCCTAGCATGTGCACAAGGCTTGCCCAGTAGAGTGGAAGCGCGAGTCTATTCAAGCCCAAGTCTACAGTTGGCAGACATGGCAAACCAACAGGCATGGCATATGCGCAAGTCATGCCAAGCAACGATGCAGCGGCATAGGGCACTGCCCAAGGACCAAGTGTGCAGGAGGCATACTTGGCAATGAAGCGAGCGTGGCAGGCATGCAACATATGCCAAGCAGCAAAGGCGGACAGATGCACTCAAGTCTACAGGAGACAGACTTGACAAATGTCCAAGGAGTTGAATGTGCGCAAGGCATGCCAAGCAGAGCGGCAGCACGAGGCTACCCAAGCCCAAGTTGTGCAAGAGGCAGACTTGGCAATCTTCCAAGAATGGCATGTGTGCAAGGCATACCAAACAATGGAGACTTGTGACAGTGTGAGAGGTGTTGTCCAAAGCACCAATCATGCAGGAAGCAGACTTGGTGATCATGCGAGCAAGGCATATGTGCAATGTTGGTGCAATTTTCCTAAGTCAAGGTTGACCAGTTTGACTAAGCTTAAGTTGGCTAAAACTTGAGTCTCGATGTTTGAGTTTTGATGTTTGACAATATATGGAGATTGCAAGTGCAATTGTCTATTTGGGAAGATTGTTGGTGTAATTCCCCTCTAGTTAAGGTTTAACCAGTTTGATGTGAAGAAGAGTCAAGTAGATCAAGGTTGACCGGATACTTGACTAGGAAGTCCCAACTGGAGGTTAGGCAAGGGAAAGACTAACGAGAAGATTGATAGAAAAAGAAAAATATAAGTGGATCATTGTTGACCGGACACTTGGTGTGAAAGTCCTGGTGAGTGAGAACAGGCAGTTGAAAAATCCTAGTGAATGAAACTAGGCAGATGGAAAATCTTGCTTGAGTTATGATGTTTGACAATATATGGAGATTGTAGGTGCAATTGTCTGTTTGGAGATATTGTTGATGTAATTCTCCTCTGGTCAAGGTTTGACCCGTTTGATGTGAAGAAGAGTCAAGTAGGTCAAGATTGACCGGATACTTAACTGGGAAGTTCTACTTGGAGGTTAGGCAGTGGCAAGACCATCGAAAAAGTTGGCAGAAGAAGAAAATCTAAGTGGATCAATGTTGACCGAACACTTGGTGTGAAAGTCCTGGTGAGTGAAGTCAGACAGTTGAAAAGCCCTAATGAGTGAAGCTAGGTATATGAAAAATTCTGGTGAGTGAAACAAAGTGAATAGCCCTAGTGAGTAAAGGTAGGTAGATGGAAAATTCTAGTGAGTGAAACCAGGTAAAAAGCCCTAGTAAGTGAAGCTAGGCAGATGAAAGTCCTGATCAGTAAAGCCAGATGAAAAGCCCTAGTGAGTAAATCTAGGCAGATAGAAATCCAAGTGAGTGAATCTAGGTGATGAAAAGTCCTGGTGAGTGAAGTCAGGTGAAAAGTCCTAATGAATAAAGCTAAGCAGTGAGAAAGTCCTGATGAGTGAAGCTAGGCAGTTGAAAATTCAGGTGGGTCAAAAGTTAACCGGATACTTGGTGATTGGAAGTCCAAGTGGATCAAGGCTGCCGGACACTTGGCACGAGATGATAAGTCCAAGTGGGTCAAGCTTGACCGGACACTTGGCACGAGGAGAAAAGTCTGAGTGGGTCAAAGGATTGATCAGACACTTGGTGACAGACACTTGGTGATGAAATTCCAACATATCAAGGTTGACCGGATGCTAGGCACAAGGAAGTTCCAAAAGGTCACGGTTGACCAGATATTGGGCAAGGAATCCTAGGATTCGAGTTCAAGAGCTAGGGTTGTTGAATCGCTCAGGATGATCGCTTAAGGACATCTCTGTGAGAAAACAGAAAGGGTCATAATCGATTAGAGTAATCAATTACGGAATGCTAATCAATTACGGTAATCGATTAAATCAATTTTCGTAAGAAACAGAATGGAGCTAAATCTATTGGGGTAATCGATTCAGCAAGCTTCAATCGATTAGGCTAATCGATTAAGGTTGTGTTTTTTTAGAAACAGAAACTACGATAAGCGATTAAGCAGGGAAGCTTAATTGCTTACGAGTCATTTTCTCGCAAACAGAAGCATGCCTAATCGATTAGGCATGCGTAATCGACTATAGTAATCGATTAAACTTCAAAAAAATAACCGTTATGCAGGTTGATAACGTGGTAGTCGATTAAGAAGATTCTTAATCGATTAAGGCGCCCGAAGAGCTTAAGAAAAAGGTGGGTGCGAGCATTGTTTCAAGACTCTACACACATCTTCTCCGATTCTCACCGTCGGTTCTTCATGGTTATTGGAGCAAAGTGGTGCTGCCTTTCTAAGCATCAAGAGACGTTTCCAGATAAAAAGAGAACAAACTAGGATTTCATTATTGTAAAACTCGTAAGATTTCATTTGTTTAGCTTCTTATTTTATTCTTGTTGTATTGTAAGTTTGTATGAGATTTTTCCTCCTCCGGAGTGTTTCTGAAAATAAATGTTTTCATAGTGAATGTGTGAGAGAAGGTCGGATTCTTAAATTAGTCACCTCATTTTGAGGTGGATACCAAGTAAATCCTTGTGTTAGCATTGGAGAGCTTTGCTTCAAGTTTATCCTCTGCAACAACACCACCCTCTAACCCCGAAGTGTCCCAACAAGGGCATGCCAAGCAACAACAAAGGTATGGCAGTGTGCAAGGCGGTCTAACCACAAATCATGCAAGGGCAAGACTTGGATTGTGGTGAACAAGTGCAAGGATTGGATGTGTTGGGTCCAAGCATTTAGCCAAGAGGGCTTGCAGGAAAAGTGAGCCATGGCATGCAGCATGCACATGCAATATAGATGGAGCAGCAGGGGTTGTTTCGCCCAAGTTCGTGGTGCAGAACTTGGGTCATGCACAAGGCGTGCACACAAGACTTTGGTACGGTGCCAAAGCAACAGAACCATGGGCCAAGAACTTGGCATGTATACAAACTTTGGCGCAAGGCCAAAGAAGCGAAGCTGTGGGCCAAACACTTGGTGCGCAGATAGACTTTGCCGTAGTGCCAAAGAAGTGAAACCATGGTCAAGCACAAGGCGTGCAGACTAACACTTGGAATGGGCCAATACAGTAGAATCATGAGGCAAAGCACAAGGGGTGAAAAGTGATACTTGGCATGGGCCAAGTGAAGCAAGATGATGGGGCAAAGCACAAGGTGTGCAGGCTGCCACTTGGCATAGTGGACAAATTAATTTTTGGAAAATTGAGTTAGTTTTGTACATGTGGCACAAGTGGTTGGTGCAACCATCATGTAACCTCCATTGTAACTCCTGCCTATGCATGATAAATAGGCATGGTTGGTCGTCATTGGCAATGAGAGAGTGCAAGGTGTGCAAAGAGTCCAAATTCATGGGGAATTTGTACTGGCGAATCGTGAAGGAATTATAAGGAAATCGTGAGAGATTTGTATGGGGGATCATGAACAATTTGTGAGCAATTTTGTATTATTCCACTTGTATTTCTTTATTATTGGGATAATAAAGATTGGGAGTTTTTCTGTATATGTTGGTGTTGCTTGCTTGCTTGTGACCTTTGTTGTATCTTTTAATTGCACATTCTTTGTATCACGGTGGTACATTTGTTAGAAGGCTGAGTCAAAAGTGTGGGACTTGAGGACAAACATAGCTCAAAAGTTAAAATGGTTGTCAGAGATCATAAACTTTACTAACTTTCATGACAACACCGCCTATACCTTTTAATTCTTCCGTATAAAAATTCTAATCTATTTTGCATCCGGATCTCCAAGCATCTAAATCAGGAAATTTGTTCTAAAAATCATAAATTATTCTTCTAAAATCGAAGAACTACGCCATAATAGAAAAGAGGGCCGAGACTATTGCTGCTTGAGCGACAGAGAGACAAGACTATAGATTGTGAGATCAGAGGATAATGAATATGCATACTCCTAAAATAGAAAATAAATACAAGACAAAAACATTTGTTCACTTAATCCTTCTGCAATGGAATTGAAGAAGAAGAATCATAGTTGTTACACATTTATAACTACAAGATGGAATGAATGCTATTTTGATAACAAATGAAAAGGAAACCCCCGCTCAAAGATAAATTACAAGAAGTAAATAGTTAATTTCTCCAATCACTAACCTTCTAATGTTAAATATAACAAAACATAGAGGTGAGACTTGGCCGATGACTTACTTGAGAACACTAATCGTTGTATTGTGGCTGCTCTGTTTTAGATGATCATAGTGAGCTGCTAATTGTATTCAGATTGCTGCTGAAAATTGCTTTAATAACAATGTCTTCTTCTCTGATTGCCTATCGCTTACCGACATTCTTTGAAATAAAGAGTTCCACACATGGTTTCTTTAGAACATTAGCTGTGATTCTCTTGTTCATGTTTAAAAAATGGTATCATTTCTAAACAGGAGAACAATATAGTTCATGGAGGAAAAAAGGAGTTTGCCACTCATTGTGATATTGTTAATGGGAATCTATCCAAACTGTTCATATCATTTAACAAGAAAAGAAAGCATCAACTATACAAACTTGTTAAAACAAAGGCCAAAGAGGGATACACCAAGACATATTCCATCTCAATTTAACTAATTTAAGTGTAATCACATGTAAATTGGCTTTTTCAATGAACAAAAACAGGGAATTTCTGAGTGAGAAGAGATTGATGCTGTGATGCACTAAGAATAGAGCTCTTTTAAATTATCACATAAAACTTATCTGTAGATGAGATTCAGAAACATCAGAACATTATCTTTCCTCTGAGTTAATGAATACATTGTTCTTGATGATCAAAGAACAAGATATTCAACCAACTGCTATTTATCCAAGTACCCAAGATATTCAACCAACTGCTATTTATTCCCCGAAACGAGGAAATACATCAATGAGAAATGAGGAACCTTAGCTACCCAAGCATCCATCCAAAACAGTTAGATGACAAGTTTGGGGGTTTCAAGAAATTTAGAATGTTCAAACCTGTCTAGCTTAATGGCAACAAGAGAACTGTGGCTTTAGGTGCAACTCCACCACCAGTCGACAAATCTAATGAATTTTACATAAGCAACTAGTATTCTTTAAGAAAGCAAGTATCAGGTCTAAGCACTATAAATGGATTCATAAAACATGTGCATTTTTAAGTGGAACGATCTCATACAATTTTATTTCTTACAAGAATTGTCAGTTTGAAGGGGAGCCTTGGTGCAACAGTGCTTTATGACCAAAAGGTCACGGGTTCAAATCCTGAAAACAGCCTCTTGCAAAAAGCAAAGTAAGGCTGTTGCAATGGATCCTTCCCCGGACCCGTATGGCGGGAGTTTCATGCACCGGGCTGCCCTTTTTTTTTTACAAGAATTGTCAGTTTCAATTTTGGTTAAAGTGAAATATACATCAAAGTAAAATTTTGAGACAACTGAAACGTAGAAATATAATCTGTGCTATTTATAAATATTTAGAATAAGATAAACAACATAGTAAAAAGAAATTCAATAGTCACATATTAATCACCAAAAAAATTATAATTGAACAAAGAAAATGTTATTTAATGGTCAAGGAACTTCAATTCACAGTAGATAATAATCAAACTTTGTAAAACATCTAACTATATACGGATAAAATTTGAAAATATATATACCAAGATACTCTTTTTAGTATCTCTAACAATACATATGAAAGGATACACAATTTTAATCATGATTATAATTCAAAAATTTAGTAAAAAAATCAAGCACAATAAGAAAACGCTACATAGATCTACTCTGGTTAGAACTATGAGTACTGCAAAGAATCGAAACAATTCCCTAAAAGATTGGATTTTGGACACTCGTTAAAATCCAAGAAGAAGAAGAAGAAGAAATAAGCGACACAAGATCTATAGGACTAACTTGACTCCATAAAAACCTAAATTTGAGAACGAAAAAGCAGATGCCCTAGTTCGGAAGAGAATATCTCGGCAAACACTTCTGACAAGCGCCGTAAATCCAATGGAATAATGAAGAAAGAAAGAGGCTCGAAATGACCTTGTAATGGAGCGATACGAAGAAGCTCGCCGTCCGTCTCCGATTCAGTTGGTGCAAGGCGGGATCCGGCTCGTTCGTCCGCCTCGCAGGACCCAAGCGTTCCCGACCTGCACCAAGCGAACCAGAGGCGGCCAAGACGATGGATCACAGGCTCAGCGTAGACGACGGAATCAGAGGCCAGATTTATAGAGAAGAGGACGAAGAGGATTGCGACGCGTGGTGAGATCACTCTGATCGGAGTCGCTGGGCCGTTGATTGTTGGGCTGCGATTTTTGATTTTGCGGCGGAAGGAAACATAACCGTCCGCATTTTCTGTTCTCTGCGGGATATCCTCAATAATAGCTTTCAGGACTTGTTTACTCTCCACGTAAGAAGATCTCTTTTGTACAAAAGCTAAAGTTTCAAGGATTAAGCTTCTCCTTCTTTCTCTGTTTACTTGGACAGAAGACATTATATAATAATATGTTTATTTCTCTCTTTTTCTCATATATTTTTTTTTCTTTTCCCTTAATATAAGAAAGTATTTGTAGTGTTTTCTTATATGATATTTCTCGATAATATTATGAATTCATGGTGTCCCTTTACTCTCATTTGTGGTGTCAATCCTTAGTAGAACAAGCATGCTACCTGAATGTCGCGGTGCTAACGACAAAGTATAAGCAAGGTACTTACTACACGCCTCTTGAAATTCAGGCAGGATTTGATTGATGATAGAGATTTTAGCGACTATCAACCCTTAGTTGGTTCAACCGGAAAGTTATTGACGTATCGGAGATAATCCATCCGAAAAGTCACCTCATCTCTTCCCAACACAGTTCAAATACCTTGGATGAGGTCCCGCTCAATTGAGCTCGTGTACAGAAGCTCCCTCTAATATAAACTCTTGCTGAACTGATTCTCTTCGACCTCAAAGAGGTCGTGCGGGCCGCACCGGCTCCTGTCGATGAGTGTTGAGTCGTAGGACTTTGAGTTTCGACCAATCAAACGACAAAAGCAATCGCAGCTCGGAGAACAGAAGGGAGAGAGGGGCCGGAGCACACTGAGGAGCACACCATCATTGTGAACCAAAAAGCTGACCAACCCAACCCTCGAATCATCGTCGGGTTTGAAAACGTTGGACATATTCGGCAAGGACCAAGTTAGGGACCAGAGGCTGCAGAGAGGCTGACAAAGCCACCTCAGAGGCTGGAAATAATTCTCACTGAGTGATGGCCAGAGACCCTCGAAAGGTTGCCATCAGCCAGCACCAATTTGACTTTGTTCTCTCTGGCTTTTACCAGATTCCCTGATCCTATTAAATTGCATCAGGACATGTTTGTAGGGCCTCCCTCCAGCCATACACAGCTTGTAAATGTTCTAAAACCCGAACCAAATCAAACCCGACTAGACCACCGAGATGCGATACCTGTGCAGCAGTTAGGAAGGTAGGGAGAAAACTAATCGGTTCTACCGAAAACCATGATCCAGCTTTTGGCTGATTTTGAAACATGATGAATAATGGCGCCACAAAAGGTTCAGATATCATTGTCCAGTCGTTCTCCATTCGTGCAGATGACAAAGATGCAAAGCCCCTTCATGAAAGAGGACACTGCCGATGAGTACTATTGTCTTTGTCAGCCATACTGAATGATCTCATTTCGATATCACCAGAACTATAAATCACCATGTGTTCTAGTTGGTTTATCACTCACCCTGAGTCTATTAGGATTGAAGAAACAAAGATTAAGGCTTTCTTTTTCAGCAAGTATTCAAACACTTGGTTGGCATCGATGAAGAGCTCAACTGACCATAGAATGCCTCTTCAACTCCCTTACATACATCAAAGGCAACATTGATACGAAGTCATTGCGACATGAGACAACTCTATCACCGAAAATCTAATGAAGATATGTAGAGAAATTATTACCACACAATCATAGAGGCTGACAAGGTACCTTAATGCTTACTGAATTTGCAGAAGAAGATCCCCTTTGAAGATTTCTCGTGAACTTTTAGGAAAGCCAAGAAGAGCTGCTGGACATCAGGAATGTGACCTCTCTTTCTCTGTGATGGAATGGTCTAAGATAGCCTTTGTAGGGCTGCCTTTTGACTTCGAAAAAGAACCAATTCCAATCTCTAGTAAAACATTAGTATTATACAATTGACTAACAAAAGTCAAATCGGCGATCAACTGTAGTTAGGTTCCATGACGACAAGAAATACACAAAGTAACACTGAATATCTGCTCAGAAAGTAAACAATCTAAAGAGAGGACCCTTTCGAGACTAATGGGCTTTGGTTGTTGTATTGATTCCATGAAAAAGATAAGGAGGAGCACTCTCCCCTACTTGCAGGGGCTAACTTTACAAGTCACATCTAACTCGACAAAATATTAACAAGTTTTGTTTCATCAAAAGCAAAAAACATGAGAGGAACTAGTAGCGTAACAAGCCAGTTTATGAATCCGATGTTCCAGCAAAAACAGAACGTTCATAAGCCTCCGAGTTGGCATAATCCATCTTGCTGAAAGACTCTGTGCATCCTATTGTGGCTATTAGTTCCAAGTGCCTTTCTTTATGCCACATAATATGTTGTGATTTTTATCTCAGCAATTTACGCTTACCTTCTAAGACTGACAAATCCATGGATTAGATCTGTCAAAAGAGCCCAATCAAATCCAAAATACCAAAGTGCTTAAGTGAGAAATCTTTTGATATTTAAGCATGCTCCAAAAGTTTCCCTTAGCCTAAAAGGGTAGAGTTTTTAACCCTTGCCTCTGGTCTAGTTATGTGATTGGAACAGAAGTGCAACCAATTCTACTAGTCAATTTTTGTCCAACTGGTAAAACCAACCGGTTTTACAAAAATTAGTCGATTTTGTCTCGTTGTGACCTCGATGCATCCCAACACAAGATCTGCATTGACACAAACTGACGAACACAGGTGGAGGTACATTTGATTGAGAGGATGCACGCCAATATGACTCAAGTGCACTCCAATTTTCGTAAGTTCAGTGTTGTGAAGAAAGAGCTCGCCCAAAAGCTGCAATCACTCGAGGGAGAGCTAGCTAGAGTTCAATCGAAGCACATAGTCCATGACTATCAAAGCTGAGATAGAGCTCATGAACAAGGAAATCCAGAAGGGTAGAAGATCAAGTACCTTAATTCTGACCACTTCAATGTAGGGTTTAATAATTGTGCCAAATATGATTTGTAAATTCTGCATTCTTATTTTTATCAATATTTATGCTTTAGGTTTTAAAAATTAGATATATATTTATATGAGTTGATTTTTCTATATCAGATTTTCAATTCTTAGTTAGCAGGTCGATTCTCAGTTTGATATGCAATTCCACCAATCTTTTCCTCTTTGGTAAGTTGAGTTACTCTCGATGCTACATTACTCGTGTTGAAGCAGCAGTTAATAGTACAAGAATTTAAAGACAAATGTGAAGGATCCCCATGATAAGAAATAAAATTTATTTATTAACTATCTGGTGGATAAAACAAGAATCAAACAGTTGAAAGAGGCAGGAGAAAGAAGAATCTGAAGTTAAGCATATTATGTACCATTTAAGGACAATGATGCAGATCACATTCTTAACAGCAGCTTGAGAGAAGCATAGAACAGCCTTGAAGTTGCAACTTGTTTGTCAAATATTTAACAGAGAAACTGACCAGTTTGAACTTCCTTCGGCAGAAATTGACCATGTTGAAGTGAGCCACTGTTCCACAGATTATGTCGCAACAACTATGACCACAATGAGAAGGATAATCCCAAAAATCACCAAAAGCAGGCACATCTGCATAAACCGAAGAACTGGATAAGACAGATGTACAAACAAAAAATGAAACACAAGGCAGAAAAGTGAACTTACCAGGGATGAATTTGACTTTTGGGTTTTGGCTGCCTTTTGAAGTTGGGCTGTCCCCTGAGCAGTGGCTGCATGAGAGTTCTCAATGTGGGAGCTAATGTCATCTGCACAGAAATCGGAGTGAGTCAAACAGATAAAAGGCAGATGAAGATTACTCGTAAAGTGGAGATGCTTTACCGATTATAACTCCTTGATCATGAACCAGAACAGCAAGGTCTTTGAAGATTTCATTCACTTCACCAATCTGCTGTTGAATATCCTGGATGGCTTGTTCTCTCTCCTCTATGATTGCCTCATTGAAGACGATCTCATTGTCCAACAAAAGCACCTCTTGTCTGCAGATCCAAAATGTATTGAAGTCTTAAAATTTAGATCTAAAATGTATGACTAAACAGAAGATGGAATGGACCCCAAGAAAGCTATAAGAAAATGGCACCAAACAAGTAGCAAGAAACAAACCGATACTGAAAGCGAGAATTTGTGTATGAAGGAAAATATTGAAGACAGGCCAAAAAATTGATTAAAAATGGCCAACTTTTGATTGATTAATATCACAGTGATTAATTTTCTCAATAATTGATAAGGTATTGGCCAACATTAAGTCCAAAAAATCTCTTTTTTTTTTTTATAATTATCAATAAGCGAATGAAATTAAAGAGAGAAGATTGTCAATTTACATCCTTTCACCTACTCAAATAGAAAAGTAATAAGATTGATAAAATTTCTCTATGTTACAGTATTGGACTCACCAGAGCTAAACTATCTTTTGACATTTAGAGCCATGCAAAAGACCAAAGAACTATAATGATATATTTTCATGACCCAGTTTATTTAACCAAATAACTAGAGCAACAAAATCAAGGCCCATACAGGATGAGCTCACAAGATAAGATAGGCATGCTTGCCTGTAAAACTTCGATAGAAAGATGAACTTGAGAGAAAGAATTGCACTTACAATGCAAGATTGGGATTATTGACAACTTAAATATATATTTTATCCCACACATCAAATTACAATTCAATTAATACCAAGATTAGTCACCTTTTGGACTCCAAAAGTAGAGCATGCTCAAGAGGCTTATTGGAAGTATTATCAGGCGCACCCATAGAATCATATCTGCACAAATTGTGTAGAGTACAAGTTAATATAAGGGCATAAGAGTAAAATAAAACTAAATGATTATGCTCATTCGGGCATAAAAATTGACGAGTTCAGATCATCATTCATATCTTTTCTTATTCATCTATTCTAAGTTGCAAAGATTATTTAGCACAAGATGCAATATCCCAAAGACAATATTACAAAATTCACATCCATTATGTGGTGCCTTTGAAGAATATATGGTAACAACTAAATCTTTATTGGCGAATACTACTCTTTTTGAAGTACAAATTCAAAGTTTTAGTTTGGGCCTTGACAAAATGACTTAAAGGAGATATAGTACGAATAGAGGATCCAAAGAACTACTCGTAGAAGGTGGAACCACTATTAGAATGAGACCGAAAAGCCATCTATTAAGAATGATGTTAACATGTGACTTGGATAGCAACCAAGCAAGGTTGTCAAGCTTTTAGGGAGGATTATAGCATCCCAATCATCATCAAAGAAATAGGCATAGATAGGTGCATTTTGGCTACATGATTCAACTCAAGTTAAATTTGATGATTCAGTTCTTCTATCAGGTCTGATGGAAACAATATCGTTTGTGAAGCAAGGACCTAAACCTGATATGCAGATCAATCTTTTGGTGACATGTGGCAAGTACCATAATAAGAGCGAGTGGGGGCCCTAGGTCTCAATACCTCCAATTAACTCCTTAACTCTTTTATTGTTTACCAGATGTATATATTATGTTTTTTAAATAACCTTTGATTACTTAATACTTCCATGTAGAGACAGTCCACAAGGTTTATAACTCAGGTTCTAGCCCTAATAATACTAAAAATCCTTGAGGAGAATACAGTTAAAAAGTACTAAGTGAACAAAGAAAAGAGGGGATAACTACTGAGCTGAACTAGCAGAGCCCTTTATAAATAAGAAGTTTCTAATCCCATAAAACCAACCTTCACTCAGGATTTTGCACCAAATAAAATACACATAAGCACTAAAATCCACAAAAATCATTCCACAAACAAAACAAAAGCAAATAAAGATGGAAAGAGTAGCACAGATGCTTCTATTAATGCAACTGAGATGTAAAATGCAAGCAAAACACATGCAGAAATTCAATGCAAATTCAAGTGCACAAATAGAATACAACAGCCTGCCTTGGTGGAAGAACGGCTTGGGGAACCAATGGAGCAAATGCAGTTTCTCTCTCAGCTGCAAGCCTTTGAAGTTTCTGGTACTCCTTCAAAATGTTTTGGAAGTCCTTCGCAAGTTTTGCATCTGTTATCCTTTTGCTTGTCTGCAATTTATCACAATGCTTAACCATGAGGAAAATGTCATGACAGAAATAAGAAAGAATTGATTCTCAGTCAAATGAGAAAGGTTGATAGTCATGCATGTTGAATCTCCATGATGTTTCTAGTGGTAATGGATAATAAGCATAGCCCAGAGTTCAGAATCATAAATAAAAGCTTTGATCAAGTCATGCAGTCTATCCACTTTCCATCAAATCTCTAATGGCAGGGGAGCATTTGTACAATGAGAAACTGAGTAATCTCACTTTACATTTGAGGTTAATTGCATTGCACATGCTGCACAAGCCACCTTCTACAAATTCTTGACATAGGAAGTCTACAAGATGGTGATATGGCAAGATTGCATTATGAGTAGGTAATCAGCTCACAAGCATAAACTAGTCAAGAACCATACATAATATAATGGTTTTTTTTTTCTTCTTTATTATGAGAGAAAGTAGATAGAATTTTATTCATAACTTCGGACAAATAGACCTTAGAGAAAGTACTTAGGAAAAAAATAATATGCGCACCACTTATTAAAGACTCATCATACGGTTCATTGGTACAGAAATAAATATAAACGTTGATAATTTAAGATAGTCTTAACACACAATTATACATTCAATAGGTTAAGTGGGTTTCTAGGATCCATTGGAGATAGGCTGGAGCATATGGCCAAATTAATAAATTAATTTGTCAATTATTGAAAATGCTTCAAGAAAAAAAAAATAACAGTATACAACTACTACAAAATTCGAAGGCATAAATGTCTGCATGGTATGCTTCTTAAAACTGAAATTCCAGATAAGACTACCTCCACAGTTGTTGCACACTGAAGAAGATAGAAAAACCAACCAAAACAATCATACAACCAAAGCAGATGCAAGCTTCAATAGATATTAAACTCAAAGTACTATTTACTTACACTAGCTTCAGAAAGATGATCAGTTTCAGTGGCCTGTTTAAGTTTGGTAGAAGCATCTTTAACTAACTGTCCAATATGTAATCTTGCATTGTGCCTGAAAAAGAAAAAAAAAAAGAATACAACAGTAAGCAATATACTTATAACTTAATTGGCTCCACTAGTAGAGAAATTTCTCATATATACAAGAGAAAAAAGTTGACAAAGAAGCTTGGGGTAAGGGATTTCCTAGAAGCAGTAAGTTTACACACTGACAAAGATAGGCTTATGCAAGTGAAAAACCTACCAAAGAAATTCTTAGATATTGTATTTACTAGGATGGAAGTAGGATGCAAAAGAGAGGGAAAAAATAAAATCACTAATTTTTTTTATTACTTGGAGAGAATTAGAGGGAAAATGATTTGATCACTTCCAATTTTCTATTTTATTTTCGTAAAAAATGAAGTTAGTAATATTATTTCATTTGTTTAGTTCAATCGAACTAAACAAGAAACATGAAACAGAGTGAATACAAGGTAATTCAATTCTTTTCTTTTCTCTTCATTTAAACTACATTTTTTCCCTGCTTCCTCTCCTCTAAGTAAACACAAGGCAAAGTTTTACATGGGCAGAAAGATAGAAATCAGAGGGGAAACAGACGGGAGGGAAAGTGACACAAAAATGGACATGAGTGGTTCATGCTCAATGTGCAATTTTGTGAGACTTCCCCTCCCCTTCTCCATCCCTTTTCCCTCCTATCTTTCCAGTTTCCACCCAAGCAAATCCAGCAATAGGCCAGTTAGAATAAATACAAACTTAACAGTCTCCATTAAATCAGTGTTGAATATGTTTGAATGGAGAAGAGGTGGAAGAGGATAGAAGTTCCATTGTGAATGGGGCTTTAGTCCCACATTGGGAGTTTCATGGCATATTGTTGGTTTATATTGATTCACATGCATTAAGGATGTGAACAAATGCATGGGGAGAGGCTCTCTCTCACGCGTGAGTGCACAAAGGGGTGCAAATCCAGGGCCCGGATTGCACTAAATCATGTTGACTCGTGTGCGGGCACAACCTGCACGCGCCAAATGTTAGACCGGTCTGGGCAAAATTTGCCCAAGTGGAACAACCAACATTTTGCCACGTAAACCTTTTGCTGTTATGTAACGGATGCATTAAAATCAAGATTAATGCAGAATCAAAACGGTCGAGTGATAATGAGTGAAACGGCGAGCGTTTCACTACTCGGCGAGTAATGGTCATTAATCAACCATTAACGATGTCGTTGATCTGAGCTCCTATATAAGGAGGCTACGATCACAAGCAGAGCACACACAGCAACACAAGCAAAAGCTCTCCACCTTCATTCCCTCCTCCTCTGTCGTGCAGCTCCTGCTCGGCAGAGTGCCCGTGATAGTATCTGGGTGCCACTCAGTTAGCCGTGACCACCAATGCTTGATGGAATCACGGTTAACCATTGTATCCTGGAAACAGACAACCCGAGTAAACCTCGAAGCACTGCCGGAGGTGTGGCGAATCTGTTTCAAGGAAACTGCGTCAATCGCATGCCTCGGTCAGCTCGCCCGGTCGGCCTCTCCACTTGCCCGGTCAGTCTCTTTGGCCGCTCGGCCTGTCTGTTAGCCCGTCCGGCCTGTCTGCTCGGTCGGCTTGTCTCCTCTCCCGGTCGGCCTGTCTACTCATCCGGGCTGCCCGCCCGCCCGCCCGCCCGACCTGCCCGCCCACCCGACCTGCCTCTTGCTTGGCTTGTCTGCTCACCCGGCCTATCCGCTCACCCGGCCCGATCGGTCTCTTTGACCGCTCGACTGGCTTGTCTCCTCGCCCGGTTGGCCTGTCTGCTCGTCCGGCCTGTCTGCTAGCCCACTCGGCTTGTCTGCCCGGTCGGCCTGTCTGCTCGCCCGACCTGCCTCTCGCTTAGCCAATTTGCTTGCCCGACTGGTCTCTCACTCAGTCGGCTCTCTGTCTGGTTGAGCTTGCTCGGCCTTACTGCCCGGTTGGACAAACTACTGCTTGTCCGCCCTGCCTTTAAGTTCGCTCGAGATCCTCTATCCGTTCGGCAACACAGACCCGCTGCTCAGCCGGTCTGCCTACTCAGCCACTCAGTCTGATCTGCCGCTCTTCGGCACGTAGCAGAAACCAGCCCATGCTGACAGCCTGAATTTAATTTAGTATAATTTAAATTCAGCTAATACCCCATAAATATGGGGCAACATATTGTTTCTTCCAACAATCAGCAAAGCAGGAGTGAAAATAATCTTCATTCTTAGGCTCCATTTGATACTGAATAATATATAAATATATATAAACTTTTAGATAATGCTACAGAGTCCAATTAGACGGATCAGAGTCCAGTCGACTCAACCAATTTGAATCTATTCAATCCATTTGGGAACTCATTAAAAAAAAAACATGTGTTTTTATCGACCAAAACGGATTTTAAGACCACACTGCACCAAAACATTCGGAAAACATTTTACCGAAAATATTTTCAGCGAAAGCGAAGACTTAGCCCTAAACCGTTCTCGTAACCCTACCCAAACCAGCATTCCGCGGAGAAAATGATACTCACAGCTTCTCCCGGAGGTCGGGAGTGTCCTTGGGGGTGCCGATCGTGCTGACCAAGCGCTCGAAGTTGCGGACGGAAGTCGTAATCTGGAACAGCCCGGCCGCGACAGCCTGCGTCGTATCCTGCCGCCGCACGATGAGCGGCCTCCCTGATTCCAAATCCTGGAAACTCATCCTCTCCCTCTCGATTCCAAGCGCAAGCGCGCAGATTACTTCCACCGGACCGAATCCAAAACCTAGAATCCGCAACCGATTCAATTGGCGCAAGACGCGCAGCAAGGAACCAAGAAAACTCAGCAGGAAACTGGGAGAGCAGATGGGAATTTGCGGGAACGTCAACGGAGTGGAGATCGGAGGTCGCGAAGAAGCGAAGGTTCGAGCTTGGAGGAAGTCAAAGACGGGAGACGCTTCCAAGGGACGGAGTTAGAAGTCAAGCATGTCCACGCGACGCGCCTGGCATATATGCAAAAACGTCCCTGGCATATATCGCAGTTAGCCCTCTCATTTTGACCCTTTTCGCAAGTTACTCCTTTTCTGCGTGATTGATTTTGATTCTGTGATAGAAATCGTGGATCGTCGAACACGTTAATCAGTTAGTTGAGCTACTTCTTTATTAAAAAAAAAAGAAAAGAAAATTTATGTGTATCAAATAATAATAAAATTGTTTAAAATTTAAGAGGGGAAAACTAATGTCTATAATGGCATGAGTCACCCTATCTTTGCATCAATAATAATACATATACTCTTTATCCATGTTTGTAAAATCACAATGGTACAATGATATGATCCTATAGATCAATCCTATATCATACAAAATTGACTTTTCTAATAAAATCAGAGAAAATTTGATAGAATCGGAATAGAATTAATAGGATCAGAATAGGATCGATGGAAACTTTAAGAGACTATAAATTTTGACTCAGATTGAATTATGAGACCTATAATATATTGAATCAAAACTTGTTAAAGATATATAGTTAGTTATAAGGTTTATTCTTAACGGACCAATTTTAGAATAAAAAAATATTGTTTAAAATTTTTTCGGCCAAAAGACTTTTAGGTGGCGTTTGGTTCTCTCATAGGAATCGAAATGGAAATGAGTATTATAGTATTGTGGAATGGGAATGGGTATAAGTTTGGGTATCATTCCTAAAAATAATATTTGGTTAGTTGAATATTTTCAATCAGAATGAACTTAAATTTCCTTTTTACCCTTAGAGGAAAATAAGAGAAAAAATTAGATGGAAGATAAAGTTGAATGTGAGAGAAACATATGATGAGAGAGAAAGTGTGATGGGAAAAAATGAAGAGAGGGAAAGTGTGATGAGAGAAAATGAAGAAAGAGAACGTGATAGAAGAGATTGAGAAAAGAAAAAGTATGATGAGAGAGAAAGTGTGTTGAGAGAGAAAGAGTGATGGGAAAAAATAAAGAGATAGAAAGTGTGATGAGAGAAAATGAGAGATTGAGAAGAGAAAGTATGATGAGAAAATGTGATGAGAGAGAAAGTGTGATGGAAAAAAAAAATAGAGAGAGAAAGTGCGATGAGAGAAAATGAGGAGAGAGAGAGTGTGATGGAAAAGAATGAAGAGAGAGAAAGTATGATGAGGGAAAATATAGAGAGAGAGTATGGTAAGAAAGATTGAGGAGAGAGAAAGTATGATGAAAAAATGAGGAGGCAATGAAGAGAGAGAAAATAATGAGAGAGAGTGTGTGTGATGAGAGAGAATATAGAAAGAAAATGGTAGAGAATGTGTGATGAGAGAGAATGAGGAGAGAGTGTCTGATGGAAGAGAATGAAGACAGAGAAAGTGTGATGAGATAAAATATAGAGAGAGTATGATAAGAGAGATTGAAGATTGAGAAAGTATGATGAAAAAATGAGGAGAGAATGAAGAGAGAGAAAATATGAGAGAGTGTGTATGATGAGAAAGAATACAGAGAGAAAATGGTAGAGAATGTATGATGAGAGAGAATAAGGAGAGAGAAAATATGTTGAGAGAGAACATGTGATGATAGAATGAGGAGAGAGAAAGTATGATGAGAGAGAACAAGGAGATAGAGTGAAATAATGAAAGAAAAATTGAACAAATATATTAAGGGTATTTTCATCCAAAACTTATGGGGTGTTTGGTTGATGGGTTTGGGAATGAGGGAATGGAATGATAGTAAAAGATGGTATTTGGATTGTGGGTTTGGGAATGACAATTTGGGAATGATTTCTAGATTTATGGGAATCAACCAAATATATATAACTAGGTGGGTTTCATTTCCATTCTCATTCCCATTACACCTTACTATCAAACTCATACTCATAGTCATTCTCATCATTTAACCAAACGCCACCTTAATTTTTATTCACATTCCAAACGCCACCTTAGTCTTTTTTTTATTTAAAGTATAGATCAATCATAAATCGTACAGAACTGATTTTTATAATAAAATTAGAGAAAATTTGATAGAATCGGAACAGAATTAATAGGATCCTAACAGAATCGATGGAAGCTTTGCGAGATTATAAATTTTGACTCGAATTGAATTATGAGACCTATAATATATTGAATCAAAATTCGTTGAAGATCTATAGTTAATTATGATATTTATTCTTAACGGTCCAATTTTAGAAAAAAAAAATGTCATTTAAAATTTTTTCAAAGACCCAAAAGACTTTTAGTCCTTTTTTTATTTTTTTCATCTTTAACCGAGTTAGAGTTAGAATTTTAAAAATATTTATGTGTTGGTATTTAATTGTTCGATACAACGGAATGTGTAAAAAATTAGATTAAATACTTTTAAAAAATTTCACAACAAAACATTTACAATTCTACAAAAAAAGATTAAAATCATTACCGGATATCTTTTTGACCTTGAGTTTGTGTCTCAGATTTGCAGGTCACCGAAATTCTTTCAAGACACGATCTTCCTCACCAATTCTTTGAATCAACCGATGGACAAAAATATGGACTAACTTTATAAATTTTTCACGAAAAATTCTTGAGAGGGGGGATGTATTATATAGAATAAGATATTATAAAGTGAGAGAGAAAGAGAGGAACTTGTATTATAAAGAAGGAGAGAAAAAAGAAAAAATTATATTATAAATTTTGTGAGAATATTTATAATATTACTAAATATTTTATTTCTCCCTTTTATATTTCATTTATAATCAAATTACAAATAGTCCTTCTATTTTAAATAATGAACAATTTTATTATTTAATAAATTTTGTGAGAATAAATAATTAATCAAATTAATTATTTAAGAGTATCCTTGGAATATGATTTGGGGACCATGGATCCATAATTTTAAGCTCCGATAAATTTAAATAAAATTAATTAAAGCTCTTTAATTAATTATCTAGTTTATTAACTACAAGATTATTCCACTAAAACCCAGAATTATACTCTTGAGAATTATGGAATGTATTTACTCAAAAGATTTGAATAATTCATTGATATAATCATTATATGTTGATCAACTATCCGTTCATGATTCACAAATAGAGCTCGATGGAATTACCGTTTTACCTCTCTATTTGTCTCTAAAACCTTAAATACTATTGATTCACTAGTGAACAGTTAATTCATAATCTAATTATGAATTAGAGCGCTCAAACTACAGTGCTAGAATTAACACTCAAAAGAACCATTTTAGCATCATTTCGGAAGTTACAGATTTCATATCTATAAATCATATTCCTAGCTGAATGTATAACCGAGTCTCCAAAATGTAAGTGTTACATCTATTATTAAAATAGATTTTAGCAAACAAATCAAGAGACCTATTAATACAAACAAGGAGTTTATGACTACTCAGGATTTAGATTTATCTACATATGATCATCTTAGCGATGTTAATTTAAGTCTTTGTAACGGTACTTTAAACATAGACACTTAAATCACATTTGGTCATTATCCTATATAATCATATTATATAAATGTCTTTACTTAGTGTCACTACACTAACTATCCGTATAAGACTATCATATTCATAATGTCAGCAAACTACATTAATGATTACCAATTAAAAATTCATATTTTAATCAATCATGGACATTTTAAATATATTATATATGCTTTTAATCTTTTTATATATAACAATTTATATACTAAAATCATAATTACAACAATAATATATTATGGATTTTATATAGATATTCATTTTGCATAAATAAGTATAAAACAATCCAACAATAAAATAAATACTTCTTTTATTTAATTCTAGTAAATATCTATTAAAAACAAAAAGAAAAAATATTTTTTTTATAATTGTCTGTTAAATGCAAATTAAAAACACATAATTTTTTTATTTATTTATTGCATTGCATAACAGTGTTTCATAAAAAAACTTTTTTTAATTATTGCATGCTAAACAAAGTTATTTTAATTAATTGGTATGGCTTGAAAAATGGCATCGAATTGCCTTAGAAAATATTGGCGTATGAACACAAATCTTAATTTTGTTGTTTAAGTTTCTGTTTTTCCATTGAATTGAGCATGTAAAATCTGAATTTCCGCTTAAACAATTAATTGGGTTTGATGAATAAATTTAAGATTAACTTAAATAAGTTTAAATTAAATCATAATAAAATATATGTAAAAAAATTTTATTCAATTAAATTAGTTTTAATGAGGACAATAGACAAAATTCAGGATTCGATTTGTCAATCTATCAGTCCAATGGGTTAGTCGACTTAGACTCCTGAAAATCGAGAAGAATTATTTTTCTTGATAAATAATATTTGTTCTATGTCTGTATAAATTGAATTAAATCGATTTTATACTGATTAATTTATTTTATACTAACTTATTTAATTTTAATTTACAGATGACATCGACAATTACCACCTTAATTCATCGTGAAGTGTGACGGAACCAGCTCATTGAGAAAATTCAGGAAATTGAATATAACTCAGTTTATGGAGTCAGCGGACACAATGAACGGTTCAATAGATTATTTTAGACATTCGAGTGGGAAGAGTTTCCAGTCCTAGATAATTATAGGATTTGGACTTTGATGCGTTTATTGCCAAAGTATCCTAAGGTGATGGCAGACTATGTATGGGGGTGCCATGAATGACGCGTCTCATATTCAGAGTTATGTGTGGAACTACTTCACTATGTCCATGTGGATCAAAAGGACCCTGAAAAGTTTGAGGAAGATCCAGAAGAGATTCTGATTGCGGATCCAATAAAAAATTCTGAAACTAGTCTACCTAAGATTGTTTTTACCAAGTCCTAAATGAATCGAATTTTATTAACCACTACATTAGTGTTATTCTTAATATGAGTGGTATTAGCATATCTAGTTCATTAAAGTTGTTTAAGTAATGAGTAGTAACAATGTTATGTGAGTTTGTTATATGTTAACAATATATAGTGTTGGTGCAACCTTAGGTCAAGGTTGACATGGGTGACCCGACTCGAGTTGACCTGACTCGAGGTATATTTTGATGTTTGACAAGAATAGAGAAGTTATATTTTGATGGTTGATAAGAATAGGAACTTGGGAGATTGTGGGTGCAACCTTAGGTCAAGGTTGACCTGGGTGACCCGACTCGAGTTGACCTGACTCGAGGTATATTTTGATGTTTGACAAGAATAGAGAACTTATATTTTGATGGTTGACAAGAATAGGAACTTGGGGGATTATGGGTGCAACCTTTGGTCAAGGTTGACCTGGTTGACCCGACTTGTGTTGACCTGATTCGGGAAAAGTCCAAGTATGGAGACTTGGCACGGAAAGGTCCAAGCAGGGAGCTTGGCACGGGAAAAGTCCAAGCAGGGAGCTTGGCACGTGGAAAAGTCCAAGTAGGGAGTCCAAGCAGGGAGCTTGGCATGAGAAGTCCAAGCAGGGAGCTTGGCACGGGAAAAGTCCAAGTATGGAGACTTGGCACGGAAAAGTCCAAGCAGGGAGCTTGGCACGGGAAAAGTCCAAGCAGGGAGCTTGGCATGGGGAAAAGTCCAAGTATGGAAGCTTGGCATGGGAGGTCGGAGAGGGCTCGGTAGCTCGTTCTCCGGACTAGGTCAGAGAGGGCTCGGTAGCTCATTCTCTGGACCGGACGAAGTCGGAGAGGGCTCGGCAGCTCATTCTCCGGACTAGGTCAAAGAGGGCTCGGTAGCTCGTTCTCTGGACCGGACGAAGTCGGAGAGGGCTCGGCAGCTCGTTCTCTGGACTAGGTCAGAGAGGGCTCGGTAGCTCGTTCTCTGGACCGGACGAAGTCGGAGAGGGCTCTGCAGCTCGTTCTCCAGACTAGGTCAGAGAGGGCTCAGTAGCTCGTTCTCTGACTCGGACGATGGAGTCGGAGAGGGCTCGGTAGCTCGTTCTCCGGACTAGGTCAGAGAGGGCTCGGTAGCTCGTTCTCTAGACCAGGAAGATGTTAGGGTTTAGGGTTGGGAAGCTCTAAAACCAACAGAGGCATTAGATCGGTCTGTTGACCGATCCAGTGATACTTTGGATGTCTGGATCGGTCTGTGGACCGATCAGTAACTACACAGAAACTTTCTGTGAGTTATCTGATTGGTCTGGTGACCGATCAGTAAGAAGGCGATATGATTCGGACCTATAGGCTGATCGGTCTGTGGACCGATCCACCTATAGGTTGATCGGTCCACAGACCGATCAGGGATCGGCAACAACTCTCTATGAGAGTTGGGATCGGTCTGGGGACCGATCAGCCTAGGCCCTGATCAGTCCCATGACTGATCAGACCCATCCTGGACCGATCAGGGTGGAGCCTGATCGGTCCAGGCCTAGCTGTTGAGACACAACGGCTAGATTTCTGTCTTCTTCGCAGGTTCAAGTTATATAACGAGGTGGAGGGCCTCTATAGGGTTCTGCTTCTTCTTCCTCCTTGCGATCTGAGCTTTGCTGAGCTCTCCATTACTGAAGCTTCGTGTGAGCTTCCCTCGGCTGGGTCTCCAACTGAACAGTTGCTGCTGTGGTTGGCATCCGTGAAGTTGCAGCTTCATCAACAGTCGACGAGAAGGCAAGCAAACTAGTGTTTTTACATTCATATTGTTCTTGGCTTCTTGCTGTATTTCTTGTACTCTGATCTTGCTGTTGCAAGAGATTGTGGCGAGGTTTCTCCACCCAGAAGGAGTTTTTATTAGCCGGTTTTCCGGGGTCTCATCCACCGACGGATTGATAGGATTCGTCCACCTTACGGACACGCCGAGGAGTAGGAGTATCATCTCCGAACCTCGTTATATCGTCGCGTTTGAGGTTTGATATTCTCCCATTTCGTTTCTATCTTTTATTTCCGCTGCGCTAACTCAAATTGTAAGAAGAAACGAGAATTTGGGTCGGCTATTCACACCCCCCCCCTCTCTAGCCGCTATCCGAAAGTCCTAACATATAGTATGTTTATGTTAATGATATATTCATTCATATGTTCGTTTTATGCTGATTACTCAATATAATGCATGATAATATGATCAATACAATATACTTTTGATTAGTTCATTATGAGTATAATAATAAATAATTAGTTCATTTATTTATATTAAATGAAAATCATGATTGAATAATAATTAAGTTCATTAGATGGGGTGTATGTAATATAATCTATCAATGTCGGCCAAATTGGTATATACAAATGATATGTAGAAATATAGTTTATCACTTAATTTTATAAACCAAATCAGATTTATATTGAGTTCATAAGATATTACATACATACAGCATACACTGAATATCTAAATAATTTATTTATTTATGATAGATTATGACAACCAAAAACATTATAGTTGAACTCAATAAGGGAGAAAAACTTAATGGAAAAAATTATAAAATCTGGCACCTCATGATACAGTATATACTTGAGGAACAAGAAGTTTTGGAAGTTGTAAAACAGGTTATGGTAGAACTTGTAGATGATCCCACTGTACAGAACATACAAGATCTTGGTGTCTATAAGGCATGGAAGAAAAACGACTTCACTACAAAGGGCAAATTGATTTTTTTTTTAAAAAAAAAAAAATAGGTAGATGTATATAAATCTACATTGAAAGGTAAAACTCTCATACAACATGTTAAGCATATAAAATATCCTAGAGCTTAAACCTCTACAATTGAGGTAAGCTCCACAATCAACACTCAATCCTTACTACAATCATGCATCCCATGGGAACATGTCACCCATTGAGATGTCCACACCATCTACCTTGCATGCAACAACATATCTAATCCACAAGTGGCATTACACGGACATAAGTCCTCATTGGACTTTGCATGCACGCCTTAATCAACAAGAATACATCTCATGGACACAAACCAGACACCATGAAGCTTACAAAAACATATGAGCAACAATTTCATCACAGCACTACAAAACACGTTGAATTCTAGTAACACAGAACTGCCAAATTACAAGAGTAGCTACCTTTCCATGCAAAGATATGTGTTAGACTAGAGGTAAGTCCATGAATCGGTGCACATGAATCTAGATTTTATGGAAAATCCAATCAATATTCGGAGCAATCCCTTGATATCGGCTCCTGTTACGAGCTTCCCATATGAAATAGATCTTGTTAGAGATGCCTAGGACCTGCTGCTATCTTTGTTTTCCGGCTGCTATCTTTGTAATTTTGGCCAAGGACCTGCTGCAGTTCATCAAAAGAGTGAAAAACCTGATTTATGTCCAGTCATTGTTTCACTTTACTCCACAATCCACAAGTCATAGAGCATTCAAAGAACAAGTGATAATTTGATTCATCTTGATACCGGCACAAAACATACTTTTTGTTTGGCTCATATTCCATTCTATCCTTGGTTCTTAAATTATCATTTGCTAACATCCATAAAATGAAACTATGTTTTGACATAATTTCCAGTCTCCACACCATTGAATTCCAAGCCACCTCCGAACCTTTTGACATGAAAAATTGATAAGCATTTGCAACTCCTTTTGCTTCCCCAACAAACTAATCCATCATTGTCATGTTTGCCCTATCAATTCCATTTGAGGCTCTTAAGATCTTGTTCCAGATTTCTACAAGTCTCTTGATCAAGGGTGAGTCTACAGCCTTGGTTTCCCATGCCCAAAAATCAACCCCTTTCATATAGTGTGAATACACCCACTTGACCTATCAGGAATCTATTTTGGCATTGATGTCCCATAATATTTTGTTTAACAAAGCCTCATTCCATGCGAGAAGGTCCCTAAGTCTATATCCTCCATCTCGCTTTAATAAATAAATCTTTGACTAAGATATAGGTGGATGTTTTAAATACCAAACAAACATGCGACAAATGACTTTGATTTTGTCAATTACACCACTAGGAATCGAAAGCATTGAAAAATAAAAACACATCATACCTTGGAGAACCGTACCCACCAATTCCAAACGTACGGCATATGATAAGGTATGCTTAGGTTAAGCATTTATCCTTCTTGTGATAGTATCTAGGAGAGGCCCATAGTTGGCAATCCTTAACTTTTTTGCCGCCAATAGAATGCCCAAGTACTAGAAAGAAAATGAGCCTTCTTGGAACCCCATAAGACCGAGAAGCTGACTCTTTAAACTTGTATCCATACCATCCATGTAAACTTGTGTCTTTTGAGAATTTGCCCACAACCCCGCGATCCCTCCAAAGTAGTCTAAATATTCCACTATATGTTTTGTAGATAATATATCCGTTCGGTAAAACAACATTAAATCATCCACATGAACAAGATGCGTAATGCCCACCTCCTTGCACATTAGATGACAATGTAGCAGTGGTCTTAAGCTTCCTTGATAACACTTCAAAGCATAGGCTAAACAATAAGGGAGAGAGGGGTACCCTTGACCAAGTCTTCTTTTACCACTAAAGAAATCATATATGCCACCATTTAAAGAAATTGAATAAGATACCATAGTGACACATTCCTTGATCCAATTACAATATTGTTGGGAAAAACCAAAACCAATGAGAGCTGACGTGAGAAATTACCAATCAACCAAATCCAAAGCTTTCTTCAAGTCCACTTTGATCATGCATCTAGGGGATATTCTTTTGCGTGCATACTTCTGAAATCATTCTTGAGTTAAGTATATGTTATCCCCTATAGAATGCCCCTTGATGAATGCTACTTGAGTTGGATCTAATAAAAAATCTAAAATTTCAGATAACCGACCAGCGAGGATCTTTGTAATAACTTTGTAGTACACGTTGCAACACGAAATTATCCTATAATCCGAGGCACCCACAGCATGGTCTCCTTTCGACACAAGTGATATCAAAGAGTGGTTCCATTGCTTGGGTAGCTTGTCGTTTTAAAAGAATTCCTGCACAACTACAATGAAATCATTACCAACAATATCCCAAAAGAAGGTAAAGAATTTTAAACCATAGTCATCCGGTCCCGGAGCCTTTCCGCATTCAATATCATATAGAGTAACCCTTATTTTTTCAAGGTCGACTGCTTATATAAGTTTTCATATTACCCCATGGTGAGCTTCCTACCCGTGAGTTTATTGCTGCCCAAGATGTTGCATGTGTCCTTTTGGCCAAGCAAACCATGAAAATAATCAACAAACTCTTTTGCTACTCCCCCTATACTTGTGGTTTGTTCTCCATTACTTTTCTTAAGTGTAATGATCACATTTCTTTTATTGTACCTTTTTACTACATCATGGAAAAATTTTATACATTTGTTGGCATTTCTCAAATAGGCATTCTTTGCTCTTTGCTGATAAAATTGTCTTTTAACTTCCACTAGTAATTTGTCTTTCTTTCTTATGTGACTATATTCCATAGGGGTTGGACCACCATCTAGGATGCCTCTTTGCACTTCTTCTAGTTCTACCTTTGCTCTTTTTGCTTTCTTCGAAATTGCCCAAGGTGCTTCTTGTTTAGCTCCCTCAAACATTTTTTCAATTAAAACAACTTTGTTTTGAGAATAAATTGGGTATTTCCTATTACTGGGGCTGCCCAAAAGTCTTCTACAACCTTCTTGAAATTTTTATGTAATGACCACATGTTGAGGAATTTAAAAGCCCTATTTGGTGACCGATTCTTGGCTAAAGTATGCATAATAGTACATGAATGATCCGAGATACATCCAGGCACTGTATACTCCGCATAAGCATCAAAATCTATCATCAATCAAAAGGAGTTTACTAAAGCTCTATCTAACTTACAAGAAACATTATCATTAGACCATGTAAAAAAGTATCCAATGGATCGAAGATCAACTAAGTCACAAGGTTGTACAAAAATCTATAAGTCACTTATTTCATGATTTGTGACTGGAAAACCTCTTTACTTTTTATGAATAGATAAATAAAAGTTGAAATCTCCCACAATCATCCATGCATCAGAAATGGTGCCTCCTAAATCTATGAGTGTCTCCCATAATGACCTTCTTGTAGAAATCGAATGTAACACATATACAAAAGTCACCAAGAATTCCCTTCTAGAAATACAACACCAGACATGTTAATGTATATACTGATCGGTGTTCATAATAATATCCATATCAATCTTCTGTAGATCCCAAAGAAGTAGTTAGATCCCAAAGAAGTAATATGCAACCATGATTAGAGAAATCAAAATTATGTCCATAACCCATACCTGAAAACCTTCTTTGCAAAATTGGACCTAAAGAATTTTCATTGAGCTTTGTCTCCATTAATGTCATAATTTGAATATCTTTTTATTGGAGGATGTGCTACACTCCTCCATACCTTAGGGACTTGTGAAAGCCTCTCACATTCCAAGAAGCAATCTTCATTTATGACAGTTGCGGGTTATTCGCACCTGTGATTGCCTGACACTCCTAGGCACAGGAGTTGTTGTTTCTATCAGTTCCTTTGCACCCGAAGAAGTTGTTGTAGCAAGGGAGGATGTTGAGACCTCTGGTGTGGAGCATATAGTTACACTTGCTGTTGTATTTGAGGAAGAAGATGAGCTTCCTAACTCAGATGATACAGATTGTTCTACATCATTCTCCTGCTGGCATGATATGTTTGCATTTGATTCTTGATTTGGCTCTTCCTCTTGAGGTATATTATAATTTGATGCATCATCATCTCTATGTGCCTCGCCTTCACGTTCAAGGGGATGTACCACAACTACCGGAATGAGACTATTGATAGCCACAATTGTTAGATCATTTGTTGCCTCTGAAACCTCCACATTTGTTCTCTGCTGTGCTGGTCTCCATTGATGCCTCAAGCAAGTTTTATACCTTGTTCTTGTTCTCCCCCTGCCCCTCATTGATTGAGACCTTGGTCTACTAGGTTGTCGCACATTTTAAGCTACTAAAGGTCCTTGTTCTGGTCGGTTGGGTTGTTGTCCAGTAAGAGTTGCACCTTTGCGACAATTCTCTTTGCGATGATCAATTCTTTGACAAACTTCATAGAAATCCAACACCATTTCATTAAATATTTTGAGCTCTAATTGTACTCCCGTGGGCAGCGTAATCGGCATCTCATGAACCCTTTCTCCAACAACTGAAACTTCCACCATGAGATAAGCATATTCCAATCTTTCCCTTGTCCTTGTAAATTGTCCGTGTACAATGGTTTTCCAACCTCCGATCTAATCATGCTCAATACCTTTTACGACAAATAGCCTGGTGGCAAGCCATGGATTTGGATCCAAGTAGGAACAAGCCTTTCATCTTCATTGAATAGAAAGCAACATGGCATGACCTTCAAGAAGATGGGGATCCCAAAAGCAAAGTATAGTCCTCCTTGTAAGGTGATGTCCATATCCTATTTTGTATCAAACTAAAACACAACTCACCCACTTTTATGCATGAAAAATTTGTAGTGAACTTTCCGTCAAGACACTATTCCAACTACTCCATTGTTGTCCGGGTGTTGGCCTATGAAACAACCAACTAGGGAGAAGTCATTGCATCTTCTATAGTGTTAATATCCTCAAAATCAAAAGCTAACCTTTCCCCCTTGGCCTCATACTAATCCAAGTTCATGGCGTTCTTCATCTTCTGATTGTCCTTGAAGAGATTGGTCTAAGTTTTCTTTTGTTGAAGTTGCTTGTATCTACCATTTCCAACAGTAACATTGCCTACATCCGACAGATTATTCCCAGTCAGAGGTTGATGTTCTTCCAGTAGTATCTCCTCCTCCACCTGGTGGGTTTGGCACACCTTGGGCTTGATCTTGGGAATGCATTTCAGTTGTTCCATGTGGCAAGTCTGCCACATTAGCCTCTTTGTCCACCTCATCTTGCTGGTCCAAGTCAATGTGACTTTGTTGGCCCATTTGTTCCACCATTTCTCCCACATATGAAAAACTTGATCTACCACATCATCATGATTTGCCACCTCCTTAGGAGCCTTTTGACCTGATTCGTTATTCTCTTTTCTTTTCTTCTTTGTCATGTTGGATGAGAAGAAGCCAGTTGGACCTAGGGACTTAGTCCACCTCTCAACTTATCCCATGAATGCACTTGGCATTCACTATTTTGAATTAGCCCCAAGGTAGTGGATTGTCGCCAAGAATCGTTTTGATACTTGTCATTGAGCTGTTGGACAGTGTGGTCGATGTTTGGTTGGTGAAGATCACCTAAGAAGGCAAAAGGTCACCGGTAAACACCTCCAACAGTAAAGAGATCTAGAATCTGCCAAAAAACTCCACATATTGTGAGAAACCAAAACTAGAAGCACTTACCACAAAGCTTAGACCTCAGAAAACCTTCGAGAGTGGCCTTCACAATAGGTGGAAGTCACTTAGAACACAACACCTAAAAAAGGGTATATTAATTAGTTCAATGGTTGATGACCTAACTTTTGAGTATGAGTCGTATCTATCAGCTTATGCAATTTGGGTAGCCTTTAAGGATAAATATAGTAGAGTAAGTCTAAGCAAGTTTCATCAACTGATGATCAAGTTTGACAACTACAAGAAGCATCCAAATGTTTTGATGGTTCAACACCTCAGGGAGATGTCGAACATGATTTGGGAGCTTAAAACTCTTATCATGAGTTGATCGATGAACAACAAGGTCAAGCAGTTATTCATTCCCTTCTAGATTCTTGGGAGACCATGAAGTAAATCTTAACTCACAGTGAGAGTATCAAGACTTTCACTAACATCTCACACCATATAGAATTGGAGGTAAAGAGAGTAGAATCCATAAGGATTTCTGGACTGGCTTATGTGGCTGTCGATTCTATTAGATCATCTAGATCCAAGAAAAAAAATAGTTCACGAAGGGGAAGGAAAAAAAGAAAGAAGCTGCTGTTGTGGGACATGACACAATTAAGAAGAGAAAGAATACTGGTGAGAAACTTAAAAACAAAATAACTTACTATAACTGTGGCAAGAAGGGCCACTTCGTATGGGAGTGCACTGAGTCGAGAAAGGTAAATCTGAGTATGCCTTTCTTTTCTAAATATTTTATTGTTAGTTCAGTGTTATTAGCTGATTCTTATTCTTTGTGAATTATAGATTCAAGAGCAACCAACCATGTAGTTTGGAAGTAAGTTACATTTGTAGAGTATCATTGGGTATCAGCTGACAACAAATGAATTGATGTAGGAAATAATGCAAGAGTTGAAGTCAAAAGAGTCGGCACTTACAAACTCAACCACCATAGTGGTAGTCTTTTATTTCTATATGTTGTCCTGTATGCTCCTAAAATTTGATAGAATCTTGTTTCCATTATATGTCTTCTTAATTTATGGTATTATATTAATTTTTTACAACTGGTGTATTGAACTTAAAATTGACTTAGTGTCAATCGGATATGATTTTTTAACAAATAATTTTATGGTTCTTGATGTAGAACCAGATGTCAATTATGATATTGAGAGTTATTTTTCGAACATTGCTCTAACTAGTGATGTAGGTATAACTGACAAGATTTGGCATGTTAGATTATGACATATAGGACAAGAATATATGAATCAATTAGCTAAAGAGGGTCTATTGGGCACTCGTGCTAAAATTCACTTGTCTATATGTGAGCATTGTCTTGCTAGAAAAATAATTAAGAAACCTTTTGATAAGACTATTAGGGTTGATTCACCATTGCAATTAATTCATTAGGATATTTGTAGTCCAATGAATGTGAAGGCTAGACGTGGAGCTTCATATTTCATTACATTTATTGATAATTTTTCTTGTTTCGGCCATATGTATTTGATTTCTCATAAATCTGAAGTATTGGATTGTTTCATTCATTATATGAATAAAGTTGAGAATCAAACAGAACTTAAATTTAAGACTTTATGCACTGATCATGGGAGAATATTTGTCTGATATGTTTAAGACAATATGTAATAATAAAGGGATTATTAGACATCTGACAATCCCATGATCTCCACAGCAAAATGAGATATCTGAAAAAGAAATAAGGCTTTTTTTGAAATGGTTAGGTCTGTGATGACATAGGCTAATATGTCGATCTCTTATTGGAGAGATGCATTATAAGGTACAATCTATATAAACAAAGTACTTTTAAAGTCAGTTTTATCTACCTATATGAACGTTGGACAGGAAGAAAATCGAATTTGAGTAATATGAGACCTTAGGGGTCAACTCTTATGTTCATGATAGTTTTCACAAGTATGAAAACTGGGACTTAGGGGTGAAACATGTATCTTTATTATATATCCTGAGACCTCCAAAGGTTATGTTTTCATAGGTGAACAACTAGATAGAATCATCTCCGAAATATATTCGAGAGATGTGCCTTTTCTCGAAACAAAGTTTACAGCTAAAGGTGATATTGATAAAAGTGTTCCACTTTTTGAGGAGGATGAGATATTATCAGCAAGAGAGATATCAAAAGAGAAGTCTGAGTCTAGTCAACCCAGTGAGAGTGATTTGCCAAGTTATGAGTTGATTTCTCAACAACCCAACTTACGAAGAAGTGTTCATAAAATCAAACTTAAGAAAAAGTTTGATATTAAGAATGAGGCATTGATGACACTCCCAGTTGATGATGATGAACTTCAATCTATTGAGGAAGCATTGGGATGTAAAGTTAGAGAAAAGTGGAAAGCTACAATAGTTGAAGAGATATAGTCTATGAATCAGAATCATGTTTGGAACTTAGTCGATCTTCCTCTTGGTCGAAGAGCTATTGGGAATAAGTTGATTCTCAAAATAAAGAGAAAATATGATAGATTGATTAACAGAAACAAAGCTCATTTGGTTGCAAAAGGTTTACCTAATTGGAGGGTATTGATTTTAAAAAGATATTTTCTTCCGTAGTGAAATTTGTGTCAACGCAAGTTATTTTGGTCTTTATGGCACATTATGACTTGGAATTACATTAGATAGATGTAAAAACTACTTTCCTTAATGGTATGCTTAACAAGAAAATCTATATGGTTCAGTCAGAAGATTTCATTACTGAAGTCCAAGAGGAAAAGTATGTAGACTTAAAAAGTCTATATATGGGTCAAAGCAAGCGTCAAGATAATGGAACATAAGATTTAACAAAGTTATTTTATCTTATGGTTTCGAGATGATCAATTAGGATCATTGCGTTTTCCTAAAAAGAGAAAAATGAAAGTATATTATTTTATCATTATATGTTAATGATATGCTAATAGTTGGAAATGACATATGATATGTGAATAAAGTCAAGAAGTGATTGTCATCACAATTTGATACAACGGATATAGGAGGAACTGAGTACTGTTGGTGCAACATCCCTCAGGTCAAGGTTGACCTGGTTGACCAAGCTGAGTCTTGGTTTGGGTTTAGATGTTTGACAATAAGATATTGATTGAAGAAGAGTCAAGTAGGTCAAGGATGACCGGATACTTGACTAGGAAGTCCTAACTAGGATGTTAGGCAGGAGGAAAATCCTGGTGAGTGAAGCCAGGTGAAAGACCTAGTGAGTGAAGCCAGGCAATTGGGAAGTCCTAGTGAGTGAAGCTAGGCAGGAGAAAAATCCTGGTGAGTGAAGCCAGGTGAAAGACCTAGTGAGTAAAGCTAGGCAATTGGGAAGTCCTAATGAGTGAAGCTAGGCAGGAGAAAAATCCTGGTGAGTGAAGCCAGGTGAAAGACCTAGTGAGTGAATCTAGGCAATTGGGAAAGTCCTGGTGAGTGAAGCCAGGCAAGAGAAATCCAGATGGGTCAAGGTTGACCAGACATCTGGTGAGAGTCCAAGTAGGTCAAAGGGATTGACCGGATACTTGGCACGAGGAAGAAAAGTCCAAGTAGGTCTTAGGGAGTGACCGGATACTTGGCAAGAAGAGAAAAGTCCAAGTGGGTCAAAGGATTGACCAGACACTTGGTGAGAGAGTCCTAGCTGGCCAAGGGTGACCGGATGCTAGGTCTTATGTACCAACAAGTCATGGTTGACTAGATGTTGGTTTAGGGGCTTTGGGCTTGGTTTTGGGCAAAACCAAGGTTTGGATTGATCCGTGGATTGATCCAGCAGGTTTGGATTGATCCGTGGATTGATCCGAGGTTTGGATCGATCGGTGGATCGATCCAGAAGATCTGGATCGATCCGTGGATCGATCCGGTGAGTCCTCACGCAGAACCTCGGATCGATCCGTGGATCGATCAGAGTCCCAATCGATCGGTGGATCGATTGGGACGCCGCTGCTCGATAACTCTGGATCGATCCGTGGATCGATCCGAAGTTTTTCCAGTCGATGCTCGGATCGATCCGTGGATCGATCCAAGCCTCCCAATCGATTGGGAGCAATCCAATCGATTGGGATTCGACCGCTGGCGCCTGCAGGCGTGCGATTTCTTCAGCAGAACTTCACCGATTCATTCTAGATTCAACACAGCTCCTCCCCAGCACTCTCTAAGCTCCTCACCGCCAGTTCTTGAAGGTTCTTGGAGGTTCATCCAAGTCAAGAGGCGAGTTGCAACGAGAAGAAGAAGAAGCTAGGGTTTTTACTGCATTTCTTGTAAGTTTTTGCTTATTCTTTACTACCCTTTCTTCTTCTTGTACTGAGAGTCTTGTAGGGCTTCTCCGCCCTCGGTAGTTACCGAAAAGGAGTGTTTTCATAGTGGAGGGTGCGTGCGTGGTGTGGATCCTTGGATTAGTCATCTCCGTTGGAGGTGGATACCAAGTAAACTCCTAGTGTTAGCGTGGTTGTGTTTGTTTATGTATTTTCCGCTGCGCATTCTTGAAGAAACAAGCAACACCGAGCAACGAGCACGCGACGAGCTATTCACCCCCCCTCTAGCTACTTTTGGTCCTAACAAGTACATCGTATGAGTAAAGATTATTAGAGATTATTCTAAAAGAATTTTGGGTATGTCATAAAAGTCTTATAAAAATAAGATGTTACATTATTTCAGCATGTCTAATTGTAATGTAGAACATATACCTATTGTGAAATATATTGTTTTAAACAAAAGTATGAGTCCCAAAATTCCTGAGGAAATAGCCAAGATGAATAAAAAACTATATGCAGTGAACTATGTTGGTAGTTTGATGTGCACTATGTTGTGTACACGTCATGATATCAGCTATGTTGTTAGCTTAGTCACCGCTTCTAGTCAAACCTAGGACTGAGACATTGGAAGATGGTAAAAAGGATATTCAAATATCTGAAGGTGACAACAATTATTGTCTTTATTTTCAAAGACCATATATGAGTCTAAAAGGCTATTCAAATGTAGATTGGGCTAGAGACCTCGATGATATAAAATTTGCATTAGGCTATGCATTCTTGCTGAATGGTGGTGTCATCTTATGGAACAACAAGAAATAAGCTTTCATTGCTTTATTAACTATGGAAGCTAAATATGTGGCATGTTCAACGACTATGCAAGGAGTAGTCTGGTTAAAAAGATTCCTAAAGTATTTGAAGATTGTTAAAGATAGTGGGAGTCCAGTAACTGTGTACTGTGACAATCAAGCTACAATATCTTTCTTGAAGGATCCTAAATATTACAGCAAAGGCAAACATATCGCTATAAAATATAATTTTGTGAGGGATATTGTTGACAAGAAAAAGATAATTATTGAGTATGTCACTACACGTGCTATGCTTACAAATCCTTTTACTAAATATTGACTAAAGAGTCGTTTCAAAAATATGTGAAGTCTTTGAAACTTTGTAAAGTGTAACAAACACTTTGTAAAGACAATTGAATATATGAAATATCATGATCTGTTCAGTATAAATATCTTTGTAACATTTGGATAAAAGTCTCGTGAACACATAACATGTTGAGATTGGTCTACTCACATAACCTCCAGTATGAGATTGGTTTATTCTTAACGGTCCAATTTCAAAAAAAAAAATGTCATTTAAAATTTTTTGTGAGTTCCAAAAGACTTTTAGTCCTCTTTTTATTATTTGTGTTCATCTTTTACGGAATTAGGGTTAGAATTTTGGGAATATTTATGTTAGTAGTAGCACCCATGTCTGCACATTGTGTAGACGTGGTTGTCGTTACCTCCCACTTCTGCACTTTATGCAAAAGTTTTAGGGACTACACGAGTACCTATATAAGTGTGTGCGTCCAAGTAAGAAGTGATGCTGGGTTACTAAGTTGCTGAGAGACTGTATTTACTGAGACTATGTGTCTTGTGAAGAAGAAGAACATCCGAAGCAAGCATTAAAGGGATTTGGTTCGTGGAACAATGAAGAATCATTCAATCTGTAATTGTCCTTCTGACGACAAGCATCAAATCAACAAATCTAGGTTGAAGAATCAGTTTAACAAACTCACTATGAGGTTTTACAAGTTTCTATATCATGCATTTCAATTAATAATTTAAATAATGATTTAGTTATTTTTAGTTAGATTTTAATCAATAATATTCTATTATTTTTTACTCTTAAAATGGTGAATTTTTAGATATCTATTATATTGTATTCTAAGAAATTAATTAGTTTTAGAAAATTAAAGGATTACTTCCTAAGTCAGCTTATTATTATTATTATTATTATTATTATTATTATTATTATTATTATTTAAAACATATGGTACTCTGATTAAAGAAAAATAACTAAATTAGATAATGTTAAAGTTGGGATGATCGTCCTATGAAATTTCACAACGATCGCAAGGATAAATTAGAAAAATACATATAGAAACTCATCCTAATGACTAATATTCTTAAATCCGCTATTCATTAAAGAAAAAATTCCCAATAATATGACTGAAACTTAAATGTTAAATTCCTAATCTATCACCAAAAGATCTGATCCAATCATCACATCCTGTCTCCAGAAGTAAAAAAATAAAAAATAAAAAAATAATAATTAATTTAAATTTATACATCTAATAATAATATGTTAAACGTCGATAGTTATATGCATACACACAATTATTAATCTACAATGAAATTTTCAGTTTTTTTTAATTATTAATCTTGGATCATAAATTTAAGGATTGTTTTCAAGGATAGAATAATTTTGATCCGATCCCCACCAATTAAATTTTAATCCAAAATAAATTCTGTATAGTATCATAATTCTACAAACTATGGTCAATTTAAAAAATTAATTAATTAATTAAAATTTGAATTTCAAAGACGATGTCACGGCGACTCCACATTTATCGCAAATTTTAGAAAAAAAACAAAGGATCATCGATTTCTAAAATTAATCGAGCAAAATCTAAACTTCCAAATTATTTAAAAAAAATCACGATCAGCACAATACTGAGTACTAACCGAGGACATCCTTGGTCCGCAATTTACGGACCAAGAGATGGTCCACTATTGTAGACTTGATTTGAATAGACCCCATTAACTTAAAGGTGGACTCCATCCAAATCAATGATCCTCGTACAGTGAATCATCCCCTGATCCGTAAATTACGGACCAGAAGATCCGGCCCCGTACTAACCAACCATTCCTAGTTCAACCAATCCAACTAAGAGCGGAGACATTTCACAAACGAGGAGACATTTATACTGAGTACCAACCAATCCAGCTGATGGATCAATCGACAAATTTATCTGGGTTCTGAAGGTACCATTGCGATCAGCACAATATGCATAAAGAAGACACATGAGAAACATCAACATAAGGCATAGTTTGTAGTGCACTGAGTCCTAGTTTAGTGGGATAGGATTTTTCTTACTTAGAAACTAACAACAGACATCAGAAACATTCAGCAATGACAACATCCCTTGGTTCACTAAGGTTTGAGGAAATGAGGGTTGAGCAATTTCCCCATTTCGAGCATTCCAACCTTGTCTTTGCCGTCAAATATAGTCTTCAGTTTCTCGTCGCAGCGAATCTCCTGCTTATTTGCAGGATTCTGCAATGATGAAAGAAAAAAATGTTGGAACTGAAACTTTGATCAATCAGATAGAGCTGGGAATAAGTTGTTCAAGCAAATATCACAATAACAATGTGTTTTTGTTCCTCTTTCAAGCAAGCAAATATAGCATATCCAATTGACAAGTCCTGAATTGAAAGTATTCAAATATAATATCTTTAAATAAGTCTTCTTCTATTTATGTGTTTCAATACCTACAATATATTCTTTTTTCCATTTTTTGTTTATTAAATAACTCTGAGATACCTCAGCAAGCTGATTGATTATAGAAATAGCAATAAGCTACACAATGCAATTAGATACCAGCGATTACATTTAAAGTGAGCATGAACATGCAAGATAAGAAGGGGAAACCCGGTTTATGTGGGATATTGATATCTTACACAGTCAAAACCTACTGAATTTAACAATAGGATGTTCATCAAATTCTTGTAGCACCATGGTTATCCACGAAAGAATTATCTGAATCGCTATCACAACTTATCCATTTGTCAAATGTGATTCAAATAAAAATCACTGTTGGAGTAAGTGCATAAGTAGACTTAGACCACGAATAAGTTGACCTTAATTCTAGTAGACAGACAAGATAAGCATCTTATCCTATACCTTTCTTTTTTCTATCATAGCAGACGCCAATAAATTACCAATCCTGGATTTATCAACTCTGTAGGCTGTAGCTTAAACTTGAAGAACCACTAATCCAATAAGCACAAACACAAAACAATATGACAATTAAGGATGGGCCACTTTGATGCTCTAACTATTTTTTTTTTTTTGTTGTTGTTGTCACTTCCTTTTCTGAATAAACTTGTTCAGATTTCCTTAACATATTAAAACCTTAAGTTGTATAGCCCTGACGGAAAAAGGAAGAGCTAAGTTGCATATGGAAAGAAAACTTTTTGTATAAATAAAATATTTTTCAAAGAAAATTTCTGACGAAAAGTTTCACAGGGGGATATATGATAGAAGCAAGTATATTCACAGTTGCCTTTCTCTTCCTTTTCCCCTCTTCCATGAACCCTTCAACAGCTTCTGCCCCCCTGCTGAAGGAGTGGAGGTGAAGGGGGCACAAATGGGGGCAGAGGGACGGGGTGCAGAGGAGGCCGAAGGGTCGCATGGAGGTGAATGGAGAAGAGCAAAAGAGGCGAATCGCCAAAAAACTAAAAAACGGAGAAATAAACCTAGAACAAAAGACTCTCAGCTTCCAAATCAATAAGAACTGAATAGAAGATTATGCAAACACCAAAATTCATCCCGAAATCGATCATTCACAACAGAAATCATCAATCAAGTAATAATCAAGTCGTGAAAATTTGTCCTACAGAAAAACCACAGCTAAGAAACCGCCAAAGCACAGTAATAAGTAGGCGACACCAGCAACTATAAGAACGGAAATAGCCCAAAAAAAGTGCAGACAATGGTTAATGCTGGTGCGGATACAACAAACATCTCGACATCCACGATCGTAGAGGCTAAAGACAGTGAGCTAACCCTAAAATTCCTAGAATGACAAAGAACGGTCACACTGCAAGATAGTAAGATCTATGGAAAGGCAGCGACGAAGGTCAAATACATGTTTACACTTTTCCCGAACCCTAGACATAGTGCGGGAAAAAAAAGTATAGGAGAAGGCGGGGATCGAACCTGAAGCTTGTTGGCTTTGATGTGCTCCCAGATCTTTTTGACGACCTCCATCCGCGTGCTTTCCTGGACGCCGAGGAATTTCCTCAACGCTGGGGACACCGGTACAGGCTTCCGCAAGCCCACCTTCGGCGGCGTCGCTGCTGCCGCTGCAGGAGGAGCAGGCGCTGCCACCTTCGTCACCACCCTCGCTGCTGCTGCTTCCTTCGCCCCGCCCTTGGCCGCCGCCATGAGCACCCTGCAACTCCCAAGAACCCTAGACATGGCTTCTGCTGCTGCTGCCTTCCTCTCTCTCGGAATCGAGGCCGCTACCATGCCTTTTGGGTTTTAAAATAATAATGGCCAAATGCCATTTTAGACCCTGACATTTTGACAAATTGAAAATTGCGCTAGAATTTATGAATGCATTTAATGATTTTTAATGGCCAGATTTTTTTTTCCAAAAAAAAAAAACTGTCTCCGTTTTAAATAACTGATATACGATTATACGCGATCTTATTGTCGTAGATTTTTTTTTATATAACAATGATAGAATATCATCATTATTTATTTAATCACATTACAATAGTTATGAGTATATAGTTACTATAACATAAAAACATATTATAATAGCTACGAATTCGTAACTTAACTATTATAATATAAAATCTGTATGGTAGCAATTAGGGTGGTAAACGAGTTGAGTCAAATTAAGTTTCGGGATGTTCAAACTTATTTGATAAGGTAACCGAATTAAGTCGAGTCCAATTTAAAATGAATTAAGTTTTTGAAATAATTATTCAAACTTGGTTTAATTTATTTTTTTTATGAACTTGAGTTTATTTAAAGTTTATCTTGAGCTTGGTTCGTTTATATATTATCGAACTTTCAATTCAAGTCATACTTGAACTTGATTCTTTTAGATATTATCAATCTATCAATTCAAACTTATCTGATTATTTGAAATTTTAATTGTTTAAATGATTATCGAGCTTGATAATTCAAATTTATTTATTTATTTTATTTTATTGTTTAAGTTTTATTAATAATGTGATTTGTGACTATTGTTTATGAATGTTGTTCACGAATGTTAACGAGCTGAATACATATGTGTTTAACCTTATTTGTTTAGTTTAATTAGTTATTTTTATTTATTTAATTAACATGGTGAACATAAAAAAAAAAATAAGTTCTTATCAAACTAAATACCAAACTTGTTCATGAACACTTAGTTCATTTACAATCTTAATAGCAACTACGAAATAATAATTACTAGAACATGATTCTGATCTGTTTACACACATTGTAATAACTACGAGTCGAAGGCTACTAGAAAATTAAGTCTATGTCATAATAACTACATACTCATAGCAACGTGGAAGTCACACATAATATCAAAAATTCCACATCGTCGCATAGGGGAAGCCGCACATCATATCAAATCCATTTGTACATGTAAAAAAACATCTCATATTTTAAAATTATTATTATTATTATTTAAAAAAACTCTAATATACTTAAAATTATTTAAATAATTATAATTAATTAAGAATGACTTTGTTTTAAAGAGAATATGAACTTTCAATTCAAATTTTATCTTAAATTGTACTAAAATGTCTCCTGCGTCACCAAACGTCGCCGGTAATTTCATTTTTTTTATTTTGATAATTTAGATATTTAACTTTTTAAATTGATTAATTATGGAGATAATTTCAACAAATGTACCTATTGTAATGGTGAAAATACTTAGAGAAATAAATAAATTAATTAAAATTTTAATTTTAATAAGAATAAATATTTTATACATCAAACGCTGAGTGTATATAAATTGTTTTTTTTTTTAATTTATTAGATAGATAATAAAAAGGAAAGTAATTTATCATCAAAATTAACGAATGAAATTAGAACATTTGATTTTTTTTTTTAAAAACCGCCAGCAACAAGATAAATACAAAGTTCGAAAATGCCCAAAAGGCACATTAAATTTTCAATTTTCTCAAAGAGCGTTTTTTTTTTTAAAATCTTAAATAGCTTTTTATTAAATTATTTTAAATGTATACAGGATGAGATTTTCTCCTAATTCAGTGGAGGATCGATATACGGAGGACTATCATATCCGATAATCAATATTTTCCTGGACATACGGACGATTATGGACAACAGACAATGTAGCAAATTGACGTTGATAAAAAATTAGTATTTTTTCATTCCCTTTAAACTATGTGAGCATATTTTAGCTCTATATTTTAACTCTTTCTTTTTTCCTTCCATTTGTTTCTCGTCACTATTTTATAAAATCAAAGCCCTAAATCCTCCTTTCTTCTCATCCCACTCCTATCTTCTCCCACATTAAACTCTAGACTTAGACAATCTTCTTGAAAAATCATCACAAGTTGAGCTAATTTTTACATATCAGCACAACATTGTAGATGGTTATTGTGACCCAAGAATATTCACATATCTCCATAATAACATGATGTTATCCACTTCGGATCTAGGCCCTCGTGGCTTACTCTTGGGCTCTCGTCAAAAGGTCTCATGTCAATGAAGATATCCTATATCCTTTTAAACCTATGATTTTTACCAAATATTTTCAATATGGGACTTTAATTAAATCCCAACAATCCTCCCTTCAAACGAAGGACCACAATTACCCTTATAGTTCGGGCATTTTTGCAAGCATCTGATCATCTTGACCTGCTCTGGGCCTCCCTACAAGCATCAGCATCCGATCACCTTAACATGCTCCGGGCCTCCTCACGAGCATTCGATCACTTTGACCTGCTCCGGACCTCCCCGCGAGCATCCGGTTACCTTGACCTACTCGCCTCTCCGCAAGTATCCGGTTACCCTATTATGCTCTAGGCCTCCCCGTAAGCATTTAGTCATCCTGACCTGCTTCGGGCCTCCCCACGAGTATCCGGTCACCCTGACTTACTTTGGGACCTCCCCGCAAGCATCCGGTCATCTTGACTTGTCCCAGGTCTCCCCGTAAGTATCCGGTCACCTTGACTTGCTTCGGGGCCTTCTCGCAAGCATTCGGTCAATCTAACCTACCCCTGGGCCCACCCTCAATTTCGTTCAAGGCCATCCCACATGACATCTAGTCTGGACCATGACTCTGATACTATTTGTTGTGCCCAAAGGATGTTCACATATCCCCACAATAATATAATATTGTCCACTTTAGACCTAAGCCCTTATGACTTTGCTCTTGGGCTCTCCCCAAAAGGTCTCATGACAATGGAGATATCATACATATTTTTAAACTCATGATCTTTACCAAATCTTTCTAATGTGAAACTTTGATTGAATCATAATAATCCTTCCCTCAAACGAATGATCACAATTACTCTTATGGTCAGGGTCTCACTGTGAGCATCCGGTCACCCTGACTTGTTCCGGACCTTCCCACGAGCATTCGGTTACCTTGACCTGCTTCGAGTCTCGCTGCGAGCATCCGGTCACCCTGACTTGCTCTAAACCTCCTTGTATGCATCTAGTCATCCTGACCTGTTCTAGGCCTCTCCACGAGTATCCGGTCACCCTGACCTACTTTGGGGTCTTCCCGCAAGCATCTAGTCAACTTGACCTACCTCGAGCCCACCCTAAACTTCGTTCAAGGTCACCCCACATGGCATTTGGTCTGGACCATAACTCTGATACCATTTATTAGAACTAAAGGATATTCACATATCTCCACAATGACATGATATTGTCCACTTTGAGTCTAGACTCTCATGACTTTGCTCTTCGGCTCTCTCCAAAAGACCTTTTGCCAATGGAGATATCCTACATCATTTTAAGTTCATGATCTTTACCAAATCTTTTCAATATGAAACTTTGATTGAATCCCAACACTAGTATTGAAAAAAACAGTACTACATTGTAACTGGTTTGCAAATACCAACACCAAGGTTGGTGTTGGTTTGCAAAAACCAACTACAATGACAGGGAAAAGAAAAACACTCAATATACTTTTGCAACTCCCGTAGAATGCGCCATTAAAAAATACGAGTAGAAAAAAGTGAGGAGGGAGATAAGTAAGGTTGGACAAAAACCCTAATTGACTCCACGCAAGAAGACATCCTAAAGAAGATGGCTTAGGTCTAGGGTTTGACACGGGGGAAGAGAGGAGTGGGATGAGAGGGGAAGAGGGTTCAGGACTTTGATTTTGAAAAGCAACGACGAGAGACGAAGGGAATTAGAAAAAGAGAGCCAAAATATGCTAACGCATTTTGAAGAGGAGAAAATGTTGAATTTTAGTCCGCGTCAACTCACCACATTGTCTACCATACGGTCCTTAGGATAATAAAACCCTATATTAGATGTTAATTTTAATATATTGAATGATGATAATTAAATGAAAAAAATGTATTAATATAAAAGATATTTGATTTCTAGGCGGATGATTTCTTGATCATGCAGGACTGCTCGGCTAAGCGACCTTATGGTCGCACACGGTATGGTGTCACAGTAAGAAATCTAGATTTCCACCCAGGCATCCACGGTTTGATCTCAATTTTAACGTATTTACGTAAATTTTTTCTCCAAATGATACGGGACTTCTACACAGTCCGACCATGATAGCCGATAAAACTTTGAGGTCGAATAGGTCAACGTAAAGTCACAAAACAATGGATTCACCATTAATAATCCATAGTCAACCGCCGCCGTGGGGTCTTCCAACGTCTCCGATCAAAGAACAACTCTCAGATAATTTTCCGATCTAATACTATGTTTGAAAAGACTAAGAATTGAATTCTTAGTGGAATTGGAATTCAATTCCATTATTTGGTATAAAATTTTGATATGGAATCGCTCAAGAATTGAATTCTAATTCCATGAAATAATGCAAAAGCAAATCAGACCAAAACTCATCTGATTTGGATAGGGAATTTACCCTGAAGAACTATAATTATTTAAATGCCCCTTTTAAAACCCCCTTTTTTTCATCCGCCGACTGCTTGCTCCCGTGCGTCGTGTGCCAACTTCTTCCCGTGCGCTGGATTGAAACCCTAGAAAAACAAACACGAGCTCCTTTCTCGTTTCCGCTTAGATAAGGTATCTACACTGATACCTGTTACTTGTTAATTCTCTTGATTGATTTGCCATGCTCCGTTTCCTGATCCTATTTTTTACCTTTATTTATATAGTTGATTAAGGGATAAACTTCGTTTCCGTGTATATATAGCCTTGTCTGCTATGATAATTTTTTTTTCTTATGCTAGCAAGTAAAAGGTCATATTTTTTGGCTATTGATAAATTACTGCTTTGATAAATTGACCTCTCCTTTTTTGAATATACTAATAAAAAAATGTCATTGACATTATTTGCTTCGAGACTAACAGTAGGAAGATCCTCATTTCAATAATTTTAATTTTGCCACCATTGTTACTGGTCTTAGCCACAGTTTTGTGCCTTGTTTGCAACTTTATTATCTTGAAAATTGAAAGACACTTACATTGTAGGTAATATGAGGTAATTTGATAGAAATGCAATCTTAGCCATAGTTGCTTATGCTGGTTATTTAGCTTGCATGCAATATATGACTCGACATGTGTCTCGTATTGAAAGACCAACTACCCAATCACAACGATGTAATGGAAATCAAGTGCGCCGAGAATTGATGGCTCAATTAGAAGCTCATTATAACTCACGCTCTGTAATACACATGAGTTATGATGCTTTCACTCGATTAGTTGCAATACTTCGTGGAAGAGGACTTCTGAGGGATAATCAATACAGTTTTGTTGAGGAACAAGTTGCTAAGTTTCTACATATTTTAAGTGGTCAAGGACGTGTTCGATCAGAAAGTTTTTTCTTTCGTCGATCTACTGAGACCATTAGTCGTCATTTCCACAAAGTTCTTAGAGCTTTAATAACACTTCAAGATCAATTTTTAGTCCAACCAAATGGTTCTACTGTCTCACCACAAATACTCAATAGTGGAGGAAGATTCTATCCATACTTTAAGGTATTTTTAAATATAAATATTGTTTTAAATTTATTTTTGTAATGTCCCATGATAATGATTACTGGTTTATGTTGAAACTTTTAGAATTGTATCGGTGCAATAGATGGAACACATATCCGAGTGAAGGTTTCAAAAGAAGATGTGTCAAGGTATAGAGGAAGGAAAAACTATCCTACAATGAATGTCTTGGCAACTTGTACTTTTGACTTGAAATTCACGTACGTGTTACCTGGGTGGGAGGGCTCTGCTTCAGATTCAAGAATTTTAGATAATGCGTTAAGTAGAGAAGATAATCTAAATGCCCCTCAAGGTATTAAGTTTTTCCATAAATGTGTTTCATGTCTATTTAAAACTTTCCTGAATTTTTTTATATAAATATTTTAAATTCTATTTTTTAGGTAAGTTATACTTGGCCGATGCTGGATATATGTTGAGGTCAACATTTCTCACTCCATATCGAAACACTCGATATCATTTGAAAGAATATTCTTGACATCCGCCTGAAAACCCAAAAGAGTTATTCAACTTAAGACATTCCTCATTACGCAATGCAATTGAAAGAGCTTTTGGTGTTTTGAAGAATAGGTTTCCAATATTAGCAGAAATGTCTAGATATGATGTAGAGACAGTGAGTGAAATTGTTTTAGCATGCTGCATCTTGCACAACTTCTTAGTGGATTTTGATCCAGATGAAGAAATTATTGCACAAGTTGATAGGGATCTCATGAATAATGAGCCTGATCATGGACTTGCTAATGGAGCAATTGCTAGAGGAGAAGATGGATGAAAGAGGGAAATCTTAGACTCTATTGCCGCACAAATGTGGAATGATTATATAACTAGACATTGATTTTTTTTTGTGTGTATTATTGTTGCTCTCAAACATAAACTAGAGTTGATGTATGGTTTGATTTGTTAGTTGTTATTGGATGTGACATTATAATGGATGATTAACTTTTATGTTTTATAATTTATTATTGTGTTATTTTAATTTCAGTACATTATAGGTGGTGATATGGATGCTGAAAAAGTTTTTGAAGTGGGAGAAAATGATTGTAATGCATATTTTAAGTGGACCATAGAAATGGATGGTGTGATGCTTGAAGTTCTTAGGGAGCAAAAGAGTAAGGGTCAAAAGGAAGATAGAGCTTTTTCTACTGAAGCATATAGGAAGGTGGTAGAGGAAATTAATGATAAATTTTCTTTGAACATCAACAAAACCAAAGTGATGAATCGTCTCAAAACTCTTAAAGAACAAATGGTGCTATCAAAAGAAATTGAGTTGAAAAGTGGAATAGGATGGAATGATTCTTCTAAAACATTTGAGGCTCCTCTAGAGGTGTGGAAATCTCTGATAAAGATATGAGTATTATATTTCATTTCCTATAATATAGTTGGTAGCATCTTCCTTGCACATGCTTGTTTACGAACTTTCTTATTGTGATTTCCTTTTGTTACTAGGCCAATCCAAAGTACAAAAATATCAAAGGAAAATCCCTTCATCACTTGGAGATTCTCAGAGAGATATATGAGAAAGATGTAGCAACTGGAGCTCAAGCTGAGAGTGCTAGAGAAAAAGTACAGAGATGGGAAAGTGAGGAGACTCATATTAGTATTGATGAAATTGATGAGATGCAAGCAAACAATCAGATTTATTTGGATAAGTTTTCTACCTTTGATTTTGAAAGTATGCCATCAACACCGGGATCACAATTTGGAACATCAAATCTTTTTTATCTAATGCTTCAGTTGCGAAAGGTAAAAAAAGAAAAGCACCAATGACAAATGAGTACTCATCCCAATTAAATGAGGTGTCTTCGGCAATGAAAGATAATGCACAAGCTATTTTAAATACAAACACTTAAGTTTGGAAGCTTGCAGAAATATATGAAGCAGTAGCTAAATTGGGTTTGGAGGTTGACAAACTTTTTGAAGCTGTTGAATTGCTAAATGAACATTCTAATCTTATTGGAGTTTTTTTTGGTTTCCCAGAAGAGCTACGCTTGCAATGGTTAGCTAAAAAGTTAAGTTAGTGATTTTATGTATGTATTTTTTTGGGAGGAAAGTTGTTGTGTTCATACAACAACTTAACTTGGTACTTTGGTATATTTTTGGGGGGAGAAGTTAGGTTTGCTACGGTATGTTTGTGAGAATTTTATTTTGGTGGCATCTATTGAATCTGATGAAGTCATAAGACTAGATAATGCCTGAGAATTTTATTTTGGTGGCATTTATTTTGGTGAATTAATTTTTGGAAGACTAATTAGAGAAATTTCTCTTGATAATCACCTATTGGCATTGAGACGAGTTGATTCTTGTATGACCTTGTGATAATACCTGAGATATTTATAAACCCATTTTGTGGTTGGAAAATTCTGTTTATATTATCCTTTTCATTTCTCTTTTCGTTTATTTGGAGCCATAAAAGATTGTGATTAAAGGGTGATTCCCTTGCATTTGGCAATAGAATATGTGGCATCCACATATATTGGCAGGTCACGATGAGATCAACAACTAATCTATTGACTTGGTTAGTAAGTTGGAAGAGCCTTGAAATCTGACTGGTTAGTAAGCATAGTGACATGAAATCTGACTTTTTGGGTACGTTTCACATCAGCCACCGAGTTCTTACCTGCTGAATAGAATCAACAACAAAATCAACGACTTCCTCAGTAGCCTCTACATTTTGTTTGGATAGATCAAAAGTGGTATGCTAACACTCTTTTTCTGGAGTTTTTGTTATTAAATGGTTAGTTATAAAGATAAAATGATAAATGTATAAGAATGAAATTCAATGCAAATAAATTTCAAATTACGTAATTCAATTCAATTCTATTATTCATTCATCTATTTCAAACATAAGAATTGAATTGAATTCCTGCTAATTCAGTAGGAAAGAATTCAATTCAATCCCTTCACTTAAGTTGTTTCCAAACATGTGTAAAGGAAGCCGAAGTGCTCCGAAATCGACGGATCCAATTCCCAAATAAATTCGCGAGAACGAAGAAGGAAATAGAATCAGGGACGAGCTCTATCGCTGAAGCAAGAATCGAGGGAAAACCGCTCGGATCTGGGAAAATGGGCGAGGGATTTCTACCATACGCACCGCGATCCAAAGAGCTTTCTCCTGAGAAAAAAGCAGCCAAACTGAAATCCAACACCGCCGCCGGAGAAGGAGATCAGCGAACAGGCAGCAAGCCAACGATCCGCCATTTTTTTACCTTCGGAGAAAATAGAAGGCGGCGGCGACGACGACGACGACGGCAAGTCCCTTCCGTTCGTTTGGGATCCTTCCACAGAGCTACATTGACGATGAGCTTACTGTAGGCTGTAGGAGGTCCTTTTGGAGGTCTTCTCTTGGATTCTGCAATCTTCCACGGCCGTCGGTCGTCCGAGTCGAAGCTCTTCTTGATATTTGGGAATTTGGATAGTGCAGGGTGTTATTTGGGAAATTCTGAAAGATAAGTGCCTCAAAAAAAAAATAAATTTCACTAATTTCTTTTGCCGGATCTGTTCTACTCCGTCTCCCTCGATCACAGCGCGCGACGAGTAACCAGCGGAATTGGCCGGCCGGCCAGCGAACTTCTAAGGAAGCGATCCCTCCTCCGTCCTCGTCGGTAAACCCTCCGCCACCTCCTCTATTTCCTTTTTCTTCTATATCGTCTTGGATTTGTATCGCTTCATCAGCAGCCAAAACGGAGAAATCGGTGGATTCCTTAGGGTTCGTCTTCGCCAATCCCTAACCGGGAGAAAGATTGATCTCCAACCCCTTCTCATTTCAAAGATTTACTCAAACCCTAGCGAATGGAGCAGCCGGGCATCGTCCAGGCTCTTCCGGCCGAGCAACCGAGCATCGTCCAGGCTCTTCCGGCCGAGCAACCGAGGATCGTCCGGGTTCTGCCAAGGGAGCAACTACACATTATCCAGGCTCTGCCGGCCACTCCTAGGAAACAAAAGGAGCGCATCGCTGGAGGCACTGGAAGCAGCAGTCTTCCGTCGCCGACCGGCACTTCTCGATGCACTCGCTTGCAGGCCGCCCCTGACTGGTCCACTTACGATACGCTCGTCCTTCTCAACGAGATCGCTTCCATGGACGAGGACTGGCTCAAGGCGCTCTCCTCGTACCAGAAGTGGAAGATGATCGCGGACAACTGTGCCGCCTCGAACGTCGTACGATCCTCCCACCAGTGCAAGAGGCGGTGGAAGTCGCTGCTCGCTGCCCACTCGAAGATCAGGGAGTGGGAGTTCAAGCATGGAGAGGGATCCTACTGGAGCTTGGATAGTGAGAAGAAGAAGCACTTGCTAGGGCTCCCGTACATGCTCGACCAGGAAGTGTTCAGTGCCATGGATGCAGTTATTAGGCCGCAGGAGGGTCAGGCTGTGTTGGTCGATATGGAGGTGGAGGGCATCATCATGGCTGCCAATGGGTTGCAAGAGCTACCTGTGGCCGAAGAGACAGAAATGCTGGATGTTACTGATGCTCCAGGTCTGTTCACAACTCGACTTTCATTCATTAATGCATTTCCTTTTGCTAAGCAACGCTATTGAATTATGAACCATGAACACATATAGCACATACCAGCCATTATGCAGATAGTTGGATTGACTACTTATCATCATGGGCAAACATTCTTGCTCTAAAGAAATTTGATATACTAATTTGATGTAATAGTGCTGAGGATGGGCACTCTCCTCTTAAATCACTTTTTTTCCCCATATATCTACTTAGCCTTTAGCTAACTGAATGCCATTGTCTGTGAGCCTCTCTTTTAATTTGTGAAAGTTTGCCTCCACACCCAATCAAAGTCCAACCAATCTTGTAACCAATCATTCTGATGAACTTTGTGGTTTAGAACAGCAAATCATGTTTTCTATGGTTAACTCTCTATGCCACTAAATCTTCATGGAATTTATGTTCGATGAGCTACTTCACCCTGCACCACTGTCACCTTACCAATATGTATATCAAACTCTTTGGACCGATTAACCTCATGGAATCTCACACCTTCTTCTCCACTACCTTTGCTTGAACTTGATGGCCGAAAATCTCCTCTCTATGAAATTTGCATATGAGATCACGTGATTCTGTTGATGTATCCTACTGAGAATACAGAATCTCAACTTTCAGGTTCCAAAGAGAATATAGAAGATGAGAATCAAGATAAAGAAAACTTAGAAAAGGCGAGAATTATGATGAGTAAGCTGCATGAGAATGCTCAGCAGATACATGTCATTCTGAAACATGAGCTAAAAGATAATCTTGGTGTGAATCCTGCTCTGGTGGATTTGGCATACCCTAGCGATGCAATGAGGTTGCAAGCAGATCAGTTAATCAAAGCTCTGAGGAGCCTTGTTGGTCCTCTGAACCAGTTCACAGAACTGATCAAGGCGGTCGGTTATGAAGGCATTCAACCTATATGAGTCCATGATATGCAATGCGATGCCACTTTGTCAAAGTTTTGGTTGCATTACCTCACACTTTGTACTGATCGGGTCTACAATGCACTTAATTATTCATGAGTTAAACATGACTAATCACTTTTGAGTTTTAGTGTATTAGCTTGTAGCCATTGAGGATCTGTCATGTTCAAAGACAGTTAGTTCATATAGCATGACTGTTTTATTTTTGGTCAAATAATTTGAAGGTTTCCTCTAAATTCAATACACAACTTTAGTTATATATGGATTTGCAAGAACACTGCTTGGATTATCCTCACATATACATATGAGAACAACTTCAGAGGACACCATGCTTCTAATCAGCATTTGTAAACAAGTACACTGAACTCTGTGACTATTTCAATAGGTGAGCATCTCTCTCTGATAAAAATATCATCTTTTGGACATCTGCTTTGTCATTGGTTCATCTGTTAACTTTATTTTGATGCAAAATTAATATCTCTCAGATTTCTTGCCATTTTGCTGCAGCATCACACTACGATGAATCTTGCGACCATTTTCATAGGTAAGCTCCTCTCTGATAAAATTCTTATCTTTGGATGCCTGCTTTGTGGTTGGTTCATCTGGAAACTTTATTTTGACGGAAAATGAATATTTCTCTTGAATTTCTTGCCATTTGATGCAGAATCAACATCAATCATTCATCGTGAACGATCACACTGTCGATGAGTGATGAATCCTGTGGCTATTTTGATAGGTAAGCATTTCTCTCTATAAAAAAAACTCCTCTTTAGACACCTGCTTTGTTGTTGGTTCATCTGGTAACTTGATCTTGATGCAAAATTAGCATTCGCCTCAAATTTCTTGCCATTCGATCTTTTGTTTCTGGATTTCCTACGACATGATGACTCTCTTTGCTTTATCTGTTCCCTTGTTTGCGACTTATCTTATACTTTTTACTGTGGAATGGGATTGCAAGTTAATGTCCTAATTCTTGGTGGGTCGTTTAAGTTGCGCACTTGCTGTAAATATGGACAAAGAACAATTGGTGGGATTTATATGGATCTTCCTTGAGTTTCTGGAGGTTCATAAAGGTCCACCATACACTTAAAGATTTACATATTAATGAACCATTTAGATCTCTTCAAATCTTTGTACTTTTCCTTTCTTTAAAAAAAATACTTCATAAATATTCTTAGTTATAATGGTAGGAAGATAATAGTTATAATGGACCCAACTTGGAATGTGGGTTGTTCTTGGTGTGGGTTCATGCCAAGCTCGGCACCCATGGGTCAAGTGGTGGCCACCTAACCCAACTGTGGGATAGGCTGAGCTTTGCACAATATGACCTAGTTTTTGGTGGGTCTTGTTCGGCACATCCCATCTTGTGTCAGGCTATGCTAGCTATGTTATGGCTGGCTCAACTGATTGATATTGGGATCATGACTAGTCCAAGGATCCACACCATCGTCACTCTTCTACTATAGAACTTCTCCTTCTCGGAATTACACCGAAGGTGGAGAAACCTTACAAGATTTACAGCTCTCTCTCTCCAAAGGAAAAAGCTCACAACCACTACAAGAAAGAAAAAGAGGATGATTACAAACTTGGAATGACTTCTTCTTTGTAGAGTGTAATGGCAAGAAGGAAAGCTTGAACTTGAGCTCTTGAGAGATTTTGAGCACTTGAGAGATCTTTAGCACTTCAGAGCAATAAAACAGTGTATTTTTGCGAGCGCTATTTCGTTAACCATTTCCCAGCTTTTTAAACATCTTCAAATATAGTCGTTTCTCACATGATCGTCGTTGTGAATTGATTGGGTTAATCTCCAATCGATTCAGAAGTATCTGTTGAGCGCCATCACGTCAAGATCAATGGTGTAGATCATTTGGTTCGAACTTCAATCGATTGGGACAACATTCTCAATCGATTGAATTCATCAATCGATCAATAGATCGATTCAGACGCATTGTGCTCTAACGCAGAAACTTCGTGAATCGATTGGCCGATCGATTGGATACCTCCAATCGATTGGTCGATCGATTGGATACCTCCAATCGATTGGTCGATCGATTGGATACCTCCAATCGATTGGCCACTAATTGATCCAAGAGCATTCTGTGCTTCGCGCAGAAGCTTCGTCAATTGATCGGTCGATCGATTGGTTTACTCCAATCGATCAGCTGATCGATCCAGGAGTATTCTGTGCTTCGCGCAGAAGCTTGGTCAATCGATCGACCGATCGATTGGTTTTCTTCCAATCGATCGGTTGATCGATCCAGAAACACTCTGTTTCATAGCCATGCGTCTCAATCGATTGGTAAATCGATTGCTGGCTTCCTGATTAATAGCAAGTGGATTAACACATATTTCTTTTAATAAATACCTCGTGCCAGATGAACGCCGGTTCTTCTGGACTTTCTTACCTTGCATCCAGCCTTCTGACTCTCTTGCCAAGAACCTGGTCCTTGATCTTCTTGAATTTCTCTTGCCTTACATCCGGTCTTCTGACCTGCAAAGACTTCTTTTGCCAAGAATCTGGTCCTTGACCTTCTTGGACTTTTCTTACCTTACATCCGACCTTTTGACCTGCAAGGACTTCTCTTGCAAACTCACAATACACGCTAGATCCAACGTATTAACCTAAACTTAAATAATTGTCAACACATTGAAACTTCCAGGGCATGATTGCACCAACACTCAAGAGCATGGGAAGAAGCTTCAAACCATTCAACCCAACTATGTAATAGACATGATTAGTCTTTAGTGGATCGAGTGTCGGCACGTCCCATCTCATGTCTCAGTGACAATTACAATTTTTTTACACTAAATGATATGCTTTTAGTGCAAGTCATATTGGCCTCCACCGGACAATATGATTTTAGTGAGGTCATATCACTCTTATTAAAGAGTCAAAAGATTCTTATAAATCATTTATTTCTATAAAGAGTAAGTCAACCCATTCATTTATAAAATTTAAGTAGGGAAAATAGACTTTCATTAAAAATCATTTTTAATAGTAGTATAATTTTTTTTATCCTTTTTTAGGTGAAAGATTTTTGATGTCATGATAAAGGATGGGCATCAAGAAGAGGAGAGGAAGAATTAAGAAGTTGAGTTGAGTTTTATAATTGTTTTAGTTTAACTAGTTTTATTGTGGATATTTTTATGATTTTGATTGGCCTTTCTCGCTTAGGTAAATGAATTCTATAGCTCTTTTTTCTTCATACCATCTAATGTTCCATGTGGCATCTTCTAGCTTTCATTACCTAATAACTAAAGTAGTCTAAACTTGCCCCACATGTATGGTGCAGTGGTAAATTACTCAGAGGGACAACACGAGATCAATTTCTGAGTGTGCATAAATTGTACTTCTAATTTATCCCTAAGCGAATTAGGAAAAAGATCATCTACTTATTATCTAAATAAAAAAAACTAAAAAATAATAAAGTAGCCTAAACTTATATTTAATCTTTCAATGTGTTCTGTGATGCACCTATTTCTTTCTCATCCCTTTTGATTCATATCATTCCTCCAAGAGCCTCACAAGATAACAAAGAATCTGGAATTTACTGAAATATAACAAATCCACTTGATCTGAAATCATTGAAGTTCTTTTAGAACATTGCTCTGTTTTTCCGCACCAGTAATGATATAATACTGAAAGTTGTTGCAACTTTCAGAACTGGTAGTGTTTTGTTTATTTATTTAATTATTTTTGAAGTTATTCTGATGCATCAATCTTAGTGGAGAGCTCTGTTTTTTCTCTCAGTGTATCATTTGGGTCATCAAATCTTACATGATTGTTTAAAGAAGAATATTATTATGATCGAGTTTGCTTTAGTATTGCTTGTTAATCTTTATGTTCTTGATACCATGAAAGATTATTGGTAAGACGAGTAAATCACTTTTATTTTCAAGTGACATGGTAACTTGTGGTAGAAATGTATCGAATATGTTACTTTTGGCGTACACTCTTTACACTCAAGTCATTCACAACCTCTATCTACAAGTTTTCTTTTCTTCTCAAAGACTCGCTAATAAGAAGAGCACCCTAAAAAATGACTCTACTATGGCTTAGACCTCTGCCCATCCGAGTCCTCATTCCAATCTTCATCACCCTTAAACAATATGATTGAATCCCGAATAACAATGCTGAATTGATAGTTATGGGTTCGACTGTCAGTCTGAGCTTCGACCATGAAGGAAGGCACTGGATTGCAGTTAAGAACATTTTCATTAGACATTTTGCATCCACAAAAGGCACACACAGGGAATCAACATCTAACATGTGTGGTGATGTTATTCCAAATGAAATGATAATGATGGAGCACTTCTTTAAAAGTAACCACAAATGGTTAGATGAACAATGATTCACTATTTTGAAAGTAATATAATTGGTGAGTGTCCCACTCCATTTCAAGAATAAGTTCCAAAAGTTGCAACCACACTCGACAAGGAAAAGACATCTTTATTTTTATTTATTTTTTTTTGTCATACATAGCATAATATTTGAACGGGAATTTGGCTTAACGGTAAACTCTTGTAAAATATAAGATAAAGTAAAAGTTTGTATAATAGATCTAACAGTTTTTATCATCAGTAGGGATCTTCTGGTTCGTAAATTGTGGACTAGGAGATGGTCCATTGATGTGGACCTTTGATTTGGATGGACCCCATCTTTAAATAGGTGGGGTCCATTCAAATCAAAGGTCCTTATGTAGTGGACCATCCCCTGATCCGTAATTTGCGGACCAGAGGATCTGTTCTCTTTTATCATACCATGTAAGTAAATTTTTAAAATTACTAAATCGCATAGAATAATTTTAAAATTATTAAATTATGTATTTATTTTTCATCGAATTGATTTTGTTTTGTGTTAAAATGTTGAATTTTTTTAACAAATCAATCTATTGATTTTTTTCACAAGAACTAGTTTAATGTTAATTTGAGGTCATTTAGTTTATATGTTAATTTTGTCAAAAATTGATTGATGAAACAAATGATCTTGGATTGCTTAAAAATTTGATGTTTAGGCATTGAACAAAATCATTTTGACTGATAAATATATCAGTCGATTGATAGAGATAAAATGAGAAATAGGTACCCGATTTGATAATTTTTAAACCAACTTATATGATTTGATAATTTAAAAATTTTACATACGTGATTTGGTAAAAAATTATAGATCTAATCTAGTATGATTATTGAGAGTTTCATGCATCGGTTTGTTTTTTATAATGTTTTCAAATTATGTTAAAAAACAGAGGTGTTATTTTGTACTAAAATTATATGATACATGTAGTACTTCAATGTCTTTAGAGGTACTCCAGCATTGTGGAGTAATGTAATCTTATTATAATTTCTACAAACGTAAAGTAATTATTATTTGAATGGCTATATAATCTTATTATATATATCATAAATGATTATCTGTTCATCACTATTTATTGATTTTTTTATAATCTAGATATTAAAGTTTTGATTAATTCTAGAGGTAGATGACATTTGTCCTGTTCACTCATCGAATAAATTCGGAAGCATAAACGACAGAGATATTATTAGTATTGCATTGTGCCCGGGGCTTCAATTAGGATAATTTTGGCTATGTAAAATATCAACTTTAACGAGCAAATCTAATCAAATATCTTCCTTAATCTATGGCATATATTCTCCTGAGAAGTCAACTGAATCACTCCAACTTCTAAGGGATGCATATTCTTATCAGTTACCACAATTATTATTAGAACTTTTATTCCATCCCTTACTTGATCTAATCTCATCTTTTAAATAACAATAATAATTATCAAGTATTTATTGCATAAAAAGAATGCACTAGAACTCGATTCTCTATTCTATTATTATCTATATTTAAAATAATTTTATTATTACTAATAATTTTTTTTATTCTTTTCTTTCTCATAGAATAGAATGTATCTATTTATTAGGATTTAGGTCACCATGATGTATTTATTAGTCACTATGTCCATGTTTATTTTAAATATCTTTTGTAGTTTTTTCGCAAACTTAATTTTCGTTTGATATTTCTATTTATTTATTTATTTACCCAGATATCTTACTCTTTTGGAAGTTTGTACCGAAAAGGATAGAAGATATCTCACCAGTAAATCGTCCTTTAGAAGCTTTCAGCTTGTCAAATTATAGAGATTTATACATCCGTTTAAGGAAAGATGTCAGGAGCACTTTATAATCTATCCTTTCTTAGAAAAACTTTGGAAAACGTATTAATGCTTTAAGATACATGTATAACACAACAATGACATTGTAAAAGGGATTTTCATTTATAGGTGAAGGTATGTAATGCTACATTTTTAAACACGCTCTTTGCTTCAGTGTTCTTCGTTTGTTCTTTTCTCTTAACCGGATCATTAAATTGAGCGTCAGAGGGCTAACGCCGAAGATCCCTTCCCTGGTCTGACACTAATGCTCGCTGTATTGCAGGATAGTACGGAGTCTTCATCAAGTCAATAGTAGAGCCACATCTCTAGCTCACCGTCTTCACCTATTTTAGACAGAATCATATAGTTTAACATTAAACTCCTCAAAATATTCATAGCGATTTAAAATTTCATGAGAATATTTTTAACAACTTTAAATTTAAAAAGATAAGGAAACTTTATGAGCTCATTGAGTATAATAGTGAAATGCATTTGTCTCCACGGACGTAACTAAGTTGGTACTCAAGTGATATACTTGTATCACAGGAGTAAAATTTGAATTCTTTGGAATTCATTCCCTTAGAGAACAAGTTCCTCCCACCTAAGAAGCCACTCAATATCGTGATGTATCTCCCTTCCATGAGATGAGCGATATTATCTTTTACTTCTCACATCAGTGAAATGCATTTTGGCTAAGTTGACTATCAATACATGTTTACCCTTTTGTGTTTACTATAAATATTCCCTCCCTCTCAACAAAATCTTCAAAACTTTCAATTAAATTTCATGATCATGGAGATTGAACATATCAGCAGGAAGTCTCCTCCTCCTCCTCCTCATTCATGGCGTTCTCTCGCGAGACGCTTCAGCCACTTCCTCCTCTTCCGCTGCGATCCCTTCTTTCTTCAATTCTTATACTTTCTTCTCATTTCGCTCTCCGGCTTCCTCGTTCTGAGATCGCCGGCGGTCGCCGGAAGGGGCCGTCACATTGAAGATCTAGACCTATTCTTCACGTCAGTATCCGCCTCGACGGTGTCCAGTATGAACACCGTCGAGATGGAATCCCTCTCTCCCGCGCAGCTCTGGGTCCTCGTCGTCCTCATGCTCGCCGGCGGCGAGGTCTTCACCTCCCTGCTCGGCCTCCAATTCACGAGCCTGAAGCTTAGACTAAAACGGGAGGATTCGACCGTTGGTTCCGGCGGCGAGCTCGAGGACAAGCGCGAAGTGCTCAGGTGGCTGGGCTACGCCGTGCTGGGATACCTCCTCTGTTTCCACCTCGCCGGAATCTTCCTCGTCTCGGTGTACTTCGCCGTCGCGCGCGACGCGAGGGAGGTGCTGAGGCGGAAGGCGATCGGGGTGCCGCTTTTCGCCGTCTTCCTGGTCGTGTCCTCCTTCAGCAACTGCGGCTTCGTCCCCACGAATGAGAACATGGCGGTCTTCAAGAACGACTCTGCTCTGCTTCTCATGGTGATCCCGCAGATGCTGGCCGGCAACACCCTCTTCCCTTGCGGCCTGAGGCTCGCAGCTTGGGTCGCGAAGAGGGCGGCGAGGAGGAAGGAGCTGGCGGGGGTTCTGCGGGCGCCGGAGGCGGTGGCGAGCGAGTACAAGCACTTGTTGCCTCGCCGGCACTGCGTCTACTTGGCGGCGACGGCGGTGGGGTTCGTGGCGGTGCAGGTGGCGATGGTGTGCGCGCAGGAGTGGAGGTCGTCGCCGGAGGTGTTGGGCGGCATGGAGTGGTACCGGAAACTGGTGGCGACGCTGTTTGAGGCGGTGAACTCGAGGCACACCGGGGAGACGATCGTGGACGTGTCGAAGCTGTCGCCGGCGATCTTGGTGCTCATCGCCGTCATGATGTGAGTCAATTAATTAAAAATTAAATAAATTAAGAATATTTGAAAAAAAAATTTATTTCAAATTTGATATTTAAGATTTGATTTGATTTGATTTATAATGCTTAAATTACGATTTTTTTTTAAAAAAAGATAATTAGCTATTAATTTTTTTTTTTAAAAATGACATACTAAATAAATATAGTATGTATATGTGTAGGTATATTCCTTCGTATACTTATTTTGTTCCTTTAAGAGAAAGAGATTTATGGAATTCCATAAAATCGCAATACAACGAAACAAAGATGCTTCGACGGAGCCTACACTTCTCCTTGATATGTTTCCCGATCATCTTCGTCTTTCTCATTTGCATCACCGAAAGGGAAGCGTTCTCGACTGACCCGTTGAACTTCAACATCTTCAATGTCATCTTCGAAGTCATCAGGAAAGCTTGTTATTTACTATATAACACAAAAATATTTTACTATTGTTATCGTTATCGTTATCAATTTGTGTTTTCTGATGGTGATATATCTTACAGTGCCCATGGAAATGTCGGGTTCTCGGTCGGATACAGTTGCGAGCGGCGGACGAAAGTAAACCCTAATGGTAGCTGCAAGGATGCTTCATATGGATTTGTAGGGAGATGGAGTAGCAAAGGAAAGATAATCTTGATGATGGTGATGCTACTTGGAAGACTGAAAAAGTTTCAAATAAATGGAGGGAAGGCATGGATGTTTGGTTGAGAAGAAAGAATATTATTATTATTATTATTAATTAATAATTAGTAATTAATAATAATAATAATAATAATAATAATAATAATTATTATTATTATTATTATTTTTATTATTTCATAAAAAATATTTTTTAACATTTTTTCGGTGTTTGATTTTGTATAAAATTAACCCTAATGTTCTTCTAAATGAGGCTATGCGAGGACGACCTGTTAACCATCACCTAGCAAAAAGAGCTATTAGTTGTACGTACCAAATCTATCACATTGCCGTCATCTCTCGATCATCAAATATCACCTAAGCAACAAAAGAAGTTAGCCATGTCTATTCTATCGACAAGTTCGATTTATAGCATTTAGAATTGAGCATTCGGTTGAAAACTAAACCGACTGAATCAAATTAAACAAATCAATTTTTTTTTTGAATCAACTGAATCAACAAAATTTTCCAATAAAAATCAAAGAAACCGAATCAATTGAACATTAGTTAATTCAATTTTGATCGAATTAATCGAACTTCTAAAAACATGATTATTACCGGTTTGAAAAAGGGAGGCCTGATAGAGAAATTGATAAACTCCATTGAAAATCTATTAAGCGTAGAAATAATGATTCTAAAATTTCACTATTAATTTAGCATGTCTTCAAAGATGATAAAGCTACTCGAAAAATGATGAAGTTAAAAGTCAACATTAAATAATCAACCATTTCAATAATCATGCTTGAAAAATTATAAAATATTTATGAGTTTTTTAAGTTTACCATGCTGGGAGTCTTTTAAATTTCTTATCTATCTTTACAAGTCTTTTGTGTTTTTAATGAAACTATCTACTAGCATTTATGTTGCTTAAGTCCTTTATGAGTTCTACTATAAATATATGTATTATTGTAATGCTGGAATATAAAATAGATATCAAAGTTTTGAGAGTTTTTTTTTTTGTTGTGATACAATCTCCTCATGGTGTGAACCCTTAAGTGTGATACATAAGTTTCTATATTTCTTTATACAATCTCCATATGGTGTGATTCCTAGGAATCCTTAGGTGTGGTACCTAGGAATCCTTAGGTGTGATACCTGAGTTTCGACATTTCTCTATACAGTCTCCCTATGGTTTGATATCTAGGTACCTTTAGGTGTGATACCTAAGTTTCTATAATCCCTTTTCCACTTCATTCCAAATTTTTACTCCCCAAACCATCCAACCAAGGTCAGACCTTCCATGAGGCCAGAGAGGCAACTGCCTCAGGGCCTAGCCCAAGAAATGACCCATTTTTTTAATTATATAGAAAAAAATGAAGAACGCTATTCTTATACTTCGAGACATGCACCTTCTGCGACACACGCACCGACATTACAAGTTTACGATGTGTGACATTCCTAGTTTTTTTTTTTACATACGATTTCTTCTCCAGCATTCTTTCCACTGAGGCGACAGTGGGCCGAAAAGAGCATGGCGGTGGCTGGAATCTAGAGAAGTGGCGATTGGTGGGTTGCCTTGTTGGTGAGGATTGCAAGTGCTCTCTTTCTCCTTCTTCCCCCTCTTATTGTTCTTAGTTGACTGTCATTTGATTTTTCATGCTTGCATCAATTTTAGTGAAGTCATGGTCTAGGAGATGAACAAGTCTCTCTTTTAAGTGGATGAGTATTGTCTTGTTTAGATTGCAAGATTATGATTTTTAAAGTTGTTTATGAAACATCCCCTACTGCTATCCTAAATATGTAGTTTTTTTACATCTCAAAAGGAAAGCTCTCAACATAAATTTCAAAATTTATTAAAATAATCCAATGAGTTCTTGAAACGGAAAACTACTAGTAGCTATTAATGAATTGTCATAAAGTTCTAGAAATTTATTCTTCTAATAACAAAATAAGAAATCTACTAAATAATGCAGAATATGAACTGGAAGGTCTTCGAGTTGTGCTGCCATTGTTCCAAGTCTGCTTATTGGTCAAAACCTCCCGTCTCATCTCCTGCAATAATTAGATCTTTGAGTTTAATGACTCAGCACGTTCAAAACCCTGATATGCATTAATTACTCCCTATAATTACTTGTACTAAAGAGAGACATATTTTAGTTAGTCTTACCCTTAACTTCTTATACTACATTGACATAAACATAACTACTTGCAGAAAATAAACGTAACTACTAGTAGAGCATAAACATAAACATAACTACTTGCAAAGAATAACCATACTTAATGGTAGAGTATAAACATAATCATAACTACTTGTAAAGATTAAACATACTTACCAGCAGGACATAAACATAAACATAACTACTTGCAAAGAATAACCATACTTACTGGCAGAGTATAAATATAAACATAACTACTTGAAGAGATTAAACATATTTATTATCAGGGCATAGACATAAACATAACTACTTGTAAAGATTAAACATACCCACTGGCAGTGCATAAACATAAACATAGTTTTCCATAGCGTTTAATTTCATATTGTTGGTACATAACTTAATTGTTTGATCAAATTTTTGTTAGGATATATACTAAAAGCCTAGCTTTTTTGTATGAATATTTATTTTGAAATGAGAATCATATTGGTCAAATGTCTGCATTTGGTAAAATGTAGTTATCCATTTAATTTATATTGTAGATAACATGGTGTGTGATATCACACAGAAGATCATATTATCACTTCCTTATAAATTATAAATAGTAGCTCACAACCAAGATAGATTGAGACAAACCATTGGAATGATTGTAGTGTAATTTGGTTCTAGTTTATCTTGACTATAAAATTACACTAGTACACTATGTGTGTATTGAGCAGGATCATTTGAGGTTGTTCCTTTTATACTGACTGCATAAAAGAACAGAACTTCTGTTATTATGGATGTGCGTACTCTTAATCCCGATATAATAACAAGCACATATACGTAGTATTTATTTCTTTAATTTATCAATGGATGAGATTTATTCGTTAAATCAATAGACCCGATAAGTTGGGAAATAATATTATTTATATGGTGTGTTGTTGATTATAGAAGAAAACTGTGTCCTAATTATCTAGGTTGATGATGCCCCCTTGAGGAGCTCATAAGGATTGTCATGTAAATCCTGCAGGTGGACTTAGTCCGACATGACAATGAAATTGAGTGATACTACTCTTGGAGTTAGAATTTAATTAAGTGAGTTGTCAGTAACTCATTTAATTAATGGACATTCGATATCTTAAACATAGGGAGATTAATGCACTCATGATAAGAAGGAACCCATAATGTAATATGGGATTGGTGCGGTAGTTCAATAATAACTCTTTAGTGGTATGAGTTATTATTGATGAACTTGAGTTGGGCGTTTGGGTCGAACACAGGAAGCTCAAGCTCATCGGGAGGCCAAAACCAATTCCTCCTCTCGGTCCCTGCTGTAGCCTCTATAAAGCCTCGCGTTCATCCGTTTTGATTTTCCTTCTTATCCAAATGAGGGGCCGACCACATCCTTGCTTGGTGCCTAAGTAAGGGGCCGACCAAGCCCTCTTGGTGCCCAAGATGTGGGTCGGCCAAGCCATGCTTGGTGCCCAAGCATGGGGCCGACCATACAAGAAGAGAAAAGGAAGTTTTGTTGAAAATAAAATTTTGTTAAATTTTTTCCTTTTATAGCTTTCTACAATGGATTAAAAGAGAGATTTTAATTAAAATCTTTCCTTTTTTGTAGTTATTTACAATGGTTAAAAGAGAGATTTTAATTTTGTTAAAATCTTTCCTTTTTTGTAGTTATCTACAATGGTTAAAAGAGAGATTTTAATTTTGTTAAAAAATTTTCTTTTTGTAACCAACCATTATAGGAATAAAAGGAAGATTTTGTTTAAAACAAAATTTTGTTATAATCTTTCCTTTTATATCTATTCACAATGGTTTAAAAAAGAGATTTTAATTTTATTAAAATCTTTTCTTTTTTTGTAACCATCTACAATAGCAAATAAAAGGAAATTTTATTAAAAAATTTCCTTATTAGCCGCTAGCAAAGATTATAAAAGAGGAGGAGGGAGGTGCCCAAAAACTAACACAACCTAAGGCTCCTCTTTTATTCTCTTGTGTGGCTGACCCTTCTTCTATCTTCTTCTATTGTCTTCTTTCCCTAAAGGCCAGCGGCATCCATCCTTTCTTCTTCATTAGGGTCGGCACCCCTTTGGAGAAGACTCTACCTTGGTGGCCTGTTGCTTGGAGGAGAAGAAGAAGGAGGAGGAGGCCTCTTCACTTTGTATTCTTTGGTGGTCGAAAGCTTGGAAAAGAAGGAGAAGGTTGGGTGTCTTCATCTTGGTAGATTGTCACCCACACGACGTCCAAGAAGAGGAGAGGAATACAGCAGAAGATCAAGAGGTCTTTAAGATACAAAGAAAGGTATAACTAGTTAATTGTTTCTACGGTGTACTAGTTTAGTTTTCCTTTGTATGGATCCTGAAATACCAACACAAGAGGCTAGTGATTTTGTGTTTCGATTTTGTGCTTCAATTTTGTGTTTCGATCTTGTGCTTCGATTAAGGTCTCTTTATTTAAACCTAGGGTTTACTATGAGGAGTTTAAATATTCAATTTCTTTGAAAGACTTTGTCTAGGAAGTGGTGGATGATCCTATAACCAAGAAGGTCGAGTGCCTCGCCAACGACCTGGAAGTCAATCCTTGAAATAGATATTTAATCAACTTCTGTAATATGGTTTAACTTCTGAAGAACACATGAGTTGAACTTGGAGTAAAAATGTTAAGTTTCGTTTCCAATCCAAGTTTAACTTATGAAGAACACATGGTTTGAACTTGGAGTAAAAATGTTAAGTTTCGTTTCCAATCCAAGTTTAAGAATACATGGGTTGCTAGGAAAAGTTCTGTGCTTGTACAAATTTTTATACAGGGGAAACAGAATGGAATTCCGAGTAGCACCCAACAACTTTTACCATAACGCTAGGTTGGCAGGGATCCAAACCTTAGAACGAAAACCCCTACCCTTACATAATTTGACAAGCTCCCCGGGCTAAGTCCTCGGTTCATAACTCTAACCCATAATGAAATTGGTAAGCTCCTCGGGCGTAGGTCCCAGGTTCATAAGTCAACCCATAATAAAATCGATAAGCTCCCCGGGCATAGGTCCTCCGATTCATAACTCAACCCATAAAAAAATTGGTAAGTTCCCCAGGCGTAGGTCCCCGGTGTTGGTTGCTACTCGGAATATCGTACCGGCTCCCCTGTACAAAAATTTTGTACAAGTCCTAAACCTTTCATAATAACCTATTGTGTTCTTTAGAAATTAAATTTGGAATTGCAAACAGAACTTAACATTATTGATTCCAAATTCAACTTATCTATTCTTAGTGATTTGGACTTGGATCGCAAACGATGCTTAACATTATTTATCCAAATCCACCCATGTTACAAATTCGATTAAATATTTATTTCAGAGATTGGCTTCCAGGTTAAACATGGTGAGGCACTAGGCCTTCTTGGGTATGAGATCATCCACCACTTCCTAGACAAAGCCTTTCAACGAAATTCAATATTTAATCTCCTTATAGTAACCCTAGGTTTAACCATTAAGAACAATCGAAACACAAGATTGAAAAACAAAAGAAACACAAATTCAAATCACAAATCCAAAACCTAGAATCACTAGCCTCTTGTGTTTGGTATTTCAAGATCTAAACAAAAGAATGAACTAGTTATGATGAGGAAACTAATAACTAGTTATACCTTTTGTAGCTTATAGACCTCACGATCTTCTGTCGTATTCCTCTTCTTATCTCGGACGTCGTGTGGGCGACGATCTACCGAGACGAGAATCCACCCAAGCTTTCTTCTTCTCCAAGCAAGTTTCGGCCACCAACCAAGCTCCAAGGGATGCTAAGAAACAAAGCCTCTTATATCTCCTTTTTCCTCTAGCAATATCCGGCCACCAACCAAGCTCCTTGAGATGAAGATGTCGCCGGCCACACAAGGAAGAAGAATAGGAGAAGGAGAAGGAATGAGGGCCGGCCACCACCAAGGAAGAGAAAAGAGGAATAATAGAAGATATGTTGTGTGAGATGAGGCACCTCTACCCTCTCTTTTATAATCCTTGGTCTTGGCAAATAAGGAAAGTTTTAAACATAATTAAAACTTCCTTATATTCCTTGCCAATGACTAAAAAGGAAAGTTTTAAAATAAAAAATTAAAACTTCCTTTTTAATCCCTTAATGGCCGGCCACCTACAAGTCCTCCAATTAAGGAAAGTTTTAAACACAAAATTAAAACTTCCTAATTTATTTTTGTAAATTTTTTAAAATAAAAATTTCTCTTTTAAAATTCCCTTCATGGTTGGTTATAAAAGGAAACTTTTATAAATTAAAATCTCTCTATAAAACATGTGGATGATTATAAAAAAAGGAAAGTTTTCTCCAAAATTAAAATCTTCCTTTTAACTACAAATAAGGAAAGATATCAAACCTTTCTCTTAATCTTTTGTAGAAACTATAAAAGAAAAGATTTAATTTTAAAACTTTATTTTAAATCATGGCTTCCACATAAGGAAAGATTTTAAAATTAAAATCCCTTTTAATTTAATTGTGGTCGGCCACCTAAGTTTGGGCTCCAAGCTAGGCCGACCACACCTCAACCCATCCAAGCCTTATCTTGGCCGACCCTTGCTTGGGCTCCAAGCATGATTTGGCCGGCCACCTTGGGATGGGTAAGAAGGTGAGTTTAGGTGGGTATAAAACTTTATAAATAAGAGGCTACGACAGGGACCGAGAGGAGGAATTGGTTTTGGTCTCCCGCTGAACTTGAGCTTTCCGTGTTCGCCCCGAACACCTAACTTGAGTTCATCAATAATAACTCATACCACTAAAGAGTTATTATTGAATTACCGCACCAATCCCATATTACTATATGGTCTCCTTCTTATCATGTGTGTGTTAGTCTCCCTGCGTTTAAGATATCGAATGTCCACTAATTAAATGAGTTACTGACAACTCACTTAATTAATATCTAGCTCCAAGAGTAGTACCACTCAACCTTATTGTCATGTCGGACTAAGTCCACCTGCAGGGTTTACATGACAATCCTTATGGGCTCCTCTTGGGGACATCATCAACCTAGATTCCTAGGACACAGTTTCCTTCTATAACCAACAACACACCATATAAATAATATTATTTCTCAACTTATCGGGCCTCTTGATTTATCGAGCTAAATCTCACCCTTTGATAAGTCAAAGAAATAAATACTAAGTATATGTGCTTATTGTTATATGGGGATTAAGAGCACACACTTCCATAATAACAGAGGTCATGTTCTTTTATGTAGTCAGTATAAAAAGAAACTACCTCAAATGATCCTACTCAATACACTCATAGTGTACTAGTGTAATTTTATAGTCAAGATAAACTAATATCAAATTACACTACGCCTATTCCAATGGTTTGTTCCTATCCATCTTAGTCGTGAGCTACTATTTATAATTTATAAAGAACTGATAATATGATCTTCTGTGTGTGATACCACACACCATGTTATCTACAATATAAACTAATTGAACAACTACACTTAGCATATAAATGTAGACATTTGACCAATGTGATTTTTTATTTTAAAATAAATATTTACAAAAAACTAGAATTTTAGTATACACTCTAACACCCAATTCATAACTCTACCCATACATGAACACAGTCTTGCCACCAACGACTTGCTTTTAAATTAATTATTTTACTTAAACTCATTTATTCACACATGTCATATAATCATAAACAAAACGCAACATGCAAAATCATAAATTCCAAAATCCCTAAAGGAGTCCAAACCGAAGTTTAAAATAAAGAAACTATTGGTACCCCAAGGTTATTTTGATATGATCAAACAAGTTAAGTTAGATCTTGTTGTGTTTAACCTTGTGTCTAAGTGTATAGGAACTTATGAGCACAGGGCGTCGGGCAAAAGACGCAGCTAGCAAGATGGACGGCACGGGAGAGAGCCGACAGGCTTGGTGCGTCTGAAGGACGAGGTGCTGCGGAAGAGTACGCGGGCAGACGAGAAGGAGGCGCGCGGCGTTTCCGAGGGACGAGAAGCCAGAGCGGAAGCTTGTTCGAGGAGAAGGTCGGAAGTTGGGTTTGGGTGAGCCCTATTCCGGATGACTAAAATCACCCAAGCGAGCGGAGCCGGAGTGGAAGGCTTGGACCGAAGCAAGCGGAACCGGAGTAGAAGGCCTGGACTCCGAGCACCCATAACCCTTCCGGGCGCCCAGAACGGGGTTTTATCCGAATAACATTTGACCATGATCCATTGCTAAGGGGATAAAATTTTATCCCCCTCTAGGTGCTTGAAACCCTTCCAAGCGCCCCGACCAAGGCTATAAATACAGCCTTGGTTCAAGAAGCTATAACACAACAAGCATCTTGAGAAACAACACTTGTACGCTTCTAGTTTTCGTTTAGCTTCATATTTTTGTGCGATCATTGCTGTAAAGAGGCTTCTCCACCTGAAGGAGATATTAGTACACTCTACTTCCTTGGATTAACAACCTCTTCGATTATAACCAAGTAAAAACTTCTGTGCCTCTGTCTTTTTGATTTTTTTTATCATTTCTTATACAAGTGTTCTTTAATTAAGTTAGTTGTCCAAGAAAGGCATTTTTGTTTTTATTTGTGCAGGGGCTATTCACCCCCCCTTTAGCCTGCCGCCAAGGGTCCTAACAAGTGGTATCAGAGCAAGGATGCTTTCAGGAAGACTAACCGCCGATCGAAACACCGAATCGATGGTCAGACCGAGTATATACCCACTGAAGTTCAAGAGGGAGTTCGCGAGTTGGAAAAAGAGAATGCAGGTATTCTTTAAAATCGATTTTGAATTATTTTTAATAATGAAGTTCAGTTTTGTAGCACCCGAAGGTAAAGAAGAATACCAATGGACGAGGAAGGAGCAGGCCGACTACATGGCAAAAGATAAAGCAGAGTTCCATCTGCCGAGTGTCCTACCGCCACAAGAAGTCAATCGGATCGGCGCCTACAACTTAGCAAAGGAGCTTTGGGAGAAGTTCCTTGAGCTACACGAAGAGACGTTCGAAACCAAGCTTGCAAGACGGGACTTACTTCGCAACCAGCTCACCAACCTTCGATTTGAAGAAGACGAAACCATTGCACACCTTCACTCGAGGATTAAGGAGTTCATCACTTGACTTTCAAATCTCGGAGAAAAGGTAAGTAACCGAGATTCGCTAAGGTACGCTCTTAATGCTTTCACTAGAAATATGAAATGGACATCATTAGTAGATGTCTACTATATCTCTAAGGACTTAGAATCTGTTACCTTAGAAGAGTTATTTTCAATGTTTGAAGTCCATGATTCGAGATGTGTAGATTTAAAGGAGTCAAAGCACAATATTGCCCTCAAGGCAAAGATGGATGAACAAGAGTCAGAATCTTCTTTCGACGACGAGGAAACGACGATGATGGTAAATCAATTTTAAAAGTTATTTAAATCTAGAAAAACTAACCATATGCAAGGTAGAAAGAGAAGAAAAATCAGATGCTACCATTCCAATGAAGAATGACACGTTAAAGACAACTGCCTTAAATTGAAGAACAAGGACAAAGGCAAGAACAAGAAACCCGTCCAAATGAACAAACACAAAAATCTAAACGCAACGTGTGATGAAACGTCGTCTGAATCAGAGATTGAGGCTTTCTCCATACTCGTGTTAATGGCAAGCTATCAAGACAACGAAAACGAAGCAAGCTCGCCCGAAATGAGCATCGAGAGCATCGATGAAGGGAGAGTGACATTGGAAGAGAGCAGTACTTTAGGGGGAGCTACGGATAACGAGATCGACAAGGTAAGTCAGGTACGATCTCTTCCTCCTGATAAGTCTTTTAAGTTTATAAAATATTTATCAAAGAATTGTTGCAAGCTAGAAAAATAAATTAAAGAGTTAAAATTAATTCTGACAAAATCTTATCCATTAGAAGAATTTGATAAAATAAAATTGGAAAATGACAATTTACAAAATGAAATAAAGAATTTGAAAAATCATACATGCTTGAATGTTAGAACTCAAAAAAGACTAAGCTGGCATCTCAGATTTCATAAGGACAAATTACAAAATTTTCAAAGAAATATGTTCCTAAAATTTTTATAATTAATCCAATAGGCTGAACCTATATTGGGTCCCAAAGTCTTGTTTAACTTAAATTTTTATTATACTTAGTGCTTTCAACGAGAAAATTAAATGTTTGAATTTCTTTAAGAGGCTTTGTCTAGAAAGTGGTTGTTGCTCCAATAACCAAGAAGGTCTAGTGCCTCGCCACAGCCTGAAAGCCGATTAATGAAATAAAATGTTTAATTGACTAACTGATAAATCATTTAATTATAATTAAAAATGCTTTAAATAATTACATAATTTTTTATCTTTTTAAACTTAAAAATTTTAACTTAAAGTTTTTTTTAAGTATCAGCTTTACTTTTTCCAAAATTATTTATACAAAATTAGTTTTTACAAACTCAGGAAAATATTGATATTTTTTTTAAAATGTTGAAAATCAGTTTGTTTTCTAAAAACTTTCCTATTTTTTTTTTTTTTGAAAAATTTAACCCTTAGATTTTTTTTGGTACCCCTTTTTTTATATGATCAAAGGGGGGCAAGGGAAGATTAAGTCTAGAGGGTGGTAGTTTAACCTATAGTTTAACATGTAGTTTTACCTTTTTAAACTTTTGCACTTTAATTGCAAATTTATTATTTTTACTTTATGTTAGTTTACCCTAACTTAACTTGGGTTGCTCACATCAAAAAGGGGGAGATTATTGGTACCCCAAGGTTGTTTTGATGTGATTAAACAAGTTAAGTTAGGTCATGTTGTATTTAACCTTGTGTCTAAGTGTACAGGAACTTAGGAGCACAGGGTGTTGGGAAAAAGACGTAACTAGCGAGAAGGACGGCACGGGAGAGAGCCGACGGGCTCGGTGCGTTTGAGGGATGAGGTGCTGCTGTCACACCCCAGAGGAGTCCCTGCTAGAGGAAAATCCGACATCATCTCCCCTGTACCGGTGCCGATCTGAATCACATGTACATCCACAAGTACTCATCAACCCATGCACACGGTTGGAATATATATACAACCACGCAGTTATATATAATAAACAACCCACACGGCTATACTAAAAACACAACCACGGAGTTATATATTAAATAGTCCACTCGGCTGTACCAAAACATAACGAAAAAATAAAAGAAAAGCTCATACAAACCAAAACAACACAATGCGTGTTGGCACGACTTAAACACAAATACAACACCAAAATAATAAAATAGTCACATGGCTAAACACCAATACAAAGCTAAATCAAGAAATCAAGAGCGAGGTAAATCGTCTTCTGATGTGACGATGGACCGGCAGACAGGATACTCCAAGCGTCACGACATACCTATGTGCTAAGCTGAAAACAATAGGAAAAATAAAGTGTAGTGAGTTCAACAGCTCAGCGGGTATCAAGCGAACATGCATAGTAAAATATAACTACCAGTAATAATCATTTAGTACAGTCTCTTGACTAATAACAGGAAATGCAAAATTGAATAACAAAAGAAACTGTACTCACCAGGACCTCCTATCCGAACATAAGGGTGTGAACCTCACCAACAGATGCAGGGTCATCAGACCAATACATAATGTATCTTGTATGCATGTCAAACATATGCATCCACAAAATGCAACATAAAAAATGCAACAATCACAAGCAATAAATGTAATCCATGTATATGATGCAAATGACATGGTCACCCCTGACGCCAGTCAGTCATCTCACACACGATGGTGAGACCGAGTGGGTAGGGCTATGACAACTGTGCACTCTGCCATCACTACTCCTGAGTGACCGAGTGGACAGGATACTGTCGGAGTACACCTATCCTCCTGCTCCAAACATAGTGGGGGAGCCTAAGCTCTCATCTCTCTGTATCATAGTCAAGGGGAGGGATCCCTCCCCGCTACACGTTGCAGTCATCGCTACCCATGAGCGGACCAGCGGAGCCCTGACAGAGCAAACTGCAACACACACCCTGCCTGAAATACCATAATCCATGAGTGGTTGTGTGTGTACAGGTCATGTAACTGGCTATGTGCACAACAACAATGGAGTCGACAATCGCTCAGCACGCAATCATGCAAAATGGTGCATGACACTAAAGCATGTAAATCTTGAAAAATACTAGCCTCCTCATAATGTGTACCAAAAAGGAAACCAAGTCCATAACAATGATCTAGGTGCACATGCCAGAAAATAAACCTAGGTACACATGCCAAGTAATAAATCTAGGTACACCTGCCAGGTAATAAAACTAGGTACACATGACAAGTGGTAAACTAGTAGCTAGACCTATATTCGGTACTGCATTATATGTCACTACTTGTATGAATAAAAGTACACATGGCAAGAATCAAGAATACATAAGTAGAAATGCACAACAGATAACACTATAGGCATACTACGGTATCAAGTAGTGACATACCAAAGCAGATAATAACATAACCATTACTACTAGTTATAATCTACTAAGCATATCAGAATGACAATATCAAAAGAGATAAGTCAAAGGTACCCGCCTCAAAAGAAGATCATATCAACCAACCCGACGTTGAGACGCTCGTCTCGAATTAGAGTCATGCATCAATCAATATATATTATTTAGCTAAATCCATATGAATTAAATAGCTAAATAAAATCCCTAAAACTAGTTAGGGAAAACCCTAATCGATATAACCATTAACCCTAACTATTGATTTATTAAGGTTGACCTTCAACTAACCATAAACTTACTAGATTACCAAATATGAATTTGCCCCTGAAATTGTAATAGAATGGTTTCAAGTTGGCATACAATAATCTCTTCATAAGAAATTATCCCAACAGCCTCCACCATTCCTTCCATTAACAAATTAGACTAGGCTAAGCATGAATCCTTAGGATGATAATCAATCACAACATGTCTTACCCCAAAACCAATGCACTACTCACAGTCGGAGCAACTCACTACTGGTGATGGTGGTCGAGACCAAGTGAAGCCACTGCCTTCTGTATTAATCATTCCCCAAATCAACATTTAGTATGGTTCCTACACTCCAATATGATCCACAACAGAAACTACCTTGTACCGATCTATATCTTAATCATTAACCCTTACTCTATAGATCTCGTACCTAATGGCATGAATCTTGGCTCCCTTTCTGGACTCTCACGTCTCTGTCCTAGAAACCCTCCACGCTTCAAGTGTCACTTTCTTGCTATGTGGATGAAGTTCAGCAAGGGTTGTGGTCGCCGAAACCCTAGATCAGCAACTAGAGAGCGTCGATCGGATCACATCGGCAACCAGCGATTTGTAAGATAGAAGGGCAGATCGGCATCATCGATCAAAGTTAGGGCTCACCTCAAGGTCGAAGATGATGGATCCGTGCTGATGTTAGGGCACGCCGCATACCAGTGATCTGTTGGTTGCTACTCGGAATATCGTACTGGTTCCCATGTACAAAAATTTTGTACAAGTCCCGAACCTTTCCTAACAACCTATTGTGTTCTTTAGAAATTAAATTTCGATTCACAAACAGAACTTAACATTATTGATTCTAAATTCAACTCATCTGTTCTTAGGGGTTTAGACTTGGATCGCAAACGATGTTTAACATTATTAATCCAAATCTACCCATGTTATAAATTTGATTAAATATTTATTTCAGAGATCGACTTCCAGGTTAAACATGGCGAGGCACTAGGCCTTCTTGGGTATAAGATCATCCACCACTTCCTAGACAAAGTCTTTCAACGAAATTCAATATTTAATCTCCTTATAGTAACCCTAGGTTTAACCAATAAGAACAATCAAATCACAAGATCAAAAAATAAAAGAAACACAAAATCGAAACATAAATTCGATTGCCTAGAATCGTTAGCCTCTTGTGTTTGATATTTCAAAAATCCAAACAAAGAAAACTAGTATGATGCGGAATAAAATTACTTGTTATACCTTTCTTTGTAAGCAAAAGACCTCTTGATCTTCTATTGTATTCCTCTCCTCCTCTTGGACGTTGTGTGGGCAATGATCTACCAAGATGGAATCCACTCGAACCGCTTCTTCTCCTCCAAGACTCTCGAGCCACCAAGGGATGCCAAAATAGGAAACTCCTTCTCTTCTTCTTCTCCTCCAAGTAGCCAGCCACCAAGGAGATGGAACTTCTATGATGTGTCACCGGCCTTGAGAGAAAGAAACAAAGAGAAAGGAGAGAAGTAAAGGCTGGCCACCAAAAGAAAAGAAGATGAGCCGGCCATAAAGAGAGTTTCGGCCACAAGGAAATTAGAAGAGGAGGCATAGCTAGGTTAGTTTTATAAGGCACCCTTTACCTCTCTTTTATAATCCTTGGTCATGGTAAAAAAGAAAATTTTAATAACAATTAAAATCTCTCTTTTTTAATTTTCCTATTGTACATGACAATAAAGGAAAGTTTTTAAAATTTTCCTTTTATTCTTTATGTGGCCGGCCCTTAGCTTAGACACAAGCTTTGGCCGACCACCTCTTGGCTTCTAAGCTCATGCTTAGTCGGCCCCTTGAACCAAACAAGGATGTGGCCAGCCCATTACTTGGGTAAGAAGTGAACTTAGTGGATACAAGGTTTTATAGAGACTATAACAGGGGTCGAGAGGAGAAATTAGTTTTGGTCTCCCGATGAGCTTGAGCTTCCTGTGTTCTCCCCGAACACCCAACTCAAGTTCATCAATAATAACTCATACCACTAAAGAGTTATTATTGAACTACCGTACCAATCCCAAATTACATTATGGGCTCCTTCTTATTATGAGTGCATTAATCTTCCTGTGTTTAAGATATAAAATGTCCACTAATTAAATGAGTTACTGACAACTCACATAATTAATATCTAGCTTCAAAAGTAGTACCACTCAACTTCATTATCATGCCGGACTAGGTCCATCTGCAGGGTTTACATGACAATCCTTATGAGTTCCTCAAGGGGACATCATCAACCTAGATTACTAGGACACAGTTTCATTCTATAATCAACAATACACCATATAAATAATATCATTTCCCAATTTATCGGGCCTATTGATTTAACGAGCTAAATCGCACACTTTGATAAATCAAAGAAATAAATATTAAATATACGTGCTTGTTATTATATCATGATTAAGAGTATGGACTTCCATAATAACAGAGGTTTTGTTCTCTTATATAGTCAGTATAAAAAGAAACTACCTCAAATGGTCCTGCTCAATACACTCATAGTGTACTAGTGTAATTTTATAGTCTAGATAAACTAATACCAAATTACACTATAACCACTCCAATGGTTTGTACATTCCATCTTGGTTGTGAGCTACTATTTATAATTTATAAGGATCTGATAACATGATCTTCTGTGTGTCTCCTCACACCATGTTATCTACAATATAAATTAAATGGACAACTACACTTCGCATAAATGTAGTCATTTGACTAATGTGATTCTTAAATGTTTATACAAAAAGCTAGACTTTTAGTATATACTCTAACACGATTAGTGCCAGAGATTGACGATGAGTGGGGAATGAAGAAGGATTAGATGCCAGTGCTCGAGCAGAGGGAAGGAGGGTCGTCCGAGAGAGATGTGACTGATCTGAAGCTAGGGCACAAATCCTCTCCTTGGCCGAAGATGACTCCGAGACAGGAAGGAAGAAACTTGGCTGGCAGTGGCATTGGGTGCGTCCGTGTGGAGATGGCCGAAGAAGAAAGGGAAGAGGATGGAAAGCGACGACGTAATGGAGAGGGCTCGGCTTCCCTTGGTCGAAGGCTTTGTATGTGTGGGGGAAGAGGAAGCAATAGGCGTCGGGAGGGCGACACCGATTGGGGAAGCCGAAAAGGGCTGGCGTCGCGAGAGGGGAGGAGGTGTCGGGAGGAAAGGGTTCGGCGTGGCTTGGGTCGGGTGAGAAATGGAAGAAAAGAAACAAAAAGAAAAAGAAATAAAATATAATCTTAGGTATTTTAATTAAACCTAAGGTTCAATTCCTCAATCAACTCCCATCTTTGGGTAGTCCAAACATTCTTTTCCCAAATCCATAAATGCATCCCCTCCAAATACGTCATACGAGCTCCGATTAAATCCGAGAAAATTCCTAAAAATTTTCAAAAATTTCGTTAAGATTATTCCTCAAATAATCTTATTATTTTATTATTATTTGGATATCATATTTTATAACTGCGGAAGAGTACGTGAGCAGATGAGAAGGAGGCGCGCGACGCTTCTGAGGGACGAGAAGCCGGAGCGGAAACTTGCTCTAGGAGAAGTCCGGAAGTTGGATTCGGGTGAGCCCTATTTCGGATGATCGAAATCATCCAAGCGAGTGGAGTCGGAGCGGAAGACCCGGATTGAAGCAAGCGGAACCAGAGCGGAAGGCCCGGACTCTGGGCGCTCGGAACTGAGGGCCCGGAACGGAGTTTTATCCGGATCGTATTTGACCGCGATCCGTTGTGAAGGGGATAAAATTTTATCTCCTTCCAAGCGCCTGGAACCCTTCCAGGCGCCCCGACCAAGGGTATAAATACAACCTTGGTCCAAGAAGCTATAACACAACAAGCATCTTGAGAAACAACACTTGTATGCTTCTAGTTTCCGTTTAGCTTCATTTTTTTTGTGTGATCATTACTGTAAAGAGGTTTCTCCGCCTGAAAAAGATATTAGTGCTCTCTACTTCCTTAAATTAGCAACCTCCCCGATTGTAACCAAGTAAAAACTTCTGTGCCTCTGTCTGTTTGATTTCTTTATCATTTCTTATGCAAGTGTTCTTTAATTACGTTAGTTGTCCGAGAAAAGTATTTTTATTTTTATTTGTGTAGGGGTTATTCCCCCCCCCCCCCTCTCCCTCCCTCCCTCCCTCTAGCCGACCGCCAAGGGTCCTAACAGAAACATGGTACCTATCTTCTAATAAAATTAAGGTGCATAGCTGGATAAATCACACGTTACAAAAATCTAAATGTCCCTAATGAGTCCAAACTAAAAATCTAAATTAAGGAAGCATGGTAGCTATCCTCTAATAACATTAAGGTGCATAGATGGATTAATCACATATGTACAAAATCCAAATTCTCCAATGAGTCCAAATCAAAATCTAAATTAAAGGAACATAGCAGCTATCTTCTAATAACATTAGGATGCATAGATGACTAAATCACACATGTTACAAAATTTGAATGTCCCTAATGAGTCCAAACTAAAATTTAAATTAAATAAACATGGTTGTTATCCTCTAATAACATTAAGGTGCATAAATGGATTAATCAAACATGTACAAAATTCAAATGTCCCTAATGAGTCCAAATTGAAATCTAAATTAAAGGAACATGGTAGCTATCTTCTAATAACATTAGGATGCATATATGGCTAAATCACACAGGTTACAAAATCCAAATGTCCCTAATGAGTCCAAACTGAAATCTAAATTAAAGAAACATGGTAGCTATTCTCTAATAACATTAATGTGCATAGATGGATTAATCACACATGTACAAAATACGAATGTCCCTAATGAGTCCAAACCGAAATCTAAATAAAGAAACATGGTAGTTATATCATTAAGGTGCATAGGTGGGTAAATCACACATATACTACAATCTGAATGCCCCTAACGAGCCTAAACTAAAATCTAAAATAAAAAAAATATGGTAGTTATAACATTAAGGTGCATAGGTAGGTAAATCACATATGTACTACAATCTGAATCGAAAATAAAAAAACTTGGTAGCTATCTTCCAATAATATTAAGGTATATAGGTGGTGGATACATCACACATGTTACTAACAATCCGAATATCCATAATGAGACCACATTGAAATCTAAATAAAGAAACATGGTAGTTATAACATTAAGGTGCATAGGTGGGTAAGTCACACATGTTACTAAAATCTGAATAAAACTCAAACTAAAATCCCACAAATTGTCAAGAAATCCTTACGATTCATAACTAACATGAAAAGATAATTCCCTAAATTATTTTCCATAGCTAAACATCAGTTTCATATATTATATGAACTAATTAATACATAAAAGGGGTATAGAACATGTCTTTGCTTGTAGGATTCACCGTTGACGCAATGAACAAAGTTATGATCGGAGCACAACCTTCCCCTTCGACTCCTTGCCACCGAAGCTCCCTCTTCCTCTCCTCCCTTTAGGGCTAGGACCGGTGGGACTTAGGGCTAGGGTGGCGGAAATTCAAAGTGGGGTTAAGGCTTAGGGCCGGCGGTGTGTAGGGTGAGGAAACCTTAGTTCTTTTTCCTCTATCCAAATATCACATCCATATATAGGTTGTGCCAACACTGATTCCACAAAAATTATTAAATCATATAAATTTTATACATGTTTTAGATTTGTATAAAATTTTATACATATTCAGGATTTATCAACACTTGAATGATTCAATAATAACCATCAAGTCATATAAATTTTTATATACCCTTGAATAATTCAACAATAACCATCAAGTCATATAAATTTTTTTACGTGTTTTGGATTTATATAAAAAAAAAATTATACATATTCGAATTTTATATTCCTCAGGTCATATAAATTTTATACCTATTTAAATTGATGGGTCATATAAATTTTATACCTATTTAAATTGATGGATTTGTCAAAAAAATTTAAATCTTGAAACTAAAGGTGCCCTTACTCAGTATATACATAAATTTCTATTTCTCCCCTCATCTAAATCCATAAAACTATTTACAACCCCTAATGATACATGTAAAATAATTTATTTAAATTTTAAATGAGGAGTTTCGAAATACATAATTATTAAATCTAACTAATAAGATCTGTAAATTCAGTAAAATGTTAATTCCCCCCCGCTAGTTTTTGAAAATGAAAAAGAAAATCTTCCTAATGTAGGCATCATGAAATTTAAATCACATAATCAATAATTATTGCTAATGAATCTATATTATCCAAATTAAATATTTTACCTAACTCTAATCATGCATGAAGTTAGCGTGGATGGATTTAGGACACTGCAGTTTATGGTGATCAATGCATATGTGCCAAATTGGAATCTTGTGAACTATCAATTATCATATAATATGCATCAATATCATTTTGGTTATAAGTTTTAGGTGGTTATCAATTACTATGTGAGTGTAGATTATTAGTCTATGCTTGCATCAAGACATTTGATGTTGTAATTAGTTTAAGGGCATTGTTAGTTTAATACTGTTGTTGGAGTTTCATGGATTCAAAGTAGGGATGTACTTTAGATGCAAATGCTTGTTACTACAAATGTCAATGCTTGAACTTGTATTTGTAACAGTCATATCTTGAATTTTAGGCATAAAAATGTTTAGTTTTTTTTACCAAAAAAAAAATACCAGAAAATCAAGAATGTCTTTTAAGTGTTGATCTCTGACAGTTCATGATTGTTTGACTGGTAATCGTAATACCCAAGGAAATGTTTTGAAACTGAATCTAAATATGATAACATAGTTACACAAAGTTATGAAACCCCATGGACAGAGATGTTTGTGTGTACTGTAAACCATGAATTCAAGAGAAATTTTGTTGGCTAAGCTCTTTGGTTATTTGCAAACTGAACGATATAGTTATTTACCATAACAAAAGGGTCATTTTTTATTATTCACTTTAGGCCTTGTTGAACATAGGTACAACTCTGCATCCAACCCTCAATCTCCGCTTGTGCTGCATCATTTGGTATTAGAGCCTTAGAGTTTTAATATGTCTATAAGATCTGGAAGGAACTTTAGAGGAAAGTTGACTGATAATCAATGTGATGAGATACTTATTCGCATGATGGAGCAACTTGATGGCATGCAAATTCGTCTAAATGGTGTTGAAGTCAGGATTTCTCAATCTAAAGGTAATCAAATTTAAGGAGAGCACTGAGAAACATCTCAAGCAAACAACAACTTGATTCAAGAAGGGCTTCCAATGCCTCAACAAAATTAACCTTTTTGTAAGTGGCCTAGAGGACTTTTTGAAGTAGAAAATAATTACCAAGATGTTGTTGGAGATATCACAAAGAAGGTTCGAACTGATGTACCATGTTTTAAAGGAAAAGTGAACCCTCACTTTATTTGTTTATTGGCTTGCAACAATAGAAGAATATTTTGATTGGTATGACATGCCAGATCATCAAAAAGTAAGGTTTGCTCGAATGAAGCTTGTAAGTTTAGTAAAAATATGGTGGATTGGTGTCAAAACAGGCATAAGGAGATTAGGACAACCACCAATCAACTCATGATAGGAGATGAAAGTTAAACTATGAGAGAAGTATTTGCCTACAAATTACTATGATAAATTATGTGATCAACTTATTAATTTAAAGCAGAATCATTTATCTGTAGCTGAGTATATGCAGAAGTTTGGTAAGTTAAAAATAAGGAGCCAAATTGTTGAAAATCTCAGACTGACTCTTGTATAGTTTAAAGCTAGATTAAGGTCTGAAATCTGAAGACAATTATTAAGACAACCAATTTACAGCTTAGAACAAGCTTTCCAAATTGCCTTGGATATGGAGGAGTATCTGAGTTATTCATTTGGTTAGAAGCTTCAAGTTTTAGGGATGAATACAGAAATTATGAAACCAACTAGAGAGCAAGAGGTGGATTCGTCAACTCATTTAATCAACAAAGTGACTCTAAACCACTTTGAAACCAACCGAGTTAAAGAACAAGGGCATCATATGTTTCAAGTGTCAACAACTGTGTCATATGACTTATAATTATCCGAAAAAAAGAATCTACACATTGGGATAGAGCATGAAGATGATGCTAAAAATCAAAGAGTAGAGGAAGATGAAAATTCTTTTGATTCTGAAGTTTATATTAAGGATGATTTGGAGAAAGATGAAGACACTTCTTTGGCAATTATTGTTAGGCGTATTCTTACTACTCAAAAAGTCAAAGTTGAAGATTGGTGGCGGACATCTATTTTTCAAATGTTGGTTCGTTGTGGGAATCAAGCACATGAGCTTATCATTGATGGAGGAAGTTGTATGAATGTTGTCTCGACATCCATGATAGAACTCCAACGCGGCCATATCCCCAACCATACAAGGTCGAATGGATAGATAACACAACTATTTCAGTAACATAATGCTGCATTATTTCTCTTTCTTGTGAAAATTATAGTGACTCTATTGTTGGAACAATCTGTGTACCATTAGGTTTTGATGTTTGGGCAAAGAATTTAAGTTATAATTTATATCTATATTTGATATGCGTTATTAAGTGTGTAGGTGACAGGTGCAAAGGAAACCCCAAGTGTGGTCTTGGCAAATGTGAAGTCCAAGCATGGGAGTCTTGGCGGTGTAAGTCCAAGCATGAGGCTTAGCCGTGTAAGTCCAAGTGTGACTTGATAAGGATGAAGTCCCAGGAGCGAGGAGCTTCTAGGCAACGATGAAGGCTCGAAGGAGCCTTTGGGTAAAGGAAGATCTGACAATATGGACAAGGTCGAAGGATGCATCTTGAAGGCAAGACATGAAGAATAGGAAAGCATCCGAGGGACACAAGACCTAATAGAAGATGGCCAGAAGGCAAGGTCAAGGTTGTGCAAGCGAGGATAAGTGTTGAGTGATTATACTCGAGGGTAAAACCCTAAGTTAGGGTTTACTAGTTGATTAGAATATATACTAGTTGACTGGTGGTTAAGAACCAGCAAATTCGGAATGAAATTTTGGGGTTTGTGATTCTAGGGTTACAAGTCGACTAGTAAAGACACCAATCAACTAATCCAGTTGACTGAGCAGTCAACTAGGGAGCGAACTAAAGGCTCTGTTCGCTCAGCCCATGTGGAGAAGTCGACTGGTCCATGGTGAGCAATCAACAATATTGCGTCATTGGGTTGTAACGATCGAATTCCATGAAGGCCAGTCGATTGGTAAGTATGACAGTCAACTGGTGACGAAAGCACAACTTGGGTGTTTCCTTCCAAGCTCTATATAATATAATTTGGGATGACGGGCTTGGTTGACGAGTTTGAGGTAGTTAGCTCCTAATAGAGTCTCAAAAGCTCAGAGCAATCCAAGAGTCTTGATCAAGCTTGTAGTGAGGTTTTTTCACCAAGAAAGAGGATTGAGCTAGCTGGAGTTCCAAGGACTAATCCACCAATGGATTAAGAGATTGGCCACCTTACGGATAGCCGTGGAGTAGGAGTATCATCTTCGAACCATGTTACATCAACCTGTTAGTGGTTTGATTGCTTTCTTTATAGTCTTCTAGTAATTAGCTTTCGTATTACTTGTGTTTGTTTGTATTCCGCTGCGCTAACAAGTGTAGGAAAGCGAACGAAGTGGGTGACCGTCTATTCGTCCCCCTCTAGCCGATGATCAAGATCCCAACAACTAGTATCAGAGCGAGGAGCACTCTTGAAGGACTAACCGTTGAAAGGAACTAGCACTAGAGGAAGAAGGCAATGATTTTTGAAAATCATCCGATACCAACAAGTGGTATCGCAATGGAGTCGGAAGGAGTACTAGGATGGGGCATCCGAATTTCATCTCCATACGAGCACGAAGACTTCTAGTATTGGAGGAAACACTTGGAGATATAGTTCCAAATGGATCAAAACCATTGGATAGCTTTGGAGGAACATTTTGAAGCTCCGACAGACAAGAAGGGAAAGCGTCTCCGACCACTATATTAGATCAAGGAGCAAAGGGAACAATCGAAGGCAAACATGAAGGTAACAAAAATTTTGATAAATTTATTGCCTCCTAATTTGTTATCTTGTGTAGGTGAGTACAAGTATGCTCATGATCTATAGAGCAATGTGATTGCTCTTCATGTAAATCCTACATCAATCCAATAAGTGGAGGAGCTCAAGAAGAAGGACTCATTGGTCCAAAAGGAGGAGAAGGATCAATTGGATGTTGAAACGTACTCAACATCCAAAGAGGAGGAAGAAGTGGAATCATCCACATCTTCGAGGGAAGAAGTAGAATTGTCCATATCGTCAAGGGAGGAGGTAGAGTTCAAGACAAATGAAGAATAAGTCTTGAAAGCGCAACTCTCAATTGCCTCTACTGAGAAGAGTGGAAAGAACCGCATCAAGTGTTTTGAGTGTGGTAAAATGGGACACTACAAAAGTAGTTATCCTTTACTGAAAAAGAAAAAAGAGGTAACTCCTAAACTCAATTCAATACATTTAGAATCTAATTTGAGTTGTAGTAAGAAGAAGGAAAAGATGCACATAATGTGTTTCACGTGTGGTGAGCGAGGACACTACCACACAAAATGTCTAAGGAATGGAGTGCTCAAGAAGATGGAGTGGATGAAACAATGGAGAAGAAACAAGTCATGTAGATGCTCGTGTCAAGAGGGGAGCTCTAATGGTAAGTAGGAAGGTAAGTCCCAACTTGAATTTTAATTCAAGTATCAATTCAAATCCTAGTGTATTTATACATGCTAGAAATGAAAAATATGTTCATATGCCCATGCATAATTTTAGATTCAGATATAACGATAGGAATAGGGCTAATATGGTTGATAACCCTAAGAAATTAAATCCAAATGCTAAACCTAGAAATAATAGACCTAATGAAAACCTAGGTGTTAATCCCAAGAAAAGAAGGTATATGCCTAGGAAGGTGAGTAAATCTAAGAATGTCCATGATGGATAAGTCAATTATAAGGTTAGAAATCTAGAATTAGAAAATCAAGCCTTGAGGGAAAAGCTTGATAGGGTAGAGCAATTCCTAAATAGATTCGTTGTTGGATCTAAAAGACTTGATAAGATTTTGAGTAGTCAAAAATTCAAAAGTGATATATCCGGTTTGGGATACTGGTATTCATCAAACAATGGTAAAGGGAAATTATCCATGGAGCACTTTGGTGGAAATGTAATAGTAAAGTCAACTAAAGTCAAGGAAAAGTCATATGCAAGAGTTGCATATAACTATGGCAAGGAGAAATTAACCAAAAACAAGGCATCTAAGGTTAAGAGAGTAAAGTGGTTAGGTAAATAATTACTTGAGGTGTATCATAGTGGTCTAGCTGTTAGGGTTGAAATATGCTAGAGGAGGGGGGTGAATAGTTCGTCGCGCGCTCGTTGCTTGCTTCTTTGATGATGATATGCAGTGAAAAATACTCAAGCAATGCTAACACTAGGATTTACTTGGTATCCACATTAAGAAGAGATGACTAATCCAAGGATCCGGCCCTCACTCACTCATCCACTATAAAAACACTCCTTTACAGTAACTACCGAAGGCAAAGAAGCCTTGTACAAGCTCACACACAAAGATATATAAGAAGAACAAAATACAAACTAATACAATATCAAATCTTATAAGATTTACATGGAAGAAACCCTAGCTTGCTTTTCTTCTTTCTTGAATACACCTCTTGACTTGCTTGGAAGTGGAACAACATTCCTTTCTAAGCCTCCAAGATCTAGTGTGTGTCAGTGAGCTAAGTGGAGAACAGATCGGGGAAGAAGCGCTTGAACCTGTGTAGAAGAAATCGATCGCAACAGCTTTAAACCTACGCAATGGTCGGATCTCAATCGATTGAATGACTCTCAATCGATTGGGGAGACTTTGAATCGATCAGTCAATCGATTCAGAGCACCTCTGTGCTCTCTGGAAATGACTGAATCAATTGACCAATCAATCCTGCCTTTCTTGCATCTGCGCACGAGAAATCCAGTCTCTAATCGATCGACCTATCGATTGGAGATGCCCAATCAATCGGTTGATCGATTGGGAAAGGTTTTGTACTCGCGACAATTGCTCTCAATCGATCGACCAATCGATTGGGCCAAACCTTCTTTGCGACACACATCCAATCGATCAACTGATCGATTGGACTACAGTTCAATCGATCAGTTGATCGATTGACCCACCTTTGACTTGCCTAAATCAAGTCCAAGGTTCCCAAACCCAACATCCGATCAATCCGTGACCTGTTGGAACCTCATGCCTAGCATCTGGTCAATCTTGACCTGCTAGGTCTCCTTCACCAAGTGTCCGATCAATTCCTTTGACCCACTTGGACTTTTCTCCTCATGCCAAGTGTCCGGTCAACCTTGACCCACTTGGAATTCCACCAGATGTCTGGTCACCCTTGACCCATCTGGATTTTCTCGTGCCAAGTATTCAGTCAATCATTTGACCTACTTGGACTTCCCAACATTAGGTGTCCGGTCAACCTTGACCCACCTGGATTTCCACGTGCCTGGCTTCACTCACCAGGACTTTCCATCTGCTTAACTTCACTCACCAGGACTTTCACCTAGTTTCACTCACTAGGGTTTTCACCTGACTTCACTCACCAGGATTTTCCCACTGCTCAGCTTCACTCACTGGGACTTTCACCTGCCTGCCTTCACTCACCAGGACTTTCACCTAGCTTCACTCACCAGAATTTTCCTACAGTCCGGCTTCACTCACCGGGACTTTCACCTGACTTCACTCACCAGGACTTTCAACTGTCTAACCTCTAGTTAGGACTTTCCCAGTCAAGTATCTGATCAACCTTTTGACCTACTTGACTCTTCTTCACATCTAATTGGTCAACATTGACCAGAGGGGAATTGTATCAACCATCTCCCCAATTGGACGATTGCATCCACAATCTCCATGTGTTGTCAAATTTCGAAACTCAAAATATCAAGACTCAGGCTTGAGCCAACTCAAACCTAATCAACCTAGTCAAACTTGACTCAGGGGATATTGCACCAACACTAGCCATAATAGATAAGTCACCTAGGAAGGTGGTTAGGGTTAAGAGCTCTAGCGGGAGCTCAAATAGTTAATTTGGGACCCATGGTCAATGAATCTCAAGTGGACCTTTCTTGGGATTCTATATGGGCCATAAAAGGTGCCAAAGGATTTAGAAATAGACTTAAGTCTCTAATCTAGTTGGTTGGGACAATTGGGATGAGATTCATGCATGGAAATATGAAATGAGATTCATATTGTATGAAAATTAATTTCAAATGTACAGATGTCATATAAACTAATACTAGAGATCCATTATAGTTTAGTATGGGTAGATACATCAAGAGCAAGTCAAAACTAGCACTTTAAGTCAAGGTTCAATTGAACCATTTAAATAATTTTAGATTTTATGTTTATCTTTGGATCCATGATGAATTAATTTTTAATTCTATTTTTCCTAAGTATAAAATGGTAAAATAGATTTCTCTATAAAATTTGAGAATTTTTGAAAGTCTAGAAAATTTCTGGTGTATTTTTTAAATTGGGTTAAGAAATGGGTTTAGGCTGAAATTTTGGTATCAGGCGACTGGTAACATTATTCACGAACACACAATGACTCTGTGAGGTTGATTCGATAAGGTCGATTGACTAGTGACTAGGGCAGTTGACTGAGACAGTCTCAAACTATTTTTAATAATAGAAAATAACTAAAATGATGATATACATGTATGTAATCATATGAAGGATTAATACATGATGATTATAGTCATTAGAGGTATAAGAGTATAATAATTGGGATATTATTAGAAATCTTTTCAATATATGACAAAGGGAGAGGAGTTTAGGTTTAAGTAGAAAACTTAAATACCTTTGTAAGGAATCCTAGCTCAAGGGTGAGCTTAGGTGAAGAAGGAACCAAGGATTAGGTTCCATGATATATGCATGAGTAGACTGCATATTTATTTATATATGTATTATTGTTATATTATTTCCCTAACTTAAATGGTTGACAAACATCAAAAAGGGAGAGATTGTTGGAGCAATCAGTGTACCCTTAGGTTTTGATGTTTGGGCAAAATATTTAAGTTAGGGTTTGCATCTGTATTTGATATGGACCATTGAGTATGCAGGTGATAGGTGCAAAGGAAGCCCAAGTGTGATCTTGGCAAAGGTGAAGTTCAAGCATGGGAGTTTTGGCGGTGTAAATCCAAGCATGAGGTTTGGACATGTAAGTCCAAGTGTGACTTGACAAGGATGAAGCCCCGGGAGCGAGGGGCTTCTTGGCAAAAATGAAGACCCGAAGGTGAGGAGCCTCTTGACAAAGGAAGACCCGACAATAAGGACATGGCCGAAGGAAACATCTTGAAGGTAAGACGTAAAGGATGGAGCAACATTTGAGGGACACAAGGCTGATGAAAGATAACTGGAAGTCAAGGTCAAGGTTGTGCAGACAAGGACAAGTAATGAGTGATTGTACTTGTGGGTAAAATCCTAAGTTAGGGTTTACCAATTGACTAGTATATGTTCCAATTAACTCGTGGCTGAAAACTAGTAAACTCGGAATGAAATTTCAGAGTTTGTGGTTTTAGAGTTACTAGTCGACTGGGGAGGGAACAGAGGGCTCTATTCGCTCAGCCCATGTAGAGCAATCGACTGGTCCATGGTGAGCAATCGACTAGTATCGAGCCATTGGATTGTAAAGATTGAATTACATGAAGATCAGTCAACTGATAAGTATAGCAGTAGACTGGTGGTAGAAACATAGCTTGGGTGTTTCCTCCTGAGCTATATATAATGGAGCTCAAGGTGACAGACCTAGTTGACGAAATTAGAGATAGTTAACCCCTAATCGAGTCTCAAAAGCACAGAGCAATCCAAGAGTCTTAATTGAGGTTGTGGTGAGATTTCTCCACCGACAAGGAGGATTGAGCTTGTCGGAGTTCTGGGGACTAATCCACTGAGGGATTGCGGGATCGTCCACCTTATGAACAACCATGGAGTAGAGCATCATCTCCAAACCACATTACATCAATGTGTTAGCGGTTTGATTGCTTTATTTATAGTGTTCTAATAATTAGCTTTTGTATAACTTGTGTTTATTTGTATTTCACTGCACTAACAAGTGTAGGAAAGCGAACAAAGTGGATGACTGTCTATTTGTTAGCTAGAGCCCTAGAGCCAATCATTTGATGATTGTATTTTGGACTTGTTGTATCATATTCTATATAAATAAAGACATTTAGTTTTTTGGTTATTATACTTACTTGTATTGGTGTCAAATAAACTAAGTATAATAACGTCCTTGAGTAGACGGTTCTCACCTATATCAATCGGTTAGTTGAACCGATAGTGAGATGATATAGGGAACACTGCTCTTAATCATTCTTAGTCGAGTATTAACATTCAGGGACAATGTTAATGCAATAAGACTAGCATGTAGGTCAACTCGATGACTTGATCTCACAAGTCATGGATATAGAGATATCAAGTTGACACATGGGTATGCATTGGAGAATGTATACTGAATGACCCGCCATGAGAAAGTATCATGGATCGTTATATGAGTGTCATATACTTTCTCATGTAGCTATTAGTATGAGTACTAGTCCTTAGACCTGAAGTCACCATGGATCCCTACATAAAGAGTTATGTACTTTGGTTTCGTCAAACGTCACCCGTAACTGGGTGGACTATAAAGGTGATTACTGGGTATGTAACGAATTATGAAGAGGGATGTGAGTGATGTAGATGGGATCTATCCCTCCTATATGAAGGGAGCGACATCGATATTCTTGATAGAGTGAGACCACGAAGTGCATGACCATGCCCAAATGAGTCAATATAGGATATTGAGCTCATTTGATTGAGTGAGTCTACTTGGAGTTCAAGATTTAGATTGATTAGAAGATGACACGGTCTATGCCTCACATTGATCAATCTAGATGTCTAAGATAGAAGGACATTTGTCATATTTTGTGAGGAGTCACAATTAGTAGTCACAAGGTGATGTTGGATCTCAACATTCTTGTAACTTGGGTAGTAATTATGTGTTGCTAGATACCGCTCATTACTTATGCTCCTAAATGGGTTTAGGGGCATTGCCAACGTTACAAGAACCTATAGGGTCACACACTAAGAGCAATTAGATGGAGATTAGGTTCATTAGATGAACCTAAATGATTACGTTCATATGATGAACCAAATTGGATTAAGAGTAATCCAAAGTAGGCTAATTGAGTTGGACTCAATTTGGTTCATGTGTTAAGTGAGTCTAATTTGGACTTAGACTCATTTAATTAATTTAATTCAATGAATAGAGATTCATTAAATTAAAAATTGACTTGAACCAATGGTTAGATTAGATCAACCAAGGGAGAGAAGTGGTCAAGTTTGACTTGACTTAAGTAGGAAGATGAAGAGTCAAGTTTTGACTTGACTTTGACTTGACCAATGCCACATCATCAAGGCTTCTTCATTTGGTCAAGTTTGACTTGACCAAATGCCACCTCATGGAGGAGATCAAGAAACTTGACTCTTGATATTCCATGGGGGTTACATGCCTTGAAGTGGCCGGCCACTTTTAGGTGGAATGAAAATTGATTTTTCATTCAAGTGGTTGTAACTTCATCTTCTTCTTCCTCTTGAGTTTTTCTTCTTGCTCTCCCTCTCCTCCCTACTGATCTCTAAGGTTGCTAGCACATCCTTAGAGATTTTTCTCCATCTCTTGCTTGTGTGGATACACATAGAGAAGTGTCTACTTTGACACTTTCGAGATCCGGCGAACCGAGGACAAGCAGGATTGCGAAGGGCTTCGCATCAAGGGTATATTCTTTTTTCATGTAGATCTAGGAGTAGATCTAAGTTGTAAACTCGTATTCGTAAATTTTGTTCTATATTCTTCGCACGAGATCCGTTGGCTAGGGTGATTCGGGGTTTTCGCGGCCCGAAAAACCCATTCCCCCCCCCCCCCCCCCCCCAGCCGATGATCAAGGTCCCAACATCTATTTGATGTGATATTATTCCTATGAAAGTAACTTATATACTTCTTGGGGGACCTTGGCTATATGATCGAGATGTGCTTCATTATGGTAAGGAAAACACATACATTTTCATGTTCAATAACAAGAAAGTACTATTGAAACTAATAGAGACTGCTGAAATGAAGAAATACAAGTAAGAGAAGCCAAAGAATGCTAGTAATAGCGGTAGAGTAAAAAAAAGTTCTACTATATATGCTCTTAAAATCAAAGAAGTTAAAAAAGTGTCTGCTCTTGAAACTTTCTTATTTCCTCTAGAAGTCAGTATATTATTAAATAACTTTTCTGATGTGGCTCTAAAAGAATTATTTATTGAGCTTCCACCAATGCATAAAATTCAGCATGCTTTTGATTTTGTATGAAGTTCACAACTATCTACTCTACCAACAGACATGGCTATTAGCAATATCTTCAACATTGAGGATCTTACTTTATATTTTGGACATGCAAATGTTATGGTAAGTAATTAACATAATTCTAGTTTGCCATCAATTTAAACAGTAAAAGGCAACATTAAAAATGTAATTGATCATCATATTATGTTTGAAAAAGGAAGCAGTTATCAAAGTATCTTATCAAATGGAGGACATGACGTCTTTCTGAATGCGATCTTTATGAAAGATTCCATACTTTTAACTTGCCAGAGACGTGTTTTCTCACCCAAGGATAGTTGATGGAGACAAGTGACAAACTCCATTAAAAGTCTATAAGCATAGAAATAAAAATTCTAAAACTCCATTATAAATTTGGCATGCTTGAAAGATGATAAATCTGCTTGGGAAATGATATAAAGTTCATCAATTCTTAAGGGTTAAAGTTACAAGTTAGCATTAAATGACCAACAATTCCAATATGCTTTAATTTCCCATGCTTGAAAATTTTTAGCATATTTAAGAGTCTTGTAAGTTTCCTATGTGTTTTTACGAGTCTTTTGTGTTTTCAATAAGTCTATCTACTAGCATTTATGTTGCTTGAGTTGAGTTCTAGTATAAATATGTGTACTATTGTAATGTTGAAATATGGAATAGATATCGAAGTTTTGAGAGTTTTCTTTGGTTGTGTGGTACAATCTCCCTATGGTGTGATGCCTAACAACTCTTAGACGTGATACCTAAGTTTCTACATTTCTTTATACAAACTCCTTATGGTGTGATGTCTAGGAATCATTAGGTGTGATACCTAAGTTTCTACAATCCCTTTACCACTTCATTCTAAATTTCTACTTCTCAAACCACCCAACCCTTAATCTCCACTTGTGTTGCATCAAAATGCTAGGAGAACCGCAAGATCTTGGTCTTCTGCAATCATAGTTGCCAAGAGCGCGAGGCGCAAAAAAGTGCTTAAGAGTTTTGGGACTTAAAGCACAAAGCACAATGCAAAGCGCACACTTTTTGGAAAAGTAGTAGATTATTTAAAAAATTAAAAATAAATCAAAAGTCTTTGAAAATACGATAGATGAAGTATCAAATATCAAAGTAATCTTCTTCTTCTTCTTCATTGTCCAAATCTACATCATCAACTCCATCGCTTGATTTGTATCCATTAGTATCTTCTTTTTCAGTGTCGTCATCAAGGTTAATCTCTTCTTCATTTACAAGACTAGTTTGAGCTGAAGATTGCTTTCTTTATGCTGATGCAAATGATGATGCCCCTTTTGAAGAAGACGCATTTTGAGATCGAAAGTCATATGCACTTTCATCAAACTCAGATGCTCGTGCTACATCACTCCAATGTTAATCTTCACCTTCATAGACAAAATCATTATCATTGTCTTTATCACTATCATCCAATGTTCCCAATAACCATTCATTACTATCATCTATCTCTCTAACAAAATAATAGGATGAATCTTATCTCGCATGTCATATCTTCTTCTCAAAGCTCTATTGTACTTGATATATACCAAATGATCATTCAATCATTGTTGAGACCATCTATTTCTTTTCTTAGAATGTATATACAAGAAGAATAAAAAAGTAAAAAAAAAATTAAGTCCATAATATAAATTTTAATTAGATTAAAAAAATTCTAACTTACATATTCCAAAACACTTCAATTACGTTCACAACCTAAAGAAGAACATGTGAGGTTCAAAATCTTCATTACAAATATTTTTAATTCATGTGTTGATGCACCATAAGATGATGACCAATCAACTTGAAACATTAAAACATATAAAATTAATTTTATTACTAGAATATTGTTAATGCATAATATATTATTTATAAATTTACTTGATGATTTTAAAGTTATTTACATGATAGTTGATCCTGTCCGAAAGCTGAATCAACGGACGCTGGGCACGTGGCGCTCTCCGGTTGCTGACGTAGATCTTCGACTGATCATGTGGAGCTCCGGCGAACCTGCAAAGAAGTCGGGCCGGGAAAGGATTCCCAGCGACGACCCTCCGACGCTCAAGTCAGACAGACGAAAAACAAGGAGGTGGCTTCCAGGATCAGAGATTTCATACCTCCGGTGAAGTCTAATGGCCTTTATATAGAGCCACGGGAACTTGGTGCACACAAATCGAGGTGTACACGTGTCATATCCCATATCGCAGCATGGGCTTGTCAGAAGAGCATGTCTGCCTCCATACCGCTACAGTCTGAGCGTCTCCTTGATGGGACAGCAGAACATTCGATCGCACCATACTGAGTATGGTCTGGTCTTCGAACATGCCTGTTGTCAGCAACATGGGTTACTGAGATGACGTTCGCACTGTCCTCTACTCTTTGACTTCCTCTTCTCGGATTTACCATCAAGCCGCTCGGCCAGAGCATTCGTCTCTGGTCCGACATAGGTGGTCGTCCGTCCGGGAAGGTTGGGGGTCGTCCGTCCGCTCGGCTCGTATCGCCTGAGACCCTGGTCGAGCAGGCAAACGGCTCGGCCTTCAGTCGTGCCTTGTATCGCGGCCGGGCGGATTATCCGCTCGGCCATATGGAAATATGGGCTTCCAGTCAGATATATGGGCTCCCGGTCGGATGGTTGTCCCTTCGGATAGGGGTCATTGCCTGGTGATCGGCATGTCCCACCTGCTCTTCGAGTCCATGGGGTTGACCCCCCCTTTAACTGTTGACCTCCGTGTCGTTGACCTTGCCCTCATGCGGGCCCCCTGGCCTTATCACCGGATCACTTGCCTCCCCTTTAAGTCCAGTCGAAAGAGGCGAAGTCCGACTGACTGGATCGCCGATCTGACTGAGTAACGGCCGCTACACTAGTCCGCTCGGCCGAGCTTGGGGATGCTCATCCGCTCGGCTCACACTCTTTGTTACACCCGTTCGGCGATGTCTTGCTCGTGCCTTTGTATTCTCTCGGAATCCATGCCGAATCTTCTCCCTTACTGCCAAGCACGTGCACTGCACGCAGTAAGGGGCGTTCATTAAATGTGACCTGTGTTTTGCTGACACGTGGTGATCTCGCTGTTGTCAGCGTATGGCGGTGGCATCACCTCCGATGGGGCAGCCGCCGTTTGAAATGAGCGGTCGGATGATAGCTTCGTTTTTTACGACCTGAATCGGACGGCCGAGGCTATTCGAGGCCAACGTTATAAAGCTCCCGATATCTCCTTTCCGCCGCATTTCTACTCCATCGCACTTCGACGCCCTACTGCTTCTTTCTGCTCCGGCGACTCCGTTTCTCAGCTCTCCGACGACCTCGCAACCCCTTTCGATCATCCTTTTACTCGTAAGCCCTTCTTTTCTTCACTTCCTCATTCCTTTACGCTTTCCGTTAGCTGCCCTTGTCGTTCCGCCACCTTTCTTCCCTGCTTGATTTCCCTTACTTTTTGTCCCGCATTTCTTTTTTACTTTCGACCATGACTAGCACTTCCCGGCCGACCGCCGGCGCTCCTGGTCTTTGGTACACAACCATGGAGAGCCGGTTTGACGAGGAGGACGCCCTGCGCCTCACTCGGACCTATGAACTCCCTGCCGACCACCACATAGTATTAGCTACCCCCGCCGACCGGCCTCATGAACCGCCGCCCGGCACCGTCCTCTTTTTTCGAGACCAATTTTTAGCCGGGCTACACTTTCCTCCACATAAGTTTTTCTTACAAGTGTGCAACTATTTTCGCATCCCGCTCGGCCAACTAGTTCCGAACTCCATTAGGCTACTGAGCGGGGTGGTAGTTCTCGTTAAACTGAACAACATCCCATTGGACCCCAAGGTGTTCCACTACTTCTACTACCCTAAGCAAGCCGAGTGGGGTACTTTTGTTTTCCAATTTAGGATAGGTTTCGTCCTTTTTGATAATATGCCGAGCTCCAACAAACACTGGAAGGAGCATTTTTTCTACATGCGTCTCCCCGAGCCACCGACTTTCCGTATCAAATGCCAGACGGCGATGCCGGCACAACCGGAGCTCGGCAAGTTTAGGGGCGATCCGGCCTACCTTCATGCAGCCGACCGGCTGGTAGGCCAGCGCTACCACATCGACAAGCTGCTCCTTCCGGGAGTGCTGTATATATTCGGCTTGTCCCCCGTCTCAACTGACTTGCCTTGCAGCATGAGTAAGTGCTCTTATCGTCCTCTTTCTTTTGTTCTAATTGATTTATTCTTTGCTTCTGCAGCCGAAGTCATGTGGCGCGCCAAGGCTACCGAGCGGCTGAAATTAAGAGCTGTTGACATTGAGGCGGCAAAGAATAGGGAGGTAGCCGAACGGGGCCTGGTCTCAGCTGGACCGGCCACCGGAGAAGGTGAGGGGACTCAGATTGTCCCTAAAACCTTAGCCGCTTTTGCCTCTCTCAATGAGGCTGCGGGCGATATAGCGCCCTCTGCTCAAGTCGAGGTAGAGGTTCGCTCTGCCGATGAAGCTCCCCTAGCCACTCGGAAGCGCAGACGGCCAGAGCAAGTCTCTCAGCCAACTCCATCTGATGAACAGCGCTCCGAGCGGGGTGATGAAGCTCCAATAATCTCCGGGACAATCTCCATAGAGAGTACGCCCACGTCGCTCGGCTCTCCTATGGCCACATCCGAGGTGCCGCCCTCCAGTCCTCCCCGGACTATGCGTCGCCTCAGACGATTGGGCGACCTTCCTTCTTCGAGCGGCGAGCCGTCTGGTAAAGCAACTGCGCCCCAAGGTGACCCGAGCGGCCCGCGGTTGATAAAAACTGTCCTGCGACTTCCTTCTGAGGAATATTTAGCGGCTGCTGATCAGCCAACGGTTCCCGAGCAGCAGATCACTCTTACGGGTCCACTTGCCAAAGCCTGGGAGGACGCTCGACTCCGTATCGCGCTTATGACTCCCGGTCAACTAGGCGACAACAATTTGCAGCAGGCGACTGGGGTATATCCTTTGACTTGCTAATTACTTTGATTTCACTTCTAACTTGATCACATCCATCCGCAGAACTGGGTGGAGCAGATTGCTATCAGCAACCGCTTAGCCGAGCTGGAGGATGAGATGAAAAAGCTTAAAGCCTCGGGGGAAAGCAGAGGCAAATCCACGGCCGCTCTGGAGAAGGCCAAGAAGCTACTGGAAGCCGAACGAAGTAAGTCCTCCGACTTGTCGAGTGAAGTAGCTCGACTCGAGGCTTTGGTCAAGCAGCGGGACAAGGAGATAAAGACCGCGACCACCCGGAAGCGCAAGGCTATTGACGACATGGACATGATGAAGGTGGAGAATCGGGGGCTGGAACAGCGCGTGAAAGACCTGGACGCCTTGCTGAAGACTGAACAGGAGGGCCGCTCGGCTGACCAAGCTAAATCTGAAGGGGATTTGAAAGATCTCCAGGCTGCCCTTGATGCTTCCAAAGTCACACTTAAAGAGTATCAAGACGGAGAGCCCGGTCGGTTAGCTGAAGCGCGCAAAGCTTTCGTCCGCTTGGACATTGTTTGGCGAAAAGTTCAGCGACAAGCTGTCCTTAACTTTTGAAGAGGCAATCAAGGTGGCGGTTGATTACCTGAAGACAAAGGGTCACCTGCCAGCTGAGCTGTCTGTCCCCCCCCCCCCGAAGATCTGGCGATCATGATGGGCTCTATCCCCGACTCCCTTTTTAATTTTGATGATTGTGAATGAGGGGTCTGTTAGATTTCTTTTAAGTATTTGCTGTCTTTTGTATGCCCGCCGTTCGGGGCGAATACTGTTATTACTTTTGTCCGTCTACTGTTCGGTGTAAATGAATTTTCTCCTTTTATTATTTGTTTGTTTGACCAGCATCCAATCCTTAACTTTTGTCCCGGTCCTAATTTTCTCGCGCTAAGTACACTTTTGCGACCGAGCCGCTCGGCCTTCCGATATATTTATTCTTGCCTTAGCAGCAGGCTCAATCGGAGGTCGGCCGTTACAACCGAGCAGGACCTCGCAGAAAGTTATCCGTCTGGAGGCTTTATAGACTACGGTTGCTCGCCTTTTAACGTCAATTTTTACCGTCAGCGCCCGATGGTCTTCCGCTCGGAGGGTTTATAGATGTCGGCTCGTCTCTCGATTTTTAACGTCGGAGCTCGACGACCTTCCGCTCGGAGGGTTTATAGACGCCGGCTCGTCTCTCGATTTTTAACGTCGGAGCTCGACGGCTTTCCGCTCGGAGGGTTTATAGACGCCGGCCCGTCTCTTGATTTTTAACGTCGGAGCTCGACGGCCTTCCGCTCGGAGGGTTTATAAACGTCGGCCCGTCTCTCGATTTTTAACGTCGGAGCTCGACGGTCTTCCACTCGGAGGGTTTATAGACGCCGGTCCGTCTCTCGATTTTTAACGTCGGAGCTCGACAGTCTTCCGCTCGGAGGGTTTATAAACGCCGGCCCGTCTCTCGATTTTTAACGTCGGAGCTCGACGGTCCGCCGCCCGCCGGGTTTTTCGCCCCCGCCCTGCCCGTCGCTTTTTCGCGCCGGAGCTCGACGGTCTTCCGCTCGGAGGGTTTATAGACGCCGGCTCGTCTCTCGATATTTAACGTCGGAGCTCGGCGGTCTTCCGGCCGGGGGTTTATAGAGCCGGTTCGTCTCGATTTTTAACGTCGGAGCTCGGCGGTCTTCCTCGGAGGGTTTATAGACGCCTCGTCTCTCGATTTTTAACGTCGGAGCTCGACGGTCTTCCGCCCGGAGGGTTTATAGACGCCGGCTCGTCTCTCGATTTTTAACGTCGGAGCTCGACGGTCTTCCGCTCGGAGGGTTTATAGACGCCGGCTCGTCTCTCGATTTTTAACGTCGGAGCTCGACGGTCTTCCGGCCGGCGGGTTTATAGACGCCGGTTCGTCTCTCGATTTTTAACGTCGGAGCTCGACGGTCTTCCGCTCGGAGGGTTTATAGACGCCGGCTCGTCTCTCGATTTTTAACGTCGGAGCTCGACGGTCTTCCGCTCGGAGGGTTTATAGACGCCGTCTCGTCTCTCGATTTTTAACGTCGGAGCTCGACGGTCTTCCGTTCGGAGGGTTTATAGACGCCGTCTCGTCTCTCGATTTTTAACGTCGGAGCTCGACGGCCGTTAAGGCTAACTTTAACACGGCCGTTCGGCGGAGCTATTGGACATCCTTTAATACGGCCGTTCGGCGGAGCTATTGGCCATCCTTTAATACGACCGTTCGGCGAAGCTATTGGCCATCCTTTAATACGGCCGTTTGGCGAAGCTATTGGCCATCCTTTAATACGGTCGTTCGGCGAAGCTATTGGTCATCCTTTAATCATTTTTGCTCCCTGCATTACAAGTACATAGGCGACCCCAGTATATGTAAAATTACATTATCACACCTCTTATCCAGCTCGATACGGCTGGAGATGGTTTGCGCTCCATGGTCAGTCCAGCTGCTGCCCGTCTTCATCCTCCAAATAATAAGCACCTGAATGAAGCTTTTCGATGATTTTGAAGGGGCCTGCCCAAGGAGCTTCTAGCTTGCCGTCGTCGCCGACCGACTTTACTTTCTTCCAGACAAGGTCGCCGACCTGGAATGATCTGGGGATTACGCGCCGGTTGTAGTTTTGCATCATCCGTTGCCGGTACGCCATCAGCCGGACGAACGCCTTGGCTTGCTCTTCGTCGACCAAATCAAGCTCCATGTTCCTCCGCTCGGCGTTGTCATCATCATAGTTCTGGATCCGGACGGACTCGACGCCGACTTCGACAGGGATAACCGCTTCGCCGCCATACACCAAGTGGAATGGTGTGACTCCCGTTCCCTCCTTCGGGGTCGTTCGGATGGCCCATAGGACGCCCGGCACTTCATCCACCCAGCTTTCTCCCAAATGGTCGAGCCGAGCGCGCAGAATGTGAAGAATTTCCCGATTGGCTACTTCGGCTTGACCATTACTTTGGGGGTACGCCATGAACGTGAAGTGTTGCTCGATGCCATAGCTTTTGCACCAATCTTCGAGCAACTTTCCCGCGAACTGCCGCCCGTTATCGGAAACAAGTCAACGGGGGATGCCGAACCGGCAGATAATATGTTGCCAGATAAACTTCTTGACCATCTGCTCGGTGATCTTGGCTAGCGGCTCGGCCTCCACCCACTTAGAAAAATAATCGACCGCCACCAGTAGAAATTTCCGCTGCCCGGTCGCCATAGGAAACGGACCCACAATATCCATTCCCCATTGGTCGAACGGACAGGACACAGTAGCTGCTTTCATTTCCTCAGCCGGTCGGTGTGAGAAATTATGATACTTCTGGCAAGAAAGGAACGTCGCCACGGTCCGAGCGGCGTCTACTTGTAGGGTTGGCCAGAAGTATCCGGCCAGCAGGATCTTTTTGGCCAGCGATCGTCCGCCCGGATGACCTCCGCACGATCCTTGATGCACTTCTTGGAGGATGTACGCTGCGTCTTCTGAGCTCACGCATTTCAAAAGAGGGCGGGAGAAGGCCTTCTTGTAAAGTTGATCTCCGATGAGCGTGAACCGGCCGGCTCTCCTCCTTAGCAGCTGGGCTTCATCCCGATCGGACGGTGTAGCGCCCGAGCGAAGAAACTCCATGATGGTTGTCCTCCAGTCGCTCGGAAATGTGAGGCCCTCCATCCGGTCGACGTGCGCCACCAAAGATACTTGTTCAATTGGCTGCTAGATGGCGACCGGCGTTATTGAACTTGCGAGTTTGGCTAACTCATCGGCTGCTTGGTTTTCCGGCCGGGGTATCTTTTGTATAATGACCTCTCTAAAGTCGACCCTAAGCTTTTCAAAGGCTTCCGCATAGAGTTTGTGCCACGCGTTATTAATTTCAAAGGTGTCAGAGAGCTGCTGAGCGACCAGCTGAGAATCCGAGTGAAGCGTCACCCGACCGGCCCCAACATGCCGAGCTGCCTGCAAGCCGACTATGAGGGTTTCATACTCCGCTTCATTGTTCGTAGCTCTATAATCCAGCCGGACGGATAAGTGCATCTTTTCTTCTTGGGGAGATAGCAGTAGTAATCCAATCCTGCTCCCGAGCCTAGTGGACGATCCATCCACAAATATCCTCCACATGTCTTCGGGTTCTGGCCTTTGTACTTCGGTGACGAAATCCGCCAAGAATTGCGCCTTTATCGCCGAACGGGGCTGATATTGAATGTCAAATTCGCTCAATTCCGTTGTCCATTTGATGAGCCGTCCGGACGCTTCTGGGTTCAATAGCACTCTTCCCAATGGACTATTCGTCCGGACGATGATGGTATGAGCCAAGAAATAGGGACGGAGGCGCCGAGCGGCGAGGACCAAAGCGAAAGCCAGCTTCTCAAGCCCGGTGTAGTGAGATTCAGCATCTTTTAAAATATGGCTCAGAAAATATACAGGCTCTTCTCCGCTCGCCCTCACTAGTGCCGAGCCGACTGCTTGCTCAGTTGAAGATAAATAAATACAAAGTGGCTCACCCGTAGTTGGCTTGGCTAGCACAGGCAGAGAGTTCAAGTATGCCTTCAGATCTTCAAGCGCCCGATCACATTCTTCATCCCAGTGAAACTTAGTGGCTTTGCGCAAGATTTTGAAAAATGGGAGACTCCGATCGGCGGTCTTTGAGATGAATCTGGACAATGCTGTTATCCGACCGGTCAAGCGCTGCACTTCCCTCAGATTTCTCGGGGGCGGCATATCTTGTAATGCTTTCACTTTGATGGGATTTGCTTCAATGCCCCGCTCAGTCACTATGTATCCCAAGAAACGCCCGCCTTTTGCTCTGAACAGGCACTTCTGAGGGTTTAGCTTGACTCCATATTTTCGTAGCGTTCGGAAAGTTTCCTCCATGTCTTCGAAGAGATCGGCCGCTCGGACGGACTTGATGAGAATGTCGTCCACGTATACTTCCAGATTTCGCCCGATCTGCTCCTTGAACACTTTGTTCATCAGACGCTGATATGTAGCTCCCGCGTTCTTCAATCCGAACGGCATCACATTATAGCAATAGGTGTCGTCGGCTGTAACGAAGCTGACTTTTTCTTGATCTTCTCGGGCGAGCGGCACTTGATGATAGCCTTGGTAAGCGTCGAGCATACATATCAACTCGCAGCCAGCTGTGGAGTCCACCAGTTGATCGATCCGAGGCAGAGGATAAAAGTCTTTCGGGCAAGCTTTGTTGAGATCCCGAAAATCTATACACACTCTCCACTTGTTGCCCGGCTTGGAGACTAATACTACGTTCGCCAGCCAACTCGGGAACTGAACCTCGCGTATATGGCCGGCCTCCAAAAGCTTCTCAACCTCCTCCCGGATGATGGCATTCTGTTCAGCGCTAAAATCCCTTTTTCTTTGCTTCACCGGCCGAGCGTCCGGTCGGACATGTAGCTCGTGCTGCGCTATGCTCGGCGAAATTCCGAGCATACATAATTGACGGTGCCAAATTGATCTTGTCCGAAAGCTGAATCAACGGACGCTGGGCACGTGGCGCTCTCCGGTTGCTGACGTAGATCTTCGACTGATCGTGTGGAGCTCCGGCGAACCTGCAAAGAAGTCGGGCCGAGAAAGGGTTCCCGGCGACGACCCTCCGACGCTCAAGTCAGGCAGACGAAAAACAAGGAGGTGGCTTCCAGGATCAGAGATTTCATACCTCCGGTGAAGTCTAATGGCCTTTATATAGAGCCACGGGAACTTGGTGCACACAAATCGAGGTGTACACGTGTCATATCCCATACCGCAGCATGGGCTTGTCAGAAGAGCATGTCTGCCTCCATACCGCTACAGTCTGAGCGTCTCCTTGATGGGATAGCAGAACATTCGATCGCACCATACTGAGTATGGTCTGGTCTTCGAACATGCCTGTTGTCAGCAACAGGGGTTACTGAGATGACGTTCGCACTGTCCTTTACTCTTTGACTTCCCCTTCTCGGATTGACCATCAAGCCGCTCGGCCAGAGCATTCGTCTCTGGTCCAGCATAGGTGGTCGTCCGTCCGGGAAGGTTGGGGGTCGTCCGTCCGCTCGGCTCGTATCGCCTGAGACCCTGGTCGAGCAGGCAAACGGCTTGGCCTTCAGTCGTGCGTTGTATCGCGGCCGGGCGGATTATCCGCTTGGCCATATGGAAATATGGGCTTCCGGTCAGATATATGGGCTCCCGGTCGGATATATGGGCTCCCGGTCGAATGGTTGTCCCTTCGGATAGGGGTCATTGCCTGGTGATCGGCATGTCCCACCTGCTCTTCGAGTCCATGGGGTTGACCCCCCCCTTTGACTGTTGACCTCCGTGTCGTTGACCTTGCCCTCATGCTGGCCCCCCGGCCTTATCACCGGATCACTTGCCTCCCCTTTAAGTCCTTGGGCCCGAAGCTGATTTCGGGTCCGCTCGCCTGTTCCTTGCTGCAGCCGACAGCATGGATCTGGAGCTGCAGGACGCTCGCCTTTCTTGCTCGGTTAGAATCGCCTCCGGTCGGCCCGCCTGCTATAATGTTGATTTCGCCTCGGGAAATGTTACTTCTATTCTCTTCTTCCCGAGCAGACGGTCGGGGCCGCTCCTGAGACATCAGGGGATTGTCTTCACGCCTTGGAGTGTGGTGCCGCTCAGGAGTCTGTCTTTGTTGGTAGTCAGATATAGTCCGATCGGCTCCGTGAGTTCTCTGTCGCCTGTCGGATGATGGAGATCGGCGGCCGCCACCCCGGGGAACGGGATGAGCGATCAAGGGAAGACTCCGACAATCTCTGGTGTTGTGCGTGTCCGTCCGGTGGAATGAGCAGAACATGGGGGTCCATACCTTTTTCTTCGGTCTGGGCCGCTCTGCAGCCACTTCTTGTACATGGGACCTAGCATGAGGGGAGCGGATCGCTTCGGCCCTCGGTCCTCTTGGCGGCTGATGAGCGGTGTGCGGCTTCCGCTCGGCAGGGGGAGCCCGCTCGGTTGGAGTTTCCTTTCTTCTGGCCGCTTGGGCTTCCTCCACGTTGATGTACTCGTTGGCTCGGTGTAGCATATGGTCGTAGTCTCGGGGCGGCTTCCGAATGAGCGAGCGGAAGAAATCCCCGTCCACGAGGCCTTGTGTGAAGGCATTCATCATAGTTTCCGAGGTGGCCGTAGGGATATCCATGGCCACTTTGTTGAACCGCTGGATATAAGCTCGGAGCGATTCGCGGGTTTCTTGTTTGATGGCGAACAGACTGACACTAGTCTTCTGATAGCGACGACTGCTTGCGAAGTGGTGGAGGAAAGCCGTTCGGAAGTCTTTGAAACTTGAGATAGATCCATCCGGCAGTCTCCGAAACCACCATTGAGCCGATCCCGAGAGGGTGGTAAGAAAGACTCGACACTTTACTCCATCTGTGTACTGATGAAGAGTAGATGTGTTGTCAAACTTACCTAAATGATCATCCGAATCGGTGGTTCCGTTGTATTCACCGATCACTGGAGACACATAGTGCTTTGGCAGAGGGTCTCGTAGAATATCCTCTAAAAATTGACGGTTGATCCACACGGGCGAGGCGTCCGCTCGGGGGGCTTTCCCTTTTTTGTTATCTCGCCTTGGCATTTCATCTGAGGAAGATCCTCGATCACGATTAACCGTCGCGGCTTCAGGAGTGCGGAATAGAGCCCGATGAAATGCAACTATGGCTTGCGGTGCTTCCGCTCGGCCTCCTGATACTGATGTTGCTTGCTGCTCCGCCCGCTCGGCTTGCGACTTTTATCTCTGTTCCACAAGCTTGGCGGCTCTTGTCTCGATCAAAGCGTCGAGCTCCTCTGTGGAGAGCATCACCGAATGCTGTCGTCCAGCTTCGTCCATTGCTTCCGATCGGATCCAGGAGCGTTCCCACAGACGGCGCCAAATTGATCCTGTCTGAAAGCTGAATCAACGGACGCTGGGCACGTGGCGCTCTCCGGTTGCTGACGTAGATCTTCGACTGATCGTGTGGAGCTTCGGCGAACCTGCAAAGAAGTCGGGCCGGGAAAGGGTTCCCGGCGACGATCCTCCGACGCTCAAGTCAGGCAGACAAAAAACAAGGAGGTGGCTTCCAGGATCAGAGATTTCATACCTCCGGTGAAGTCTAATGGCCTTTATATAGAGCCACGGGAACTTGGTGCACACAAATCGAGGTGTACACGTGTCATATCCCATACCGCAGCATGGGCTTGTCAGAAGAGCATGTCTGCCTCCATACCGCTACAGTCTGAGCGTCTCCTTGATGGGACAGCAGAACATTCGATCGCACCATACTGAGTATGGTCTGGTCTTCGAACATGCCTGTTGTCAGCAACAGGGGTTACTGAGATGACGTTCGCACTGTCCTCTACTCTTTGACTTCCTCTTCTCGGATTGACCATCAAGCCACTTGGCCAGAGCATTCGTCTCTGGTCCGGCATAGGTGGTCGTCTGTCCGGGAAGGTTAGGGGTCGTCCGTCCGCTCGACTCGTATCGCCTGAGACCCTGGTCGAGCGGGCAAATGGCTCGGCCTTCAGTCGTGCATTGTATCGCGGCCGGGCGGATTATCCGCTCGGCCATATGGAAATATGGGCTTCCGGTCAGATATATGGGCTCCCGGTCGGATGGTTGTCCCTTCGGATAGGGGTCATTGCCTGGTGATCGGCATGTCCCACCTGCTCTTCGAGTCCATGGGGTTGACCCTTTGACTGTTGACCTCCGTGTCGTTGACCTTGCCCTCATGCGGGCCCCCCGGCCTTATCACCGGATCAATAGTCATTGGCAAACCAAAAGGTCCTACTTTCTTGGATTTTTCCAATTGATTCATGACGTTCAATACTTGTGGTATATTATAAATATAGTCATTCACCATCAACGCCCATTCATGTAATTTTTTGAGATGTGGAATTTTAAATATATCCTCGAGCAAAAAATTTAAACAATGAGCTGCATAAGGAGTCCAATACAAGTGTGAAAATCGGTCTTCCAAAAGACAACCTAGAAAAACAAAGTAAATTTAGTTAGAAAATTTAAAATATGATCCAATTCTTAATTAAAAGTAACATAAATTTAAAATATTACCTGCACTGATATTGCAACTTGCATTATCTGTTACAACCTGAATCATATTTTTTTCTCCAATGCGATACACAAATTTAGAAAGTAACTCAAACATCTTGTCAGCTGTGTGAGAATAGCCTGAGGCATCAACTGATTGAATAAATACACTTCCTTTAAAACAATTTATCAAAAAATGTATAAAAGTCCTACGCTTTTTATCCGTCCACCCATCTACCATAATTATGCACCCAAACTTAGCATGATCTTCTTTGTGGGATTTGAAAAGCGAGTTTGTATTTGTCAACTCCTTCTTCAGATACTTAACCCTGACTTCATGATATGATAGAGGCTTCATCCCCGATCTAAATTGCCTAATAGCTTCAATACAAGACTCAAAAGAATCATATTTAACGACATTGAAAGGAATTCCATCATCATATATCCATCTAGTAAATTTCTCAACCGCAATATCCCTTAACTTTTTTTTTTATTTTCATCAAATTGTCCTCTGTTTTATTTTTCATCAAATATTGAACCCTGACTTCATGATATGATGGAGGCTTCATCCCCGATCCAAATTGCCTAATAGCTTCAATACAAGACTCAAAAGAATAATATTTAACGGCATTGAAAGGAATTCAACATCATACATCCATCTAGTAAATTTCTCAACCGCAATATCCCTTAACTTTGTTTATTTTCATGAAATTATCCTCTATTTTCTGCACATCTTTTTTTAACAATTTCATCGATATCTTTCATAAAATAAAGATTAATAAGTCTAATTTATTTACACTTTTTATTTTGGACTATAGGATGGATGCTTGAATCGGATATTGATCGTTTTCCTTTCACTTTATTTTGAAGATCATCTTCATGTTCTTCTAAATCTTCTAAATCATCAAGATTATCAAAATGAAAAATATCATCTATTTGATTCTTCAAATTACTCTTTTTTTACATGAACTCTCTAATTTTTTCTTTGACATGCTTAGAACATTTTAGACAAGCTTTTTTCATTTCTATTGCCTTCAAATAAATATAGCTTGTGTCGATAAATTCCTTCATTTGTTACTTTATCAGAAAAAATACAACCGACTATATTTTAATTTTTAGGATCTAAACATATTGCATAACTCCAAGTAATATCCTTTCATGATGGAATTGTTTTATTTGACATGATTAAAATTTAAGACCATTGAAACGAATAAATAAAAATATATAAAAGTGTAAAAGTGTAAAAAAAAAAAAAAAGTTATCAAAATGACAGAATATAAATATGATTTATATAAATTAAAATTTTATTAAAAAAATTATTGTTAAATATAAAATTATAAATATAAATCTGATTATATAAATTAATAAAATTTATTAGAATTTTTAAAATTTTATAAATTATAAATAAAAATCTTGAATTAATAAATTTTATTAAAATTTTTAAAATTTTATATTTTAAATTATAAATAAAAATCTTGAATTAATAAAATTTATTAGAATTTTTAAAATTTTAATATAAATTATTAGAATATAAATATGATTTATAAGGATTAATCATATTTATTTTTTTTTTTAATTTTTTAAAAAAATTATTAAAATATAAATTAATAAATGAAATTTATTAGAATTTTTTAATTTTAAAATTAAATTATAAGAATATAAATATGATTTATAGGAATTAATAATATTTATTAAATTTTTTAAATTTTAAATATAAAATTATTAAAATAAATTAATTAATAAAATTTATTTGAAATTTTAAAAAACTATTTATAATGTAATTATGATTTATATTAATTAATAATATTTATTAGATTTTTTATTTTAAATATAAATTATTAGAATATAAGTATGATTTATATGAATTAATAATATTTATTAGATTTTTTAAATTTTAAATATTAAATTATCAGAAATCTGAATATAACAAAGTAATAATACTTATTAAAAAAATTATTTTAAATATAAAATTTGGATTAATAAAATTTATTTAAAAATAATTTTAAATATATTTTTAATATATTTTATTAAGATTATTTAATTAAAATTTACAAAATCCATTTAGATTATCCCTATTTAAGAGTTATTTGAATTAATTAATTAATTAATTAATTAATTAATAATCTAAAAAAAGTGAAGCCGCTAGTAGCCACAGTCAACTCAACACGTCCGCTAGTAGCCACTGTCAACGCAACACGTCGGTAGCCACAGTCAACGCAACACGTCCGACGACGTTCGACAATATATTGAGAATCAGTGATGGCAAGGGCATCGCGACACATCCAATGCCACTGGAGGCATCCACTCAACGCTTCCGGCGGTGCCGACGTCAAAAAAATACAAAAAAAAAATCGAGAAAGAAAATGTTAAAACATAAAATCTTACCAATAGAGTAGACAGTAGACACTTCAAGAGTCACGAGAGGTAAACAATCCGACGGTGAACATGAATCAATGTATTGATTAGGACTTTAAAGAAAAAAAAAACAAGAAAAACTTAGCTGCACCTCCGAGACCTCGCGCGCTTCCATGGTCTTAGAAGCACAAGGCTTACATCTCACTACACTTTGCACTTAAGCGAGCGCTTCATACGCTTTAGACAACTATGTCTGCAGTAAACATGTGCAAAAGAGACTCGAGTTACTATCTATGTAGGTGCAGGAGATGATACGAGACAAACAATAGGCTAGGAATAGCAAGTCCCTCCGCGACAAATTGAGAAATACATGTCGAAAAATAAAAGCATGAAGAATGATGAAGTAACCTTGAACATAAAGTCCAGAATTAGGCTAGAAATATTTGATAATTATGTAGAATGAACAACAGAAAAGGGCCAAGTCCTAGATAATCTCTAAAACCATGCTAAGAACTATAGATATATTTTTTTCGGTTCTTCACCAAATAAGTGAACACATATTCTATTGCCTTTGTTTGTTTTCCCTTTGCAGACATTCAGACTTAGCAAAATCTGTGCCGAGTTGAATGAGAATTCTCGACACATTTTATTCGATAAAAACCTGCAATGCAAAGAAGCATAGTAGGGATAGTTTCACTCATCTGCTTCTACATATAGATTCATTAAGTTCCTTGTCTGAAACCATCTGAAAATTTCATAAACACCACAGAATTTCAACAAGGTGCAAGACTGAATTACAGTTCTGAAACAAGTGAAGTGCATGACATGAAGCAAAAGCAATAAGGATAGTTAAAAGAAAGAGAACCTTTTGGATATTGCGACAGCCATACATCTGAAGACTCTAAGCTAAGACATTGACAACAAGCTTATTAGTTTGGTAGTTGTTTGCATCTTTCCTCTGTTCAGCAAATGAGAAAGCATTGTCAAACAGGTGGTCTGGAAAATACTTGCACACGAAGAATTTATGAAATGGGAATCAGAGAAGCAGTTAGAGACGAGTTTGGTAGCTGTTTGTATCTTCTGAATAACATAATTCCCATTAAATCAGTCATTAATGAAGAAGCATGTAGAAGTACTTCAATGAAAACCGATGTCTTCTCCTCGTAGATACTACAAGTCTCTAACTTTTGCTGGATAAATGGACTCCCAAGTTGCTCAGCGCTGAAGCAAAAGGAAATACATAAACTAAAACAATACACCACATAATAAACTCCAACAACAATCAGACAGAAGGTGATATTTAGAAAAGGAAAAAATAGTACTTGCCTAAATTCCACCACACGTCCAGCAATGGTCCGGCACAACTCATATCTATGAGTTTTGTTAGACTTGAGCTCTTCAAGGAAAGAGTACAGTTTCAGATCGTCAAACTTCTTGCGCCTCTTTAGCTTTGCCACCCTGTAAAGAACCAGTATGTAACAGGATGTGATAAAACCATCATTACCTTTTTTCTTTCAACATCATTAATAGTTGTTGATTCCAAAAACATATAGGGGGGAAATGATATTAAAATATCGCCCAGCTTAATCTAATTTTCTCGATGAAAATTTTAATCTCAGCATGTTAAAATTTGGGAAACTACACATCATTCTGAAAGATTTTGTCAAACAATATTTGAAATGTTTATTCTCAACGTGTTAAAAATTGAGAAGCTACACATCATTCTAAAAGATCTTGTTAAACTAAACTTTCCTCGAATCAACCAAGTACAGGCCGAATGTTGGTTATATACCTTCATAATGTATATAATCAAGCCCAATGGACTTGCATTCACCTATTTCTGTGAAGCCTCACTGTTCACAGTCTGTGTGCAATTCTCGCTTGAAGCCATTTGTTTTGCAGAGGTCAATTGTTCCAGCCGTTTCTTGAGATATGCTTGCTTCAGTTTTTCGCGTCGAGAAGCTTCCTGCTCCTGCCGGCGCAACTTCAGCATTGTTGCCTTTTGCCTTGCCTGACTAACTTCCTCATGAACTTCCCTAGAGATATTCAAGCAATGTAATCAGGAATCCAGTAGAAACATCAAGAGTGTATCCAATCCAAATATATCACATATCAATGCTTCACTAAAATACAGTGCATCTGCTGCTTGTCCAACCTAAATTCTAAAGCCAGAGAGCAAAGAAACAAGGCAATGTGATGCTGTTTAACACAATATTGTCAATGAAAACATTTGCAAGCTATTTTTTTTTCAACTTCAAAATATGTTTCCTGTCAACTTTCAAACTCATAAATCACAAACAAACAGGTGCTACTAAAATTTAATGATACCATTTAAGGTTGGGTAATTAAGTGTGGACGTACCTCACAAACCGTTTATGTTCATCACCATCTAAAGTGCTGCCGGCGCGGCCAAGACCAAATGGTCTAGCAAATAACACAGTTTCATCAGTATGAGCATCTTCCTTTTGTTGCGGCAGATCAGCAGGAGTTCTATGTTCTTCAGGTGGTTGTGAATTGTCTTGCTCGAGAGTCTTGTGGAAAAAATCTACACAATATCTCTCTCTGTCTTCCTCATCTGGGAGTTCTCCTCTAGCTAGTTTTTCATATAGCTCAGCCTTCTTCTCTAAAGCTGCATAAACAGCTGATCCATCTTTCATAGCCTTCATTTCCAGCTTATCTCTGAATTATCATGATGAGCAGACAATGAACAATCAAGTTAGTTTCTTGAGAAGAAATCATCAATTTCTCTGAGATGGAACTTACAATTCACAGTCACAAAATCAAATATTCACCAAAATATGATAAGATTCTCTACACTAATTTGCTCGATTAATCAAATTCAAGTTGTAAGCAATGTAGAGAAGGAAACTTAGGGGTAGGATTCACCAAAAACCTAAAATTACTTTTTTTTCTCAGATAAACAATGAAAAAAAAAAAAGAGAAAGGGAAGGGGATACTTGTTGGCGCGGTTCTCGACGCCAGCGTTCTTGTGCGAAAAGACATCGGAGGGAAGGGGCTTCTTCTTGGGCCGGAGGAACTCGGAAGGGGCGGCCTCCTTGGCTTTGCGTGCCTCCTCCTGGGAGCGGTAGAGCTGCGCCTTGAGCTCGACGATGGAGGCGGCTCCGACGCCCTCGATGGACTTGCGCTTCTTCGGCATCACCGATGACTCCGTGAGCCATCCCAGCGATTCCACGCGCTTCTTCCTCTTCTCTTCCTCCTCTCCCCCCTTGCGATCTCCCCCCATGTGATCCATCTGCTTCCGCTTCTCTTCCACCTCTTTCCCCAGGAGTTCGGCTTCGGCGAGATCCCTAACCGAGCCGATCTGCAAGTAACAATTGAGACAATTTCAATTAAACCCACATAATTTAATCATTTGTTGCCCATCTTCTAACAATAATCACAAATTTTTATTTAAACACTCATACTTTGACAGCTATGTTTAAATTGAAACACCCCGGACTTGATAAGAGAATGGGTATTTTTCAAACTATTAGGATTTAGTTGTCACGCAGGATACATCGATGAGCTACTAGTAAAACTGAAGCGTCACGACAATTTTTTTTTTTTTTTTTTTAAAAAGATATTCAAATCACACCTCCTTACCATTTTTTTTTACAAAATACTCAGAAATTTTCTGGACAAAACTTCGATTAAACCCAAATAATCAATAAAACTAATTCAAAATTTCAATTTGATTTATTCACAACTTCATTTTAAAAATATATATCGAATATTTCAATTAATTTAGATTTAACATAATTTTTTATCAAATAACAAAAAAAATTAAATTTTAAATTTTTTTATTAAATCAAATAATTTTTATTAAAAAGTTTTATTTAAAAAAATAAATAAATTCAATTACCGATGACATTAATAATTTTATATGGGTTCAATTTTAATATCAAAATTTGATTAAATAGAGGACGTTGGAGTCATAAAGTAATTTTAAATGTAGCAAGCATGATTTAGCTATTTAAAAAATTTAGGATGTCATTTAATATATTACTCAATTATATATAAAAGTATTCGAATTTTAATATCATCAACTCTACCTTTTTAATACTTTATGACTAAGTGTGCATGGAACACACGAAATCGAACAAAAATAAGTCGACGGATTATATACATCCAAGGGATAAAGTGCTACAAAAGAGTACATCAACAAATGAGAAGGATGCACGTAACACTTCCAAGAAACGAGAAATTGGAACAGAAGAGTGATTAAAGAGAAAGTCAAAGTTGGATTCAAATGAGCTCAACTCTAGATAACAAAAAAATCACCCAAACAATCAAAGCAAAAGTCGGACAAGTCAACTTCATGTTGACTTGTCCGAGCATCTGGACTCGAGTTGACTTATTTAGGCGTCTGAATCAAGTCCAGACGCCCGAACTAGCCTGGTACAGAACAGGCGCCTCGTCGAGACGTTGTTGCCAATGACGTTCGGAGTCCACGTCAACAACACTCTAGGCACGAGGACCGGTTTAAGCGCCCAGGTGAAAATAAAATTTTATCCTAAAACTGTTGAAGAGCCGTTGCGAAGTAGATAAAGTGCACCATTGGCTGCTTGGGCCTACTCCAGGGGCTCAGAGTTGTCACGTCAGCCAATCGATAATTCAACCAGTAGACTATAAATAGAACCTTGATTCTAGGAGTTTGAAACAACACTTCCTGTACTTCATTTTCCACTTTATTTTTCGTATTTACAATTCGTGCTTTCAAACGATATATGAGGTTCTTTAGCCTCCGACTTTGCTCGAAGAAGACGACTTTGCTAGTACTTACATTGTCTTGGATTAGCAACCTCTCTGGTTGTAAACCAAGTAAATTTCGATAGTCTTATATTTATTTATACGTATTTTTTTATTTATTAAGTATTTATCTAACTCAATTCAAACGCACGAGAAGAGTAAAATCATAATTTTAGGATAATTCACCCCCTCTTGTCGGTCGTACCAAGACTAACAATTGGTATCAAAGTCTAACAGTTTCAGAAAGACTAACCGTCAACTAAAACAACAAGACGATGACCTGTTCAAGTATTCATCCACTAAAGTTTAAGGGAAATTTCATGTAATGGAAGCGTCCGATGAAGATATTTTTTAAAAAATAGATTTTAAAATTATATTAATAATTAAATATGATTTTGTAGTACCCAAAAATCAATACGGAGTAGAGAAGGAAAAGTATCTTTGAAAAAAACAGAAGCAAGCCGATTTCGTATCCAACGATAAAACATAATTCCATCTACTTACTGTACTACCGTCCCAAGAAGTCAACTGGATCAGAACCTACAACTCGGTAAAAGAACTTTGAGAGAAATTCCTAAAGTTGCACAAAGGTACCTCGGAAGCCAAGCTAACGAGACGAGATATCCTCTAAAATCAACTATCAAACCTCCGAATGAATAAAGGAGAGAAGGTAACTCAACTCCATGCGAAGATCAAGGAACTGATGACCCAACTCAACAACCTCAGAGAATTGGTAACGAATCATAACTTAATCCGGTACACGCTCAACATCTTTCCGAAAACACAAGAGTGGTCAACATTGTTGGGTTACTTCGGAGCTAGAAGGGGAGGGGGTGAATAACTCATCGCACTTGTTCGCTTGTTTCGGTGTTCTTGATTGGCAGCGGAATAAACTAAAAGCAAACTCTCCAATGCTAACAAAAAGGATTTACTTGGTATCCATCTCAAGAAGAGGTGACTAATCCAAGGATCCACATGATGCACACTCCCCACTATGAAAATAACTCCTTCTCAGAACAATCGGAGGTGGAGAAACCTCATACAAGACTCTCAATACAAACAAAAAGAAATACAAGAAAAACCTTACAAATTTTACAACAATGATGCTCTCTTCTTGTTTGGAAATGTCTCTTGATACTTGGAAATGCAACATCACTTTGCTCCAAGAACCTTAAGAACCGGCGGTGAGAATCGAAGAGGAGAGTTGTTGTAAGCGCTACCTCATTTGAACTCGTTGTCGCCTTTATATTCTGCGATCTAAGGCTCTCAATCGATCGTGCCTCCTCCCAATAGATTGTCACATCAAATCCCAGTGATCCCAACCATCCAAAACTTGCATCCTGCGCAACAGTCATATTCCAATCGATTGGGTGTAGTTGGATCGATCAGCTGATCGATCCAGAGGCTTTCTGTACTTTCATAGAAAGCCTCGGAATCGATTGCCCAATCGATTCTGGCGTTTCCTCGCATCACTGCGAGAAACTGGCCGTCAATCAATCGATCGGTTGATCAATTGGCGTAGTTCCAATCGATCGGCTAGCTTTGGTTCAATCAATCGACTGATCGATTAACCAACCCTAACTCGACTAACTCAAGTATAGGGTTCTCATACCCAACATCCGGTCAGCCGTAACCTGTTGGGATTCGCCCGTGCCTAACATCTGGTCAACCTTGACCTGTTGGGATTTCGTCATCAAGTGTCCGGTCAATCGTTTGACATACTTGAACTTTTCTCCTCGTGCCAAGTGTCCAGTCAACCTTAACCCACTTGAACTTACCATCTCATGCCAAATGTCCCAAACACCAGGTGGTCACCCTAGACTCACCTGGATTTCCACGCACTTGGCTTCACTCACCAGGACTTCCTCACTACCTAGCTTCACTCACTAGGGCTTTCACCTGGCTTCACTTACCAGGATTTCCCATCTGCCTAGTTTCACTCACTAGGACTTTCAAATTGTCTGGCTTCACTCAGCAAGACTTTCCCATCACCTAGCTTCACTCACTAGGATTTTTCTTCTGCCCGACTTCACTCACTAGGACTTTCCCACCAAGTGTCCGATCAAACACTGACCCACTTGGATTTTCATCTTCTTCCAACTTTCCCATTGGACTTCCCTTACCTAACCTCCAATTAAGACTACAAAATCAAGTATTCGGTTAACCTTGACCCACTTGACTCTTCTTCACATTAAATTTGTCAACTTTGACCAATCTCCCTAAACGGAAATTGCTCCTGCAATCTTCATACATTGTCAAAATAATTTTCATATTTTGTCAAAAATTGAAACTCACACATTACGACTCAAGTTTGAGCCAATTCAAGCTTAATCAACCTGGTCAACCTTGACTTAGGAGAATTGCACCAACAAATATTAATAGATACGTACTATATCTCTAAAAATTTAGAGGTAAGTATTCTAAAAAAACTATTCACGACTTTCAAATTACATGAGTCTAGATGTGCAGAAGTTACAAAAGAAATAGAGACAAACCAAAACCTAGCATGTAACACCCACGAAATTATAAGATAAGTATATGAGTGTTATTTGCTTTAGAGCATAAAAGTAAGAAGAATCAAAAGAAAAAGAAATAAGAAAAATAAAAAGAGAGGTGAAGGTTTGAACCTTGGACCTCTCACAAAAAATAGAAATAAAATTGTATGATAACCACCAGGATAATGAATAACATATGAATGGAAAATGATGGGAATTGTAGTTAAAAGCGAGGATATAATTAAGTAAGGGAATAAGAGAAAATCAAGTAGCTTTCTTCCTCTTGTTTACCTCTTGGTTAAGAAAAGGAATAAGCAAAAGACAAGTTGTCTTTTCTTTTTTTTCCTCTTTTCTCTCGATTTTTCGTGGGAATTAAGAGAGTGAGGATGAGAAGAATTAAGGGAGATGAATGGGGACATATTCTAATTAGGAAAGGATATAAATGAATTAAAGAGAAAGGGAAGCAAAGTTCATCTTTGTTTCTTCCACCTACTTAGCATAAAAAGGAAAGAGAGGAAAGGATTTCATTTTCTTCCTTCTTCCTCAACATTACCGAAACTAGAGCTCTTCTCCCTCATCTCCAAAAGCCAAGTTTAGGTTTTCTCTCTAAGAGAAAACTAAATTTCAAGAAGGAGCCTTCAAGGTGTACCCTTCCAAGCAAGAGAAATCAAAAGGAGTGCTAGAAGAAGAAGCTCTCTTCTTCCTCTTCACCAAGGGTACCATTTTCTTAAGGATCAACAAGTGAACACTAGGTAAGCTTCCCCTCACCTGTGGTACAATAGCTCATATGGTTTTCATGAAGATAGATTGCTTAAAAACCTAGGGTTGCTTCATGGAAATTTTGGCCAAGACAAAAGGAAGAGTCTAAGAAATTTTAAACTAGATATGCTTATTATATTTCTTGTGACATGTATCTTATGTAGGAGGTTAATCTAATGTTTCCATGCTAGAATGATTAATGAGAACTTAGATCCATGAACCTTAGACTCTCGGTCAAGCATGAACAAGAGGACTAGGTAAGCTTAAGACTCAAACTAAACATGCTCCCTTATTCTTGTGTTATGTACCCTAAAATAATGATGTTGTTAACTTTTTCTCTTACTTGTATGTTGATTGAAACTCCATTTTCATGCTCATGAATATTCGGCCATGGAAGAACTAAAGGCCTAGGAGAGCTTTAAATCTAAAACTAAGCATGCTATGATTTTTCCTAAGACAAGATATGAAGCTAAAATGTTATGCCCATGATTGTATGTTGGTTTGAACTCTATTTCATGCTTATGAAGATTCGGCCATGTTGAGATTTGAGGCCTAGGAAAGTTTAAAACAAGTCTAAGATGCTCATGACCTTCTTGATGAAATGATATGAAACTAGTTTGATGTTCTTATGTTTGCTTGTTACATAGAAATTTGGTTACATATGACTTTCGGCTACACAAAGTTTTAAGGCTAGGATGCTTAGATTTTAAACTAAGTTTACTCATGTTGTTTCTTGTAATGATGCCATGAAAATTGTGTAGGATTTCCATGCTTTGAGGCCACATGAAAAACAAATCTATGCCTCACATGTTTCGGCCACTATTGGTCTAAAGGCCTAGGGAAACTTAGAACCCAACTTAGATATGCTCATGATGTTTCTTGTAATAAATGCTATGAAATGTGTTTGTAGTTTCCATGCTCTTATGCCACTAGAAACCTAGTTTCCATGCTTAACATGTTTCGGCCACCTTAAATTAATGGGCTTAGGAAGTTTGGAACTTGAACCAAATGTGCTTATGATGTTCCTCAAGAAATGTGTAGGATATTGGCTTAAGGTTCAACACTTTCATGCTACTTGTAACCTAAAATGAGGCTTGCTAGGGTTCGGCCATAATAAGGTTAGAAGCTTAGGGAACTTAGAACCCAAACCAAACATGCTCAAGTTGTTCCTTATGAAATATGATATGATATGAGTTTAGGATTTACATGTTTGCATGTTGCTTAGAACTTGTTGCTCTTCATGAAGGTTTCGGCCATGAAAGAATTAGAAACCTAGGAGGGCTTAAAAATTTAGGTTAACATGCTTATGATCTTTCTTATGATAGGATGTGAAGTTATCATGAGATTTTTATGTTTGTATGTTGTCTAGAGTTCATGTCCCTACTCTTGAACTTTCGGCCATAATAGGTTTAGTGACCTAGATGTGCCTCACATGCTATGTTATGAATTAAGAGATGTTATTTAATGATTTCATGTATGATTATGACTTTCTATGATAGGTGATATGTTCATTATGTATGCTTATGATCCATGCATGTGCTATGTGCCCAATTATGCATGCTTTATGATATGATAAATGACATGTTCATTATGTATGCTTATGATCCATGCATGTGTTGTGTGCCCAAATATGCATGCTTTATGATATGATAAATGACATGTTCATTATGTATGCTTATGATCCATGCATGTGTTGTGTGCCCAAATATACATATTTTATGATATGTTAAGAAATATAATATGCATGAAATGATAAGAACTATGATATGTATGACATGCTACTTTACTTTATGTATGGCTTGTACCAAGGGTGGACTCCATAAGCGCCCCGGGGTCGATGGACTAAGAAACGGGCCTCGTTGGGGATGGGCTCCTAAGTGCCCCTAGGTCGATTGACTAAGAAACGGGCCTAGTATGTATGCCTTGTAGGGTTCAAGACTTGCTACCTTGGACCTACATAGGACACGCGCATTTATGTATGTGGTACAAGTCGGGGCCTTAATCATGTTGAGATTATGTTTAAGTATGTATATTATAAGTTTTCAAAAGACATGTTGCATATGTTTCATGATACATGTTTAGGAATTCACCTCGCATATACTTTATGATTATGCCATGATATTTATGATGATGTTATGCTATGTCAGGATACATTTGATGTTCATGTTAGAATATGTCATGATACTTTATGATGATTATGTTACGATATGCCATGATATGCTGCTTGATATGATAAATTTGTCTCCATGCATTTTGACTTGTGATTTTGATATGCTATACGGTTTTTGTGAGTAGGAAAGGAACTTACTGAGCCATGAGTGCTCACAGCTTACTTTCTTGTACCACAGATAAAGGCAAGGAATGGATGAACTAGGGGAGCAGCAGGATGGGCTAGAAGGATGTGTGTGGTAGTGGCTTGGCTAAAGGGAAAGACCTGCTTTTATTTAATAAGAAATATGTCATGTTTATGTTATTACTTTATGACTCCATGACATTAAGTATGTGTTTGGGTATTATGACTCAAAAATCATGTTAAGTATGCTATGTGGTTTTTTTTATGTCCATGGTGATTTTAAAGTAAGGAAAAGTTTTTAAATTCTCTAAGTAAGACTTCCGCTGTAGTAAGTAGGTATGTATGTCTAAGTAACCCCCGCCGCCTTAGCAGGAGGGGCGGGGCGTTACAGTTTGGTATCAGAGCCAGGTTAGCCTTTTCACTACACACATGTCAAGCCTCCATCTTGCCGCTCCAAGTAAGATTCTATATGTTTAATTTAATTTTTGTTTTGATGCTTTAATATTATGCATGTTTACTTATTCTTTGATTTAGTTTAGGTATGCATGATGGTAGGATAGGAATAGTAATGACCTTATGACAGTCGAATAGGAATAACGATAATTTGTTGCTATTTAATGAAGATAAGCATGGCTAGGAGACGTACTACCCGAGCAGACGAGACAGTAACTCCACCAGATCTGACTCAGGTAGTTATCGACCTCCAACGTCAGATCACGGAACAACAACAGTTGATCACGACTTTGATGGGTCAACAAGGAACTCCTACCACCCCGCCAGTAAATCAGAATGCAGTGCCCGTCATGCCAGTGGTTGCACCAGTACCACCGGTAGCCCCTGCCCCAGGGGTTCGACAGGAGACCTACTTGATACAGTGGTTGAGGCTGAAGCCGGAGAACTTCTCGGGTACTTGCGAGCCGTGGGATGCCCAGGCCTGGTTCAAGACAGTAGAAAGCACAGTGGAACTACTGGACTGGCCCGAATCAGAGAAGATCAAATGTGTATCTTTCTGCTTCTCCGGAGATGCGAGAATGTGGTGGGAAAGAGTTAAAGCTAAGAGACAAATTAATCTGATGAATTGGACGGACTTCGAGACAGAGTTCTTTGAAGAGTTCTTCCATATGCAAGTGACGAACCGGCATTACGACGAGTTCACCGAGTTCCGGCAAGGTGACTTATCAGTGAACGAAGCAGTAAAGCGCTTCAACCGTCTAGCACGCCTTTGTCCCGAATTAGTTCGTACAGAAAGAGAAAGGGTCAGACTGATGCTGAAGATGCTTCTGTTGGAACCCCAAGGTTGTTTTGTTGTGATCAACAAGTTAAGGTAGGTCATGTTTGTTTTAACCTTGTGTCTAAGTGTGCAGGAGCTTAGGAACACAGGTAGTCGAGCGGAAGACGCAGCTAGCGAGAAGGACGGCAGTCCGAGGGACGAGGTGCTGCGGAAGAGTACACCGGCGGACGAGAAGGAAGCGTGCGGTGGTTCCGAGGGACGAAAGCTGGAGCGGAAGATTGCTCAGGGAGCAAGAGACGTAGCTAGCGAGAAGGACGGCACGCGGTGCGTCCGAGGGACGAAGACTGCGGATGAGTACGTCGGCGGACGAGAAGGAAACACGCAGCGATTCCGAGGGACGAGAAGCCGGAGGGAAGCTCGCTCGAGAAGACCGGAAGTTGGGTTCGGGTGAGCCCTTTTCCGGATGGCAGAAATCACCCAAGCGAGCTGATCCGGAGGAGAAGAACCGGACCGAGGAGGGACTGAACCAGAGAAGAGGTCCCGGACGAAAAAGTCAACGCTGTTGACTTTGGGCTCCGGGGCGCCCGGAGCCATCCGGGGCGCCCGGAACCCTTCCGGGCGCCCGGACCCTAATTTTGACCAGGATCGCGATTTACGCGATCTGAACATTGGGGGATAAAGTTTTATCCCCCCAGGGCGCCCGGAACCCTTCTAGGTGCCCCGACCAAGGCTATAAATATAGCCTTGGTCCAGAAGCTTTTCATCAACTCAGTAATTAGCATTCCAAATACTTGTGCGCTCACTGTTCTAGTTTAGCTTCTGTTTTTGTGCTTTCATCGGTGTAAGAGGCTTCTCCGCCCGAAGGAGTTTTTAGTGCAATCACTTTCCTTGGATTAACAACCTCCCCGGTTGTAACTAAGTCAAACACGGTGCCTCATTTCTTTCTTATATTTCTGCTTAGCTAATTTTATACAAGTGTTAGTTTAAGAGTTCGAGAAGGGTTGCTTTTGTTTTTTTTACAGGGCTATTCAACCCCCCCTTCTATCCGGCCCAACGGTCCTACAAGTGGTATCAGAGCCGAGGCGCTTCAGGAGGACTAACCGCCGAACGAAGCAACGCAATGGCCGGACCAAGCATCCACCCACCAAAATATGAAAGGGACTTCGCTACCTGGAAAAAACTGAAGCAGGTATTTCTTACAACAGATATTGAATTATTTTTAACAATGAAATTTGGCTTTGAAGCTCCAGAGGACAAGGAAATAGATAAATGGACAAAAAAGGAGCAGGTCGACTTCGTGGCAAACGACAAAGCAGAGTACCATATGCTAAGTGTTCTTCCGCCTCAAGAAGTCAACAGGATCGGTAAATACAACTCCGCAAAGGAACTTTGGGAGAAGTTCCTCGAGCTGCATGAAGGTACGTCCGAAGCCAAGCTCGCTAGATGAGATCTTCTTCGCAATCAGCTCACCAGCCTACGACTTGGGGAAGACGAGACAGTCGCACATCTGCACTCCAGAATAAAAGAAATCATCACCGGACTCATGAATCTCGGAGAAAAGGTAAGTAACCGAGATTCGCTCAGGTACGCGTTAAATTCATTTCCGAGAAATTCAAAATGGGCATCACTAGTAGATGCTTTTTACATTTCTAAGGACTTAGAAAAAATTTCATTAGAAGAATTTTTTTCAACATTTGAAGTCCATGAGTCAAGATGTGCAGGAATGAAGGAGCCCAAGAACAATGTCGCCCTCAAAGCTTCGAGAGACTAACCTGAGTCGGAATCCTCTCTCGACGACGAGGAAATGGTAATGATGGTAAGAAGATTCAAGAAACTTTGTAAATCTAGATCTACTAACCATCTGCAGGGGAAAAAGAAAAGGACAATCCGCTGCTACCACTGCGACGAAGAAGGGCATGTCAAGGACAACTGCCCCAAGCTGAAGAACAAAGACAAGGATAAGGGAAAGAAGCCTATCCAGAAACGAAAGGCCCTGAAGGCGACGTGGGACGATACTTCGTCCGAATCGGAAGTCGAAGCATTCTCCGGACTCGCACTAATGGCGAGTCATCAAGACGACGACTGCAATTCAAGCTCTTCCGAAATAAGCATCGAGAGCATCTATGAAGGGGGAGACACGTCAGAAGAAAGCAGCAGCTCAGGGGGAGAAACGGACAACAAGATCGACAAGGTAAGTCAGGTACGATCTCTTCCTCCCGATAAAATGTTTAAGTTTGTTAAACTTTTAACAAAAGACTGCTGTAAATTAGAAAGTGAAAATAAAAATTTAAAAGTAATTCTAGCTAAGTCTTGTCCTTTAGAAGAATTAGATAAATTAAAATTAAAAAATGAGAAATTGGAATTAGAAAATCAAAATTTGAAAATTCAAATAGATAATTTAAACAATTATGCATGTTCATCTAAAACCAATGTTAGAAGATTTAATAATTTAAATTGGTACTTTAAATATCACCCGGGACAAATTAGGAACATTTCAAGAAAATATATCCCTAAAAACTTTTTAGTTAATCCAGTAGGTTGGAACCTATATTGGGTTCCTAAATCATGCTTAAATTAATTTTAAAAGTAAAATTAGCGCTTTAAGTAAGAAAATTAAACAAAGAATTTCTTTATGAGGCTTTGTCTAAAGAAGTGGTTGTTGCTCCAATAATCAAGAAGGCCTAGTGCCTCGCCACGACCTGGAAGCCAAAATATTGAAATAAATATTTAATTAACTTACTAATGAAGCATTAATACAAGAATTAATTAGTGTTTGAAAAAGGTTATTCAAAACATTTTATTTCAAATTAGAAATTTACCTACTTAGAAATTTTTTTTTCCTAAGTCATTTAAAAAAAAATACTTAAAAATATAAGTTAGGATTTTTTTTGGATTTTTTTATATACTTAGAAATATTCTCAAAAATTATGTTTTCCTAAGTTAAGAACTCTTTTCTTGAAACTAGAAATCTCAGCTTTAATTACTTAGAAAATTTTTCTAAATTTCTTAAAAACTTAGATTTTTTTAGAAATACTTTTTCTAGGTCTTTAACCCTTAGATTATTTTTTGGAACCCCATTTTTTTGTGATCAAAGGGGGAGAAGGGAAAATATAAGCCTAGGGGGAGGTAGATAGATTTAATTTTTTCTATCTTTTTACACTTAAATTGTAATTTAAGTTAATTTACTTAATTTAATTTTATTTTAACCCTAGCTTAACTTGGGTTGATCACACCAAAAAGGGGGAGATTGTTGGAACCCCAAGGTTGTTTTGGTGTGATCAACAAGTTAAGGTAGGTCCTGTTTGTTTTAACCTTGTGTCTAAGTGTGCCGGAGCTTAGGAACACAGGTAGTCGAGCGGAAGACGCAGCTAGCGAGAAGGACGGTAGTCCGAGGGACGAGGTGCTGCGGAAGAGTACACCGGCGGACGAGAAGGAAGCGTGCGGTGGTTCTGAGGGACGAAAGCTGGAGCGGAAGATTGCTCGGGGAGCAAGAGACGCAGCTAGCGAGAAGGACGGCACGCGGTGCGTCCGAGGGACGAAGACTGCGGATGAGTACGCCGGCGGACGAGAAGGAAACACGTAACGATTCCGAGGGACGAGAAGCCGGAGGGAAGCTCGCTCGAGAAGACCGGAAGTTGGGTTCGGGTGAGCCCTTTTCCGGATGGCAGAAATCACCCAAGCGAGCGGATCCGGAGGAGAAGAACCGGACCGAGGAGGGACTGAACCAGAGAAGAGGTCCCGGATGAAAAAGTCAACGCTGTTGACTTTGGGATCCGGGGCGCCCGGAGCCATCCGGGGCGCCCGGAGCCATCCGGGGCGCCCGGAGCCATCTGGGGCGCCCGGAACCCTTCCGGGCGCCCGGACCCTAATTTTGACCAGGATCGCGATTTACGTGATCTGAACGTTGGGGGATAAAGTTTTATCCCCCCAGGGCACCCGAAACCCTTCTAGGCGCCCCGACCAAGGCTATAAATATAGCCTTGGTCCAGAAGTTTTTCATCAACTCAGTAATTAGCATTCCAAACACTTGTGCGCTCACTGTTCTAGTTTAGCTTCTGTTTTTGTGCTTTCATCGGTGTAAGAGGCTTCTCCGCCCGAAGGAGTTTTTAGTGCGATCACTTTCCTTGGATTAACAACCTCCCCGGTTGTAACCAAGTCAAACACGGTGCCTCGTTTCTTTCTTGTATTTCTGCTTAGCTAATTTTATACAAGTGTTAGTTTAAGAGTTCGAGAATGGTTGCTTTTGTTTTTTTTACAAGGCTATTCAACCCCCCCTTCTAGCCGGCCCAACGGTCCTACAGCTTCGACCCGAGATAGCACTGAACGTGGCCGGCGGAGTTAATAGACCGCAGACTACAGAGGAATTAGTCAGCAGTGCACTGATTACGAAACATTATCAGAAAGCAATGAATGAGAATAAAAGTCAGACACGAGCCGAAGGACAGAGACCCCAGAGTACCAAACCAGGCTGGAAAGGAACTTCTACCGGAAAAAGAAAGCAGTGGGACAATGCAAAAAGTGGGTCAGTGAATAAGCAACCGTGATACCCCCAGTGTTCTATTTGTGGGAAGCTGCATTCCGGATTGTGTCACAAAGGTACAAGAAAATGCTATAATTGCGGACAAGAAGTACATTTGGACAGAGACTGTTCTACTCAGTTTCAGGCACCATTCCAGCAGAACAATCAGAGCAGGAGTGGCCCTTCACAGCTACACCAGATGCAAACTGCTATAGAAGGGACTCCGATCAGCCAAGGGAGATTGGAAGCCCCGCCAGCGACGACGAATGCCAGGGTTTTCGCGCTTACTAGTGAAGATGTGGCGAACGTCTCTACTGTCGTTACAGGTCAGCTGCCTATTTTCAATCAGCATGCTTTAGTATTATTTGATACTAGGGCGACACACTCGTTCGTCTCAACACCATTTACAAAGAAATTGTAGGACCATGATCGTTCGATAGAGGGGGGGTGAATATCGATTCGAAAACTCGAGTGTAAAAGTACGCAGCGGAAAAGTAAATGAACATAATTGATTTTACTTCGTTCGGAGCCTGTGACGACTCCTACTCGAAGGCCTGTGGTCCTTGACCACTTTCGTTGAGCAATGACTAGCAATTCGAATGTGATTACAAAAAGAGTACAAGAAATGCTAATGAAACAAAGCACAAAGCTGTACCGACAGAAAAGAAAACTTAAGGAGCAAGGGCGCGTTGTCGGAGCTTTGTTAGCGTCGTTGGAGCACAGAGCAGCAAAGCAATCTAGGAATTCTGAGAGATATGTTTTTTTGGAAGCTTAACCCCTGGGGATTCTTTTATATGCTGCTCCGGGCGCCTGGATCCCTTCCGGACGCCCTGGTGCGACGTGGCAACTCCAGTCAGGATGCTCCACGTGGCGAGGCGACGCAGAGGATAAAACTTGCCTCCGAGCGCTCGGATCCCTTCCGGGCGCCCGGACCTCCGGGCGCCCGGACCACCTTTTCCAAGAGATTCCTTCTCCTGCAAAACAAGGTTAGTCCGAGGTAAAATATACCCTGCAACACAAATTGTTAGCACAATGAATTAACAGAAAAAGTATGACTTAGATTCCGTCTTTCCGAGACCGGAATCTAGTCACGATCTCGACTTAGATATCCGAAATGGATCTAACCCGGATCGACGCCTAATGTTCCTTCCTGGGAACGCGTCCTCGCAGTCACTCCCCTCCAGTGACTTACCTCACTTACCTGCCAGACGTCCGGTCAGCCCGTCGACCCGTCTGGACTTCGTGCCAGCTATCCGGTCAACCCGTCGACCTAGCTGGGCTTCGTGCCTAAGCGTCCGGTCAGCCCGTCGACCCGCTTGGACTTCGTGCCAGCTATCTGGTCAGCCCGTCGACCTAGCTGGGCTTCGTGCCAGACATCCGGTCATCCCGTCGACCTGTCTGGACTTATCCTGCACACTCGATCAGAGTGTTAGATCAACAATAAACCTAACTTAACCTATTTGTCATTCATCAAAACCTAAGTTAAATCGTTAGTGCTAACCGCACCAACAATCTCCCCATTTTTGATGGAATGACAACCTGGTTAAGTTAGTGAAGACATTTGCAAGAAAAAACAGATAACATCATTATGTGGAGGTTAGTTTGTATTTTCAATTGGTTTGGCTAACTTAATCCACCTAACCTTCCCCCTTTGGTATTCATCAAAAATAAACATGTTTAAAGTAAAAAAAAAAAAATAGACTTCAAACAAAGTAAGGAATCATGTCAAGTTAATCCGGGGGAGTTAAACTTAGTAATTTATCTTTTTGTAAAAGAGCTAAGTTTTGAGACAAGTTTAAAAGATCTATTTTTCAAAACTAGGTAAAATTGATTTTCTAACATTGAGTTGGTAAAGGATTCAACTTTCAAGACTTAAGACATAAAAGACTTGATTTTTTAAAGCTAGTTTTCAAAAATAGGTGTATATATAAAAAAAATCCAGATTTAAAGGCTACGTTTTGTGAAAAATAGCTAATTTTTCAAGTATAGCTTTTAAGGTTAAGGTTTAAGAATAAGTTCTAAATTTTAAGAAAAACAATTTTTTTTAAAACAGGTTTCAACTCTTTTCAAACATAAGCAAAATTTCAAAACTAAGTTTTAAAATATATTTCAAGATTGATTGAAGTTTAATTTTCAATACTAAGTTTGTAAAAGATTAAAAAAAAAAATTTTTAAAAAAACTTAGTTTATAAACTTACGCTTAGTTTACAAAAATTAATTTTTGTAGAATTAAGTAGAATTAAGTAAAGTTAAATTCTCAGAACTAGATTTTTAAATTCAATTTTCAAAACTACGTTAAATCTAATTTTGAAATTCAATAGCTTAGTTTTCAAAAATAGGTTTAAGAAATTTTTAATAAAAATGTTTTAAAAAAACTGAAAAAATTATAATTGATTCCTCCCCCTGGACCTGACATTTAAATCAAATGTCTAACCAGTTAGTTACTGACTGACTTATCAAAAGATAGTAGCTTTCACTTAGTTAGTCAAGTTAAGGTCAATCTTAACTTGATTAATATATATATTTTTTTTAACGCCCAGACTTATGTCGATGCACTGAAATAAACATCTTAAGTCTTAGGCAAGTGGCCTATGCATCTCACCCCATTCTATTGTTCGGCAAACACAAGCAAGGTAAGCCTAGGGTTTTGGTGAGATGCTCAAAACTAGTCCTATGGGTGCATGTTCTCTAAGGATTTTGAACTAGTCTAAGGTTAAAAGTTTATTTAAAAATCTAAAAATAAGAAGGTTTTTTAAAAACTGACACATGTTTGAACTTATGAGTTGAAAACAATCATCTTTGAAAATATTTCTGAAATTCAAAATTCCTAGGCTACCAAGATAGAACATAATCAATGCAGGTCTGAAATATCACTAGATAGATTCAAAATATTTTACAGGTAGTGTAGCTACAGAAGTGAGTCATAACTAGAGCTACTGAGATGATGAAGGAGGTGGTCCAAATCCCAAGGATCGGAGAAGCGCCATCAGCTCAGTGTGTCGGGTCTCCCCGGCAGCTCGTAACTCGGCAACCTCTCGCCGTATGTCCCGATGAAAATCAGAGTTCTCCTGCTGGAGACTCGCCATAGCTCTCTCTAGTCCGGTCATACGGTCGGCTAGAGTGCGGGGAGCGTGACGTGGTGCTCAAGCTGGGGCGGTGGTGGAGCCGGTGCGGCTTCCTCTGGAAACAGTGCAAGCATGAACTCGTCCTCCTGTGCGTCTGGATCGGGCTGGTGCTGTGCCCCCCTCCGCCAAGACATAGTCCCGTCATCCCTATCTACGTGGATACCAGCTAGGGAGAAGTTCCTAGCTGCTATAACATCGAACTCGGTCATATAGGCAATGTCTCCTCTAGTGACATCAATGTGCAACGAGGACATATAGGCTGTCAGAATGTGACAGAACGGCATGTGGACTCATCTATCAGTCACGTATCCAGCCGAGTAGATAATGGTGGAGAAGATATGTAGGCTGATGTCAATATTTAACCTATGACTCAGGGCATAGAGTAAAAATGAATGGAATGGGCGCATCACAGCGATGTCCCGAGTAATCAGTGGTAAAATGAAAAGGACTAAGACCCTATAAAGAGCGTAGTCCTGGACTCGAAGTTCTACCGACCTAAACTGGGTCACAGTGGGATCTCACTCTCCCCCAAAAAAATATGAATAAATTGTATCGAGAGTAATATGTGAGTAGGGATCTCCAAATGGTAGATCCCTGGGAGGATAGCACAAGAAAGGACAAGTAGATGGACGTAACTCTAAAAACTCTCGGATAGTTATAGGGGAAAATGTGATATCAGTACCCGCTGCCCTAGTGGTATAGGTGAGATCGTCTACTTTCATTAGGTTATTACAAAATTCAGCACACAGACTTATGTTTACTGGACTGGTACATTCGACAAGGTTCTTTAAGTTATAGTGGTTTATAACCTCTATAATGGAGGCACATGAACCTAGAAAGAACGATCTATCTATACAGTTAGTCCTAATGGCCTTATAAACGGTTGACTCAAACTTAATCCTTAGTTCATCTGTGGGAAACCTAGGGTCAGTGCTAGCATTAGAGGGTCCAGCACCAGTATTTGTTCGTTTCCTACTGTATATAAAAAAGATATTCTAAGAAGAAAAATGAGAAGACAAATTCTAATAAATTTTCAGATAGGGGAAGAAGTTTTACCGAGGAGCCATCGACAAATATAGATCTAACGACCTCGGTTGAATCGCAGCAGCGTCTTCACCGCAAGAAAAATTTGATTTAAAATACTCTCGCACTGAGATTCGGAGTGAACCTTGGCAAAAGTGAAAATTTTGTGGGGCAAGGGTTGGGGGCGCCCGCTGCCCCTTATTTATAGGGAGCTCCGGGCGCCCGGAGTTGATTTTAGGCGGGGCGCCCAGATTCCCTCCCGGGCGCCCCGGAAGTTAATACCAGGGGCTGTTTTTTTTTTTTTTACATTAAGATTTAGAGATTAGGTTTAAAATTAATTTTTAAGTTTTTAAAATTAAAATTTTGAAATTAATTTTAAAGTTTAAAATTTTAAATTTTAAATTAATTTTTAAGTTTAAAATTAAAATTTTGAAATTAATTTTTAATTTTAAAATTGAAATTAATTTTAATTAAACAAATTTAAGCCTTATTCATCTCACCCGATCTATATTGTCAATCAGGGAATCCTATGATTTTGTGAGATGAAATTGGATTTTTAATTATGGAGTTTTGGTTTAACTTGTGTTAGATTCAGATTTAGCTTTGGTCTCCACAAATAGGCAATCTTCGGATAAACTTCTAAACTTGGTGAGTCACATGTGTTAGGATCTTTCGTACGGCTAGAGAGGGGGGTGTGAATAGCCGACCCCAAATTCTCGCGTTCTTCCTACAGTTAGGGTTAGTCGCAGCGGAAATACAAGGAAGAAACTAAGGAGAAGAAAAACAAACCGATGTAACGAGGTTCGGAGATGGACTCCTACTCCTCGGCGTGTCCGTAAGGTGGACGAAGCCTACCAATCCGTCGGTGGATGAGTCCCCGGAGAACCGGCTAATATATATACTCCTTCTGGGTGGAGAAACCTCGCCACAATCTTTCTTGCAACAGCAAGAATGGAGTACAGAAAAACAGCAAGAAATACAAACAATATGAATGTAAAACACCTTGCTTGCCTTCAACTGGTTTCCGTTGACGAAGCAGCAACTTCACGGAAGAACAGCAGTGACCAGCCGGGGAAGCTCACACGAAGCTTCACGAATCAGAGAGCTCAGCAAAGCTCAAGTGCAGCAAGAATCAGAGGCAAGAATCAAGGAGAGGAAGAAGGAGGCTCGCAGCAGCAGCCCTCCTTTTATAACCTGCGAAGAAAGCGAAGAAAACACAGAAGAAATCTAGCCGTTGCGACGCAACGGCTAGTGCCTGGATCGGTCTGTGGACCGATCAGGCTCCATGTGGATCGGTCCACAGACCGATCCATTTCCTAACTTTGCTTCTGTTCCGTCCCTGATCGGTCCATGGACCGATCAGGGAAGAGGTGGATCGGTCCACAGACCGATCCCCTTCCTTTCCTTCTCGCGTTGCTCGTCACTGATCGGTCTGTGGATCTGCGAGACCGATCGGCTGCCTTCTTTCGCCTCTGTTTTCTTCGATCGGTCACGGGCCGATCGATGCAACGAGCTTACGATGTCGATCGGTCATCAGACCGATCAGAGAAAACAAGGTATCACTGGATCGGTCTGGTGACCGATCCAGAGCTTGGTTTTTGCCCAAACCAAGTCCCAAGACTTCCAAACCAATATCCGGTCAACCTTGACCTATTGGTACTTCATCCCTAGCATCTGGTCACTCCCTTGACCTGCTAGAACTCCCTGCCAAGTATCCGGTCAATCCCTTTGACCTACTTGGACTTTCCAACACCAGAAGTCCGATCATCCCTGATCCATCTGGATTTTCCCTTGCCTGGCTTCACTCACCAGGACTTTCACCTGGCTTCACTCACCAGGATTTCCACATTGCCTAACATCCCAGTTAGGACTTTCTCACTGCCTGGCTTCACTCACCAGGACTTTCCACACTGCCTAACATCCCAGTTAGGACTTTCCCATTCACCTAGCTTCACTCACTAGGATTTTCACCTGGCTTCACTCACCAGGATTTTCCCGAATGCCTGGCTTCACTCACCAGGACTTTCACCTTCACCTAGCTTCACTCACTAGGATTTTCACCTGGATTCACTCACCAGGATTTCCCGACTGCCTGGCTTCACTCACCAGGACTTTTCCCCGTGCCAAACTCCCTGTTTGGACTTTTCACGTGCCAAGTCTCCATACTTGGACTTTTCGCGTGCCAAGCTCCCTGCTTGGACTTTTCCGTGCCAAGTCCCCATACTTGGACTTTTCCCGAATCAGGTCAACCAGGTCAACCTTGACCTACGGTTGCACCAATAATCTCCCAAACATCTATTCTTGTCCCACATCAAGAATAGAACTCCCTCACGAGTGTCAAACATCAACATGCAACTCAACTAGGTCAACCTTGACCTAAAGTTGCATCAACAATCTTCCCAAGTCAAACATCAAAATACAACTCGAGTCAAGTCAACTCGAGTCGGGTCAACCAGGTCAACCTTGACCTAAGGTTGCACCAACAATCTCCCCCTTTTTGATGTTTGACAAAATCATAATCAAGTTAGGTTAACCCGATAACCTAACTTAGGTTTTCCAACCATCTTCCAATGTCCAATGTTCTTTCCTTGAACATTCTCTGGACATTCTCCCCTTAGGTTAACCCGATAACCTAACTTGGGTTCTCCAATAATTCTCCCCCTTTTTGACACACATCAAAAAGAATTCCAATGTTCTTCCTCGAACATTCCTTGACAAACTTCCCCTAGCTTAGGTTAAACCGATAACCTAACTTGGGTTCTTCAATAATTCTCCAATGAACACTCTCCCCTTTTGACACATCAAAAGAATAAGGAGGGTATCAAGGTCAAGAGTTTCTTCTAATGAAAGTCCCATACCTTTCATTGAAACTCTTATTTTCCCTTGATACTAAGCTCAACGATCCACTTAGTGATAATCCCATATCACTAATCCTCAAGGAGTAAAACTCCCCTAAAGTCAACTCCCTTGACTAATAGTTAAAACTCCCTAAAGGCCAACTCCCCTTGACCATTGCACCAACAATGTCTTGGAGAGTTTCAAACCTTTAGAAATCTAAAACCAACTTTCAGTCGAAATTTCGGACATGCAGTCGAATTTCAGCACATTGCACGCTATCAGACCTCCTTGGATCGGTCACCGGACCGATCCACAGCACTCTGGATCGGTCCAGTGACCGATCCATCCCTCCCTGGATCGGCCAGACACTGATCAGGGATTTCTGATTTTTCCTCTCCCGAAATTCAGAAACCCCTAATAAATTCCAGAAAATTCGAAAAATTGTGAAATTTTGAGGATACATTCCTCATATCATACACTACCATGGAAAAATAATTTTCTATGAAAATAGTTTCCATTTTCAAATCTTGATACAAAGTTCAAAAACTTTGAAATAGTTCAAGTTTTAACTCAACTTTGTATCACAATGTTCAATGATGAATGCTATCACTAGGAAAGCTTCATCAAGGTTTTTCAAAACAATTTTGAAATGATTTCAAACCCTTTAATTTGGGACCACAATCTTAGGGCTATATGTACATGACTTGTACACAAGCTTTCCCTATGATCCCCCATATCTTGAATTAGGCTCATCTAGGTACAAGAGCTATACACCTTGATCCTAATTCATGATCCTAATATCTCACACACATCTAAGGTGTATCAAACCACATTCAAGTCAATTTGATGTGAGATATGGGTTAAGTTATCTTAGACTAAGGTCTCATGCATTCTCTAAACACCAATTTGATCTCAATATCAAATTATGTGTTTGTCCTTAAATCAATTTCATTGATTATAATGCAAGAGATGATGACATGGCATATAATGATATGAAAACATGTGCCAATGTCATGATGTCATGGCATAAAGTTTGAAACTAAACTAACACATGACATATAGATAACCTAAGCATTATCATGACATTTCAAATGATAATAAAATAAATATGATGTCATGGCATGGCATATGGCAACCAATCATGGCAAGTTAGCACAAATAAAATACCTAAATTCCCTATCTAAGTATCCTTAACCACTTGGCTAACTTCAAATTTAATCCTAGATTGCCCCAAAATGCCAAAATCCTAATTTTGACACTTCTTGAACTCTAGATTAATTCATGCCACTTAAAGATCAAATTTATCCTCAAAACTTGGCATGTTTCATTTTTCCTCGAGAGTTCTCTAGATTTTCCCAAATTGTGCCAATTGAGATTAAAAATGAGATTTCCAATCTTTAGGCACATTTAACTCTTCAAAGGAGTAAATGATAATTCATTTCATTTTCAAAGGTTCACAAAACCTTGAAAATGCTCCTTGAGTGTCAATTTCCTCAAAGTTGGGTTAACTACCCTTCTTATTGGAGTTGACACTCTCTAACCCATCTATGGGGTAGAGAAGATGCTCCTAGGAACCCAATACCTACTTGAGCTCATTGGGTTCACTAAAAATTCACTAGGGATGACTTCCCTAGCAACCCTCCTAATGACCCTCTTAGGCTTTAAAGCCTTGGTCATTTGGGTCTCATCAAGGTCAACTATAGGGGTGACTCCCCTTGTGACCTTGGTAATGGTCTTCCTAGCCCTAGGTTTTGTTCCATAATCAAATGGAACATTGTGGTAAGTGGGCTTGACCACTTGGGACTTAGGTTTGTGACCCAAACCTTTCTTGTCCTTGGACATTGGTTTTTGACTCTTAGAGCCTAGAGATGACTTCTCCAAATTCTTAAGAGTCTTTTCCAAAGTATCAAGTCTTGACTTCAAGACTTGATTCTCCTTCTCTAATACCTCAATTTTTGATTTATCACTCTTCCTTGAGGTATTCCTAGGCATGTGTCTAATTGATTTAGGATTCCTACCTAGATTATCCTTAGCCTTAGATGGGTTGATCCTAGGGTTAGCCTTCCTAGAATTGTTCTTATCTAGGCTAACATGTTTGGCACCTAAGCATGTGTATCGATTTCTAATGTTATCATGCTTATCATTATTGACTAGTGCAATAAAATTTCTAGCATGCATCTTACTAGTATTGCACGAATGAGACTTAAATGATACCTTAGGGTTTGCCTTAGCTCCCCCTATAGAAGTGCTCGGTCTCTTGCCCTTGTGAGGTTGCCTCCCCCTCGGACAATGGCTCCTATAGTGTCCCCTTTGCTTGCATTGGAAGCACACGATGTGCTCCTTGCCCTTGCGTTTCGGGACTCCGGCTTCCTTGACCTTTGGCGCCGGTGGAGTCTTTCTTACCCTCTTTGGACACTTACTCTTGTAGTGCCCAAATTCCCTACACTCAAAACACATTATATGCAATTTACTTGAACTTAAAGTGTTTGAGTTACCTAGGATTGAGGATGAATGGATGTTCTCTTCTTCATCCCTCCCGGAGGTAGAAGCTTCTTCTTCGTGCTCCGATCTTGAAGAAGAACTCACTTCCTCTTCTTCCTTGGATGTTGAGTAGCCCTCAACTCCCAACTCGCTCCCTCCATGATGTGAGCTACTTGGCTCACTAGGCTCCTCTTCATGGCTTGAAGTGGAACTCTCCTCATGGTACTTGGCCAAGTTATCCCACAACTCCTTGGCATTGTTGTATTCACCTATCTTACGCAAAATATTAGTAGGTAATGAAAATTCAATTGTTTTAGTTACCTCATTGTTGATCGTTGATTGATGGACTTGTTCCTTTGTCCACTTGTTCTTCTCTAGAGGCTCTCCTTCTTTATCCATTGGAGGAGTAAACCCTTCTTGTACACAAAACCAATTCCACATATTAGTCCTAAGAAAATACATCATCCTTACCTTCCAATATGCGAAGTTGTCGTTGTAGAAGGGTGGAATGGTGATGTCTTCTCCGAATTGATCCATCTCTAGCGCTTGTGCTCCCACGGGTGTGAATCCGATGAAGAGCGACCTGGCTCTGATACCACTTGTTAGGATCTTTCGTACGGCTAGAGAGGGGGGTGTGAATAGCCGACCCCAAATTCTCGCGTTCTTCCTACAGTTAGGGTTAGTCGCAGCGGAAATACAAGGAAGAAACTAAGGAGAAGAAAAACAAACCGATGTAACGAGGTTCGGAGATGGACTCCTACTCCTCGGCGTGTCCGTAAGGTGGACGAAGCCTACCAATCCGTCGGTGGATGAGTCCCCGGAGAACCGGCTAATATATATACTCCTTCTGGGTGGAGAAACCTCGCCACAATCTTTCTTGCAACAGCAAGAATGGAGTACAGAAAAACAGCAAGAAATACAAACAATATGAATGTAAAACACCTTGCTTGCCTTCAACTGGTTTCCGTTGACGAAGCAGCAACTTCACGGAAGAACAGCAGTGACCAGCCGGGGAAGCTCACACGAAGCTTCACGAATCAGAGAGCTCAGCAAAGCTCAAGTGCGGCAAGAATCGAGGCAAGAATCAAGGAGAGGAAGAAGGAGGCTCGCGGCCCTCCTTTTATAACTGCGAAAGCGAAGAAAACACGGAAGAAATCTGGCCGTTGCGGCCTGGCGGCTGAATCGATGCGTGGACCGTCGGGCTCCATGTGGATCGGTCCAGAGACCGATCCATTTCTATCTTTGGTCCCCGATCGGTCCATGGACCGATCGGGGAAAGATGGATCGGTCCACAAACCGATCCCTTCCTTCCTTCGCGTTTGCTGCGTCGATCGGTCCACGACCGTCGGACATCTTTGATCGATGCGACCGATCGGCTTTTTCGCCTCTGTTTTCTTCGATCGGTCACCGATCGATGCCAACGAACTTACGATATCGATCGGTCACGGACCGATCGAGAAAACAGTATCCGGATCGGTCTGGTGACCGATCCAGAGCTTGGTTTTTGCCCAAACCAAGTCCCAAGACTTCCAAACCAATATCCGGTCAACCTTGACCTCTTGGTACTTCATCCCTAGCATCTGGTCACTCCCTTGACCTGCTAGCACTCCCCGCCAAGTGTCCGGTCAATCCCTTTGACCTACTTGGACTTTCCAACACCAGAAGTCCGATCATCCCTGATCCATCTGGATTTTCCCTTGCCTGGCTTCACTCACCAGGACTTTCACCTGGCTTCACTCACCAGGATTTCCACATTGCCTAACATCCCAGTTAGGACTTTCCCACTGCCTGGCTTCACTCACCAGGACTTTCCACACTGCCTGGCTTCACTCACCAGGACTTTCCACACTGCCTAACATCCCAGTTAGGACTTCCCATTCACCTAGCTTCACTCACTAGGATTTTCACCTGGCTTCACTCACCAGGCTTTTCACATAGCTTCACTCACCGGGACTTTCACCTAGCTTCACTCACTAGGATTTTCACCTGGATTCACTCACCAGGATTTCCATTCACCTGGCTTCACTCACCAGGACTTTTCCCCGTGCCAAACTCCCTGTTTGGACTTTCCCCGTGCCAAGTCTCCATACTTGGACTTTTCGCGTGCCAAGCTCCCTGCTTGGACTTTTCCGTGCCAAGTCCCCATACTTGGACTTTTCCCGAATCAGGTCAACCAGGTCAACCTTGACCTACGGTTGCACCAATAATCTCCCAAACATCTATTCTTGTCCCACATCAAGAATAGAACTCCCTCACGAGTGTCAAACATCAACATGCAACTCAACTAGGTCAACCTTGACCTAAAGTTGCATCAACAATCTTCCCAAGTCAAACATCAAAATACAACTCGAGTCAAGTCAACTCGAGTCGGGTCAACCAGGTCAACCTTGACCTAAGGTTGCACCAACAACATGGACGTCATTAGCAGTAACCAACCTTTCGAGGTTTTCCGAATAGTCCTATCCACGGAGCTTATGACTAAATCTTGGTCTAACTGGTTAGGATTCATTTAAGGGTAGCTTCGGTCAGTTCCACTTGGCCAAATGCACCAGATCGAAACCATATCTTTCTAGACATGTGATGCCCAAGCTTCCCTAACGTACTATCATCCAAAAACTTCACCAGTATCATGATTCAAGTTAAACTTGGTCTCTTTTTAACTAATCCTAATTACCCTGCCGGGTTAGTTAATTTTGGAGGTGCCAGCTATTCTGGAGCCTCCCCCTGAATTATTGACCTTTAATTTAAATTTTCGTTTTAGGTTTGTGTCTGTTTCTTTTATAGTTATAATTAACTTGGTGATAGTTTATATTTTGTTGAGTTTTAAATTTTGAATTTTTCGATTTAGGTTTGTATTTTGGTTTTTTATTTGGTTTAATCGAGTTTATATAATATATTTTTTCTTTAGGTATATAATATTGATTAAGTCCTACTTGCGTGGTCAGACACGCTTTTGGAACCCAAGCTTGATTAGTTGATTTGTATTGAGTTATTAATGACTTAGAAGTTTTATTTGAGTTCGACTTGTATCCGAGTCCGGTTTTATTATAACATGCTTTTTGATTGTTCAGGATTAAGTCAAGATTTTTTGATCTTGTTGTAAATTTTTCTAGCATTTCTTTTAAATTGTTAATATCATTTTTTAATGATAAATTCTCCTCCTCAAGTGTTAGATCTTGAGTTGGATTTGAATTTTTGATTTGTTTCTTGAGGTTTTGATTTTCCTCAAGAAGTGATTTGTTTTCATTTTCTATTTTAATTAATTTACTATTTAAACAGGAAATGATTCAAAAAAAATTTTTGTTTAAATTAAAATATACCTCATTCGGGCCTTCGAAAACGAGTACGGACTCGTGGCTTGTTTCGGATTCAAACTCGTCTTCATCTTCCGACTCGTCTTCTGTTTCAGCTTCGCGGGCCATCAGTGCGAGGTAGCTCTGATGTTTTTGCTCTTCTTCCTCCGATTCGTCCGAGGAGTCGTCCCACGTTGCTTTGAGGGCCTTCTTTTTTGTTGGCTTCGGTTTGTCAAACTTCAGTTTTGGGCATTCGTTCTTGTAGTGTCCCTTTTTATTGCAGCCGAAGCAAGTCACGTTCTTTTGTTCTGAGGGAGAACTGATCTTTTGAAGGTCCTTTTTGCTGAAGCTCCTTTTTCTCCTGGTGAACATTTTTCTTACCAAGTTCACCAGGTGTTCTTCGTCTTCGGAGTCTTGGTCGGAATCTTCTTCATATTCAGGCTTGCTCTTCTTTTCTTTGGAGGAACCTGCAAATAAAGCTATACCCTTCTTGGCTCCAGCATTAGTTTGTTCATGTAAATCTAATTCATAGAAAAGCTCGTCTAATTTTAACTTAGAAAGATTTTTAGAAATTTTGTAGGCATCTACGATTGATGCCCACAAACTATTACGTGGAAAAGCATTTAATGCATACCTTATTAAGTCTCTATTTCCATCTGGTGGCCTATCGCATGAAGCCCGTTGAGGATGTCCTTAATCCTCGCGTGGAGCTGATTCGCCGTTTCACCTTCCTACATTTTTATATTAAAATTTTTATTAAAAAGCAAGTCTCGTTTTGTTACCTTGGCGTCGCTCGTTCCCTCGTGCAGCTCGATCAATTTGTCCCACAACTCTTTAGCGTTTTTGTGTGGACCGACTCTGTTCAGTTCTTCTCTTGTTAATCCGCACTGTAGAGTGTTGATCGCTTTATTTTCTGTTGACGCCTTTTTCTTCAAATCTGCTGTCCAGTCTTCAGGATCCAGTATATTCCCGGAGCTGTCCGCTGGAATTTTATAGGGTCTCGTAACGCTCATCCACTGGTAGAAGTCTGTTTTGAGGTAAACCTCCATGCGCTTCTTCCAGTACGAAAAATCGTCCCCGTTGAAGAGTGGAGGTCGTACTGTGCTGAATCCTTCTAGTTGAGACATCCTGCACACAAGAAAGAAAGAAAAAAAAAAATCCCAAGACTTGGTCTTGGATTAGTAGTGAAGGAAAAAATAATAGAAGTATCTAAATTAGTGTTGCACCAATTTAGATTTAATTACAATGAAAAAAAATTTAGCAGGTAATAATACCGGTTTGAAATTAAGCGTAAAACGAAAACCAAAAAAAAAATTAATTTTCATCCCCTGTCGATTGGTGGTTGCACCAAATCAGAGCGGTACCTGCTCTGATACCACTTGTCGATAGAGGGGGGTGAATATCGATTCGAAAACTCGAGTGTAAAAGTACGCAGCGAAAAAGTAAATGAACACAATTGATTTTACTTCGTTCGGAGCCTGTGACGACTCCTACTCGAAGGCCCGTGGTCCTTGACCACTTTCGTTGGGCAATCACTAGCAATTCGAATGTGATTACAAAAAGAGTACAAGAAATGCTAATGAAACAAAGCACAAAGTTGTACCGGCAGAAAAGAAAACTTAAGGAGCAAGGGCGCGTTGTCGGAGCTTTGTTAGCGTCGCTGGAGCACAGAGCAGCAAAGCAATCTGGGAATTCTGAGAGATGTGTTTTTTTGGAAGCTCCACCCCTAGGGCTTCTTTTATATGCTGCTCCGGGCGCCCAGATCCCTTCCGGGCGCCCGGATCCCTTCCGGGCGCCCTGGTGCGACGTGGCAAGTCCAGTCAGGATGTTCCACGTGGCAAGGCGACGCAGAGGATAAAACTTGCCTCCGGACGCTCGGATCCCTTCCGGGCGCCCGGACCTCCGGGCGCCTGGATCCCCTCCGGGCGCCCGGACCACCTTTTTCCAGAGATTCCTTCTCCTGTAAAACAAGGTTAGTCCGAGGCAAAATATACCCTGCAACACAGATTGTTAGCACAATGAATTAACAGAAAAAGTATGACTTAGATTCCGTTTTTCCGAGACCGGAATCTAGTCACGATCTCGACTTAGATATCCGAAATGGATCTAACCCGGATCGACGCCTAATGTTCCCTTCCTGGGAACGCGTCCTCGCAGTCACTCCCCTCCAGTGACTTACCTCACTTACCTGCCAGACGTCCGGTCAGCCCGTCAACCCGTCTAGACTTCGTGCCAGCTATCCGGTCAGCCCGTCGACCTAGCTGGGCTTCGTGCCTAAGCGTCCGGTCAGCCCGTCGACCCGCTTAAACTTCGTGCCAGCTATCTGGTCAGCCCGTCGACCTAGCTGGGCTTCGTGCCAGACATCCGGTCAGCCCGTCGACCTGTCTGGACTTATCCTGCACACTTGATCAGAGTGTTAGATCAACAATAAACCTAACTTAACCTATTTGTCATTCATCAAAACCTGGGTTAAATCGTTAGTGCTAACCGCACCAACAGAAATTAGACATACCACCCCAAACACTAAATGGTACGTTCTTAACAACCCTACCATCCGGGGAAGTTATGCCATCGGATCATATGTTGTGGGCCGTACCTATCCGAATCGCAGACAGAGAACTCTTCTGCAACCTGATAGTACTTGACATGCGAGATTTTGACATTATACTGGGCATGGACTTCCTGAGCAAGTACGGCGCCTCAATCGAGTGCCGTAATAGGAAGGTAGTCTTCCGACCTGAAGCAGAACCGATGTTTGAATTTATTGGGGAATCTGGGAAAGAAACTGAAAGATTCTTATCAGCGGTAAAGGCACGAAGTATGGTAGACAAAGGTTGTAATGGATTTCTAGCGCACGTGATTGATACAAGACAAACCGGAAGCCAGAAGCTAGAAGAGGTCAGAGTAGTATGCAACTATCCGGAAGTATTTCCTGATAAACTACCGGGATTAGCACCCGATAGAGAAATAGAATTTACGATTGAAGTAGTTCTGGGTACTAAACCAATTTCTAAAGCACCTTACCGGATGGCACCGACTGAGTTGAAGGAACTTCAAGAACAGCTACGGGAGTTACTCGACAAGGGACTTATTCGCCCTAGTCACTCTCCATGGGGAGCTCCGGTATTGTTTGTGAAAAAGAATGATGGGTCTATGAGAATGTGTATAGATTATCGAGCATTGAACAACGCGACAATCAAGAACAGATACCCCCTTCCGCGGATCGATGATCTGTTTGACCAATTGAAGGGAACAACTGTCTTCTCAAAGATTGACTTAAGGTCCGGCCATCATCAAGTGAAAGTGAAACAAGAGGATATACCAAAGACAGCCTTTCGAACAAGATACGGGCATTATGAGTTTGTAGTTACGCCCTTTGGAGTGACAAATGCCCCTGCTGTGTTCATGGATTTGATGAATCGGGTATTTGCGGCGTATCTCGATAAATTTGTGATTGTCTTCATTGACGATATTCTCATCTATTCGAGAACCCAAGGAGAGCATGTCGAACACCTGAATACGGTATTCCAGATCCTTCGAGAAAAACGACTATATGCAAAATTCTCCAAATGTGAGTTCTGGCTCGATCGAATATCATTCTTGGGTCATATTATCTCCAATGACGGAGTAATGGTAGATCCGAATAAGATTGAAGCTGTAAGCAAATGGAATAGGCCAAAGAACGCCAGTGAAGTCAGAAGTTTTCTTGGGCTAGCAGGCTACTATAGGAAGTTTGTAGAGGACTTCTCCAAAATAGCAGCCCCGATGACAGTTCTCACCAAGAAGAACAAAAAGTATGAATGGACGGACGACTGCGAGAAGAGTTTTACGGAACTGAAACAGAGACTGACCAGTGCTCCGATTCTTACTCTTCCAGAAAGCAACAAGGACTTTGATATGTATAGCGATGCTTCCTTTTTAGGACTTGGAGCTGTACTTATGCAAGATGACAAAGTCATTGCCTATGCCTCTAGACAACTCAAAGAACATGAAAGGAATTACCCCGTTCATGATTTAGAGCTAGCAGCTGTGGTCTTCGCTCTAAAGACATGGAGGCATTACTTATATGGGGCTCAGTGCAGGATTTATACAGACCACCAGAGTCTAAAATATTTCTTCACGCAGAAGGACCTAAATATGAGACAACGCAGATGGCTCGAGCTAGTCAAGGACTATGATTGCGAGATCTTTTATCACCCTGGTAAAGCAAACAAGGTAGTCGATGCACTCAGCAGGAAGTCCAGTACCACGTGATGTCGCAATTTTAAAGTTCGAGGACAAACTTTCTATGAGGTATGGGGTACTGTAACACCCACGAAATTATAAGATAAGTATATGGGTGTTATTTGCTTTAGAGCATAAAAGTAAGAAGAATCAAAAAAAAAAAGAAATAAGAGAAATAAAAAGAGAGGTGAAGGTTTGAATCTTGGACCTCTCACAAAGGATAGAAATAAAATTGTATGATAACCACCAGGATAATGAATAACATATGAATGGAAAATGATGGGAATTGTAGTTAAAAGTGAGGATATAATTAAGTAAGGAAACAAGAGAAAATCAAGTAGCTTTCTTCCTCTTGTTTACCTCTTGGTTAAGAAAAGGAATAAGCAAAAGACAAGTTGTCTTTTCTTTTTTTTCCTCTTTTCTCTCTATTTTTCGTGGGAATTAAGAGAGTGAGGATGAGAAGAATTAAGGGAGATGAATGAGGACATATTCTCATTAGGAAAGGATATAAATGAATTAAAGAGAAAGGGAAGCAAAGTTCATCTTTGTTTCTTCCACCTACTTAGCATAAAAAGGAAAGAGAGGAAAGGATTTCATTTTCTTCCTTCTTCCTCAACATTGCCGAAACTAGAGCTCTCCTCCCTCATCTCCAAAAGCCAAGTTTAGGTTTTCTCTCTAAGAGAAAACTAAATTTCAAGAAGGAGCCTTTAAGGTGTACCCTTCCAAGCAAGAGAAATCAAAAGGAGTGCTAGAAGAATAAGCTCTCTTCTTCCTCTTCACCAAGGGTACCATTTCCTTAAGGATCAACAAGTGAGCACTAGGTAAGCTTCCCCTCACCTATGGTACAATAGCTCATATGATTTTCATGAAGATAGATTGCTTAAAAACTTAGGGTTGCTTCATGGAAATTTTGGCCAAGACAAAAGGAAGAGTCTAAGAAATTTTAAACTAGATATGCTTATTATATTTCTTGTGACATGTATCTTATGTAGGAGGTTAATCTAATGTTTCCATGCTAGAATGATTAATGAGAACTTAGATCCATGAACCTTAGACTCTCGGCCAAGCATGAACAAGAGGACTAGGTAAGCTTAAGACTCAAACTAAACATGCTCCCTTGTTCTTGTGTTATGTACCCTATGATAATGGTGTTGTTAACTTTTTCTCTTACTTGTATGTTGATTGAAACTCCATTTTCATGCTCATGAATATTCGGTCATGGAAGAACTAAAGGCCTAGGAGAGCTTTAAACCTAAAACTAAGCATGCTATGATTTTTCCTAAGACAATATATGAAGCTAAAATGTTATGCCCATGATTGTATGTTGGTTTGAACTCTATTTCATGCTTATGAAGATTCGGCCATGTTGAGATTTGAGGCCTAGGAAAGTTTAAAACAAGTCTAAGATGCTCATGACCTTCTTGATGAAATGATATGAAACTAGTTTGATACTCTTATGTTTGCTTGTTACATAGAAATTTGGTTACATATGACTTTCGGCCACACAAAGTTTTAAGGCTAGGATGCTTAGATTTTAAACTAAGTTTACTCATGTTGTTTCTTGTAATGATGCCATGAAAATTGTGTAGGGTTTCCATGCTTTGAGGCCACATGAAAAACAAATCTATGCCTCACATGTTTCGACCATTATTGGTCTAAAGGCCTAGAGAAACTTAAAACCCAACTTAGATATGTTCATGATGTTTCTTGTAATAAATGCTATGAAATGTGTTTGTAGTTTTCATGCTCTTATGCCACTAGAAACCTAGTTTCCATGCTTAACATGTTTCGGCCACCTTAAATTAATGGGCTTAGGAAGTTTGGAACTTGAACCAAATGTGCTTATGATGTTCCTCAAGAAATGTGTAGGATATTGGCTTAAGGTTCAACACTTTCATGCTACTTGTAACCTAGAATGAGGCTTGCTAGGGTTCGGCCATGATAAGGTTAGAAGCTTAGGGAACTTAGAACCCAAACCAAACATGCTCAAGTTGTTCCTTATGAAATATGATATGATATGAGTTTAGGGTTTACATGTTTGCATGTTGCTTAGAACTTGTTGCTCTTCATGAAGGTTTCGGCCATGAAAGAATTAGAAACCTAGGAGGGCTTAAAAATTTAGGTTAACATGCTTATGATCTTTCTTATGATAGGATGTGAAGTTATCATGAGATTTTTATGTTTGTATGTTGTCTAGAGTTCATGTCCCTACTCTTGAACTTTCGGTCATAATAGGTTTAGTGACTTAGATGTGCCTCACATGCTATGTTATGAATTAAGAGATATTATTTAATGATTTCATGTATGATTATGACTTTCTATGATAGATGATATGTTCATTATGTATGCTTATGATCCATGCATGTGCTATGTGCCCAATTATGCATGCTTTATGATATGATAAATGACATGTTCATTATGTATGCTTATGATCCATGCATGTGCTGTGTGCCCAAATATGCATGTTTTATGATATGTTAAGAAATATGATATGCATGAAATGATAAGAACTATGATATATATGACATGCTACTTTACTTTATGTATGGCTTGTACCAAGGGTGGGCTCCATAAGCGCCCCGGGGTCGATGGACTAAGAAACGGGCCTCGTTAGGGATGGGCTCCTAAGTGCTCATAGGTCGATTGACTAAGAAACGGACCTAGTATGTATGTCTTGTAGGGTTCAAGACTTGCTACCTTGGACCTACATAAGATGCGCGCATTTATGTATGTGGTACAAGCCGGGGCCCTAATCATGTTGAGATTATGTTTAAGTATGTATATTATAAGTTTTCAAAAGACATGTTGCATATGTTTCATGATACATGTTTAGGAATTCACCTCGCATATACTTTATGATTATGCCATGATATTTATGATGATGTTATGCTATGTCAGGATACATTTGATGTTCATGTTAGAATATGTCATGATACTTTATGATGATTATGTTACGATATGCCATGATATGCTGCTTGATATGATAAATTTGTCTCCATGCATTTTGACTTGTGATTTTGATATGCTATACGGTTTTTGTGAGTAGGAAAGTAACTTACTGAGCCATGAGTGCTCACAGCTTACTTTCTTGTACCACAGATAAAGGCAAGGAATGGATGAACTAGGAGAGCAGCAGGACGTTACATAACACTAGAAGCCAGAAAGGACTAACCAGACTCATAATCATCCCTTGACGAAGACAAAGAAACATTCATGGTTAGAAAAAATTTTAAGTGCTTTAAAACTAACAAATTTAACAAGTCTCAAGCCAAAAAATTAATAATGGGAAGAAAAAATATTCAATGCTATAACTGTCAAGAAAAATGATACATCAAAAGACAACTGCCCTAAAAAGATCCAATAAAATCAAGCACAAAAAAATTTCAGAACAACATGAGACAAGTCATCATCCAAATCTAAGCTAGATGAGTATGTCGAACTAACACTAATAAGAATCATCAAAAAGACGACAAAAGTATCTTAGAGATGAACATAATTAAAGGGGGAGAAACATCGAAAGAAAGCAGCGATGAAGGGGGAGCATCGAATTACGAATACCACACAGTAAGTGAGGTACGTCTTTTACCTCCTAATTAGCTATATGAAGATATACAAAAATTTTCTAAATCATCATACAAGCTAAGGACAAAATACCTATAATTAAAAAAAAATAGAATTAAGAACTACTTTAGCTAATGCATAAATTTTTTTAATAAACTAAAAATTAAGAATGATAAATTAGTAGAACAAATAAAAATATTAGAAAAGAATTATGTATATTTAAATATTTAAAATTTTAAAAAAATTTATGAACTAGACTGTATTTTAAATTTCAAAGGATCAAATTAGAAAAATAATAAAATATATATTTCAATAAAATATCTTATTAATTCAATAGCTAAAATCTTATTTTAAATTCCAAACCCCATTTTAACCCATATATAATTAATAATTAATAATATTACTATCAAAACTTCTTTTCATATACTTTTATATAATAAACTTTTTGTTATGTTGCATTGCAAGAAGAAAATTTAAAATTTTTTAACTATTAAATAATCTATAATAAATTCTCAACTTAAAGATAAAATTTTAATATTTAAAATTTTTGACATTAAATTTTTGAAAACTTTGATTTTTTTTTAAAAAAACTAACAACTAAATTTTAAATGTTCAAACAAATTTATAATAATTTTTGAAATCAAAATCAATTTTAAAAATAAATATTCTATACAAAATATTTTATTTTATTAAAATAAATACTATTTTCTCATAAAAATATTAATCTAGATAATTATCTTTGTAATTTTCAAAATTTTTAAATTATTTTTAAAAATCTAAATTTTAATTTTTAGAAATATTTGAATATTTAAAAAAACATTGAATTTTTTCCCAATTTAGTCACCGGTTCGATCATCCTTTGAAAAAATTTTAATTTTTTTTTCGATATATACCCTTATTTTTATTGATGCGAAAGGAGAAGAAATTATGAATTAAATTTAGGAAATAATGTTCAGGGGAAATATAGATTATTTTTTCTTTAAATTTTTCTTATAATTATCAAAGTATTGTATTAACTTGCAATATCTACTTATTTTATTATATTTTTTATCCTAATTTAATTTAGATTGATAACACATCAAAAATGGAAAAAATTATAAGTACTCAATTTTAATGTGATCAACCGAATTAAGTTAAACTCTACATTTTTGATATTTTGTGTTTAAGTGTGTAGAGACTTAAGAACACAAGAAGTCGAACGAAAGACACAACTAGCGAGATAGATGACACGAAAAATGAGACAACATACTCAATACATCCAAAGAACAAGATGCTACAGAAAGATACACCGACGAATGAAAAGAATGGATACGACACTTTCGAATGACGAAAAACCAAAACAGAAGACTGCTCGAAGAGAATATCGGAATTGGATTCTAATGAGCTCGACGGCCGACTCCGAACGCCCAGACCAAGTCCAGGCGAACCGATCCAAGCGCCCGAGTGAGGATAAATTTTATCCTAAAGTCGTTGAAGAGCCATTACGAAACAAATAAAATACATCACTAGGGATGCCCGAACCTATTCCAAGCGTCTGGAGCTACCATATCAACTAACGAATAAATTCGACCAGTAACCTATAAATAGAACTATGGTCCTAGGAGTTTAAAACATCACTTCATTTTTCATATTTACAATTCATGCTTTCAAACGTTGTATAAAATTTCTCCGCCCTACTTTACTCAAAGGAGACTTTACTAGTGCTTACATCGCCTTGGATTAACAATATTTTAAGTTACAAACCAAATAAATTTCGATAGTCTCATATTTATTTATACACATTTTCTTTTTATTTATTAAATATTTATCTAATTCAAGTAAAAAAAAAAAAAAAAAGGATATAATCATAATTTCACTCTGGTCAGTCGCACCAAGACCAACATTAAATTGATAATTAAAATAAATTTAATTTAAAAATTATATATCATGTTATAATTTTAATCTATTTTATTAAGCATAATGGTGCATCATCATATTGCAATTCTAGTAAACTATGGAGAGAAATCACTAAGTTCCAAAGGTGTTCAATTTTTGTTAAACATACAGAAGACTAATTTGGTAGAGGATATCCTTTGGATTAAAGTTGGATACACAACTGAGTTTGTACCAAATGGTAAACTTGAATAATGGACAAAAGTTCAAGTCACAACACCAAATAATCCTGATTTAGAGACCACTGGATACATAATTTATGTCCCTTCATTTCATCGCAGAACCAACAATATAACATTTTTGCATCGATACAATAATGAAATATATATATAATTTCTCATTGTAAATTATAATAGATGGTTTCTAAGATCTTAAAATCAATACTGAAAGTATCACAAATAGATACACGTTTTTTACAATTTTTAGACTTTGCTTAAAAAATAAAAATACAAGAAAGGTTTAGGCAAATCAGAGATATATTATCAAGCAATCTAGGAGGAACACAAGACGTACGATACTATCGATATATACCTTCGAATATCCTAAGCTAGACACCTATAAATAGTTTAAATACACAAGGATATACCGAATTTTCGTCTTATTATAGAAGCAATATACACCTAAAGTATGAATCTACTTGTACTAAGACTGACCTGTGCATTGTAGAAGGCATGACAGAAGCCACCTTGAGGCCTTTGTTGGAGTTCTCCAGCATTAGGGTTGCAAATGCAAGTGGTTTCTCTTGTTTTAGGATTCAAGGGCATCTGGAAGAACAGATTTTATAAACTAAATAAAGATTAAGTAGAAGAACTACGAAAAGAATTATAATCAAGGGGTGGGGTGACACCTTCACCGTATGTTTGTTCGATTCGGGTCACGATATGTTTCCCGAAAGTGTACTTCTTCAAAGCCGGCAGATGAACTTTGATGCGGTCAAGCAGGATTTCCCGTTGCTTATCGGTGCATGTTTCGAGAATCTTCTGAACCACATAGTTTGCGAATTGATCCTTCATCATCACCTGAAAAAGGGAAACGAACAAGAACAAAGATAAATCTGTAATGAGATCTGAGCACTCCAGATAGTCTTCCTCTTCTAGAGTTTTTTCCTCTCCTCTTCCCCGATTCCTTCCCCTCGGTGCGCATCATCACACCGAACATGATACCGTTCCAACCTGGAACTGAAAATCCAGCTCTGAACTATATTTCAAACTTTGCCTATGAGGTCTACTAGATCCAAGCATTAGCAAATATAATGAAATATAGGATTCTAACCCCAAAAATGTAGATAAGAAAACAACTATCGAAAGATGCACAAGCTGTTAAATATCCTTGTTTGTTAGAAGAATTGGCAATGAGCAACTAAACTATGAACAGAATCTGGATACTAAAACACACATATTCAATAATTTGCCAAGGATTTGAGCATACCAATAAATTGTCATTTCCTTCGGTTTGTCCAACCATTTCCTTGATCAAGAGATCCCTCTCTTCGGTACTACCATATGCCAAACACTTTTCTATAACATTTGAAGCAAACTTGTTCTGACTCATCTGCACGATTTGCCCAAATAATTTGCTGATGATCTCGCTTCTTTCGTGTGCTTTTCCCCTCTCCAAAACATGCTGAAAATGGCATAACTATATGAGAATTGAAATGTGTCGGTACACAATAAGTCGAAAAGGAACAAACTGGTATAGATAATCTACAAATTATTCATGGAAAAATTACCTTATCATAAGATGTAGAACTCAAACACAAATTACAACATATACAGTAAAGATTGGCAGGGCTTATAACTATGGTGCACTATCGAGACAGCCTGCACAGACCATACATAGTATACTGACAAATGAGCGAACCGGGAGATATCAGGGTGCAACGTCCTATATTATGCTATAAACTGTCTAAGCAGGTTGGTTTACACAGCATGAATGTGAAATAAAGGGCTCAATAATATATAATCGTCTAGTTTAAGCCTTTATAACACTCATAATTGCACATTGCATTTCACAAAGCATGATGGGAAAATGACCAACCCAAGAAGGAAAGGTTCTCGTGTCTGCATGCTTGTCAAATGAAGAAAGCAGACCGTCTGCTTTTAACTTCAAGGACAACCCAATTAATTTGCTCTATAACAGATAATAACTTGAAGGCGCAACATAATGAAAAAATGATTACACTTGAACTAGACTTGCCCGTGTTATGCTGCAGATAATGCCAAAGTATCGCACCAGATGGCATTACATGTGGATCAACAAATTAAGCATGTCCAAAATTTTCATAATTCCAATCAATGATGAACACGTGAAATACAAGATCAACAGTGGAAATGTTAAAGCACTCACCTGGGTGACGTAATTGCCATACTGATCTTGTACAAGCAGGCAAGCTGACTGCAAAATCTCATCCACAATGAATTGGCTTTGAGATTCATCGCTACAGTGCTCCAGGACTCTCTACAAAGAGGAAGATAATGTCTCAGAGTAACTGCATCTCAAAATCAGAGTTCTATCTGGAGAATAAACACTCTCTTGACCTGAATCACACGGCAACCATAAGGATGTGTAGAGAGTGTTGCAACTTGACCATGAAACGCAGATATTATGAAGCCAATTTTTTCTGCTGGTATACACTCAATGCACTTTTGAATTACATGATTTCCATTCTGATCGCGAACACATCTCATCACATTTCCATCAAGTTCTTGCACAAGCTGCGTTTTCTGATCAAGATGGATGACCTCAAGAGCCTGCAACAAGAAAATTTCAATGAGATTTGACAGGAATCGGATAAAAGGCTTAAGAAATCTCTCAGCACAACTGAAAATGTTACTTCTGCCTTTTTTCTCCTTAAAAAAATTAAAAACTTGCAAACTCTAGTATGACCTCAAACATAGGATCTAAAGAAAAGAAGAATCCAACTTCCTGCAAAAAAGTAGTTCATTTATTTTTAACATAATCACTCTCTAGCTAAAAAAAAATACGTGGCTTTGTGAACATTTACCTTTGAACAAGACAGACGACAGCAAATGGCAATTCCAAGCTATTTGGTGCCAGCTACATATCCCATCATTGTCCAATTTTTTATCTCTACCCTCACACTTCTAGCTTTAACTGATGAAATTTGTGCGATAGAACCCAACTTGCAAGGATCTAACAATCCATTATGATTCGAATTAGACTCAACTGCTCATGACTAAATACCACTGAGTAATCATACTTTTTCATTTCCAGATGTTTCCAACAACCCGCCAATCTAATCTACTAAACATGGCAGGTTATACAACTTATATTTTTTTTATCTTACACAAAGGAAATACGATGATCACATAACAATCTAGAAGTCCCTCCTCATCTTGACCACATGGCAGGTCATACAACTTTTTTTTTTTCTTACGCAAAGGAAATGCCATGATCACATAACAATCTAGAAGTCCCTCCTCATCTTGACCACATGGCAGGTCATACAACTTATATTTTTTTTTCTTACGCAAAGGAAATACCATGATCACATAACAATCTAGAAGTCCCTCCTCATCTTGATCACATGATGTTCACACAAATTTAACTTAGACCCATGATAATCAATATCATAAACTTGAATGGATTGTTTGGCCACAAAATGAGCATTTAGTTGTCCGACATTATTACAGTAAACACTCACTTAAGCCATGGATTTGTTAGGGGGAAAGCAACCAAATTCGAAGTATCATTCGAATGCAACGAGGTCATCTCATTTATCATAGCATGTCTCCTTTTCAATCAGAAAGTGCATCTGAAACAGCCTTATCTACTGCAAAGGCGAAATCGCTCGCCCCCAGCGCCCCCACTGCACCCAACCCAAGGCCATCACAAGGGAGGTAAATCACGGTAGCCGAGAGAGCAAGTGGTGGGTGGGGTGAGGTACACAGGGTCTGGAGATTTACGCCCCGACATCCTGTGATTCGACCCCGCATTCTCAGTAACCACCACTTACCATCTGAAACAGCCTTATGAATGGGGAAAAGAGAGAGAAAGAGAGAGAATAATGAGGTGACAAATTATAAGAATATAACCATAGAAAGTGGATGTGAAGTAGCACATTTACAGGTGCCTTTTTAGGTACCTTTTTGGAGGGCAATGGTAAGGTCCAACTGAGACTAGATCCAAGACAATAGACAATGTTAAAAAAAAAGCAGCAAGTCTAGAGGACTGACTTTGTAGGTTTAGATCTTGATCTTCTGCAATAATTATGGAGTGGAAGAGGCTTTGGATTTCAGTAGAAACATCTGCCCTCCTTAAATTCAGTATGACAAACATAGTTCACAAATCTCAAAGCTACTGATGTAAAATTTCATGAACACCACAGAACTTCAACAAGGCGCCAGACTATGTGCATTACAGTTCTGAAAGAAGTGAAGTGCATAACATGAAGCAAAAGTGATAAGGATAGCTAAAAGAAAGAGAACCTTTTGAATAACACGACAACCATACATCTGAAGACTCAAAGCTAAGACATTGCCAACAAGTTTATTAGCTAGCTCTTTCCTCTGCTCAGGGCTCCCACGTTCAAAAAACTGCAAGAGCAGAACAGTGAATAGGAGCATTGTGTCTTGAGAATACTCATACATGAAGAATTTGTGAAGCGGGAATCAGATAAGTAATCAGAGAAGTTTGGGAAATGTACCTTCTGAATAACATAATTCCCAAATACATCAGTCATTAATGAAGAGGAATGTGGAAGTACTTCACTGAAAACTGAAGCCTTCTCGTCGACACTACAAGTCTCTAACTTTTGCTGGATAAATCGACTCCCATGTTGGTCAGCGCTGAGGCCAAAGGAAATACATAAAATAAAACAATACACCACATAATAAGCTCCAACAACAATCGAACAAAGAAAATAGTACTTGCCTAAATTCCACCACACGTCCAACAATGTCAGACAATTCATATCTATGAGCTTTGTTAGACTTGAGCTCTTCAAGCAAAGAGTACGTCTTTGAATCATCAAACTTCTCGCGCCCTCTTTGGCTTTGGCGCCCTGATAAAGAACCAGGATGTCTCTCAGAGTTGAATGTAAACTTAACGTTCTCATTTTCCCTTCCTGAAAAACTTGTTCCAGCCACTGGTGGTCTTTGAAAAACAGGACTGCCCATTGGTGAATTTGAAAATTGCATCATTACCCCAATATTCGTAGGGCTCCTATAGTAAGTAGGGCTGACACTGCCCCCTCTTGTGACATTAAGAGTATTGACACCACTAACTCTCGTGACTTGAGGTAGTTGATCAGCTAGATATGAAGAAGAACCCTGAGCTTGTTGTGGATCATAGAGGCCTGGTAAGCTCCCTACAGCATTTCCCCTGGATATCATTGACTCATATTGATCTGCAGTTGCAGTGCTATAAGCATTGATTGAATGATGTTGATAAAAAGGCATATACGAAGGATCAGTTAAGGGAGAATGCATAGCTAAACCCAACTGACCATACATCTTATATAACTGCTGGATGTCAACTCCAAAAAAACCATTTCCCCCTGAAGAAACTACTGGAACTCTAGTACTAAAGTTAGATCCGACTGCATTCTCAAAAGGCACTGGAATAGCATTTTGATGATAAGAATAAGCAGTGACAAATGGAGGCACTAGCGAGGGATCAAATGGAGGCACTAGCGAGGGATTTAATGTGCATTCACTTGTGCTAAACTGAGAAGGAAGTAGGCTACTAGATTGCAAACTATGGTAATATGGAGTACCATATGCCGCTGCTGTTATGTACAAGGGAGAAATGCTAGAAGATGGTGACAGTGGTTGCACCTCAGCCACTGACAATTTTGGATGGCCATGAGGACTTTGAGAATGTTGTATTCCTTGAGAAATCATCTGAGACTGACCAACCTGAGCTCGAGCAAATGAGCCTTGTGAATGCAAATTACCTGGCTGAGGGTGACGCCTTGATTGGCTGGTTGAATGTCCATCAGAAGACAACCTTAGCTTTCTCATTTCATCCTTGATATTACCAAGACCTAATCCAATCACAGGACTAGGTGAAACACTGTTCTCAAAATTGCTGACAGCCTTGCTAGTTTCCATTTGGTTAACTGTCCTCTCAGTCAATGTTGCAGATAAAATTGGCATGCCACCCAGATCACCTCTCAATATTGATCCAACTGAATGTGAACTTGTATGAAGAGAAGAAGAGTGGAGGCCCACACTGTTTTTTCTTGGTTCTAGCATAGTCATGCTAACGGAAGAATCATGTACATCATTCAAAAAGGAATCATGATTGGATTCTTGCTCTAGCAATAATTGTCTTGAAGGATGAGAATGATCAGGATATGAAATATGAGGAAAATCCTCCTGAAACATCAGACAACCAAGCTTCAAACAACTGTAAACAAAATAAATGATATTCTAAAATAAAACCTAAGATATAGAAATAATCTATCTAAGCCAGTCAAAGTTTCCAAAATACTTCTAAAAGACCATATATAATTGCAATAACATAAAAATAATGAGAAATGATATGTAAGCTACTAAGCTTGAACTATTACTGTGAAAACACTAAGAAATGTTCATGCAAACTACCAGACAGCCTCCATGGGACCACTGGAAGACTCAGGTAATTATAAGTGTTTATTAAAAGTTAAAACAAGCTTCTTAGAAAATGCTTAGAACATTTATGCGGACTCAATGGCTTAGGCACATAGCACAAGTCGCAAGTTGATGCAGCAAAAAACATTCTAGAATCAACTCAACTGGGCATCCATTACAACAAATCTGAATGTTATAATGAATTTCCAAAACAAGGCCTCCAATCAAGCCATGTTTTCCTATGTTGGGTCACTCAGCAAGCAATCTCAAACAATTTCCTAAGCCCTAAGGTAGAGCAGAAGAGAACATTGTACTGGTTGATGTATTACATACTTAAATCATCCAGATCAGACTGACATAGTACTATTAAGAAACTTACATGCACAAAGAAAGAGGTACTTACATCCAAACTTAGGCCCAAAGGTTTTAAAAGGACCAGGCCGTTGGTTGCCCATCACAATCTATAAGCCACACCTACATGGCCAATGGGCTGAGCCATGCATGAACCAGAGCCCAGCCTACCCCGATTCCAACTTATTATAATTTTTTTAAATACTTAATAAAGATCTATTCGTTGAACATTTATCATAGTTTTAACGCTAGCAGGTAACCTAACACAACTCTCCTCCTTTATCCGGACTTGGGACCGACCACTGGTTCGTCATGGGCAGAGTGTTTAATACTTAATAAGGATATTGTTATTTAATATCAATATTTTAATAATTTAATAATGTTTAACAAACATAAAATTATTAAATACTATCAAATATTTTAAACAATACTTCTATTATCAAAATTTTATATAATTAATAATAAATAATATATTTAATAAAAAGGAAATTTTAAAACAGAAAAAAATAGGCAAGAATCTAGGCCTTCGTATGCTAGCTCAGATACAATCGAGGAAGCATAGTTACTAGAACACCTGAGCCTAGGTTGGGCCGGTCCATTGTCACCTCTATGTAGGCCATAAGAAAATCATTGATCAGATGCAGCCTTTGCTATACACTAGGAGAAAAAAGGGACTATCAGAAAATTAGAAGAGTAGATAAATTACCTTCACTAGATCTACCGGATTATTATGCTGCCCTTCAGAATCAGACAAAATGAAAGGACGAATATCAGCTTTCTTATCTACCCAGTTTCTGGGTTCAATTCTAGGTGCCCTATCATCCTCAGGTTCCTCATCATGAGTACATAGGGTAGGTCGAGAGACAAAGAAAGATGTCTTGCTGTTGTCATCAAATGAAGGCAATCTCCTACTCTGACCAATTCCTCCAATCTGTTGCATCATATGTCGGTTCTCCCGAGAGATAAGAGGCTGAGGAAGCCTTGGTTTCAAGTTTACATTAGCACAGTAGTATGCTAAATAGGATGGATGAGCACGTAGTTCCTCTTCAGATTTACAATTTTGTGCTTCATCATTTAAGTTCTCCAAGCCACCGTCCAATTCAGCAATCTGGCCTTTTAAGATATCAAATGCTGCACAAGACCCTTCAATACTTGGTGGCGCACTTCCACTTCGACTGAGACCATTGATACCCTTGTTTCCATGGTACTTTTGCCCCTCCAAAAGTGAACCCAAATCTTCTGAAACTAAATTACCTGAAGATGAGAATTCTGATGGGTCCTTTCCAAGGGCCCAGTTCCCAGCTCCATCATTCCCTATGAATCTCAGTGGATTCTCTGTGGCCATTTATTTGAAGTTGGTTATCTTCAGATAATTCATTTATAAAATGTCAAATCTTCTATAGTTCTCCTAGGAGTGATCTCCAGCTGAAAATTAGGTGGTCAGCAATTCACAGCCAAAGAAACTTCTTCAGAGAAGCTGAGATCAACTCACAAATACAAAGCAATCAGCTCCTGCTAAAATCAAAAAGATCTGTCTGAATTAAGCCAAATACTGAAGAAACAATTAATAAGGTTCAAAATAAAAAGATACAACTGTTCCAAATTCATCTACTACCAATAATAGATTTAGAAATGCCTAGCCCAGAAACTACAAGCAAAAAAATATATATATGTGAAAGACACGGGAGAGAAACTATTTGAAAAAACATATATATAAGTGCCAGGTCAGAAAGACAAATTCATGAAGCATATAATGAATAACCAAACTTGGTTGTTATAATTAATCAGCAAATGAAATCTATGGCCTAAAACATTATCAAAATGCATTCAGTTTTCAATAGTGATTTCCACCTTGATCGGAGAAAATAAATTAAGAAACATAATCACAGCTGGCTCTAAGAATCAGGGACCAAAAATCCATTTACAGACATGAAGTATATAGAACATTAGATGTAATAATGGCTAGCTCAAAAGTTCCATCAATTCAAAGAGTTTAAAGATCAAGAATTGAAAATTGCAAAAGCAAGTAAAATCCATAAATAAATATATGGAGAACACTAAATTTAGGTCCCAATTCATCAAAGTTGCTAATAAATTAAATTACAGCCTGAGAACAACTGCCACACATCTACATAAACTGATAACACAAAAATAGATACTAAACTACAACTACATTACCCAAACTACCAATCAAAAGATAGATAACTACCGACTAATTACTAGGAACATAGACTCGATTGGAGACTGATAGATCGAATCTTAGGCCAACACTCTGCTTAAGTTCAATAACACTCCGTTATGAAATATTTGACTAAGTTGCTTTCTATGGAACACCTTTAAACATTCAGACTCCAATCATCATAGTTTGGCAAGCTGAAAACATCTAACATGGAGATATATATCCCTTAGATTTCCATTAACAAGACTTGTAATCTGATCCATCTAATATGAACACATAAAGAGGGCTACAAATAAATTTCAGGATTGCAATAATTATGTGTCATCTGTAATCGCAGCACATTAAACGCAACCAAATTGAGTATACACATAATCTTACACTGGTCGGCCACTCTGGTGATCACTTGATCTAATCTCTCCCTTTATCAAAAAGGAAAGCAAAAAACTTTATTCGCAATCACTTCTTTCTTGGAATTGTTTTGTCTTGACCAATAAAAATGACTCAGGCGCATTTCAGGCACCTATCCTTCGACATGAACCCTCCAGTTTCAGAATGCCGATTCTGTTTCCTTCCATCCGAATCTCTGGTCCATCTCGAAAAGCCCCAACAAACACATCAACTCCAACGCACTTGTTCCCGAATTACTTGTGTTGTTGCACTAGCCATATAAAGCATCGTAATCATAATGCCCAACCTTTATAAGTAAAAAAAAAACAAAAACAAAATTTTCACAACTAAATTCTAAATAAAGAAAATCCTAAATCTGTGGCCAGCATAAGATCTAGAAAACTCGAACTTGAACCCTGCCGTCTTAAAAATAATCCAGGTCCAAAAACCTCTCAGCCCAATACCATACCACTAGAAATGTCCTCGAGTAGCGCAAAACCGCAAGCCAAAAGCAATCATCAGCTGGTTATCAACCCTAAGCCTAGACCCGGAAGAAGAAGACGGAAGTCTCTCACCTGTTTCCCAGGTCACGAGACATTGACTTCCCGAGCCCCCAATCCATATCGTCAGACAGCAATCCGTTAGCTGCTCTAGTCCATTACGAAGGAGAAACCAAACAAGGTGATGGCGAACCAGGTCCCCTCACTAGCTTCCCTCGCCCAGTCGCCCGCCCCTTCTCTCTCTCTCTCCGCTCCGCTCCACAGCTCAAGGTGTCGCTTCTAAAAGCCTCGATCGCCGGGCTTTGGAAATTTCTCGTGGCCGATAACGGATGAAATGACCAAAATGGGCCTAGCATCGTTAAGTTGCACCTCGGTAACAACCAGAGCAAACTTAACGACGCAGCCATTGTGCAACACGTCAGCTAATTGCTGTATCTCAATTGCGCCGCTCAGACTCCAGAACACAGGTTTATGAGTTCAGATCTTTGACCGTCGCTTTTTTAATTTACACTTCGAATCATTGTATAAAATTAATTACAATCTCTTCTAAATCATTTAGATTATAATTTAAATCGAGATTAATCTCTACGATCTAACGTGTGAAAATTGTAGAAGGGATGTGAAAAAACATCAGAGATTAGGAATAAAAAGGATCTGAACGCTAGAACTTCAAGATTAGCGGTGTGCTGACTCCGAGTTCCATGTCAAAGGGCAGTTTCGGGATAGAACAAAGTATGCCCTTTCCACGCAAAACTACCTATCAGGTAATTAATTAGTGAATAAACACCAGCTTTTACCATAAATTACGGTTAGCAAAATTTTAAATTCAGATTTAATTTTATTGTTTATAATTAAAAAAATATTTTTTTAAGAAAACAAAAGTTAAAGGCTTCGGAGTTATTGGGTTTTGGGTGGCGGGGCCCGCGGAACGTTTCCTCGGAGACGGAAGGAAAAAGTTGAGGGGTGATTCCGTGACCGTCGATCCCGCCGCGTCGATGACATGGCTGAATTCTAACCGAAAGCGGTGAGGTGGGACCCACCTGCTGCGGTGCCGCCGCTTTATTTTCTCGCTTTTTTATTTTTCCTTTTTCCTGTTTTCTAACTGAAGCGAGCCAGCGACCCGTAGAAAGCACGTGGAGCGGGGACCGCAGTACACGTGGAAGGTCGCCAGGCATCCGCGTTGCACGTCCCTGGCTTCGGACACCAGAGCACGTGCCCGCAGATAGGCACGTGTCATGAACATGAGCAACGTAATGAGTCAACCTCCCAGCCGGCTTAAATCATATATAAAATATTATAAGAGGCTTAATTTATATTTTTAATTAAAAAATCTTATAATTTTATAAAAGGATTTTTTAAATTTATATTTTTAATTAAAAATCATATAATTTTATAAGAGGGGTTAACTTAAATTTCAGAATTTAATTTAATTTATATTAAATTTAAGTTTAATTTTAGGTCCAATAAAAAAATATTTTTTATATAAACATCTATGCTGTGGTGAGTCATTTGAACATCATTAGAGTAATCACATATTTTGAAATTTTTCAAATAAGTAGTAGCTTCAATTAGTTTCACTAAGTCAAATGTATAAGATCGAAATCATATCTTCCTAGATATGCATAGAGCATCCCTAATCTATTATCATCATCTAAAACTTTTCCAGTATTATTATCAAGTCAAACTTTATCTCTAATTAAACTAGTTCTAATTAACAACCAGATAACTATTATTTTGGAGATGTCAATTAATTTGATGTCTCCTCCTAAATTATTAAACTTGGATTTAAATTTTAGATTTGTATCTATTTATTTTATAGTTTTATTTGTGGGTTTTGTAATTTTTATTGGATTTATATTTTGATTTTATATATTTTCTTGATTAATTTAAATTATTTTGGGATTTATTTATAATCATATGAATTTTATCTTTTGGTACATAATATTAATTTTATCCTACCTGATTTGTTAAATAAGTTTTAGGAATCCAATTTTTAGTTAATTTTTTTATTTTGAGTTAAGGTTAGAAATGATTTAAAGGTTTAGTTAGTTTTTTATTTTGAGTTAAGGTTAGAAATGATTTAAAAGTAGAGTTAGACTTTATCTAAGTTCGAATTTTGTTGTACAAGTATTTTTTAAAACTGCTTTTAAAATTTTGTTAACTATAAAATATGACTTTGTAATACCCAGAAATCAGCATGGAGAGGAAAACGAAGAACATTTGTCGAGAAAAAAAAAGTATGGCAACTTCGTGGCCAACGTAAAATCATAATTCTATTTGTAAACCTTACTTTCATCCATAGAAGTCAACCAGATTAGCGTCTATCACTCCGCTAAAGTGCTTTGGGAGAAGTTTCTGGAACTACATGAAGGAATCTCGCAGATAAAACTCGCAAGACGAGACCTACTCTAGAACCAACTCAGTAACCACTAAATCGAAAAGAAAGAAATGGTAGTGTTGGATCATAAAGTTTGCTAGAGGAGGGGTGAATAGCGATCTTTAAAACTTAATCGAGTAAGCAGCGAAAATAGAAGAATTAAAGCAACGCTAACAAACCAATTTTACTTGGTTCGAAGCCTTCGTCGACTCCTACACCAAGGTCTACGCGTGAGAGTGCTTTCGTTGGGCAATTACTAATAATTTGCAAAAGTATTATATAATTTAGTACAAGAACTATAAAAAATACTGACAACAAGGAAAATGAAACTGAGTCGCAAGAGCGTCTTTGGAGCAGCGCGCAATAGAGCAGTTGTAAAAAAAAGTTATTTTTGGCTCTTGGTGGAAGACTGCTTATATAAGCAGTTTCGGGTGCTCGGATCCCTTCCGAGTGCCTGGACTATGACGTCGGCTCAGCTAATCAGCGTGCTCCACATTTGTGACGAGATAGAGTTTTGCATTCCGGACGCCCGAACCCCTTTTTCCAACGTGCTTTTTCCTACAAGAAAAAGATTAGTCCGAGACAATAAACATTATACTACCCTGCAAAACAAAAGTTAGCACAATTTAGAAAAATAGAGTAGTAATTAGATTATGTCTCCTTGATACCAGATTCTAGTCAAGATCTCAACTTAGATTTCTGAAATGGATCTAAGTTTGATCGACGCATACTGTTCCCTCAAACGGGGAACGTGTCCTCACCAAGTCACTCCCCTCTAGTGACTTACATTAACTTACCATTTTGTCAGACATTCGGTCAACCCGTCAACCTGTTTGGGTTTCGTGTCAGCTATCCGGTCGATCCGTCAACTTAACTAGACTTTGTACCAGCTATCCGGTCGGCCCGTCGACCTAGCTGGACTTCGTGCCAGATATCTGGTCAATCCGTCGACGTATCTGGACTTCTTACCAGCTATCCGGTCAGCCCGTCGACCTAGCTGGATTTCTTACCAGATATCTGTTCAGCCCGTCGACCTATTTGGACTTCTCCTACACACTTAGTTACATCGTTAGATTATAACTAACCTAACTTAACTTACTTTATCATTTATCAAAACCCGAGTTCGACCGTTAGTGCAACCTGCACCAACAGGTAGCTCATCTACACACAAGGATTAAAGAGTTGATCACCAGACTCACAAACCTAGGAGAAATGGCAATGAATTGGGATTCGCAAAGGTATGCTTTAAATGTTTTTCCTATAACACCTGAATGGACGTCTATAGTGGACTCCTACTATATCTCTAAGGACTTCAAGATAAGTAATTTAGAAAATTTATTTTTTATTTTCGAATTACATGAGTCGAGATGTGTAAGCATAAGAAAAAAAAGAACCAAGTTAGAACTTAACACTACAAACAAAGAAGAACAACCCAAATTTAGATTTCTCACTCGACAAAAATGAATAAGCATACATGAAAAGGAAATTCAAAAGATTTTTTAAATCTAACAATTTTGATAAGTCTCATGCTAAGAAGCTTCTATGGAATAAATGAAAAGTATGATGCTATAACTACGATCAGGAGGAGCACATCAAGGACAATTGTCCTAGATTGAAGGACAAGGAGAAAGGGCCAATATGATTGAAGTACATGAACTTAAAAGCTACTTGGGATGAATCATCATCGGAGTCTGAGATTGAGGCATACGTTGAATTTACATTAATGACAAGTCACCAAAAAGAATAAAACGATGAAAGCACATCCGATATGAGCATTGAGAGCAATGGTGAAGGGGGAGCTTTGAACTACGAGTCTGACATGTTAAATGATGTATGTTTCTTACCTCCATATCATCTTTTTGATACAATTAAGATGTTATCTAGAAGCCTTTGCAAAAAAGGTTTAAATATTTAAAATTGAAGAACGACTATGCACGTTTGTTAGAAAATTTTAATAAAACCAAAATTAGAAATGCAAAATTAAATAATGAAATAGAAACATTAAAAAAAAAAAGAATTCTACAGGTTCAAATTTAAATCTTTTACGAGTTTTAAATTTTAGAAATTATAATAATGGAATTAATTGGTATTTAAGAAACTATAAGGGGCAAATTGTAAAAGTGCCATGAAATATTATTTAAAAAAATACTTAATTAATCCAGTAGGTAGAAATTTAATTTGGGTACCTCTATCTATTCTAACACATTAAATTGGTTTTATATGCATGCTAGAAATTAGCTTAGTTGAATTGTTAAATACATCGGTAAAATTATTTTATTTTTTAACTTTATATTTGATGATTTTTTGTTCCAATTTTTTCAATGGTAAACTAAGATGTTGTACGTTTATAGAAAAAAATTTGAAATTTTTCTTTGACCCTTATATAATTTTTTAAAGAATTAAAGAAGGATATTGTAAATACTCCAGGTTAGTTTTGATGTGATCAATCAAGTTAAGTTAGATTTTATGATTTTGATGTCTTGTGTTTAAGTATGTAGAAACTTAGGAATACAAGAAGTCGAGCGGAAGACACAATAGATGAAAATAAATACATGGGAAGTGAGTTAACGGGCAAAATGCATCCAAAGGATGAGAAGATGCAAAATAGTACATCGGTGGATGAGGACGCGTGCGATGCCTTTAAATGACGAGATGTTTGGTGTTAAGAAGGTGAAAGGGTACCTCTTCCCTTTCATCTTCCAACCATTTCACCTTCCTCTATTAATGGAGGTAGAGGAAGAGTCATCTTCTTCTATAAAAGAGCGTCCAAGGCAATTAGTGCAAGAGAAAAAGAGGGGTGCATGCATCAGGAAAATGTTGTTGCGTTGTGTACACAGATGAGATCGAAGCACAATAGAAGTATTGTTAGAATTCTATCGAGACGGTGTGTCTTGCAAAGAAGAAGAACATCCGAGGCTTGGAATTTGGTTCGTGGAATCATGAAGAGCTTTCTGATTCATTCGTGATCGTTCTTCCTATGGCAAGTTATTCTTCGATATTTCTCCGAGCATCACTGTGAGTTTTTCCATTTTGTACAAAAAGCAAAGATCAAGATCTACTATAGGAGATCACTGTGAATTTTATAGTTTTTGTATTTATTTATTTGTCATGTTTTAGAACTATCAACGATGGTATCAGAGCATTAATTCTAAATATTCATGAAACTTACCCCCATGTCGAGAGAACATTGCTTACCGGGGACAACATCTCGAAAGAGGGATGCAGTCAGCGACAGTGTAGCTCGCCGGTAGAAACATTGTTGTTGTGAACAATGTTGTATCGGGAAGGAAAAAATATGCGACAGCATCGCGATTTCCATCAAAGTCGGACTTCGCATGGTTGAAGGCCACTAGCGACGTTTTTTCTAGGACCTGCGTGTGTATCTGGTTGGATGGGGATGCACCCGTTGCCACCGATGCAGCTATGGGCCACCTCTCATTGTTTCTGTGCAAGTATATGCCGACGACTACATTGGGCCAAGAGTGACCGACGTCCGACTTCGAAAAGGGTCGACAACTACCCCAGGATGCCAACAGTTGGCTGATGTTGTCGACAACTACGTTTGTCGCGGTTTGTGAGGCGTGAAGGCATGTGGCGAAAGCAACGAAGAAGACAAATGGTTTCTTTGTGCTTGCATAGTAATTAAATTTTTTTAAATAAAAAAAAAGGAGGGAAAGCACATTTTCTTTATAAAATCAAAACATAAGAAAACAAAAAAAAAATATATATATGATATATATTATTTAATGGTTCATTGAACTAGATCTGTTTTTGATCTAAATCATACCATCGGATTAGGTTTTTGATCCATGTCTGGTTTAAGTCATTAGTTGATTTAACCAGACTAGTTTTGGTCCAATCAAACCTAAATTGATTTAAATCATTGGTTGATTTGATCAGATTATTTTGATTCAATTAGATCTCGGTCTAGTTGATTTAACCAAACCAGTTTGATCCAAACCAGAATGAATTGCACTTGAGCCAAATATAATCATATGACCAGATTAGTTCTATTAGGTCAGATTTGATCAAATAGATTATATTTGTTCTAATGGGTTAGACTTAAACCAATGGGCATTGATTTGATCAAATGAACCAGAGTTTGATCAATAAGTCTAAGACTGACTTAAATGGATTTAGATTAAACAATAACAGGAATAGGTACAAAAGATCCCTATCCAATTAAATTAGTTCTAATGAGGATATTGGACAGAGCTCAAGATTTGGATTCCCAATCGATCGATCAAATGGGTCAGTTGATTTAGACTATTGAAAATCAAGGAGATTTATTTTTCTTGATTAATAATGTTGGTTCAATGTCTGTATAAATTAAATTAAGTTAGTTTTATACTTGTTAGTTGGTTTTGAACTAACTTATTTAATTTCAATTTATAGATGGCACGGATGATTACTAGTCCTGGAAACTCGAACAAGAAGAGTTTCCAATCTTGGATAATTACAGGGCATGAGCGTCGATTCGTTCACTGTCGGAGAATCCAAAGGTGGTAGCACACCAAATATGGAGGCTCTCTGAAGGGAGAATCTTATATGCATAGTTGTGTGTGGAACTACTTCACCATGAGTTCCTAGAGAAAGATCCTAAAGAATTTGAGAATGATACAGAGGAGGATCCTGAAGAATCTGAGAAGGATTTTGAAGAAGTTTCAATGATAGATCGAATTAAAAAACTTGAAGTTGGTCTATCTGAGATTATCTCAAATGAGTTCAGTTTGAAGGGGATTATGTTGGCCACTACACTAGTGTTTGTTTTAGTGAGAGTGGTGTTAGCCTATCTAGTTTGTTAGAGTTCTGTTATTGTTACTGTCATTATATATGAACAGTAGTAGTCTATTTAGTTCATGTTAGTTTGTTATATGTTAACAATATGCATCATATTTATGTGAATGATATGTTCATTCATATGTTGATTACTCTTCATGATACATAATAAATGATTAGTTCATACATTAAATGATTAGTTAATTTAATTAAAGAAATTATGATAGAATAATGATTAAGTTCATTAGATGGTGATCCGGAGGTAAGAACGGGGGACCCCCTTTCTGGGGAGTCAAGGCCACGTGGAGGTCAAAATACCAGACGTCCGACCGGAGAAGGGTAGACCGGTCGGCTGAACGGGGTCCTAGCTGAACCAAAGACGACCCGACTAGGGATTCCGATGCTCGGGTTGAACAGAATCATATGGCCGAGCAGATAGACCGTTCGGCCGAAGATATAAAGTAGCATACTGCGAACATTCTCCACGGAGCACATTACCGAGAATCTCCTAAGTAGACCAGTACATATGACCGGCGGACGTGAGGTGAGTGCCGGCCGGCCGGACGCCCAGCATGGAGTAAGGAGAAAAGGACAAGGAACATCTTCTGACAGCGGGCATGCTCTATGACCAGGCCATACTCCAAACCTTACAACCAGGGGGTTCCGCTGTCCCATCGAAGACGTGTTTGGACTGTAGCAGTATGGTGTCAGGTAAGCTTTCTGACAAGCCATTACTGAGGTATGGGCTGAGGACACGTATTCGCCTCGATATGTGTGCATGAGCTCCTTCCCAGCTCTATATAAGGAGCCTCGCACTTCACCGGAGGTACGCATTCTCGCATATTCGAAGTCACCTCTTTGTTGTCCACTTGCCTGACTTGAGCGTCGGAGGGTCGTCGCCGGGAACCCCTTCCCGGTCCGACTTCTGTGCAGGTTCGCCGGAGCTCCGTACATCCGGCCGGGGATCTACGTCAGTGAGAAGGAGAGCGCCACGTGCCCAGCGTCGTTGATTCATCGATTCGGACAGGATCAATTTGGCGTCGTCTGTGGGAACGCTCCTGAATCCGATCGGAATCAATGGACGAGGCTGGACGACCGCACTCGGTGATGCTCTCCACAGAGGAGCTCGACGCTTTGATCGAGACAAGAGCCGCTAAGCTTGTGGAACAAAGACAAAAGTCGCAAGCCGAGCGGATTGAGCAGCAAGCAACATCAGCATCAGGTGGCTGAGCGGAAGCACCGCCGGCCACAGTTCCATTCCATCGGGCTCTATTCCGCACTCCTGAAGCCGCAGCAGTTAATCGTGATCGAGGATCTTCTTCAGATGAAGTACCAAGACGAGACAGCAGAAAAGGCAAAGCCCCCCGAGCGGACGCCTCACCCGAACGGATCAACCGTCAATTCTCAGAGGCTATTCTACAAGACCCTCTGCCAAAGCACTATGTGCCCCCGGCGATCGGTGAATACAATGGAACTACCGACCTGGATGATCATTTGGGTAAGTTCGACAACACGGCTACCCTTCATCAATACACAGATGGGGTGAAGTGTCGAGTTTTTCTAACCACCCTCTCGGGATCGGCTCAACGGTGGTTTCGGAGATTGTCGGACGGATCTATCTCAAGTTTCAAGGACTTCCGCACGCCCTTCCTTCACCACTTTGCAAGCAGTCGGCGCTATCAGAAGACTAGTGTCAGTCTGTTTGCCATCAAACAAGAAGCCCGCGAATCGCTCCGAGCCTATATCCAGCGGTTCAACAGGGTGGCCATGGATATCATTACGGCCACCTCGAAGACTATGATGAATGCCTTCACCCAAGGCCTCGTGGACGGAGATTTCTTCCGATCGCTCATTCGGAAGCCGCCCCGAGACTACGACCATATGCTACACCGGGCCAACGAATACATCAACGTGGAGGAAGCCCAAGCGGCCCGAACAAAGGAAACTCCAACCGAGCGGGCTCCCCCTGCCGAGCGGAAGCCGCACACTGCTCATCAGCCGCCCAGAGGACCGAGTGCCGAAGCAATCCGCTCCCCCCATGCCAGGTCCCATGTACAAGAAATGGCTGCAGAGCGGCCCAGACCGAAGAAAAAGGTATGGACCCCTATGTTTTGCTCATTCCACCGGACGGACACGCACAACACAAGAGATTGTCGGAGTCTTCCCTTGATCGCTCATCCCGTGCCCCGGGGTGGCCACCACCGATCGCCATCATCCAACAGGCGACAGAGGCCTCGTGAAGCCGATCGGATGGTAGCCGACAGGCGACAACAACAGACTCCCGAGCGACATCACACTCCGAGGCGTGAGAATCCCCGGATGTCTAGGGAGCGGCCCCGACCGTCCGCTCGGGAAGAAGAAAATAAAAGTAACACTTCCCGAGGCGAAATCAACATTATAGCTGGCGGGACGACCGGAGGTGATTCTAACCGAGCAAGAAAGGCGAGCGTTCGGCAGCTCTAGATCCATGCGGTCGGCTGCAGCCAGGAACGGGCGAGGGGACCCGAAATCAGCTTCGGGCCCAAGGACTTGGAGGGAGTCGAAGTGCCGCATGACGATGCTCTCCTCATCAAAGCGGTAATAGCTAACTACACTATTCACCGCGTTTTTATTGACACAGGAAGCTCGGTCTATATCATATTCAAAAAGGCCTTCGATCAACTACAAATTGATCGAGCCAAACTGCTGCCCATGACAACCCCCCCTCTACGGGTTTACGGGCAATGAAGTCCTGCCGTTCGGACAGATCCGACTGGCTATTTCGCTGGGAGATGAGCCGCTCAAAAGGACGCGGACTGCAAACTTCATCGTGGTGGACTCTCCATCGGCATACAATGTCATATTGGGACGACCTGCTCTCAGTGAATTCCGAGCGGCCTTCTCCACCTTCCACCAGAAAATCAAGTTCCCGGTCGAGGACAAAGTGGGAGAAGTACGAGGAGATCAACTAGCAGCTCGGCGATGCTACGTCGAGATGGTCCGAGCAGAAGCCAATTCCGCTCGAAAGACGCCACGGATCGAGGTGAACGCTATAACTGAAAAACCTCCCTCTTTGGTTTATGAAGAAAAAGAGGAAGTGCAGATTCACCCGACCTGATCGGAGGCCACTACGTTCATTGCGACTGATCTGGAGGCAAGCCAGAAAGAGAAAGTGATCAAATGCCTCCAGAGAAACTGTGATGTCTTCGTCTGGTCGACGCATGAGCTGCCCGAAATTTCACCGAGTATAGCACAGCATGAGCTCCACGTCCGACCGGACGCTCGGCTGGTGAAGCAGAGAAAGAGGGACTTCAGCGCCGAACAAAATGTAATCATCCGAGCGAAGGTCGAGAAACTCCTGGAGGCCGGCCACATACGCGAGGTCCAGTTCCCTAGCTGGTTGGAGAACGTGGTACTAGTCTCCAAGCTGGGCAACAAGTGGAGAGTGTGCATCGATTTCTAGGACCTTAACAAGGCGTGCCCAAAGGATTTTTATCCCCTGCCCCGGATCGATCAACTGGTGGACTCCATGGCCAGCTGGGAGTTGATATGCATGCTCGACGCTTATCAAAGCTATCATCAAGTGCCGCTCGCCCGAGAAGATCAAGAAAAAGTCAGCTTCGTTACAGCCGACGGCACCTATTGCTATAATGTGATGCTGTTCGGACTGAAGAACGCGGGAGCCACTTATCAGCGCTTGATGAACAAAGTGTTCAAGGAGCAGATCGGGCGAAACCTCGAAGTATATGTGGATGACATTCTCATCAAGTCAGTCCGAGCGGCCGATCTCTTTGAAGACATGGAGGAGACTTTCCAAACGCTACGGAAATATGGAGTTAAGCTAAACTCTCAGAAGTGCCTGTTCGGAGCAAAAGGCGGGCGTTTCTTGGGATACATAGTGACCGAGCGGGGCATCGAAGCAAATCCCAACAAAGAGAAAGCGTTACAAGATATGTCGCCCCCAAGAAATCTGAGGGAAGTGCAGCGCTTGACCGGTCGGATAACTGCGTTGTCCAGATTCATCTCCAAGACTGCCGACCGGAGCTTACCTTTTTTCAAAATCTTGCGCAAAGCCACTAAGTTTCACTGGGACGAAGAATGCGATCGGACGTTCGAAGATCTGAAGGCATACTTGAACTCTCTGCCTGTGCTAGCCAAGCCAACTATGGGAGAGCCACTTTGTATCTATTTATCTTTAACTGAGCAGGCAGTCGGCTCGGCACTAGTAAGGGCGAGCGGAGAAGAACCTGTATATTTCCTAAGCCATATTTTAAAAGATGCTGAATCTCGCTACACTGGGCTCGAGAAGCTGGCCTTCGCTTTAGTCCTCGCCGCTCGGCGCCTCCGTCCCTATTTCTTGGCCCATACTATCATTGTCCGGACGAATAGCCCATTGGGAAGAGTGCTGCTGAATCCCGAAGCGTCCGGGCAGCTCATCAAATGGATAACGGAGTTGAGCGAATTTGACATTCAATACCAGCCCCGTTCGGCGATAAAGGCTCAGTCTTTGGCAGATTTTATCACCGAAGTGCAAAGGCCAGAACCCGAAGCCATGTGGAAAATATTCGTGGACGGATCGTCCAATCGGCTCGGAAGCGGGATTGACGTACTATTATTCTCTCCTCAAGAAGAAAAGATGCACTTATCCGTCCGGCTGGATTATAGAGCTACAAATAATGAAGCAGAGTATGAGGCCCTTATAGCCGGCTTACAGGCCGCCCGGCATGTGGGGGCCGAACGGGTGACGTTGCATTTAAACTCCCAATTGGCCGCTCAGCAGCTCTCTGGTACTTTTGAGATTAACAATGCTCGGCTCAAACTCTACGCTGAAGCCTTTGAGAAGCTTAAAGCCAATTTCAGAGAAGTCATTATCCAGAAGATACCCCGAGCGAAAAACCAAGCGGCCGATGAGTTAGCCAAACTCGCAAGTTCAATAATGTCGGTCGCCATCCAGCAGCCAATTGAACAAGTATCTTTGGTGGCACACGTTGACCGGATGGAGGGCCTCTCGTTTCCGAGTGATTGGCAGACATCCATCATAGAGTTTCTCCGCTCGGGTACTACCCCGTCCGATCGAGATGAAGCCCAGCTTCTGAGGAGGAGAGCTGGTCGGTTCACACTTATTGGAGATCAACTCTACAAGAAGGCTTTCTCCCGCCCGCTCTTGAAATGTGTGAGCTCGGAAGACGCAACGTACATTCTCCAAAAAGTGCATCAAGGATCGTGCGGAGGACATCCGGGCGGACGATCACAGGCAAAGAAGATCCTGCTGGCCGGATACTTTTGGCCAACCCTACAAGCAGACGCCGCTCGGACCGTTGCGACGTGCCTTTCTTGCCAAAAGTACCATAACTTCTCCCACCGACCGGCGGAGGAAATGAAAGCAACTACCGTGTCCTGTCCGTTCGACCAATAGGGAATGGATATTGTGGGTCTGTTTCCTATGGCGACCGGGCAGCGAAAATTTCTACTAGTGGCGGTCGATTACTTTTCCAAATGGGTGGAGGCCGAGCCGCTAGCCAAGATCACCGAGCAGATGGTCAAGAAGTTTATCTGGCAGCACATCATCTACCGGTTCGGCATCCCTCGTCGACTTGTTTCCAATAACGGGCGGCAGTTTGCGGGAAAGTTGCTCGAAGATTGGTGCAAAAGTTATGACATCGAGCAACACTTCACGTCCGTGGCGTACCCCCAAAGCAATGGTCAAGCCGAAGTAGCCAATCGGGAAATTCTTCGCATTCTGCGCGCTCGGCTCGACCATTTGGGAGGAAGCTGGGTGGATGAAGTGTCGGGCGTCCTATGGGCCATCCGAACGACCCCAAAGGAAGGAACGGGCGTCACGCCTTTCCATCTGGTGTATGGCGGCGAAGTGGTTATTCCGGTTGAAGTCAGCGTCGAGTCCGTCCGGATCCAGAACTATGATGATGACAATGCCGAGCGGAGGAACATGGAGCTGGATTTGGTCGACGAGGAGTGAGCCCAGGCGTCCGTCCGGCTGATGGCGTATCGGCAAAGAATGAAGCAGAACTACAACCAGCGCGTGATCCCTAGGGCATTCCAAGTTGGCGACCTTGTCTGAAAGAAAGTAAAGCCGGTCGGCGACGTCGGCAAGCTGGAGGCTCCTTGGACGAGCCTCTTTAGAGTCATCGAAAAGCTTCGCTCGGGTGCTTATTATCTGGAGGATGAAGATGGGCGGCGGCTAGATCGACCATGGAGCGTGAATCATCTCCAGCCGTATCGAGCTGGGTGAGAGGTGCGCTGATGTAATTTTATATATGTTTTGGTTGCCTATGTCCTTGTAATGTAGGAAGCAGAAATGATAAAAGGATGGCAAATAGCTTAGCCGAACGGCAGTGTCAAAATTAGCCTTAAAGACCGTCGAGCTCCGACGTTAAAAATCGAGAGACGAGCCGGCGTCTATAAACCCTCCGAGCGGAAGACCGTCGAGCTCCGACGTTAAAAATCGAGAGACGAGCCGGCGTCTATAAACCCTCCGAGCGGAAGACCGTCGAGCTCCGACGTTAAAAATCGAGAGACGAGCCGGCGTCTATAAACCCTCCGAGCGGAAGACCGTCGAGCTCCGACGTTAAAAATCGAGAGACGAGCCGATGTCTATAAATCCTCCGAGCGAAAGGCCGTCGAGCTCCGACGTTAAAAATCGAGAGACGAGCCGGCGTCTATAAACCCTCCGAGCGGAAGACCGTCGAGCTCCGACGTTAAAAATCGAGAGACGAGCCGGCGTCTATAAACCCTCCGAGCGGAAGACCGTCGAGCTCCGACGTTAAAAATCGAGAGACGAGCCGGCGTCTATAAACCCTCCGAGCGGAAGACCGTCGAGCTCCGATGTTAAAAATCGAGAGACGAGCCGGCGTCTATAAACCCTCCGAGCGGAAGAAGGCGATCAAAAGGACTTGTACTCGTTGTCAATATCGTTTGACCACCTATGCGTTCCGCTCGGCCCAGTACCCAAAGGTACATCATCAATATCCAGTGAATAACCTCTTCTGTTGAAGCAGAATATGTTCGTCCGAGCGGAAATGTAGCGCAAAATACTTCGTAAAAATACCTTTCGAGCACGAGAGGTGCGATAAGAGGCGAGCGGACAACACACATATTAACTAGCAAAAGGACAAAACAAGCGAAAGGATAGCATATTAAAAAAGACTGGCCGAGTGGCCAAATTACAAAAGAGGAGTGTCTTTTGCCGAGCGGCCAAATTACATGTAAAACTTCTACTCTAGGTAATCATAGAGGTCCTTCGGGATGTTGTCGAGGAGCGCCACCTGATCTGCGGCCGAGATGACGGCGGACTCGGGAAGTTGCCCCTTGGACTTCAAGTATGTGGTGGTGGCGGTCATGGCAAGGTCGAAAGCAGTGTACATCCGCTCGCAAACTTTCTCCGAAAATTCGGGCGAGCGGATGTAATTCTGTCTCAGGGCGGCGACCCGGCTTGGCTCAACCTCTTGGTATTCTTTGAAGGCCAATTGGGACGCGGCGAGGGACTCCTGTAGAGTTTTCAGCTCGTCTATATGCTTGAGTGCATCAGCCGAGCGGCCCGCTTTCTCGCCATCGAGCTGCTTTATCAGCTCCTTTACTTTCTGCTCTAGGCCCCGAGCCTCCACATTCTTTTTCTCCAAGTCGGAGATAGCCGTGTTCTTCCGCTCGGTCGGCAAGCTTATCTTATGATCCAGAGATTTTTTTCACTCGCTCGAGCTCGGTCAGATTGTGAGCCTGGTCGACTGTCTTCTTCTGCTCGGTCGCCAGTAAATCCTGAGCCTTTTTAATCTCTTTCTTCAGCTCGGCATATGATGGGTCTTGAGAGCCGGACGGACCGCTTGCAGCCTTCAGTTGTCTCAATTATGCGTCCACCATCGCCAGATGATTGCAAACGGCGATTTCCTCCACCCATCTCTGTCACGAGCAAGGTGTTAGAAGCCGATTGGAAATAATGCGTAACGGACTATATGAAATAAACTTACCCCCGTGGCTTGTTGCATATGGTTGTTGGCCAGATTACTAAGGGGGATCAGGGCGACGCGCGCCCGAGCGTCGGCCCACATTTCGGCTAAGGGCCCTTTCATGGTAATCAGGTGCTCGGGCGCTGTTGGCCGATCGGTTTCAGGCATTAATTCCTCAGTCGGGAGATGTAGGGAGACCCGGATGGTTCGGCGCCGACCGGGAGTTGACTGAGCAGAAGTCGGAGAAGGATCAGAGGCCGGTGCCGAGAATTGGGATAAGATGGTTGAACGCTGGACTCGTCGGGGAGTGAAGCGGCTTGGGATGTTGTTTATCATCTCTTGTAACCCCCAAACTAATGGTCCAGTCAGTCGGACTAATCGCCTCCTTCGACTAGACTTGAAGGGGAGGCAAGTGATCCGGAGGTAAGAACGGGGGACCCCCCTTTCTGGGGAGTCAAGGCCACGTGGAGGTTAAAATACCAGACGTCTGACCGGAGAAGGGTAGATCGGTCGGCTGAACGGGGTCCTAGCTAAACCAAAGACGACCCGACTAGGGATTCCGACGCTCGGGTTGGACAGAATCATATGGCCGAGCGGATAGACCGTTCGGCCGAAGATATAAAGTAGCATACTGCGAACAGTCTCCACAGAGCACATTACCGAGAATCTCCTAAGTAAACCAGTACATATGACCGGTCGGACGTGAGGTGAGTGTTGGCCGGCCGGACGCCCGGCATGGAGTAAGGAGAAAAGGACAAGGAACATCTTCTGACAGCGGGCATACTCTATGACCAGGCCATACTCCAAACCTTACGACCAGAGGGTTCCGCTGTCCCATCGAAAACGTGTTTGGACTGTAGCAGTATGGTGTCAGGTAAGCTTTCTGACAAGCCCTTACTGAGGTATGGGCTGAGGACACGTATTCACCTCGATATCACTACAAGAAAAAAGCTAAACAACAACGCTTTTTTGGCGTTGTCGTATGTACTTAAAAAGTGATGTTGTAGATGGTGTTGTAGAAAGTCATATCAAAGACAACGCTTTAAAAGCGTTGTGGTTGGTCACAAAGACAACGCTTTTTAAGCGTTGTCTTTTCGTTCTTAAAAAGCGTTGTTATAGATGCTGTTGTAAAAATGCACATATCAAAGACAACGCTTTAAAAGCGTTGTGGTTGGTCACAAAGACAACGCTTTTTAAGCGTTGTCTATTCGTTCTTAAAAAGCGTTGTTAAAGATGCTGTTGTAAAAATGCACATATCAAAGACAACGCTTTAAAAGCGTTGTGGTTGGTCTCAAAGACATTGTTTTTTAAGCGTTGTCTTTTATTACTTAAAAACGTTGTCTTTTTAAATTTATAAAAAATAGTGTTTTCTCTAAATAGCAAAATTATAAAAATACTCAAAATTTACATATAATTGAATATCCACAACCACAATCATTTTTATAATAAGACTATTTAACAAATAAATAAAACTTTATATTATACAAACAAAATGTATACATATTGATCCACAAATTAAATTTGTATCATACAAGTTATCCTTAACTTCATGACAATAATTTTTCAAACACACAAGTTTTACAAAACCTCATCATTGACTAATCGTTGTTGTTGGTGTCCATCGCATGGAATTGCTTCTTTAAGTCCAGCAATCTCTTCTTCTGAAAGGCTTTCAGCTATCACTCTTAGAGCCATCTTCTTCAACTTGTCATCAGCACACCTGGGTTGTAGGCAATCAAGAAATTTTGTATGAAAACTTTCATACATGTAAATCTCGTACTAAATAATATGTCAATGTTATATATACATGTAATTCATACCGTAAGTGTGTTTATATATCGAACTGACAAGTTTTCTTTAGGGCCAACTTCTACTCAAGCTCTTTAAACACTGCATCAAAATAAAAAATTGGCATTAGTTCCGTGCTAAATGAAAATCATATTTAGAGGAAAAAGCGGGAGTGCTATAGATGGATATATTAACCAAGCATATTAATGTTTGACCTGTCTTTACAAGTTCTAAGCATATATATTAACCAAGCATATAACCTAAGAGGAATAAGTTACAAAATGCTACTTGATGTTTGACCTGTCTTTATTGGATTTTGCGGCCCCGGTCTTCTTGTAGCCAGGCACAATGTAATACTTGATGTTGTTTTTTTTTATTCATTCTACATTTGTCGTAACCCTTTTGTTTATGCTACGACTAGTAGACTTCGCAGCCGAAGGAACAATGAGTCATTGCGTCTAGTAATTCGCATGAGATTGTAAAGTTGTCCAAATGTTACTTCGTGTGGAAGGCCTATAATGGCAATGACAAATGGGAAGCAAAAGGTTGTATGGCGTACCTCCACTTATCATTATCGATGTGTTGAGCAACACTCCTATTAAGTTGATTGCCCACATCAATGTGTTACTAACCGATCATTTTGTAATCGGTGAAAGAGCGCCTTTCTCCATTCCAATTCTACAAGCAAAATCTTCCTTAATTCTATACTCTGCTCGGTCCATAAGGATCGACAGAAACAGGAGTTTTCCAGATCTTGGGTTCAAAGGCTTCCTATAGGACCCTAGAAGCTGGAAAGCTAAAAGTCCATTTGCCATTCCATAAATATTTGGAACAAAGCCTACGTGATGGAACCCATGAGCAGTTGCTCAAATCTCTAGTATCCCAGCCTCATTTGAAGTATCTTAGATGAAGTACAAATTCAACTTAGCATGAGCTTTTCCGTCTATATCTACCTTCACCATCACATCCTTGCATCTCATTTCAGTCAGCTGAAGAAGTGCACAGCTCTTAGACCAAGATAATATCATCTTGTATGCAGTATTGCATAGATTAATTATTAATGGGCATAATTTCGGCAATAGTTTCAGGTTGTTCTTTCTGTAGCATAATAATTTAATAGATAGATTCATAGAATATTCGCATAACACAATCAACAACCTAACATAACCCTAAACCCTAATACCCTCAACCTCTTTGAGGTATGAGAACCAAAAAGGGCTAGTTAAACAGTCCACTTCCTCGTTCACAATGTTCTCCGCATAAACTGGACTAGCAATTCTCCAACAATATCCAACAATACCGCATTTAAATGTGACATTGACTTGAACACTTGTAGTATTTCTTCTCCAAGTCTCCTGTTACATTGGTTACATTGGTGAAAATTGAAAAACATCCAGTAAATGAGGTAAAATATTAGCAAAGGCCCCCAAGAAAGTTGTCCATATCAAATTTCTTTAAAAAACAATAAAAATGTGAACTACCCTGAGAGCAAAATTCTGGAACCAGTCAAAGTACAAGACACTTGCAAACTAAAATTCAACCTTCAGCTATTTTTTGTGAGCTATTAATTGTTTCACTGCGAATGTGAAAAATGAGAGATGACATATTATAATTTCACAGCATAGACTCCAAGGGAATAAAACTTTTAGAGAAATTGCAGATGACATTACTAAACTTCTTTGAACGGAATATGGTTCAGTGGATAAGCAACCAGAACACAATAAGGTCACAGCATCCAGCACAATTAAACAGCAATCTAGCAAGTAGTATGAAGTACGAAGAAACGCAGATAACAAGATAAATGGCCTTGCCGATCAAAGGCGAGAAATGACATCTTTAACCTCGGCAGGTGTATATAGATGGTAAGTAGGAGCCACCTTTGCAATGTCAACATTATTAGGGGTTACCTGTTAATGCAAATGAGTAATTAGCAATGTAAAAGTTGCAATACTCTGCAATTTATGTAAAACAAAATGAAACCCTAGAACTGGATCCTTAAGCATCAGTCCAATTTACCCGTCTAATACAAAAGTACCCAAAACATACATTCAGGTCAGCTGGTACCAGATTGAATAGTGTATTCTCTCTTTATCATATTTAAATGCAGTGTTTATATGATTTAGAAGTAAACATCTAAGCACACCCGATTAGTTTATCCAAATAGACCAAGTAATAATTCATTAACCAGGAGCCTGAATGAACCTAATCCAGGTTTGATAACAGGGATGCTTTATCTATCTTCTAAAGCAGGTAGATACAGAAAAACCACAAGAAATATACCTTTTCTTCCATGACTTGTTTCAGGATGGAAAGAGCTATAGTTTCAGCTTCCAGAAGGGACAGGTCCTGGATAAACAAGCGCCCTCATGAAATTATTCTCATCACCGCCACCACAATACCACAAACAGAAAATTACTATAGATCTAAGTAGCCACAATAGAGAAGGCTGCCGTCAAAGCAAATTTGCCTTGCACAGCCATGTATATCTAAAATTGCCATAGTAGCTACCTTGTTGTATTGCTCTTGAAGAGAACTATCAGCTCCTTCGGATCCAGATCCTATTGCTTTTGCATTGCATTGCCAGAATGTGCCAGATGGATCGGTATAGTACCTGCAATTTATAGCATGTAACATTTGAAGCAAAACATTGAAATACAGGACTACATAGCAGAGACTGTGTAGGAGAGACTTCAGATTTTACCAGATAACTTCTGACATTTGTAATATCGAGCAGAAACATTAACATACGAAAAGGTCCAGCACAATAATACATATGCACTAGAATATTTGTATCTCCTAAAGAGTGATCTCTGGGAAGAATCGTTTAGGACACAGGAAGATTATGTTAATAGTAGTAAACAACCCACTAGGACAATAAAATCAGTTCCCTAATAGGAGGGTTTAACGTGAAAATTTTATACATTTTAGCACTTCAGACACTGTAGCTTATTGAGGAAATAAAATATTATCAAAAGGATTGTGTCCACCCATCCTTGTTCATCAGCTTGGAACCTTTGAAATGAAAGCTGCATTGGGTACATGGAAAAAACAACAAAAAGGGAGGATAAATGATAGCCACCAACCTAATTGTTCACAAATATCTGTATAAGTTATTAAGGGTGTTCATAGAAGTTGATCCTTTAGCCGTGTCTATTAGATGGTCAAATCTAGGCGCCAACTCAAAATGTTGGCGTCCAAGTGTTAGTGTTCAACTACTTCTGATTTTCTTCATCTTTGAATTGTTAAATACATAGGGTATTTATAGGAATACTCAAGATGTATCTAAATAAATACATGAACCAATATTAAATGACATACATTCATCATCCGAAGAGTCATTCATGAATCCTCCAATATTCATGCTCCAGATGACCATACATTAGATTATAAGTCCAATTAATTTGATTGCAAGGTTGTAAACAGTCCTTGAGGGCTATTGATAGTGATTCCAGTGCGTATTGGAAAATAATGGAACAAACCTATGAAACAACTATCAAGGGATTCACTTCAACTTTCCTAAACCAAAGAAGAAACAGATGGATTACAAAAGAAAACAATTTGCACCATCAAACTGAAACTTATAATAAGCCTTAATAAATTAATGAAAAAAGAATTGTTTAGAAGTTCACTGAGAAACATATGAAAATACAACAAATGCAACTGCAAAAAAAAAAAAAACTAGTATCCAATTAACTTTTTTTATACTTTCGGATCAAAAGGTCAAATTTATATACTTTGGTTCATGTTCAAGCAAGAGGATAACAATCTCATCGACAGTTAGTATTTCCTTTTAATATAGAACACTAAAAAGAAGGAATATCAATGATGAAACAAACCTGAAAATGCGAGCTATTGAGGCAATGAGCAACTGCTTGAACAAGGTAATCATGCAGCGTTGGAACTCTGTCGTGAGCATCAAAGACCAAATATTACCAAATATTAAGATCACCGACAAACCAAATAATACCTTATTTTTAACACTATCTAGAGGATCGGCTTTTTGACTTGAAGTTGGTTCAAAGAAGACAAATCAAATATACAAATACTAAGATGAAAGCATAATGAAGTAGTTAACTTTTTCTACTTTACCTGATTATAAGATCTACAGCTTCTTGCTCAATATTTTGCTGCACGAGTAATTATTAGAAAAACAAACCCAATAGTGGAACAAAAGCTAGATAAAGAAACTAGATAATTTACACGGAGAACTTTACAGAATAACATATAATACAGTGCTTTGTACTTGCATATTAATCCAGAAAACATCCTTTCACCTAAGTGACAATTTTTCCAAAACATCATCATTCACAAAACATCATCATTCACTAAAAATTTTCACAAGTTTTTAAACTTCAGTGACAACTTTTCTTTGGGGTCAATTGCTCAAGGTCGATCTGGTAACTATGCACTGCATCAAAAATTGGCATTAACTATGATTCCACCAAACAAACCACCATTCCATGAACTTAAATCTAAATAGAATTATGGCAACTATCATTCCATACCTATTCATAAATATGATCTTGTATGCACTCCGCCAACTCGGACCGAACCTCATCAATTTGTTCACGAGAGTACCCTATTTTTGTGAACTGTGAGCATACACAATTTATGTTAATGGAAAAATAATCAACACTGATCACTTTGCAATTTTAAATAGTTTATGTCAAATAATTTGAGATAAGCTAAATAATGTTACTATTGATTGCAGTGAATCTCTCTCAATAGTCTCAACTTCTTCAATAATTTCTCTCATAAATCGCATCACAAAAAAACCACATTGTTTCGCATCCGGTTGTTGAGGAGCCTATATATAGTAATTAGAGTCAAATTGTTAATGAAAATTATACACATTACAATATATGTTAAACAAAAGTACACATACCTTAACTACTTCCCACTTAACATTTTTCCTACCTTTCCTTCCCTTGGTTGAATTAAACAATTTTAAGGCCCTTCATACGTTAAGAATATTTGTTAAATAAGATTTTTATTATAATAAATATTTACTAAAAGAAATCTGAACTCACATTTCCATTACGTATTTTGAATCATCATCGCGAATGCGGCAACTTAGGGAATCCAACAGGTAAATAGCATCCTTGTAAGGTTCAATAACACTAAGATTCCAATGGAAACTAGGCAAATACATAGGATTAGATCATAAAATTGAATAAATTATCGAAAGGAAGCAATTGAAAGTGATGTTTTACTTCTTGCTTACCCGACATTACATGGCACTAACACTAGTTGATCTGTTGATGCACTTGTCAGCTTATCTGCTAAAAGAGTTGCCCTTTGATTCAGGGTTTCAAGCTTAACTGATTTGTCTTGTGCCGTTTTTGCCAGATATGGGAGTTTGTGAGGATTCATAAATCTGAATTTCTTTGTCTTGGTATCTTTCACCATCTTTTTATACAGACACCTATCATTGCAAAGAAAAAAATATTTAGATACTAAATAATAAAATTTAGATACAAAACACTCATAATAAGTTGGAAAAATAATGATCACTCATAACACTAAGTTATGGCTGATGATAGTAACATCCATACATGAGAACTTACTATGAACAGTCTTGCATATTAAACATACCAGAAATGTATACATGCAAATTCTTTTATTTCTTGAGGACAAGCACATTTAAGATACTTAAAAATATACAAGAAAAAAGATATGAGCAAAGTACTTCCTGTCTAGAAGAACAAATGGCATAAGGCAAACATTAAGGGCCGGTTGAAAATGAATGAGCTATATTTATGTAAAGTGTACCACATCAATTGATATTAGTAAACCTCTCAATAGAAATGATGAACTATTAACTTAATGAGAATAACATGGTATGAGAAAATTACTAGAAGTTGAATTTTTCAAGAGTAAACTTGTTCACACAACAATATTAGTAAACTTCTTGCAGTTCAAATCAGGGATTTTCTGTCTTGCTAGATATTAGAATTTCCCAGCAAACATAAAGCAATGCAGTAATTTCCTAGCATAAGTAAAGCAATGCAGTTGCAACTGAGAAAATAATATTTAGATACTAAATAATAAAATTTAGATACAAAACAATCATGTGGATTAAAAAATAATGATCACTCATAATAAGTTGGTGAAATTGTAACAATAAACCATAATAAGTTGCTAAAATTGGGAAGCAAACATGTGATGAAAAAGTTGCTGAAATTGCTTAAATAAACTTACTTACCATATGTAGGCAACGATCAAATTTCCTGAAATTGACTCCAAATGATACAAAGAATTGATGTCCTCAAGGTCAAGAAAAAGTTCACAATCTTCATCAAACACTTCATTATCTAAGCACATTGATATACATTTTCCTCCATCTAGAGCATGCTTACTGTAACAATATAACATATGTAATGCTCTTGGGACACTTGTTGACAAAGTAGGTTTTGATTTTTTTCGTTCAAACTTCTTCCTTCTAGGCTTCTAATAATTTCAAATATAAACAAGTTAGATAGCTAGGTTGAATAATAATAAAGTGGCAATATAATTAGAAATATAATAATAAAGTGACAATATAATTAGAAATATAATATCTCATATACCTCATCTTGCTTCACAATCTGCTGTTCAGGCCAAGCCACAACAGTTCCTATGACATCACCAATTACTTCACATTCACTTGGAATTGGATATGGCAAAGGAGCGGATTTGTCCACTGCTTGATCAATGGAGACTCGAATGCAATTCTTGGGAAATGGAATACCATGAAGCATTTTTTCCATGCCATTGAAACAAACAATTGTACCATATGCAGCAATATTTGAGCAAGATTCCAATGTCAATGCAACTGATTGACCCTAAAATATTAAAAAAAACATGTTGATTATATTTAGTTTATAATGCTATAATAATAATGAATATCACTATAACTTGTATTTTACCTGTAAAACTTCGTCTTTACCCACAATCTGTACGTCATCTTCTTCAATATTCTTCTGATGAAACTTCACCGAGCAACTACCTTTGTCATCAATTGAATTGTCCCATGCACCCCTTTTATGCATTAATGCTTCAAGTTTTTGGATGCGTACATCTTGTTCTAAAATTTGCATCTTCGCCTCCTTCAGCTCCCTTTTATGCTCAGCGATTATATCTAGGGTAACATCATATTTCTTCCTTGTTCTACCAACATTGAAATAGATTGTTGGGTTGATATGACCTCCGATACCCCGGACACGCCCAGAATATTCCTGAGTTTCAAGTGCCTTGGTAAGAATATCCTCTTTTGCTCCTTCGCATTGCAGCTTACCCTCCCTCTTTTGTTGTATATATTCATCCTGTAATGCAACATTAAAAAGAATTATCAGTACTTTACCAAGGATAATTACCAAGGATATGCAATATTGGTTTAAAAAATACTGATGTCCAGGCCGGTTCTTCCCGTGATAGCTCAAGTCAAGTGCTTAGTAAGTCATATTGAACAAATATGAAGTTGACTTTGAAATATTTTTTCCTTTTTTGGCATTCAATCATATATTTACTTCTGCACAGTTCTAAAAAAGGCACATATTTGATTGAGCAATTGACTACAAGTTTAATAAAATGACAAAATTTTAATAAATTTTCACTACACAAACCCATAAAGAGAGGACCACCACATAATTGAAGCTAATTGTCTGGAGTTGCAGGAAAGAATAATCAAAAGTAAAGTTGTTCCCAACCTCTCAAGTTCCGAATCATGAATCTTATGCTTTAATTCAAACTAAAACAGCACAAAGAGAATGCTCAAGGAGACAAGGAGCTTTATTTGTCACCAATCAAGTGGGAAAACATAATAGAAGCTTCAGAGCAGTGGTCTGGGGAACAACTTTACTGGCCCTTGGGTTACTGAAGCTTACAAATTGCTTACTGCCAAGAACGTTTCAAACCTGGTTGATTTATCTGCATCTGTTCTATAGAAACTCTAGCTATCACCTCTAAGTTCTCAATGCATTCACCATTAATTGATTGCAGCAAAAGGAAACCACTGCATGTAATAGACTTTTCGACTTGATCTCTTCTCCAAGTAAGAACATTTCAAACCTAGATACCTAGTAAATCCACATCTGTTCTATATAAACCCGTCACCTCTAAGCTCTCAATGCATTCATTCACCATTTACTTCCTCAATACATGCTCTAGTACTGAGAATTCAAGCTATGCAAGGAATGGTTGTTAAACTCCTCATTGCACTGCTTGCCTTGGCTTCCTCACGCAAAGGGTATGCATGCATGCAACTTTACTCTCGAAAACTAGAAGATATATTGAAGTCATTATCAGAAGAACATGAAAATTTACTTACAATCTTGTGTACTGTGTCCACCAAATCTTCACCTTCAAACTCTCCTCCTTTGTTGGCGCGTCCTTTCTTCCACATAATAGCTCTATTGATGTCATTATCATCACATAATTCAGTCCCCTACAACAAAGAAAAATCAAATAACAAATGTGAAATAATTTAATGTGAATCAATTAGAGGGTTCTTAGAGGAAATATATTTTAAAAATACTTACAATTTCTTCAGCAAAGCGTGCATACCCTTTGCGTGAGAGTCGATGAGGATATCTATTTTTTTTTCCTTCGCTCTTTTTGTTGATCACTGAGTTTCTAGTTATTTCAAACAGGCGACATATCAAATTTGAATAATACATAATGAATTATGATCGAATAGTTTCAAAAGAAAAAATTTAGAATCTTACAATGAAATCTTCAGAAATGCGACTAATGACAAACGCACGCCAATCTTCTCTTGTAATTTCAAAGCCAACAGGTGGCTCATTCAACTCCTCAGGTTTGTCACACCTGCTTAAAATAAATTTTTGGGTGAGATGGGTCTTGTATTGCCTCCACTTACTGTTTGCAGACCTCAAACATCCCTTTTTCCACTTTGAGTCAACATTATAAATCAACTGTACATCAAATAAGTGGAAAACATTAATAAGATTAATTAAGACAAACATAAAATATATCTATCATTAGTAGTGAAATATTATAATTGTTAAAACATGCTAACTTGCTTACATTGACTGATTCCCATATTAATTCTTTGACAGCAATTGGGACTTGCTTCCATGTCTTGTATTTAATATTAACCTTTTGCCGAGCCAAGACACCAATGTAACTTTGCATGGCTACAACAGTTGGTCCTATCGGTTGTCCAAAATTATTGAATGACACCTCATTTCTAATACCTTGCATTCTTTGCTTTGTAATCTTATCCAACTGTGTGCGACCTCTAGAAGTTCTTGAGGAGATAGTGTCTTTGGAATCCAACACTTTATCACCCTCGCAACTCTCTTCACGGGCAGCTGTAATGACTTCTTTACCCTTGTCCAACTTTGCAAGTTGCCCTATTCTCTTACTCTTTCTAGTAGAATCCATTGATCTGTAACAACTTAGACTGATCAACATAAGTTTAGTTAGAAACATGCATAAACTCACAGCAAGATGATATATTTACACCAACAAATTCACAACAGTATGAAAAAAATAAAAGATAAAAGCAGAAACTTGCAGCAACATCACAACATATCTGATTCGAATTAAAGTGAGGAATATAACATATTAATATTGTCCACAAATTCATCCTCATAGGTAAATTGTTTACACACTTATATTCAAAAGCAAAAATTCAGCAATTAAATATTGTCAATCCAACTTCCATCACAGTCTTCACGAATACATGGTGGTTCATTATCATCTTCTCCGTCAATATCCATTGATGGTAACCCCCTACTAAAACATTGATAGTGGATAGCAGTGTCCTCTAACTCTTCGCCCTTTAGGTATTCAAAGTAGTCTCTGTTTGGTGTTGCAAGTACAACACTCCATAAAGGATCTTCAGGATCTTCAATGTAAAATACTTGCTTTGCTTGGCTTGCCAGGATAAAAGCGTCAGATTTGAATCCAAGTCTATTGAGGTTTACCAATGTGAAACCAAGATCATCTACTTTAATGCCGTTATTATGCTCCACCCAATTACATTTAAACATTGGAAGTTGAAATTTATGGTAATCAACTACCCATATTTCTTCTATAACTCCATAAAAAACCATATCTGACACAATAGGATTTTTATCCTTTGCACTTGCAACTTGCATTGTCTTTGCAACTAAGCTGACTTCGGAGTTTTGAACAACTCGTATAGCATCACGCTCTTTTGTAGCATAAGTAACCCCATCAATCAAATAGCTAGAGTATTTTAGTACTTGCTTGTTAGGCCCATGAGCTATCCACATCAATCTTTCTGAAACTTGATGAGTGGAATGGTCAACTACATCAGCAACCTAAATTTTTTATGCAATAAATTTTTAATTATGCATAAATATGAAAATGAATGTATGCCAATATGTAATACTAAAGAAACTTACACGATCACGCAACCAAGTAATAAACGTTCGATTATGCTCATCTTGTAACCACTTCTTGGACTTAGCCTTACGAGGAAATCTTGCATTCAAATACGTCATGTGTTCCCTAATCAAATTATTTGGTATAAATAAACCAACAGAATGTAAGCAAACCACATTAAAATATTAATAAGTTAGATACATTACTCGATATAGAGATCAATCTCAGCATCATTTGTCAATACATAACGATGTGCTTGCGTCAACTCATCGTGAGTAGTGGAGTAGACTACTGCACCTGATAAAGGCTTAGTAAGTTCTATTTGTCGATGACTTGATGGGATCCCAATTGTGTGCACACTAGACAAATAGTCTGAGCAAAATTCAACAGCCTCTTCAGCAATATAAGATTCAGCCATACACCCTTCAGGTCGATTGCGATTTCGCACATAACCTTTCAAAATCTTCATGTATCTTTCAAATAGATACATATACCTATACCAAACCGGTCCACACAGTTTCACCTCCCGCACAAGATGAACACTTAAATGAATCATTATATCAAAAAATGAAGGGGGGAAATACTTTTCAAGTAAACACAATATTGTCACAATCTCTCTTTGCATATCATCCATCCTTGAAACATCTATCACTTTATTACATAACACATTGAAGAAGAAACACAAGCGAGTGATAGTGTCTCTAACATGTTTGGGCAAAACATCACGTATCGCCACAGGAAGCAATTGTTGCATTAAAGCGTGGTAGTCGTGTGACTTAAGGCCAATAAGTTTTAAGTCCTTCAACGACACGAGGTTTTTAACATTAGATGAGTAACATGATGGAAGTTGTATTCCAAACAAAGAATTCAAAATTTTCCTTTTCTCATCCTTACTAAGTGTATAACAGTCTACTGGCAAAAATGTTTTCTTCTCCCCCATCCTTGGTGCCAAATCTGTCCCGACATTCATTTCCAAAAGGTCTAATCTCATTGCTACTCCATCCTTTGTTTTTCCTGGAATATCAAGTAACGTTCCGATAAGACTTTCACAAATATTCTTTTCAATGTGCATCACATCAAGAACATGTCGAATGTATAGATGTTTCCAATACTGAAGTTCAAAGAAAATTGATTTTTTTTTTCCAGCATGATTTTACATCATCATTCGACTGAGACTTTCTACTCATTTTTCCCCAATGACAATTAATTCTTTCAACTCTTTCAAAAACTTCATCGCCACTTAATGGTTTTGGAGCAGGGTTAAATTCTTGGTTCCCATTAAATGCCTTCCGTTGCCTTCGATAAGGATGAGTTGCAGGTAGAAACCTTCTATGACCTGTATAAGACATTTTCCTACTATGCTTCAACCTTGTTGAATAGGTATCTTCACCACAAATAGGACATGCATGATATCCTTTCACAATGCATCCTGACATGTGTTAGGACCAAAAGTAGCTAGAGGGGGGGGGGTGAATAGCTCGTCGCGTGCTCGTCGCTTGGCGTTGCTTGTTTCTTCAAGGATATGCAGCGGAAAATACAGAAACAAATCACACAACGCTAACAAGGTTGGTTTACTTGGTATCCACCTCACAAGAGGTGACTAGTCCAAGGATCCACACCACGCACGCACCCTCCACTATGAAACACTCCTTTTCGGTAACTACCGAGGGCGGAGAAGTCCTACAAGACTCTCAGTACAAGAAGAAGAAAGGGAAATACAAGTTAAGCAAAAGCTTACAAGATGTGCAGTAAAAACCCTAACCCTAACTTCTTCCTCTTGCAATAGATCCGCCTCTTGACTTGGAAAGCCTCCAAGAACCTTCAAGAACTGGCGATCACGTGCTTGTAGAGAGCTGTGGAGGAGCTGGAATGAATCTGAGAAGAGCTCGTAAAGCAATGCCGAAGACCACGCTCGCCTGCGGCTTTAAACCCGACGCAACGGTCGGATCCCGATCGATTCGAATGTTCTGAATCGATCGGGGAGGCTTTGGATCGATCCACGGATCGATCCAGCGCTTATCGCGCGAAGCAGCATCGTCCCGATCGATCGGGCGCGAAGCAGCATCGTCCCGATCGATCGGCTGATCGATCGGGACCTCTGGATCGATCCACGGATCGATCCAGAAGCTTTCTGTTCGCTGGGAAGAATCTGGATCGATCCACTGATCGATCCACAGCCTGGATCGATCCACGGATCGATCCAGCACTTGGTTTTTGCCCAAAACCAAGTCCCAAACCTCCCTAACCAACATCCGGTCAACCTTGACCTGTTGGTACATCATGCCTCGCATCTGGTCACTCCCTTGACCTGCTAGGACTCCCCACCAAGTGTCCGGTCAATCCCTTTGACCCACTTGGACTTTTACTCGTCGTGCCAAGTATCCGGTCACTCCATTGACCTACTTGGACTTCCACCAGATGTCTGGTCAACCTTGACCCATCTGGACTTCCTTCCTTGCCAAGTATCCAGTCAATCCTTTGACCTACTTGGACTTCCACCAAAACCAGATGTCCGATCATCCTTGATCCATCTGGATTTCCTTCCTTGCCTGGCTTCACTCACCAGGACTTTCACCTAGCTTCACTCACTAGGGTTTTCCATCTGCCTAGCTTCACTCACTAGGACTTTCCATCTGCCTAGCTTCACTCACTAGGACTTTCACCTGGCTTCACTCACCAGGACTTTCACCTAGCTTCACTCACTAGGATTTCCTTCTGCCTAGCTTCACTCACTAGGACTTCATTCTGCCTAACTTGCCAGTTAGGACTTCCCAATCAAGTATCCGGTCAACCTTGACCTACTTGACTCTTCTTCGATCAATATCTTATTGTCAAACATCTAAACCCAAACCAAGACTCAGCTTGGTTAACCAGGTCAACCTTGACCTGAGGGATGTTGCACCAACAACATGTTCCCATATGCAGAAAAATCATTGATCGTCCATAATAAGATAGCCCTAAGCATAAAAGTTTCTTGGCGATATGCATCATATGCTTCGACACCTATATCCCATAAGCATTTTAAGTCATCAATTAGAGGTGCTAAGTAAACATCAATATCATTTCCCGGCTGTTTGGGACCAGAAATTAACAATGTGAGCATCATAAATTTTCTCTTCATACACAACCATGGAGGAAGATTATAAGTAATCATTAAAACTGGCCAACAACTATATGCAGAACTCATTAAACCATGAGGATTCATCCCATCAGCTGATATAGCCAATCTGAGATTTCTTGCCTCAATACCAAAATCTGGCCATTTGCGATCAACTATTTTCCAAGAAGGTGTATCAGCTGGATGGCGTAAATATCCATCACAAAGTCTTTTTTCGGCATGCCAAGTCAACTCCTTAGATATCTCTTTATTCCGAAACATTCTTTGAAATCTTGGAATAGGGGGGAAGTACCACAAAACCTTGGCAGGAATTCCTTCATTTATCATATTTTTTTTCCCAACTTCCACCTTGACATCCCGCAAGTAGGGCAATTAGTTAAATCCTCATACTCCTTCCGGTATAAGATACAATCATTAGGACAAGCGTGAATTTTTACATAATCCATCCCTAATGCAGATAAGCTTTTCTTTGCATCATACAGAGATAAAGGCAATTTATTGTCATCTGGAAGTATTTCTCCTAACAAACTGAGTAGGTCAGTGAAACTTTTATCACTCCAACTATATTTGGCCTTCAAGTTGAATAATTTCACAATTGCAGATAACCTTGTAAATTTAGTGCATCCCGGATATAAAGGTGTCTCGGCATCTTCAAGAAGCTTATTGAATTGGGTTGGATTCTCAGCATAACTATCATATGCATCATGAACCATATTTATTGGTTCCTCACGAACATATTCATTTGGCCCTACTTGGTCACTTTCATTTTGTGAAATCCCTATCGTAGATCTTTTGCCGTGCCATATCCATGTATGATATGTCATATCTATACCGTTACAATACAGATGTGCCCTGATAGTTTGTATATTTTTCTTCTTTAGATTGCCACATTTTGCACATGGGCAAGATATTCCCATATTCGGATCATTAGTGTTTTCCATTGCAAATTGCAAGAAAGACTCAACTCCATTCTCATATTCACGTGATAGTCTATCCTTTGACATCCAATCTTTGTCCATTCTTTATAACTAATCAATCAACAATGAGCTAATACCTAAAAATATTAACACAAACAATAGTGTGAAACTATAACAAAATATTTAAACAATTAATCAAAATTGTATTTCTACCTGAAAATTTTTGACCATACAGGTTTCTCATCAAAATGCAATCCCAATAGCAAATTTCTCACTTGGGGAGATAACCTAGTTATCTATATTATCCATATGTACATGTTTGTTAGAGTCTACGTATAGGTAGTTAGGTACTTTTGCCTTGGTATAAATTGTAGAGTCATATAATATTGGAGCATTCACCAAAACATATTCTCTATTGAAACATGTTAACCTTTAGTTGAAAAATGAAACCATTCCAGGAAAATGCTTGAATTATAACTTATAATAAGCAACTTTGTTTCTTTAGCACTTGAGAATCTGCAACTTCCTCAAAGGGACATCAACATAAGCAACTCAATGCAATAGTGCATGATGTATTAAATCATACTTAAGCCATTAAGCTCTTAGAAGGCAAGTGACATAAATATAACAATAGTAGTTGATATAAATTCAACAAACTGAGTAGGCACAAGTCACTACCCAGAATTAAGATGAGATAATGCAGAACACAAGTTTTAGATACAATAAAAATGAGAGATATTCTCTGCGCATTAAGGGTACACAATAAAAATAATAGTAGAATAACACTAGAGATTGATTAATTTCAAGCTGCACATTATACCTGACGACAAAGAAAGGCTGGAATGTGAATAATATCTGCAACTTGGCCAACAACTTCACACTGAATTTGAGAAAAAAGGATAGCATGTTATATGCTTCATGCTATTTTTAAGGATTAATACCTACTGCCAAAGTCTATAGCTAAACGTTTAAAAATTCCAGATTAAATCATGAGAAAATACAATCAAGGGAGGGGGAAAATTGATGCAGTATGAATCCGGCAAAATGGCTAGTTCGGAAAATAATCAAAAATAAACAAAATCTTATTCTAGAGGGATGGAAGAAATTTTACCTTTCTTTCTTCCGTTCCTCCTACTCTCGAATCTGCTCTGCGAGGAAGGAACTAAGATCGAAGGGTTCAGAGGAGTTGAGGAGCCGTGAGAAGATTAGGAAGGGTAAGCTGACTTTGATTGAGGAGATGGGGAAATGCGAGATTAGGGATCTCGACTTGGAGGAGTTGGGCCGGCGTGAGGAGTTTTGCGTGAGGAGTTTGGGTCGAGATTAGGGTTCAGAGGAGATCACGCGGCAAGGAGAGGAGAAGGCGCTCGTGGAGAGGAGAAGGCGCTCGTGGAGAGGAGTGGAGAGGAGAAGGCGCTCGTGGAGAGGAGAAGGAGAGGAGAAGGCACTCGTGGAGAGGAGAAGGAGAGGAGAAGGCACTCGTGGAGAGGAGTGGAGAGGAGAACTCGTGGAGAGGAGTGGTGAGGAGAAGGCGCGCGCGCGTTGAGGGTTTAGAGTTTAGCAAAGCGAGGGCTGCGAATTTATTTTAAGTGAGTTTAGGGGAAACATACACAACACTTTAAAAAACGTTTTTTAAAAAAATGTTGTCTTTGACCATAAACAACAACACTAAAGACAACACTTCATTAAAAACCGTTGTCTTTAGTAAAAAGTAAATACCATAGACAACGCTTTTCACTAAAAGCATTGTAAAACAAAGAACGACAACGTTTTTATTAAAAAGCGTTGTCTATTGGGTGTTGTTGAATGCAAAAATTCTTGTAGTGTATGTGTGCATGAGCTCCTTCCCAGCTCTATATAAGGAGCCTCGCACTTCACTGGAGGTACGCATTCTCACATATTCGAAGTCACCTCTTTGTTGTCCACTTGCCTGACTTGAGCGTCGGAGGGTCGTCGCCGGGAACCCCTTCCCGGTCCGACTTCTGTGCAGGTTTGCTGGAGCTCCGTACGTCCGGCCGGGGATCTACGTCAGCGAGAAGGAGAGCGCCACATGCCCAGCTTCTGTTGATTCATCGATTCGGACAGGATCAGATGGGATGTGTGTAATAGTATTGATCAATATTGATTTGATTGGTCATACGAATGATTAGTGAAAACGTAGTTATCACTTGATTTTGTAAACTAACTCAAATTAATATTGAGTTCATTATAAATTGCATGCATATGAATTACACTGAATACTAAATAATATGTTTATTTATGTTAGATCATGGTAAATAAGAATATCATAGCTAAACTCAATAATAGAGAGAAATTATATGAGGATAACTACAAAATCAGACAGCTCAAGCTACAATATTTTCTTGAGGAAAAAGAAGTTCTTAAGGCTATAAAATAAGTTATGGAAGAACCTGTAGATAGTCCCACTGCATAGAACAGATGAGACTTTGATGCCTATAAGGCATGGAAGAAGAAGAACTCCACTGCTAGGGAATATTGATTAGTTTAATAATTGATGACCTATTTTTGAATATGAGTCATTTCTTATGACTCATACAGTTTGGGTAGCCCTTAAGGAGAAATATAGTGGAGTAAGTCTGAGCAAGCTTCGACAGCTGACGATTAAATTTGATAGCTACAAGAAGCGTCTGAATCTTTCAATAGTTCAACACCTCAGGGAAATATCGAACATAATTCAGGAGCTTAAAACTATTGGTCATGAGTTGACCAATCAACAATATATATAAATAGTTATTCGTTCCCTTCCAGATTCTTAGGAGACCATGAAGTAGACCTTAACTTACAGTGAGAGTACAAAGACTTTCATTAACATCTCACGCCATGTAGAATTGGAGGCGGAGAGACTTGAATCTGCAAGGATTTCTAGACCAGCCTATGTGGCTATTGGTCCTATTGGATCTGTTAGGACCAAAAGTAGCTAGAGGGGGGGGGGGGGGAATAGCTCGTCGCTCTCGCTCGGTGTGCTTCGTTGCTTGTTTCTTCAAGGATATGGCAGCGGAAAATACAGAAACAATCACACAACGCTAACACGGTTGGTTTACATGGTATCCACCTCACAAGAGGTGACTAATCCAAGGATCCACACCAACACACACACCCTCCACTAATAAAACTCTCCTTTATTGTTACTACCAAGAGCGGAGAAGCCCTACAAGACTCAATACAAAAAGAGAGGGAAAGGATACAAGAAATACAAGCTTACAAGCTTACAATGAGTACAAAACTCTAACCCTAGCTTCTCTTCTTGGCTTTGATCCGCCTCTTGACTTGGAGAGCTTCCAAGATCCTTCAAGAACTGGCGATCTGAGCTTTGTGAGTGCTGTGGAGGAGCTGGCGAAAGATCTGAAATGAATCTGTGAAGAGATGCCGAAGACAACGCTCGCCTGCGGCTATAAACACGACGCAACGGTCGGATCCCGATCGATTCGAATGTTCCCAATCGATCGGGGAGGCTTTGGATCGATCCACGGATCGATCCAGAGCACCTCTGTGCTCTGGGAAAAACGCCTGGATCGATCCACGGATCGATCCAGCGCTTATCGCGCGAAGCAGCCGCGTCCCAATCGATCCACTGATCGATTGGGACATCTGGATCGATCCACGGATCGATCCAGAAGCTCTCTGTTCGCTAGGAAAGGCCTGGATCGATCCATTGATCGGTCCAGCTCCTGGATCGATCCAGCACTTGGTTTTTGCCCAAAACCAACTCCCAAGCCTCTCAAACCAACATCCGGTCAACCTTGACCTGTTAGTTCATCATGCCTAGCATCTGATAACTCCTTTGACCTGCTAGGACTTCCCACCAACTGTCTGGTCAATCCCTTTGACCCACTTGGACTTTACTCGTCGTGCCAAGTATCCGGTCACTCCCTTGACCTACTTGGACTTCCACCAGATGTCTGATCATCCTTGATCCATCTGGATTTTCCCTTGCCTGGCTTCACTCACCAGGACTTTCACCTGGCTTCACTCGCCAGGATTTCCACCTGGCTTCACTCATCAGGACTTTCCTTCTACCTGGTTTCACTCACCAGGACTTCCATTCTGCCTAACATCCCAGTTAGGACTTCCCAGTCAAGTATCCGGTCACTCCCTTGACCTACTTGACTCTTCTTCAATCAATTTCTTATTGTCAAACATCTAAATCCAAACCAAGACTCAGCTTGGTCAACCAGGTCGACCTTGACCTGAGGGATGTTGCACCAACAGGATCATCTGGATCCAAGAAAAAGAAATGGTTCAAGAAGGGGAAGGGAGAGAAGAAAGAAGTTGCTATTGTGGGGCATGACCCAATCAAGAATAAAGGAAAGAAGACCATATTAAAACAATGCAAGTGTGTCTTCTTTTCCTGAGCATTTTGTTGCTAGTTCAATTTGTTAGCTGATTCTTATCCTTTGTGAATTATAAATTTGGGAGCAACCAACCATGTAGCTCGGGAGTGAGTTGCATTTGTAGAGTACCGACAGGTACCAGCTGGCAACAAATGGATCTATGTAGGAAACAACACAAGAGTTAAAGTCAAAGGGTCAATACTTACAAACTCAACCTCCATGGTGGTAATGTTTTGTTTCTACATGATATCCTATATGCTCCTAAAATTTGACGAAATCTTGTTTCCGTTATAAGTCTTCTTGATTTAGGTTATTATGTAAATTTTTATAGTCATTGTGTGAAACTTCGCATTAACTTTATGTTAATTGGGCATGATTATGTAACAAATAGTTTTATGGTTCTTAATGTAGAACCAGATGTCAATTGTGTTATTTAGGGTTGTTTTTTAAATAGTGCTCTAACTAGTGATGTAAATATAACTAATGAGGTTTGACATGCTAGATTATAACACATAGGACAAGAACGTATGAATTGGTTGGCTAGAGAGAGTCTATTGGCCACTTGGCTAAGATTACTTGTCTATATGTGAGTATTGTCTTATTGGAAAATCAACTAGGAAATCATTTGGTAAGACTATAAGAGCTAAATCATCATTGTAATTAATTCATTAGGATATTTGTGGTCCAATAAATGTGAAGGCTAGAAATGGAGCTTTTGTTTCATTACATTTATTGATAATTTTTCTTTTTTTGGTCATGTGTATTTGATTTCTCATAAATCAGAAGCATTATATTGCTTTAATCGTTATTTGAATAAAGTTGAGAATCAATTGGTACGTAAGGTTAAAATCTTACGTACTGACCGTGGTGGAGAATATTTGTCTGATCAGTTCAAGACAATATGTAATGATAGAGGAATTATTAGACAGCTAACAATTCCAGGAATTCCACAACAAAATGAGGTTGCTAAAAAAAGAAATATAACTCTTCTAGATATGGCTAGGTCTATGATAGCGCGGGGTAATTTACCGATCTCTTATTAAGGAGATGCATTATTAGTTGCGATCTATATACTTAACAAAGTACCTTCAAAATCAGTTCCATCCACCTCATATGAACGTTAAACAGGTAGAAAATCGAATTAAGTAATCTGAGATCCTGGGGGTCAGCTACTTATGTTCATGATAATTCTCACAAGTATGGAAATTGGGACCTAGGGGTAAGAAATGTATCTTTATTAGATATCATGAGACCTCAAAAGATTATGTTTTCATAGGTGAGCAACTAGATGGAATCATCTCTGAAATAGATTCAAGAGATGTAGCTTTTCTCGAAATAGAGTTCTCAACCAGAAATGATGTTGATAAAAATGTTCCTCTTTTTTTTGGAGGATGAGATATTATCAACAAGAGATGTGTTAAAAGAGATGTCTGAGTCTGGTCAACCTAGTGGGAGTGATTTGCCAAATCATAAGTTGACTTCTCAATTATTCAACTTATGAAGAAGTGTTCATAAGATTAAACCTCAGAAATGGTTTGATATTGAGAATAAGACATTAATAACACTCTTAGTTGACGCAATGAACCTTGAACGGTTGAGGAAGTATTAAGATGCTCAGTTAGAGAAAAAAAAGGTAAGTTACAATGGATAAGGAAATGAAGTCAATAAGAAAGAATCAAGTTTGAAATTTAGTCGATCTTCTTCTAGGTCGAAAGGCTATTAGGAATAAGTTGGTTCTCAAAATCAAGAGGAAAGAGGATGGATCGATTAATCGATACAAAGCTTGACTAGTTGCAAAAGGATATACCCAAATATAGCATATTATTTTTGAAGAGAAGCGGAGTTCATCTTAGGAGTGAAGATCATGAAAGATTGATTAAAAAGGCTTTTAAGTTTGTCTTAAGATGCTTATATCACTAAAATATTACAATACTTCAATATGTCGAATTACAACATTGTATCCTAAAACATCTGAAGAAATAACCAAAAAATCCTACGTCGATACTATTGGTAGTTTGATATGCACTATGTTGTGTACTCATCCTGCTTTAAGGTATAGTATTGGCTTAGTTAGTTGTTTATGTTGGTCCCTTGATGGTCAACAAGAGGGGGGGGGGGGGGGGGGGAAATTATCCTGCAAAAACAAACTCAACCTTTTCTCGACTTATAGCTTAATTATGAACACTTGTATTAAAAAATAAGAGACTAATTAAAAAGATAGAGACATAAAGAGAATTACTTGGTTTGCAATCAGAAGATTGCTAAACCAAGGAAAATGAAGCGCACTTAAGAAGATTTCCTTCAGGCAGAGTAGCCTCTTACAACGTTAATAGCTTATAATCAAAAGTAGAATAGAAAGAGAATGATTTATAAGTTATTGTCTGAACTACTGAAATCAGGGCTATATTTATAGCTCTGTTCCGGGGCGCCTAAAAGGGTTTCGAGCCCTTAGAGTGGGATAGAATTCTATCCCCGATGCGTCGGTCAACGTACACATCGATCTTGATAAAAGTTGAGTTTCGGGTGTCTGGAAGGGTTCTGGGCGCCCGGACCACCAAAGTCAACATGGTTGACTTTTTTTGGTCCTGGCCCTTTGCTCCGGTTCTGCTCGCTTCGGTCTGAATCTTCTACTTCAGCTCAGCTCGCTTGGGTGATTTCGTCCATCATAATAGGGCTCACTCGAACCCAATTTCTAGTCTTCTCCTCGAGCAGGCTTCCGCTCCGACTTCTCGTCCCTCGAACGTCACGTACGTTATTCTCGTCCACCGGTGTACTCTTTCACGACACCTCGTCCCTCGGACGCACCGAGCCTGTCGACTCTCTCCCGTGTCGTCCTTCTCATTAGCCGCGTCTTTTGCTAAACTTCCTGTGCTCCTAAGCTCCTGCACACTTAGACACAGGGATCAAACCCAAACAAAACCTAACCTAACTTGGTTGATCACACCAAAAATAACCTTGGGGTTCCAACAGTTTACAGTTAAACCCAGGATCGAGACGCTGGAAAGCGATGAAAAAGGATATTAAAATACCTCAAAAGGGCAACATATTATTGTATCTGTTTCCAAGGATATATGATGAGCCTGAAGGTTTGTACAGATACAGATTGGGTAGGAGACCTTGATGATAGAAAATCCACATCTGACTATACCTTCTTGCTAAATGGTGGCGTTATCTCATAGAATAGCAAGAAACAGGCTTATGTAGCCTTGTCGACAATGGAAGTTGTGTGGTCAGGCTTATGTAGCCTTGTCGACAATGGAAGCTGTGCTTGGCTTGTGTAGCAAAGGTATATGGCTAGACTTATGTAGCCTTGTTGACAATGGAAGCTATGTGACTTGCACATCAGTTGTGCAACAATTTTTCTGGTTAAAAAGGTTCTTGAAGCATTTGAAAATTACCGGAGACAGTGGGAGTCCTATTACAGTGTACTGTGATAGTCAAGCTGAGGATCCTAAATATCACAGCAAAGGCAAGCATATAGAATTAAATATAATTTTATAAGGGATATTATAGGCAAGAAAATGATAATTCTTGAGTATATCCCTACACGTACTATGCTTGTAGATCCTTTTATTAAGTCATTAACTAAAGAGTCATTTCAAGGATATGAAAAGTTTTTGTGACTTTATAAAATATAACACGTTGTAAAATGTTATGATCTATTCAATGTATATATTATTATATTTTGGATTAAAATTTTGATAAACATATTGGCAGGTTGAGATTGGTCCACTCACATGGATAATCATCTCTATTTGTTAAGTATAAATAGAGGTAAGACCGTTACTTATGGGATAGCTTATGTAGTTGTGGATAGAGATATACCTATAAGCAATGACCGTCTTGATAATTATGTCAAGATGAGATCATTTATGTAATGATCAGAGTAAATGTACCCACCATTTACTGAATCTGCTTAAGGCTATATTGGAATTCATATGTTGAATTCAGGATTAGACATTAGGTATGTCTAGATTGAAATTTGTACGATGTTAAAATTTGAGAAAAATATGCGCTCTTTTTAGTAAAAAAAATAACATCGTAGTATGTGATTCATACCATATGTACTAGCGATAAGAAGGGTAGTAGGAGAATAAATCTCTGTTTCTCTACTATATGAGACCCTTGAGATTATGAGTTAATCTCAATTTTACCCTAAGTGACTATTTAGCTGTCTACTTGAAGTTATAATCAGTGTTTGCTACTTTAACATGTTTCCTATTGGTTATGGATGATTCAGTCTATGGAGCATAACTAGAAAAGTGACTGATTAGAATGAATAGATTCTAGCTAAAAAGAAAGATTAAATAGATTTATATCTTTTGATGTTATTCACTGGTGATCCATTTCTGTTATGTATAGAAATGATTGTGAATATTGAATATGGAATATGCTCTTGACATATTATAAGGGATTATTTAATCTTGGAACATTGAATATAGAAATGATTATTTAATCTATGGAATAGTCATTATAAGGGATTAGAGATATTTTATATTTATGTAAATGAGGATTATTTAATCTGGGTAAATAACAAGACATGGATATCTCCAAGATAATGGTCGTGTACCACTGGGAGATTGGATGTTTCCTAGATAACGAATATGTACCACCAGGAGAGAGACTATATGCCATTATAAGAATGTTTCTGATTTATTCTATAGAACAGATATGTAAGGTGTAGTAATTTTTTTAGCAATAATTACTCAGTGTGTTTGCTATCGCACGAACCATTTTCCCTAAAGTATGGATTGGATGTTTTTAATTATTTGGTATTTGTGACTAACTAGTATTTTACTTTGGTCTTTGTGACTTGATTACATTATAGTCTATGTGGCTTTCATGGTCTTTGTGACTAGTTGACATTTAAGGATTAACTTGAACGAGTGGAGATGTTGGTGTTAAGAATGTGAAAGGGTGCCTCTTCCTCTTCATCTTGTTAGAGTGTATACTGAAAGCCTAACTTTTGTAAACATTTATTTGTTGAAATAAAAGAATCGCATTGGTCAATATCTGCATTTATTTGTTAAATGCAATTGTTCAATTAATTTATATAGTAGACAACATGGAGTGTGGTGTCACACTCAGAAGATCATGTTGTCGATTCTCTATAAATTATAAACAAGTTGCTCACGACTAAAATGGAAAGGAACAAACCATCAGAATAGTCGTAGTGTAATTAAGTATTAGTTTATCTTGATTAATAAATTACACTGATACACTTTAAGTGTATTGAGTAGGATCATTTAGGTAAGTTCTTTTTGTACTGACTTAATAAAAGAACTAGACCTTAAATATTATGGAAGTGTGTACTCTTAATCCTAATATAATAACAAACACATATATTTAATATTTATTTTTTTGACTTATCAAAGGGTGAGGTTTAGCTCGATAAATCAATATGCCCGAAAAGTTGGGAAATGATATTACTTATAGTGTGTGTTGTTGATTATAGAAAGAATCTGTGTCCTAGTTATCTAGGTTAAGAATGTCCCCAAGAGGAGCTCATAAGGATTGCCATGTTAAACCCTGCAGGTGGACATAGTCCGACATGACAATAAAGTTGAGTGGTACAACTCTTGGAGCTAGATATTAATTAAGTGAGTTGTCAGTAACTTACTTAATTAGTGGACATTCGTAATCTTAAACACAGGGAGACTAACACACTCATGATAAGAAGGAGCCCATAATGTAATTTGGGATTGGTGCGGTAGTGCGGTAATAACTCTCTAGTGGAATGAGTTATTATTGATGAACTTGAGTTGTGTGTTCGGGGCGAACACGGGATACTCAAGCTCATCGGAAGGCCAAAACCAATTTCTCCTCTAGGTCCCTGTCGTAGCCTCATTATAGTCTCAAGTCCATCCAAATGTAAGGCTCTTCTTGGTGTCCAAGAAGGGGGCTGGACCATTGCTTGGTGACCAAGCAATGGCCGGCCACATCCTCTTATAGGGGTCGGCCCTATAACTTGGTGACCAAGCTTGTAGGGGTCGACCAACATTAATTCAAATAGGAGGGTTGTTTTGAATTTTTAAAATCTTCTCTTTATAGAAAACTATAAGTTTTAAAAGAGAGATTTTAATTTTTAAAACTTTCCTTATTTTGAATTAGGCCACATGTTTTAATAGAGAGTTTTAAAAGTTTTAAAACTTTCCTTTTTTAACCATCCTCATGGTTTAAGGAAAAAAAGGGAGATAAGTTTTAAAATTAAAATTTTCTATCATCATGTTAAAAAAGGAAATTTTATAAGAGAGTTTTTAAATTTTAAAACATGGTTTTAATTTTTAGAAACTTTCCTTTTTTTTAACTCTAGGAAAGAGAGCTTGTAAAATTTTATAAGAGTTTTCTTCTTGTAAAATTTTATAAAAATTATTATTTTTCTTTCCTAAATATGGTGGTCGGCCACCTTGCTTGGTGTCCAAGTAAGGGGCTGGCCAATCCCAATCCTAAACCAAATAGGATTGATCTCAACCATTGATTGGTGATTGATTCAATCAAGAGGAAAGAAAAGGAAAAATAAAAAGAGAAAAGGAAAAACTCTTGGATGATTTTATTTTTTTGTAAAAGGTTTTTCCTTATTTGTCTTGGGCAAGTAATATAAAATAAGGGGTGAGGGGGCTTCATGTGACACAACTCTTATTCTTTTGCTTGGGTGATCTCTTGGTGTGGTCGGCCCTCTCCCTTCTTCCTCTCCCTTTGCTCTCTTCTCCTTGGTGGTGGTGGTTGCTGAATTTTAGAAGAAGAAGGAGGAAGCTTTTGGGTGGTGTTCATCTTGGAGGATCGTCGCCCACACGACGTCCAAGGCGAGGCGAGGAATACGGCAGAAGATCTCGAGGTCATTAGCATACAAAGAGAAGGTATAATTATCAATTGTTTTCCGCATCATGCTAGTTTTTCTCTTTGTAAGAATTCTAAATACAAGAGGCAATTAGATCTAGTTTTTCGAAATAGTTTTTTGAGTTTGTGTTTTTTTTTTCGAACTTGTGATTCGATTGTTCTTTTTGGTTAACCTAGAGTTATTTAAGGAAATAAATATTAGCTTTCCTTAAAAGGCTTTGCCTAGGCGGTGGTGGTTGCTCCCATATCCAAGAAGGCCATGTGCCTCGCCATGCAGTCCTGGAAGCCAATTTTGGAAATTAATATTTATAGAATTAATAATCTAGGTAGATTTGAATCAATAGTGTTAAGTTCCGCTTACGATTCAAATCTAAACCATTAAGAACAGATAAGTTAAATTTGGAATCAATGATGTTAAGTTCCGTCTGCGATTTCTTATTTAACTTCTAAAGAACACAATAAGTTATTTAAGGAAAGATTCGACACTTGTACAAAAATTTTTATACAGTAGAACCGATACGTTTTCCTAGGACTAACCAACACATCTTACAACCCTTTCACCTTCCTCCATTAATAGAGGTGGAGGAAGAGTCATCTTCCTCTATAAAAAAGCGTCCAAGGCAATTGGTGCAAGAGAAAAAGTGGGGTGCATGCATCAGGAAAAGGTTGTTGCGTTGTGTACGTAGATGAGATCGAAGCACAACATAAGTGCTGTCAGAATTCTTCCAAGACTGCGTGTCTTGTAGAGAAGAAGAACATTCGAGGCTTGGGATTTGGTTCGTGGAATCATGAAGAGATTTCCGATTCGTTCGTTATCGTTCTTCCTACGATAAGTTATTCTTCGGTATCTTCTTCAATCTTCTTTGATGTCTTCTTCGATCTTCTTCTCTGAGCATCAGTATGAATTTTCTTATTTTGTATGAAAAGCGAAGATCAAGATCTACTATAGGAGATCACCGTGAGTTCTACAGTTTTTATATTTATATATTTTTCATGCTTTAAAACTATCAACATGAGAAGCGCGGGAGGAAGTCTACTCAAGAAAAAGGCCAAAGTTAAATTCAGGTGAGCTTCATTTTGGATGGTCAGAGCATCGCCCAAACGATTGGAGTTGTTCATTCTCGGTTGAACGGTGCTCGAGGAGCCTCCAAGATGGTTAGAGGCGCCCTCGCGCCTCTCTTAGAGATGCCCTCACATCTTTATTGGAGGCACCCTCGCGCATCTCTAAGAGGTGCCTTGGAGCTTCCATAGAGGTGCCTCTTGTGAACAGTAGCCAGTAGCTGATCGTTGAAAAGTGGATAAAACTTTATCCACTTGGAGGCGCCCTGGATGGCTTTGGAGGTGCCTCTAAGCAATGATAATTTATCCCAGGGGGCTATAAAAAGTCTCTATGGAGCTAGGAATTAAAAATCAATCATTGTAATAATCTTTCTAACTATTTTTAAGCTTTTAGAGACTGTAAGAGGCTACTCTGCCTTCATGAAGGAGATTTTTAATGAAGCTTTCAACTACCTTGGATTAACAATCACGTAGGTTGTAACTAAGTAAAATTCGTTAACTTTCTTGCTTTATTTGTTTTACTTAATATTATATCCTTAAGAAGTTGGAAAATAAGAGATTTTTCTAACTCCTTTAGAGGATTATTCACCTCCTCTAGCCGGCCTACCGGGATCATCAGATAACAATCTATTGAGATATTGTAAAAAATCTTAAATGTTATTTGAGGCATAATGACACTTCTAATATTGATGGGCATGATTTATTTATGGTGTTGAAGATCTTAAATCATTCTTTACCCTTTGATGCAAAAAAAGTAATTGATGTGTTGAATTATTTAATGAAAATGGATGGTTGTTACCCTAATGTATATGTTGCTATAAAATTTTGTTGACTAGTCACAATTGTAAGTGCAAAAAAATATTTCTTCAAGTTAAAATTGATCAAAACTTATCTTCAATCAATAATGTTATAAGAAAGATTGAATAAATTGACTATGTTATAAATTGAGAAAAAAATTATCAAACATCTCGATTATTCAAGTTTGATTGATATTTTTACATCAAAAATAGCAAGATGTGTGACATTTAAGTGATTGTTGGTAATTTTTTACTTATGATTTGATTACATCATTTATACTTTGAATATTATATGTCATTTAACTTATATTTTATAAGTTAGATTGAAAACAATTGTTATTCCATTTAAGGGGTCATTTTTAAAATTCAATTCAGGCCAAGAAAATCTCAGGTACGGCACCGCGACTGCCCCCTTTAACTTTGGGTTCATTTTAAATTTAGTTAACCACATTGAAAACTAAACTTTGATCACAAAGCATATAGATGTTAAAACAAATCGATTGAGCCATAAACTCAAGCTTAGTCCACCAATTTTTATAATATATTAAATTGGAGAAAAACTTTATAAACCAACGACTTAGACCTATGTTATATGAAATTAAATATTAGATTATGACTAAAAACATGAGCAGAAGATGAAAATTATAGAGATCGGGATGCTAAAATAGATATGTGAACATATAAGGATGAACCCAATAATTATTAAAGAAAAATTATTGAAGACATGTTTAAGATGATATGTATAATTTTAATTAGGCAATGAATACTTATTTAGCAATAATAAATTAAGATAAAACTTATTTAAATATAAATGATAATACAATAGGAGATATAGCCTAATGACATAAAAGGATCCATGTATTCAATCCTACCTAGTAGAATAAAGTTTAATTGTAATTGTTGTATTGGATTAGACTATTATAGCAAAAGGTGATTACGCTCACCCCAGATATCCCTTATAGTTCATCCCCATGTTACGTAAAGGCGTATAAATTATGAGATCAACTTATAACTAACTACCAAGTGGCTAGAGGGTGCGAAGAATTTTTTTCCCCGAGGATATGTACCTATCGAGAATTAAACCCTTGCCTATTGTACTTGTATTAGGTTAGACTAGACCTCATTTATCATGAAAATCATATGGAACATTATTTATGTGGTAAAAGGTGATTCACTCGCCCTAACGCCCCCGTCAACCCGTCCCTAGGTCAAAACAGAAGAGGTAAATCACAGGTAGCTATTAGCTATTAGTGTAATATCCAAGGCATGGGGGAAGACATACTCAAACGTGTCGAATTTTGACTTCATGACTTAATGTGACAATATTTCATGTCTCAACTATCGCATCATCTCGAAGGAACATATGAAATATTATTTATGATTTCAGAGCAGGTGGAAAGATGATATAGTTACTTAATTGTTATTGTTATATAATTTCAAATTATTTATAATGAGTTTATAATCGAAGTGGGTATGTTTGTTTTATGTTTTTAATTGATATTATATATTTAATTTACTCTACAATTAATCAGTGATGAATTTGATTTTATAGAAATTTTTTATTAAGATAAATTTAAAAATAATCATAATAAATAATTTATCAATCTAAGATTTTTAGATCAATCATTTATTAAAAAAAAAAAAAAAATTGCTTTCATCAATTTACCAAATTGTTACTCGATGTTACACCATAGTCCTAAGCTATATCCTAGTAATGTTATCGAATTGGTTTTTGATATAGAAACATACGATAAAGACAAACATGGTGGGACTCAAATGCCATCCAAATCGGTGGAGCTCTTAATCTTATCTAAAAGAATGTCATACTAATTTTTAAAAACACCATTAAATTTGGTGATATTTGCTCTTTTTTTTTGTTTTTTTAATAAAAATACAAAAACAATGGATGATGTTTTAATTAACATAATTGCTAGGACTAATGTGGGGGAATTTTGCTTGTTTATTTGCCAGGAAAGTAGGAAGGAAATAATAATTTGAAATAAATAGTTAAATTTTGTTAGAAATGGATATGTTATCAGGTATTAGAATAAATTGAAGAGTAGTATTCTGACATCAATCGTTTATTAAGAAAAATATATTTATTAATTTAATATGCGGTCGATAAATTTATATATGAAATAAAAGGAAAAAATTAGTTTATATCTTTGTCTTTTTTTTCATGTTCATGACTGTAATTTTGGCTACAAATTTTATTATTTTTATTTTTTTTTATATCCTTTTTTTCCGAATAAACAACACAATGTTTTATCCTATCTTTTATCCATCTTCTTCTTCCCTCACAAGTAAACAAAAACAGTGAAAGGTCGAAACTGCCCTCGTTGCTAGAAACGCTTCCGTCGTGTTCCTTTCGCGTGCCTTTCTTTCTTCCTCCTTCCTCCTTTCTTCTTCCATGAAGCCTGTGGCTGAAACAGAGCACCTCGATTCCTTCTCCATCGCCATCTCAAAGAAGGGCCATCTCATGGCGTCGAATCCTCCGTTTTCCACCTCCTCCTCCTCCTCCTCCAGTTCCCGGTCAAGTATAGCCCAGTTGAGCAACGATCACATCATCTCCGTACTCCTCCTCCTCCCCATCGAATCCGTGCTCTCCTTCTCGATGGCCTGCAGAAGGTTCAGATCCCTCGCCTCCTCGGACGCCCTGTGGGAACCCATATGCCGGCGGGACTGGGGCGGCGGCGGCGCCGTCGACGCGCTCGTCGCTTCCTTCTCCCCGCAAGAAAGGCTGCGGATTTCCTGGAGACGGCTTTATGCTCAAGTTTCCCATCTCAGTTCCCTTTCTTGCCGCCGATTGTCTTGCAAAAGTGGCGCCTTTCCCTCTCCCAGGGCTTCTCACTCCCTGGCCTTCGTCTCCGATTGGCTCGTGCTCTTTGGCGGTGGATCTGAAGGAGGTTTGCACCCTTGTTTGTACTTTTCTTTGGTTTCTATCATATTGAGTGCCGAAATGCTGGAGTTTGACTACAGTTATCTAAGAATTTTGCTGGTTTAGCTTTCAGTGCCCTGATTGATTCTGATTAATCATTGACTATTAGCATCTAATTTTTGCTTCTAGTTTGTCAGATCAAATTCATAGAGATTTTTTTTTTTTTTTGTATAGATAGTATGCTGCAACATATCATCCACTTTCGATTTAATTTTTCTTGTTTCCCGTTCTATTGATTGTTTTTCAATTGAAGATGCAAAAGTACAAAGTTGTAGATGATGCTTGTTCTACAATTGGATTTGCATTAGCTGCTAAATAAGTTACGAAGAGGAATCTAAACCACACACCTTCAATTGTTGGGTTTCTACATATTTGACTCATAAAAAACGTATGCATAAGCACTTGGCAGTCAACAAGGTTTATATGAACGGCCCCGACCTCCATTACTTTGCCAGCTTAGTTCATGGATCTTAGATAATCCTGCTATTATTGGTGATCTAGTTAGGAAGACTTATTTTTTAGAAAATCTCAAAAATTGAAGCAATCACATGAGGGTGGAATAGCCAATTAAGTTTAAAGTGTAACCAGTCTTGCCACTTAAATGCAACCTAGCAAGTTTCTAGGAAATGAACTCAAGTCTTGCTATTCCTAGCATTCTGAAACCTGACAGATTCTCTGCTAGCATTCTTTCTCAAAGTAAATAAAGATGGCAATCGACTGTTTTTCCTTCAATCCATGTTCAGAAGGATATGCTCTGTTGTCGATCCTATTTCTCATTCTGTACTTCAGAATGTTTAGATGATGGTTTGCAAGGAAGATCTTTCTCTTTTAGATTTCATCGTTTGACATTCTTGTTATTGAAAAATAAGCAGATCTTATTTACTTCGACTTCCTTGTTACTTGATATACACTGCCAAAATCTAAGGAAAGCTCACTGTTCACTGCTATCATTGGATGAAACTTTATGTAATACAACTTAAAATTTTTTAAATATTTTCTATACATAAATTGAAATGTGTTCTTCCTCATTGTAGTTATCGTGGTTAATGTATCAACTGCATGTTTTGATGGACATTAGATAGAAAATTTTGAAGTATTATGTTAGAACAACTGTATAGATAGTTTAACAAAATGAGTAGCTCTGAAATTTTAAACTATCCCTTTGCAGCTTTACCATGAATTTTCACTCCTGGATATTGATCTCCAAAGTAAAAAATTCATCAAAATTCGTCAGCATGAGAATATTATTTTGTTTACTTTTTGAACTTCATCTCGTTCTATTCTTGTATTATCTGAACAAATTAAGAAGAGTAGATCCATATCATCTAACTTTGTCAGTTACGAGATACCTATTCGAATTAGTCCAAAATATTCTAGAACGTATGCTAGAAATTCAATGTTCTTCAGACAGAATCTTCTATTTGCATCGGGGTTAATATTTAAGGTAGTTCTAATAAATTTTTTTAACAAGTTCCTACATCAAATATTTGCGAAGTCTTATAATCATTTAGTCTGATTTATAGAACTATTGAACAACCATTCGTCAAGATTAACAGATACCATGAAACTTAGCAAAAATAGTTTTTGCTTAAATAATATGCCATTCTTTTTGTTGCTAAGGTGTTTTTTCCCTCTAATTATTAGGGCGCCATCTCGATGATACATGGATAGCATACGTTGGAAATGGATGCAACAGGGCACTAAATTGGCAACACATTAATTCAGGCATCCCGAGTGGACGATTTGGACAGACATGCACTGTCCTCGGCAACTATCTAGTTCTTTTTGGTGGCATCAGTGATAATGGAGACCGTTTGAATGATACATGGATCGGAGAGACCTTTTATGAGGGACAAGATATGAGAATTGCATGGAGGCTGCTGGATGTGAATTCTGTAGTTCCATCTCCTCGTGGAGCTCATGCTGCATGTTGTGTTGCAGATTGTAGGATGGTGGTGCATGGAGGAATTGGGTTGCACGGCCTCAGACTTAATGATACGTGGATTCTGAATTTGTCAGACGACTTCAGATCTGGCAGATGGCATCAGATAAATAATGTTCAGTCGCTACCTCCGCCACGCTCAGGTCACACATTAACTTGGATTGGTGGAACATATATGGTTCTGTTTGGTGGGAGGGGATCAGGATATGAAGTTCTTAATGATGTTTGGCTCTTGGACATCGGTATCGCTAATTCCGAATGGAAGGAACTCAAGTACGAGCTATATGGTTTACCAAGTGAAATGCCCCTTCCACGAGTTGGACATTCAGCAACACTTGTATTAGGGAGAAAGATTCTCGTATATGGTGGTGAAGATTCACAGAGGCATAGGAAGGACGACTTTTGGGTGTTAGATGTAGGTGCTCTTCCGAGGTTCCAAACAGTAGGATTAAAGAAATCGCCAAGAAACTTTTGGAAAAAGCTGCAAGTTGAAGGTCACCACCCGTTGTACAGGTCTTTCCATGGCGCCTGCACTGACAAGTCTGGACGCTATGTCTATATCTTTGGAGGTATGGTCGATAGCATCATTCAACCTGCTGAGCCCTCTGGATTGACTTTTAACGCGGAATTGCATCAGATAGAGCTTCTTCTCCAGTTATAGCCATGTGAAGCTTTAGACACTATATGGAGCACACGTACAAGTAATATGATACAAAATCAGGTGCACCTTGTAAAAACCTGTCTGATGATTAATCTTCACACATGGACCTGCTTGTAAGAATAATGCTCCTTGAAAGTAAGAGTCCATAGTAATATTGGTTTGTCGACCACATGTTTGTACAGAGTTCAGGACTTTCTGATATTTGTTAAGGATCTAGTCTCGAAATGAAGGCTACCAGGAGGTTCCGGTAAGTTACGTAAGGAACTTTGAACACCGATGCATTTTTTCCGAATTTTCCACGGGCTAGGGTTTGTGCTGGAAGGCTCAATTTAGCAATTAATACTGCAGTGCTTCATATTGGATTTCCAGAAGATATTTTTGTCTCCAAAGAGTGTTTGTGGAAGAACACATTCTCCATACTCGCAACTCTGACAGTGTAGCATGACCAGGTTCTTCTGTCTCGAAGAGGCGATTTTCATGGTCCCAACTTTCAATTTTGAAACCGAGATTGACCTTAATCCATGTCCTTGACAGAATAGCTGGTACCATTCACCCAGGTCTATTGTTCTCCAGCCGCGGGCCACTTTTAAGTGACAGGGTTATCGATAAAGATCTGGAAGTAGTTGTTTGTAACCAGTGAGGATGCTGTAGATTCTATTCTTTTGCGATAGATGATGGATAGATCTGGAAGTAGTTGTGACGTTGCCAAGCCACAAAACATGGATCTTGCAGACAATAATAGAGCATGGAGCTTCACCAGTCGGCTTGTCTTTATGTCTGGACTCTCATATGTTGTGGTCACTGGTTAAGCAAGAAGAGGGGACCGACAATTTGCCAAGACAATCTGGTCCTGCAGCTGATTATATTGCATCTGGAGGGTTGCAATCTCAATCCACTGAGCACCTTGTGATGTAGGGGACATGGCTCATGGGCGCGTGCCAACTCTAGGAAGTAATGTTGTTCTCTTCAAGTAAGAATACTAAACCCTCTGTTAAATATCTCTCTGGACAAAATTGCATGCCTTCATTGTCTCAGCTTGATGTTCTAATGCATTGTGTCAGTTCTCTTGGCTTCATTTTGTTTTTCATTCTCAATGAATATAAAAATGTAGATTGTTAACAACGATATACAATTTATTTAAATATAGATAATTATATAGTAGATGATTGAATTCATTTTTACATGCCTACACAAAATCATTTATAAAATAGCATGTGTCCTTCGAATTCGGCACTATGCTAGGTGTCACAGAGTCAATTTCTACCTTGGAAATTTTCATGCGCTGACACCAAGTTTCGCACTTGATTCAACCCATAAATGCACCTCCAAAGTGCAAGAGAATACACAAGCCAAAGGCACAACAAAGTCATAAGCAAGAAACACACAATGTAGAAAAACTCTCAACCTTTATATTCACAATGATAAAGGACTACAAAGTGGACTCTTTAGTATTTGCTCACACATTCTTTTCTCTCTGCCTTGCCATTGCTCCAATGCTGCCTATTTATAATGCATAAGCAGAAGTTGGTTTGGCAGTTATAAATGGTTGCATGACTGTTTTGTCAACTATCATTCTACATGTCTCAAACTGTTTGTCTACATCATTTGTTGTTTTGATACCATGCAAAGGTCAGCCTACATCCTTGTGCTTGGCCTAAGCTTGGTTCCATGAACTTAGGCAGAACAGCCCCCTTGTTCCTCCATTCGTCGTGTTGCATTGCATGTGCTTGCCGCATGCCATGTCGCACATTTCCTACTAGCCTTGCTTGACTAAATGCTCAAACTCTGCAAGTTCAATCTTCGCATCTGTTCATCACAATCAAAGTCGGCTTCCCGCTTGACTTGTACTTGGACAACCTCCGCACACTGTCGCAAATCCTATCGCTACTTGGCATGCCTTGCGCATATATCCAATAAGCTAGATCAAAGGAGCAACATACCAATCTTTATGCCCAACCTTGCAATCAAGTCAGCGGGCTAACATTAGGGCATAATAATTTGGCACTAATAGACGGTCTTCCTCTATGGTTTATCTATTAGATAAATTTGCACAATTTATGTACACTTAGAGATCGATCTTTAGAATATTCATTTTTATCGGGATTCAAATTTTGATTCTCTTATTTGTTCCACTGTACTCATGGAGGCATCATGACTGACATGGACACACTAGTTGAGACGTAATGACCGAACTAGCCTGCTCAATATATACCAAATATATAAAAATAATTTTAAGATAAATTTTAGTATCATATCCTAACAATAAAAAAATAATCTATTTCTATACATGTGCAAAATATAGAAAAAGTTATTTTTTAAAACAAATAATTTATTTTTAAAAAATATATTTTTACAAATAAATTATTTTGTAGAGAGCCTAAATGTGTAATACCTTTAATATATTTTAAAAACAAAAAATGATATCATAAAACTTATTTAAAGTAATTTATTTATGAATTATTTATAAACATGAATAAAGGCAAAACTCCCTTACTTTGAGCTTTTTCATAAGTCTTTAAAATGCATTTTAAACTTGTTAATTTGTATATTCTTAGTATTAAACAAATATAAATGTGGTGTAATCGAGTTAAATATCAAAATAAATGATAATGTTCCTAATTTTAATTCTCATTTAGGAAAGGGAAAAAGGGATTACGAAGCAAACTTAGTTTCAAGATTAAACAATTTCTAAAGGAACTAGATACAAAACTCTACAAACAACAACGACACTCTCCACATTCTTCCGACCTACAACCCTAAACACCCGACCGATTGCTATGCGAAACTTTTCCACCTTTGACGAAGGATAGAGCTTCAGTTTCACATTCAGCCTCGCCGTAGAAAGACAAAGAGTGAACCCTTGGATCCCACCCCGAGCCTTATTTTCTCGTCAATGTATGTGATTTGTAGCTTGACCTCACTCTGAAGGCCGTACGGGAACTCGAGCGGCCCCACCTTCAGCACCGGAGGTTCGAATATGACTTGGACCCATTTACTGTCCAGCACAATCAGTTTACCTGAAAATAGCTCTTAGGTTAAAGAACTGAAGATGATCCTCGCAAAGAATTTCCGAACATGTTCATCGTGTGTCGGGTGTTTAACCTTTCAAGGATACTTCTCCATTGAGGACCCCCAAAATAGAAAAAGTAACTTTGTTCCTCACGATATCAGGAGCTTCCAATGCCTGTACCATTTCGCTTGTCTTGAAGATGAGTCGTCCAATTACGCTTCTATAGCCTCCTCCCGGCGATGTTGGCCTCGAACAATACACTACATCCCATTCTGAGGTGCATATCCAGGCATGAGCTTGTTAGACTAATAGTTAGCACAAACAATCCTGGATGTTCATAGTTTCCTAAACTAGTGATAGGTAAATTTGGTAGAGAAAACTAATAAGAATTGTGTGAGGTATGTTATCGAGAATTTGTTCATAGGCAAAGCTTGAAACATACCTCCAAAGATGAGAGGGGACTTGACCGGCTCATCGACACAATATCCCGCGAGCTGATCAGCCACATTCGACACCTCTTTGTGTCCATCGCTACTAAGCGCGATCCCTCCATCAGTTCCTTTGACCTACAGCACCAACCAATCTTACTGCCACAGTTAGCCATCTATTTGCAACTAACCCTAAAACTACAGGCAATTTGAATTCCAACTCCCCCCCAAAAATTTGCTTTTACAGAAGTTGTTGAAGAAGAGGAACTTCGAATTGTTAAAATGGAGGGAAGGGTAAAATATACTATTTTAATTCTAGAGGATAAATTGGAAAATTCCCAAATAAAGTTGAAATCCAGTTCCCAAGAAAAGAAATTCAAATTTTGATAAATTGTAGAAACCCTAGGAGCAGTGTGATTACATCGATTTATTGTTCTTTAGATGTGTAAAAGATAGAACCTTGGATAGGATGGAGGCGACGAGGTCGTCCGGCGCCGCCGCTACGAGCGGCTGCGACGAGACGGTGGCGCGGACGGTGGGGATTTTCCAGCGGCGTGGCAGCGGGATAGAGGAGGGAGGCGGCGAGACCGTAGGGGAGAAGAGAGGAAGGCCTACGGAGGACGCCATGGCCGGCCGGCGGCGGAAGAAGGTTCTCGACGTTTTCTTTGGCTGTGCCTCCCTTCTAACTTTGCCTTACGCCTCACTATATCTTTTTTTCAAGTATTTATTTATTTATTTTATTTATTGGAAACTATTTTCTCGTTTTTGATTGGATGGTTCTTGATTTCGGATAAGAGGAAAGATAGTGGGCCCACTGGCTACGTGGCGAATTGCTATGGCCAATGGCCGTTTTCCGAAATCCAAATTGATCGACCACCGATTCAACTCACTGCCACCGAGTCAAAAGGACGAGTTCAATAATAATAATTATTATTATTATTATTATCGATTTTTCTGGGCAAATTTCACCGCTAACTTATTAAAATTTTTAATTATTCTGGTTGGTTGTCATGAAAAACTTGTATATAACTCAAAATACTCAGTGAAAAAAAAAAATTAAAAGTTTATTAATTTCCTTAAAAAAATTATGGACAGCATGTGTCGCTCACGTGCGTGGGGGTAAGCGTTCTGGAAGCGAGTTCAGTGACTCAGCGACAGGACGCGACGCGGGGGAATCGGGACTCGGCGACCTCGATGAACCTCGCCGGCACCCCCGAGCACGCTTCGAGACGCCGGAGCACCGCGCCCATGCCGCACCCCAAATCTCCGGAACTGGAAGGCTCCTCGTTGCCATCCTCATTCTCGACGCCGTCGTCGCCCTTGTCATGCCGTGCGAAGATCTTGACGGCGAACCAGAGCGCGGCCGCGAGAGCCACCCGTCCTGGCTTCGCGCCGACGACCACCGAACGAGAAGAGAGTAATCGCGCTGCTGCGGTCGCGCATCGGCGCGCGATCCTCAGCCCCAATTTGCCACTCCAAACACTCAACACCCGCTCCGCCCTCTCGTCTCCAAACTGGCGCCGCCGACCCCGCCGCTTCGACGGTCCTCGCTGCTTCTCCGGCCGAGACGCAGTCCTCGACTCGGCGGCGGACAGGCAAGACGAGCTCGAGTGCTCGGCTCCATCGCAGTGGCTGCAGAGGGAGCGAAAGGGCCGAACCACGGCTCCGGAGACGACGCAGGCTCCACCGTCGACGGCGCGGCACTCCGCGCAGGCCACGCGGCGGACGTGCCGGGCAACGAGAAAGTTAGCGCCGTGGACGGAGGCGTCGCAGGACCAGCAGAGGAAGGCGTCGTCGGAGTCGCAATAGAGGGAGGCCCCGCCGCCGCACAGCTCGCATTGCTTCTCCATCGGTGCCGTCGGAAGGATACGCCGTTGCGCCTTCCTTTTTAAGGCGGCGAACCGGAAGAAACCTGCTGCCGGTTTAGGTAAATCGGGTCTGGTTTTGTGGTCGGAAGAGGAAGAAGATGGTCAAAATTATTTAATTAGTTTTTTCTTTTATTTAATTATTAATTTAAGGCCAGAATTTTTAATAAGAATTTAAAAGAGTGTGCAGTCGAGAGACGTGGAGTAACGGAGGACGCGCACCTCGCTGTCGTGGTCGATGCCGGTTGGACCCGGTTCGGTTGAATTGACCTGGTCGACGGAAAGGGAGTTTAATTCTATGGAGGGCGGTCCAAGGGATGGCCGATGACGTGGACCATCGAGTGATTGGACGACCACGTCTAAATCGACTCGCCGGCGTCGTGTAATTTGGGCGCGTAAGCAAGTCCTGAACCATTCGCCTCGGTAATGAGCAGGGACACGTGTCAGTTTCGGGCATGGGAATGCGCCATTAATGGGGGTTGTTAACTTGTTGGCAGTTGCGTTAACTCGACGATTTGCAGCCGAAGATGTTTTGGTCGTCGTTTGGTCGAAGGAATGGAAATAGTCAAATTTAAGAATTTAAAGAAAATAAAGAAAAAAAATTGATGAACGGATAATATTGAATTTGAGATGATTGATTTCGTAGAATGGAAGTTTTTTTTTATTGACTGTCTACGTAAATTAAAAAATATTTATAGTGAATAGTTCAAACCTTCAGCATTTTATGATTATATATTTTTTTTAGAAAATAAATTATAAATATATCATAGTTGATGATTAAATCGTTGGTACCTGAATGATAATTTGATATTTTTTGTTGTATCATAGCCCTGGAGTTATACCCATTAAGAGAAACTTTTAAGAGGGATATGTGAATATATAAGGATAATATAATAAAAAATAAAAATATTAGAGAAATAGTTGGATTTATACCTACTAAAAGAAATTTTTAAAAGACACTTCTAACTATATCCGTGAGGTCGGTACTAGGGGGACAATTAAAATAACGGATCTACATGTTTTTAAGAGATAATTCTAAATGGTATAAATATGTACATAAACGACTATTAAATGTTACAATTAAACGATCTTAAATTATAAGAGCATCCATTATAAGATAGAATATTTCTTCAAAATATTTATGTTCTCACATCTACATCATCAATCAAATATCTCATTTCTTAAATATTTCAAATTCTATAATTAAATATTATTTATGGGTTCCATCTATTAAATACCCACTATCAAATATTCTACACTCCACCATTAAATATATATCACATCTCAAATTGTTAAAAACAACGAGCATAACTATGCTGGTGATTTCAAATTTCCTTCTTACTATTCCCTTCCAATGAAAGATATTTGAGATGGAGATATTTAGAGAAATATTCCTTCTAAATATCTCTTATTGTGGACGCTCTAACAAATGTATACCTTAAGAAAGAGAAATAAAAATATAATAATAATGATAAAATAAGATAAAATTTATTTAAATATAAATGATAATATAATAAAAAATAAAATCGTGACGTGAAATGATCTATATAATCGATCTAAGCTAATGAGATAAAATTTGAATATTATTATATTAAAATAACCTCTTCTCATATCTTAATTTATTTTTTATTTTAATACTATTTGTTCTGCTGATTGTTATGTTCACTTAATTATTATAAGTTTGTAGCTTCTATAAGATAATCTCAATATAAGAAATTAAATATCTATATTATAATGTTATAAATGATATAATTGAAGTGTGTATATCGTAACAATTATGAGTCCATAGTTATTATAATTCAAGTTTGATTATTTAGAACTTTTAGTTATTTGATTGGTTGTTGAACTTTATAATTTAAATATATTTTATTTTATTTTACTATTTATTTAGTATATTGAAAAGAGTTTTATTAATGAATATGATTTGTGAATGTTGTTCATGAACATTGTTCGTAAATATTAACGAACTGAATACATATGTGTTCAAACTTATTTATTTAGTTTAACTAGCTGTTCAAGCTTGTTTGTTTAATTAATCTTGTGTATATTGAACGAACATAAACAAGTTCTTATCGAGTCTAACACCAAATTTATTCACGGACGTTTGATTCATTTATAGCTTTATTTTAAATAACATTTTGATTTGTAAAATAGTTTACAATTTAAGATTATATTTAAGTTATACGTAGAATAGGGATTTTACTTGGACATACGTGTTTAGTGTTTGGGTATTTTCGAAGTACTTGAGTCCTAGAAGCTTTAATTGATAAAGAGTTGTCTCTGCGTATAACTAAGTATTCGAGTGGTAGAATTATTTCATTGGATAAGGATTGATTTTCACAAAGTATATTTCCTTAAGGATTAAATATTTTCCCACTGAAGAGGCCATTTAATAGCTGATTTATTTTTATTTATTTCATTGTGGGGCTGACCATGGACACTCGGGTGATAAAAATTACCTTTTTTTACTTTATTTAATTGAGAAAGTTTGATAGAATTGAAGGTTGAGGTTTGATTATTAAAATCTTAATAGCTTCCAAAGCTATCCAAATCATATTTGTCAACCGAATCAAGTTTATTGGTGAACATAAGGTGAGTTAGAGTGTTGACCAATTGTTTCAATCGACTAGAATAATATGAAATTAAAAGTGACTAGAAATCTATTTAATTGAATAAAAAAAGATATTACTCATCTCAAACGATTTAATATTATCAGTCCTATAATAAAATATAGATAAATAAATCATAAAAAAATATTTTTTATCTTAATATAATGATCTTTGTACTTAGTAACATCAGATAACTAATATGATATTTTATACCAGTTAAAAATTAATTTTACAATGTATTGGAAAAAATATCCATATGGTCCCAAGTGCAGCAAGACAAGCCTCATTCAACTGTTGCATCTCAACATTCATATATAAGTTATCCAATAATGAAATTTTGGAGGACTAAAATGAAATTTCGTACATAGTTTTTAAAGTCACGACTCAAAGCACGACCAAGGATTCGACATCTCGTAAACCAATTCGCGACAAAAGTTGTTCCTCGTGCATCAGTTGTCGTTCGCGACATAAGTAGCGTGTCAGCTGGGAAAAGAGACCGCGAACCAACGCCGAGCAGCGTGCTCCTTCCTTCCTTCCTGTCTAGGGTTTCTTCTTCGATCTCTTTTTACCTTGTCCTTCCACATCCCTCTCTCGTCGGGCTGCAGATCTCCCTCTTTCGCCCTCCGATGGCGTACGTCGACCACGCCTTCTCCATCTCCGACGAGGACATCATGATGGGCGACTCCAGCTACGCCATCCGCAGCCGGCCCCCCATCAAAGAGATCGCCTTCGCCGTCGCCCTCCTCGTATTCGGCTCCCTCGCCATCGTCGTCGGCTCCATCATGGCCGCCAACCGCGTCGGCGGCGACCGCGCCCACGGTACCTGATTTCCCTCTCAATTTAGTCCAGTCCCAACTCTTTATGCCGGTCCTTCTTCACACCCTATTGTTGGGATTTTACGAATTAGGGATTTTCTTCGCGATTTTGGGGTCCGTGCTTTTCCTGCCAGGGTTCTACTACACGAGGATAGCTTATTATGCGTACAAGGGGTATAAAGGCTTTTCCTTTGACAATATTCCTGCTGTCTGAGAACTATGGATGCATTTCTTGGCTCGCCATGGATGATCCCTTCTGTATAGTATGCTTCGACAACACTTTACTAGGGTTTCTTTATCTCTTGGTCTCTTTCTTCTTCTTGGACAACTTGCATGTAATTTCTCGTTGAAATAATGATAATAAACTGTGTTATGTGAAGTCTTGAAGTTAAATTGTCTACGTGTGCTTGCTAGTTGATAAATTAGTGTAATATACATTGTGAACAATTGAGTTTAGAAGAACCTCACGAACTGCATTATTCTGTTGTTTGACAAACTGTTCTATATATATTTTTTTGTTAGAATTACCCTTTCCCCCTAAATAGAACAAGTAGTATAACATACATCACACAATTGAGTTTAGAAGAACCTCGCAAACTGCATTATTTCTGTTGTTTGTTGACAAACTGTTCTGTGTTTACAGTTACCTTTTTTTTCCAGATATCTAAGAGATGCCCCCTTGTTAATCTCATTTTTAGCTCGTTGCTTGATTTTGCATCTCTCAAATAGTTTGTATTTTTTTTCAGGAAACTGGCATATATATGAGGTTCAATCTTATGGTAATCTAGTAGATATATTCTCAGTACTTGCTGAGATTTAACTACTGTAAATGAACATCCAAGATTAAAGAATGTGCTTCACTGCATTAATGCCGATCATTTTACGTTTTCACAGTATTTTAGCAGAGATAACACTTTTTTAACGTATTTGGGTTCATTCTTATTTCTCGCACAAATTTGAACTGTTTGAGTTGTTTCATCATAGCCAATTACTGATCTAATTCATCATTTTCTTTGCGTTTTTCTGAATCACACTAACAAACACTGAAATTTCTCATGGGTCCTGGTTTTAACATGTTTTTTTCCGGACTTATTTCCACTTTTAGTTTTTTCACACCTTGGATTTTTGTGTTTAATCAGACCAGACCATTTTGGTGGATATATCAATAAACTTCCACATTATTCTTAGGCATATAATGTTCATTCGATGAATCAAAACAACCTTGTATGCCTACCAACAAATGGTTTCTCATTCTCATTGTTGCCAATCAATATGACTTAAATGCTTCAGTTCCAAAATTTTTTGTATTGTCTGTCACCCACACAGCCTATATAATGTTGCTTAAGAACAACATAGTAGAATTGATCCATGGTTCCAACTTCAGAGTACATATTCGATTGTGTTTGTCCTTATTTTCATTTTTATTTATGTATTTATGATTTTTTTTTCAACTTCATGCTTCTTCTATGTTAAACTGTGTTACTTTAAAGTGGTTCTATGATATCAAGCTAAACATATTTTGATGACTGTTGCATTACTTCTACGTGGGTTTCAACATCTAGCAAACTTGGACAGAGTTCATACAAGTCACTTGTTAAAAGACATCAGTCATTAGGCTTTATGATTCTGTATAATTGTCAATCAACCTCTTCATCTCAACTTGTATGCAAAATTGCAAATCATTGTTGATGGTTTTTTTTTTCTTTTTCTCTCTCTTGAAATTGCTATTCCTGTTTGCATCCATTATCCATGGTACACATTCATGTCTTATGAATGGATTGAGTTTATGCAACTTTACAATGCAATTGTTAGTATGCAAAAAGTTTGGTCAGAGAATCGACACTCGTGTTTTTTTAGTAATCTAAGTGTACACCAGGCTTTGTCCAACTAATTCTCCAGGTAGATAATCTTTTCTTAGTTCGTTTATCGAATAAATTTGAATTATAATTTATGGACACTCAAAAGTTAACCCACCGAATATTCATTGAGAGATTCAAACATGTACATTCTTTTTTGAACCTTGTAATTGAATCTGTTTGAGGAATTTCATACGATAAGTCAATAACTAGTATAACTCTGTGGGTTTATTTATTTATTTATTATTATTATTTTTAATTGGCCTGTCCGATCTCACATAAATTCTTCACCGGCTATCTTAGTAAATTGGTGTAATATATATATATATATATATATATATATATATATATATATATATATATATAGTAGTTCATTTTGACGGTCAGCTTTTTCGGTCCGTTATCAGATATCTAATCTAGTTTAATCATTGTGGCAAAAGACGAATACGCTCGTCCCCAGCGTCCTCGTCAACCTGTTTCAAGTCAACACGGAGGAGGTAAATTATGGGTGGTTACTAGCCTTTGGAATATTGACTAACATATAAGGGAGGTATTTATTTTGATTTTATCGAGATTCGAACCCCAGATCTTATTGTGACAACATCTCATGCGCTAATAGCGGCCGTGGGTTAAATCTGCATTGCTGTTCAATTAAAATTGATTATAACACATCATCGTTATCCTTTTATTTTATTTTATTTTTAAAAATCTGATTTGATTTAATTAAAATTTATAATCGATATCAATAGAATAAATTAAAATAATTAAGATTTTTTTTAAAAAAATTAAAATATCGTAATCGAATCGAATTTTTGAATTAAATGAGTTGGTCAGTCATTTAGGTTTACTTGAGATGTTATTGACCGGATCAACTCAGGGTTAAAAATTAATTTATTTTCCATTTCAAAATATATTTTAGAATGTTAAAATCATCCAACTGCTCTTTCAAAAAATTAAAATGTTTTTTGGAAAATATTTGTTTTATTCTGAATTTATTTAAAAATATGATTTATTTTGATATGTAACAAAGGTTGGTTCACTTAAGCTGTTTTTAAGTTACGTTAAGAAAGGTAAATTATCGAGTTAGTTTTATAATTGATGGTTAAGTGATTAGAAGATAGGAGGAGTTTTTTTAAGGTAGGCATCCCTCGAGAATTGATTTTGGCTCTATTATAATAAAATATAATTTATTTTGAAGAAGATTTATATAATCGATTTCGGGGTTCTTTTTGGATTATCTCATGCAAATTATAAGTGAGGTAAATCATGAGGTAATTTTTACTTTGGTCTTTTTAAAATTATTCAATATGATTTAAAAGAGAGGTAAATCATATATGTTTTAGAGAGACATGCGATGCATTTAATTTTATGAAAATGATGAATTAAATAACATTGAATTTAGGATGATCAGTTCAGTTTTATTAAAAAGTTTTATCGGTTGTCAGGATATAAATGAAAAGTACTCACAATTTATGATCTAAAAATCTAGTATTTTATAGTTATATGTCCTATTTATATAAAAGATCTTGATAAATACATTGTAGTTGGAATCATGGTATAGTGGGCAATGGTAGCAAAAGGTAAAATTCATCACCCTAGCAACTCCATACGATCGACCTTACGATTATATGTGAGGAGGTAAATCAGAAAGTTGTAGTTGGTCAATGCGGAGGAGGGTTTTTTTCCTCGACTTTACTAAGGGAGTGTTTGGTTCTTTCTTAATAATAGGAATCGGAATAAGAATTATAGTATTGTGGAATGAGAATGAGTATGAGCATGAATATCACTTTTAAAGGCAATATTTGGTTAGTTGAATATTTTCTATCGGAATAAATCAAATTTTTTTTTTTATCCTTAAAGGAAAATAAGAGAAAAAAATAGATGTGAGAGAAAAATATGATGAGTGAGAATGATGAGAGAGAAAGTGTGATGAGAATAAATGAAAAGAGGGAAAGTATGATGAGAGAAAATGAGAAAAGAGAGTCTAATGGAAGAGAGCATGATGAGAGAAGATGAAGAGAAAATATGATGAGAGAGAAAGTATGATGGGAGAGGATGAAGAGAGAAAAAGTGTAATGAGAAAAAATGAAATGAGAGATTATGATGGAAAGATCGAGGAGAGAGAAAGTATGATGAGAGAGAAAACGGTATGAGAGAGAAAGTATGATGAGAAAAAAAGAGAAAGCGAGTGTGATGTGAGAGATTGATGAGAGAGAAAGTATGTTAAGAAAAAAAAGGGAGAGAGTGCGATAGGAGAGATTGAGGAGAGAAAGTATGATGAGAGAAAAAACATGATGAGAGAGAAAGTGTGTGATGGACGAGATTGAGGAGAGAGAAAGTATGTGATAAAATAAGGAGATAAAATGTATGATGAGAGAGAAAGTGATATGAAAGAAAAAATTAAATGAGTATATTTTGATATTTGATATTAAGGGAGAAATTTTAGTTTTAGGTCAAGGGTATTTTTGGAAAAAGGAAACATTTTGATGGTTGAAAATATAGTAATGACTCATTGAAGGGGGACATGAGAATGAGTCATTACCCAATTATAAAGATTTATTTCTTTATTTGTATTTTCATTCATGTAATCTAAATATTAACAATGACAATAAATAATTACTATTTTCATTCTCCACTCTTATTTTCTCCCTAAAATTCAAACATTTACTTATGATAATAATTCTACTTCGTACTAACTAACTCAATTTTACCTTGGACAAGATCTAGTGGGCAAGGCAGTTTGATGTCATGAGATAAGTTTTTGTTGTTATCGTAAATAATTTATACGTTTTCTATGAAAATTTGGGGCTAAATAATATTTTACCGGTCGTCAGGCATTCTAAAATATATTTTCTGCAATCAGATCTCCTATTAATCAGTCGATTAACTCGATTCGAAAGCCATCCGGTCCGGTTCGGTCCATTTGTTAGGCAACGGCAACGGCGGCGGCGAGTTCAACCACCGACGCTGCGGCGAGCACAAGGCGGTGCAGTTATCCTTCGCAGTCTCCCCTTCCTCTTCCCTCCCTCCTCTCTCTCTCCGATCGCTTCTCTTCCTCCTCAGCCGATGCGTTCGAACAATTAGGGTTCGCCGATGACGAATGCTTTCCGCCGGCTGCTCCTCAATCACCGCCGCTGGAGACATCTCCCCTCGCCTCGTAACCCTCCTTCCGGTCCCTTTTCTTTCTTTGACTCGCTCTCTCTCTCTCTTATCGTAAGAATGACCGTTTTTTAGATCTTTGTCGTCGGCCCGATTCCTCAGACTGCTCGCTGATTAGACCCTCAGATGGCCTCCGGATCGGGAGTTCACGGCCGTTTCTTCTGATTCGGCAGTGAGTCTTTGATGCTTTAACAGTCTGTTTATCGGTTCGTGTGTGATTCACTTTGATTGAGTTTCTAGGTTTTCCACTGGCTTCACGAGTGTCCATGGGGAGAGGCCGTCGGCGGAGTACGCCAAGCGGCGTAAGGAGTCGTTGGAGACGGAGTTTGGGCACATCCTCGGAGCCCACCGATCCGAGTCCTGGTTTTCGTATCATCGGTTTGGTCCCTTCTTGGCGCTGTATAGAGCGGCGATCATTTCCTTTTACCTGGCCAAACTGACCGTATGGCATTTCTTTGTCCGAGATATAAGGAAGCGAGCTGTCAAGGTGAACCAGTCATCCTCTATAACATCTTTTTCATGCTGTTTCCTAATTAATCGCAATTCATAAAGAGATTCAGCTTTTTTATCTGTTTTTTTTTAAGAATTCTAAACTGAACATTGCGTTTTTGTGTAGTGGAAGCTTCCCAAATTTTATACTAGTTTTACTAATCTTAATCACACCAATTTTGCCTTCTTTCACCTCTGTTTGATATGTGAATATAAATTAATGCACATTGAACAAAATATTTGTTGTGTATAAAGATTTACTCTTTAGCTTATAGGAATGACTTAGAGATGAAAATGGGAATACAACAGCTACAGAAATGCCTGTAATGCTTCCTGCATATTAAACTGAGTTTATGTTGTGTACAAGGATTCAAGAACTTATTTGCAACCTGTAGAGAAACGAAGATGAAGGGTATGGTGTGCTTTGATCACTAATGCTAAAAAGAATGACAAGGGAGATATCAATAATTCTTGGCAGCAATCAGGCTAAGTGCATATGTGTGTAACTTTGGCCATAAGTTGGGTCAATACAAGTAATTTGAAGTTAGTGTAGAAGTGTTTATAGATGGATCATGTTCAACCCTAAGTCAGTTTCTTGGTATTGTGGTAGATTGAATAATGCTATAGTTTCATTGTCTAATTAAGTTTTTTAGACTCTATATTCAAAATATCAATGAAATGGATGATCTACATTATCGGTTGGACCAGTACATAGTGCACACAATACTGTACTATATTAACAGAAAATAATTATTTTTATAGTGTAATATATCATACAATGTTGTATCAAATAGGAAACACTGTCTACTATCGACTGCCCATAATTGGATGTCTTACTACCTCCTGTTCAGTAAATAGCAGTCTTACTACCTTTTCACGAGTAAATATTAACTCTACTACCCGGTATTGTATATTTAGGCCAGTCTTATTCATAGCAATTTATTTTTGGGAACGAATAAGTGAGTAAAGAGATGATGGAAAGAATTTTGTGTATGGTTTATCTTGGTGACTCATATCTTTTCACCGAGCTTAATTTTGACCTGGATAAAACTGAAAATCAGTAGTAAATAATCTGCAGGTTGTTTTTATATACTTGTTTGTTGTCCATATTTCAATGTATATATTTTTTTAAATTTCACTGGAAATTAGTTTAATTATATTTTACTTTTTTTTTTTCAGTTTAGGGAGGCTCTCATTAACTTAGGCCCTTTCTATATCAAGGTAATCCACTTAAATTTTTTTTTTTCCTTCCATTCATATAATCATTTATTTGTCTTCCTCATTCCTATCATGAATGCCTCTTATTAGGCATCCATGAATATTGATTGTCAAAGTTAACTTCACTACTGAGTTTATTGATTATATAGAAAAGGGCATTTCTATTATTGTCTTTGTGCAGAAGTTTTCTGGTTAATGATATCCATTTTGTCTACATGCCTGTAACTGACAACTACATCACCTTTTGTACAAAATTATCTGTAGTAGAGGATTGGATAATCTTTTAACAGCTTGATGACAGCTGCTCAGGATCGTTTCTCAATTTTGTAAACATGATTAGTATTTTCTATTTCTAACCTTACAAAGTCTGATCTCAATGACTGGCTTGGATCCTTGTACAATAATGCTTAGTCTATTAACCAATTATAATGAATTAAGTGTGGTTTTTCAGACTCGTGTTTTTTGACTGGTGGTACTAGAATTTCAATATTTTGTTTATTAATGTTTTTTTTTTCGAAAAATTGACAACTACCATAGCATGAATTATGAGCATATTACAATAGATAACTTTTTGATCTTAGATAACTGGCTATAGTGTGATTCTTTGTTATTATATTCTACGAACCCTGTTTCAGGAGTTTGATCATTTGTTTGAGAAGTATATAGGAAAAAAAAATTAAACTGCTTGTCTGATGTATGGCAAAATTATTGAAGAACAGAGCTAGCTTATTCTTCGGATAACTGTGCTTGCTTGTGCAACTTGACCTTCCTAGATATATATGATATGTGTGGTTATTTTTTACATCCAATCTTGCTTGTGGCAGGCTGAATTTCCTATAAAACAGGAACTGGAGTTTATTTATTTATTCCTTTTGTAATTAACTAGTTTAAACATTGGATTTTGCATTTTATATCTTTCAGCTGCTTGTCAGGCCATGATGAACTTTAACACATTATTTGCATACTGTGGAGCATGTAAATAGCTTTTGTATTATTTTTCCTTTTTTGCAGCTTGGGCAAGCACTTAGCACACGCTCTGATATATTACCCAGTTCTTATTGTCAAGAGCTTTCCAAGCTACAGGTATTTAGAAGCCAATACATTTACAGAAATAAATCAGTGAACTTCAACTTTATGCATCTGATTCTGAATTACTTAATGAGTCACGATACAACATATTTATGCTTGTGAACGCTAGCAGATGATTAGGCATGGGCATGTCCTACGGGAGACTTTATATGGTTTAGTAAATAAGCTTGAAGCCATTATGCGTCCTTGTTATTCTAACTCTGGTGTTTGTACTTTCATTTAACATTTCTTAATCTGTATTTGATTTTATTTTTTAAATTCAGGATCAAATACCGCCATATTCTACTATTGATGCAATCAAGTCTATTGAATCTCAGTTGGGACTTCCAATTAATCAAACCTTTGCAGATATAAGTCCAAAACCAATTGCAGCAGCATCCTTGGGCCAAGTTTATAAAGGTTAGCAATCTATATCGATGCGAATGTCTTTGTTAACTCCCATTATGGAGCTCTAAATTTTCTGGAATCTCTGAGGTTAAACACATCCCTTTGATATATCAAGTCATGCAGCTCATCTACATTCTGGGGAGCTTGTGGCTGTCAAAGTACAAAGACCTGGCATGAGTTTCTTTCTGACCCTTGATGCGCTATTGTTTCATATGATTGGGGGGCAATTGAAACGTTTTGCAAAGGCTCGCAAAGATCTCTTGGTAGCTGTCAATGAGATGGTTAGCTCAATCCTTGTTACTTTGTATTCATTTCCACTTATCGTTTCTGATGTTTCTATGTGTCTTTGATTTTTGTATTCTCCTTTAGGTAATCTCTTGAATAAGTTTGAGTGCCTATACTGAAATTGAGATGTTAATTTGGCAGAAGTCTCTAAATGGACTACAGAACTTTATTACTCGATTGCAATTGTAACTATTTAAAATTACTGACAGGGACTGACATTGCTAGAATTTTTACTTGGATCTTCTTTCCTCATGTTCTAAATTCCCTTTCTGAAAGGCGCATTGCAACTTTCATTCCTGAAGGGTGTGACAGACATAGTCAGGGATTCTTTAAATGGGAGATTTAGTTAGTAGTTTTTTTTTTTTAAAAAATAAAAGGATGTTTAGATTTATTTGGGGGTTCTTTTAGATTAAAAAAAAAGGTTGTTTAGATTCATTTGGGAATTTGTTAAAAGGTTTAGGTAATTAAGTGGTACTTTTACAAGAACTATCCTCATTACCTGCCTACAAAAGGTTAAGATCCCTTGTATTGGGTCTTTTTTGAATTAATAATATTTTACTATCTTGGTGAGTTGAAATGTTCCTTGTGCTACATCAGTGGTTTTGTGAAATTTACTAACACTAAAACTACAGACATTCAACAAATCCAAGGACGTGGCTAAACCTAACCAAGAATTGCAAAATTCAAATTTTTTTATCAACCTTGGGCTTCAGTTTTTTAGATTTTTGGGGTTGAGTTAATTTCCATATAAAAACTCAAAAACACGATTTAACAATAAAATCTAATTGAAGTTCCTTTTTAGAAATATAAAGTTTAAAAATTGTTAAAACTGTACCAGACCCTAGTTGATCCTAGTTTCTAACAAAAAGCTATTATTGAATAAAAAATAGACTACTAAAGTAATTTCTTAATACTGGAATAACCTGAATCCCATCTTTGCCAGGGCAAAATCTATTCTGATCACTGTAGGGTCACTTTCTCTTCCATTTCCAAAAGTCAGATCTTGGTTTCTATTCTATATTTTGCAATCACAATAGACTAAATATTCGCTAATCATGATGCTTGTTTATTTGGCTCTTCTCAGAAAACCTATAAGTTAAGGTTAGGAAAATCTAGTCATTAAACAAATGGGAGAAGAAAATAATCTTGATGACATAAGAATATAAGATAACTATATGATAAAGGATATAACTTATGGCTCACTTTTAGTGTAGATTTCTTGCTTATGTATTACAATTTTCTGCAGGATAGCCTTGCTGTTATATTGTTGCCTATAACATGCTTCTGATCTGGTCTGACAATAAACAGGTTAGACACATGTTTGATGAAATTGATTACATCCTGGAAGCACAAAATGCGGAAAGATTTGCTTCCCTCTATGCATCAAGTAAGTTCAGAGCAGTTTCATTTTACCTTTTTCTTTTTCAGTTCAAGCATTTGCATAATTAGATCTTTTAAACTTGAACAATGTTTTATTATTTTGACCCAAGTTTAGTTGGCATGGACACTATTTGGGTGTCTGTTGGTTATAACAAAAAAAGAATTTGAGTGATGCAACTGTTACATTGTGTTTACCGGAAGATAAAACTCAGAATTGTTAGGAATGTTTTCACTATGAAAGCATTCAATACATAATGGGATTAATTAATAATATCAAATAAATGTATTAATGAAGTATAACTTAATATATAAAACGTCGGTGTGATTTTGGTTCGATGAGTCCTAAAGGAACTTTGTGTTGGATCGAAAAGAATTTAGATATCTCCACAATGGTATGATATTGTCCACTTTGGGCCTAAGCCTTCATGGTTTTGCTCTTGGGCTCTCTCCAAAAGGCCTCATGCCAATGGAGATATCTTTTTCTCTTACAAACCCATGATCTTTCCCATGTGTTTTCAATGTGGGACTATGTTTGCAACCTTGCAACCCCAACAATCTCCCCCTCAAACAAAGGACCACAAGCTTCCCACGTCCGATCCTCGACCCATCAGGTCTTCCTGCCCCTCGGTCCACCCGACCTACTAGGACTTCCTTGCCTAGCCGCAACTAGGACTTTTCTCGCCCCTCGGTCCACTCGACCTACTAGGACTTCCTGCCTGGTGTCTGGTCCTCTTGATCCGAACATAGGAGCCCCCATTTTCTTTGTTCGAGGTCAATATTGTACCCACATGTCTCAATTAGACCATAGCTCTTGTGCACAGTCGACGGTTAAACCTTCTGGCAGTCCGGACTCTTATACCAATTGTTGGTCCAGTGGGGCCGGCAAGAGGGGAGGGGTGAATTGCCTGCAATAAAAAATTACCCTCCTCAAGGCTTTCAACTCAAAAATAAAAGCAACAATTAAATAAAGTAACAAAAAGAAGGGAGACAGGAAATTTAACTTGGTTACAACCCAGGAGGTTGCTAATCCAAGGCAGTCGAACAGCTTTACTAGAATGTCTCCTTCACTGTAGGCGGAGAAGCCTTTTTTACACACTAAGAACGTTCAGAAGTTGCTAGGAACTTAATACAGAGTTGATTGAATACTTCCTAGCTCCAGGGGCCTTTATATAGCTCTTGGAAACTCTATCTCGAGTCTTGAGGGCGCCTCCAAAGGGGTTGAGGGCGCCTCCAAGAGGTTTGACCGGATAAAGTTTTATCCGATTGCAAACGACCACTTTGGCCAGGTCTGAGGCGCCTCCAATGCCCTTGAGGTGCCCAATTGTTGGATCGAAAAAAATTTAGATATCTCCACAATGGTATGATATTGTCCACTTTGGGCCTAGACCCTCATGATTTTGCTCTTGTGCTCTATCCAAAATGTCTCATGTCAATGGAGATATCTTTTTCTCTTACAAGCCCATGATCTTTCCCATGTGTTTTCAATGTGAGACTATGTTTGCAACCTTGCAACCCCAACACTTTGTCCATCCTCTTGCATCAACTTTTGAGTTTTTATTGCATGCCCCTTCTCTAGAGTTTTGCTGCTGATTGCACCTGTTGCCGAATTGTTGACCATCATCATACTGTGAGCTTCATTACTCACTTTAAATTTCGAGCCAATCCTCTGTGCATTATGCCTCTCATCCTTACTGTAAAGTATTCTGTCCATAATCCATATACACGTGCCTTGTTTGAGGCTGTCTCATGCCCAACTAGAGCTTTGTTGCCAATGCCTTGTTTGAGGCTTCACCTCATGCGCCAATAGAGATTTATTGCCAATTGCATTTATTGCTAAATTTATTGATTGTCATTGTACTTACAAGCTTTGTTGGTCACCTTAGCGTCTTTGCTAAGCCTTCGTGCATTTTTCCTCTCATCCTTGCTGCAAACCTCACATCCCACCTGGACTTGACTTTATCATCGATTTTTCCCTCTTGCTTCCTTTCCTGCTTTTGTGGTATTTGTGTGTGATAGAAGGTAATCAACTTAACTTGATAGAAAATGACCAATTTGTTTGATTCTTGGTTAGTTGCATTTACTTTTCTTGTATTATTAGCCAAATGTGAGGTGCTTCTGTCAGTATTGATGGTTCTAGAATGCCGCATAGGAGTGATCATGAAATCAGTAAGCCTTGGAACATCTATTATCACTTCCAAGTTGTATTACACATAATGTTTTTACCTTAGATCCATATCTTTCCTTTATCTATTTTCATCCATTTTGTGATCGAATGAATATATCATGTCAAAAGTAGCTAATTGACATGCCCAATGAAAATGCTAGATCGTGATGATGCTGATACTGAATCCTTCACTTGTGTAATACCGTGAATGGATAGTGCACATATCACTTGATGAATTACCTCTTATCCATTTCATCACAGGGGCTCTTTTATTGATAGAGATGGTTGTTACAATCCGATAACTTGAGGCACATGCCAAGCTAATATATTATTCCCACATTACTTTGACTACATTGGGGCACTACAATAGTGGTCATGTTGCATACCTATATTAATTGCTCAAATACAAAAGTTCAATATAGTTTCTTACACGATTTATTTAATAAATTTCACGTTTCTTTGATTCTTTTTAATTATGACATTTATTTTCTTATCATTCTGTGTTTTATTTGCTAAATTTATTTATTTATTCTGCATTATCCATTTCCTTACATTTAAGTGTTGCTGATACTTTGTTTCTTCCATGGCTTAGAACTTCTTGCTTTGTTTATCCAACTTCAGCTTATGATGACAGCTAATAGTTATGATAATCCTAGAACAGAATCCATCAAAGTTCCTAAGATCTACTGGAATTTCACACGGAAGGCTCTGCTTACAATGGAGTGGATAGATGGAATCAAGCTGACAGATGCTCATCGTATAAACAAAGCTAATTTGAATCGGAAACAGTTAATCGATCAAGTAATTCTGAGCATTCTCTATTGTCATTTCTCTTTGATTGTTTAATTCAATTGCATATCCTGAAGAGGAAATTTGAATCTGTACTTTTTGATGCTTCATAATATCCCATATTTCATTCCAGCAAGAAACCATATATGGGATGATGCATGGGGTTATTATATCCCAGTCAAATTAGTTGTTTATATATCATTGCATAACACACTTTCAATGTAGTTTAGAGCTGTATGGACGAAAGAGACGAAAGTAGAGTGCACTGATTTTTTAATGTTCATATAAAAACTATTGAAGGTACTCTGTATTTATGATACCTCTTTGATTTAACAAAGTAGTATTTCTAATGCAATCAGAAAATTATATCCATAACCTTGTACAAAGAGATGTCGTGCATTTATGTTGTCTTGAATTTATAGTATAAACATCACTCATTTTGTTTGCCACAGTGTAACCTCTGTACGATTTCACTTAAAATTTTCATTGTAAGGACTCTCATTATCATGCATATTTATTCTTCTTTTCCATATAGTGGTATGATAGGGGTTATAACATGCTAGGGCTGAAAATCTTCCAGTGTTAAATTTTTTGTAGAGTTATTTTCTTTCCTTTTTTCTTGATTCTAAAGCCTGAAAATAGCTTTGGTCAGTGCAGAGCGGACCTTAGAGGTGGGCTTTTAAACACTGGCCATCACTTGGTGTATAACTACCCAACTAAGTCTATCCAAACAAAGTGTTTTGATTAAATTTTAAAAATAGTTGTAAATGCTTAAACAACATTAAGATACATATATTAATATTTTCTTGTTGGCCACCCTTCTAATTGCTATCAAACATACATGGAGAATGGAACTTATCCATTAAACATGCTAAAGTACAAACTGTGGTTTGGTGAAGCCTTGCCAATCATTATTAAATCTGATGAGGTTAGTTCATGTTGGGAGAGGAAAGGATGCCTCATGAGTATCAACACATCATAGGAATAGATTTCACACACTAGTCATTTACTCCTATTAGATCAGTCTATTTTCTCTCTTAATTTTAACTTATCGTCTTATGCTAATATTTTTACCAACTTCAGGGGCTTTATTGTTCATTGCGACAATTGCTTGAAGAAGGATACTTTCATGCTGATCCTCACCCTGGAAATCTTGTGGTCACTGAGAGTGGATCTCTAGCATATTTTGATTTTGGTATGATGGGTGAAATTCCCCGCCACTTCCGTGTAGGACTTATCCAAGTGGTGAGCTACATTATATGTCACTACTAACAAATCACTAGTTCTTGTTTGTCCAGCGTCTATAATTTATTAGCGGATTCTGGAATTTACGATAAGTTCAATGAGTTGATACCTTATGCAAGTGATATCTTAGATCATGTGTATTGTGTTACATTAGAAATTTCTCTTGTTACTTGTTCAGAAATTATATTGTTAATGTGTTTGATTGCTTTGAGATGGTGTTTATCATTTTCACATGGAATTGCAGTTACTGGTGTGATCTGAAGTTTTTTTCCTAGTTTGGAATATACTTTAATCAGATCTGTGTTTTGTTTGTTTATGTTTGTGTTCATGTTTCCTAAAATCTTGTGAGCTTAGGTCACCTACTGTAACCCTTGGTTTTAGATTCAGCATGATCCTAGTATCGTGCTCAAATTGATCAACTAATCTATAACCTCTTTGTAGTAAAATGTTCAATTCATCTTAACTTTCAGTGGGAAATGGGATATGTTGGTTGAATAATCACACATTTTAGACCCTCCCCGCTACATAACACCATTCACAGATGCAAATGCCATAGCTAGATCTGTGAATGCCTTTGCTGCTATCATTAGTACCCTTCTAATGTTAGCACCAAGTTATGGCATATTTGAAAGTGCTGGCACAAGCAAGAAGATTTTAAAAATTATTTATTATTGTGTGGTTGCCATATAGAGGATCCTATAACAAATGCCAGATCAGTTTAGTTATTGGTAACTACTGGGAAATTAGGACAGCCATAAGACAATAGAGTTTCTAAACCAAGTGATCCTGTCCGAGTCGCTGAATCGACGGACGCTGGGCACGTGGCGCTCTCCTCTATCTCCGACCAGCTGCACAGACCTCCGGCGAACCTGCACAGAAGTCGGGCCGGGGAGGGGTCCCCGGCGACGACCCTCCGACGCTCAAGTCAGGCAAGAAGAAGACGATGAAATAGCTCCGAAGATCAGAGTTTTCATACCTCCGGCGAAGTCTGCGGGCTCTTATATAGAGCTCTGAGGAGGCTGATGCACATACACTGAGGCACACACGTGTCCTCAGCCCATACCCAGTATGGGCTTGTCAGAGGAGCTTGCCTGACCCCTTACTGCTACAGTCCGAGCACGTCTCTGATGGGACAGCATAATCTTCTGATAAGATAGCATAATCTTCTGTCTTGTCATTCTAGCCCTTCTGTTTCCGCACCGAGCGGCATGCCGCTCGGCAGTCCCATCACGTCCGACCGGACTAAGGTATACGTCCGTTCGGGGTATTCCTGGCCATGTGCTCTGGACTGTTCGCAGTGTTGATACTTTATTCCTTCGGCCGAGCGGGCCATCCGCTCGGCACTACTATACTGTTCATCATGAGCGTCGGAACCCCGACTTCCCGCCGGGGTGTATTGCTTCCGCTCGGAAGCTTCAGCAGGTCGTCACCATCATTATCCGCTCGGCCAAGCTTCTGGTTGGCCTTTTACCTTTCGACCTCCACGTGGCGTTGACTCTACTAAATGGGGACTCCCATTCTTACTGCCAGATCACTTGCCTCCCCTTCAAGTCTAGTCGAAGGAGGCGATTAGTCCGACTGACTGGACTATTGTTTCGCCGAACGGCTCTTCCAGGAAATCATTATCCGCTCGACCGATGAGGCGGTAATTACGGCCTCCGTCAACGCCATCGTCCCTCCTTTCTTGTGCTCGAAAGGGGATTTCTGTCGAAGTATTTTTGATAAGCGAGTCGAACGGCCGTACGTTGCCTTATCCTTCCGCTCGGACGTTTATAGACGCCGGCTTGTCTCTCGATATTTAACGTCGGAGCTCGACGGCGCGGATATTTATAGCCGGTCGGCGCGGCTCTCGATCTTTAGCGACGGGGCTCGTCGGTCTTCCGCTCGGACGTTTATAGACGCCGGCTCGTCTCTCGGTTTCCCGACCGGAGGGTTTATAGACGTCGGACCGTCTCTCGATTTTTAACGACGGAGCTCGTCAGTCTTCTGCTCGGGGATTTATAGACGCCGGCTCGTCTCCCGGTTTCCCGGCCGGAGGGTTTATAGACGCCGGACCGTCTCTCGATTTTTAACGACGGAGCTCGTCGGTCTTTTGCTCGGGGATTAATAGACGCCGGCTCGTCTCTCGATCTTTAACGTCGGAGCTCGACGGCGCGGATATTTATAGCCGATCGGCGTGGCTCTCGATCTTTAGCAACGGGGCTCGTCGGTCTTCCGCTCGGACGTTTATAGACGCCGGCTCGTCACTCGATTTTTAACGTCAGAGCTCGACGGCGCGGCTCTCGATCTTTAACGACGGAGCTCGTCGGCGCGGATATTTATAGCCGGTCGGCGCGGCTCTCGATCTTTAACGACGGAGCTCGTCGGCGCGGCTCTCGATCTTTAACGACGGAGCTCGTCGGCGCGGATATTTATAGCCGGTCGGCGCGGCTCTCGATCTTTAACGACGGAGCTCGTCGGCGCGGATATTTATAGCCGGTCGGCGCGGCTCTCGATCTTTAACGACGGAGCTCGTCGACGCGGATATTTATAGCCGGCGGCTCTCGATCTTTAACGACGGGCTCGTCGGCGGATATTTATAGCCGGTCGGCTCTCGATCTTTAACGACGGAGCTCGTCGGTACGGATAGCCGGTCGGCGGCTCTCGATCTTTAACGACGGAGCTCGTCGGCGCGGATATTATCGGGGCGGCTCTCGATCTTTAGCGACGGGCTCGTCGGCGCGGATATTTATAGCCGGCGCGACTCGATCTTTAACGACGGAGCTCGTCGGCGCGGATATTTATAGCCGGTCGGCTCTCGATCTTTAACGAGCTCGTCGGCGCGGATATTTATAGCCGGTCGGCCTCTCGATCTTTAACGACGAGCTCGTCGGACTTTTAGCCTAATTGGACGCGTTTACCGGCCGAACCAGGGTCTTGAATTGAGCCTTTGGCTCGTATATACTCCCACCGAGCACTGGGGCCTTCGTCGTCGAGCTTGGCTCGAATAATTACCTCCGGTCGGCACGGGGCCTTGATACTATACCTCCGAGCTGGGGCCTTCGTCGTCGGCGCTGGCTCGGATAATTTACCTCCGAGCACGGGGCCTTCAGATACTATACCTCCGGCAGCTCGGGGCCTTCGTCGTCGGCGCTTGGCTCGGATAATTTACCTCCGGCAGAGCACGGGGCCTTCAGATACTATACCTCCCATTTGAGTAGCTGGGGCCTCGTCGGCGCTGACTCGGATAATTTACCTCCGTCCGAGCGGCACGGGGCCTTCGATACTATACCTCCGGTGACGGCTCGGGGCCTTCGTCGTCGAGCGCTTGGCTCAGATAATTTACCTCCGGCCGAGCGGCACGGGGCCTTCAGATACTATACCTCCGGCTGAGCAGCTCGGGGCCTTCGTCGTCGAGCGCTTGGCTCGGATAATTTACCTCCGGCCGAGCGGCACGGGGCCTTCAGATACTATACCTCCGGCTGAGCAGCTCGGGGCCTTCGTCGCCGAGCGCTTGGCTCGGATGATAATTTACCTCCGGCCGAGCGGCACGGGATTTATCCCATCGAGCCTTTGGCTCGGTTAATTTACTCCCGGCCGAGCGGCACGGGATTTATCCCATCGAGCCTTTGGCTCGGTTAATATACTCCCGGCCGAGCGGCACGGGATCTTCCCATCGAGCTCGGGGCTCGGTTTATTTACTCCCGGCCGAGCGGCACGAGATTTATCCCATCGAGCCTTTGGCTCGGCTAATACACTCCCGACCGAGCGGCACGGAGTCTTCCCATCGAGCCTTTGGCTCGGTTTATTTACTCCCGGCCGAGCGGCACGGGATTTATCCCATCGAGCCTTTGGCTCGGTTAATATACTCCCGGCCGAGCGGCACGGGATTTATCCCATCGAGCCTTTGGCTCGGTTAATATACTCCCGGCCGAGCGGCACGGAGTCTTCCCCATCGAGCCTTTGGCTCGGCTAATACACTCCCGGCCGAGCGGCAAGGGATTTATCCCATCGAGCCTTTGGCTCGGCTAATACACTCCCGGCCGAGCGGCACGGGATCTTCCCATCGAGCTCGGGGCTCGGTTTATTTACTCCCGGCCGAGCGGCAAGGGATTTATCCCATCGAGCCTTTGGCTTGGCTAATACACTCCCGGTCGAGCGGCACGGGGTCTTCCCATCGAGCCTTTGGCTCGGTTTATTTACTCCCGGCCGAGCGGCACGGGATTTATCCCATCGAGCCTTTGGCTCGGTTAATACACTCCCGGCCGAGCGACACGGGAGTTTTTACTCAAGAAACTACAAATTTATGAGCAACAGAAATAATTGAAGAACTGACCTGCCGACCAGCAGGGGATCTGACCCAATTTCTTGACTCTCGAATACCCGTGGAGTGAGAAGAATATATATACTTGTCGAAACTCATCAAGGCTTCCTCGTCGGACCGATATCGGGGCAGGCGTTGCTCCCACTTGAATTCCGGTCGGACCCCCATTTTGCCCCCATTTCGCCCCCATTTCGCCTGTTGCTCCGGTCGGTCCGCTCAGCTGTGCTATCCGCTCAGCTTTAGCCTTCTGTTTCTGTTGCTCTACGAGCTTAGCTGCTCTTGCCTCAATTAGAGCGTCGGGCCTCTCCTGGGAGAGCATCACGGTGTGAGGTCATCCAGCCTCGTCCATCTATTCCGCTCGGATACAGGCGCGTTCCCACAGACGGCGCCAATTTGATCCTACGCTGGGCACGTGGCGCTCTCCTCTATCTCCGACCAGCTGCACCGACCTCCGGCGAACCTGCACAGAAGTCGGGCCGGGGAGGGGTCCCCGGCGACGACCCTCCGACGCTCAAGTCAGGCAAGAAGAAGACGATGAAATAGCTCCGAAGATCAGAGTTTTCATACCTCCGGCGAAGTTTGCGGGCTCTTATATAGAGCTCTGAGGAGGCTGATGCACATACACCGAGGCACACACGTGTCCTCAGCCCATACCCAGTATGGGCTTGTCAGAGGAGCTTGCCTGACCCCTTACTGCTACAGTCCGAGCACGTCTCTGATGGGACAGCATAATCTTCTGATGAGATAGCATAATCTTCTGTCTTGTCATTCTAGCCCTTCTGTTTCCGCACTGAGCGGCATGCCGCTCGGCAGTCCCATCACGTCCGACCGGACTAAGGTATACGTCCGTTCGGGGTATTCCTGGCCATGTGCTCTGGACTGTTCGCAGTGTTGATACTTTATTCCTTCGGCCGAGCGGGCCATCCGCTCGGCACTACTATACTGTTCATCATGAGCGTCGGAACCCCGACTTCCCGCCGGGGTGTATTGCTTCCGCTCGGAAGCTTCAGCCGGTCGTCACCATCATTATCCGCTCGGCCAAGCTTCTGGTTGGCCTTTTACCTTTCGACTTCCACGTGGCGTTGACTCTACTAAATGGGGACTCCCATTCTTACTGCCGGATCACCAAGGTATCATGGACATTGATAAGAAACGACATGGCTGCATATTATGATTATTAGAAGGCTTTGCAACGGTGGATTTTAGACCATAAATTATGTGTCCTTGAATATCTCATAAAGGTCCAGTGACTTATTAATTGGAGCAGATGTGATTTTGTTTTGAAATGAAAAATTGTAAATTATGGTACTAACAATTTCCTGTTTAGGTGAAATATCTGTAAAAATACAACACCAATGTCAAGGTGCAAAATAGGAGTTTGTCATAAATCCAATATCTTATGAATCATGAGATTTCGATAATCGGATATTTGCCTTTCATCTTTTGTTGTACCCTGTTCATTTTATTTTATTTTATTTTCTACATTGATCTTCACCTACAAGTTGTTTCCTTAGTATAAAATAGTTTTTCTTATACACTCTCTCTTAGTGTCTAACTCAAGCAATTATCATTACATATTCAGCTTGTACACTATGTCAATCGTGACTCATCAGGCTTGGCAAATGACTTCCTTTCCCTGGGATTTATTCCTGATGGGACAGATATTCAGTCAGTTGCAGATGCATTGCATGAATCATTTGGCGAGGAAGGATCTAGGCATTCAAATGATTTTCAGGTTAGTTTATCGTCTCATGGTAATAAAGTATACATGTATCTTGGGACCTTTATGTTCTTTAAAAGTTTCTTCTAGTGTTTTACTTGAAACTTTACTCAAGTTATAAGGTTAGAGAGAAACCAATCAAAAACTACAGTGGTAGGGGTCATGTGTAGTTTATTTATGGTTATCATCTTTTTTTGGATGCTATATTTTCTTCTCTCTGCAGGAAACGAATAATACTAGTTTGTTTAGTTTATTTGTGGTTATCATCTTTTGACCAATAACTATTATCCTAGTGTTGATTTTAAGATCTTAAGGAGAGTTGGACTTTTTAAATCAATCATCCTAGCTCATTTTGCTGACAATGGTTTGCGCATTCTGGGTCATATTGATGTAACCTATCATTCAAGAAATTTATTTCATCCATGCAACTATACTATGCCCTTGAACCTCGAAACTTTTTCTTGGGTCAAACTGGAAAGGCAGATTTGCAGGAAGAATGCACTCTATCTGCATGCAGATTCTGGTCCTGATTGTTAAATCATCAACTTAATGACTGATCCTCTTGAAGCAATTATTTTATGGAAAAGAATTTGCAATTCTCTGCAGGGGATAATGGATCAATTATATGATATCATGTATGAGTTCGACTTCTCTTTGCCTCCTGATTATGCACTGGTTATCAGGGCATTGGGGTCCTTGGAAGGGACTGCTAAAGCATTGGATCCAAGTTTTAAAGTCGTCGAAAGTGCATATCCTTATGTGATAGGGAGACTTCTTGCAGACCCAAACCCTGATATGAGGAGAATACTGAGGGAACTGCTTATACGAAGCAATGGCTCTATTCGCTGGAATCGGCTGGAGCGTCTGGTGAGAAGAAAACATGAACCCACGCTTTCTTTTCCTTGATTCTTCCTTCCTTAAAGCCTTTTTTTATTACTCTAATTACCAGATTATAAAGTAAAAAATAGTACTTAGTGCAGTTTTCATTGACACTTTTCTAATGTTGATTGGTGCCTTCAGATAGCAGCTATCTCTGAACAATCATCTGACACAGAAAATGAAGCCACTTTGTTGCGGAAAGGGTTTGACATGCATTCTGTGGTTGCTTCCACAGAGGATTTGTTCAATTTTGTGTTGTCAGAAAAAGGTTGGAGAGTTCGGGTTTTTCTGGTTCAAGATATTCTCAAAGCTGCAGACACTTTTATTAATGAAGCAGGGTTGCCATGCATGTTTGACAACCAAAAGACAATGGAAAGTTCTGCGCTCGAGGTTAGTCACTCCAACTATTAACACCAACTAAGTTTTCACCATGGTTTTGCTGGTAACCTTAAAGATCAGTATGAGTTTGAACATTCTTACAAACTACACTATCTGAAGTCCTGACCCCCCAAGTGATCTCATTGCATTTTTTCTTCTTTTCCTTAACCAACTATAGCTGAACCGTAGCACCTACCTATTGTATCGAAAACAAAAATCAAAATGTGGTACCTTAACCAAATCATGAGATCCACTATAATCTAACTATAACTTTTGGTGTGCCAATTTACAACAAAATCAAACTGTATCAGTTCAACTAAACTTTGACACCTAATATAATGAACTAGTAGCATTTGCTATAACCATATGCGACGTACTATAACTGACATGTAGCATCAATTATGATCAAACAGGTCATGTTACAAAGTTAAACTATGACATTATGTGCAACCAGCCAAACTAGCATGTGATTAGTGAAACAAGTGCCATTATATAAAAGCTGCTCCATATATTTAAACTTCATGTTCTTTTTTACAGTTTTCAGTTTAGAATATCATTGCCAATTATGGTCATTCAAAGATTTCAGAGTGAGATTTTGTAGCATCACTTTTTTTCCAAGTTTTTGTTTTCCTTTCAATTTCTTACACGGGCATTGCTTTTTTTATGTTGGCAGAAAGACACATTAGCGACAAGATTGGTCGATGGGTTTTGCTCCCTGAGGCGAGCTATTAGCTTGGCACCAGAAGCATGGGGTGCCATGTTTCTACGAACATTAGCGAAATCTAACACCCGCAGATTTCTTCTAGACATATTTTCCTCATTGGCAGTTCATTTTGGCGACAAGATACCAGAAACATTTTTTCTTTGCATATCTAAATTTATTCATTGGTTAGAGAAGGAAGATTGTTGTCAAAGAGATTCATAACTTCTAGTTCTACTCATTCAATTTTCACCAGAGTACCTTTTTGTGTTCGTATAGATATTGATTCACAATTTTGTTCCAACAACTGTAAGCCCTTAGGAAATCGTTTGCCCAGAACTTTTCACCAGCTATGTAATTTTTTCTTCTTTGTGCAGGCTGCTGAATGAGATATCTGGGTATAAACTGAGATACACATTCGTTACTTAATACGCCCAAGATTGTGAGTCTACAATATTCCTCATGTCCATTGCACATGGAGGTGTCAAAAAATGGATCTGATCCGTCAATCCGACCCAAGTTGACTTGGAAAATTCGGGTTAGGGTTGGCGATTTTCAGGTCAGGGATTTTTGGATTAGTTTAGGTTGTGCTCGGGTTGATTCGGATGGATCCGAATTTATGATTTAGGATTTTTTTAAAGTTAAATTAAATTTTATTTTGAAAATTAATATATTTTATGTGTATAAATAGTAGCATGTTAATATAATAATGATAAAATATTAAAATAAAAATAAAAAATAAATAATTATAAGAAAATCATTAAAAAAAGATTTTTTCGGTTGGGTCATTTGATTCATCTGAATTGAATTGACACTCCTACAGTTTGAATCATCATGCATGTGCATCATAAGCAAAGTATATGTTGCTCTTATCGAGTCTAATATTTTACTAAAACATAGTTTGGTAGATGAATCTTTAAATCTAAATGCCTCATAGGAGTTTCATTAACTCTTTTTGTTTTTTTTCCCAATTTTTCTGATTATGAAATGGTTTCAAAATTATTTTTTTCTTTAAAAGTTTTCAACCATTTACTCTCTCCCAAAGAGTATTCATGCAATTTCAAGACTCCATAATTTAAAAGGTGAAATGTTTTAGCTCGGTTTGATTGGCAGGATTAAATGAATTATGTGAATCAATTAGATCGAGCAAACACAAAAACGACCAATTGGATTTAGAGCATTCGAGCTCCCACTGTGACGTGGACTTGGCGAAAAACCTCCCTCCCATATTGGAGAGAGATTTTTTGATTAAAACGAAGAAGCGGCTCAGTCTTTTCATTTTTTTTATTTTTTTAATAATTAAAAAAAAAATCAAAAAGCCTGGTAATTAAAGTATACTTCTCATTTCAATGAGAACAACTGTTGTATGTCGTTGAGCAACGGCTAATTTTTAGCCGTTGTTCAACGGTTATAATTAAATTTTTTTTTTTTTATATAAATACATGATCGATTTCATATTTTTCATTCATCTCCTTGTTATCTTTGCTTTCGATTTCTTTCCTCAATTCTCTATATTTTTCAACCACAAAAATATCTTGATTTATTTCAAATGACTCAAAATCCAGATCGATCTATGCTCCAGGAATTCTGGAGAAATGAATTGGCGGAAGATGCGGAGGATATAGCTGAACGAAGAATGCTCCAACTATATGAGCAGCGACAAACGGTATGTCAAAGAGCTCAAAGTTCTTCCGGTAGAACACAGAGGAGAAGGTATTTGAATCGGGATCTTGAAGTTGGACATGCTTGTCTTTTCAATGATTACTTTTCTAATGATCCGGTATATCCTGATGACATATTTCGACGTCGATTTCGAATGAAAAAAGAGTTATTCCTTCGTATAGTTGATGCCGTGAAAAATCATTCCGAATATTTTCAATGGAAGGTCGATGCAGCGGGGAAAAAAGGTTTGTCACCACTTCAGAAATGCACAGTGGCTATTCGTCAATTAGCGTATGGAGCCCCTGCTGATCATTATGATGAGTATCTACGGATTGCTGAAACAACTGCCATCCAATGTTTATTCAACTTTTACCGATGTGTAATTGAAGTGTTTAAGGCCCAATATTTAAGAAGACCTAATGCTGCTGATATCCAACACTTGCTTGAAATGCATGAGCAGAGACATGGTTTCCCTGGCATGTTGGGCAGTCTTGATTGTATGCATTGGCAATGGAAAAATTGCCCCGTCGCTTGGAAAGGTCAGTTTACTGGAGGAGATCATGGCGTCCCAACAATTGTGCTAGAAGCTGTTGCATCTTCGGACTTGTGGATATGACATGCCTTTTTTGGGATTGCAGGGTCACGTAATGATATCAATGTGCTTAATGAATCACCGTTATTCAACGACGTCTTACAAGGGAATGCACCCGAGGTTAATTTCACGATTAATAATACACAATATACAAAAGGATACTATCTGACCGATGAGATCTATCCAGAATGGGCTACTTTCGTCAAGAGCTTTCCATGTCCCCAGGATCCCAAAAGAAAAATATTTAAGGAACGACAGGAGGCTGCGAGAAAGGATGTCGAGAGGGCATTTGGGGTGCTCCAATCACGATGGACAATGATAAAAGGTCCAGGACGATTTTGGTACAAGGATAATTTGAAGGACATCATGTATACATGTATTATTTTGCACAACATGATTATTGAGAATGAGGGAGATGCAGTAGTCAATTGGTCGGATGATGAAGGAGATTCTCAATCACAAATATTTCAAGGCTCCACTCAAGAATTCCAAGCATATATCCGTAGAAATTACGAGCTACGTGATAATCAACTACATCATCAACTTCGAGCCGACTTAGTTGAGTATATCTGGGCACGCTATAATTGTAATCAGTGAAAAAATAATTTATTAATTGTTATATATGTATTGTGATATTTATGTAATTTTTTTAATTATGAAAGTTATTTTATGTTAATAATTTATGAATTTAAATTTTATTAAAATTTAATTATATAAAATGTAAATATGAAGAAGAGATAATGAAATATATATAATGAAAAGTGTGGGATCCATGAAGAAGTTGTTGAGAGGTTTTTTGATAGTGGAAAGAGATATCGAATTTTTAACTTTTGATGTGGTACAGATGTGACAACGAAGGAGTTCACAGTGGGTTAAAACCAGTGTGGATGCTCTTAGTATCTGCATCGAGTAAACAATTAGTCAAAACATATTATCAAATAAAAGAAAAACCAATCAAGCCAAATCGAATAAATTAAATAATATTTTTTTCCACTAATCCTACTATTTCATAGTTCTTCTCATAATTTACACATGATTGATTTGAAAATGGTAAAATTATACGATCCTATTAAAAATTATTTAAATTTTATGATACATAATTAATAATTAAAAAATTTTAAAAGTTATTTACATATAATTAATAATTTACATATAAATGTCATTGTTGACATAAAAAAATTATTATAAGTATAATTTTAAATTAATTAGTAATTTAACTATATTCTAGTATAATAACACTAAATAATATTTATATTTTCATATAAGAATAAAAAAATATAAAATTTCTACTAACACAAATAGTAATAATCACGTTGAACTTCAAAAATATTCTATTGAAAAGCAATTGACATAGTAGAAGATATTGAAACTTTTAATTCAAACATGAATGTTAAAAATAATCATCTGTTGATCCCGAAGAATATTAAGCAATACAGGCCGGATCCTCTGGATCACTTTTGCGATCTAGAGAATGCTCCCTTTGTATGTATTGATGGGGATGCATAGCCCCCGCTTATAAAATAGATGGAGATCATGTATTTCTACCAATGCATGGAAAGGGAGCATCCTCTGGATCGCTAAAAGCGGTCCAGAGAATCTCCTCTCTAAGCAATAGACATTTAAAATCTCATCGTTTTGAGAAAAAAATATAAAATATTATTGGTAAAATAATTTAAAAGTAATTAAGTAGATGTTTAAATAGCCTCTAAACATATGTTTAAATTGTAACTTTACAAAGATAAAAATAATATAAATTATAAAATAATCCAAAAGATATAAAAACAATACTAAAAATCTTTCAAGCTTTTGAAAAAAGTTTTAAATTGGACAGTTATGAATTTTACCTAGTAATTAATTATAAATCTTTGAATATATTCCGATTTGATATATTATATATCTCATGATTTAATTCAAGTTAAAAAGTATGGTCTATCAAACCTACTAATTTTGCTTGATCGATTTGGTATTCTAGATTGTAGGACAGCATAATCTTATGATCTAAATCGTGATTTTATCAAACATGAATTCTACCATTCCATTTTTAAATAAGTAGTTGTTATATTTAATTTAACGCTATATCCGAGTAAGCTTTTCTTAAATAAGCAATTTGTTTATTAGCTAGCTTTAATTTAATAATTCTTACATAGCATCAATGGGTTCCATTTGCCTCCAAACTCCAGTCGTGATAAGCACGCAGCGGCGCAGCTCATCGCATCATGATTCGCACCTTCCCCGCCCTCGCCTCCACTGCCCACTTCGCCCACCTCCCTTCGTCGCCGAGATCCTCGATCCAGCGGCCAGGCCTCTACCTCAACCGCAACCGACCGCCGCAAGATCTGGGCTACTACCCCTGGTGGGATTTCTTATTCAATTCCATTTTTTAAGAATTCTATCCCCTTTGTTTTTGTTTTTTTAAAGTTGGTCGGTGTCGAGAGTCGTGCCATTTTGCTTTGTTAATGCGAACGAGTTCGAGTCGGAAATACTTCCGCTCGTCGTCGTCGTTCAGTTGACTTCCCTGGTTGTTGGGATCGAAATCTTTGGTTCTTTTGGTGAATGACAATGGAGAAATCGAGGCGTTTTGTTAAGGTAAGAAACTGGATCAATCCTTGTCTCTTCTTCAAGTTGCATTTAGGAAGAACTTAGGTCGGATTTTTCTTAAATATCTCATCTTTGCGGAGGTTTTACTTGAATTTGGACCTCTAATCAGGGGGTTGTAGTTGATCGGTTTGGAGTTGTACTTGGATCACTTTAGGTTTGCAGAGATTAATGACATAGGTTCTCTGCGTCCACCTGCTAGAGTTCAGTGACTGGTTGATCCTCATGCTTTGGCGATTGCTCTCCATCAGATCTTTTATTTTTGTGATTCTTTAGGTCGTCCGAGTGGTTGCTTAGTTTCTCAGATGATTGAGGGCTGCAGATTTCCGGGATTATGAAGATAATATGAATGAAATTACTGCTAGAGTCTGATTATTGATGGATTCTTTTCCAAGGTCGTGATCTTTTGGTTCTAGTTGCGGTGATTCTGATTGGACCTGCTTAATAACAAAATGTTAATGTAACCTTCATGAGTAGTTACTGAAGCAGCAGGGTGTACCCTTTTTGTGCATGATTAAGGAAAAGAAATGCAGTGGACAAAGAGATGAACAATTATTCCATTTCAGTTACTGGAGCCTTTTGGTATTTGAAAATAATTAATCATAAAGAAACCTTTTAGTGTCATGCCATTTTCTGACATTGGAGGTATTCTTATACACCAAAGAAGTTTCAGTTATGCACTGCAAATTGGATGCCTCAGTTGGATTCTCGCTGTTAGGAACCATTGCCTATTCACGATTAGGCAATTGCTGCTTATTGTTTGTGTTATCCATCAGGTTCAGAAGAAAAGAGAAAAAAAATCCTCAGATCTTCAAGGCCCCTCTTACTCAAGGATTGCATATTTGGTGAAGTTCAGTTGTTTTATCTTAATTGTTATTCAGTTACCTATACATTTTATTCTTGCAGAATGTTTCTACTTCTAGTTCTAAAGAAACATTAAAAGCTAGTCCTTCAAGGAAGCCAATGTCATTGAAGGATATCGATTCAGCTTTCCATGGAGCTGGGCAAAAGTCGTATCCTGATCATGTCACTTTGTTACACCCTTGTTTTTTTTAAAAAATTGTTGGACTTATGTTGTTTGCTGTTGGAATTATTAAGTTAATTACAAGCTCTTGTTAGGATTATCACCCCAACCAAACATAGGTTGATTTTGATAAAGAAGTATTACAGTCACAATTAATAGTTAGAAAAAACTTTTGCATTCACGGATTAGATTCTAACTTTATAACTGTTTTACTTTTTCAATAAAAGACTACTTTCATCGGCACAAGAAAAGGCCCAAGTTTGTTTGCCTAGTTTCCAGAGTTCATAGCGTTAATCATGGTTTGGCATGAATCACAAGCCTACCGCAACAAACTCAGTTTTGACTAATACTCATTAGCTGTCACACTCCTGTTTAATAGATACAGACTTGTTCTATCATGGCTAGACATAAATGAACATGATGATCATGAAAAAAACTCAATATTGGACTCAATAAGGGCTCAGTTATCCTCTTTTGATATTAAAAATATATAAAATAAACAACCTTGAACATTAGTGAGCTTAGCTTATTAACATTTATGACAAAATTCATGAATAGTTCATGAATAAACTTATTAACTTATCTAAAGGTTTATCATGATATTGTTTTTTATAGTTTCTTTCCAATATGTAAAGAATTAATAAGAGTGTACGTTTGAAATTATAATTTCAAATTATCTATGTTATGTAAAAAGTAAAATAACATGTTCCATTTTTTGGATCTATGTTTTAACTAAATAACATTCTCTCTAGATGAGCTTGGTAAAAGTTCAAGCTTGACAAGGTTTTACTTTTAATAAACAAGCTTGAACAAGCCCAAGAAGAAAAACAAACAACTTGTGCACAGTTAAGCTCTACCTATCTCATTAATAGCCCTAGTCATGGCATTTTTTAAGTGCTCAAGCTAGGCATGATGAATGGATGTATTAATTGATTGAGGAAAAAACAGATAATGAAACCTTAATCCTTATTATCCTATGAAACCATAACTGTTGAATTAAGAAAAACAATGAAGTTTGTTGATATAAAAATTTTAAAAGAATTATATAATAACCATGAGATTTATGTAGGTTCTGTTGTTCCTCATTCTTCTGGTAGTTGCAAATGTATTGTCTTGTGAATTAGGAGGCCCACTGATTGATAAGGAGGGTCAACATTGTATATTGTGATGGAAACAGGTTAAATTTTCCTTAATGACGTGACAGTGGACTAGAGATATGGTGTATTGAAAAGTTATGCCCAGTCCTTTTGCAAAGTTCATCTCATGGGAAGTTTTTCACTGGAGATTCATATGTAATTTTGAAGGTACCTATTCTGCTCCATGGATAGGCTCATGCACTTTACTGTTAATAATTAATATGTATCTTTTTGAGACAGTAATTTGTATATTTCTTATCAAGTGTCCAGTTTAACACTGTAAGTATTTTATGAAGCTTTGTGAAAAGTAATAATACAACTTGACACTTGTACTCTATTGCTTTTTTTTATTTGTTTGAAAAAATCCATTTTGATTCTATATGCTAAACTTATATTAAGTATCACAAATTAATTTCTTTGATCCAGATTGTATATTAAGTTTCCTGTACCAACTTCAGTGCTTGACTTTTTGTTTCCAAGCTTCGTAGTCATGTAAATGATGTGATTCACTTTAACTTTGATATATCACTCAAATGATTCTGGAGAAAGTGCAGTAGCTTTCTGTAATTTACCTTTAGTGGCATATCTTTTGATGAGGATTAAGTTTTTCAATGTCCTTGTTCCCATAAGAAATTTACATGCTCTGGATTTTCTCCTTTAGATAATTGATCAATATTTGTTACTGCATTTTGGTCATGATCATCATTTACAAACTATTTCTTTTCCTATTTGGCCAGACAACTGCCCTTAAAAATGGTTCTCTTCAACATGATATTCACTATTGGCATGGTAAAGATTCTAGCCAGGTCAGTTGGAGGTCACCTTAGACATTTTCTTCACTTTGTTTTTTGTTTGTTTTTTTAAAGAACCTTTTGACGAAGATTGTTCAAGTTTTTCTATATTTCTGTTGCAAATAGGATGAAATTGGCACTGCTTCAATTAAAGCGGTTGAGCTAGATGCAGCCCTGGGAGGACGTGCTGTTCAATATCGTGAAATACAAGGACATGAGACTGATAAATTCCTTTCTTATTTCAAACCATGTATAATACCAGAGGAAGGGAGAGTTTCATCTGGGTTTATGCATATAGAGATCAAAGAACGTGAGCATGGGATGCGGTTATTTGTTTGCAGAGGAAGACATGTTGTCAATGTGAAGGAGGCAAGTTAATCTTCTAGATACATGTTATAGCTTAAGTAATTTAGTTATTCATTTTATTTTGAGTTTGCTGTTTTTTTTTGGTTTGCTTCTTCCTGGGAAAGGAAGGCTTGGGCCCACCCAAATATATTGGTAGAACTGGAAAGAGTATATGTAAGAGAAATGAATTTACCGCTGCAACTGTAACCAGGTTCCTTTTGCTCGCTCATCTCTCAATCATGAAGACATATTCATCCTAGATACTAAGTTGAAGATCTTCCAGTTTAATGGATCCAATACTTCTATTCAAGAAAGGGCTAAGGCTCTGGAAGTTGTGCAATATCTCAAAGACACTTACCATGAAGGGAAGTGTGAGGTGGCAGTTGTTGGTAAGATCTGAACGTGTCTGATGAGATATGTCAACAATAAAAGAGTTGTTCACTTATTCTTTCTCGGCAGAGGATGGGAAATTGATGGCTGATGCTCATGCTGGGGAATTCTGGGGTTATTTTGGAGGTTTTGCTCCCCTCCCCAGGAAGGCAGCTTCTGAGGGTGACAAGAAAATGTACTCTTTTGTGAAGTTGTTATGGTAAGTTGTTAAAGTGTACTCCATTTTTCTTATACTAGATATATTTGTTGCATTACTTCAAAAGGAATGTGTGGTGTTAATGTTTTCCCAATCGCAAAAATCTTGTGCTCTACACTACAGTGTTGACAAAGGACAAACTTTGCCTGTTGAAGCTGAACCCTTGACAAGGAAATTATTAGACACATACAAGTGTTACTTGTTAGATTGTGGAGGCGCAATATATGTATGGATGGGCCGAAGTACATCCCTTGGACAAAGGAAAGCTGCTAGTGCTGCAGCTGAAGTGAGTCTCTTGTTATTTCTGATTGCTACTCTGCCAATACTTTTTTGGTGAAACTCTCAATTTTTTGCACTATAATTTTTCATAAACAAAAGAGCTAAGGTGGTTTGGAAATTAAGTTGGAGAACCGCTGAGGGTCCATGATACATGCTCGTCTTGAAGTTTGAAACTTCATGAGTTATTTTGTTCAAGAAAATTTCCTCTTATTGGTTAGGATTTGTTAGCCTGAGCATGTTACATATCCTTCAACCATGTTCTCTGAATGTCCTGTCTTGCTGATGCTGATGATGGACATCGGGAGCAATTTTTATCTTAGCTTGTACTTGTTGAAGCGTTTCTACTGTTAATATGATTGTGTCACACAGGAATTACTGCTTGAACCTCCCAGACCACATGCTCACGTGATTCGTATAATTGAGGGATTTGAGACGGTAACATTTCGATTGAAGTTTGACAAATGGCCCCAGAAAAATGAGGCAGTTGTATCTGAGGAGAGTCGGAGGAAAGTTTCAAGTTAGTAGAGACATAAGATATTGTTTCCTCGTTATTTCATCTACTTGAGAGTGAGCACTTGCAGTCCATGATGAAATTATTGCTTTGCTTTGGCAGCATTTCTTAAGCAACAAGGACTAAGTGTGAAGGGTCCTAAATCATCTCATGCACAAGAACAACCTAAACCATTCATTGATTGCACTGGCAATTTACAGGTGCTGTTAACCTTTTAGCTCAATAAGAGGCATTTGTATTTGTAGGTCATCTTTCTTGTTATATTCTTAATTTATTTCTTTACCCTAATGGGCAGGTTTGGCGTGTAAATGGCAAGGACAAGAATCTTCTTTCATCCTCTGACCAGTGCAAATTTTTCAGTGGAGATTGCTACATCTTCCAATATGCATTCCTTGGAGAAGAGAAAGAGGAATATCTTATTGGTGCTTGGCTAGGGAAGAAGAGCATAGAGGTAATCTTGCATAATTTTTTTGAGCTTGTTTACCTATCACTTGGATCAATTATTGTTGTCATGCATGTGGCTCTCAAAGTTAAAGCTCAATCTACTAATTTATGATTTCCTGACAACTCAAGATTTTTTTTTTAATGTCGTGGCATCATTTGTAATATTCTTTCCTTAAAAAATTTATCGCGCCGAAGATTCATGCCATCATACTTTGTTTAGTGCCAAATCATCAAAGTGAACAACACTTTTGATAGCTACAAGCCTACAACTGTAATTTGATGCTTGATGGTGTATCTATCAATGTTAGATTTGTGATGATAATAATTGACTCATGGTTTTAAATCTTGTTTCGTATTTTAGGTGGCACAAGTAAATCTTATGCCATTGTGTCGATCATGTATCACGTCATATTGACGTTCAACAAACCTTCGCATGATATACTACGCGTCAAGATGAATTGAAATAATATTTGTTATTTTTTTAGCTTGTGTCCATACAATATAGTGTCAAATGATAAACTTGTAACGCAAAGTTCGAACTTAGGAATATAGCTGTCCTCTTTTGTTTTTCCCTTCATCTTCTTCCCCCTCCAATTTGCAATTGATATCATATGTTGGAACACTGGCATGGTATTGAAATAACACCGAAACTATGGCATCGGTCGAGATTTTAATCTTGAACTGACTATAACTATAATGTTAAGAACAATTAAAAGTCTCTTGGTCCTAAATCAGAGGCTCAAATAGCAAAAAAAACCAATTGGATTTGGGTTCTCTAAGGAATCAATTGATTTTAGAGAACTGAACAACAAATTGAACTGACTATTTCAATATTTGCGTGAAAAATGATCTATTAATGAAAGAATATAAATGTTAACCTTTACATTCTAACATTCACAAACGTTGTTTGTTTGTCTGCCACTGAACAAGCCCTTTCAACTCTCCTATGCAAGTTTATATCTGAATAGACTAATTGGCTGTAGATGAGTTCCCTTATGTCTCACTTTATTTGCATTAGCACTTTGTTGAAAAGTGCCTCAGGTTTTTTTAGTAATCCAAGTCTTCTTCGAATATGGCCATACAAATTCTAAAATGACAAATCTAATTCAGTAGAGTTGAAGGTGTGCAGGTCGGAGGGAGACCAAAGAAAACTCTATTTAAAATAATTAAAATTGATCTAAGAGTTTTGATATAAATAGTGATATATTGCAAGTGTTCAATGAAGGGATTAGATCTATTTGGTTGATTCCAAATAGTTGGAGCGAACACAACTTGTTATTGCTGTAGTTAAAATTTTTGTCCATTTTAAATCTTCTTCTACCATATACTATCCTCATATCTACTTGTTATTAGATCTATTTGGCAGATCCCAAATAGTTGGAGCAAATACAACTTGTTATTGTTGTAGTTAAAATTTTTGTTCATTTTAAATCTCTTTCTACCATATACTATCCTCATATCTACTAGGGTGATATCAAGGAAAATTTCAATTAAGTAAAAGTATACTTGGTATATAACATGTATTTAGTATTGACACACTGAAATTGAATATCCATAGGATACTTGTATTCACTTGTGATGTTCATTGTCTTTTTGTTAAAATTTGTCAGGATGCCTTTTTCTGAGTCATCTAGCGTACCCCTGTTCGAGTGTTTGCTTGCCAAAAGGGCTCCCCCTTGATTTGGTAATTGATATTGTTTAATGTCTGGCTGCAGGAGGAGAGAACTGCAGCGATCTCACTTGCTAGCAAAATGGTTGAAAGCATGAAGTCACAGGCTGTTCTGGTAAATTTTAGTTACAACAATGCATCACATAGTTTATACCATGGCAGTTTATTGATACTGAAATTTTCCCAATCATTGTTCCTCAGGCTCGATTTTATGAAGGAAAAGAACCTATACAGTTCTTCTGTATTTTCCAGAGCTTCCAAGTTTTCAAGGTTTGATTCTTGAAGGAAACCATCTCTTTGGAATAAATTCTGGGTGTTAGAAATATAAATGCTAAAATGTGTAGTTTGGGAAAGTCTAGTTTGCTTTCCTCTTAAACCTGAGAATGTAAATGAATAGATTGGAGGATTTTGACTTAATCTTCTGGGAAAACATTTTCAAGATCTTGTGTTCTTGTGGTGTTCTACTTTGAGGTTAAGAATCTTTGCTCGATCTTTTCCATGTTTCACACTTGATAGGGTGGAGTTAGTTCTGGATATAAGAATTTTCTTAAGGAGAACAACCTGGTAGATGACACATATTCAGAGGAAGGCATTGCGCTTTTCCGTGTACAAGGTTCTGGACCAGAAAACATGCAAGCAATCCAAGTTGAACCTGTAGGTTTTTACTAAGTAATCTTTTTTGTCATCAACTTTAATGCAACTGTGTCAACATACTACTTTATCTAGCACTATTTTATACTATAGATTTTTGCTCGTATCCTTTTTTTCTCTTAATCAGGTGGCTTCATCTTTGAATTCATCATATTGTTACATACTGCATTGTGGAAGTACTGTTTTTGCATGGTACGGAAGCTTGACCACTTCAATGGATCAAGAGCTAGTCGAGAGACAGCTAGATCTGATTAAGGTGCGACAATTTCTTTTTAAAGGCTAAATTAATCTCATATTTAAAATAGAAAGAATTTAGAAGCTAAATTATCATCAACTTACTAAATAAATGACATCCTAAGGTTTAATTGCACAATTCCCCAGTATAGTCCAAGCTCTAGTTTCTGACGATTCTCTTGTACTCAACCAAGAATACTTTGGTATATTTTCTTGTTGTCCATTGATTGGTGGCCTTTTTTACAGCCAAATCTGCAGCCAAAAACACAAAAGGAGAGAACAGAAATTGATCAATTTTGGAATTTACTTGGAGGTAAATCTGAATACTCCAGTCAGAAAATTGCAAAAGAACCAGAATATGATCCTCACCTGTTCTTGTGCTCATTCTTCAAGGGTAAGAAGTTGGAGGTCTTGTTACATGTATATGTTTATGTGTGGATGTGTTTCTTCTTGTTTTGTGGATGTTCTAAAGTTCATCTGTTTCTTGTATATGTCGCTAACTTATGCTGTATCTATATGGGGGAGTGAAGGAAACCTGAAGGCATGTTTTCCAATGAACTGTATTCTTGCTCTGCAACTTAGACTCATTGAACAGAGTGAAACTGTTGAATATGTTTGCATTGTGGTGGCAGGTGGTGGAGATTTTCAACTTCACTCAAGATGATTTGATGACTGAGGATATGTTCATTCTGGACTGCCATTCTGACATATATGTTTGGGTTGGGCAGCAGCTGGATGCTAAAATCCGGCAGCAAGCTTTAAGCATTGTGGAGGTCGGAAATTGTTTTATTTTTTCAGCAATCTGCATTGTCTCTTATCAGTAAAATTCTGTCTCTTATTGATTGTTTAATTTACCAGACATTCATAGAAAAAGATGTTATTTTGGAAAATCTCTCACAAAAATTACCGGTATATATCATTATGGAAGGATGTGAGCCACCATTCTTCACTCGCCACTTCAACTGGGACTATGCAAAATCAAATGTATGCATTTGTCCTCATAATTGATTTTCCATGTTTGACCGTGTATTTATCTATTATCTAAACTGTATTGTTTGTGAGCATCCAAGAAGTTAGTGACTGTCTCGACTTCTGTTTGGTTGCAGATGCATGGTAATTCATTTCAAAGGAAGTTGATGCTTGTGAAAGATGGAGTCGTACCAACATCAGATGTAACTTCCTTACTCTAGATAACAACTCATCTAGCACATCATACAATTAACTCATTAACTCATGCTGAAATTATTTTTCATAAAATAAAATTAGTACATTTTGTTTGATATATTCATTTATTTTGTCAACATCCAATACTCAAGTACAGAAGATATGATCAATATTAAAACGATGGATTGATATGAGAGGTGTACATTGGTTTTCAGATTGTTCTTATCTGCATTATGTTTCAAATATAACTAATTGCAAGAAAGTTTTCTATCTTGTTTTAAAATAACAGAGCTGTAAAGAATGGACAATATTGTAGAAAAGCAAGTAAAATAGGCTTGTGATCAAGATAACTTACCCCTCAATAATTATGTCAACTCCTACATCAAGAATTTGTTCCCCTTTGTGATATGGATTTGCTACTATTTAAACATATAGCCATTTTTGAAGAACATCCTCATCATATAGATTTACCCCATCTGCTCCATAATATGATAAATCAGTCGATCATTTTAGCTTCAGAGTGAAGTTCTTGAGAATATCAAGAAATAGGAATACAAATAAACTCTTGGATAGTTTTCTCCATTTTTTTCTTTTCCTGTCCAGAGTGATCCTAGATTTGCATAACATGTCTGCAAATTACAACATATGGAAACAACACTTCTATGATAATAATAAATATTCTCGGCCTTCAATATTTTGGTTCTGAAGAAATTTCTATAAACTTACAATTTTTAAATTTCGCTCGTTATCAGAAACCCAAGCGACGGGCACCAGCATCCTATGCAGGGCGGTCGCCTGTGCCAGACAAATCCGAGCACTCCTCCAGAAGCATGTCCTTCAGCCCTGAACGCATAAGGGTCAGAGGAAGATCACCCGCATTCAATGCACTTGCTGCCAACTTTGAGAATCCAAATGCTAGGAATCTTTCAACTCCTCCATTAGTCAGAAAACCCTCTCCAAAGCCTGTGCTGCTTGATCCTACAAAATTGGCTCCGAAATCACCAACAATTGCTAACATATCCGCTTCATTTGAACGCCCAAAAGAAGTAATGATACCAAAGTCTATAATACCAAAATCAATAAAAGGTATATGTGGCAAGTATTTTCTTTTAGAAAAAATTGAGAGTCCAAAAATGGATTGTGTTTTTTCACAACTGTTCTTTTTCCTGCCTATGCTTACTGCGAAAACAACAAATCAAAACCAGAGGCAAATGGCAAGGGAAACATTACAACAGTGAGCAGCAAAACTGAGATGCCCGTGAAAGATGTAAAGGAAGCCGAAGCTGAAGATGAAGAAGGGGCCATCATTTACCCCTATGAGCGTGTAAAGGCAACTTCTACTGATCCTGTTAAAGATATTGATATCACTAAGAGAGAGGTATGCTGTATTTCATCAGATCATTTTGTTTGGAAATCCTTTTTAGATCTAAACAATCTGCTACTTGATTGCAGGCATACTTATCTGCTAAGGAGTTCAAAGAGAAGTTTGGCATGACAAAGGAAGCTTTCTTCAAGTTGGCCAAATGGAAACAAAACCGACTCAAAGTGGCACTTCAGCTCTTCTGAAACCATACGAGTAGCTTCTGCACTCATCTTTTACTTATCAAACTAAAGAGCTCTGTGGATTTAGACTACATTTTTGTTTTCTATCCTCAGTTCAGATTCAGATTGGTTCCTCCTCGCACTTAGTTCCAATCAAGCCAGAGCGGCGCGTGCATTGGGACATCATCCATGCTTCTGCTCCCAACTAGTTTGTATCTCGTCAACAAAATTTTGGCCAAATATTCTCTGCGTCCTTGTTGCTGCTTTGGTTTCATTACCTTGTTCTTTTTTAAGATCACAGATTGTTTGTGAGCCTGCATCTTTTATTTTTATTTTCTGTTTGCCCCCAGAAATGATGAGCTCAGGTGTTCCAAATGGTATTAGTATTTGTACATTTGATTTCATGTACAGGTGAGTGTAAAAAAACACAATAACATAGTCATTGGTGAGAAAACCAACTTGCACATTTGTTTGATTTTATCAATAACATTTGTTGTGTAAGTGAATGTTGCTAGGGTTTTCTGTTGCTAGTCCTAGCTTTTATTGCAGGAAAAAAAGAAGAAATAATTGTTTATGATTCTTGCCCCATCTTAGTTCACTTCCTATCTCTATAAAAAACAAATATTCTGTAGACTTTTGAATATTCATATATATAGATATATTTTGACTTTTTTTTTTTTGGAGTAAATGTAAGACATCAGTCCTAATTAGAGATAAGTAAAATCTCGATTAAATTAAAATAATAAACGAATGAATCAAATTAAAAAATTCATCTAATTTCATTTTTTTTAAAAAAATCTTAACTATTTTGGTTTATTCGATTTTTAAAATTTGAATTTAGTTAAACCAATTAAATTGAATTAGTCTCAAACTCTTATGTATAAAAGAGTCTATTGTATGTATTGCAATTTAATTTAGGAGGGAAAACTTGCATGAGTATCTCATTTCAATTCGAATATAAGTTTTTTATTTTTTATTTTTATTCATTTTTTTTTTTTATGAAATAGGTATTTTCACAAACTTCTTGTGTGCAGTTAATATTTTATTGTTAGAGGAGCATTAACTTAAGGCACCTGTTTAACGTTCTTGATAGATTACCTAGAAGTAAGGATAAAATTATGCTGGTGAGTTTCCCTTAAAATTAAACTTTAATATTGCATGAAAGATTTAATACTTGTTATCCGGCTATTAGATTGATGAAAGGTAAATTATATATCATTAAAAAAATAGTACCGAATAAATATGTGTCTAAAAATAGTCAATCATTTCTGATGAAATGTTAGATCCGGATGGCTATCTAAAGTATGAACTCCTAGAAAGCCCATATATATGTACGTGTATTTTTACTGTACCAACTTCTCAAACTACATCCTCTATCATCAATCTCCCATAGTACCAACCACATAGTAGCACTCATCAATCCTAGCCGCCTCCTATCGCTACTGGCTCGGTCACCCATCCGTTTGAAGAGTACATCCAGCAATGAGCATGGCCAGTCATCATCTACTATCCCTTCCTTTTCTATCATCATAGCTATCCACTGAATTTGGCCTTCCTAGTGTCATCATGTGAGGTCCATCTTTGGTAAGTGGTCATCATCAATCTCAAGAGGTAAACACGACCTCTCCGATACTGCAAAGCCAGTCCCATCCAGCCAACCCTGTCTGCTAGATCATACATCGCCAAACATTTAGCCCATACCAAGTTGTTGAACGTACTTTTAGCAAGTGGTCAGCCATCAACAGATTTGTCATGTCATTACTACGAGCCGTTTGATATGGACTAGAAAGATCAATATGGTGGATCTATGCACCATCTTCACATATCTCACATATGTCTCCTCACCCATGTCTCCAAGCAACAAAGAGTATAATCTGTCAAGTATCCTTTTTCCTCTCAATATGGGACCCCTCACAAACAAAAAGATGTGGGACCCTATCAGTGTACAACCTCACCATGTGTATCACAATGTGAATCACTTACCCTCATACATCTGGTCCCACCCCCACACAAAAAAAACTAAGTGTGAGACCCTCTCACTATAACATGAGTATACTCCAACGAAGATGCAGAACCGCTCCAAGGAAGGTGTGATGCCTCCCGTATGCTCCATAGAAAGCATGCAACCCTACTCCAAAACAGGCTCCAAGAAGATGTGCCTGACTTCAGATTTTTTTTTTCTCCGGATTTTTTGGATTTTTTTATAACTCCATAGTATGTGACATGGCTCCAAAGAAGATGTGACACAATTCCAACAAATATGTGGAACTGCTCCAAAGGATACTCTAAAGAAGGCGTGGTATCTCCCATGAATGCTCCATCCGAAGCATGCAGCACAGCTCCAAGGATAACTCCCAGGAAGATGAGGCCCAATACCAAGGTAGACTCTGAAGATGATGTGACACATCTCCAAGGAGACTCCAAAGGTGTGGCTCCTTCCATGGCTCCAAAGAGACTGCATGGCACACCTCCAAAGAAGATGTAGCACGCCTCCATAGAAGACTCCAAAGAAGATGTAGCACAACTCCATAGAAGACTCCAAAGAAAATGTGTGATAGCTCCAAGGAAGATTCCCACGAAGGAGTGGTCAATCCCATGTGCCATCTAAAGCAGATCCAAAGAAGCCTCCATGGCACAATTCCAGGGAAGATGTTGCACGACTTTGAAGAAGACTCGAACGAAGATGCATAACAACTCCAAAGAAGGCTCCCAAGGTGTGGTGCCTCCCATGTATGCTTCATCCAAAGCCCATAGCAAATATGTGGCACAACACCAAAGAAGACTCCAACGAATATGTGACCCAACTCCATGGAGGACTCAAAGAAGGTTCCCAAGGTGTGGTGCCTCCTATATATGCTCCATCTGAAGCCTACAGCAAAGATATTGTTGGTTGCTACTCGGAATACCGTTCTAGTTCCCCTGTACAAAAATTTGTACAAGCATAGAACTATCCTAGCTACTCATGTGCTCTACTAAAGTTAAATTTGGATTGCAAATGATGCTTAACATTATTAATCCAAATTTCTCTTTAGAAGTTAAACTTGGATTGAGAACGAAACTTAACATTCTTGCTCCAAGTTCAACCGATGTGATCTTTCTAAGTTAAACCATATTACAAAAGATAACTAAATATCTATTTCAAAGATCGGCTTCTAGGTTAAACATGACGAGACACTAGGCCTTCTTGGGTATGAGATCATCCACCACTTCCTAGACAAAGCCTCACAAAGAAATCGGATATTTAACTTCTTACAGTAAACTAGATTTAACTATAGAGACCTCAATAGAAGCACATTATCGAAGCATGAAATCGAAACACAAAATCGATAACAAAGAACGATAGCATAAAATCGATAGCTTCTTGTGTTTGATTTTTCAAGATCTATACAAAGAACATGAACTAATTATGATGCGGAAACAAATAACTAGTTATATCTTTCTTTGTAGTTTAAAGACCTTTTGATCTTCTGTTGTATTCCTCTCCTCCTCTTGGACGTTGTGTGGGCAACGATCTACCAAGATGAAATCCACTCGAACCACTTCTTCTCCTCCAAGACTCTTGAGCCACAAAGGGATGCCAAAATATGAAATTTCCTTCTTCTTCTTCTCCTCCAAGCAACCGGCCACCAAGTGCTTCTCCTATTCTTTTTCTTCCTCTCCAAGTAATCGACCACAAGGATTTTCAAATCCTTGATGCCGTCGGCCCTAAGGAAGCAAAAGAGGAGACTAGATGAAGAGGTGCCGCCGGCCTAAGAGAAAAGGAGAAGAGGAGGGGCCGACCACACCAAGGATAGAGAGAGGAATAGAATAGGGTTGTGTATCCCCATGAGGCATCATCTCCTTCTCTTTTATAATCCTTGATCAAGGTAAAAAAAGAAAGTTTTAAACATAATTAAAACTTCCTTATTTGTGGCCTCCATTTAAAAAAGGAAATTTTAATAACAATTAAAACCTCTCTCTTTTAAATTTCCTATTGTACATGGCAATAAAGAAAAGTTTTAAAATTAATCTCTCTCTTTTAAAACATGTAGACAACTACAAAAAGGAAAGATTAATTAAAACTTCTCCTTTTAAAATCATGGTTACAAAAAGAGAAAGTTTTATCAAAAAATAAAATCTCTCTTTTAAACATTATAGATAACTACAAATAAGGAAAACTTTTAACAAAATTAAAATATCTCTTTAATCTTTTGTAGATAGTTATAAAAGGAAAAATTTTAAAATTTTAAAACTCTTTTTTAAAACCATGAGGATGGCTATAAAAGGAAATTAAAATCTTTCTTTTAAACATTGTAGATAACTACAAAAAGGAAAGATTTTAACAAAATAAAATATCTCTTTTAACCATTGTAGATAATTACAAATAAGGAAAGATTTTAACAAAATTTTATTTTAAACAAAACTTCCTTTTTCCTTTACCAATGACCGACCCCATGCTTGGTCACCAAGCATGGCTTGGCCGACCACTACATGTGATCTAAAATAATGCTTGGCCGGTCCCCTTGCTCCAAGCAAGGATGTGTCCTGTCACGCCCCGGGGGAGTCTTTGCCGGAAGAAATTTCGGCAGCATCTCCTCTGTATGGATGACAATCTGAAACTTTCTACAATGCCCTCAGGGCCACATATACATCGACCAACACGGCCGGAACAATAACAATAAATAATAAAGCAAACACCCATGCAGTTTATTAGCAAAACTACACTAATGTAACGATAAGGAAAACCAAGTCAAAAATCCTACTCAACTGCACCCATAAAGCTCAAAACTTATATCCTACTCCACTACACCCATAAAACATAAATCATAACGATAAAATCAACTCACCTCTTCTGCCGTCTAGGCAGACATGTAGTAAAACAAATCCAATAAAATCCATCGACAAATAAAACAAAACCATACCATATCCATAGAAACAAAACTAGTACAAGTCTAGATAGTACAATAAAAATAAAACCAAACAAATATCCTCGCGAACTGCAGGGGGACTAGCGACTGGAACTCTCCGGACAGCCTCAACCTGAAATAGTAATAACCATGGGGTGAGTCAACTCCTCAGCGAGTAAATACTGACATGCATAGTAAGAAATATAACAAATAACACTAATCATGCGTACAGTCTCCTGATATAAGAAGGATAAATGCAACTGAAATAAATAGGAGAATAACTGTACTAACCAGGACCTGGTGTATGGATAATAACTCGAGAGGTATAGAAATCCTGTATGCATGTCAAATAAATGTGTCAATCCAATATGCAACATATAAGTGCAGCAAACACAAGCAATAAATGCATCAATGCGTATGATGCCAATGACATGTCCTGGTCACCCCTACTGCCAGTCAGCCGTCTCACACACGATGGTGAGACCGAGTGGGTAGGGCTGTGACAACCGTGCACTCTGCCATAACTACTCCTGATGAGTGACCGAGTGGACGGGATGCTGTCGAAGTACACCTATCCTCCTAACCCAAATCATAAGTGGGGGAGCTCAATGCTCTCATCTCCCTGAGCAAGTCCAGAGGAGGGATCTCTGCCGGCTACCACGCTGCGTCACACTACCCATGAGCGGACCAACGGAGCCAAACAGAGCAAACTGTCTGCCGGCTACCACGCTGCGTCTCTAGACCAGCGGAGTCTGACAGCAAAACTACCACACACCTGCCTGACATACCACTAACCCATGAGTGGCGGTGTGTGCAGATCTATGTAATTGGCGATGTGCTCAACAATAATAGAGCCGACTATCGTACAACATGCAATCATGCGAGATGGTGCATGACACTAAGCATGGAAATATCCTAATCCTGACCATATCTACCTCCATAAAATATGTACAAAAAATATACATGGATCAAATAAGAAAATCTAGGTACACAGGTTAGATATAGTATCAAATAAGTCCGGTATATCCTATGGCATGGTATGTCATTACTGCTATGATCATAAGTAATCTGAAAGATATAAACATAAATGCAAAACAGGAAACAATCAAAGCATGCACAGTTAATGGATAATGACATACCGATGCAAATGTAATATATAATTGATCCTGTCCGAGCGCTGAGTCGATGGACGCTGGGGACGTGGTGCTCTCTGCTATCTTCGACTGGTGATGTGGATCTCCGGCGGACCTGCAAAGAAGCCGAGCCGGGAGGGGTTTCTCGGCGACAACCCTCCGACGCTCAAGTCAGGCAGCGAAGAAGAAGAAGAACAAGGCAACGCTACTGTGGCTACAGTGATCAGAATTGCATACCTCCGTCGAAGTCTGGGGGTCCCTATATAGGACCCCGGGGAGACGCAGGCACACTTCTCGATGCGTGCATGCTTCCCCAAACATACCTCAATAGGTCGTGTCAGAAAAGCATGTCTGACGCCATTCTGCAATCGTCCGAGCATATCCCGGATGTGACGGTGGAAGCTTCCACCGTATGATATTCTGTCCACTCCGGCCGCCGACCATGCTGGTTGTCGGCGGCACGTGTCTCGAGGACGAAGTTACCAGTTGTCCTTTTTGTCTCATAGCGCTCTTACTTGTTCCCGGGCCGAGCGGACCAGCCGCTCGGCGCTCATGGCCTCTGGGAGGCCCTGCTCATGCGCTCGGATGGAATTGTGCCTTATTGTCCTGCGGCTCGGCCGAGCGGCCTGTCCGTCCGACCCATAGACCCTTTTACCTTGAGCATCGGAAACCCGACCCCTGGTCGGGTTGTCTTTCGTCCGGTCCGGGAGACCCTTGGCCATATGTCCAGGCGGCCGGATGCTTGGTCGGCTCGCCACTCCGCTCGGCACGACCTTTGGCCGCTCGACACGACCTTGGGATTGACCCTCTTGACTATTGACCTCCACGTGTCGTTGACCTCCCGCCAACGAGTGATCCCCCGTCCTTACCACCGGATCATATGCCTTTCCCTCAAGTCTAGTCGAAGGAGGCGCTAAGTCCGACTGACTGGACTATGAGTTTGGCCAAGCGACAGCCGACCAGCCACTCCCGAAAGTGTACCTCCGCTCGACCCCTATGGGGTCGAACAGAGCCAGTCGGCTAATTGCCGAGGGCTACCCCACTGGCCTGTGATGATGTCCTCGGGATCTTCTCGGAATGCGTGTAAATCTACTCCATTATGGTTGAGCAGGCGGGTTCTGCCTCGTGATGGGTCTCATTAAATGCCTTCCTGTGACCAAGTGCCACGTGGCACTGTCGACGTCATCGTACGGCCGCCGCCTTATGCCCGATGCGATGTCCGTTGGTTTGAAATGGATGGTTGGATGCGGGCCTCGGGTTATGTGACCTGCATCCGACGGTTCGGGCGGATCGAGCCCACCCTTATAAGGCTTTCGCCGCCTTCCATCGCCGCATCTTTGCCTTCGCGTGCTCAGAAGCCTCTCCTTGCGTTCCTCGCTCCGGTGATTTTGTTCCCTGGCATTCCGGCGACCCCTCGTCCTCTTCCTTCGATCATCTTTTCTGTAAGGTTCTTCTGCCTTTCTCTCGTTGGTTCCCGTGTTTTCGTTCTTGGCCCCGTTCTTGTCTTTCGGGTATTGTCTCGCTCATCTTCTCGCTCGCGCCTTTGCCTTTCCTTTCGACTTCTGCCTCCTCCGTTATTCCAGCGATGGAAAGCTCTTCTCAGCCCGTGAACCCCGCTCTCGGCCCATGGTATACCACCATGGAGTCGCGGTTCGATCGGTGCGATGCCGAGAGCCTGCTAAACACTTTTGATTTCCCCTCAGATTTCGAACTGATTTTACCTTCACCTTCCGCTCGGCCACACCAACCTCCGCGCGACGCCTTTTGTCTTTTCCGAGACCAATTCGTAGCCGGTCTACGGTTTTCCCTCCACCCCTTCATCGTTGAAGTTTGCAACTTCTTTGGCATTCCGCTCGCCCAATTGGTTCCAAATACTTTTCGCCTTCTGTACGGAGTTGTGGTCTTATTTAAGATACACAACATTCCCCTCCGCCCGAAAGTTTTCTATTATTTCTATTATCCCAAGCAGTCCGAGCCGGGCACTTATCTGTTTCAGGCTCGGCTTGGTTTGGTCTTTTTTGATAAACTGTCCTCTTCCAACAAACATTGGAAATAGAACTACTTTTTTCTTTGTATCCCCGGTCGGCTTCCTTTCCGGACCAAATGGCAGGTCGGACCACCTGTTGGTTGCTACTCGGAAAACCTAGAGGTTCCACTGCACAAAAATTTTGTACAAAGGTCTGAACCTTTTCCTAGCTACCATGTGTTCTTTTAAATTAAATTTTGGATCGCCTGCGGAACTTAACACGTTTGATCCAAAACTTAATCTATTTGTTCTTTTAGATTTTGACTTGAATCTCCTGCGGAACTTAACACATTCGACCCAAGTCACGTTAAGTTATTAATTCCATTAAATATTAATTTCCATAATTGGTTCCCAGTACTGACGTGGCGAGGCACATGACCTTCTTGGATATGGGAGCAACCACCACCGACTAGACAAAACCTTTTATGGAAAGCTAATATTTAATTTCCTAAAATAACTTTAGGTTAACCGAAAAGAACAATCAAATCACAAGGAAAAGAAAAAAACAAAAAAACACAACATCGAAAAACATATTCGAAATTCTAGAATCGTAAGCCTCTTGTATTTGGTATTATTTCCAAAAATAACTAGTATGATGCGGAAAGAAAAATTACTAGTTATACCTTTTAGAAAGACCTCTTGATCTTCTACCGTATTCCTCTTCTAACCTCGGACGTTGTGTGGGCAACGATCTTTCGAGATGAGAAACCACCAACCACCTTCTTCTCCTCCTAGCTAGGTTCGGCCACAAAAAACTTAACCAAGGATGAAGAACAAAACACCAACCAAGCTCCAAGAGATGCTAGCTTTCTCTTCTTCTTCTTCTCCAAGTAGTATCCGGCCGCCACAAGAGCTCCAAGCCTTTGAGAGTTTCGGCCACCACAAAGAGGGAGAGAGGAAGAGGATGGCCGGCCACTCCAAGGAATAAAAGAGGGAGAGAAATAATTGAGGTTCACCTAATGAAGGCACCCCCACCCCTTCTTTTATATTCCTTGGCCTAGGCAAATTAGGAAATTTAATTACAATAAAATTTCCTTAATTTCCTTGACATAATTTAATTGAGAAAAATAAAAAAAATTTCCCAAATTAAACTATATTGGCCGGCCACCACATGGAGAAATAAATTAGACAAGTTTTAATCAACAAATTAAAACTTCCTAATTTGTTTCCGAAAATTTTAAAAATAAAATTTCTCTTCAAAATCTCTTCATGGTTGATAAAAAGAAATTTCCATAATTTTAATTTTACAACATGTGAATAATTTTTAAAGAGAAAATAAAATATCTCACCAATCTACAAATAAGGAAAGAGATATAATCTCTTTCTTTAATCTTTTGTAGATCTTTTACAAGAGAGATAATTTAATTTTAATTCTCTTTAATAAATTATATCTTCCACATAATAAAAATAAAAATTAAAATTCTTTTTTAATTTAATTTGGCCGGCCCCCACTAGCTTGGGTTCAAGCTAGGGCCGGCCACCCCAATTTATACCTAGGCCGGCCCTAGCTTGGTTCCCAAGCTAGCTTGGCCGGCCCCCTATTGGTGGGTATAGAAGGTGGGTATAGGTGGGTATAGTACTCTATAAATAAGAGGCTATGATAGGGACCAAGTGGAGGAATTGGTTTTTGTCTCCCGATAAAATTAAGCATCCCGTGTTCGCCCCGAACACACAACTTAATTTTATCAATAATAATTCATTCCACTAGAGAACTATTATTGAACTACCGCACCAATCCCAAATTACATTTTTGGGCTCCTTCTTATTATGAGTGTGTTAGTCTCCCTGTGTTTAAGATATCGAATGCCCACTAATTAAGTGAGTTACTGACAACTCATTTAATTAATATCTTAGTCCAAGAGTAGTACCACTCAACCTTATCATCATGTCGGACTAAGTCCACCTGCAGGGTTTAACATGACAATCCTTATGAGCTCCTCTTGAGGACATTATCAACCTAGTATCTCTAGGACACAGTTTCCTTCTATAATCAACAACACACACTATAAGTGATATCATTTCCCAACTTATCGGGTTTATTGATTCATCGAACTAAATCTCACCCATTGATAAATTAAAGAAATAAATATCAAATATGTGTGCTTGTTATTATATTAGGATTAAGAGCACACACTTCCATAATAACTGAAGTCTTTGTTCCTTTATAAAGTCAGTATAAAAGAAACGACCTCAAATGGTCCTACTCAATACACTCTGAGTATACTAGTGTAATTATATAGTCAAGATAAACTAATACCTAATTACACTACGACCTTCTAATGGTTTGTTCCTTTCCATTTTGGTCGTGAGCTACTGTTTATAATTTATAAGGTACTGATAACATTATCTTCTGCATGTGACACCACATACTATGTTATCTACAATATAAATTAATTGAACAACTACAACTATCATAAATGTAGACATTTGACCAATGTGATTCTTATTTCTAGATAAATATTTATACCAAAAGATAGACTTTTAGTATACACTCTAACAATCTCCCACTTATAATAAAAGACTAAGCTGCCATATCTGCTGCCATACATCTGATGCCTTTCAAAAAGCTCTTGCCTTAAGAACCTTAGGTTATCATTTGATGCAATCTAGGCGGCAACAACTTCTCCTCGTTATACAATTTCTCGTATTGGGTAGTACTTGCGCTCTATTGTGTTTACTTGCCTTATAGACTCATGGTTTCTTCGAGTTTGTTACTGCACCATTATTATTACAATAAATTGTAATAATCTTTGGACAAACTAGAAATCATATCTAAGTCTATCTTGAGGTAATTAAGTCATTCAGCTTTTATGGCTACCTCAGAGGCTTGCCATATACTCAGCTTCTATGGTGGAGTCCAGAAAAACACCTATGCTTATTACTCTTCCATAGTTATGACTTTTCCTCCTAAAGTAAACACAAAACCCCGAGGTCGACTTATTATTGTCCCTATCCGATTGGAAGTCAAAATCCGTGTAACCATGGGACCAAATTAATCGCCTTGTAAGCTAGCATATAATCTCTAGCGCCTCTAAGGTACTTTAATATATGCTTTACTGCAGTCCAATGTCCTTGTCTAGGGTTACTTTGATATCTGCTAACTATGCCCTTGACAAAACAGATTTCTGATCTCGTGCATAGCATACACTAGGTTGTCTAACTGCCGAAGCATAAAGAACTGCCTTCATGTCCTCAATCTCCTTTGATGTCATCGGAGACATCTCTTTAGATAAAGACACTCCATGCTTAAAAGGTAAGAAACCTTTTGAGGAGTTTTGCATGCTTAAAACGAGCAAGGATTTTCCGATGTATCAAGCTTGGGATAAGTAAAATATATTTTTTCTTTCAATCCCTTATTACTTTGATCTCAAAAATATATACATTCTCCCAAGTCTTTTATATCGAATTATTTGGACAACCATACCCTTACTTCTGACAACATTTTGATATTGTTTCCAACTACCAAAAATGTTATCTACGTATAGTACAAGAAATACCATCACGTTTCCATCACACCTTTTGTATACACAAGACTTATCCGTTTACTCAATAAATCCATAGGTCTGGATTACTTTGATAAACCGGATGTTCCAAGACCTTGAAGCTTTGCCTCAGTCCATAGACTGATTGAGCTTGCACACAAGATGCTCTTAGCCCTTTGCAATGAACCCTTCTGGTTGCTTTATATGAATGCTTTCATCAAGACTTCCATTAAGGAATGCTGTCTTGACATCCACTTGCCAAATAGATAAAAGAATCCGGATAGACTTAAGCATGACTACCGATAAAAGGTTTCCCTTTTTTTTTTCAACAAGCCTTGCTTTGAAAGTATACACTTTCCCGTCTGTCCTTCCTTTTCTATTGTAGACCTATTTAACACCCAATGGCTTTTACACCATCTGGTGGTTCTACAAGCTTTCAGATTTTATTAGAATACATATATTCTAATTCTGTTATTCATTACTCTTTGCCAAGATGCTACATCTTTATCTTGGAGTGCTTCATCATATATCCGGGATCAGGCTCATGTTCATTTGGGATCAAGTCCAAAGACTCTCCCAAAACATGAATCTCTTAGGTTGCTTGACAACCCTCCCACTACGATGAGGCACTATCTGTAATTGTGTATCATTTATGATACGTGTTGCAGTTGCTTGTGATATTTCATCTTGTACAGTTGATACTAGATTAGACATGTCCTTCATTATTTCCTTAAGAACAAATTTACTTATGGGCACGTGGTTTATTATATAGTCCTTTTCTAAAAATCGGTCATTGATGCTAATAATGACCTTATGATTTTTAAGACTATAAACCTACTTTCGTTTCTCTAGGATAACTCACAAACAAGTGAACTCCTGCCCAACTTATCAGTGTCTCTCATGTGCTAGACCACCCAAATTCGAATATACTTTAGACTAGGCTTACGCCCATTCTGCAATTCTATGGGAGTAGAGAGTTCTGACTTTAGAAGGTATTATGTTCACTTCTGTTTCTAGTGTATATCCTTAAAACAAATTTGGTAATAACTCATCATCGATCTAATTATTCCATAAGAGCCTTATACCTTCTTTCTACTACACCATTCTGTTGGGATGTATCAGGTGCAGTTAGTTAGGATTAAATCCCGACTTCTGATAAGTGACTCCTAAACTCTCCTAAGAGGTACTCGTAACTACGATTTTACCGTAGTGTCTAGATACTTTTACTTTGACATTACTCCACATCAGCCTAGTACTCTTTGAACTAATCAAAAAAAACTTAGACTTGTGGCACGTCAAGTAAATGCATCCTTATCTCGAATAGTCATCTATAAAAGAGATGAAATATTCGAAACAACCTCTTCCTGGATAGTCAAAGGTCTACACAAATCAGAATGAACCAATTCCAACATATCTTTGGCTCCATACCCCTTAGACTTAAAAGCTTCTTGGTTATTTTTTCTTCCAAGTAAGATTCGCAGGTTGGAAAGATTTCCACTACTAATGAACCCAAAAAGTTCATCAGCTACCAATGAATCCTACATAAGTTAATATAACCTAGCTTTAGATGCCAAAGATATAATTGGTTCATTTCCGAAGGTTGCTTTCTCTTAAAGTTAGAAGATGTGTTACTAATTTCCATTTGTTGCATCGTGGGAGTTATGGATTTATAAATTGCCAACCAACGTACCAGAACAGATAACTTCCCTCTTTTTCTTAATAACAACTTTGTTATTAAAAGACGTAATATCAAGTTCTTTGAATAGTTTAGAAACTGAAATCTAGTTCTTTCTAAACTTGGTACGTAAAGACAATTACTCAAAATCCATGTTTTATTCTTATCAAAGGATAAACATCTCCCACTGCAACAGCTGCCACTTTTACAACAGTGCCCATGTGGACGGTGTTTTTATTTTCATTTAGTTGTCGGGTTTCCTGGAACCCTGCAATGAATTGCAGACATGATTAATGACATCTGTATCTACACTCCAGGTTCTGGTAGATAACACCACTAAACATGTTTCAACTAATGAATAAAATACACCTATATTGTTCTTAGTTCTAAGAGGACAGTTTACCTTAATGTCCAAATCCTATTTCCAATCAATTATAATTGGGACCACTAAGTCTATCCTAAAGTATATCAGCTAGGGATTGACCATCATCCTAAGAATCACAAAAATATTTGGTTAAGACCAACTCCTTAAAAATTCCCATGAATTTTGTATGCCACGTTAGTGTGGACGTATACAAATTCAAAGAGGAAATTTTATCATTTAATTTTATTATCTCGTCAACCTTACTTTATGACGAATAAAATTAATAGTTGGTCTATCTTTAATCAAATATTTGGTCAAGACTCTAAATTTAAAATAATATTGATTCCTCTTACAATACTATTTAAATTTACCAACACCTCTAAACACCGTGAATTTTGCATGCCACGTTAGTGTGGACGTATACAAAATCAACATTTGTAAGAGGAGGAGTTTACCCATTAACTATCTTGTCAACGTAACTTTATGACAAATAAAATTATCTCAAACACCGTTAATTTTGTATGCCACGTTAGTGTGGACGTATACAAAATCAATCATTTGTAAGAGGGGTTTTAACCCTTTAATTTTATTATCTTGTCAACCTAGTTTTATGACAAATTAATAGTTGGTTTCATTTGGTCACACAAATAATAGCAGTGGCTCCGATGGGGAGGATACTATTAGATGTGTCTAAGTGTATACCATTACTTGACACTAAGTCCATTAATAAGATTATGCCCCTTCCGTTGGGGAAGATCACACGCTCTTAATTAACTTCCTATAGTCATCCAAAAATGGAAGTCTGTTCTAGTGATCTGCAAACAAGCTCATCCGTTATGGAGGAAGGCACTCAGAGCCAACGCGCAAGCTTGTTTGCATCACTTACAAACCAGTAATGGAGACCATGGGGTTTACTTAAAAAACCCTCTCCCACTTAGTTATTTATTAATGAGGAATTTTAACTATGCTAGCCTACTAAACTTGTAAACTAACATGCACACACAGCACAATATAAAAGCAATAAATAGAAAATCTAATTTTCAACTATTATGGCTTTTATCTCTAGTTGTCCTCCGTGTGTTGTCATCCCAAGCTGCTGCCATATTTGGCCACCACCACCGGGTCTAGCTGTCGCCACTATCTTGCTCCTAGTTCCGCTGCGCCTCTGGTCCTTAGAAGATTCCACGCTTTGCAAGATTCGATCCGCGACATAAATAGAATTTTACATTTTTGATCCTATATTCCATAAAAGGAATGTACATATATCTAGATCAAAAATAAAATCCTAATAAAACTAAATACAGCTCCTGCTGTATTTTAATACAATCATGCACACACATATAAATGCCCTTGACATGTCCAAGGGTCCAATCACACACATAATAACTAAAAGCCATAATAGTTGGAGCCTGCAACCAAAGAGTTAGCACATCCTACTATTATCCAGCCTAAATTATGTATGACATGTGCATAATTATCCTAAATACTAAATACACAGAGGCAAAACCCTAGCTCTGATACCAATTATTGGTTGCTACTCGGAAAATCTAGAGGTTCCACTGTACAAAAATTTTGTACAAAGGTCTGAACCTTTTCCTAGCTACCATGTGTTCTTTTAAATTAAATTTTGGATCGCCTGCAGAACTTAACACGTTTGATCCAAAACTTAATCTATTTGTTCTTTTAGGTTTTGACTTGGATCTCCTGCGGAACTTAACACGTTCGACCCAAGTCACCTTAAGTTATTAATTCCATTAAATATAAATTTTCATAATTGGTTCCCAGTACTGACGTGGCGAGGCACATGGCCTTCTTGGATATGGGAGCAACCACCACCGACTAGACAAAACCTTTTATGGAAAGCTAATATTTAATTTCCTAAAATAACTTTAGGTTAACCGAAAAGAACAATCAAATCACAAGGAAAAGAAAAAAACAAAAAAACACAACATCGAAAAACATATTCGAAATTCTAGAATCGTAAGTCTCTTGTATTTGGTATTATTTCCAAAAATAACTAGTATGATGCGGAAAGAAAAATTACTAGTTATACCTTTTAGAAAGACCTCTTGATCTTCTACCGTATTCCTCTTCTAATCTCGGACGTTGTATGGGCAACGATCTTCCGAGATGAGAAACCACCAACCACCTTCTTCTCCTCCTAGCTAGGTTCGGCCACAAAAAACTTAACCAAGGATGAAGAACAAAACACCAACCAAGCTCCAAGAGATGCTAGCTTTCTCTCCTTCTTCTTCTTCTTCTTCTTCTTCTCCAAGTAGTATCCGGCCGCCACAAGAGCTCCAAGCCTTTGAGAGTTTCAGCCACCACAAAGAGGGAGAGAGGAAGAGGATGGCCGGCCACTCCAAGGAATAAAAGAGGGAGAGAAATAATTGAGGTTCACCTAATGAAGGCACCCCCACCCCTTCTTTTATATTCCTTGGCCTAGGCAAATTAGGAAATTTAATTACAATAAAATTTCCTTAATTTCCTTGACATAATTTAATTGAGAAAAATAAAAAAAAATTTCCCAAATTAAACTATATTGGCCGGCCACCACATGGAGAAATAAATTAGACAAGTTTTAATCAACAAATTAAAACTTCCTAATTTGTTTCCGGAAATTTTAAAAATAAAATTTCTCTTCAAAATCTCTTCATGGTTGATAAAAAGAAATTTCCATAATTTTAATTTTACAACATGTGAATAATTTTTAAAGAGAAAATAAAATATCTCACCAATCTACAAATAAGGAAAGAGATATAATCTCTTTCTTTAATCTTTTGTAGATCTTTTACAAGAGAGATAATTTAATTTTAATTCTCTTTAATAAATTATATCTTCCACATAATAAAAATAAAAATTAAAATTCTTTTTTAATTTAATTTGGCCGGCCCCTCTGGTTCAAGCTAGGGCCGGCCACCCCAATTTATACCTAGGCCGGCCCTAGCTTGGTTCCCAAGCTAGCTTGGCCGGCCCCCTATTGGTGGGTATAGAAGGTGGGTATAGGTGGGTATAGTACTCTATAAATAAGAGGCTACGATAGGGACCAAGTGGAGGAATTGGTTTTTGTCTCCCGATAAAATTAAGCATCCCGTGTTCGCCCCGAACACACAACTTAATTTTATCAATAATAATTCATTCCACTAGAGAACTATTATTGAACTACCGCACCAATCCCAAATTACATTTTTGGGCTCCTTCTTATTATGAGTGTGTTAGTCTCCCTGTGTTTAAGATATCGAATGCCCACTAATTAAGTGAGTTACTGACAACTCATTTAATTAATATCTTAGTCCAAGAGTAGTACCACTCAACCTTATCATCATGTCGAACTAAGTCCACCTGCAGGGTTTAACATGACAATCCTTATGAGCTCCTCTTGATGACATTATCTGTTAGGATGTATACTAAAAGCCTAGCTTTTGGTATAAACATTTATCTAGAAATAAGAATCACATTGGTCAAATGTCTACATTTATGATAAATGTAGTTGTTCAATTAATTTATATTGTAGATAACATGGTGTGTGGTGTCACACACAGAGGATCATGTTATCAGTACCTTATAAATTATAAACAGTAGCTCACGACCAAAATGGAAAGGAACAAACCATTGTAAGGTCGTAGTGTAATTAGAAATTAGTTTATCTTAACTATATAATTACACTAGTACACTTAGAGTGTATTGAGTAGGACCATTAGAGGTCGTTTCTTTTATACTGACTTTATAAAGAAACAAAGACCTCAGTTATTATGGAAGTGTGTGCTCTTAATCCTAATATAATAACAAGCACATATATTTGATATTTATTTCTTTAATTTATCAATAGGTGAGATTTAGTTCGATGAATCAATAAGCCCGATAAGTTGGGAAATGATATCACTTATAGTGTGTGTTGTTGATTATAGAAGGAAACTGTGTCCTAGAGATATTAGGATGATAATGTCCCCAAGAGGAGCTCATAAGGATTGTCATGTTAAACCCTGCAGGTGGATTTAGTCCGACATGATGATAAGGTTGAGTGGTACTACTCTTGGATTAAGATATTAATTAAATGAGTTGTCAGTAACTCACTTAATTAGTGGGCATTCGACATCTTAAACACAGGGAGACTAACACACACTCATAATAAGAAGGAGCCCAAAAATGTAATTTGGGATTGGTGCGGTAGTTCAATAATAGTTCTCTAGTGGAATGAATTATTATTGATAAAATTAAGTTGTGTGTTCGGGGCGAACACGGGATGCTTAATTTTATCGGGAGACCAAAACCAATTCCTCCTCTCGGTCCCTATCGTAGCCTCTTATTTATAGAGTACTATACCCACCTATACCCACCTTCTATACCCACCTAAAGGGGCCGGCCAAGCTAGCTTGGGAACCAAGCTAGGGGCGGCCTAAGCTTGGTTTAGGGTGGCCGGCCACATTAAATTAAAAAGAATTTTAATTTTAATTTTTATTATGTGGAAGATATAATTTATTACAGAGAATTAAAATTAAAATATCTCTCTTTAAAAGATCTACAAAAGATTAAAAGAAAGAGATTAGATCTCTTTCCTTATTTGTAGATTGGAAAGATATTTTATTTTTTCTCTTTGAAAATTATTCACATGTAGAAAATTAAAATTATAGAAATTTTTTTTTATCAACCATGAAGGGATTTTAAAAGGAAATTTTATTTTTTAAAATTTCCAAAGACAAATAAGGAAGTTTTAATTGTTGATTGAAACTCTCCTAATTTTTCTATTTGAGGTGGCCGACCATGATTAGTTGATTAAGAAATTTTATTAAATTTTTCTTAATTAATTATTGTCAAAGAAAGTTAAGGAAATTTTATTATAAATAAATTTCCTTATTTGCTAAAGCCAAGGAATATAAAAGAAGGGGTAGGGATGCCTTCATGGGGGACAACCTCTATTATTCTCCCTCTCCTATTCCATCCTCTCCCTCTCTTCCTCTTTGTGGTGGCCGAAACTTCCCTCTTGCTTGGAGTTCTTGTGTTGGCCGGATACTACTTGGAGAAGAAGAAGAAGAAGGAGAGAAAGCTTGCATCCCTTGGAGCTTGGTTGGTGTTTTTCTTCTTCCTTGGTGAAGCTCTTTTGTTTTGGCCGAACCTAGCTAGGAGGAGAAGAAGGTGATTGGTGGTTTCTCATCTTGGAAGATCGTTTCCCACACAACGTCCGAGGTTAGAAGAGGAATACGGTAGAAGATCAAGAGGTCTTTCTAGAAGGTATAACTAGTAGTTTTTCCTTTTCCGCATCATACTAGTTATTTATGGAAATAATACCAAATACAAGAGGCATACATTCTAGTATTTCGAATATGTTTTTTCGAAGTTGTGTTCTTTTGTTTTATTTTTCCTTGTGATTTGATTGTTCTTTTCGGTTAACCTAAAGTTATTTTAGGAAATTAAATATTAGATTTCTATAAAAGGTTTTGTCTAGTCGGTGGTGGTTGCTCCCATATCCAAGAAGGCCATGTGCCTCGCCACGTCAGTACTGGGAACCGATTATGGAAATTAATATTTAATGGAATTAATAACTTAAGGTGATTTGGGTCGAACGTGTTAAGTTCCGCAGGAGATCCAAGTCAAAACCTAAAAGAAAAAATAGATTAAGTTTTGGATCAAACGTGTTAAGTTCCGCAGGCGATCCAAAATTTAATTTAAAAGAACACATGGTAGCTAGGAAAAGGTTCAGACCTTTGTACAAAATTTTTGTACAGTGGAACCTCTAGGCTTTCCGAGTAGCAACAAACATTATCAACCTAGTATCTCTAGGACACAGTTTCCTTCTATAATCAACAACACACACTATAAGTGATATCATTTCCCAACTTATCGGGTTTATTGATTCATCGAACTAAATCTCACCCATTGATAAATTAAAGAAATAAATATCAAATATATGTGTTTGTTATTATATTAGGATTAAGAGCACACACTTCCATAATAACTGAGGTCTTTGTTCCTTTATAAAGTCAGTATAAAAGAAACGACCTCAAATGGTCCTACTCAATACACTCTGAGTGTACTAGTGTAATTATATAATCAAGATAAACTAATACCTAATTACACTACGACCTTCTAATGGTTTGTTCCTTTCCATTTTGGTCGTGAGCTACTGTTTATAATTTATAAGGTACTGATAACATTATCTTCTGCATGTGACACCACATACTATGTTATTTACAATATAAATTAATTGAACAACTACAACTATCATAAATGTAGACATTTGACCAATGTGATTCTTATTTCTAGATAAATATTTATACCAAAAGATAGGCTTTTAGTATACACTCTAACACCACCCACCTCCCCCGAGCTGAAGAAGTTTAAGACCCGACCGGACTATCTTTAAGCAGCGAATCTGCTCGCCGGTCTGAAGCTCGACATCAACAAGCTCCTACCTGAAGGAGTGATGTATATATTCGGTTTGAGTCCGAGCCGGACTCCGCTCCCGAGCAGCTTTGGTAAGAACTTCACTAGTACATTTGCCTTGAGTTCTAACTGATTTTCTTCTCTTTTCCTTGCAGCGAACATCGTAATGGAGTCCGTGCTGTTCGGGATCTTGAAGAAGAAAGCGGCCGCGCTCCAGGCGGCAGCGGCCAAGGAAATGGAGCAGTTGGGCATCGCTCCGGTCGGCTCTCACAAGGGTGAGAGCGAGACGAATGCATGGGAGTCGGTCGCTCAGGCTTCACCCGCGGATGCGACTGGCGGTGCGGCTTCTAGCAAGGAACCGATCGTTCGGGAGGAAGACTCCAATCCGGAGGACGAGCTCCCGCTCGACAGGAAAAGACAACGTGTTGAAATGCCACTCCGCTCGGCAACCTCCGCAGTACAAGCGTTCGAGCAGACGGGCGCCACATATCCCCGCGGCAAGGCGCCATCGGTCGAGGCGCTCTCCTCCGACCAGACCCCCTCTCAACTGGATGCGCCGGCGGCCCCCATCGAAGCGGTGCCGGTCAGCTCCCTTCCTCCTGTACCCCGCCGAGTCCGCCGCTCGGGCATTCTGTCCACAATGTCTAGCCCAGCCTCCGATCCTTCGGCGTCCGCTCACACGACTCCCGGCCGGCGCCGCACTATTAGGGCCGCCCTGCACCTCCCTACCGAGGCATTTATGGCTGAATCAGATTGGCCGACGGCTCCTGAACATATGATCACTATCAAGGGGCCCCTTGCTGAGATGTGGGCGGACGCCCGAGCCCGCGTAGCTATGATACCACTTGACAAACTGGCTGACAGTCACATGTAGCAGTCCACAGGGGTAAGCTTCACTCCTGTTCTTTTATGTAGTCTTCTCGGTCAGCATTTTAACACCCCTACGTACATCAGAGATGGGTGGAAGAGATTGTTGTCGCCAACCGCTTGGCTATGGTGGAGGAGGAGCTGAAGAGGCTGAAGAGTCCGGGCGGCCCGTCTTCTTCTCGAGGCCCTTCTTATGCCGAGCTGCAGAAGGAGCTCGCAAAAACCAAGGACCTGTTAGAGGTTGAGAGGAAGAAGACGGTCGACCAGGCATACATGTTGGACCAGCTTGACAAGCAGGTCAAAACTTATGACCGCAAGATTGAGCTCGTCACCACTCGAAAGAACACTGCTATCGCTGATCTGGATAAAAAGAATGTGGAAGCCCGAGCTTTGGAGCAGCGTGTGAAAGAGCTGGCCGAGCTGCTAGAAGGAGAGCAGAAAGGCTGCTCGGAGGAGGTGACTAAACTCAAGAACGATTTAAAGGCCTTGCAGGAGGCTCTTGATGCCGCCTTCAAAGAGTACCAAGAGGCGGAGCCAGGCCGCGTCGCCACCTTGAGGCAAAACTACATCCGCTCGGCGGAATTTGTGGAGAAGGTTTGTGACCGGCTGGTCATCTCCTTCGAGTTGTCCATCACCGCCACGACGGACTATCTGAAGTCCAAGGGTCAGCTTCCCGAATCCGTGGTCATCCCTGCTACGGAGCATGCAGCGCTTCTCACCACCATTCCGAAGCACGTTTTCGATTACCTTGCATAAAGTATTTTCTGTAATTCTCCCGATCGGCTAACCTTAATTTTAATGAATTGCATCTGTAACTCTGCCCCCGGTCGGCGAACTTTTAAATATAACTTTGGAATGCCAACTTTCGCTCTGTTAGCCTTTCGTTTGAGTGCTCCTTGAAACTATGCCGACCGGTTGCTCGACCTTTTTTCCGCATGTAATTTCTTAACTTCCTCACTCGGTCAAACAACCTTCATTCCGTATGGAACTTCCGTTAGTTTTTTTGTTAAAAGTGTCTTTTTCTTGACTGCGCCGCTCGGTCTAACGATCTTCATTCCCCATGGAACCTCCGTTAGTTTTTCGTTGATCCGCGCGACGCTGTCCCGTTCCGGGGGTTTATAGTCGCCGGTCCGACTCTGGAGTTTAACGTTGCCGCTCGACGGTCTTAAAGCCGGGGGGTTTATAGTCGCCGATCCGACTCTAGAGTTTAACATCGCCGCTCGACGGTCTTGAGGCCGGGGGGTTTATAGTCGCCGGTCCGACTCTAGAGTTTAATGTCGCCGCTCGACGATCTTGAGGCCGGGGGGTTTATAGTCGCCGGTCCGACTCTAGAGTTTAACGTCGCCGTTCGACGGTCTTCAAGCCGGGGGGTTTATACTCGCCGGTCTGACTCTAGAGTTTAACGTCGCCGCTCGACGGTCTTCAAGCCGGGGGGGTTTATAGTCGCCAGTCCGACTCTAGAGTTTAACGTCGCCGCTCGACGGTCTTCATGTAGTTTGTCGTTCGGCGAATAACGCTCAGACTCTTCGTAATTTTTCTTATCTTCAATCCTACAGCCAAAGGATACAGACAAACGGAACATACATGAAATGAATTACACTGGTGCACCTTTTATCCAGTACGATACGACTGGAGGTGGTTTCCGCTCCATGGTCGATCTAGCCGCCGTCCGTCCTCATCTTCCAGGTAGTATGCACCCGATCGGAGCTTCTCGACGACTCTGAAGGGCCCCGCCCAGGGAGCTGCCATCTTGCTCACATCGCCGACCGACTTCACCTTCTTCCATACAAGATCACCGACCTGGAATGCTCTGGGAATTACACGCTTGTTGTAATTCTGCTTCATTCTCTGCCTGTACGCCATCAACCGAATGGCTGCTTTAGCTCTTGCTTCGTCCACCAGGTCCAACTCCAGCTGCCTCCGCTCGGCATTGTCCCCATCGTAGCTTTGGATCCGATCAGACTCCACTCCGACCTCGACCGGGACGATCGCCTCGCCTCCATACACCAAGTGGAACGGGGTTACTCCCGTTCCCTCCTTTGGGGTTGTGCCGATGGCCCATAGTACGCCCGACAGCTCATCCACCTAGCTTCCTCCCATGTGATCGAGCCGAACCCGAAGTATTCGCAAGATCTCCCGATTGGCTACTTCGGCTTGACCGTTGCTCTGAGGATACGCTACAGAAGTGAAGTGTTGTTCGATGTCGTATCCTTTGCACCATTCTCCAAGCTCCTGACCAACGAATTGCCGCCCGTTATCCGAAATGAGCCGACGAGGGATGCCAAACCGACAGATTATATGCTATCAGATGAACTTTTTGACCATCTGCTTGGTTATTTTAGCCAGTGGTTCAGCTTCGATCCACTTGGAGAAATAGTCGACCGCCACCAATAAGAACTTTCGCTGCCCGGTCACCATAGGGAAAGGTCCCACTATATCCATACCCCACTGGTCGAACGGGCAAGACACAGCAGACACCTTCATCTTCTCCGTTGGCCTATGGGAGAAGTTGTGGAACTTCTGACAGGAAAGGCAGGTAGCGACGGTCCGAGCGGCGTCTTCCTGTAGAGTTGGCTAGAAGTATCCGGTCAGCAAGATCTTCCTAGCCAAAGACCGGCCGCCCGGATGATCTCCGCAAGATCCTTGGTGTACCTCTTGGAGAATGTACTCTGCGTCTTCCGAGCTGACGCACTTTAGCAGCGGCCGGGAGAATGCCTTCTTGTAAAGTTGATCTCCGATGAGCGTGAACCGGCCGACTCTCCTCCTCAATAGCTGGGCTTCCTCCCGATCGGACGGCGTGGCCTCCGATCACAAAAATTCTATTATGGATGCCCTCCAATCGCTCGGGAATGTGAGGCCTTCCATTCGGTCGATGTGCGCCACCAGGGACACTTGCTCGATTGGTTGTTGGATGACGACCGACGATATCTAACTGGCGAGCTTGGCCAGCTCGTCAGCAGACTGGTTCTCGGCTCGGGGGATTTTCTGTATGACAACTTCGACAAAGTTAGCCTTGAGCTTTTCAAAGGCCTCCGTGTAGAGCCTGAGTCTCGCGTTGTTTATCTCGAAGGATCCTGAGAGCTGCTGAGCAGCCAACTGGGAGTCTGAAAATAGCGTCACCCGGCTGGCTCCCACGTGCCGCGCGGCCTGCAGGCCGGTTATGAGGGCCTCATACTCTGCTTCATTATTGGTTGCTCGGTAGTCCAGCCGGACGGACAGGTGCATCCGCTCTTCTTGAGGGGAAAGTAACAGGATACCAATTCCACTTCCGAGCCGAGTGGACGATCCGTCCACAAATACTTTCCACATAGTTTCGGGCTCAGGATTTTGCACCTCGGTCACAAAATCTGCCAAGGACTGCGCCTTAATTGCCGATCGGGGTTGATACTGAATGTCGAATTCACTCAGCTCTGTTGTCCACTTGATGAGCTGCCCGGATGCCTCTAGATTCAGGAGCACCCTTCCCAACGGGCTGTTCGTCATCACGATAATTGTGTGCGCCAAGAAATAAGGGCGCAATCTCCGCGCTGCGAGGATCAAGGAAAAAGCCAATTTCTCGAGACCAGTGTAGCGAGATTCAACATCCTTTAAAATGTGGCTTAAGAAGTACACGGGCTGCTCTTCGCTGTTCGGCCTCACTAATGCCGAGCCCACAACATGCTCAGTTGAAGACAAGTAAATACGGAGCGGCTCTCCTACAACCGGTTTGGCCAGCACGGGCAAAGAATTGAGATAAGTCTTCAACTCCTCGAACGCCCGATCGCATTCCTCGTCCCATTGACACTTGGTAGTTTTGCGCAGAATCTTGAAGAAAGGGAGGCTTCGGTCGGCCGTTCGGGAGATAAATCGCGATAGCGCCGTTATCCGACCGGTGAGGCGCTGTACTTCTCGAAGATTTCTGGGAGGCGACATATCTTGCAATGCTTTCACCTTGCTGGGATTCACCTCTATGCCCCGCTCTGTCACAATATAGCCTAGAAAACGCCCGCCTTTTGCTCCGAACAAGCACTTCTGGGGGTTCAGCTTGACCCCATATCTCCTCAGTGTCTGGAAAGTTTCTTCCAAATCCGTATAAAGGTCCGCTGCTCGGAAGGATTTGATAAGTATATCATCTACGTATACTTCCAAGTTGCGCCCGATTTGCTCCCGAAATACCTTGTCCATCAGCCGCTGGTAGGTAGCTCCTGCGTTCTTCAGCCCGAACGACATTACGTTGTAACAGTAAGTGCCATCTGCAGTGACGAAACTGACCTTTTCTTGGTCTTCTCGGGCGATCGACCTTGATGGTAGCCTTGATAAGCATCCAACATGCATATCAGCTCGCAACCGGTTGTGGAGTCTACTAGTTGATCGATCCGGGGTAGAGGGTAGAAATCCTTCGGGCAGGCCTTGTTCAGATCCTGAAAGTCAATGCAAACTCTCCATTTGTTGCCTAGTTTGGAGACCACCACCACGTTTGCGAGCTAGCTCGGGAACTGTACCTCCCTTATGTGGCCGGCCTCCAAGAGCTTCTCCACCTCCGCTCGGATGATGATATTATGTTCAGCACTGAAGTCCCTCTTCCTTTGCTTTACCGGCCGAGCATCAAGTCAGACGTGAAGCTCGTGCTGTGCTATGCTCGGCGAGACTCCTGGCAACTCGTGGGTCGACCAAGCGAAAATGTCGCAATTTTTCTGGAGGCATCTGATCAGCTTCTCTTTCTAGCTTGCTTCCAGGTCGGATGCTATGAACGTCGTGGCCTCCGGTCGGGTAGGGTGGATCTGTACCTCCTCCTTTTCTTCATAAACTAGAGAGGGTGGCTTTTCGGCTATAGCGTTTACCTCGACTCGTGGCACTTTTTGAGCGGATTTAGCCTCGGCTCGGACCATCTCTACATAGCATCGCCGAGCGGCAAGCTGATCTCCTCGGACCTCCCCAACTTGGTCTTCCACCGGGAACTTGATCTTCTAGCAGAAGGTGGAGACGACCGCTCGGAACTCATTGAGAGCCGGTCACCCCAGGATAACATTGTACACGGAGGGAGCGTCGACCACGATGAAGTTGGCGGTCCACGTTCTTCTGAATGGCTCCTCCCCCAGCGAGATAGCCAGCCGGATCTGTCCGACTGGCAAAACTTCGTTATCGGCAGCAACTCACCTCGGTCGATTTACAATTGGTCGAAAGCCTTTCGGAAGATTATGTTGACCGAGCTGTCTGTATCAATAAAGATGCGGTGAATAGTATAGTTAGCTATTACCGCTCGGATGATGAGGGCGTCATCATGCGGGACTTCGACTCCCTCGAGGTCCCTTGGCCCAAAGCTGATCTCGGGCCCGCTCGCCCGCTCCTGACTGCAGCCGACCGCGTGAATCCTGAGTTGCCTTGCGTGCGCCTTTCTCGCTCTGTTGGAGTCACCTCCGGTCAGCCCTCTGACGATGATGTTGATTTCGCCCCTCGAGGCATTTCCTCTGTTCTCCTCCTCCCGAGCGGACGACCAAGGTTGTTCATGCGACTCCCGGGGATTAGCTCTATGCGGCTGGTGATGATGCCGCTCGGGAGATTCTCTGGCTGCCCGCCGCTCGGTCTCTTGGTGCCGATGTCGCCTATCAGGTGATGGGGATCGGCGACGATAACTCCTGGGGGCGGGATGAGCGATCGGAGGGAGACTCCGACAATCCCGGGTGTTGTGTGTGGCGGATTGGTGGAGCGAGCAAAACATGGGAGTCCATACCTTCCCTTTTGGCTTGGGCCGATCGACTGCCACCTGTTGGACGGCGTGCGACCTTGTGTGCTAATGAGGATGGGCTGCTTCTGCCCGTGGTCCTCTCGGTGGTTGGTGAGCAGTGGGTGGCTTCCGCTCGGCTGGGGATGGTAGCTCGGAGGGTGCTTCTTTTTTCCTTGCCATCTGAGCTTCCTCCACATTGATGTATTCGTTGGCTTTGTTCAGCATGTGGTCATAGCTACGAGGCGACTTTCGGATAAGCGATCGGAAGAACTCACCGTCCATAAGCCCCTGTGTGAACGCGTTCATCATAGTTTCCGAGGTGACCGTCGGGATGTCCATGGCCACCTGGTTGAAGCGTTGGATGTAAGTTCGGAGCGACTCCCTCGATCCTTGCTTGATGGCGAACAGACTGACGCTGGTTTTCTGATAGCGTCTGCTGCTTGCGAAGTGGTGGAGAAAGGCCGTGCAGAACTCTTTGAAGCTTGTTATTGATCCGTCCGGCAGCCTCCGGAACCACCGTTGCGCCGACCTAGAAAGGGTGGTGAGGAACACTCGGCACTTCACCCCATCTGTATATTGATGTAAACTGGCGGTGTTGTCGAACTTACCCAGATGGTCGTCCGGGTCAGTGGTCCCATTGTATTCCCCGATCGCCGGAGGCGCGTAATGCCTTGGTAGTGGGTCGCGCAGGATGGCCTCGGAGAACTGTCTATTGATCCGCTCGGGGGACGAGTCTGTCCGCGGCGCCTTGCCTTTTCTATTGTCTTGCGCGGGGGCTTCGTCTGACGAAGATCCTCGGTCGAGGTTGGCCTGAGCGACTTCTGACGGCGTTTGGAATAAAGCCCGATGGAATGGTATCGGGGCGGGCGGAGCTTCCACCTGAGTGCCGGTCGGACCTTTATTCAGACCCCATATTGAGAGCTGCTCCGGCCGGTCGTCTGGTGCCACCCGGCCGCCTGATGCCGACGTTGCCTGTTGCGCTAACCGATCAGCTTGAGCCTTTTGCTGCTCATCGACTATCTTGGCCGCCCGCGCTTGGATGAGCGCATCTAATTCTTTGGGAGAGAGCGTCACCATGAGTTGGCGTCCAGCTTCTTCCATCGTCTCTGCTCGGATTCAGGTGCGTTTCCACAGACGACACCAATTTGATCCTGTCCGAGCGCTGAGTCGATGGACGCTGGGGCCATGGTGCTCTCTGCTATCTTCAACTGGTGATGTGGATCTCCGGCGGACCTGCAAAGAAGCCGAGCCGGGAGGGGTTTCCCAGCGACGACCCTCCGACGCTCAAGTCAGGCAGCGAAGAAGAAGAAGAACAAGGCAACGCTACTGTGGCTACAGTGATCAGAATTGCATACCTCCGTCGAAGTCTGTGGGTCCTTATATAGGAACCCGGGGAGACACAAGCACGCTTCCCTAAACATACCTCAATAGGTCGTGTCAGAAAAGCATGCCTGACTCCATTCCGCAATCGTTCGAGCACATCTCGGATGTGACGGTGGAAGCTTCCACCGTACGATATTCTGTCCACTCCGGCCTCCAACCATGCTGTTTGTCGGCGGCAGGTGTCTCGAGGACGAAGTTACCAGTTGTCCTTTTTGTCTCCTAGCGCTCTTACTTGTTCTCGGGCTGAGCAGACCAGCCGCTCGGCGCTCATGGCCTCCGGGAGGCCCTGCTCATGCGCTCAGATGGAATTGCGCCTTATTGTCCTACGACTCGGCCGAACGGCCTGTCTGCCCGGCCCATAGACCCTTTTACCTTGAGCATCGGAAACCCGACCCCTGGTCGGGTTGTCTTTCGTCCGGTCCGGGAGACCCTTGGCCATATGTCCGGGCGACCGGATGCTTGGTCGGCTCGCCACTCCGCTCGGCACGACCTCTGACCGCTCGGCACGACCTTGGGATTGACCCTCTTGACCATTGACCTCCACGTGTCGTTGACCTGCCGCCAACGAGTGATCCCCCGTCCTTACCACCGGATCAATAATCATTACTATTTGTTAAAACAAACTACTATGCACATCAAATGACAAATCTAAAACGATAAGTCAAAGTACTCGCCTCCATTGTAGATCGAGCTAATCAACCTCTATGTCGAAGTGCTTATCCCAAATCAATGTCCTGTAGTAGCCACATATAATTTTAGCTAATTTCGATATGTATCCAGTAGCTAAATCAAATTCCTATTAAACCAAGAACCCTAATCCACATCACACTATTATCATTCATCTAAAATAATCAAATCCAACCATGATCTACATCTAAGCAAAGCTTAATCCGTAGTACACATCAACTCATTACTGAAAATTACCTACCCTAACCGGATCAAGAAAAAGATCAACAAGATGACCTAATTGAAAAACCTAATCTAAGTAGCTCACTGTTAAAAAGACCCAAGATTCATCACTGTACAGATGCTTACTTGTCGTGATTGTTGATCCACCGCACTCAACTTCACCTCACAACCCCCCTTTGGGTGATCCTCAACCAAGATTGTTGCTGCTGGCAACAAGGGGAGTTGCTGGACCAGAGAACACCACAGAGCAAGCACCTCTCTGTTGGACCCTAGTATACTGTTCGGTTCAAGATAAGATCAAGAGTGGAGATCACGGATCAGATCAAGAAATGGAGATCACTAGTCAAACAATAACCTAATTCCAACCAAACTTACCTCCAAGATCATCGACAACCCTAATTTCTCTCCGACGGAACTGATTAGGGCGGAGATGGCCGACGACACTAGGGCAGAGGGGAAGAGGAAAGAACCTCTTCGTTAGTGCTGCTTCGTGCGGCAGCGTCGGCTCTGGGCGACCAATGTGGCGAAACGAGATCACGTTGCTAGGGCACAAGAGAGGAAAGGTGGCGCCAATAGATTTCGGGCGATGCTCGAGTGCCGGCGAGGAGAAGACGTCGGCAGCGCACTAAGGCAGAGGGATCGGGACTTCGCACAGAGGGGGAAGATGGAAATCGTGAGAAGAAGAAGAAGATGAGAAATGAGGGCCACGACTTAAATCGCAAGGGAGAAGGGTACCGCCACGTGCGGTTAGGGCAAGGGATCGACGTCGAGTGAGGCGTTGGGCACGCGGGGAAGGAAACGAAGGGGAAAGGCACGGGGGAAAAATAAAATAAAGAAAAAGAAATAGAATTAAAAAAATAAACATTTCCTCTTTAAAATGGGGCAGCCTAAATAGACTTTCCCGGGGTCTAGTTTTTATCCCCGTAACCTAAGCCATACGAGCTCCGAAAAATTCTCGAAAAATTTCTAAAAATTTTGAAAAATTTCCTTATGGTTATCCACCATTTTTTGATATTTTTCATTTTGCCCCACTAAGAAAAATTTGGTCCCCAAATTTCGTTATCTACCATTAACAAGTACTAACAACAAATAGATAGTATAAATGCTGAACGAAAATTAACCCACATACCTCATGTGAAAAGATGGGGGTATCAAACTCGGATCGTATCCTCGAGCTCCCAGGTAGCCTCCTCGTCCGAATGATGCTGCCATCCAACTTTAACCAGTCGGATAGTCTTGTTCCGCAACTAACGCTCTTTCCGATCCAGAATCCATACCGGAACCTCCTCGTAGGTAATGTCAGGCTGAATGGGAACTGAAATATCTGTCAGCACATGTGTCGGGTCGGGTACATATCTCCTCAGCATAGATACGTGGAATACGTCGTGGACGCTGCCAGGGACGGTGGTAGTGTTAGACGATAAGCTACTGCTCTAATCCTCTCTAGGATCTGGAAAGGGCCAATGTACCGCGGAGCTAGCTTACCTCTGAGGCCAAATCTCTTCACCCCTTTCCCGCGTGAGACTCGCAGAAATACATGGTCACCTGTAGAGAACTCCAGGGGTCTCCATCTCCAATCAGCATAACTCTTCTGGCGGTCCTGCGCCTCTGACATCCTCCGTCTGATAGTACGGACCAACTCTGCCTCCTGCTGAGCTCTATGAGGCCCTAGTAACTGGGCCTCCCTAACCTCATCCTAGAGGGTGGGTGTCCGACAAGGCCTACCATACAAAGCTTCAAACGGTGCCATCTGGATAGTAGAATGAAAGCTGTTGTTGTAGGCGAACTCTACCAATGGCAAATGATCCTCCCAACTGCCTCCGAAATCCAATACACAAGACCTCAGCAAGTCCTCTAGAGTCTGAATGGTCCGCTCTGACTGTCCATCTGTCTGCAGATGGAAATCTGTACTAAAACGGAGCTGAGTACCCAAGACTTGCTGCAGACTTTGCCAGAATCAGGACGTGAACCGAAGATCTCTATCTGAAATAATACTTAAAGGAACACCATGTAATCTCATGATCTCCCGGCAATACAGATCTGCTAATCGATCCAGGGAATCAGTCTTCCGGATAGCTAAAAAGTGTGCGGATTTGGTTAATTGATCAACGATTACCCAAATCGCATCATGACCTCGTCGTGTCCTAGGTAAACCCACCACAAAGTCCATGGTAATATGTTCCCATTTCCACTCAGGAATAGGAATCCGCTGAAATAATTCGGTAGGTCTCTGGTGCTCAGCCTTCACCTGCTGACAGATAAGACATTTAGCTACAAATTCCGCGATGTCTTTCTTCATACCGTTCCACCAGTAGGAACGTCTCAAATCTTGATACATGCGGGTCCCACCTAGATGGATCGTAAATCGAGAGCAATGAGCCTCCTGAAGTAGTTCTTGTAAGACCGGGTGAGACTGAGGTACACATAATCTGCCTCGGAAATATATAATACCCTCCTCATCTCGTGTGAACTCGGTCTGCTGCTTGGAAGCTATCTGACTGCTAATGAATTGAAAAAGTTGATCACTGGCCTAGGCCTCTCAGATTCTCATCCCGATTGACGACTGAGCAACCATGGTAACAAGAATACCCTGCTCTGTCTGTCCATGCTCCTCAAGGCCTAACTCGGAGAAGCCCTGAATCAAGTCCGTGACTGAAGCTCGGTGGTAAGCCAAAGTCCCTTTGGACTTCCTGCTGAGTGCATGGGCAACCACATTAGCATTCCCCGGGTGGTAGCTAATGGTACAATCATAATCCTTCAGGAACTCCATCCATCTCCTCTGTCGAAGATTGAGTTCCTTCTGAGTGAACAGGTATTTGAGACTCTTATGATCAGTGAGAATCTCAAATGTAATACCGTACAGATGATGCCGCCAAATCTTCAAAGCAAAGATAATGGCGGCTAGCTCCAAATCATGTACATGGTAGTTCTTCTCATGCTCATTCAATTGACGAGAAGCATAGGAGACTACTCTACCATGCTGCATCATAACAGCACCCAAACCCTAAAGAGATGTGTCGGTGTAGAGCACGAATCCGTCCTCTCCGGAGGGTAAAATCAAAACCGGAGGCGACACTAATCTCCACTTCAGCTCCTGGAAGCTGGTCTCACAATCTTCGGTCCAAGTGAACTTCACGCCTTTCCTGGTCAGGCGTGTCAGCGACATAGTAATCCGGGAGAAACCCTCGACGAACCGTCTGTAATATCCAGCTAGTCCCAGAAAACTACGGATCTCCTGTACTGATTTCGACTATTCCCAACTGGTGACAGCCTCGATCTTCTGAGGGTCTACTGAAATACCTCGGCTAGAAACACGTGACGTAGAAAACTGACTGAAGATAGCCAGAAGGCAGAATTGCTGAACTTCGCATACAACTGATGTCGTCGAAGAGTCTCAAGGACTGTGCGAAGATGCTGTGCATGCTCCTCCTCGAAACGAGAATAGATCAATATGTCATCGATGAAAACAATAACAAACTGATCAAGATACTCCAGGAAGACGCGGTTCATCAAATCCATAAATACCGCTGGAGCATTGGTAAGCTCAAATGACATTACCAAAAATTCATAATGGACGTATCTGGTACGGAATGTTGTCTTCTGAATATCAGATTCTTTGACTCTCAGCTGATGATATCCGGACCGCAGATCAATCTTAGAATACACTGATATACCTCTGAGCTGATCAAACAAATCCTCGATCCATGGTAAGGGGTACTTATTTCTGACGATCACTGCATTCAGCTGTTTATAATCTATGCACAACCTCAGAGTACCATTCTTTTTCTTGACAAATAATACTGGAGAACCCCACAGAGAAGCACTAGTGCGTATAAATCCCTGGTCTAATAGCTCTGTGAGTTGAACCTTCAGTTTGTTCAACTCTTTTGATGTCATACGGTAAGGAGCTTTTGATGTCGACGCGGTTCCCGAAATCAACTCAATAGCAAACTCCACTTACCTTCTGGGAGGCAAGCCTGGTAGCTCCTCTGGAAATACATCCGGATACTCTCGAACTACTGGAACGTCAGAGAGTTGAGAACTACTGCTGTCTTCAGTATGAATAAAAGATAATAGAAAACCTTGACATCCATGTGACAACAACTTCTGAGCCTGAACCGCCGAAATAGTCGATATGTCGTCGTCTCTGATGCTAGTGAAATCCCACGAGGGTTGGTTTGGAGGCTGAAATGTGACCACCCTCGTCTGGCAATCAACAATGACATGATATGCTGATAGCCAATTTATGCCAATAATAATATCGAACTCAACCATTTCTAGTACTAAAAGATGTACCGTAAGTATCATATTGCCAAAGTCTAACGGGCAATCTCTGATCTCCTGGGTGACGTCTAAAGCATCACTGGACGGTAGAGAGATGGTCAGTTGCTGCAGTCTGAAGGTGGGTAATCTACCAATCTCCCTCATAAAGGTATGACGCTCTAACCAACTGAGCTAATAGGCCATCGTCTAGCCTACCATGCTCAGTGAATTAAATGTTGGTGTCAAAATTTAACTTGGGAAGGGTCTGCTCCATAATCTCTATCTCAGACTGGGCCACACTCGGATCGGTCTCTCCGTGGAATAGTGTGAACCGACTCTTCATCGACTCTGCCAATGCTGGGATCCGGGCTCGTGCCGCGACAATATCTGTGAGGTGGGTAGGGATCGACGCGGGAACTGGCGGAATCCCTGGAGTTGGCGCTACAGGTGGTACTGTTGAATAGACCAGGGGAGGTACTCCCGGTGCTGTTGCATAAGTTGGAGCATATACCGCTGGTGGTACTGCAGGGTCGATATGGGTGGTCGCAGCTGGAGGTACGGTAGGTGGTGGTACCGGAAATGGAGCAACCGGTACCACTGGTGCGGGTGCTGGGTACACTGTAGGTATTAGGGGCATAGGTGCCGCTGGTGTCGGGTACATGGTAGGTTCAGGTGGCGGTGGTGCCTAGTACGCCGTAGGCTCGACCGGAGCAGGTGCAGGGTATGCCAGTGGTACCCCTGGTGGTACCGTAAATACGGTAGGGGTGGGTACAATGGGTGTAGCCGAGGTAGGTACCTCTAAAGGAGCCATCGGGGTCTGAGAGCCCGACGTGCCCGCAGTATCCTGAGTCTGTCCCTGACCGACATGCTCAAACCCAGTAGGGATCTCTAGCGAGTCTGTTGCCAAAGATTCCAAAGTCCTCTTACGTGGCCGTCCAGCACCACGTCTCGCAGTTACTCGTGTAGATCTCCTCATATCTATTAAGTTATAACACAAATATCACTACAAGTATAAAAATTATAAAATTACATTTATAACTATTTATCGTTTGGAGATGTTTCGTCGCTGTCCAATCCCCATTTTATAACCTCGGAATTCCGTACGAGAAAATCAACAGAAATCCATACAAATTCGAAAATAAATACCCAATATTACTAGCAATCCTGGGCTAATCCTAAAATCCAGAACACCAAAAGCAGGTATCGTTACCTGCTCTGATACCAAATAAATTGGTATCAGATAAATCTTGAAAATCCTAAAATACTAAAACCAGACATTCTATACCTGTAACAACCTGACTCGCAAAACCAACAATACAAAAACCAAGCATCAGAAAACTTGACTCTAATACCAAATAAATTGTCACACCCCGGAGGAGTCCCTGTCGGAAGAAATTTCGACAGCATCTCCCCTATACGAGTGACAATCTGAAACTTTCTACAATGCTCTCAGGGCCACATATACATCGACCAACACGACCAGAATAATAACAATAAAAAATAATGCAAACACCCACGCAGTTTAATAGAAAAACTACACTAATGTAATGATAAGGAAAATTAAGTCAAAAATCTACACAACTACACCCATAAAGCTCAAAACTTATATCCTACTCCACTACACCCATAAAACATAAATCATAACAATAAAATCAACTCACCTCTTCTGCTGTCTAGGCAGGCATGTAGCAGAACAAATCCAATAAAATCCATCGACAAATAAAACAAAACCATACCATATCCATAGAAACAAAACTAGTACAAGTCTAGATAGTACAATAAAAATAAAACCAAATAAATATCCTCGCGAACTGCAGGGGGACTAGCGAACTCTCCGGACAGCCTCAACCTGAAATAGTAATAACCATGGGGTGAGTCAACTCCTCAGCGGGTAAATACTGACATGCATAGTAAGAAATATAACAAATAGCACTAATCATGCGTACAGTCTCCTGATATAAGAAGGATAAATGCAACTGAAATAAATAGGATAACAACTGTACTAACTAGGACCTGGTGTATAGATAATAACCCGAGAGGTATAGAAATCCTGTATGCATGCCAAACAAATGCATCCATCCAATATGCATCATATAAGTGCAGCAAACACAAGCAATAAATGCATCAATGCGTATGATGCCAATGACATGTCCTGGTCACCCCTACTACCAGTCAACCATCTCACACACGATGGTGAGACCGAGTGGGTAGGGATGTGACAATAGTGCACTCTGCCATCACTACTCTTGATGAGTGACCAAGTGGACGGGATGCTGTCGAAGTACACCTATCCTTCTACCCGAAATCATAAGTGGGGGAGCTCAATGCTCTCATCTCCCTGAGCAAGTCCAGAGGAGGGATCTCTGCCGGCTACTACGCTGCGTCACACTACCCATGAGCGGACCAACGGAGCCAAACAGAGCAAACTGTCTGCCGGCTACCATGCTGTGTCTCCAGACCAGCTGAGCCTAACAGAGCAGAACTGTCTGCCGGCTACCACGCTGAGTTACCGAACCAGCGGAGCCTAACAACAGAACTGCCACACACTTGCCTGACATACCACTAACCCATGAGTGGTGGTGTGTGTATATCTATATAACTGACGATGTGCTCAATAATAATGGAGCCGACTATCGTATAACATGTAATCATGCGAGATAGTGCATGACACTAAGCATGGAAATATCCTGATCCTGACTATATCTATCTCCATAAAATATGTACCAAAAATATACATGGATCAAATCAGAAAATCTAGGTACACAGGTCAGATATGGTATCAAATAAGTCCGGTATATCCTATGGCATGGTATGCCATTATCATTATGATTATAAGTAATTTGAAAGATATAAACATAAATGTAAAATAGGAAACAATCAAAGCATGCACAATTAATGGATAATGACATACCGATACAGATACAATATATAATCATTACTATTTGTTAAAACAAACTACTATGCACATCAAATGACAAATCTAAAACGATAAGTCAAAGTACTCACCTCCAATGTAGATCGAGCTAATCAACCTCTATGTCAAAGTGCTCGTCCTAAATCAATATCCTGTAATAGCCACATATAATTTTAGCTAATTCCGATATGTATCCAGTAGCTAAATCAAATTCCTATTAAACCAAGAACCCTAATCCACATCACACTATTATCATTCATCTAAAATAATCAAATCCAAGCATGATCTACATCTAAGCAAAGCTTAATCCATAGACCACATCAACTCATTACTGGAAATTACCTACCCTAACCGGATCAAGAAAAAGATCAACAAGATGACCTAATTGAAAAACCTAATCTAAGTAGCTCACTGCTAAAAAGACCCAAGATTCATCACTGCACAGATGCTTACCTGTCGTGATTGTTGATCCACCACACTCAACTTCACCTCATAGCCCCCTTCGGGTGATCCTTAACCAAGATTGTTGCTGCTGGCAACAAGGGGAGTTACTGGACTAGAGAACACCACAAAGCAAGCACCTCTCTGTTGGACCCCAGTATACTATTCGGTTCAAGATAAGATCAAGAGTGGAGATCACGGATCAGATCAAGAAATGGAGATCACTAGTCAAACAATAACCTAATTCCAACCAAACTTACCTCTTAGATCAGCGACAACCCTAATTTCTCTCCGACGGAACCGATTAGGGCGGAGATGGCCGCTGGCACTAGGGCAGAGGGGAAGAGTAAAGAACCTCTTCGTCAGCGTTGCTTCATGCAGCAGCATTAGCTATGGGCGACCGGTGTGGCACAACGAGACCACGCTGCTAGGGCACAAGAGAGGAAAGGCGATGCCAGTAGATTTCGGGCGATGCTCGAGTGCTGGCGAGGAGAAGACGTCGACGGCGCACTAAGGCAGAGGGATCGGGACTTCGCACAGAGGGGGAAGATGGAAATCGTGAGAAGAAGAAGAAGATGAGAAATGAGGGCCACAACTTAAATCGCAAGGGAGAAGGGAACCGCCGCGTGCGGTTAGGGCAAGGGATCGGTGTCAAGTGAGGCGTCGGGCACGCGGGGAAGGAAATGAAGGGGAAAGGCACGGGGGAAAAAGAAAATAAAGAAAAAGAAATAGAATTAAAAAAAAACATTTCCTTCTTAAAATGGGGCAGCCTAAACAGGCTTTCCCGGGGCTCAATTTTTATCCCCGTAACTTAAGTAATACGAGCTCTGAAAAATTCCCGAAATTTTTTTAAAAATTTTGAAAATTTTTCTTATGGTTATCCGCTCTTTTTCGGTATTTTACATGTCTGGCCCATTACTTGGGTAAGAAGTGGACTTTGTGGATATGAGGTTTTATAGAGGCTACAACAAGAACTGAGAGGAGAAATTGGTTTTGGTCTCCCGATGAGCTTGGGCTTCTTGTGTTCGCCCAGAACACCCAACTCAAGTTCATCAATAATAACTCATACCACTAAAGTGTTATTATTGAACTACCGCACCAATCCCAAATTATATTATGGACTCCTTCTTATTATGAGTGCGTTAGTCTCCCTGTGTTTAAGATATCGAATGCCCATTAATTAAATGAGTTATTGACAACTCACTTAATTAATATCTAGCTCCAAAAGTAGTACCACTCAACCTTATTGTCATGTCATACTAAGTCCACCTGCATGGTTTACATGACAATCCTTATGAGCTCCTCAAGGGGACATCATCAACCTAGATTACTAGGACACAGTTTCATTCTATAATCAACAATACGCCATATAAATAATATCATTTCCCAACTTATCGGGCCTATTGATTTAACAAGCTAAATCACACCCTTTGATAAATTAAAGAAATAAATATTAAGTATATGTGCTTGTTATTATATCATGATTAAGAGTACGCACTTCCATAATAACAGAGGTTTTATTTTTTTATGTAGTTAGTATAAAAGAAACTACCTCAAATGATCCTGCTCAATACACTCATAGTGTACTAGTGTAATTTTATAGTCAAGATAAACTAATACCAAATTACACTACAACCACTACAATGGCTTGTCCCATTCCATCTTGGTTGTGAGCTACTATTTATAATTTATAAGGAACTGATAACATGATCTTCTGTGTGTCTCCTCACACCATGTTGTCTTCTGATCCTGTCCGAACCAGGAGTCAACGGACGCTGGGGATGTGGCGCTCCCTGCTGGATCCTCGAGTGCTCCGGCGAACCTGCAACAAAACTGAGCCGGGGGGGGGGGTGTCCCGGCGACGGCCCTCCGACGCTCAAGTCAGGCAAGGGAATAGATGAAGAAGGTGGCTGCAGGATGAAGACTCGCGTACCTCCGGTTGAAGGAGTGGAGGCCTTATATAGACCTCTCGAAGAAGCCTGGGCGCACCAATCGAAGCAATCACCTACTTTCGACCATGCCTAGGCGTGGGCCTGTCAGAAGGGCATCCATAAGACCATACTGTTGATACAATCACCTGATCTCGACTATGCCTAGGTGTGGGCCTGTCAGAAGGGCATCCATAAGACCATACTGCTACTGTATCAATCTTTCCATGACGTGATGGTGGGGCCTTTAATAGTGCCATCCTGCGTACAGTCTAATCATCATGCCTTTGCTGACATACCATATCCCGAGCCGAGCGAATAGGCCGCTCGGCTAACCACTGTTCCCTCGCCATGATTCCGGCCGAGTGGACACCTCCGCTCGGCCATTCTGTCCTCGGCCGAGCGGACACCTCCGCTCGGCCACTCGGCTCCGGTTTTCCTACTTTGGCGTCGGAAACCCAAACCTTTGGCTGGGTAATCTCTGTGGGTCCCCCATTCTTTCCACCGGATCACTTGCCTCCCCTTCAAGTCTAGTCGAAGGAGGCGGTGAGTCCGACCGACCGGATCAGTATGTCCGAGCGGGCAGTCGTCGCCTTATCGCTGCTGCTGCTATCCCTTGAGCCGCTCGGCTCTTCGCTTTGTATGCCTTGGCGCTCAACGTGGATGTTTGCTTGTCTCCCTCTTTCGCCGCAAGTCTTTTTCATTAAGTCGAAGCATGCGCGGTATGGGCGCATTAATTGCGCTCGGTGACAGAGCGCCACGTGGCTCGTCCCTAGTGGCGGTGACGCTTCGTACGATGGGACGCCCTTTGTTTTGAAATGAACGGCTAGATGATGACCTCGTCTCTTGTGCCCTGCATCCGACGGACGAGGCTAAGCGGTCTCGTTTGTATAAAGCCCTCGTGCTGGCCTTCACGCCGCACCCTCTGTTTCATTGTGCGTCCTCTGTCGAAGCTACTTGCTGCTAGCTTACTCCGGCGACTCCCAGTGCTTGCTTTCCGGCGGTTTTCGAGTTCCTGGGGATTCTTTCCTTTGATCTTCCCTCAGTAAGCTTCTTCTCTTCTCTCGTCCCCTTGTTTCCGAGTATTGCTAGGCTTCCTTCCCCTCTTTAGTCATGGCGAGCACTTCTGCACCCGCTACCGAGGTTCACGGTCCGTGGTATATGAGTATGGAAAGTAGGTTCGATGAGGAGCGCGCCCGGCGCGTTGTTAGGACCTACGGGATCCCTGATGATCATGAAATAGTTATAGCCGACCCGACCGACCGGCCCCATGACCCTCCGATCGGTACCATTTGTTTTTTTCTAGACCAATTCCAGGGCGGCCTTTGATTTCCTACCCATCCATTTATTTTGGAAGTTTGTAATTATTTCCGCATCCCGCTCGGTCAACTTGTGCCGAATTCCTTTAGGCTACTGAGCGGGGTGGTCGTCCTCTTTAGGCTGCACAGTATCCCACTTGACCCCAAAATATTCCACTACTTCTTCTACCCCAAACAATCCGAGTTGGGCACTTTTATTTTCCAAAGTAGAATAGGCTTCAGATTTTTTGAGAACATGCCGACCTCCAACAAGCATTGGAAGGAGTTCTTCTTCTATATACGACTTCCCGAGCGGCCAGCATTCCGAACCAAATGGCAGACCGCTGTGCCGACCAGAAGCAATCCGGCCTACCTTCATGCGGCAAACTGGTTGTCCGGTTAGCGGTACAAAATCGACCAGTTGCTTCTCAAGGGGGTGTTGTATATTTTTGGATTATCTCCCGTTCGAGCCAATCTCCCCTACCGCATGGGTAAGGACTCTTTACTCTCTTCGCCTTTTTTATCTAACTGATTTTAATTTCTTCCACTGCAGCTGAAGTCATGTGGCGCTCCAAGGCTACCGATCATCTGAAATTGAAGGCCGTGGAAATTGAGGCGGCTACCAAAAAAGAACTCGCCGAGCGGGGTCTTATCCCCAGCCGCCCGGCAGATGCAGGAGAGGGGGGGACGCAGTCCGCCCTTGAAACAGAAGTTACCCAATCCGCTTCAACGGAGGTTGAGGCGGATCCTATTTCCTCTGCTCCAGCCGAGCTGGGAGTCCCCCAGGCCGGGGATTCACCACTGGAAGTTCGGCGGAAACGTCGAAGAGACCCCAGCCTTCCGCCGACCCAAGAGGGCGAACCACAGGCGCCGATCGACATCGCTTCGCCAGATCGCACGCCGTCGAAGATCGGGACCCCAGTGGCCTCGCCCACCGCACAACCCTCTGGCTCTCCTCCACGGACTCGTCGTCGCTTACGACGGTTGGGCGAAACTTCAACCATAGGGGAGTCCTCGGGCCAGGCGACCGGGCCGGCCGACCACCCGACCATCAAGACTACCCTTCGATTCCCATCGGAGGAATATTTATTGTCCGCCGATCGGCCATCCAGCCCCGCTCATGAAATAACCTTGACTGGTCCGCTCGCCAAACTTTCGAGGACGCCCAGATTCGGTGGCCCTCATGACGCCCAAGCAACTCGGCGATAACAACATGCAGCAGGCCACTCGGTAAGTTCATTTTTCTTCCCGTGCCATGCCACTGCTCGGTTCCCGATTTTATTATTTCCTTACAAGATTGGGCCGAGCAAATCGCCACTAGCCATCGGCTAGCCGAGCTGGAGGATCTCATGGAAAAACTCCAAGTCTCGGGGGGTCCATCGGCCGAGCGGGGGAAACAAGCCCTCGAGGCCGAACAGAAGAAGGCCGCCGACCTGGCTACAGAGGTGGCTCGACTTGAAGACTTGGTGAAGAAGCGCGATGGAGACGTGAAGCGCGCCAGTAGCCGGAAGAAGCGGGCGATTGCTGATCTGGACAAGATGAAAGTTGAAGTCCGAGCCCTAGATCAGCAATCTAAGAAGCTGGAAGCCCAACTAACTGCCGAACGGGATGGGCGCTCAGCTGAACGCACTAAAGCGGAGGTGGACCAGAAAGTTCTTCAAGATTCACTAATTGCCTCCCGGGCGGCGCTCAGAAAGTACAAGGAAGAGGAGCCGAGTCGTCTGGCTGCTGCACGTCAAGCTTACCTCCACTCGGAGAGGTTTGGCACGAAATTTGGCGGCAGCGTCTCTTCAACCTTTGCCGAGGCCGTTAAGGTCACTATGGCCTACTTGAAGAAGGGTGGCCACCTTCCTGCGGGAATGCACATTCCCGCCTCCGACCTGGCGGCCATGATAGACGACATTCCGGACGGTTTCTTCAACTTCGAAGACCCCGAGTGAAGAGTGCTTCTCGTCTCTATCTTGTTTTTGCGTTTCTTACGCCCGGCGCAACTTTTTGTACTTGCCGTTCGGCATGCTTTCCCTTTAATGCAACTATGTCTTTGCTTGCGTCTTCCTGATCATTATCCATAATATTCTTCTGTTTGCTTAACGTTTATGCTTAGAGTCAGTCATGCTCTAAGTGTTCTCCGTCACGCGGCCGATCAGCTTAACCCATTAAATAAAGTCCGAGCGAGAGGGCCTACTCGCTCTGCACGTATCTAGCCTGTGCGAAGTCAACAAACGCCAAGTATCGAAGGACCAACGCCCGAGCGGGCCTAAATGTTTTAATACTTGTGATTTCTGCGGTTTCTTATTCTCTGATATTCGATCGTCCGCCCGGGGTATTTATAGTCGCCGGACCGACTCTCAATTTTTAACGACGGAGCTCGTCGGCGCGGATATTTATAGCCGGTCGGCGCGGCTCTCGATCTTTAACGACGGAGCTTGTCGGTCTCCTGCTCGGGGCTTTATAGACGCCGGCTCGTCTCTACGGTTTAACGTCTGGGCTAGACGGTCTTCCGCTCGGAGGGTTTATAGACGCCGGCTCGTCTCTACGGTTTAACGTCTAGGCTAGACGGTCTTCCGCTAGGAGGGTTTATAGACGCCGGCTCGTCTCTACGGTTTAACGTCTGGGCTAGACGGTCTTCCGCTCGGAGAGTTTATAGACGCCGGCTCGTCTCTCGATCTTTAACGACGGAGCTCGTCGGCGCGGCTCTCGATCTTTAACGACGGAGCTCGTCGGCGCGGATATTTATAGCCGGTCGGCGCGGCTCTCGATTTTTAATGACGGAGCTCGTCGGCGCGGATATTTATAGCCGGTCGGCGCGACTCTCGATTTTTAACGACGGAGCTCGTCGGTGCGGATATTTATAGCCGGTCGGCGCGACTCTCGATTTTTAACGACGGAGCTCGTCGGCGCGGATATTTATAGCCGGTCGGCGCGGCTCTCGATTTTTAACGACGGAGCTCGTCGGCGCAGATATTTATAGCCGGTCGGCGCGGCTCTCGATTTTTAACGACGGAGCTCGTCGGCCTTTCAAGGCTAACTCCTTTCCAGGCCGAGCGACCTTGGCCTTCATATCTTATCTCGCGCTTGAACAGTTTTTATGCCCGGCCAAACAGCACGAGTCATTTGCTTACGAATCTGAATGTATACTCCTCCCGGCCGATCGGCTCGGGGGCCTTCGCTATTCGAGCGCTTGGCTCGGATAATCTATCTGCCCCTGCCGAACGGTAAGCTGTTCGGCGGAGAATGCTCAATGTGTTTTCATCTTTTTGCTTCCTGCATCACAAGTACATAGGCGACCGGAAAGTATATAAATTTACATTTAGCGCACCTTTCACCCAGCTTGGATAACGTACTCCTGGCCGAACGGCTCAGGGTCTGCTTCGTCGAGCATTTTGGCTCGGATAATTTACCTCCGTCCGAACGGTACGGGGCCTTCGATCCTCGAGCGCTTGGCTCGACCAATTTACCTCCGGCCGAACGGCGCGGGGCCTTCGTTCCTCGAGCGCTTGGCTCGACCAATTTACCTCCGACCGAACGGCGCGGGGCCTTCGTTCCTCGAGCGCTTGGCTCGACCAATTTACCTCCGGCCGACCGGCTCGGGGCCTTCGTTCCTTGTTGACGATGCCTTATATTTGTTCTCTTGATTTTTCATTTCTGCATTTCAAGTATTCAGTCGAAAAAAGTACATAGGATGATTTACATTGGCACACCTTTCACCCCGTCCGGTAAGGCTGGAGGTGGTTCGCGCTCCACGGCCTATCTAGCTGCCGACCGTCCTCATCCTCCAAATAATACGCGCCCGAGCGGAGCTTTTCGATGATTTTGAAGGGACCTGCCCACGGAGCTTCAAGCTTGCCGACGTCGCCGACCGGCTTGACTTTCTTCCAGACAAGATCGCCGACTTGGAATGATCTGGGAATGACGTGCCGGTTGTAGTTTTGCTTCATCCGTTGACGGTACGCCATCAGCCGAACGGATGCCTTGGCTCGCTCCTCGTCAACCAAATCCAGCTCCATGTTCCTCCGCTCGGCGTTGCCTTCATCGTAACCTTGGACCCGGACGGACTCGACGCCGACTTCAACCGGAATGACCGCTTCGCCGCCGTACACCAGATGAAAAGGTGTGACGCCCGTTCCTTCCTTAGGAGTCGTTCGGATGGCCCATAAAACGCCCGACACTTCATCCGGCCAACTTCCTCCCAAGTGGTCGAGCCGAGCGCGCAGAATACGGAGAATTTCCCGATTGGCTACTTCGGCTTGACCGTTGCTTTGGGGGTAAGCCACGGACGTGAAGTGTTGCTCAATGCCTAGCACCTTCCTTGTGAATTGCCGCCCATTGTCGGAAACCAATCGGCGAGGGATACCGAACCTACAGATGATGTGTTGCCAGATGAATTTTTTGACCATCTGTTCGGTGATCCTGGCTAGTGGCTCGGCCTCCACCCACTTGGAAAAATAATCGACCGCCACCAGCAAAAATTTCCTCTGCCCGGTCGCCATCGGAAATGGACCCACAATATCCATTCCCCATTGATCGAACGGACATGAAACGGTTGATGCCTTCATCTCCTCTGCCGGTCGGTGGGAGAAGTTGTGATACTTCTGGCACGAAAGGCACGTAGATACTGTCCGAGCGACGTCTATTTGTAAGGTCGGCCAAAAGTATCCAGCTAGCAGGATCTTCTTAGCTAGTGATCGTCCGCCCGGATGTCCTCCGCACGATCCTTGATGTACCTCTTGGAGGATGTAAGCCGAGTCTTCCGAGCTCACGCATTTCAACAGCGGGCGAGAGAAAGCCTTCTTGTAGAGCTGATCGCCGATGAGTGTGAATCGACCGGCCCTCCTCCTGAGCAGCTGGGCTTCATCCCGATCGGCCGGTGTGGCTCCCGAGCGGAGGAACTCTATGATGGGTGTCCTCCAGTCGCTTGGAAACGTGAGGCCTTCCATTCGGTCGACGTGCGCCACCAGCAGTACTTTTTCAATTGGTTGCTGAATGGCGACCGACGTTATTGAGCTTGCGAGTTTGGCTAACTCATCGGCTGCCTGGTTCTCCGTTCGGGGAATCTTCTGAATAAGAACCTCTCAGAAAGTAGCTTTGAGTTTTTCAAAGGCCTCAGCGTAGAGTTTAAGCTGAACGCTGTTGATTTCAAAGGTGCCAGAAAGTTGCTGAGCGGCCAACTGTGAATCCGAATAAAGTGTCACCCGACCGGCTCCCACATGCCGTGCTGCCTGCAATCCGGCTATGAGGGCCTCATACTCTGCTTCATTGTTGGTAGCTTTGTAATTCAGCCGGACGGATAGGTGCATCTTTTCTTCTTGAGGTGAGAGCAGCAATATTCCAATCCCACTTCCGAGCCGAGTGGAAGACCCATCCACATATATTCTCCACATAGCTTCCGGCTCTGGCCTTTGCACTTCGGTCACAAAATCAGCCAAGGATTGCGCTTTGATCGCCGAGCGGGGCTGGTATTGGATGTCAAATTCACTTAGTTCTGTCGTCCACTTGATGAGTCGTCCGGACGCTTCGGATTCAAGAGTACTCTTGGACTGCTCGTCCGACAATGATGGTGTGAGCCAAGAAATATGGTCGGCGCCGAGCGGCTAGAACCAAAGCAAAGGCCAACTTCTCCCAGTGTAACGAGATTCGACATCTTTAAAATGTGGCTCAGAAAATACACCGGCTGCTCTCTGGACCTTACAAGTGCCGAGCCTACAACATGCTCGGTTGAAGATGATAAATATAAAGTGACTCACCCCGATCGGCTTGGCTAGTACAGGGGAATTAAGATATGTCTTCAATTCTTCGAATGCTCGGTCGCATTCCTCGTCCAGTGAAATTTAGTGGCCTTGCGCAAAATTTTGAAGAAAGGAGGCTCCGGTCGGCAGTTTTGGAGATGAATCTGGACAATGCGGTTATCCGACCGGTCAACCGCTGCACTTCCCTTGTATTTCTTGGAGGCGGCATGTCTTGTAGAGCTTTCACCTTGCTGGGATTTGCTTCGATTCCCCGCTCGGTCACTATGTACCCCAAGAAACGCCCTCCTTTTGCTCCGAACAGGCACTTCTGGGGATTTAGCTTGACTCCATATTTGCGTAGCGTTCGGAAGGTTTCTTCCTTGAAGAGATCGGCCGCTCGGACGGATTTGATAAGAATGTCGTCCACATAGACTTCCAGATTCCGCCCGATCTGCTCCCTGAACACTTTGTTCATCAAGCGTTGATAGGTGGCCCCGACATTCTTCAATCCGAACGGCATCACATTATAGCAATATGTGCCATCGACCGTTACGAAGCTTACTTTTTCTTGATCTTCCCGGGCGAGCGGCACTTGATGATATCCCTGATGAGCGTCGAGCATACATATTAATTCGCAACCGGCCGTAGAGTCCACCAGCTGATCTATCCGGGGCAGGGGATAAAAATCTTTGGGGGCATGCTTTGTTTAAGTCCCGAAAGTCGATGCAGACTCTCCACTTGCTGCCCGGCTTGGAGACTAATACTACGTTAGCCAGCCAGCTCGGGAACTGCACCTCGCGTATATGGCCGGCCTCCAGAAGTTTTTCTACTTCCGCCCGGATGATGGCATTCTGCTCGGCACTGAAATACCTTTTTCTCTGCTTCACTGGCCGAGCGTCCGGTCGGACATGCAACTCATGCTGCGCTATGCTCGGCGAAATTCCTGGCAACTCATGCGTCGACCAGACAAATACATCATGATTTCGTCGGAGGCATTGGATCAGCTCCTCCTTCTGCTTCTCCTCCAGATCAGAGGCAATAAAAGTCGTGGCCTCCGATCGGGTCGGGTGAATCTGCACTTCCTCTTTTTCTTCATAAATTAGAGAGGGTGACTTTTCAGTGATGGCATTTACCTCGATTCGGGGCGCCTTCCGAGCGGAGTTGGATTCTGCTCGGACCATCTCGATGTAGCATCGCCGAGCTGCTAACTGATCTCCCCATACTTCTCCCACCTTGTCTTCGACAGGGAACTTCATCTTCTGGTGGAAGGTTGAGATGACCGCTCGGAATTCGCTGAGCGCCGGTCGTCCCAAAATGACGTTGTAGGACGAGGGAGAGTCGACCACCACGAAGTTTATTGTCCTGGTCATCCTGAGCGGCTCTTCTCCCAGCGAGGTAGCCAGCCGGATCTGTCCGACCGATCCATAGAGCGGGGTTGTCATGGGCAGCAGCTCGGCTCGATCAATTTGCAGCTGATCAAACGCCTTCTTGAATATGATGTTGACCGAACTCCCTGTGTCAACAAATATGCGGTGAATAGTGTAATTTACTATTACCGCTTTAATGAGCAGAGCGTCGTCGTGGGGCACTTCAACTCCTTCTAAGTCCCCGACCTCGAAAGTGATTTCCGGTCCACTTGCCCGCTCTTGGCTATAACCGACTGCGTGGATCTGGAGCTGCCGAATGCCCGCCTTTCTGGCTCGGTTGGAGTCTCCTCCGGCCCTCCAAAGAATAACGCTGATCTCGCCCGGAAGTATTGCTCCTATTTTCCTCTTCCCGAGTGGACGGTCGGGACCGCTCTCTGGAAGCTCGGCGATTCTCCTGCCTTGGAGTGCCGACCGGGCGTCTGTTGATGTCGCCTCTCGGTGCGGGTCCGGTCGACTTCATGGGTCCTTTGTCTCTTGTCGATGGAAGGAGACCGTCGTTCGGCTGGAACGGATTAGCCACGAAGGGAAGACTTCGACAATCCCTCGTGTTGTGCGTATCCGTCCGGTGGAAGGAGCGAACATAGGGTCCATCTCTTCTTTGGCTTGATCGAGCGGCAGCTACCTCTTGCACGTGTGATCCGCGTGGGGATCGGATTGCTTCGGCCCTCGGTCCTAGTTTCCTTTTTCCGGGCGGCTTGCGCTTCTTCCACGTTGATGTATTCGTTGGCCCGGTGTAACATGTGATCATAATCTCGGGGCGGCTTTCGGATGAGCGACCGGAAGAAGTCCCCATCCACTAGGCCTTGTGTGAAGGCATTCATCATGGTCTCCGATGTGGCCGTTGGAATATCCATCGCCACTTTGTTGAATCGCTGGATGTAAGCTCGGAGCGGTTCACGGGCTTCTTGCTTGATGGCGAACAAACTAACGCTGGTTTTTTGATATCGCCGACTGCTTGCAAAGTGGTGGAGGAAGGCCATTCGGAAGTCTTTGAAGTTGGTGATAGATCCGTCCGGCAACCTCCGAAACCACCGTTGAGCCGATCCCGAGAGAGTGGTAAGAAAAACTCGGCATTTTACTCCATCTGTGTATTGATGGAGCGTAGCTGTGTTATCAAACTTACCCAGATGATCATCCGGGTCTGTTGTTCCATTGTACTCGCCGATCGTCGGAGGCACGTAGTGCTTGGGCAGAGGGTCTCGTAGAATAGCCTCCGAAAATTGGCGATTGATCCGCTCGGGAGATGAGTCCGCTCGGGGGGCTTTCCCCTTTCTGTCATCTCGCCTAGGCATCTCGTCCGAAGAAGATCCTCTATCCCTTCGAGCTGGTACGGCTTCAGGGGTGCGAAATAAGGCTCGATGGAATGCGACGGTGGCTGGAGGTGCTTCCGCTCGGCCACCCGACGCAGATGTTGCTTGTTGCTCCGGCCGCTCGGCTGCTGCTTTCTGTTTTTGCTCCACAAGTTTGGCGGCCCTTATCTCGACCAGAGCGTCGAGTTCTTCCGTGGAAAGCGTCACCGTGTGTTGTCGTCCAGCCTCGTCCATTGTTCCCGTTCGGATGCAGGTGCGTTCCCACAGACGGCGCCAATTTGATCCTGTCCGAATCAGGAGTCAACGGACGCTGGGGATGTGGCGCTCCCTGCTGGATCCTCGAGTGCTCCGGTGAACCTGCAACAAAATCGAGCCGGGGGGGGGGGGGGGGGGTCCCGGCGACGGCCCTCCGACGCTCAAGTCAGGCAAGGGAATAGATGAAGAAGGTGGCTGCAGGATGAAGACTCGCGTACCTCCGGTTGAAGGAGTGGAGGCCTTATATAGACCTCTCGAAGAAGCCTGGGCGCACCAATCGAAGCAATCACCTGCTTTCGACCATGCCTAGGCGTGGGCCTGTCAGAAGGGCATCCATAAGACCATACTGTTGATACAATCACCTGATCTCGACCATGCCTAGGTGTGGGCCTATCAGAAGGGCATCCATAAGACCATACTGCTACTGTATCAACCTTTCCATGACGTGATGGTGGGGCCTTTAATAGTGCCATCCTGCGTACAGTCTAATCATCATGCCTTTGCTGACATACCATATCCCGAGCCGAGCGAATAGGCCGCTCGGCTAACCACTGTTCCCTCGCCACGATTCCGGCCGAGCGGACACCTCCGCTCGGCCACGCTGTCCTTGGCCGAGCGGACACCTCCGCTCGGCCACTTAGCTCCGGTTCTCCTGCTTTGGCGTCGGAAACCCAAACCTTTGGCTGGGTAATCTCTGGTTCCGTTCGGACGGGACCCCATCTGTGGGTCCCCCATTCTTACTGCCGGATCATCTTCAATATAAATTAAATGGACAACTACACTTAGCAAAAATGTAGACATTTGACTAATGTGATTTTTATAAATGTTTATACAAAAGCTAGACTTTTAGTATACATCCTAACAATCTCCCACTTATTCTAAAAGACTATGCTGCCATATATGCTGCCATACATCTGATTCTCATCTCCTCAATATACCCATCAAAAGTTCTTGCCTTAAGGGACTTACTGAAAAGATCCAGGTTATCTGCTGATACAATCTAGGCGACAACAACTTCTCCTCGTTATACGATGTCTCGTATTGGGTGGTACTTGCACTCTATATGTTTACTTGCCTTATGGCTCGTGGTTCCTTCGAGTTTGCTACTGCACCACTTATTATCACAATACACTGTAATAATTTTGGGCAAACCAGGAGTCACATCTAAGTGTTGGTTGCTACTCGGAAAGCCTAGAAGTTCCACTGTACAAAAATTTTGTACAAAGGTCTGAACCTTTTCCTAGCTACCATGTGTTCTTTTAAATTAAATTTTGGATCGCCTGCGGAACTTAACACGTTTGATCCAAAACTTAATCTATTTGTTCTTTTAGGTTTTGACTTGGATCTCCTGCGGAACTTAACACGTTCGACCCAAATCACCTTAAGTTATTAATTCCATTAAATATTAATTTCCATAATCGGTTTCCAGTACTGACGTGGCCAGGCACATGACCTTCTTGGATATGGGAGCAACCACCACCGACTAGACAAAACCTTTTATAGAAAGCTAATATTTAATTTCCTAAAATAACTTTAGGTTAACTGAAAAGAACAATCAAATCACAAGGAAAAGAAAAAATAAAAGAACACAACATCGAAAAACATATTCGAAATTCTAGAATCGTAAGCCTCTTGTATTTGGTATTATTTCCAAAAATAACTAGTATGATGCGGAAAGAAAAATTACTAGTTATACCTTTTAGAAAGACCTCTTGATCTTCTACCGTATTCCTCTTCTAACCTCGGACGTTGTGTGGGCAACGATCTTCCGAGATGAGAAACCACCAACCACCTTCTTCTCCTCCTAGCTAGGTTCGGCCACAAAAAGCTTAACCAAGGATGAAGAACAAAACACCAACCAAGCTCCAAGAGATGCTAGCTTTCTCTTCTTCTTCTTCTTCTTCTTCTTCTCCAAGTAGTATCCGGCCGCCACAAGAGCTCCAAGCCTTTGAGAGTTTCGGCCACCACAAAGAGGGAGAGAGGAAGAGGATGGCCGGCCACTCCAAGGAATAAAAGAGGGAGAGAAATAATAGAGGTTGTTTCTCATGAAGGCACCCTCACCCCTTCTTTTATATTCCTTGGCCTAGGCAAATTAGGAAATTTAATTACAATAAAATTTCCTTAATTCCCTTGACATGATTTAATTGAGAAAAATAAAATAAAATTTCCCCAATTAATCTCTAATGGCCGGCCACATTAAAAGAGATAAATTAGACAAGTTTTAATCAACAATTAAAACTTCCTAATTTATTTGCGGAAATTTTAAAATTAAAATTTCTCTTTAACAATCTCTTCATGGTTGATAAAAATAAATTTCTATAATTTTAATTTTATCAACATGTGGATAATTTTAAAGAGAAAATAAAATATCTCACCAATCGACAAATAAGGAAAGAGATCTAATCTCTTTCTTTAATCTTTTATAGATCTTTTACAAGAGAGATATTTTAATTTTAATTCTCTTTAATAAATTATTTCTTCCACATAATAAAAATTAAAATTAAAATTCTTTTTTAATTTAATTTGGCCGGCCCCCACTAGCTTGGGTTCAAGCTAGGGCCGGCCACCCCAATTTATACCTAGGCCAGCCCTAGCTTGGTTCCCAAGCTAGCTTGGCCGACCCCCTATTGGTGGGTATAGAAGGTGGATATAGGTGGGTATAGTACTCTATAAATAAGAGGCTACGATAGGGACCAAGAGGAAGAATTGGTTTTGGTCTCCCGATAAAATTAAGCATCCCGTGTTCGCCCCGAACACACAACTTAATTTTATCAATAATAATTCATTCCACTAGAGAACTATTATTGAACTACCGCATCAATCCCAAATTACATTTTTGGGCTCCTTCTTATTATGAGTGTGTTAGTCTCCCCGTGTTTAAGATATCGAATGTCCACTAATTAAGTGAGTTACTGACAACTCATTTAATTAATATCTTAGTCCAAGAGTAGTACCACTCAACCTTATCATCATGTCGGACTAAGTCCACCTGTAGGGTTTAACATGACAATCCTTATGAGCTCCTCTTGAGGACATTATCAACCTAGTATCTCTAGGACACAGTTTCCTTCTATAATCAACAACACACACTATAAGTGATACCATTTCCCAACTTATCGGGTTTATTGATTCATCGAACTAAATCATCCATTGATAAATTAAAGAAATAAATATCAAATATATGTGCTTGTTATTATATTAGGATTAAGAGCACACACTTCCATAATAACTGAGGTCTTTGTTCCTTTATAAAGTCAGTATAAAAGAAACGACCTCAAATGGTCCTACTCAATACACTCTGAGTGTACTAGTGTAATTATATAGTTAAGATAAACTAATACCTAATTACACTATGACCTTCTAATGGTTTGTTCCTTTCCATTTTGGTCGTGAGCTACTGTTTATAATTTATAAGGTACTGATAACATTATCTTCTGCATGTGACACCACATACTATGTTATCTACAATATAAATTAATTGAACAACTACAACTAAATGTAGACAATTTGACCAAATGTGATTCTTTATTCATAATGAATGTTTACAAAGCTTAGGCTTTCAGTATACACTCCAACACTAAGTCCATCATAAAGTTTCTGAGCTATACAACTCTATGGTTGCCTCAGAGGCTGCCACATACTCAGCTTCCATGGTGGAGTCTGACATGCATTTCTGCTTAACACTCCTCCATTGTTATGACTCCACTTTCTAAAGTAAACACAAAACCTCGAGGTTGACTTACTATTGTTCCTATCTGATTGAAAATCTGAATCCGTGTAACCCACAGGGAGCAAATCATCTACTTTATAATCCAGCATATAATCTCTAGTCCTTCTCAGGTACTTCAATATATGATTTATGACAGCCCAATGTCCTTGTCCTGAGTTACTTTGATATCTGCAAACCATGCCCATGACAAAATAGATATCCGGTCTCGTACATAACATCGTATACAGTAGGCTTCCTACAACCAAAGCATAAGGAACCACATTCATCTCCTCTATCTCCTTTGATGTCTTTAGGAGACATCTCTTTAGATATGCGTACTCCATGCCCAAAAGGTAGAAAACCTTTCTTGGAGTCTTGCATGCTAAAATAAGCTAGGATAGTATTGATATATAAAGCTTGGGATAAGCATAATATTCTTTTCTTACGATCCCTTATTACTTTGATCCCAAGAATATGCCCACATTCTCCCAAGTTCTTCATATCGAATTACTTGGATAACCATACCCTTACTTCTGGTAACACTTTGATATTGTTGGCAACTATCAAAATGTCATCTACGTATAATACAAGAAATAACACCACATTTCCGTCACACTTCTTGTAACGACCACCCTTCTTACTACTACTACTACTCTCTAAGGATGACCGTTACTTAACTACTGACTCTACTTAACCGGTGTGATCGAAACCACGAGGAATCCTTACCGAAAAATTTCAACAGAATCTCCCCTGTACCGGTGACCAAATTCATCAATACATGCAAATAATACACAGCCACATGCGGCTGGAACATATATCAAACACCCACGCAGTTTAATAAGTGACAACAACTAAAAACAAACTATTCTAGCAATAGTACATGAATAAAGCTCCAACAGTGGAAACAACCAAACTAACAATGCGGAATAATAAGAAATAACTCTAAAACAATCTCAATCGACAATAAGCATAAAGTACGACTCAATTTCCCCTGATCTCTCCCACAGTCCTGGCATCACACACCTTCCGCACCACCTTGTCGCCTTCCTTGCTAAATCTTTTCCTTTCCTTTATCTGCAGTAAGAGGAAGTGCAATCTATAAGCAAAATTTGCTTAGTAAGCGCTATCTAACTCACAAAAACACGAATGTGCATGTATGCAGAAAGAACTAGAAACTATATGCTCTAAAAGGAAGTAAAGCATAAACATAACTGCTCATGTCAAATTAATAGCAAAGAAAAGCTAAGGAATCTACTCATGTAATTCTAATAGCTAACCATGCTACTCATCTAATAGGTAAACATGAAAAACTACTCATCTACTAGATAAACATGGTAGAATAAAGAACTAAACTTACTGATTTTTAGAACTATATGAAATTTATTTCATTTGTTCTAAACTTAATCTTTAATACTTTACGTTTATGTAAAACTCGTTTTACTTGTTCAAAAACTTATACTTATAATACTTCAAAATAATAATCAACTTCTTCTTGGGCCCAGGCGTAGTACCATCTTATGCGCGTTCCCTTAATAGGTTGGGGTAGCGAGCCACCAATCCTAAAAGAGCAGACCTCGGTCTACCAGGGCCAAGACCTCGGAATTGGACACCTGGATTTATTTAACGACAACCTCGGAAGTCGGGTACTAGCCTCTTCTTAAAAGTAAAATACTTATAATCTTAATTACTTCTTCTTTAAATGCCTTAGCATTTTAATAGGCACCTTGTGTGCCAAAAATCTCTAAAGTCTTGACTTTGGGATCTACTTAAGGCCTTGGCCTTTTCTTTCTTTTCTTTATCTTTCTTATACTTTTCTTTATCTTTCTTATACTTTTCTTTATCTTTCTTATACTTTTCTTAAACCCAAAATACTGTTAGGGTATCTTTCGTATGCATCTATGAATGAAACTAACTATGTAACACATAATCATGCATAGAATACAAAAGAAATCTGCACATACAATACTTATCAAAAATCTGCACTAATGCTTAATAGAAACCTGCATATTAAGCTTAACTAAAATCTGCATATTAAGCTTATCTAAAATCTGCATACTAAGCTTATCTAAAATCTGCATCGTAATACTTTATAAAAACTACATTGATCAACATGTAAATCTCTTTTCTCATCTTCTAAACTAAACTTCTATTCTGAACTTATTACTTGCATAACTAAATCACCCACATACTTCTCACCTTTAGACTAAACTAATCTCAATAATCGGTATAGGAATTATCTTCCTAAATACAGAACCCAAACTTACATCAAACCAATTTCATCCAAACCTTTCTAAAGTCCCGGAATTATAACTATTCTTGCCCATCTAAACAATTCTTTATAGCAGCCAAAGCATGAGGAAAACCACACAAGGATAACTCATTTAGAACACTACAATTCTGTCCAGAAATAGCTCAGCCAAAACCTCTAGTAACCCCATTAATCTGTACAGCATGTTCTGAAAGCAAGGAAGAGGACTAAATCCCAACAATACTTCAACTTAGCCTTTCTTAGAGCACAACTACTTAAACAATCATGACTTTCCAACATGAACAATACAACTCGAATCCTCAAATCGCAGTTTAATAAAACTCATCAACCCCATAGCATTCCAACTAACAATCCTCTTCTATCGCTTAACCTCACTATCCGAATCTTATACTCAAGTAACTGGAATGTAATTGCAATGCTAATTACAAGGGCTTCATCTATTCCATTTAATTATTTTCTTTTATTTTTCTTTGTGGTTCACGGCAACTAAATCTGTTCGTGCTTGCTAGACATGTAAATCTGTTCGTGCCTGTTGTAAACATGATAACAAATTAAAATCTGTTCATGATAATAAACATGTAAAACTAGCAGTTTGTTTAAGGTCAATAATTCAACAGAAAACTACATGCTTAAACTCAATCAATCCTTCTCTTCTTTCTTTAGGGCTCACGACAGCAAACAAAACCAAGGAAGAATCAACAACAGAAATTAAAATCCCTAGAAGCAAGCTACAAAAATCAACACAGCAGCAAGCTTCGGAATTCATGAACACTAAGATCCAAAACCTCAAATTCACAGCAACAAAGTAGAAAATCTCGGAACTACTCTTACCGCAGGTGAGTGAGCAACTTACCCTTGAGTTTCTTGGACTTACGGCCGAGAAGGAGGCTTCTAGGGTTTTGGGTGAGCTCCAAATCTCGACGATTTTGGCCCCCTCTTCGTGCTCCCGGCTTCTCCTCGACGCAAGGATCACGAAGGTGAAGAAATCTTCGGAGAACGCCCTCGCCGGCCGCCGGAACGACCCTTGCTTGCTTCTGCGGTTTCGCCCGACGAGAAGCGCCGACGCGAGCGTAAGAGGAGAAGAGAGGTTCGGGTGAGAAAAGTTTAGGGTTCGGGAAAAAACTTAAGCCTTCTCTTATAACTAAGATTTTTATTAATTACTATACCTTAAATATTATTCACTCTTTCCTTAATAAACACTGGCCGCCAGCACAGCTGGTTAGGCGGGTTTTGCTCGGGTCAAAGGCCTCGGCTTCGATCCCTCAGCCGCACACTTTTTATTCCAATTTATTTCCGATTTCTTAACTACTGCTTAAATATATTTCACTTCCTACTTTACCAACAACGACCGCTAGCACACTTGGTCGGCCGGGTTTTGACCGAGTCAAAGGTCGCTGGTTCAAACCTCGGCTTGGATATTTTTTTGTCAAAACTTCTTTCGTTTAATAAAAATACCAAACGACCTCCAAAAATTGCATAAAAATACTCTAAAAATTTCTAAAAATCTCTAGAATTTTTCTATAGTATTTTTAAATTACTTTTGGGACTCGAAAGGGATAAATTTGGGTTGTTACACTTCTTGTATACACAAGACTCATCCGGACACTGAATAAATTCATAAGACTGGATTACTTCATTAAATCGGATATTCCAAGATCTTGAAGCTTGCTTCAGTCCATAAATAAACCGATTGAGCTTACATACAAGATGCTCTTTGCCCTTGCAATAGACCCCTCTGGTTGCTTCATATGGATGTTTTCTTCAAGACTTCCATTAAGAAAAATTGTCTTGACATCCATTTGCCAAATCTCATAATCCATATAAGCAACAATAGATAAAAGAATCCGGATAGACTTAAGCATGACTTCCGGTGAAAATGTTTCCTCATTATCGATACCCTTTTCAACAAGCCTTGCTTTGAAAGTTTCCACCTTCCCGTCTATCCCTCTTTTTCTATTGTAGACCTTATTACACCCAATGACTTTTACACCATTTGGTGGTTCTACAAGCTCCCAAACTCTATTAGAATACATAGATTCTATTTCTATATTCATTGCTTTTTGCCAAGATACTGCATCTTTATCTTGGAGTGCTTCGTCATATGTCCGGGGATCAAGTTTATGTTCACCAGGGATCAAGTCCAAAGACTCTCCCAAAACATGAATCTTTTAGGTTGCCTAACAACCCTCCCACTACGACGAGGTACTGTCTATAATTGTGCATCATTTGTGACACGTGTTGCAGTTTCTTGTGATATCTCATCTTATACTGTTGGTACTAGATTAGACGTGTCCTCTTTTATTTCCTCAAGAACAACTTTACTCATGGGCTTGTGGTTCATTATATGGTCCTCTTCTAAAATTGGGCATTGGTGTTAACAATGACCTTCTGATCTTTAGGACTATAAAATAAACCACCTTTCGTTCCTTTAGGATAACCCACAAACAAGCGAACTTCTGTACGTGATTCCAACTTATCAGTGTCTCCCTTCAACACATGTGCTGGACTACCCCAAATCTGAATATGCTTCAAACTAGGCTTACGCTCATTCCACAATTCTATAGGAGTAGAGGGTACTGACTTAGAAGGTACCATATTCAGAATGTACACTGTTGTTTCCAGAGCATATCCCCAAAATGAATTTGGTAATTCTGAATAACTCATCATTGATCTAACCATTTCCATAAGAGTCTTATTCCTTCGTTCTGCCACACCATTTTGTTGGGGTGTACCAGGTGCAGACAGTTGAGATTGAATCCCGTCATCTGATAAGTAACTCCTAAACTATCCTAAGAGGTATTTGCCATCACGATCAAACCGTAGTGTCTTGATACTTTTACCATGACGTTTCTCCACATCAGTCTTGTACTCTTTGAACTCATCAAAGCACTCAGACTTGCGGCACATCAAGTAAATATACCCGTATCTCGAATAGTCGTCTATAAAAGAGACGAAATATTTGAAACTACTTCTTGCCTGGATAGTCATAGGTCCACTCAAATCAGAATGAACCAATTCCAACACATCTTTGGCTTTATACCCCTTAGCCTTAAAAGGTCTCTTGGTCATTTTCCCTTCCAAGCAAGACTCGCAGGTTGGAAAGTTTTTCCACCACCAATGAACCCAAAAGTTCATTGGCTATTAACTTTTGAATCCTACTCAAGTTAACATGACCTACCCTTAAATGCCAAAGATATGTTTGGTTCATTTCCGAAGGTTGCTTTCTCTTATTAGAATTAGAAGAAGTGTTATTAATTTCCTTTTGTTGCATCGTGAGAGTTATTGGATTTAGAGTATATAAATTTTCAACCAACGTACCAGAATAGATAATTTCCCTATTCTTATTGATAACAATTTTGTCATCAAAAGAAACAAAATATCCATAGTTTAGAAACTGAAATCAAATTCTTTCTAAAACTTGGTACATAAAGGCAATTTCTCAAAATCAATGTTTTTATTCCTTTCAAAGGATAAACATCTCCCACTGCAACAGCCGCCACTTTCATAGCATTGCCCATGTAGATGGTGATTTCCACTTCATATAGTTGTCGGGTTTCCTGGAACCCTTGTAATGAATTGCAGGCATGATCAGTGGTTCGTATCTGCACACCAGGTACCGGTAGATAACACCACTAAACATGTTTCAACAACTAATGAATAAAATACACCTATATTATTCTCATTTCTGAGAGGGCAGTCCACCTTAGTGTCCAAGTTTTGTTTCCAATCATTATAATTGGGACTAGTAAGTGTATTCTCTAACAACTAAGGGATTGAAAACATTTGAAATCCTAAGAATCACAAAAATATTTGGTCAAGACCAACACTTCAAAATCCCTGTGAATTTTGTATGCCATGTTAGTGTGGACGTATACAAATTCAAACATTTGTAAGAGGAGATTTTATCCATTAATTTTATTATTTTGTCAACCTATCTTTATGACAAATAAAATTAATAGCTGGTCTATCTTTGATCAAATTTTTGGTCAAAACTTTAGAATTTAAAATAATATTGAGTCCTTAAACAATATTATTTAAATTCACCAACACCTTAAAATACCATGAATTTTGTATGTCACGATAGTGTGGACGTATACAAATTCAAACATTTGTAAGAGGAGGTTTTACCCATTAATTTTATTCTTGTCAACCTAATTTTATGACAAATAAAATTAATAGTTGGTATTCCTTTGGTCACACAAATAATAGTAGTGACTCAGATGGGGAGGATACTATTAAATGTGCCTAAGTGTATACCATTACTTGATACTTAGTCCATTAAATAGGATTATGCCCCTTCAGTTGGAGAAGATGACACGCTCCTAAATAATTTCCTATAATCATCCATAAAGGAAGTTTGATCTAGTGATCCGCAAACAAACTCATCTGATGTGGAGGAAGACACTCAGAGCCAATGCGCAAGTTTATTTGCATCACTTACAAACCAGTAATGGAGACCGTGGAATTTATTTATAAATCCCTCTCCCACTTAGTTATTTAAGATGAGGATTTTAACATGCACACACACATCACAGCAAATAAAAGTAATAAATATGGAAAAATAATTTTCCAACTATTATGGCCTCTTCCATCATTGTCTTCCGTGTGCTGCTAACCCTAGCTGCTGCCATCTTTAGCCACTGCAATCGGGTCTAATCGTTGTATCTATCTTGCTTCTTTTTTCGTTGCGCCTCTGGTCATCAAATTGCACCACGACTCGCAAGGATACAATCCGCGATAAAAATAAAATTTTACATATATCGATCCTATATTCCACAAAGGAATGTACATAAAGTCTAGATCGAACAAAATGTAAAATCCTAAAACTAATATAGCTCCTGCTGTATTTAATAAGTACAATCATGCATACACATAAAATGCCTTTGACATGTCCGAGGGTCCAATCACACATAATCACAATAGGCCAAAATAGTTGGAGCCTACAACCACAGAGTTAATCTATTTGCGCATCCTACTATTATCTTGCCTAAAATATGTATGACATGTGCATAATTAAACTAAAAACCAAGCACACAGAGGTATAACCTAGCTCTGATACCAATTGTTGGTTACTACTCGGAATATCGTTCTAGTTTCCCTGTTTAAAAATTTGTACAAGTATAGAACTATCCTAGCTACCCATGTACTCTACTAAAGTTAAATTTGGATTGTAAACGATGCTTAACATTATTAATCCAAATTTCCCTTTAGAAGTTAAACTTGGAGTGTGAACGAAACTTAACATTCTTGCTCCAAGTTCAACCGATGTGATCTTTCTAAGTTAAACCATATTACAGAAGATAACTAAATATCTATTTCAAAGATCGGCTTATAGGTTAAACATGGCGAGACACTAGGCCTTCTTGGGTATGGGATCATCCGCCACTTCCTAGACAAAGCCTCACAAAGAAATTAGATATTTAACTTCTTACAGTAAACTAGATTTAACTATAGAGACCTCAATAGAAGCACATTATCGAAGCATGAAATCGATAACAAAAAATGATAGCATAAAATCGATAGTCTCTTGTGTTTGATTTTTCAAGATCTATACAAAGAACATGAACTAGTTATGATGCGGAAACAAATAACTAGTTATACCTTTCTTTGTAGTTTAAAGACTTCTTGATCTTCTGTTGTATTCCTCTCCTCCTCTTGGACATTGTGTGGGCAACGATATACCAAGATGGAATCCACTTGAACCGCTTCTTCTCCTCCAAGACTCTCGAGCCACAAAGGGATGCCAAAATATGAAATTTCCTTCTTCTTCTTCTCCTCCAAGCAACCGACCACCAAGTGCTTCTCTTCTTCTTCTTCTTCCTCTCTAAGTAACCGGCCACAAGGATTTTCAAATCCTTGATGCCGTCGGCCCTAAGGAAGCAAAAGAGGAGACTAGATGAAGAGGTGCTGCCGGCCTAAGAGAAAGGGAGAAGGGGAGGGGTCGGACACACCAAGGATAGAGAGAGGAATAGAATAGGGTTGTGTATCCCCATGAGGCACCCTCTCCTTCTCTTTTATAATCCTTGGTCAAGACAAAAAAGGAAAGTTTTAAACATAATTAAAACTTCCTTATTTGTGGTCTCCCTTTAAAAAAAGAAATTTTAATAACAATTAAAATATCTCTCTTTTAAATTTCCTATTGTACATGGCAATAAAGGAAAGTTTTAAAATTAATCTCTCTATTTTAAAATATGTTGACAACTACAAAAAAAGGAAAGATTAACTAAAACTTCTCCTTTTAAAATCATGGTTACAAAAAGAGAAAGTTTTATCAAAAATTAAAATTTCTCTTTTAAACATTATAGATAACTACAAATAAGGAAAGATTTTAACAAAAATAAAATTTCTCTTTAATCTTTTGTAGATAGCTATAAAGGGAAAGATTTTAAAATTGTAAAACTCTCTTTTAAAATCATGAGGATGGCTATAAAAGGAAATTAAAATATTTCTTTTAACCATTGTAGATAACTACAAAAAAAGAAAGATTTTAACAAAATAAAATATCTCTTTCAACCATTGTAGATAACTACAAAAAGGAAAGATTTTAATAAAATTTTGTTTTAAACAAAACTTCCTTTTTCCTTTACCTATGGCCGACCCCATGCTTGGTCACGAAGCATGGCTTGGTCGGCCACTACATATGCTCTAAAATAATGCTTGGCCGCCCCCCTTGCTCCAAGCAAGGATGTGTCCGACCCATTATTTGGGTAGGAAGTGGACTTTGTGGATACAAAGTTTTATAGAGGCTACAACAGAGACCGAGAGGAGAAATTGATTTTGGTCTCCCAATGAGCTTGAGCTTCCTATGTTCGCCCCGAACACCCAACTCAAGTTCATCAATACCACTAAAGAGTTATTATTGCACTACCACATCAATCCCAAATTACATTATGAGCTCCTTCTTATTATGAGTGCATTAGTCTCCCTGTGTTTAAGATATCGAATGTCCATTAATTAAATGAGTTACTGACAACTCACTTAATTAATATCTAGCTCCAAGAGTAGTACCACTCAACCTTATTGTCATGTTAGACTAAGTCCACCTGCAGGATTTACATGACAATCCTTATGAGCTCCTCAAGAGGACATCATCAACCTAGATTACTAGGACACAGTTCCATTCTATAATCAACAACACACCATATAAATAATATCATTTCCCAACTTATCGGGTCTATTGATTTAATGAGCTAAATCACACCCTTTGATAATTAAAGAAATAAATATTAAGTATACGTGCTTATTATTATATCATGATTAAGAGTACGTACTTCCATAATAACAGAGGTTTTGTTCTTTTATATAGTCAGTATAAAAGAAACTACCTCAAATGATCCTGCTCAATACACTCATAGTGTACTAGTGTAATTTTATAGTCAAGATAAACTAATACCAAATTACACTACAACCACTACAATGGTTTATCACATTCCATCTTGGTTGTGAGTTACTATTTATAATTTATAAGGAACTGATAACATGATCTTCTGTGTGTCTCCTCACACCATATTATCTTCAATATAGATTAAATGGATAACTACACTTAGTAAAAATGTAGACATTTAACCAATGCGATTCTTATAAATATTTATACAAAATCTAGGCTTTTAGTATACATCCTAACAGATGTCACACCACACCAAAGAAGACTCCAACTAAGATGTAGCCTGACTCCATAGAAGACTTAAAAGTTTTTTTTTTGCTTAGACTGGCGCAACACCAGGTCTGAAAAAATATCCAAAGAATGGTAGACTTGGATTTTTCTAAATACAACCTCTCCCTCAAATTTCTCACTCTCAAATCTCAAATGGTTGTAGGCCTACCAAACATAGTGGATCATAGAGGCCATAGCAGTGTGACATGCCCGCATCAACATCCCAACCCCTCGATAATGGCACGCAAATGCCCGCAGCATCCTCCATTATGTAGTCATCTCATGTGTTATGTGCAACCAAAGTCTGATATGGTCCCATAGTTGTCGCACCTGTAGGCATCCAAAGAAGATGTGCTCCTACATCTCCCCTCCACTGTGCAGAAAGAGCATGCTCTATCAGACTCCTCAAAGTACTCTAACCGATCACTGGTAGGCAACCTATGGTGTGCAAGTAACCATAAGGTAAATCTGTAGTTGTGCTGGATATGCTTCTTCCATACTGTCTTTGCCCACGACTTACGAATTTCAATATCTTGGAAAAAATCATATGCCTTTGTGATACCTCTATGACTCAAATTGTGCTGGCTAAACCACCTGACTAATGCCTGTGTACCAACCCTGTAAAACCAACTGATGATACTATCTGATCCTGTATCTGTACCAATCACTTGAAGAGTGGGGAGTCAATGTGCTTGGGCTACCATCCCCATATATCAATGTCCTATAAGTAAGTGTGATGGACCCATTAGAACAAAAGAGCATCCTGCTTATCATGTATACGCCAAAGCACTTTAGCAAGCAAAGCGGTGTTCCAAGTTGTCAACTCCCTGAATCCCAACCCACATTCTCCTTGGGTTTGCACATCTCCAACCAGGGGGGGGGGGGATGCTTGGATGCCCACATGAAACTACGGTACAAGTTGTAAATACGCTCCACAATGCCCACAGGCAATGGTAAGATCGACATCCAGTAGCATTTGACTCCTTGTAACACTGATTGTACTAACTGCACTTTTCCAGCATATGAAAGTGTGAGTTTCAGCCATGCATTAATCTTCTTTCTCAATATATCAATCAAAGATCCATAATCTGTAATTTTCAACTTCTCAGATGCCAAGGGGATCCCTAAATATTTGTGAGACATTTCTTCTTCCTAAAACCCGGTGATGGCTAAAATCTCCTAGTGTGTGTGCTCCTCAACTCCTGCCATATAAATACATGATTTGCTCAAATTTGGTTTTTAAGTCTGCCATCATCTCAAAATTTTCCAAACAGCTCATGAGAATAGTGGAGGATCGGTCTCTCCTAGAAAATAGCAAAAGATCATCGGGGTATGCAAGGTGGGCTATTCTGAGCTCATAGCACTTGGGGTGAAAATGAAAATCTACCTGTTGTGTTTGTAGACTCAGCATGGGGGCTAAGTATTCCATACATATTCCAAACAGATAGGGAGAGAGAGGATCACTCTGTCGTAGTCCTCGGCACCTCTGAAATGACCAGACATGCCTTCATTAATGGACTTGACACACTCCTGTATCCAAGCAATATAAGTAGGGGGAGCTGTAGTCCTGCAAGTGCCTCCATCAAGAAATCCTAGTGAATAGTGTCAAAAGTCTTCTGTAAGTCTACTTTCATAGTGCTCCTAGGGGAGATCCTTTTCCTTGTGTAATTCCTCATTAATCCTGAGTTAGATGGATATTGTCTGTGATAGTTCTGCCTTTGATGAAGGCTGCTTGGGTTGGGTGGAAGATATGCTCTACAACATTTGCTAGCCTGGAGGATAGTAGTTTTGAAATTATCTTGTAGAAAAGGGTACAACATGAGATAGGCTGAAAATCTGCAACCCTACTAGGTCGTGACACTTTCAACACCAAGCAAATGAGAAAATGATTCCACTACTTGAGTAAATAAAAAAATTCATTTAATAGTGCCACTAAATAACTTTTAATAGTGTCCCATGAGTGTTTGAAGAATTTGGCTCCATAACAATCTGGGTCGGGTACTTTTTGGTCACCAATGCTAAAAAGGGAGCTTTTTATGTCATCCTTCGTGGGCATTCTTTGTAGGGCAACTTGCTGGTCCAAATTCAACACTTTCCCAAAGGCTAGGCAATCTGGTTGGAAAGGGCTTCTTTGTATGCTTGTACCAAGTAAACCCTAGAATGTATCAATAAACTCATTCACAATCTCATTCAGATTAATGGTGCTACCACCATCCCTCTTCTCAAGCACTACAATTTCTCTTCTTTGATTTGTCCTTTTTACTAGTGCATGGAAGTAAGTGGTATTCTAGTTCACCTCTTTAAAGTATTTACACTTAGCCTTTTATGCACAAAATAGGTGATCTGCTAGGCTTAATTGAGCAGCTTGTTTCCCAACTATCTTGTAGTTATCTTCAAAAGTGCTCAAGGTATACTCTAACTCCTGCAAGTGATGTAACTCCTCTTGTGCATGACTTGCTTTTTCCTTGATATGTTGAAAATGTAATCTATTAAACTGCTTAAATTCTACCTTTAAACTATTCAATTTTTGTTTGAGTCTATACTGTGGCATGCCTCCATGTGTTCTTGAGTCCAAACTTACCCATGTACTGTCCACCACGGTACTATAATCCTCATGAGTGGTCCACATATTGTAGTACTTGAACGGTTTGTTGATGCACTCTGGCATGGTGTATGATCATATATGTGTCCAAGCATTAGAAATTCTGTCATTCCCCTCATGTCGTGTTCTAACCATGTTTAGTTGACCATACATCTATTCAATTTTCACAAAACATCTATATTTAACTATGTGTAGAAGCACTCAATTTGTGGAAGGTCTTCTAATCCATTTTGCATAACATAATCTTGAAAGTATGTAATTTAGTAAGATGTAACCGGCATGCCACCTTGCTTATTTGCAACCGAAAGGGGGAAATTAAAATCTCCAAGTAGGATCCACGGTGCTTGAAGTTATGTACCAATAGCATTTAGACTCTCCCATAACCTCCTACTACCTATAGTGAGTAGACCATATATAAATGTGATGAAGTAACATTTCTATGTTAGTTTGTAAGTGAGAATGCCATGTATGTACTGCTCATTCAAAACTGGTATATCAAAGATACTTTTTTTAAGGATCCTAGATAACCATCATTCTACTTCTAGAGAATCCAACCCCTATATGATGTTTCATTTCCAAGTGTTTGAATCTACTGAGTCTTATTTCCTGAAAAACATGTTCCGTTAATTTGGTCTCTATGGTACCCATCACTACCAACCTATGTTTCAGAAAGAAGTTCTATACTTTCATCTGTTTGGGGGCTTGGTTGAAGTCCTTCACATTCTAAGAAGTTATCTTCATGTGAAGGTAGACAGTTGCAATCGCCTAGCCGCTTGATTCCTAGTTTGAACCCTATCATTCATACCATCCGCAATGCTTAACAGGGAGAGACTAGATCTGTCCATTGTTGTTCCATATTGTTTGCTTGGCAGAAATTTGTTCTTTCTCTGCCTAGGCACTCCTTTTATCTTCGGGCTCACTAAAGGATGATGCTTTCTAGTATTCTGATGTTTTTTTTGGCCTGTGTCTTCTGCTTTCTGGTCATGTAAACTTTGGTGATAACTTGAGGCAGGGAGTGTTGAGACAAGTTCAAGTTCCTGCCCTGATATTATACTAATATGTGCTTGGTTTGCTAGAAGTTGTCTTCTAGCAACGTAAGCTCTGGTTTGCATTGTCCACTGCTATTCAGATTTAGTTTTTATACCAGTATAACTGAGGCTTTTAGAGTTATTCTTGGTGGATCCTATCTTCAATTATGAGTAGCCTATGTTGCTTTCTGTAATTGATTACGCTAGGCTATTAGCTTGCTCACCCTCATCCCCAAAATCAGTGTTTCTGCCATAATGATCAGCCCCTAATGTTCCCATGTAGCATTATTGGATTCAATGGCAAAGTCAGCATGCTCATTGTGACCCACTATTTTCCCAGCCCCTTCATTTCTTCTTTCTGCACTCTGCTCACTGCTTCCTTTTGTGAGATCTTGGTAATCTGCATGGTACTGTATCTTAATGTTTGATTGCTATTTGACTATGCTCGCATCCCCCATGGTTGCATTTTCTATGCTAGTTGATACTGCTATTTTTGTGTGATTGTTTTGTGTAGGAAAATTTGGATTGCTCTCCATTCGTGGCAATAAAGTGGGAGTTCCACTATCTTATGTGGTTTCAGATACATCTTCATCACCAATATACATTTCTTTCTTGGATGTCTTCCTTCCCTGTTCAATATCTAAGTGTGATGATTTGCCCCCAAGGGTAATTTTCTCTTACTGTAGTACACTGATTTCTTCACATTGAGTTGACTTTAAAGTCAGATTCATTTATTTTCCTAGGCTTTGTGCATTGTTGTCAGCTCCAACTCCCTGACAGCGATCCTTCCCTTTGAAATTTCCACACATGATTGCTGCAATCCCTCGAACTCATGGGTACTAGTTTGGGGGAAGGAGGTTGACAAATTTATAGTATTTTACATCAAGTTCTTCATCATGTCTGAATGTAGAGAGATAGTCTGCTCTAGATTGTGCTTCTTCATATTGGTAAGCCTGGGATGCACAAATTTCATTCTAGTTTTTTATATTTTAAAATCTACTTTCAGTTTAGCCCTCTACAGTGAGGTACGACAAGGCTTTACTGGGAGTGAGCAGCTTCCTCTAGTAGATGCTTTCTTTTTCCTCATTTCTTGTAGCCCTTGGCCTACATCCATTTGATGCCCTTCTTGGTAGCCTCACTGAGAATTCAAAGGTCCTCTTTCAAGTGACTTGGCCAGCTTACTACCAATCTTCTGGTGCTGTGTTGTGTCATTTTCAGAGATTAGTTGCCCTTTGCTTTTGCTGACAACCAACTTCTTATCTGCCACTGGGATCTGCTCCAGTCTAGGGTTCATTTGTTGCTGTTGTTGTTGGTGATGTGATCTTTTGGGTTGCTACGAAGTGGACCCAAAAATTATGGCTCGAGTATCATTTTGTCCAATTTTGCCAGATTGGTAGGGACGACTGCTATTAGTGTTTCTGCTGATTGTTTCTATAGTTGTGTTATACTTACACTATTAGATTATGGTCGGATTGCCCCTAAACCAGATGGTTCCTGGGTTCCATTGCTGCAATTGAATCCTCATTTGCTTGTGCTTCCTTTTGTTGGTGATTGCCTAATAATTTTGCCAGCTAGGCTTGTTTCATGTGCAACGTGGCAGTTGGTGAGGCACTGATAAATACTATTAATAGAATTAGTGATGGTTCTGTACTATAGCTTAGGCTTAGCCCTGTCACATGCTACCCTCTATTTAGTTAGACCACTCAACCCTTGTTTTTGGAAACTGTATTTCTCATGACACTATTGTGTGTCAACCATATCTGAATGTGCAGGTCGTAGATTGTATTGTGTCAAGACCCTGTCACCATAGACCAGTTGAGCTCTATTGGTTACCCTAGTAACACAGTTTGTTCTCCTTATCTGGATTGCAATCCTTGGATCGTTAGTAGGGTATCCTCCAACCTATAAATGTTCAGTTGCAGTAACTAGTTGTGCATCAAGTACAGTCTTCAGTGTTTGCTTCAAAGTTAACTATTTCTCCCCTGTGTGTATGTCCATTCCAATGACTAATGGTTGCAGCGATTGGTGTTGCCTTTGGTCAGTAATTTCCCATTCCTCTATGTAGATATGCATCCTCACTTCCTTTGAGCATTCCCCATTCTTGGCTGCTTGCTTTTCCCCCACTGGAAGTTCCTTTTCCTATGTTAGTGATTGTGTTTCAATGACAGAGTTCATATTGTTACTCACATATGCTATTCCCTGTTAGCATTCGTGGTGTTGGGAAATCCTGTTGGTGGTGCTCAAGTTGATTACATTTAGTGTACAACTTTAACCAAGATTCAAAACATATTTGAAGATCCACCTCTTTATTATCAGGCAAGGTGACGGTAATAAAATCTGGTAGCTGCTTGGTAATATCTACCTCCGTCAATACTCTAGCAAAACTAATTTTCTCCTTTTCTTTTGTGACCCTATTCATGTAGAGTGAGTTACTGTTAGTATTAGCCCTAGTACCAATTATGAGATGATTGTAAAGAGCTCATTTTGTATCATATATCATTATTAATAAAAGGCAAAGTTGGTTATTATATTTATTTCAGTTCAGTGCCAATTAAATAAGTATAATAATGTCCTTGGGTAGTAGATTCTTATCTACAGTATATCAATTAGTTGAATTGATAGTGGGATATTATAGAGAACACTACTCTTAATTATTCCTAATCGAGCATTAATACACAAGGACAATATTAATGCGTTGAGACTAGCATGTAGGTCAACGGATGACTTGATCTCACAAGTCATGGATATAAGATATCAGGTTGACACATGAGTATATATTAGAGAATATATACTGAATGCCCCACCATGAGAATGTTCCATGGATTGTTATATGAGTGTCATAAACATTCTCATATGACTATTGGTATGAATAGTTTTTTAGACCTAAAGTCACTACAGTTTCCTACATAAGGAGTTGTGTACTTTGGTATCGGCAAAAGTCACATGTAACAAGGTGGACAATAAAGTCGATCACTGAGTATGGAATGAATTATGTGGAGGGATGTGAGTGATGTAGATGAGATCTATCCCTTCCATATGACGGAAGCGATATCTGTGGGCCTCTTGATTAGTAGGACACAAGAAAGCATGACCATGCGTAAATAAGTCAATATGAGATATTGAGCTTATTTGATTAAGTGTGTCTACTTGGAGATCAAGAAACACAAAGATTGATAAGAGGATGACACAGCCTATACCTCATCTATCAATCTAGATATCAAGGATAGAAGGACCAAGTCATACAAGATAATAGCCACGGACAGATTAGGCCGGATCTCGACTTTCTCGTCACTTGGGTAGCAAAAATGGCTTGCTAGATGCCACTCATTGCTTATGTATCTAAATGTTGATTTGGGTACATTTGCAACGTTACAAGAACCTATTGGGTCACACACAAAGAACAAGTAGATTTGGAGATGGGTTCATATGATGAATCATTGAATTAAGTCTAATCCGAATTAGATTTATTGAGCTAGACTCAATTGGATCTAATTGTTAGATCAAGTCTAATTCAAACTAGACTTGAGGAAGTCAATTTAAATTAATGAAATAGTGATTTATTGAATTTGAATTGCATAAGAATTAATTGAGTAAGACTTAATTGAATTAGACTTGAGTTAGACTCAAGTGAGTTATACTCAAGTGAGTTATACTTGAGTTAGACTTAAGTGAGGATAAATGAGAAGACATTCATTGAATTTTCGAAATTCAATGAATCATTATATTCAATTTTCTAAATTGAATGAAAAATGAGGAGTTTCAAAATGACCCTTAATGGAGAGTGAATAATCATTAAGACTAATTAATGGAATTAATGACATTAAGTGTTTTCATTGGATGAAAAATACTTAAGCCATTTTACTCTCATTTTTCCTTACTTTTCATTATCCTTCCTCTTCTTTTTCCTCTCTTGCTCGAAATCACTCTTGGTTGCTAGCACGACCATAAGTATTTTTCTTCTCCATCTTTGTGAGTTTGTGAGACAAACGAAGGAACACTTATTCGTGTGGATACTGAAAGAGACATGGACGCTTTATCGTGCTGAGATCCGAGCTGTCAGGAGATCGTGTACACGCTATAAAGGTATAATCTCTCATGCTATGTTAGAAAAACTTAGCATATGTAGGAATTTATCTTTCCCTTCGCATGGATCTTCTTGAGGAAATATTTTTTCCGCTGCGCGTTTACGTGTTTACCAACATATTTCCTTACAGTTACCTACCATTGAAGTCACTTTACTTAGGCCAGAGACAGTCCAGCAATCCAGCGACAATCCAAAGATTTGCATCCATATTGGTATTTGAATTTATGATTTAATCTGGAAGCTAAAGCATGATAGTATGAGTTTCAAGTATAGCGGGCAACTGTATGCAACATGGCCCTCCCTAGAGAACATGATTAGCATCCTCTTTTTTTTCAAACTTGAACACTAGCCAAAGTGTATGGTGATGAAACATCTTATGGGGTGCCTTCCATTGTCTAGTGAGATCCATAAGTGCTTGCCATCCAGGGAATCTCCCAATGAACAACCCAATAGGATAGTATCCCATATCATTCTTGATTGGCTCCATATCATATTGTGAAAGAATTGTCCTCTTCCCTAATTCTTGAACCCTATTTAGTGTCATGTCTGCATCATAATATATGTTCTTCTTAAAGAGATCTGTCCATCGTTTGGTGGCCACAGGGTTCCTCTGACTTTCGCTGGGGTTACCAGTCACAACACGGTGTCGCTCTGAAGGTTAATTGTCCTTTGTTGGCAATTCATCTGGCGTCGCCAAAGGACCTTGAATACTTCTAATTGAACTGTGATAAGGGTGACTAACCTCATCTAGTGGGGGGCTTCGCCCCTGGTGATGGGGCACCTTCGACCTTGGAATAGCTGGCATGGGTGTTGGCAGCGACCTTTGCGTCCCGCGAGCGCACTTCTCGTGAAGAAGATGATGTAGGGTGGTTAAGTTAATTGGTTGATGGATCTCAACTTCCAACCCGTTTTACCCTCCGTTAACTCGTAACCCATTGCTTTGAATCCAAATATCCTTTCCACAACTGCTATCGAGATTCACAACTCCACGTGACTTCTCCCAATGCCTAGGATGTAGTCAACCCATCGCTCAGCAAGGCAATTTACTGTTGTCTTCTCTGGCGTCGTTACTACCTTCTTCAGCGTTGTTGCTACCCGTTGTGTGGCAACACTAGCTTCAAGCTGTTCCTGACCTTTCCATTCACTTCAGAAAGTTCCCTAGCGTCGACCGCAGCTTAGTTGGAGAGAATTCCCATGACTATAGGCTGTCGCACCACCACCACCTTTTGAATTTCCAACCATAAGTAGCTGATCCCCCCTATAGTGGACTCCCCCATTGTATCCTATAGTGCCCCTTATCTGCAAGTTCTGTCTTCCTATAATACTTGTTTGTGTGTTTGAGCTGTAGCAATTTTCAATTCCAACCCGGTTCCTGTTTCCACTGTCACTGTTTCCACTATCTCTATTTCCGGCGCTGTAAGGTAGCAACCACTCATTTCCAACCAACCTCCCCTCCCAACCAACCTTGTCTGTAACTGCCACCAACTGTCGCTCTGTTTGGTCGCCATTCCCTTAGGTGCCAATATCTGTCGCCCCTTCAGACGAAGGAGAGCTGCGATCTCTAAACCACCATTGAAACAGGTGAGTCTGACGGCTAACCAGAGCCAACTGGGATTCTAGCCGATTGTAGTCAACTAGATTGATGGCCCCACACTCGTTCCTCACTGTGAAGTGGACAAAGCTGCCACCGCTGCCAGCAGCAATGTGCAAGCTACTTGTTTCCTGCCTGCGTTCAATGGCTTGGATTCTAGAGAGAAGCTGGAGCTTCTCTCTCTAGAACTAGTTGCTTGACGACTGAGAGCTCTTTCACGTTGTCCAACTATTAGAGCTTGCATGAAAGATAGTTTCCCCCGAGGCAGGGCTGAGTTGGTTACTATGAGGCAGAACTTGTTACAATGGATAGGGGTCGATTATCGGTAAAGTCGAACTAACAACCTCCCTTGTAGTAGCCAACTACAACTTCTCAATTTATTTCCTCATATATGGTTGTGAGGCTTTCCGTGTGGGGCCGCTAGGGTGGTGGATTCTACATTGTTCATTTGGATGGATAAAATGGATGAGAGGATGGGTGGAACCATATATCTATTTGTTTAGTTGTTAGTTGGAAGGTCAAATCAGTCGCTAAGTTGAAGGATATAGATTCTAATTTAACCTTTAGTTTTTTCCCACATCCGAATTGTAAATTAACTTGATTTGGAGAATAATTTATTTATTTATTATTGAATAGGTGGTCTGGTTTGATTTTTATAATTATCCTTGTGCATCACTAGGGATGACAATTTCCTTTGATGAAGGTAGTTGGATAGAATGAAGAAAATTATTAACATAGAATATTCGATCTTCTAATGGGTATGGATGTATGGGTATGTGGATGGATATCTAATCCCAATAAAAGTTGAAAAATATTATTAATCAATTAGAATTTATTAATGCTTTTAGAAAATAGATGATTACACATTTAGATTTAAGAATTTAAAAAGTTTGTTTAAGAAAAATTATAAAGTATTCAATTACTAAATTTATTTAAAGAGAGAAGTGAGGATAGTAGTTATATAGAGAAAAAGGTGGTATTCCCTTTTTTTCCCCTAAATTTTGTTGTCTGTTGTTTGGCCCATCATTCCAACTTAATATATGAAAGGATGGATTATGATGGATCATTTTCATCCTTGTTTCAGTTTAAACAAACAAGTAAAATAAGATAAATTAACCATCCATCCATCCATAGTTGTTTATGTTGGACCCCGTGGTTGTTTTGATGTGATCAACCAAGTTTAGGTTAGGTCCTGTTATTATTTGATCCCTGTGTCTAAGTGTGTAGGAGCTTAGGAGCGCAGGAAGTCGAGCGGAAGACGCAGCTAGCAAGAAGGACGGCACGGGAAAGGAGCTGACGAGCTCGGTGTGTCCGAAGGACGAGAGAGCTGCGGAAGAGTACACCGGTGGGTAAGAAAAACGTGTGCGACGTTCGAGGGACGTAAAGCCGGGATGGAAGCCTGCTCGAGGAGAAGGCTGGAAATTAGATTCGGGTGAGCCCTATTTCGGTTGGCCGGAATCACCCAAAAGAACGGAGCTTCGGAAGTCAAAGCGAGGGAAAAAGTGAGCTGGAATTCAAGCTCAAGGCGCCTTCATCAAAGCTTGAAGGTGCCTTCATCTTGAAGGCGCCTTCAATACTTGTTGGAGGCGCCTCGGACCTGGCCAAAGTGGCCGTTGAGCTATCGGATAAAGTTTTATCCGCTGACTTGGTTAGAGGCGCCTTGAACCTTGTTGGAGGTGCCTTGGACCCTCGGGATAGACTTTTCAGGAGCTATATAAAGGCCCCTGGAGCTAGGAAATATTCATCAATCTTTTAATCAACTCTGTATTCATTCCTAGCAATAGTTCTGAGCTGTTAGAGTGTAAAAGACTTCTCCGCCTTCAGTAAAGGAGACTTTTTCTAGTGCGCTTTTCTTCGCCCTGGATTAACAACCTTCTTGGTTGTAACCAGGTCAACTGTTGAGTCTCTGTTTTATTTCTGTTTCTTTATTTTCAGTTACTTTATTACTGCTATTGCATTTTTGAGTTGAAAGCATGAGGAGGGTATAGTTTTATTTTTTCAGGCAATTCACCCCCCTCTTGCCGGCCCCGTTGCACTAACAAGTGGTATCAGAGCCCGATTGCCTCAGAAGGACTAACCACCAACTGAAGCACAAAGATCAAGACGATGGCCGGAGCTAACATTTATCCCCCAAAGTTTGATAGAGACTTAGCTATATGGAAGCGAAAAATGGAAGTATTTTTTAAAACTGAATTTGATATACTTTTAATAATAAAATATGGATATGCAGCGCCAAAAGACAAAGAAAAATTCAACTGGACAAAGAAGGAGCAGGCCGATTTCGTGGCCAACGGAAAGGCGGAATTTCACCTACTCAGGTGCTGCCGCCCCAGGAGGTAAGTCGGATCGGAAGCTACGACTCCGCCAAAGTCCTCTGGGACAAATTCCTGGAGCTCCACAAAGGCACCTCAGAAGTAAAGCTAGCAAGGCGCGACATCCTCCGGACCCAGCTTACGAACCTCCGGATGAATAATAGCGAGAAGGTAGCGCAACTCCAAGCAAGGATTAAGGAGCTAATAACTCAACTAAGCAACCTTGGAGAAGAAGTAACGAACCAGGACTCCATCCGATACGCGCTCAATGCCTTCCCCAGAACTCCAGAATGAGCGTCCTTAGTAGATGCATACTACATCTCTAAGGACTTCGAGGTAAGTACTTTAGAAAATTTGTTTTCGACTTTTGAACTTCACGAATCTCAAGTTGTAGAGCCCAATGGAGTAGAGAAGACTAGTCAGAACATTGCCTTAAAGGCAAGAATAAATGGTTCCAACTTCGAAGCCTCGATCGACGAATCCGAAGCGACTCTATTGGTAAGATGTTTCAATAAATTTTTTAATACTAATAAATTTAGATCGCAGACAGAGAGTCTTCAGCGAAATAAAAGGACGGTTCGTTGCTACAATTGCAACGAAGAAGGGCACATCAAAGATGACTGCCCAAAATTGAAGAAAAAGGAAAAGGTAAAGGTAAAGGAAAAGCGACAATCTTCCTCCAAACAGAAGAACCTGAAGGCCACATGGTTAGACTCATCCTCCGAATCAGACGTCGAAGAATTCTCGGGGTTAGCGCTAATGGCTAACCATCAGCTGGAAGAAGAGTCAAGCTTAGAAATGAGCATTGATGAAGGGGGAGGAACATCAGAAGAAAGCTGCGATGAAGGGGGAGCTACGGATATACAGATAAGTGAGGTACGTAATCTAACTCCCAAGCAGTCCTTTCAGTTTATTAAATCTCTTTCTAAAGACTTACTTAAATTAGAAAAAGAAAATACTGAATTAAAAATGAAATTAGCAAATGCATGCTCACTTGAGATGTACGACAATCTAAAATCAGAAAAATGAAGAATTAAAAATTGAAGTTGAAAAATTGAAAAATAATGCATGCTTAAATAAATTTTCAAAATCGAAACTAAGGATTTATGGAAAATTAAATTGGTACATTAGAAAATATTAGGGACAACTTAGGAAAATTCCTAGAAATTATATACCCCCTAAGTTTTTAAATAACCCAATAGGAAGGAACTTTTATTGGGTTCCAAAATCCGTTTTAGACTGATTTTTAAAATTAAGGCTTTCAAAAGAAAAATTAAACAGATAATTTCTTTTGAGGCTTTGTCTAAGGAAGTGGTTGTTGCTCCAATAACCAAGAAGGCCTAGTGCCTCGCCACGACCTGGAAGCCAACATATTGAAATGAAATGTTTAATTAACTTCTTGTTAAAGCATTAAAATTTAAATTAAATAATGCTTTAAGATTTTTTTTTCCTTTTCCATACTTAGGAAAATATTCTTGCTTAGAATTTTTACTTGGAAAATCTTTAGAACTATTTTTGCCTAAGTTAAAAAGTCTTCTAAAGTTAAAAACTTAAGAACTCTTTAGAATATCTTTTTCAAATTTCTTCTTAATTAACTTAGAATTTATTTTGAAACATTTGGTACCCCTTTTTGCTGTGATCAAAGGGGGAGAAATGGGTATAAGTTAAGTTTAGGGGGAATTAAAACTAACTTTGGTTAATTTTTTTTTATGCTTTTCAACATTTAGTATTAGAACTAAATTTTATGTTTGTTGCAATTTAGTTTAATTGCAAACTTAGACTTTAAATGTTAGTTTTGTAATTTCTTTAAATTACTACTTGTCTGTTTTTACCATAACTTAAACTTAGGTTGATGCACATCAAAAAGGGGGAGATTGTTGGACCCCGTGGTTGTTTTGATGTGATCAACCAAGTTTAGGTTAGGTCCTGTTGTTATTTGATCCCTGTGTCTAAGTGTGCAGGAGCTTAGGAGCGCAGGAAGTCGAGCGAAAGACGCAGCTAGCGAGAAGGACGACACGGGAAGGGAGCTGACGGGCTTAGTGTGTCCGAAGGATGAGAGAGCTATAGAAGAGTACACCGGTGGACGAGAAGAACGTGTACGACGTTCGAGGGATGTAAAATCGAGACGGAAGCCTACTCGAGGAGAAGGCCAGAAATTGGGTTCGGGTGAGCCCTATTTCGGTTGGCCGGAATCACCCAAAAGAACAGAACTTCAGAAGTTAAAGCGATGGAAAAAGTGAGCTGGAATTCAAGCTCAAGGTGCCTTCATCAAAGCTTGAAGGCGCCTTCATCTTGAAGGCGCCTTCAATGCTTGTTGGAGGCGCCTCGGACCTGGCCAAAGTGGTCGTTGTTGGTTGCTACTCGGAAAACCTAACGGTTCCACTGTACAAAAATTTTGTACAAAGGTCTGAACATTTTCCTAGCTACCATGTGTTCTTTTAAATTAAACTTGGATCGCCTGTGGAACTTTACACATTTGATCCTAAGTTTAATTATTTGTTCTTTTAGGTTTAGACTTGGATCTCCTGCGGAACTTAACACGTTCGATCCAAATCACCTAGGTTATTAATTTCATTAAATATTAATTTCCAAAATTGGCTTCCAGGACTGCATGGCGAGGCACATGGCCTTCTTGGATATGGGAACAACCACCACCGCCTAGACAAAGCCTTTTAAGGAAAGCTAATATTTAATTTCCTTAAATAACTTTAGGTTAACCAAAAAGAACAATCAAATCACAAGGAAAAGAAAAATAAAAGAACACAACATCGAAAACGAATTCGAAATACTAGAATCACATGCCTCTTGTATTTGGTATTTTTACAAAGAAATAAAACTAGTATGATGCGAAAATTAAATACTAGTATACCTTTTCTTTTGCAAACAAAAAACCTCTAGGTCTTCTACCATATTCCTCTTCTAATCCCGAACGTTGTGTGGGCAACGATCTTCCGAGATGAGAACCACCAAGGCACCTTCTTCTTCCTTCCTTCAAGTTTTGGCCAAGCATATCTTCTAAAGGATGAAGAACTTTTTTTTTCACCAACCAAGCTTCAAGGGATGCAAGCTTTCTCTCCTTCTTCCTCAAGCTAGATCCGGCCACCTCTTCGAAGCTTCAAGAGATAAAGGATTTTGGCCACACAAGAGGAAGAAAGAAAAGGAGAAGGGCTGGCCACACTAAGGAAGAAAAGAGGGAGAAAATAGAATAGAGTCGTTAGCCATGAAGCCTCCTCTACCCCCTCTTTTATAATCCTTGGTCTTGGCAAATAAGGAAAATTTAATAAAAACTTCCTTAATTCTTTTGCCATTGAAAAGGAAAATTTATTTAATTAAAAATAATTTTCTTCTCATCAATTATAATGGCCGGCCATATTAAAGCTACAATCAAGGAGAGTTTTAATTAATTAAAACTTCCTAATTTGTCTCTAGAAATTTTAAAAAATTTCTCCAATAATTTTCATCCCTTCATGATTGGTTAATAAAAAGGAAATTTTATAAATTAAAATCTTTCTTTTAAACATGTGGATAAAAAGAAAGTTATTTCTAAAAATTAAAATCTCTTTTAATCTACAAATAAGGAAAGATATCAAATCTTTTCTTAATCTCTTGTAGAAACTTATAAAAGAGAATATTTAATATTTAAACTCTCTTTTAAATCATGAACATGGTTAAAAAGGAAAGTTTTCTTAAAATTTAAAATCCACCTTTTGATCAACAAATAAGGAAAGATTTCAAATTTTAAACTCTCTTTTAAACATGTAGATGATTTACAAATAAGGAAAGTTTTTACCAAAAATTAAAACCATCCTTTTAATCTACAAATAAGGAAAGAGATTAATCTCTTCTCTTAATCTTTTGTAGAAAGCTATAAAAGAACATTTTTAATTTTTTAAACTCTCTTTTAAAAACATGATATACACATAAGAAATAATTTCAATAAAAATCCTTTTTAATATTCTAGTGGCCGGCCACCTAAGCTTGGGACCCAAGCTTTGGCCGGCCACCAACCTGGCTCATCCACTTGGTCTTGGCCGGCCCTAGCTTGGGTTCCAAGCTAGCTTGGCCGGCCCCATTGGATGGGTAAGAAGGTGGGTATGTGGTTGGTATAAATCTCTATATACAAGAGGCTACGATAGGGACCGAGAGGAGGAATTGGTTTTGGTCTCCCGATGAAATTAAGCTTCCCGTGTTCGCCCCGAACACACAACTTAATTTCATCAATAATAATTCATTCCACTAAAGAACTATTATTGAACTACCGCACCAATCCCAAATTACATTTTGGGCTCCTTCTTATTATGAGTGTGTTAGTCTCCCTGTGTTTAAGATGTCGAATGTCCACTAATTAAATGAGTTTCTGACAACTCACCTAATTAATATCTTAGTCCAAGAGTAGTACCACTCAACCTTATCGTCATGTCGGACTAAGTCCACCTGCAGGGTTTAACATGACAATCCTTATGAGCTCCTCTTGGGGACATTATCAACCTAGATCACTAGGATACAGTTTCCTTCTATAATCAACAACACACACTATAAGTGATATCATTTACCAACTTATCGGGCTTATTGATTTATCGAACTAAATCTCATCCATTGATAAATTAAAGAAATAAATATCAAATATATGTGCTTGTTATTATATTAGGATTAAGAGCACACACTTCCATAATAATTGAGGTCTTTGTTCCTTTATAAAGTCAGTATAAAAGAAACAACCTCTAATGGTCCTACTCAATACACTCTAAGTGTACTAGTGTAATTATATAGTTAAGATAAACTAATACCTAATTACACTACGATCTTCCAATGGTTTGTTGCTTTCCATCTTGGTCGTGAGCTACTGTTTATAATTTATAAGGTACTGATAACATGATCTTCTGTGTGTGACACCATACACCATGTTATCTACAATATAAATTAATTGAACAACTACATTTATCATAAATGTAGACATTTGACCAATGTGATTCTTATTTCTAGATAAAAGTTTATACCAAAAGCTAGGCTTTTAGTATACATCCTAACAGTTGAGCTATCGGATAAAGTTTTATCTGCTGACTTGGTTAGAGGCGCTTTGAACCTTGTTGGAGGCGCCTTGGACCCTCGGGATAGACTTTCCAGGAGCTATATAAAGGCCCTGGAGCTAGGAAATATTCATCAATTGTTCAATCAACTCTGTATTCATTCCTAGCAATAGTTCTGAGTTGTTAGAGTGTAAAAGGCTTCTCCGCCTTCAGTAAAGGAGACTTTTTCTAGTGCGCTTTTCTTCGCCCTAGATTAACAACCTTCTTGGTTGTAACCAGGTCAACTGTTGAGTCTTTGTTTTATTTCTGTTTCTTTATTTTCAGTTACTTTATTACTGCTATTGCATTTTTGAGTTGAAAGCACGAGGAGGGTATAATTTTATTTTTTCAGGTAATTCACCCCCCTCTTGCTGGCCCCCCAACACCAATAGTTTAAATTTTTCCATCATTCCAACCCAACAAGTCCTTAGTCTATAGGATTGCATTAACTGACTTATTTACTACAAGTTTTTCCATCTGAAGATTTTTTTAATGGTTTGTTCTTGTCATTAAATTAGAGAACAACTCTTACACCTTGCTTTTGTTTTAGCATTGGGCGGCAATTCACGACATTTTTAATAAAATCCTACCCAATTCAGGAGTTATTAATTTTTATAACCAGTTAGTTTTTGTCATCAATTACTTTTTGGATTTTCCCTCGAGAATGATATGTTGGTGCGGGAAGCATCTGACGATTAAACCTATGTTTTGATTATGTCAAAGGGTTCAAAGTTAAGGTGTTTTGTTTTCTAATATGTTGAATGAGATTTGTAGGAAAGTCCTAAGTGTACTTTGACAGAAGTCCTAGCTATGGTTAGGCAAGTGGAAAACCCTAGGAGGCGATAACCCTAGGTCATAGGGGGTGGTAACCCTATACGGAAAGCCTTGGTGGGTCGGAGTCTTTGGGCAAAAATCCTAGGGGGCGGTAACCCTAGGTTAAAATCCTGGTGTCGCGAACCGGGTGGAAGACTGGACGGGTCGAGGACCGGACGTCCAGCATGAAGACCGGAAGACTCAAGCACCGAGCAAAAGTCCAGTTGGTCTGGAGGACCGAACTGGCAAAGGGTAAACTCTCCTGAGTGGAGTAGGTGAGGACACGTTCCCCGGAAGAAGGAACAGTAGCGTCGGTTCGACCTAGGGTTTCTGGTAGGAAATCCGAAGTCAGAACTGGATAGTTCATTGACTATCATACCTTATATTTATGATATTATGTGCTAACTTTGTGGTGCAGGGTATTTTCGGGACTAACGTATCTTGCAGGTACAAAGGAGCAACCTTAAGCTTCGGATGAACAATGTCCGAGGCGCCTCCATGGAGCTTGAAGGCGCCTCGGTTGAAAAGGAGCAAACTTCGCACACTGCAGAGCTTGAGGCGCCTCAAAGGATCTTGAGGCGCCTCGGACAAAGCTTTGAGGCGCCTTAAATATTGATGGAGGTGCCTCAAAGCAGGATAAGCAGAACATAGCGGAGTTTATCGCAGCGCTCGATTCAGGATAACATCTTAGGTTTGAGGCGCCTCCATGGGCATTGGAGGCGCCTCCAAAGGCCTATAAAAGACAGTCTCGAGGCAGCAATAGTAGAAACACAATCAAAGCAATCCTTACGCAACCAGCTGCTAGCGAGAAGTTCTGACGAAGCCGTAACTTGACGTCGATAACCCCAGAGCTCCGAATCTACTATTAATCTTGTCGTTGGTATATTTCATTATTAATTGTACTTGAAATTTGTAACTATCTTTACGAGATTATAGTTGTTGCCCAATGTAAATGCTCAACGAGCGTGGACCTTGGAGTAGGAGTCGACATAGGCTCTGAACCAAGTAAACCCTTGGTGTCTTCTATGTGATTGCTTATTTCTTTTATTATTTCCATTGCATTACTCGTCGTGTTTTTAATTTCGAAACACATGAAAGCCACGAGCGCTATTCACCCCCCCTCTAGTGCGGTCTTGATCCAACATGTAACGCCCGAAAATTCTCAAAACTATATTAGAAATATTCTATAATTATTCTGGAATTTTTAGATATTTTTCCGGAATAATTAGAGTAGCGGAAGTAGAAAAAATAATTAGAAAAGCAAAATAGCTTAAGCGGGAATCGAACCCGGGACCTCTCGGGTCCGCTAAACCTTTAGACCGCTTAAGTAACCAGTTGAACCCAGCAGGGCCGTGCTGAAAGAAAGGGGAATCAATTATATTTATATTTAAGTTGGGCCGAGTTACCCACTTAATATAAATAGAAACTTTAAGTTGGGTTTGATTTATTTTGTTTGGTTCGGCAACTTCTCCTCCTCTCCAACCCTCACCGCCGACACCCCTTCTCCCTCCTCTTTCTCTCTCGGCGCACCAAGCCTAGGGCCCCAGGGACATCTTCCGGCAGCGGCTCCGACACAAGGACGCTCCCCTCCGCGAGAGGAACGTGTTGGCGCAAGAAGACTATCGAAAGGATCGTCTTCTCGGAAACCTAGCGACTAGAACCGTAAGGAAACTAGCGTACGAGGTAAGAAACCCCTCACCTGCAGTATAAGTAGCTTTCGTGTGAATTCCATGTCTTAGTTCAGTAATATGTAGACTATCGACACAAGGGATGCGAATTAGCGCATACCAAGTGTTCGATTAAATGTTTAGCACACAAAAATGCAACTAAGGCATTTTAGTAACTTAGATAAATGCAATAGAAGCATTTTATAGCTTATTTAGTCTTGCCCCAGCTTTTACAGGACTAGATGTCCAATGGGTGGGCTCCCACAGTCGCCTCTAGGTTTAGACAACCTAGTAAAAGCAAGACAAGAATTATTTAGCTTATGTTCAGTATTTTACTTTTCTGTGGCACTGTACTGGATTAGATATCCATTGGGTTGGGCTCCCACAGTCGTCCCTAGGTTCATATAACCTAGTAGCCCTACTAAATTCGAGACTTGCAAACCCGGGCCTAGTTAGGGATGCGCGCATAGCACGTACAGTTGTCGGGCCCATTAGCAGCATGAGTATATATTTTCATCTACTATATACATAGTTTTTAAACTCTCACGAATCAGTTGTGTGTACAGTTTAAATTCAGTATTAGCTTGGTTTAGTTTAGCTCAGTTTATACTTCAGTTCAGCTCACTCTTATGGTTGTGTATGATAGCTTTATGTTCAGTTCATGTTACACATGCTTTGGATGATAGTATGCCATGACTAGTTTTTGATTGCTATGTGTTGTATGATAGCATGCCATGTTTTAGTTCAATCAGTACATGTTTCAAATAGCATGTTTTAAAAACATATTGCATCGTATGCATGTTTTAGTGAGGTAGATGGTTTCTTACTAAGCGAAAGCTTACAGATACTTTTTCCTTATACTGCAGATAAAGGTAAAGAAAAGATGGACTAGCGGAGGCTGGAGGGCAATGCGATGAAGATGTGTGTGGGCAGGAACTTGGAATAGAGATCTTAGGGAACTTTAGCGAGTTTGGGTTAAACATTAGAACTTTTCAGTGTTTTAGCATTTTGCACTTTAATATATTGATTGCTATGAATTAGTTAACCATGCACTCTATTATGCTTAGAACACTATTTTTTATGATGTTGGAATGTTAGTTATTATTGTTAGGATGTTCTTAGTCATTTTTGGAACCATTATGTGTGATTTGGCACGAGACAGTGCTGAAATCAGATCATTGGCACGAAATCAGAAACTCGAATCGATCAGCCGATCGATTCGAGAGTTTCCAATCGATCGATTGATCGACTGGGCAACTCGTCTCACGAACAGTAGGTGTCTGGATCGATCAGCCGATCGATCCAGCCAATTCCGTCGCGAACAGAAGGCTCTGGGATCGATCACTGGATCGATTGACCAGTCTGGATCGATCAGCCGATCGATCCAGAATATTGCCCGAGCACAGTAGCGTGTTGGATCGATCACTGGATCGATCCGACATTCCAATCGATCAATGGATCGATTGGGAGGTTTGATATCAGCGGGAAAATGTTTAAGTTCAGTTCCTTAACCATGGGGGAGGTAAAACATGACATGAATAGTTAGTTTACACTCCTTAGCATGTATAGAATCAAGAAATGTTAGTAGGTTAGCAAAATTTCAGTTAGTACAGCTTCCGCAATTAGATTTAATGATGGTCATGGATTAGTTAGCACAGCATAATGTAACGATCGGCTTCACAGCCTAGTTAGTAGGAGGTGGGTCGTTACACAACAATTGGTATCAGAGCGGGGTTGCTCTGAATTGGTACAACTACCGTTCGAGCATTTTTTTCGTCGCTTTTTTGTTCGTTTAGGGTAAAAATAAAATTAATTTTTTTCGTTTGGTACAACTACCATTCGAGCATTTTTTTCATCGCCTTTCATTTTTTTCCCTCCAAAATTAATTTCGAAAAATTCATTATCATCTTTTAACCACTGGCCCGTATTAGCGAAATATCGCGTTTTCAAAAATTTGTGGTAATATTTTTTTAATAATATCTTTTATTATTTTATTTTTTTTCTCAAAATTCTTGAATTACTATTTTTATTATACATCCCGCACTGCTAATCTAGGATCAAGTCCTGGGATTTGTTTTTCTTTTTATTGTGTGCTAGATTCTTTAATGGCTCTCCAAGAAGGTTTTAGCACAGTCCGCCCGCCACTCTTTTCCGGCGAGGACTTTGGCTATTGGAAGAACCGGATGGAATACCACCTCAAGACGCAAGTCGAGATGTGGATTATTATCCAGACCGGTCTCGAACTTCCACGTGATAGCACAGGAGAACTAGTCTCATGCATCAACTGGGACGCTAGTATAAAGAAGAAGGTTGAAGCCGATGTCAAAGCAACTTGCATGCTACAATGTGGACTAACAAAAGAAGAACTCAATAGAGTAGGACCCTTCTCGAGAGCCAAAGAGCTATGGGAAAAGCTAATCAAGCTACACGAGGGCACCTCCGACGCTAAAGTAAGTAAATGCTGTTGGAACCCTAAGGTTGTTTTGGTGTGATCAACAAGTTAAGTTAGGTCTTGTGTGTTTCTAACCTTGTGTCTAGGTGTGCAGGAGCTTAGGAGCACAGGTAGTCGAGTGGAAGATGCAGCTAGCGAGAAGGACGACACGCGATGCGTCCGAGGGACGAGGCGCTGCGGAAGAGTACACCGGCGGACTAGAACGAAGCGTGCGGTGGTTCCAAGGGACAAAAGCCGGAGCGGAAGATTGCTTGGGGAGCAAGAGACGCAGCTAGCGAGAAGGATGACACGCGGTGCGTCCGAGGGACAAAGACTGCGGATGAGTATGCCGGCGGACGAGAAGGAAACAGGCGGCGATTCCGAGGGACGAGAAGCCGGAGGGAAGCCCGCTCCAGAAGACCGGAAGTTGGGTTCGAGTGAGCCCTATTTCGGATGGCAGAGATCACCCAAACGAGTGGATCTGGAGTAGAAGACCCGGACCAAAGATGAGCTGAACCGGAGCCGAGAGCCCGGACCAAAATGTCAATAATGTTGACTTTAATGGTCCGGGTGCCCGGATGCATTCCGGGCGCTCGGAGCCATTCCGGGCGCCCGGAGTCTGGTTTTTTACCAGATCGAGGTTTGACTCGATCTGAACATTGGGGATAAAGTTTTATCCCCCAGGGCGCCCGGAACCCTTCCAGGCGCCCCGACCAAGGCTATAAATATAGCCTTGGTCCAGAAGCTTTAAAAAAAAATCAGTTCATAAATTGTAACAACGCATGCGTGCTTCCACTGTTTAGATTAGCTTCTTTCTTTCTGTGCCTACAATGCTATAAAAGAGGCTTCTCCGCCTGAAGGAGATAGTAGTGCGATCATTTTCCTTGGATTAACAACCTCCCCGGTTGTAACCAAGTAAATCTCGTGTGCCTTTTACTTTTCTGATTTAATTTATTGCTTTTCTACTTTATATGCAAGTGTTAGTTTAAGAGTTCGAGAAGGGTTGTGTTTTATTTTTATAGGGCTATTCAACCCCCCCTTCTAGTCGGCCGCAACGGTCCTACAAGTGGTATCAGAGCCGAGGCACTTTATGAGGACTAACCGCCGAACGAAGCAATGAGATGGCAGGACCAAGCATCCACCCGCCGAAATACGAAGGAGACTTCGCCACCTGGAAAAAATTGATGCAGGTATTTTTTACAACAGATTTCGAATTAGTTTTAACAATGGAATCTGGCTTTGTAGCTCCAGAAGGTAAAGAAAAATGTCAATGGACAAAAAAGGAGCAGGCTGAATACATGGCGAACGACAAAGCAGAATACCATCTGCTAAGCGTTCTTCCGCCTCAAGAAGTCAATAGGATCGAACACTACAACTCGGCAAAGGAACTTTGGGAGAAGTTTCTCGAGCTGCACGAAGGGACGTCCGAAGCCAAGCTCGCCAGAAGAGATCTGCTTCGCAATCAGCTCACCAGCCTGCGACTTGGGGAAGACGAGACAGTCGCGCATCTGCACTCGAGACTAAAAGAAGTTATTACCAGACTTTTGAATCTCAGAGAAAAGGTAAGTAACCGAGATTCGCTAAGGTACGCTTTAAATTTCTTTTCTAGAAATACCAAATGGGCATCATTAGTAGATGCATTTTACATTTCTAAAGATTTAGAAAAGATTTCATTAGAAGAATTCTTTTCAACATTTGAAGTGCATGAGTCAAGATGTGCAGGAATGAAGGAGCCCAAGAACAACGTCGCCCTCAAAGCTTCGAGAGATGAACCAGAGTCGGAATCCTCACTCGACGACGAGGAAATGGTAATGATGGTAAGAAGATTCAAGAAACTTTGTAAATCCAGATCTACTAACCATCCGCAGGGAAAGAAGAAAAGAACAATCCGCTGCTACCACTGCGACGAAGAAGGGCACGTCAAGGACAACTGCCCCAAGCTGAAGAACAAGGACAAGGAGAAGGGTAAGAAGCCTATCCAAAAGCGAAAGGCTCTAAAGGCGATATGGGACGATACGTCATCTGAATCGAAAGTCGAAGCATTCTCCGGACTCGCACTGATGGCGAGTTATCAAGACGACGACTGCGATTCAAGCTCTTCCGAGATGAGCATCGAGAGCATCGATGAAGGGGGAGTTTCGTCAGAAGAAAGCAATAGTTCAGGGGGAGAAACGGACAACGAGCTCGACGAGGTAAGTCAGGTACGTTCTCTTCCTCCCGACAAACTTTTTAAGTTTGTTAAGGTATTAACTAAAGGTTGCTGTAAAATAGAAAAGGAAATAAAAAATTTAAAAATAATTTTAGCTAAATCCTGTTCTTTAGAAGAATTAGATAAATCAAAATTGGAAAATAAAAAATTACAATTAGAAAATCAAAATTTGAAAATTCAAAAAGACAACTTGAAAAACTATGCATGTTCACCTAAAACTAATTTTAGAAGATTTAATAATTTAAATTGGTACTTTAAATATCACTAGGGACAAATTAGGAATATCTCTAGAAAATATGTCCCTAAGAAATTTTTAAACAATCCAATAGGCTGGAACCTTTATTGGGTTCCTAAATCTTGCTTAGTCTAAATTTTAAAGTTAAAATTAGCGCTTTCCAGTGAGAAAATTAAACAATGAATTTCTCTATGAGACTTTGTCTAAGGAAGTGGTTGTTGCTCCAATAACCAAGAAGGCCTAGTGCCTCGCCACGACCTGGAAGCCAAAATATTGAAATAAATGTTTAATTAATTTTCTGTCAAAGCATTAAAATTAGAATTAATTAATGCTTTCAAAGTTTTTCAAACATTTTTTTTCAAAATATTTTTATACTTAGAAAAGTACTTTCACGTGAAATTTTTACTTAGAAAAATCTTAAGTTAGGATTTTTCCTTGTATTTTCTTTCAAAATTTTTTCTTAAAATCTTACTTAAAAATTTTTTCACTTAGAAAATTTTCTTAAAATCTTACATAATTTTTTTTTACAGAGACTGTTTATTATTGCAATTTTTTTTAAGGATTTCAAAATTTCTAGGTTTTTACCCTTAGATGTTTTCTTAGAACCCCATTTTTTATGTGATCAAAGGGGGAGAAGGAAAAGTATAAGTGTAGGGGGAGGCAGACAAAAAATTTAACTTATTTTATTTTTGCACTTAAATTACAAATTTAGTTAAGTTTATTTTATATCTATTTTTACCCTACCTTAAATTGGGTTGCTCACACCAAAAAAGGGGAGATTGTTGGAACCCCAAGGTTGTTTTGGTGTGATCAACAAGTTAAGTTAGGTCCTGTGTGTTTCTAACCTTGTGTCTAGGTGTGCAGGAGCATAGGTAGTCGAGTGGAAGACGCAGCTAGCGAGAAGGACGGCACGCGGTGCGTCCGAGGGACGAGGTGCTGCGGAAGAGTACACCGGCGGACGAGAAGGAAGCGTGCGGTGGTTCCGAGGGACGAAAGCCGGAGTGGAAGATTGCTCGGGGAGCAAGAGACGCAGCTAGCGAGAAGGACGGCACGCAGTGCATCCGAGGAACGAAGACTGCGGATGAGTACGCCGGCGGACGAGAAGGAAACACGCGGGGATTCCGAGGGACGAGAAGCCGGAGGGAAGCCCGCTCGAGAAGACCGGAAGTTGGGTTCAGGTGAGCCCTATTCCGGATGGCAGAGATCACCTAAACGAGCGGATCCGGAGTAGAAGACCTGGACCAAAGATGAGCTGAATCGGAGCCGAGAGCCCGGACCAAAAAGTCAATAATGTTGACTTTAATGGTCCGAGCGCCCGGATGCATTCCGGGCGCCCGGAACCATTCCGGGCGCCCGGAGTCTGGTTTTTGACCAGATCGAGGTTTGACTCGATCTGAACGTTGGAGATAAAGTTTTATCCTCCCCCCCCCCAGGCTGCCCGGAACGCTTCCAGGCGCCCCGACCAAGGCTATAAATATAGCCTTGGTCCAGAAGCTTTTAAAAAAAATCAGTTCAGAAATTGTAACAACGCTTGTGCGCTTCCACTGTTTAGATTAGCTTCTTTCTTTCTGTGCCTATATTGCTGTAAAAGAGGCTTCTCCGCCTGAAGGAGATAGTAGTGCGATCATTTTCCTTGGATTAACAACCTCCCCGGTTGTAACCAAGTAAATCTCGTGTGCCTTTTACTTTTCTGATTTAATTTATTGCTTTGCTATTTTATATGCAAGTGTTAGTTTAAGAGTTCGAGAAGGGTTGTGTTTTATTTTTACAGGGCTATTCAACCCCTCCCCTTCTAGCCGGCCGCAACGGTCCTACAAGTGCGACTTAATTTTCAATAAATTGTATAATATCAAAATGCAGGAAAATGAGACGGCTAGCCAACTCCACGCTCGGATACAAGATCTACTCAATGGGCTTCATGCGATCAGACAAAAGGTAGACAATCGGGACATAATCAGGTACTCCTTTATTAAATTAGATGAATTATTTGCAGAGTTTGAACTCCATGAGCAAACTAATGCACGCCCGGTCGAGAAAGGTGTTGCTTTGGTTGCAGGTATAAGCAGAACCCGGAAATCTAAAACAAAGCGCAAAACTAAATTTGAGTCCAAAGACGAATTGAACTCTGAGGACGATGACGAGATTGTTTCCGAGCTATTAAGGCTTGTACGAAAGATCTGCAGAAACAAAAAGGCAACTCAAACGAAGGCGAGGGACAAAACTGGAGTCACATGCTACGGCTGTAACCAGAAGGGGCACTACAAGCCGGACTGCCCAAACAAGAAGCAAAGAAAGAAAGCGCTAAAAGCAACTTGGTCTGAGTCATTAGATGAATCCGAGACTGACGAAGAAGAACCGACAAGCTTCCTCGCGTTACCAGTGCAAGCAAACATCATCGAAACCGAGTCCGAGTCTAAAATCAAGAGCGAGTCAGAAACTGAGTCCGAGCAAAGCCACGGATCCGCATCCGTTTCCGAAGGACCCAACCCCACTATAAGTTCACTACTCGCCGAAACTCAATTAGATGACTTAAAGAATTTAGTTCCTTATCTATTAAAGAAGTTGGCTAAATCCAACATCCGGGTCAAGTCACTCCTAAAGGAGGTAACAACCCTTAAGGGAGCGACTGACTCGAGTTCTTTAACTGAGCCAGTTCAAATTGGAAATTCAACTCAAGTCCAACAACTTGAGGAAGAGAATTCTAATTTGAAAACTCAAATTAAAGAACTCAAGGACACGTTAAAACGGTTCACCCTGGGTTCCAAGAATCTTGATATGATTCTTGGAAAACAGCGAGCTGTTTTCAACAAATCCGGACTTGGATTTAAAACCAAAAGAAAATACAAAGTATATCTATCCTTAGTTAATAGAAAAAATAGAAACATAGTCCAAGCATGGGTCTCCAAGTCAAATTTGGTTAATCAAGTTGGACTTGGACTATATTGGGTCTCCAAGTCTATATTGGGAGCCAATCTTTGAAATGTGTATTTAATTGACTAATTGGAAAACCTAAGTCTAACGCAAATATAAATTGATCCTTAGAAATAATTTAAATAAAGATAACTATCTCATAAAACCATTTAAGATTACCTGATTGATAACTTAGAATCGGGTGAGATGGATCTAGGTTGAACTTAGTCTAAAGTAATAATTTTTTTTAATTAATTCAACTTAATCTAATAAAATCAAAATCAACTAAACCTAATAAATCAACATAGTAATTAACTCAATAATCAAATTAATTAATGCAAAAAAATCCTTTTAAAAAAAATTACGTTAAAAATCTTTTAAAAATTATTTCAAAAAACTTTTAAAAATTATTTTAAAAATCATTTAAAAAATTCTTATAAAAATCTTTTAAAAATTATTTCAAAAATATTTTTTAAAATGAATTCAAAAATATTTTTAAAAATATTTTAAAATTCTTTCAAAAATCTTTTAAAAATTATTTTTTAAAAATCTTTTAAATTCTTTTAAAAATTATTTCAAAAATCTTTTAAAAATTATTTTAAATCTTTTAAAAAATTCTTTTAAAAATCTTTGAAAAATTATTTTAAAAATTATATCAAAAATCTTTTAAAAATTATTTAAAAAATCTTTTAAAAATTATTTTAAATCTTTTAAGAATTTCTTTAAAAAATTATTTTAAAAATCATTAAAAAAATTCTTTTAAAAATCTTTTAAAAATTATTTCAAAAATCTTTTAAAAATTACTTTAAAAATATTTTAAAAATTATTTCAAAAATCTTTTAAAAATTATTTAAAAAATCTTTTAAAAATTATTTTAAATCTTTTAAGAATTTCTTTAAAAAATTATTTTAAAAATCATTCAAAAAATTCTTTTAAAAATCTTTTAAAAATTATTTCAAAAATCTTTTAAAAATTACTTTAAAAATCTTTTAAAAATTATTTCAAAAATCTTTTAAAAATTATTTCAAAAATATTTTTAAAATTCTTTTAAAAATTATTTCAAAAATCTTTTAAAAATTATTTCAAAAATCTTTTAAAAATTCTTTTAAAAATTACTTTAAAAATCTTTAAAAAATTATTTTAAAAATTATTTTAAAAATCTTTTAAAAATTATTTTACAAATCTTTTAAAAATTATTGTAAAAATTTCTTTAAAAATTATTTCAAAAATCTTTTAAAAATTATTTCAAAAATATTTTAAAAATTTCTTTAAAAATATTTTAAAAATCTTTTAAAAATTATTTCAAAAAACTTTTAAAAATTCTTTCAAAAATCTTTTAAAAATTATTTCAAAAATCTTTTTAAAATTATTTTAAAAATTATTTCAAAAATCTTTTAAAAATTATTTCAAAAATCTTTTAAAAATTATTTTAAAAATCTTTTAAAAATTATTTTAAAAAATATTTAAAAAATATTTTTAAAAAACTATTCTACAAATCACCTTAAAAATTACTTTAAAAATCTTTTAAAAATTACTTTAAAAATCTTTAAAAATTATTTTATAAATATTTTAAAAATATTTTAAAAACTATTTCAAAAATCACTTGTAATATTCTTTAAAAGTCATTTCAAAATTGTTTAAAAATCTTTTAAAAATTAATTTAAAAATCATTTGAAAATTCTTTAAAAAATCCTTTCATAAATTATTTGAAAAATTATTGAAAATCATTTGAAAAATTATTTAAAATTTATTTTGAAAATTCATTTAAAATTAATTTCAAAATGATTTACAAAATCGTTTACAAATGATTCAAAATCCTTTAAAAATAATTTGAAAATCATTTGCAAAATCTTTTTTAAAAAAATAATTTCAAAATCATTTATTTTCAAAATTTAGCTACGATTCTATTTTGGCTAAGTTTTCTTCAAAATCATGTTAAAATACTCTTGAAAATATTTTATCCGTAAGTTGAGTATTTTTTCAACCTAAGTACTTAATTAAGTTGTCTTAATCATTTAAACTGAAAATACAGCTAAGTTTGTTTTCGGAAAAATATGTGCTACCCTTAGGGGAAGCTTAAATTAAATATTTGTTTTTCTCTTTTCCTAGTATTCTTTTTAATTATGTCAAAGGGGGAGAGAGAGAAGTTAAGCAACATAAGAATAAACTTAAAGATAATCAAAGGGGGAGCATAACATAAGTTTTTCAAAATAATGCTCATGTTTAAGTTTCTGTATTTACTCTCATATTTTTTTACTTAATTTTGAAACCGTGTTGCTATAATCAAAAAGGGGGAGATTGTTAGTGCGGGAAGCATCTGATGATCGAACCTATGTTTTGATTATGTCAAAGGGTTCAAAGTTAAGGTGTTTTGTTTTCTAATATGTTGAATGAGATTTTCAGGAAAGTCCTAAGTGTATTTAGGCAGAAGTCCTAGCTGCGGTTAGGCAAGTGGAAAACCCTAGGAGGCGGTAACCCTAGGTCATAGGGGGTGGTAACCCTATGCGGAAAGCCTTGGTGGGTCGGAGTCTTCGGGCAAAAATCCTAGGGGGCGGTAACCCTAGGTTAAAATCTTGGTGCCGCGAACCGGGTGGAAGACTGGACGGGTCGAGGATCAGACGTCCAGCATGAAGACCGGAAGACTTGAGCACCGAGCAAAAGTCCAGTTGGTCTGGAGGACCGAACTGGCAAAAGGTAAACTCTCCTGAGTGGAGTAGGTGAGAACGCGTTCCCCGGAAGAAGGAACAGTAGGTGTTAGTTCGACCTAGGGTTTCCGGTAGGAAATTCGAAGTCAGAATTGGGCAGTCCATTGACTGTCATACCTTATATTTATGATATTATGTGCTAACTTTATGGTGCAGGGTATTTTCGGGACTAACGTATCTTGCAGGTACAAAGGAGCAACCTTAAACTTCGGATGAACAGTGTTCGAGGTGCCTCCATGGAGCTCGAAGGCGCCTCGGGTGCAAAGGAGAAAACTTCGCACACTGCAAAGCTTGAGGCGCCTCAAAGGATCTTGAGGCGCCTCGGACAAAGCTTTGAGGCATCTCAAATGTTGATGGAGGCGCCTCAAAGCAGGATAAGCAGAACGTAGCGGAGTTTATCACAACGCTCGATTTGGGATAACATCTCAGGTTTGAGGCGCCTCCATAGGGCATTGGAGGCGCCTCCAAAGGCCTATAAAAGGCAGTTTCGAGGCAACAATAGTAGAAACACAATCAAAGCAATCCTTACGCAACCAGCTGCTAGCGTGAAGTTCCGACGAAGCCGTAACTTAACGTCGACACCCCAGAGCTCAAAATCTACTATTAATCTTGTCGTTGGTATATTTCATTATTAATTGTACTTGAAATTTGTAACTATCTTTACGAGATTATAGTTGTTGTCCAACGTAAATGCTCAACGAGCGTGAGCCTTGGAGTAGGAGTCGACACAGGCTCTGAACCAACTAAACCCTTGGTGTCTTCTATGTGATTGCTTATTTCTTTTGTTGTAAACCAAACAATCTGTAGCCAGAGATTTACAAGAAATTAGTTGAATCTAAATACTTGAATTAAATTCAACTCACAGTTAAGATGACCTGAGCAGATAATCTCAGGCTGTCAGCAGGGGCTGGTTTTCTGACCTCAGAGTCTGAGCAATCAAAGCGTCCGAGCAGACTGAAGGATAGACAGGCAGAGCGGGAGACCGGTCAGGCAGATCAGAAGGGCGAGTGACCGACCCAGCAGATGAAGAGTCCAACCAAGCGGATAAACAGAGCAGCGGACCGAGGCCTATGACCGACGTAGTTTCCTTGAAACAGATTCGTCCCACCTTTGTCTGTGCTTCGAGGTTTTCTCGGATCGTCTGTTTCCCAGTGATCCGGTGGTAAAAGCCCGGGACCCCCTAACGAGGGGTCAATGCCACGTGGAGGTCAAAAGGCCAGGTGGTCCGTCGAAGAAAGGTGAGCCGATCGGTCTGCCAGTAAACATCTGATAGTAAAAGGCGCCCCGACAGGGATCGGGGTTTCGACGCTCAATGAAACAGTAAATAATGGCCGAGCGGAAGGCCTAAGAGAAGGCAGGACGTAATGTGCGCGCCGCCCGGACGGCGTAGGGAATTAGGGCCGTCCGGACGACGCTCTTCGTCTAGTCGGCCGGATGGATGTCCTGGTTGGCGGTGGGTAAATAGGAACAGGAACATCTGCTGACAGCCGTCAAGTCGTACAGCTAAGCCATACTCCTAGTCTGACAACAGGTGTCCTGTTGTCCCATCGAAGGTGCGATGGGACTGTTGCAGTATGGCGTCAGGTAAGCTTTCTGACAAACACATACCGAGGTATGGGCTGCGGACACGTACGTGCCTCGGTGGGCGTGTAGAAGCTCTTTTACCGCTCTATATAAAGAGCCACAGACTTCGCCGGAGGTACGCGTTCTACAAGCTTTGGAGCTACTTTTTCCACCACTTGCTTACCTGACTTGAGCGTCGGAGGGTCGTCGCCAGGAACCCTTTCCCAGCCCGACTTCTTTGCAGGTTCGCCGGAGCGCCGTCCGACCGGCCGAAGATCCACGTCAGCGACAAGGGGAGCGTCACGTGCCCAGCGTCCGTTGACTTAGCGATTCGGACAGGATCAATTTGGCGCCGTCTATGGGAACATTCCTGCATCTGAATGGAAGCAATGGACGAGGCTGGACGACAACACACGATGACGCTTTTGACGGAGGAACTCGACGCTCTGATCGAGATAAGGGCCGCCAAGCTTGTGGAGCAAAAATAGAAAGCCACAGCCGAGCGGCCGGAGCAACAAGCAACGTCAGCATCTGGTGGTCGAGCGGAAGCACCGTCGGCCACCGTTGCATTTCATCGAGCCCTATTCCGCACCCCTGAAGCCGCAGCAGCTCACAGAGATCGGGGATCTTCTTCGGACGAAATGCCTAGGCGAGATGACAGAAAAGGGAAAGCCCCCCGAGCGGACGCATCGCCCGAGAGGATTAATCGCCAATTTTCAGAGGCTATTCTACGAGATCCTCTGCCGAAGCACTATGTGCCTCCGACGATCGGCGAGTATAATGGGACGACCGACCCAGATGATCACTTGGGTAAGTTTGACAACACAGCTACGCTCCATCAATACACAGATGGAGTAAAATGCCGAGTTTTTCTTACTACTCTCTCGGGATCGGCTCAACGGTGGTTTCGGAGGTTGCCGGACGGATCCATCACGAGCTTCAAGGATTTTCGAACGGCCTTCCTCCACCATTTTGCGAGCAGTCGACGCTACTAGAAAATGAGCGTAAGCCTGTTCGCCATCAAGCAAGAAGCCCGCGAATCGCTCCGAGCTTACATCCAGCGGTTCAACAAAGTGGCGATGGACATTCCAACGGCCACCTCGGAAACCATGATGAATGCCTTCACACAAGGCCTAGTGGATGGGGATTTCTTCCGATCGCTCATCCGAAAGCCGCCCCGGGACTATGATCGCATGCTACACCGGGCGAACGAATACATCAACGTGGAAGAAGCGCAAGCGGCCAGGAAAAAAGAAACTCCAACCGAGCGGGCTCCTCTTGCCGAGCGGAAACAGCACGCCGCTCATCAGCCGCCTAGAGGACCAAGGGTCGTAGCAATCCGATCCCCCCACGCCAGGTCCCATCTGCAAGAGGTAGCTGTCGCCCGGCCCAAGCCAAAGAAGAAATGGACCCCGATGTTCTGTTCCTTCCACCGGACGGATACGCACAACACAAGGGATTGCCGAAGTCTTCCCTTCGTGGCTCATCCTGTGCCCCGGAATGGCGGCCGACGGTCTCCCTCAGTCGACAGGCGGCAGAGAACACATGAGGCCGATCGGACGCGAACCGATAGATGACAGCAACAAACTCCCGATCGGCATCATTCTCCAAGGCAGGAGAATCGCCGAGCGTCCAGAGAACGGTCTCGACCGTCCGCTCGGGAAGAGGAAAATAGAAGCAATACTTCCCGAGGTGAGATCAACGTTATTACTGGTGGGCCGACCGGAGGAGACTCCAACCGAGCTAGAAAGGCGAGCGTCCGGCAGCTCCAGATTCATGCGGTCGGCTGTAGCCGAGAACGAGCGGAAGGACCCGAAATTAGTTTCGGGCCCGGGGACTTGGAAGGAGTTGAAGTACCCCACGACGATGCTCTGCTCATCAAAGCGGTAATAGCCAACTACACTATTCACCGCGTATTTGTTGACACAGGGAGCTCAGTCAACATCATATTCAAGAAGGCGTTTGATCAGCTGCAAATTGACCAAGCCGAGCTGTTGCCCATGACAACTCCGCTCTATGGGTTTACGGGTAACGAAGTTCAGCCGGTCGGACATATCCGGCTGGCTACCTCGCTGGGAGAAGAGCCGCTCAGGAGGACAAGGACAACAAACTTCGTGGTGGTTGACTCTCCCTCGTCCTACAACGTCATTTTGGGACGACCGGCGCTCAGCGAATTCCGAGCAGTCGTCTCAACCTTCCATCAGAAGATCAAGTTCCCCGTGGAGGACAAAGTGGGAGAAGTACGGGGAGATCAGCTAGCAGCTCGGCGATGCTATATCGAGATGGTCCGAGCAGAGGCCAATTCCGCTCGGAAGGTGCCCCGGATCGAGGTAAACGCCATCACTGAAAAGCCACCTTCTTTAATTTATGAAGAAAAAGAGGAAGTGCATATTCACCCAACCCGATCGGAGGCCTCGACTTTTATTGCGTCCGATCTGGAGGAGAAGCAGAAAGAGGAGCTGATCCAATGCCTCCGAAGAAATCATGATGTCTTCGTCTGGTCGACACATGAGCTGCCCGGAATTTCACCGAGCATAGCGTAGCACGAGTTGCATGTCCGACCGGACGTTCGGCCGGTAAAGCAGAGAAAAAGGGATTTTAGCGCCGAGCAGAATGCCATCATCCGGGCGGAGGTGGAGAAGCTTCTGGAAGCCGGCCATATACGCGAGGTGCAGTTCCCGAGCTGGTTGGCTAACGTAGTGTTAGTCTCCAAGCCAGGCAACAAGTGGAGAGTGTGCATAGATTTTCGGGATCTCAACAAAGCTTGCCCGAAAGATTTTTATCCTCTGCCCCGAATAGATCAGCTGGTGGACTCTACGGCCGGCTGCGAATTAATCTGTATGCTCGACGCCTACCAGGGCTATCACCAAGTGCCGCTCGCCCGTGAAGATCAAGAAAAAGTCAGCTTCGTGACGGCCGACGGCACTTATTGCTATAATGTGATGCCGTTCGGATTAAAGAATGCGGGGGCCACATATCAGCGCTTGATGAATAAAGTATTCAGAGAGCAGATCGGGCGGAATTTAGAAGTTTATGTGGATGACATTCTCATTAAGTCCGTCCGAGCGGCCGATCTCTTCAAGGACATGGAAGAAACCTTCCGAACGCTGCGCAAATACGGAGTCAAGCTAAATCCCCAGAAGTGCCTGTTCGGAGCAAAAGGAGGGCGTTTCTTGGGGTATATAGTGACCGAGCGGGGAATTGAAGCAAATCCCAGCAAGGTGAAAGCTCTACAAGACATGCCGCCTCCAAGAAATACAAGGGAAGTGCAACGTTTGACCGGTCGGATAACCGCCCTGTCCCGATTCATCTCCAAAACTGCCGACCGGAGTCTCCATTTCTTCAAAATCTTGCGCAAGGCCACTAAATTTCACTGGGACGAAGAATGCGACCGGGCGTTCGAAGATTTGAAGGCATACCTGAATTCCCTCCCAGTATTAGCCAAGTCGGCTGCAGGTGAGCCACTTTGTATTTATTTGTCTTCCACCGAACAAGCAATTGGCTCGGCACTAGTAAGGGCGAGCGGAGAGGAGCCGGTGTATTTCCTCAGTCATATTTTAAAAGATGCTGAATCTCGCTACACTGGACTCGAAAAGTTAGCTTTTGCTATGGTCCTCGCCGCTCGACGCCTTCGTCCATATTTCCTGGCGCATACCATCATTGTTAAAACCAATAGCCCGCTCAGGCGTGTATTGCTGAATCCAGAAGCGTCCGGGCGGCTCATCAAATGGACGACGGAGTTAAGCGAATTTGACATCCAATACCAGCCCCACTCAGCAATTAAAGCGCAGTCCTTGGCGGATTTTGTAACTGAAGTTCATAATTCAGAGCCGGAAGCTATGTGGAGAATATTTGTGGACGGATCATCCACTCGGCTCGGAAGCGGGATTGGAATACTGTTGCTCTCCCCTCAAGAAGAAAAGATGCACTTATCCGTCCGGCTGGATTATAAAGCTACAAACAACGAAGCAGAATATGAGGCCCTCATAGCCGGCTTACAGGCCGCCCGGCATGTAGGTGCCGAACGAGTAACACTTCATTCAGACTCCCAATTGGCCGCTCAGCAGCTGACAGGCACCTTTGAAATCAACAACGCTCGGCTCAAGCTTTACGCTCAAGCCTTCGAGAAGCTCAAGACTGACTTCAGAGAAGTTATCATCCAAAAAATACCCCGAGCGGAGAACCAAGCGGCTGATGAGTTAGCCAAACTTGCAAGTTCAATGACGTCGATCGCCATCCAGCAGCCAATCGAACAAGTATCTTTGGTGGCGTATGTCGATCGGATGGAAGACCTCGCATTTCTGAGCGACTGGAGGACACCCATTACGGAGTTTCTACGCTCGGGCACCACACCGTCCGATCAGAATGAAGCTCAGCTTCTAAGAAGGAGAGCCGGTCGGTTCACACTCATCGGCGATCAACTTTACAAAAAGGCTTTCTCACGCCCGCTGTTGAAATGCGTGAGCTCGGAGGACTCGGCTTACATCCTCCAAGAAGTGCATCAAGGATCGTGCGGAGGGCATCCGGGCGGACGATCACTAGCTAAGAAGATCCTGCTAGCTGGATACTTTTGGCCAACCTTACAAGCGGACGTCGCTCGGACTGTGTCGACGTGCCTTTCGTGCCAGAAGTACCATAACTTCTACCACCGTCCGGCAGAGGAAATGAAGGCATCCACCGTCTCATGTCCGTTCGATCAATGGGGGATGGATATTGTTGGTCCATTTCCAATGGCGACAGGACAGCGGAAATTTTTGCTAAGTGGCGGTTGATTATTTTTCCAAGTGGGTGGAAGCCGAGCCGCTAGCCAGGATCACCGAACAGATGGTCAAAAAATTCATCTGGCAGCACATCATCTGTCGGTTCGGCATCCCTCGCCGACTGGTTTCCGACAATGGGCGGCAATTCACAGGCAAAATTCTCGAAGATTGGTGCCAAAGCTTCGGCATTGAACAGCACTTCACATCTGTAGCCTATCCCCAGAGCAACGGTCAAGCCGAAGTAGCCAATCGGGAAATTCTTCGCATTCTGCGCGCTCGGCTCGATCACTTGGGAGGAAGTTGGGTAGATGAGGTGCCAGGCGTCTTATGGGCCATCCGAACGACTCCGAAGGAAGGGACGGGCGTCACGCCTTTCCACTTGGTGTATGGCGGCGAAGCAGTCATCCCTGTTGAAGTCGGCGTCGAGTCCGCTCGGATTCAAAATTACGATGAGGGCAACGCCGAGCGGAGGAACATGGAGCTGGATTTGGTCGAAGAAGAAAGAGTCATGGCGTCCGTTCGGCTGATGGCGTACCGGCAGCGGATGAAGCAAAACTACAATCGCCGTGTAATCCCCAGATCATTCCAGGTCGGCGATCTTGTCTGGAAGAAAGTCAAGCCGGTCGGCGACGTTGGCAAGCTAGAGGCACCGTGGGCGGGCCCCTTCAAGGTTATTGAAAAGCTCCGCTCGGGCGCTTATTATTTGGAGGATGAAGACGGGCGTCAACTGGGCCGGCCATGGAGCTCGAATCATCTCCAGCCTTATCGGGCCGGGTGAAAGGTGCACTAATGTAACTTATTTTTGCATATATGTTGGTCACCCGTACCCTTGTAATGCAGGAAGTAAAATTAATTCAAGGGATGGCCAATGGGTTTGTCGAGCGGCTGTATTGAAGTTAGCCTTAAGAAAGGCCGTCGAGCTCCGACGTTAAATATCGAGAGACGAGCCGGCGTCTATAAACGTCCGAGCGGAAGACCATCGAGCTCCAACGTTAAATATCGAGAGATGAGCCGGCGTCTATAAACGTCCGACGTTAAATATCGGGGGACGAGCCGGCGTCTATAAACGTCCGAGCGGAAGGCCGTCGAGCTCCGACGTTAAATATCGAGAGACGAGCCGGCGTCTATAAACGTCCGAGCGGAAGACCGTCGAGCTCCGACGTTAAATATCGAGAGACGAGCCGGTGTCTATAAACCTCCGAGCGGAAGACCGTCGAGCTCCGACGTTAAATATCGAGAGACGAGCCAGCGTCTATAAACCTCCGGGGAAGACCGCCGAGCTCCGACGTTAAATATCGAGACGAGCCGGCGTCTATAAACCTCCGAGCGGAAGACCGTCGAGCTCCGACGTTAAATATCGAGAGACGAGTCGGCGTCTATAAACCTCCGAGCGGAAGACCGTCGAGCGCCGACGTTAAATATCGAGAGACGAGCCGGCGTCTATAAACCTCCGAGTGGAAGACCGTCGAGCTCCGACGTTAAATATCGAGAGACGAGCCGGCGTCTATAAACCTCCGAGCGGAAGACCTCCGAGCTCCGACGTTAAATATCGAGAGACGAGCCGGCGTCTATAAACCTCCGAGCGGAAGACCGTCGAGCTCCGACGTTAAATATCGAGAGATGAGCCGACGTCTATAAACGTCCGAGCGGAAGACCGTCGAGCTCCGACGTTAAATATCGAGAGACGAGCCGGCGTCTATAAACCTCCGAGCGGAAGACCGTCGAGCTCCGACGTTAAATATCGAGAGACGAGCCGGCGTCTATAAACCTCCGAGCGGAAGACCGTCGAGCTCCGACGTTAAATATCGAGAGACGAGCCGGCGTCTATAAACCTCCGAGCGGAAGACCGTCGAGCTCCGACGTTAAATATCGAGAGACGAGCCGGCGTCTATAAACCTCCGAGCGGAAGACCGTCGAGCCCCGACGTTAAATATCGAGAGACGAGCCGGCGTCTATAAACCTCCGAGCGGAAGACCGCCGAGCTCCGACGTTAAATATCGAGACGAGCCGGCGTCTAAATCCGGCCGGAAGACCGTCGAGCTCCGACGTTAAATATCGAGAGACGAGTCGGCGTCTATAAACCTCCGAGCGGAAGACCGTCGAGCTCCGATGTTAAATATCGAGAGACGAGCCGGCGTCTATAAACCTCCGAGCGGAAGACCGTCGAGCTCCGACGTTAAATATCGAGAGACGAGCCGGCGTCTATAAACCTCCGAGCGGAAGACCGTCGAGCTCCGACGTTAAAAATCGAGAGACGAGCCGGCGTCTATAAACGTCCGAGCGGCTCACATTGCAAAAATTTAGGTTATTGAAAATCCCTTTGAGGTAAGGCGCAAAGCAAAAGATGGTTAATTAGAATTAAAAATGTGAGCACGTGAACGGGTGACGTTCGCACGCCGAGCGGCTGCCCGATTGCACGGCGAAAGACGTTATTGAAGGCAGGCGGCTGGAGTCCACATTAGAGCGTGAAGCCGAGCGGAGGAGTTTTAAAGAACACTTAATGTGACGAAAGAAAAATTTCTTGCCAAAACAAAAGTTGAAGGAACGGAAAAGATAATCTATTTATGTCGAGCACTGGGCAAACCAAAAAAGTTACAGCAATAAACAAGTTTGGCCGAACGGCAGGGGAACAAAAAAGTTGATGAAATACACTCCTCATGCGTCAAAATCAAAAAGGGCATCAGGAATGGCGCCCATCACATTAGCCAGATCCTCTGGGGGGATGGTCAGCTCGGCGGGAAGGTGGCCTTTAGTCTTCAAATAATCTACCGCCGCTTTAATCGCCTCTTCGAAAGTGAGGGAAATTTTGTTGGTAAATTTCTCTCCGAATTCGTCCGAGCGGACAAACGCCTTCCTCACTTCGTCAGAACGAGCTGACTCCCCGTCCTGATACTCTTTAAGCGTGGCCTGGGCAACATCATTAGCAGCCTGGAGATCCTTTAAATCCCCTTCGAATTTGAGCAAATCAGCCGAGTGGCTCTCCTTCTCGGTGGCCAGAAGAGCATCCAGATCCTTGATACGTTGCTCCAGCCCTCTGATATCCACCTTCATTCGGTCCATGTCATCGATGGCCTGGCGCTTCCGGGTGGTCGCCGTCTTGATATCCTTATCTCGTTGTTTGACCATCGCTTCGAGCCGAACGACCTTGCTCGCTAGTTCGGAAGCTCGTTTCCGTTCGGCTTCCAATAATTTTTTGGCCTTTTCCAGAGCGGCCGTCGACTGTCGGCTGTCTCCCGCGGCCTTGAGTTTTTTCAATTCATCCTCCAGCTCGGCCAACCGATTGCTAACGACAATCTGCTCCACCCAGTTCTACGAGCAAAAGTGAACAGGTTAAAAAACTTAATTCAAATGCACGAACAAAGAAAAAGAGCATACCCCGGTGGCCTGTTGAAGGTTGCTGTCGTCGAGCTACCCGGGAGTCATCGCTTTTATTCGGCGCCGAGCGTCCTCCCAAACTTGTGCAAGAGGGCCCGTCAAGGTGATCTGCTGCTCGGGGACCACTGGCCGATCAGCAGCAGCCATGTATTCTTCTGAGGGGAGGCGCAGGACAGTTTTAATTAAATTCGGGCCGCTCGGCTCGCCCTGAGAAACATCGGCCTTACCGGATGGCCCACCGGTGGATGAGGAAGGGAGCTCGCCCAAACGCCTGATACGGCGCAGAGTTCTTGAAGGGTTGGACGGCGGCACCTCAGAGCTTGCCCTCGGAGAGCCATGTGGGGTCTGGGTACTCTCTAGGGAAACCGTCCTGGACAACACCGGAGCATCCGCGCCCAGCTCGGGCTGTGGCTCATCAAGTGGAGTTGAGACAGACGAGGATTCCGGTCGTCGGCGCTTCCGAGTGACTAGCGGAACATCATCGGCCAAACGGCCCTCCACCTCGGCTTGGGTAGAAGGTTCTGTGCCGCCCGCTGCCTCGTCATGAGAGGTAGTAGCGGCTAAGGCTTCAGGGGCATCCTGAGTCCCCTCGCCTAATTCGCCGGTCGGATCAGCTGGATCAAGGCCCCGCTCGGCGACCTCCTTGTTCTTCACCGCCTCATCTGAGCGGCTTTCAATTTGAGCTTCTCGGTCGCCTTAGCACGCCACATAACTTCAGCTGCAGAAACAAAGATTAAATCAATTAGAACAAAAGAAAAAGGAGGGATGAGAATCGCTTACTCATGCTGCAGGGCAGATCGGCTGGAGTGGAAGACAGACCGAATATATACATTACTCCTGGGAGGAGCAGCTTGTCAATGTGATAGCGCTGACCCACCAACCGCTCGGCCGCATGAAGGTAGGCCACATCACCTCTAAATTTGCCGAGCTCCGGTTGCGCCGGCATCGCCGTCTGCCACTTGGTACGAAAAGTTGGCCGCTCGGGAAAGCGCACATAGAAAAAGTGCTCCTTCCAATGTTTGTTGGAGCTCGACATATTATCAAAAAAGACGAAGCCTATCCTAGACTGGAAAATAAAGGTACCCCACTCGGCTTGCTTGGGATAAAAAAAGTAGTGAAAAATCTTAGGATCGAGGGGGATGTTGTTCAGTTTAAAAAGGACTATCACTCCTCTCAACAGCCTAATGGAGTTAGGGACTACCTGGCCGAGCGGAATACGAAAATAATTGCAGATTTCTAAGAAGAACTTGTGGGGTGGAAAACGTAGCCCGGCCAAAAATTGGTCTCGGAAGAATAGAACGGTGCCGGGCGGCGGTTCATGAGGCCGATCGGCCGGTGTGGCTAACACTATTTGGTGGTCGGTCGGCAGATCATAGGTTCGAGTAAGGCGCAAGGCGTCCTCCTCATCGAACCGACTTTCCATGGTCGAATACCAGAGACCCGGAGCACCGCCGGTCGGTTGTGAGGTATTGGTCATGGTATAAGGCCAGGGATGGACGTGTGATGGAAGGAAGGAGAAATAAAACTAGGAAAGGGTGCGGGATGATAAAAGAAATAGCTAATAGAGAGAAGAAAGGAGAGGCAGCAAGGAAGAGGAAGTCTTACGGGCAAGGGAGATGATCGGAAGAAGTTGTAGGGTCGCCGGAGAGCCGGAACGCAAGGTCGCCGGAGAAGAAAGGAGCAGCGAAACGTCGGGAGGAGATGAGGCCGAAATGCGGCGGAAAGCGGAAGTCGAAGCTTTATAAGGGCGGCCGCTATTAATTTCAGTCGTCCGATCCAGGTCGCTGATATCGAGGTCATCATCTAGCCGTTCATTTCAAATGGTGGTTGTCCCATCAGAAGTGACGCCACCGCCATACGCTGACAGACGCACGATCGCCACGTGTCAGCAAGATATTGGCCGCATTTAATGAGCTCCCCTTACCGTGGCAGCGCACGTGATGGGTAGTAGGGGAGAGCATCGGACAAGGATTCCAAGAGAACACAAGGCACGGACAAGATACCGCCGAACGGATGAGTATCTCTATGCCTGGCCGAGCGGCCTAATGCAGTGATCATTGCTCAGTAAGATCGGCAGTCCAGTCAGTCGGACTTCGCCTCCTTCGACTAGACTCGAGGGGAAGGCAAGTGATCCGGTGGTAAAAGCCCGGGACCCCCTAACGAGGGGTCAACGCCACGTGGAGGTCAAAAGGCCAGGTGGTCCGTCGAAGAAAGGTGAGCCGACCGGACTCATGAGCAAAGAGCAAGCCGATCGGTCTGCCAGTAAACATCTGATAGTAAAAGGCGCCCCGACAGGTATCGGGGTTTCGACGCTCAATGAAACAGTAAATAATGGCCGAGCGGAAGGCCTAAGAGAATGCAGGACGTAATGGGCACGCCGCCCGGACGGTGCAGGGAATTAGGGTCGTCCGGACGGCGCTCTTCGTCTAGCCGGCCGGATGGACGTCCTGGCTGGTGGTGGGTAAATAGGAACAGGAACATCTGCTGACAACCGTCAAGTCGTACAGCTAAGCCATACTCCTAGTCTGACAACGGGTGTCCTGTTGTCCCATCGAAGGCGCGATGGGACTGTTGCAGTATGGCGTCAGGTAAGCTTTCTGACAAACACATACCGAGGTATGGGCTGCGGACACGTACGCGCCTCGGTGGGCGTGTAGAAGCTCTTTTACCGCTCTATATAAAGAGCCGCAGACTTCGCCGGAGGTACGCATTCTACAAGCTTTGGAGCTACTTTTTCCACCACTTGCTTACCTGACTTGAGCGTCGGAGGGTCGTCGCCGGGAACCCTTTCCCGGCCCGACTTCTTTGCAGGTTCGCCGGAGCGCCGTCCGATCGGCCGAAGATCCACGTTAGCGACAAGGGGAGCGTCACGTGCCCAGCGTCCGTTGACTTAGCGATTCGGACAGGATCACCCAGGATACAACGGCAAAACCACGAACGCAACCAAGCACTGGTTGTTCATGGTGAACTAAGAATGCACCTGAGTGCTATCATAAGTAGTTTAGCCGAGCGGATGCACGACTGAGAGAAAGAATCGGGGAACGAAGGTGGAGGAATTCTCTTGCTTTTGCTTTGCTTTCGCTTTCTCTTCGCTTTGCTCAAGATCCAGCCTCCTTATATAGGAGCTCTCATCTTGCCTGCAATAAATGATCAAATTATGATCATTTAATGCTGAGTTTAATTTCGTCATTAATGGGTTTAATGTCTTCATTAATGTCGAGACGTTATAGAATCATTATTAATGAGATTAATGTCGCCATTAATACTGAGACATTACGAAATCACCATTAATGAATTTAATGTTGTCATTAATGTCGAGACGTTACGGAATCAACATTAATTTCACATTAATGCTTCCATTACACCCTTGAGCAAGATTCAAGTGGTAATATGTTGGTTCATTCTTTAGGGTAAATTTTACCTCAATCGGTCCGGCATTCGACATGCGCAAGTCGTGCTCGCGCACGAGTCAACCTTGGTTCAGTACAATCCGGGCCTTGAATTTACACCCACCCCTGCGCACTCACGCGTGAGAGAGTCTCTCCCCATGCATATGTTTACAATGCATGTATCATAATTTAAACCAACAATAAAGCCAAGAGACTTCTAATGTGGGGCTAAACCCATGCACAATAGAGTCTCTTCGTCTCCACCTCTTTATTCCATTCACATTTCCAACAATCCCCCACATGAATGGAAAATAGGGTATGTGATAGCATTCAACAGTTGAATCAAGTATATGATAGGTAGGTTTTACCCTTTGAACCCTCCCTTGTGAAGATCTGGTTGCTTACTGGCTGATAGTAGACACGATGTCTTTGAACTATACTGTCGTCTATGTAAGCAGTGACAAATCTCACCCAAGACTCTCCCTGATATAATTCAGTTCTCATGAGTGTGTTTGTTCTTGGCCATGAACACGCCTGGTTCTGTGAGAAGCTCTAAGAATTGTACCTCAAATTCTCTTCGAAGCGGCCCCACTTCTTTCTCACATAGGTGATCCGTCAAGAGTTGTCATCTACTCTTCTTGATCATTAAAAGCCCATCGGCTTACCCTGGTCTAGTTACTGTTTCATTGGGTTATCCCCCACAGTGTGTCTAGTCAGTGCAGATTAATTGTCCCTTTGAACCTAGTTCTTGGGATCTCCAGTCAGCATAGGTTGGGTGTCCTCTGCATTGATCGCTGACAACGACATCAAGCTCATTCCTCTTGATGAGCTTGCAACTAACTCTCGATTTAACCCCTTGGTTAGCGGATCCGCTAGGTTATCTTTTGACTTCACATAGTCAACAGTGATAACTCCAGTTGAGAGTAGTTGTCTAATGGTATTATGTCTACGACGTATATATCTAGACTTACCATTATACAGATGGCTCTATGCCCGACCGATTGCTGATTGACTATAGCAATATATGCAAATCGCCGGCACAGGTTTCGGCCATCGTGGAAGAGTATTATTGGCTATTATCACTCTATGGAATCTCGAAATGCATCAAATGGATGTAAACACAACCTTTCTAAATGGGGATTTAGAAGAGGAAATCTACATGGACCAACCTGAGGGGTTTTCTATGCCAGGATAGAAAAACAATGTCTATAGATTGGTGAAGTCATTATATGGCTTGAAACAAGCACCAAAGCAATGACATGAGAAATTTAATAATGTCATGAAAGAATGTGGATTCAAGATCAATGAATGTGATAAATGTGTCTACATGAGAGTCACAGAGAGTGACTATGTCATCTTGTGCCTCTATGTAGATGACATACTTATCATTGGGAGTAATGATAAGATAATCAAATCCACTAAAAACATGTTGAACTCAAGATTTGACATGAAAGACATGGGCCTCGCTGATGTGATTCTAGGAATCAAAATTTTTAGAACGATAGAAGGACTTGTTCTTAGTCAGTCTCATTACGTGGACAAGATTCTTGAGAACTTCACCAAGGGTGATACTGCGTTGGCACGAACACCGATAGATACGAGTCAACATCTTTCAAAAAATCAAGGTGAAAGTATCTCTCAAATAGAGTACTCTCGAGTAATTAGAAGTCTGATGTACTTGATGAGTTGTACACGACCAGACTTGGCCCACGCAGTAAGCAAACTGAGTAGATACACGAGTAATCCCGGTGTTGAGCACTGGAAAGGAATAACAAGAGTACTGAGGTACTTGAGGTATACTCGTGAATTTGGACTGCACTATACAAGATATCCTGCTCTGATCGAAGGATACAGCTATGCGAGTTAGATATCTGATATAAAAGTCTCTAAGTCTACGAGTGGATATGTCTTCACTCTAGCAGGTGCAGCCATTTCTTGGAAATCTTCTAAGTAAACCTTAATAACCAGATCCACGATGGAATCTGAGTTTGTAGCTCTTGACAAGTGTGGTGAAGAGGCTGAATGACTACGACAATTCTTAGAAGATATTCCATGATGGCCGAAACCAGTGCCGGCGATTTGCATACATTGCGATAGTCAATCAACAATCGATCGGGTACAAAGCCATCTGTATAATGGTAAGTCCAGACATATACGTCGTATACATAATACCATTAGACAACTACTCTCAACGGGAGTTATCACTGTTGACTATGTGAAGTCAAAAGATAACCTAGCGGATCCGCTAACCAAGGGGTTAAATCGAGAGTTAGTTGCAAGCTCATCAAGAGGAATGGACTTGATGCCGTTGTCAGCGATCAGTGCAGAGGGCACCCAACCTATGCTGACTGGAGATCCCAAGAACTAGATTCAAAGGGATAACTAATCTGCACTGACTAGACACATTGTAGGGGGGATAGCCCAATGAAACAATGACTAGACCAGAGTAAGCCGATGAGCTTTTAATGATCAAGAAGAGTAGATGGCAACTCTTGAGGGATCACATATGTGAGAAAGAAGTGGGGCCGCTTTGAAGAGAATTGGAGGCACAATTCTTAGAGCTTCTCACAGAACCAGGCGTGTTCATGGCCAAGAACGAACACACTCATGAGAACTGAGTTGTATCAGAGAGAGTCTTGGGTGAGATTTGTCACTACTTACACAAATGACATTATAGTTCAAGGATATCGTGTCTACTATCAGCCAGTAAGCAACCAGATCTTCACAAGGGAAGGTTCAAAGGGTAAAACCTTCCAATCCTATACTTGACTCAACTACTGAATGCTATCACTTACCCTATCTCCATTCATGTGGGGGATTGTTAAATAAGTGAATGGAGAAGAAATGGAATAGGAAAGAGGTTCCATTGTGAATGGGACTTTAGTCCCACATTGGAAGTTTCAAGGCACTTTTATTGGTTTATATTGATTTACATACATTGAGGTTGTGAACAAATGCATGGGGAGAGACTCTCTCTCATGCGTGGGTTCGCAGGGGGGGTGCAAATCCAGGGCCAGGATTTTGCACTGAACCAAGTTGACTCATGTGCAAGCGCGACCTGCACATACGAATGCCAGACCGGTCGGGGCAAAATTTGCCCCAACTGGAATAACCAATTGTATCCTGGGAAACAGACGACCCGAGCAAGCCTCGAAGCACATCCGGAGGTGGGGGTGAATCTGTTTCAAGGAAACTGCGACTTACAGGCCTCGATCGATCCTCTCAGCCGACCTACTCGCTCGGCCGATACGACGTGCTCGCTCAGCTGAGCCGCTCATTCGGCCCATCTGCCCTCTCGATCTTTTCCCCGCTCGAGCTCAGCTGTTCGCCCGACCGGCTCCTGTCTGCTTCGACTGATCTGCCGCCCGTCCTGTCTGCTGCCCGGTCTGCCTTCTGACAGACCAATTTTCCTGATCTGTCAGCATCGATCGGTCTGTCTTTCGCTCGACCGGTCTACCTCCTGACAGACCTGTCTTCCTGATCTGTCTGCCTCTCGCTCGGCTGGTCTGCTCTGCCTAACCAGCCTCGCGGTCTGCCCGACCTGCCTCTCTGATCTGACGAAGACTTTGCCCGATCGGCCATACTGCTCGGTCGACCTTTCTGATCTTCTACGCCCGCTTGATCAACACAGTGCAGACTGCCTTCATCACTTGGCAGAAACCAGCCCCTACTGGCAGCATGAGATCATCCGCTCAGGTATTTAAATTCAACTAATACCTCGAAAAATCTCCGGTAATAGATTATTTGTAATCCAACAGGTACATGTCAAATCATGCAATGACTCCCCATGTATCTGGCACCACCATTAACAGCCAAGTAGGTTTTCTTGGCAGTTTCTTCAGCCACATACAATTTGCTTCTTCTTTCCTTGGAAAATTTTGTTGGACTTGATGATTAATTAACTTGGTTAAATTATCTAAATTGTGCAGCTGAGATATGCGGATGGAGTGAAAGACACACTCGATAAGTACTTCAAAGGAGAGGAATTTCTAGCTCAAGACTACATTCTCAAGGAGGGAAAGCTTGCGAGCCAATACCAATGAAACGAATGATGACCTCTCTTTTATATATCTTCTCAGTTCAAGAATGTTTGCATGTTGAGTTATGGAGTTTCTGCAACTAGTATTACAATAAGAGGAGATGAATTGTTGCTTTAATCGTTACGCTTGACCATAAACGACTTTTATTTATTGATTATTATATTGAGATGATACTAAATGTAATAATTAAAACATATTAAAGGTTTTTAATTTACCATAGTCCAGTTAATCTAAGGATATGATTAAAGAGTAATTTTTTTTTATTAAAAGAGTATCTTTAAATCTATTTTTCTTTTTTAAAAAAATATCCCTAAAAATAGTACTTAAACAGGGGAATAGATAATTTGAGTAATCTTATTTGTAAGAAAGTTCTCTAAAAGGAAAAAAAACCCATATTTAGTTAAAAATAATAATAATAATAATAAAATCTATAAACTTAAACTTAAATTAATAGAAAAATCATTTTGAAAAGTATTTAACAATGTCAAAACAATTATATTTATATATATTTATATATTTCTAATTCATTAGCTAATTATAAGCGTAATAAACAATAATTAAAATTTGAAAGTAAAAAAAAAAAAAAAAAATTAACAACATCAATAAAAAGATATGAGCCTAAATCTAAATTTATATAAAAACATTATTTTAGTAAAGTATTTAAAAAAAATGTTCATTTGGTAAATAATAGTAAAGTATTAAAAATCTCATCCCTTTGTTCAAATTGGATATCATATTGCTAATAATCAGTATTATTATGTGAAAACGGAAAAAAAAAATTATTACAATTAATTATAAAAAATTAATCTTCTTACATTATTATCTGTAAAATCATACATCAATCTTTTATAATTATTCTAGAGATATCGATCTTTACCGATACATTACATCGGATCATGTAACACGTTTCTTCTGAGAAACAACTTAACATTAGCACACAATAGTTTAATTGATCCATTAATTGAACATCTATCATAAATTAATGTTGCTTGGCAACCTAACACAGCCCTCTTCTTTTATCTGAGCTTGAGACCGACTATGACTGATTCATCATGGGCAAAATTTCAAACTAGTAAAAACTAAAAGAAATTAATTTTCACCTATAAAAATTAAAAATTATTAGTCCAATCTAAATTCCACAAATAAAAAATTAAACATTATTAGCCCAATTTAATTTAGTTAGTAAAAAAAATAGAAGTACTGGTTAAAATAACTTTTTGATTAAAATTCGTTTTAATTAATAATTTTAAATATTTTCCAACCAAATTAACTTTCCAAAATAAATTAATAATTATATTTTATTTAATAAATACTATATTTATGTATATATATAATATATTAATACTTACCTTTCCTCCTTCGCTGCCCCTTGAGTCTTTCCAAACCACAATTGCCCTCAACTAGTACTCTTCTATCTTTCTATTTGTCTTTTTTTTCTCTCTATAAATTGACACTCCGCTACATTTCGTCACATCGCTCAATATCTCTTATCCTCGTACACGATTGCTACACTGGTAATTAAGGAAGATGGCGACGCTCAGCGCTACAGCATCCACAGTCGACGGAACGGGCTCCAGGACGCTCCATGTAATCCCACTACTCGATCGGGTTATTTAATTTGCCGCCATAACACCATGGCATGCATGTATCTGATTATATTTTATCATAACCGTACGTGCACTGCAGGCTAATTCATCAGACAGCAAGAAGATCGTCGGTGTTTTCTACAAGGCCAACCAGTACGCTTCCCTGAATCCTGAATTTGTAGGGTGCGCTGAATCCGCCTTGGGCATTCGGGACTGGCTAGAATCGAAAGGCCACCAGTACATTGTAACTGATGACAAAGAAGGCCCAAATTGCGGTTCGTATGCTTAATTTCTCTGATTGTTAGTCATCGAATTGGAACGGATATTGGGCTAATTTAATTTAGCTGCTTTATTTTCTCATGGCAGAGTTAGAGAAACACATTCACGACATGCATGTTTTGATCACGACTCCCTTCCATCCGGTTTACGTGACCGCGGAGAAGATAAAGAAAGCTAAAAACCTGCAACTTCTTCTGACCGCTGGGGTTGGCTCGGACCACGTCGATCTGAAAGCGGCAGCCGACGCAGGAATCACTGTAGTAGAAATCAGCGGAAGCAATGCTGTCTCGGTGGCAGAGGATGAATTGATGTGAATTCTCATCCTCGTCCGGAACTTCTTGCCTGGTTATCGTCAGGTGATCGACGGTGACTGGAACGTCGCAGGCATCGCGCACAGGGCTTACGATCTTGAGGGTAAGACTGTCGGCATTATCGGGGCGGGGCGCATCGGGAAGCTTTTGCTTCAGCGCCTGAAGCCTTTCAACTGCAATCTGCTTTACCATGACCGCCTCACGATTTCACCTGAACTGGAGAAAGAGACAGGAGCTAAGTTTGAGGAAGATCTTGATGTAATTCTCCCAAAGTGTGACATCGTCGTCATAAACACGCCTCTTACCGAGAAAACCAGGTCTCATTTTTATTTTTTTTTGTTCCTTCCGATGACTGATCAGACATTGGATCGACGACTCCAGAAATTAATGCTCTCTCTGTTTCCTTCAGAGGAATGTTTGATAAGGAGAGGATCGGGAAGTTGAAGAAGGGAGTTCTCATCGTGAATAATGCTCGAGCTGCTATCATGGACACCCAAGCAGTCATAGATGCTTGCTCTAGTGGGCACATTGCAGGTTCATATGATAACTATCCGATCCGTTGAAAAAATGAATCAGATCAGAAGATTTAATTTTTTAATTTTATTGCTAAATAAATGAATCCATCCATCTTGCTCTGATCATTCAGGTTATAGTGGCGACGTTTGGAATCCCCAGCCAGCTCCCAGAGATCATCCATGGCGGTACATGCCAAACCACGCAATGACTCCCCATGTATCTGGCACCACCATTAACAGCCAAGTAGGTTTTCTTGACAGTTTCTTCGGCCACGTACATTCAATTTGCTTCTTCTTCCTTGGAAAATTTTGTTGGACTTGATGATTAATTAACATGGTTAAATTATCTAAATTGTGCAGCTGAGATATGCGGATGGAGTGAAAGACACACTCGATAAGTACTTCAAAGGAGAGGAATTTCCAGCTCAAAACTACATTGTCAAGGAGGGAAAGCTTGCGAGCCAATACCAATGAAACGAATGATGACCTCTCTTTTATATATCTTCTCAGTTCAAGAATGTTTGCATGTTGAGTTATGGAGTTTCTGCAACTAGTATTACAATAAGAGGAGATGATTTGTTGCTTTGATCATCAGAAACGACTTTTATATATTGATTATTATATTGAGATGATACTAAATGTAATAATTAAAACAAATTAAAGGTTTTTAATTTACCATAGTCTAGTTAATCTAAGGATATGATTAAAGAGTAAATTTTTTTAATTAAAAGAGTATCTTTGAATCTATTTTTCTATTTTCAAAAAAAAATATCCCTAAAAATAGTAGTTAAATAGGGAAATAGATAATTTGAGTAATCTTATTTGTAAGAAAGTTCTCTAAAAGGAAAAAACCCATATTCATGTAAAAAAAGAAAAATAATTAAATCTATAAACTTAAACTTAAATTAATAGAAAACCCATTTTGAAAAGTATTTAACAATGTCAAAACAATTATATTTATATATTTCTAATTCATTAGCTAATTTTAAGCGTAATAAACAATAATTAAAATCTGAAAGTAAAAAAAAAAAATTAAATTAACTACTTCAATAAAAAGATATGAGCCTAAATCTAAATTTATATAAAAAAATTATTTTAGTAAAGTATTTAAAAAAAATGTTCATGTGGTAAATAATAGTAAAGCATTAAAAATCTCAGCCCTTTGTTCAAATTGGATATTCATATTGCTAATAATCAGTATTAGTATTATTATTAATATGTGAAAACGGAAAAGAACTATTATAATTAATTATAAAAATAGATCTTCTTACATTTTTGTCAATAAAATCATAAATCAATATTTCATAATTATTTTAGAGATGTAGCGGTCCTTGTCGATACATTACAGTCGATCCTGTAATGCGCTCATTTCGAGGAACAACTTAGCATTAGCACATAATACTTTAATTGATCCATTCATTGATCATCTATTATAATTTAACGTTGCTTGGCAACCTAACACAGCCCTCTTCTTTTATCTAGGCTTGAGACTGACTATGATTCGTCATGGACAAAATTTCAAACTAATAAAAACTAAAAGAAATTACGGATCAAATTTAATTTCCACCTATAAAAATTAAAAATTATTAGTCCAATCTAAATTCCACAAATAAAAAATTAAACATTATTAGTCAAATTTAATTTAGTTAGTAAAAAATTAGAAGTACCATCAAATAACTTTTTGATTAAAATTCATTTTAATTAATAATTTTAAATATTTTCCAACCAAATTAACTTTCCAAAATAAATTAATAATTATATTTTATTTAATAAATACTATATTTATGTATATATACAATATATTAATACTTACCTTTCCTCCTTCGCCGCCCCTTAGTCTCTCCAAACCACAATTGCCCTCAACTAGTACTCTTCTACTCTTCTAGATCTTTTGTTGCAGTGAAACAGATGACCCGAGTGCAGCTCCTACTCAGCGGAGTCCCCGTGATAGCAATCGGGTGCCACTCAGTTCGCCGTGACCACCAGTGCTTGGTGGAGTTCACGGTCAGACCGTTGTATCCTGGGAAACAGACGACCCGAGTAAGTCTCGAAGCACATCTGGAGGCGGGGGCGAATCTATTTCAAGGAAACTGTGACTTGCAGACCTCGATTGATCATCTCGGCGGACCCGACCTTCTCTCTGCAGACCTGACTGCTTGGCTGATCCGCCATCTGTTCAGCCGACCTAACTGCTTGCCCAATTCGCCATCTGTTCAGCCGACCTGCCCTCTCGGCCGACTCGACTCCCGCTCGGTTGACCCGGCTTTCGCTCGGCCGATCCGACGTGCTCGCTCAGCCGATCTGCCCTCTCGGTCTTTCCCCCGCTCGAGCTCAGCTGTTCGCCCGACCGGCTCCTGTCTGCTTTGACTGATCTGCCGCCCGACCTGTCTGCTGCCTGGTCTGCCTTCTGACAGACCTGTTTTCCCGACATGTCTGCTTCGATCGGTCTACCTCTCGCTCGGTCAGTCTGCCTCCTGACAGACCTATCTTCCTGATCTGTCTACCTCTCGCTCGCTCGGTCTGCTCTGCCCGACCAGCCTCAAAGTCTGCCCGACCTGCTTCTCTGATCTGACAAAGACTTTGCCTGGTCGGCCATACTGCTCGGTCGACCTTTCTGATCTGCTACGCCCGCCTGATCAACACAGTGCAGACTGCCTTCATCACTTGGCAGAAACCAACCCCTGTTGGCAGCCTAAGATCATCCGCTCAGGTCTTTTCAATAGATAAGTGAATTTAAATTTGATATATTTAAATTCAACCAATACCCCGAAAAATCTCCGGTAACAGATTGTTTGTAATCCAACAATCTTGAAATAGATTCGATTCTGTTGAGATGGCCATGGAACAAAATGTTGAGGTGTAACAACTCAACACGTGCAGGCCCCCTCCACCCCGATTGGAACTGTGCCAATCAGTCATCGGGAAAAGCTAGAGAAGTTCAGTGAACTGAACTTCAAAAAGTGGCAGCAGAAGATGCTCTTCTACATGACCATGCTAAATCTGGCTCGGTTCTTGACCGAGGACCCTCCCAAGTATGCTGAGGATGCTGATGTGCAAACCATCAGTACAGTGGAGGCATGGACTCATTCTGAGTTCCTTTGCTGAAACTACATTATCAACTGCATTGTCGACTCGATGTACGCTGTGTATAGCATGAAGAGAACGGCTATGGAGCTGTGGGAGTCCCTGGACAAGAAATGCAAGACGGAGGATGCAAGGGCAAAGAAGTTCATCATGGGTCGATTCCTGGACTATAAGATGGTTGACTCCAAGATGGTGATCAGCCAAGTCCAGGAGCTTCAGGTGATCTTGCACGAGATCCACTCAGAAGGGATGGTTCTGAGTGAAACCTTCCAGGTGGCTTCTATCATTGAGAAGTTGCCTCCTAGCTGGAAGGACTTCAAGAACTACCTGAAGCACAAGCGGAAGGAGATGAATGTGGAAGAACTCATTGTTCGACTTCGCATCAAAGAAGACAACAAGAGTTCAGAGAGAAAATTGTTCTCTCAGGCTACTATGAAAGCCAACGTGGTCGAGCACGGTCAAAGCTCGAAACAGAAGAACCCGAAGTCTTCCAAGATGGGACCCAAAGGAGGCATCAGCAAGAAAAAGTTCTCTGAGAAGTGCTTCAACTGTGACAAAGTGGGTCACAAATCTTCGGAGTGCAGAAAGCCGAAGAAGAAGCAAGAGGCCAACCTGAACGAGAGACCAGAAATGGGCGACCTATGTGCTATGGTCTCTGAGTTAAACCTGATCGGTTCAAACCTGTGACAATGGTGGATCGATCCTAGAGCCACCATACATGTGTGTTGCAACAAGGAGATGCTCCACAACTTCGAGGAAGTCACTAAAGACATACTGTTCATGGGGAACTCAGCAACCTCAGATATCATGGACCAAGGAAAAGTGGTGTTGAAGATGACCTCGGGCAAGGATCTCACTCTGAATAATGTGATGTATGTTCCGGAGATTCGAAAAAATCTAGTGTCCGAATCACTGTTAAGCAAGTATAGCTTTCGCATTGTCTTTGAGTCGGACGGAGTTGTATTTTCCAAGAATGAAGTGTTTGTAGGAATGGGCTATGTATCTGATGGGTTGTTTAAGCTCAATATAATGGCGATTAGGCCTAAGATAAATAAAATTGAAAACTCTTCTACTTATATGCTTGAGTCTTCGTGTTTGTGACATGGTAGACTAGGACATGTTAACTACGATATATTGTATAGATTAATTAATATGCAAAGTATACCTACATTCCACCTTGACCCAAAACACAAGTGTGAGATTTGTGTTGAAGCGAAAATGACAAGGTCATCCTTTCAACATATTGAAAGAAGTAATGAACCACTTGACCTAATCCACACTGATGTGTGCGACCTAAAAGGTACACTAACACGTGGTGGTAATAAATACTTCATCACTTTTGTAGATGATAACACAAAATATTGTTGTGTATAGGGATGGCAATGGGGCGGGGCGGGGGCGGGTTTGCCATTCCCATCCCCGCCCCCGAATTTTATCCCCGTCCCCATCCCCGCCCCCATACCCGATTTTTCCTAATCGGGGAATCCCCGCCCCCAGCCCCACGGGGATTAAATCCCCATCCCCGCCCCCGTCCCCGATTTTTTTTATCGGGGAATCACATCCCCGCCCCGACCCCCGGCCCCATCCCCGATTTTAGAAAAAAAATTATATATCAACTCATTTTAAATAATATAACAATACAATAGATTCTCAAAACATCAATTACAATAATATAACAATACCATCCTTTTTCAAACCAACATGAGTTAAATAATATAACAATACAATAGATTCTCAAACATCAATTACAATAATATAACAATACCATCCTTTTTCAAATCAATATGAGTTAAATTCTTTAATCTGTCAAACAAAGCTAATGAAATATTATATTGATGTTTACCAAAAAAAGGATTAATATTCCAGAATTTAAGGAGTAAAATCCACCATCAATAAACAAAGCGATGAAGGACTGAAGGTCCAAACAATGCATATACATCAGGTGCAAAATACATAGCATTGATTGCCAAGCCTTAGGGATCAATACAACAAATCAGGTGGCAGGTGATTACCATTCAGCTTTCTCAAGTTCTATACACACTACTTCTGCAAAACCAGTAAATGCTTTTTCAGGATCAGTTTCCAGTTTCCAGTTTCCACTAGACCTGTAAAATAAATGCTATATGTGAAGTCTATTCCAGCAGAGTGATAATATCAAACACATAAAATTGAGATATAAACTACTTAGGTGATTAGATAATTCATTAATTCTCAACGAACATATGTAATTTTTATTACATGTCACTATCCTACCATGTGCTTTTTTTCACATATTAACTGGAACCTATATTCGTCTCGTCACTTCTGTTGTGCTATGATTGAATCAAGGCATCCACCTTTTTTCTTATAATGATATGGCACTTATTCAACTAGAATTTTATCTAGTTGAGTGTTATCTATAATTTTTTTTTCTAGGTACTTGAAGGATCTTTCTCTAGTGGGTACATTATCACCAGATATCTGCAAACTCAAACATTTGACTGCTTTGTGAGCATTGCTAACTTATGAATCCTTGTTAATTGTTTAACTGATGTGACAATTCTGCTATCTCCGTTAATCTTTTCTTTGCCAATAAAATATGTAGTGCTTTCAAGAGTGGGATCTGAAAATTTAATTGCAAAAAACATCCATCCCTTTATGAATAACTTATTCCAGAAGTTGTTTGCCAGATACAAATATACAAAGGATTGGATACACACAAGGATACAACTTAAGCCTATCCTTGTGTGTAACTCATATACAAAGGAGCTAATGTTCTGAGAATCATTGTGTTCTTATTATGTAGAATTTTACATAACAATTCCCTTTATGGAGTTGTTCCTATCAGCATTGGGCAATTACAAAAGCTGGAGGTACTGGATTTAGGACACAATAAATTCAGTGGACTACTTCCACCCAATCTTAGAGATATCTTGTTTCTCAGAAGACTGTAAGTAAATGATATGCATATGACATCAGCTATTGTTTTTTACTTAAAAAAATTGTATAGCTCCTAATTGAGCATGCTTGAATGCAGCATTCTAGGAAGCAACAATTTTACTGGTAACTTATTATCGGCAATGCATAAGTTCAGGATTCTCTCAAGTCAAAATGCTGTAGAAAGTCATTGAACAGGTAATTTCTTATAACATTGAGGTTTTTTGCTAAATGATTTTTTGCTACTTATTGCTTACAGAAGAAAATGATCATGATCTAAACCTTTTGTCATGAATCATATTATTGACCTGTCCTATCAGCTAAGTTGCCGTCTATCATACAACAGATCAATACCTTCTTCCTAGACTAAACATTAATTTGATTAATTTCATGAAATTTTGTATGATTTGGCTAATTCCATTTTTCAGATATTTCTGTGATACCATACAGTTTATGCTTCATCTTGAAATGGAACTCATTATAATTTCATGCACCTAAATACCAAATACCTTATGATATATTAGGTAGGCTATCTATTACCACAAATTTTTGATGTTCAACAAGAATACTTTGCTATGCAAAATCAATCAGTCTCACAAATTAATTCCATATGAAGGCAACAAAAAAAATCCAACTAGTTTGATTTAATGAATGATTTGAAACATTTGCAGAATGAAAATCAATTCAGGTATCAATAAAAGAGTGACAAGAAGATCACCAAAACATTTGCACTGCTCTCTCCGACTCATTCCTCGCCTTCTCATTCTCTAAAGGCCTGTAAACAATATTGCAAATATTAATCACTCAAAATTGTGACCATGATAGAGCAGCCATGGAGTTAAAACTAATAGCAGATTTGATAAAGAATAGAACAATTAATCAGTATTAGAGAATTAAAGATAGTAAAAATAAAAAATTTGCATTTGTTAGTTAGATCCATTAATACTAGGCAATAATCTCAAAAACAATTAGAAAGCAATTCTAAGTTCTAATATATTAGAATTATTTCCTGAATGAAGCCAATAGAATAAAATTCCAAGTGTCTTATATAACCAAACATGAGATATCTATGTCTTCAATGATCAGATATGCTTGGTTTGCAGGAATTATATAAGTAAGAGGGAACAATCTCTTAGAGATTAAGTTGTTATCAGAATATATTCATGAAACTGATAAAAAGGGGAGAAATTCTAACATTCTATGGAGTTGCTGTCTGTGACTGTGTGTGAGCATGACTCCGACTCCTACAAAATAATAAGACATATAGAAAAAAAGATTAATTAAATTTAAAACACTTTAATACAATAATAAAAATAACTTACCTCAATATCTGCATCATTGTCAAACTTTTGAGCATTTGCAATTGTAGAATCTAATAAGACAAAATAAATAACAAATATTTTAATGAAAAGCAATAAAGAAATAGAAACAATTTCATTTGAAAACTATTTATAACCTTGAATTTCACTCCATAACCAATCTCGAGCACACATCAAAGCCTCGACAGTTTTAGAATGGAGTTTACTACGGTGAGCATTTAAAACTCTCCCACTAGTACTGAATGTTGATTCGGAAGCAACGGTCGTCACAGGAATGGCCAACACATCCTTAGCAATATCATGCAAAATGGGATATTTGATCCCATTTGTCTTCCACCAACATAAGATATCAAACTCACTTGTTCTTGGCAAAAGATACTCTTCTAAATAATAATCCAAGTCTGACTTATGTTCAGTACTAGTATTAGAATCCATGAACATCTCAAATTTATCAGCATAACTACCACGCTTAGGAAGTGGAGGCCTTGAAGAAGAAGATTGTGCATTTTTCACTTTTTGCGATTGTTTGGATTTCTTCTCATACTCTTCAACTATGTCACACAACTTTTTCTTTAGTTTTTCAATCTCATACGAAGACATATCACCATAAACAAGAGGATAATAGAATTGAACTGTCTTCATCTTGTACCTCGGATCTAAAATACTCCCAATTGCCAATAAACAATTCATTACGTCCCAATACTTTTCAAATTTTACTTTCATATTTGTTGCCATTGTTTTCACCAAATTATCATCCGAGAGAAGCCAATCACCAATTGCCAACTTAATATCACAAATAGTTGAGAAGAAAAGATTTATAGTGGGATACTTGGTCCCCGAAAACAACTCTGTGGCATCAAAAAACAACTCCAATTTAGAAGAAATATCTCTCACTTTTGACCAATCTTCTTGTGTGGGAACTCTTTTATATAAAGTCTCACGTTGTTTCAAACGAGCAAACACAGCTTCATATTCCAATGCAGTGTTAAGCATTAAATATGTAGAGTTCCATCGTGTTTTGCAATCAAGTTCTAGTTTCTTTGTGCTTGGAACCTTCAATTGTCGAGCTGTTTCAACAAATTTTTCATCTCTTTTTGGTGTTGCTGTCCAAAATGCAACACTATAACGAATTGTTTCAATGCTATCACTGATTAATTCTAGTCCATCCCTCACAACCAAATTCAAAATATGGGCACAACACCGCATGTGAAATAATTTTCCATCTAAGATAAGTGAACTCGGAGGAAGCTTGTCCAGAATAAGCTCCATCATAGCATCATTAGTTGTGCAATTATCAACGGTTAAAGTAGATAACTTACGATCCAAGTTCCAATCCAAGAGGCAATCAACAAGTGCATTTGCGAGGACCTCAGCAGTATGTGGGCACGGCACATATATAAACCTAGTAAAAAAAGAAATATAATACATTGTAATGATAATAGTAATACTATTAATGGTAAATGCAAGTATAAAGTTAAAGAAAAAAAAATTTACCTGACAAGGCGACTTTGTAATTTCCATGAAACATCGATGAAGTGTGAAGTGATGGCCATGAATCCTCTTTTTTGATTACTTGCCGTCCACATATCAGTTGTCAACGCAATCCGACTAGCATTTGAGTCTAATAATTTCATTGTTTTATTTCTTTCATACTCAAATATCTTCATGATGTCAGTCTTGATTGTGTTCCGGGAAACAACTTTAAATATTGGTTGCAATGCATAAGAGTATCTTCTAAAGCCAACATGATCAACCATAGATAACGGGTACTCATGCAATATAATCATATTTGCAAGCTTTGCCCTTGCTTGATCTTGGTTGAAATGGTATGTCCCAAGTTGCGTTGTCCCATCATTGGATTTTGTTGGCTGCAATAGAGATTGTTGTATGGTGTTTTGTTTTTTGTGCAAGCATGTTTTCATGTGGTCAAGTAAATGTTTGGTACCATTCTTAGTCTCACCACCTAAGGTCTTCTTACAATCATTACAAATCGCATTCCATTTTCCATCAATTAATTTTTTCTCGAAATGATCCCATGCAATAGATCTAAATTTTCTTTTCTTTTCACCATTTGTACCCGAAATTTCAACATCTAAAGTGTTATTTAGAGTTGCTTCATTTGCCTCTATTGGAACACTCTCATTTTGCGAATGCGATTCAGTCGCTGCATGAATTTCACTTCCCACAGTTGGAGTAGTTAGCATAGCACCCTCAACCTCGTTATCATTAATTTCCATCTGAAAGGATATATCATAATATCAAAAAATCATATTCTACTCATCCACATAATCCCTACATTAACAAAATAAGGTAATGTTATAGATGAGTTTTTTTTAGGAACATACTTTTAAAGAAAAGTCTTCTTAATTGATTGATATCCTTAATCATTATAAAAGTAGCACAATCTATATTCTATTAGTTAGTCCCTTAGAGTTGTTGAGTGATGCAAGTGTGTGGTAACCCACCCCACTACATCTAGCAAACGTGCTAAAACGCACAAATTTCTGGCTCATGCGCATAGCCTACTGTCCACAAAAGTGGAAGGAGTTTAGGAGTGAAGGAACTAACACGGGAGAGAAATCCACGGTCAGATTTCGGACCCTAAAACGCTTGGCAAACTGAGCATGTGCATCGAGGTGAGAACAGTGATTCTAACAACTTTGGCTAGCAAGTGTTGATGACAAAAACTAGAAATATGGCTCACCTCACTGATAACGGGAGCAAGTGTTGATGACATAGAAGGATCGGAGGATGTGTAGGCTGACAACGCCGACGGAAGACTAGAGCACAGATCACACTTGGACGGGAGGTAGGGAGCGATCAACGATGACGGAAGGCTAGAGAGGCCGGACCGCCGGAGGCGTTGCCACGTCGAAAGGAGCGGCGTCGACGGAGATCGACAGGACGAAGGGAGCGGCGTCAGTGGAGATGGATGCGCGAAGGGATGGCGTGACGGCGTCGAAATGTCGAATGGCCGAATGGGTGAATGCCGTAGGGTTTTCTGTTGAGGATTGAGGAATTAGAGATTTTTTTTTTATCACACTTTTATTATTATTATTATTATTATTATTATTAAAACCGGGGCGGGTTCGGGGATGGGGATAGCATACCCATACCCGCCCCGATTTAATTTCGGGGATTTTAAAAATCCCCGAACCCGAACCCATACCCAAATTAATTCCCCAAACCCGCCCCCATTTCGGGTTTTCCCCATGGGGCCCCGAACCCATGGGGAAAATTGCCACCCCTAGTTGTGTATCTTCTCAAAAGTAAGGATGGAGCTATAGAGAAATTTGCTCTCTATAAGAATGAGGTTGAAAACCAACTTAATAGGAAAATTAAGGTGGTTCGAAGTGACCGTGACGGTGAATATGTGTCACCGTTTGCTGAGTTGTGTGCTGAACATGGGATCAGACACGAAACAACAGCTCCTTATACTCCTCAGCAAAACGAAGTTGCTGAGCGAAAGAATCGAACTCTAAAGGAGATGATGAATGCTCTTCTATTGAGCTCTGGATTATCAGAGTCCATGTGGGGGGAAGCTGTGTTAACAGCTAATTACCTTTTAAATAAGGTGCTCCAGAAGAAAATAGATAAGAGCCCTTATGAGTTGTGGAATGGAAGACAACCGTCCTACAAATATTTACGAAGTGGGGGTGTCTTGCCAAAGTATTGTTGTCTGATCCGAAAAGAATTAAGATATGACCAAAGGTTGTTGATTGCATATTTATTGGATATGCACAAAACAGCACTGCGTATAGATTTTGTGTGTATGAGTCACACATACCGGAGATACACAAGAACTCGATAATCGAATCGAGAAATGCCTCATTCTTCGAGCATGTGTTTTCATATAAGACCCGAGAGGATGCTAGCTCCTCAAAACAGGCAAACGAAACACAAGGCGAAGAAGAAAATGATGATGACGAGGAACCCGTGGAGGTTGAGCCTAGATAGAGCAAAGAGCTCGGGTAGAAAAATCCTATGGATCGGATTTTATCACTTTCATGTTGGAGAGAGAGCCCCGAAGTTACTCAGAAGTTGTAGACTCTTCTGATGGATCTCACTAGAAAGAGGCAATTGCATCTGAGATAGAATCTATCTTAAAAAATCACACTTGGGAACTTGTGGATCTTCCTCCTGGAAGTAAACCACTAGGTTGCAAGTGGATCTTCAAGAAGAAAATGAAATCAGATGGCACGATCGATAAATACAAGGCCAGATTGATAATAAAAGGATATCGACAACGAGAAGGCCTTGATTACTTCGATACATACTCTCCGGTGTCGAGAATAACTTCCATTAGAGTATTATTGGCTATTACCATTCTATGGAATCTCGAAATGCATCAAATGGATGTAAACACAACCTTTCTAAATGGGGATTTAGAAGAGGAAATCTACATGGACCAATCTGAGGGGTTTTCTATGCCAGGACAGAAAAACAATGTCTATAGATTGGTGAAGTCATTATATGGCTTGAAACAAGCACCAAAGCAATGGCATGAGAAATTTAATAATGTCATGAAAGAATGTGGATTCAAGATCAATGAATGTGATAAATGTGTCTACATGAGAGTCACAGAGAGTGACTATGTCATCTTGTGCCTCTATGTAGATGACATACTTATCATTGGGAGTAATGATAAGATAATCAAATCCACTAAAAACATGTTGAACTCAAGATTTGACATGAAAGACATGGGCCTAGCTGATGTGATTCTAGGAATCAAAATTTTTAGAACGACAGAAGGACTTGTTCTTAGTCAGTCTCATTACGTGGACAAGATTCTTGTGAAATTCACCAAGGGTGATACTACGTTGGCACGAACGTCGATAGATACGAGTCAACATCTATCAAAAAATCAAGGTGAAAGTATCTCTCAGATAGAGTACTCTCGAGTAATTAGAAGTCTGATGTACTTGATGAGTTGTACACGACCAGACTTGGGCCACGCAGTAAGCAAACCGAGTAGATACACGAGTAATCCCGGTGTTGAGCACTGGAAAGGAATAACAAGAGTACTGAGGTACTTGAGGTATACTCGTGAATTTGCACTGCACTATACAAGATATCCTGCTCTGATCGAAGGATACAACTATGCGAGTTGGATATCTGATATAAAAGTCTCTAAGTCTACGAGTGGATATGTCTTCACTCTAGCAGGTGCAGCCATTTCTTGGAAATCTTCTAAGTAAACCGTAATAACCAGATCCACGATCGAATCTGAGTTTGTAGCTCTTGACAAGTGTGGTGAAGAGGCTGAATGACTATGACAATTCTTAGAAGATATTCCATGATGGCCGAAACCAGTGCCGGCGATTTGCATATATTGCGATAGTCAATCAACAATCGGTCGGGCACAAAGCCATCTGTATAATGGTAAGTCTAGACATATACGTCGTAGACATAATATCATTAGACAACTACTCTCAACGGGAGTTATCACTGTTGACTATGTGAAGTCAAAAGATAACCTAGCGGATCCGCTAACCAAGGGGTTAAATCGAGAGTTAGTTGCAAGCTCATCAAGAGGAATGGACTTGATGTCGTTGTCAGCGATCAGTGCAGAGGGCACCCAACCTATGCTGACTGGAGATCCCAAGAACTAGGTTCAAAGGGATAACTAATCTGCACTGACTAGACACACTGTAGGGGGGATAGCCCAATGAAACAATGACTAGACCAGAGTAAGTCGATGAGCTTTTAATGATCAAGAAGAGTAGATGGCAACTCTTGAGGGATCACATATGTGAGAAAGAAGTGGGGCCGCTTCGAAGAGAATTGGAGGCACAATTCTTAGAGCTTCTCACAGAACCAGGCGTGTTCATGGCCAAGAACGAACACACTCATGAGAACTGAGTTGTATCAGAGAGAGTCTTGGGTGAGATTTGTCACTACTTACACAAATGACATTATAGTTCAAGAATATCGTGTCTACTATCAGCCAGTAAGCAACCAGATCTTCACAAGGGAAGGTTCAAAGGGTAAAACCTACCAATCCTATACTTGACTCAACTGCTGAATGCTATCACTTACCCTATCTCCATTCATGTGGGGGATTGTTAAATACGTGAATGGAGAAGAAATGGAATAGGAAAGAGGTTCCATTGTGAATGGGACTTTAGTCCCACATTGGAAGTTTCAAGGCACTTTTATTGGTTTATATTGATTCACATACATTGAGGTTGTGAACAAATGCATGGGGAGAGGCTCTCTATCATGCGTGGGTTCGCAGGGGGGGTGCAAATTCAGGGCCCGGAATTTGCACTGAGCCAAGTTGACTCATGTGCAAGCGAGACCTACACATACGAATGTCAGACCAGTCGGGGCAAAATTTGCCCCAACTGGAATAACCAATTATATCATGGGAAACAGACGACCCGAGTAAGCCTCGAAGCACATCCGGAGGTGGGGGTGAATCTGTTTCAAGGAAACTGCGACTTGCAGGCCTCGATCGATCCTCTCAGCCGATCTACTCGCTCGGCCGATACGACATGCTCGCTCAGCTGAGCAGCTCATTCGGCCCATCTGCCCTCTCGATCTTTTCCCCGCTCGAGCTCAGCTGTTCGCCTGACCGGCTCCTGTCTGCTTCGACTGATCTGCCGCCCGTCCTGTCTGCTGCCCGGTCTGCCTTCTGACAGACCTATTTTCCTGATTTGTCTGTTTCGATCGGTCTGCCTCTCGCTCGACCGGTCTACCTCCTGACAGACCTGTCTTCCTGATCTGTCTGCCTCTCGCTCGGCCGATCTGCTCTGCCTAACCAGCCTCGCGGTCTGCCCGACCTGCCTCTCTGATCTGACGAAGACTTTGCCCGATCAGCCATACTGCTCGGTCGACCTTTCTGATCTGCTACGTCTGCTTGATCAACACAGTGCAGACTGCCTTCATCACTTGGCAGAAACCAGCCCCTATTGGCAGCCTGAGATCATCCGCTCAGGTATTTAAATTCAACTAATACCTCGAAAAATCTCCGGCAATAGATTATTTGTAATCCAACAGGTACATGCCAAATCATGCAATGACTCCCCATGTATCTGGCACCACCATTAACAGCCAAGTAGGTTTTCTTGGCAGTTTCTTCGGCCACATATAATTTGCTTCTTCTTTCCTTGGAAAATTTTGTTGGACTTGATGATTAATTAACTTGGTTAAATTATCTAAATTGTGCAGTTGAGATATGCGGATGGAGTGAAAGACACACTCGATAAGTACTTCAAAGGACAGGAATTTTTAGCTCAAGACTACATTCTCAAGGAGGGAAAGCTTGCGAGCCAATACCAATGAAACGAATGATGACCTCTCTTTTATATATCTTCTCAGTTTAAGAATGTTTGCATGTTGAGTTATGGAGTTTCTGCAACTAGTATTACAATAAGAGGAGATGAATTGTTGCTTTGATCGTTACGCTTGACCATAAACGACTTTTATATATTGATTATTATATTGAGATGATACTAAATGTAATAATTAAAACATATTAAAGGTTTTTAATTTACCATTGTCCAGTTAATCTAAGGATACGATTAAAGAGTAATTTTTTTTATTTAAAAGAGTATCTATAAATCTATTTTTCTTTTTTAAAAAAATATCCCTAAAAATAGTACTTAAACAGGGAAATAGATAATTTGACTAATCTTATTTGTAAGAAAGTTCTCTAAAAGGAAAAAACCCATATTTAGTTTAAAAAAAAGAAAAATAATAAAATCTATAAACTTAAACTTAAATTAATAGAAAAATCATTTTGAAAAGTATTTAACAATGTCAAAACAATTATATTTATATATATTTATATATTTCTAATTCATTAGCTAATTATAAGCGTAATAAACAATAATTAAAATCTGAAAGTAAAAAAAAATTAAAATTAACAACATCAATAAAAAGATATGAGCCTAAATCTAAATTTATATAAAAACATTATTTTAGTAAAGTATTTAAAAAAATGTTCATTTGGTAAATAATAGTAAAGTATTAAAAATCTCATCCCTTTGTTTAAATTGGATATCATATTGCTAATAATCAGTATTATTACGTGAAAACGGAAAAAAAAAATTATTACAATTAATTATAAAAAATTAATCTTCTTACATTTTTATCTCTAAAATCATACATCAATCTTTTATAATTAATCTAGAGATGTAGCGGTCTTTACCGATACATTACATTCGGATCCTGTAACACGTTCCTTCTGAGAAACAACTTAACATTAGCACACAATAGTTTAATTGATCCATTAATTGAACATCTATCATAAATTAACGCTGCTTGGCAACCTATCACAGCCCTCTTCTTTTATCTGGGCTTGAGACCGACTATGACTGATTCGTTATGGGCAAAATTTCAAACTAGTAAAAACTAAAAGAAATTAATTTTCACCTATAAAAATTAAAAATTATTAATCCAATCTAAATTCCACAAATAAAAAATTAAACATTATTAGCCCAATTTAATTTAGTTAGTAAAAAAAATAGAAGTACCGGTTAAAATAACTTTTTGATTAAAATTTGTTTTAATTAATAATTTTAAATATTTTCCAACCAAATTAACTTTCCAAAATAAATTAATAATTATATTTTATTTAATAAATACTATATTTATGTATATATATAATATATTAATACTTACCTTTCCTCCTTCGCTGCCCCTTGAGTCTTTCCAAACCACAATTGCCCTCAACTAGTACTCTTCTATCTTTCTATTTGTCTTTTTTTTCTCTCTATAAATTGACACTCCGCTACATTTCGTCACATCGCTCAATATCTCTTATCCTCGTACACGATTGCTACACTGGTAATTAAGGAAGATGGCGACGCTCAGCGCTACAGCATCCACAGTCGACGGAACGGGCTCCAGGACGCTCCATGTAATCCCACTACTCGATCGGGTTATTTAATTTGCCGCCATAACACCATGGCATGCATGTATCTGATTATATTTTATCATAACCGTACGTGCACTGCAGGCTAATTCATCAGACAGCAAGAAGATCGTCGGTGTTTTCTACAAGGCCAACCAGTACGCTTCCCTGAATCCTGAATTTGTAGGGTGCGCTGAATCCGCCTTGGGCATTCGGGACTGGCTAGAATCGAAAGGCCACCAGTACATTGTAACTGATGACAAAGAAGGCCCAAATTATGGTTCGTATGCTTAATTTCTCTGATTGTTAGTCATCGAATTGGAACGGATATTGGGCTAATTTAATTTAGCTGCTTTATTTTCTCATGGCAGAGTTAGAGAAACACATTCACGACATGCATGTTTTGATCACGACTCCCTTCCATCCGGTTTACGTGACCGCGGAGAAGATAAAGAAAGCTAAAAACCTGCAACTTCTTCTGACCGCTGGGGTTGGCTCGGACCACGTCGATCTGAAAGCGGCAGCCGACGCAGGAATCACTGTAGTAGAAATCAGCGGAAGCAATGCTGTCTCGGTGGCAGAGGATGAATTGATGCGAATTCTCATCCTCGTCCGGAACTTCTTGCCTGGTTATCGTCAGGTGATCGACGGTGACTGGAACGTCGCAGGCATCGCGCACAGGGCTTACGATCTTGAGGGTAAGACTGTCGGCATTATCGGGGCGGGGCGCATCGGGAAGCTTTTGCTTCAGCGCCTGAAGCCTTTCAACTGCAATCTGCTTTACCATGACCGCCTCACGATTTCACCTGAACTGGAGAAAGAGACAGGAGCTAAGTTTGAGGAAGATCTTGATGTAATTCTCCCAAAGTGTGACATCGTCGTCATAAACACGCCTCTTACCGAGAAAACCAGGTCTATTTTTTTTTTTTTGTTCCTTCCGATGACTGATCAGACATTGGATCGACGACTCCAGAAATTAATGCTCTCTCTGTTTCCTTCAGAGGAATGTTTGATAAGGAGAGGATCGGGAAGTTGAAGAAGGGAGTTCTCATCGTGAATAATGCTCGAGCTGCTATCATGGACACCCAAGCAGTCATAGATGCTTGCTCTAGTGGGCACATTGCAGGTTCATATGATAACTATCCGATCCGTTGAAAAAATGAATCAGATCAGAAGATTTAATTTTCTAATTTTATTGCTAAATAAATGAATCCATCCATCTTGCTCTGATCATTCAGGTTATAGTGGCGACGTTTGGAATCCCCAGCCAGCTCCCAGAGATCATCCATGGCGGTACATGCCAAACCACGCAATGACTCCCCATGTATCTGGCACCACCATTAACAGCCAAGTAGGTTTTCTTGGCAGTTTCTTCGGCCACGTACATTCAATTTGCTTCTTCTTCCTTGGAAAATTTTGTTGGACTTGATGATTAATTAACATGGTTAAATTATCTAAATTGTGCAGCTGAGATATGCGGATGGAGTGAAAGACACACTCGATAAGTACTTCAAAGGAGAGGAATTTCCAGCTCAAAACTACATTGTCAAGGAGGGAAAGCTTGCGAGCCAATACCAATGAAACGAATGATGACCTCTCTTTTATATATCTTCTCAGTTCAAGAATGTTTGCATGTTGAGTTATGGAGTTTCTGCAACTAGTATTACAATAAGAGGAGATGATTTGTTGCTTTGATCATCAGAAATGACTTTTATATATTGATTATTATATTGAGATGATACTAAATGTAATAATTAAAACAAATTAAAGGTTTTTAATTTACCATAGTCCAGTTAATCTAAGGATATGATTACCAATCTGGCCTTATATTTATCGATCGTGCCATCTGATTTTATTTTCTTCTTGAAGATCCACTTGCAACCTAGTGGTTTACTTCTCGGAGGAAGATCCACGAGTTCCCAAGTGTGATTTTGCAAGATAGATTCTATCTCAGATGCAATTGCCTCTCTCCAGTGAGGTCCATCAGACGAGCTTACTGTTTCTGAGTAACTCTGGGGCTCACTTTCCAGCATGAAAGTGATAAAATATGATCCGTAGGATTTTTCTACCTGAGCTCTTTTACTCCGTCTAAGCTCAATCTCTACTGGTTCATCATCATCTTCTTTGTCTTGTGTTTCATATGCCTATTTTGAGGAGCTAGCATCCTCTCGGGTCTTATACGGAAACACATGCTCAAAGAACGAGACATTTCTCAATTTGATTATCGAGTTCTTGTGTATCTCCGGTATGTGTGACTCATACACACAAAATCGATAAGCACTGTTATTATGTGCATATCTAATAAATATGCAATCAACCGTCTTTGGTCGTATCTTAATCCTTTTCAGATCAGGTACCAACACTTTGGCAAGATACCCCCACATTCGTAAATATTTGTAGGACGGTTATCTTCCATTCCACAACTTATAAGGGTTCTTATCTATTTTCTTCCGGGGCACGTTATTTAAAAGGTAATTAGCTGTTAACACAGCTTCCCCCCACATGGACTCTGGCAATCCAGAGCTTAATAGAAGAGCATTCATCATCTCCTTAAGAGTTTGATTCTTTCGCTCAGCAACTCCATTTTACTGAGGAGTATATGGAGCTATTGTTTCGTGTCTGATCCCATGTTTAGCACACAACTCAGCGAATGGTGACACATATTCACCGCCTTGGTCACTTCGAACCACCTTAATTTTCCTATTAAGTTGGTTTTCAACCTCATTCTTATAGAGAGCAAATTTCTCTATAGCTTTATCCTTACTTTTGAGAAGATACACATAACAATATTTTGTGTTATCATCTACAAAAGTGATGAAGTATTTATTACCACCACGTGTTGGTGTACCTTTTAGGTCGCATACATCAGTGTGGATTAGGTCAAGTGGTTCATTATTTCTTTCAATATGTTGAAAGGATGACCTTGTCATTTTCGCTTTAACACAAATCTCACACTTGTGTTTTGGGTCAAGGTAGAATGTAGGTATGCTTTGCATGTTTATTAATCTACGCAACACATCGTAGTTAACATGTCCTAGTCTATCATGCCACAAACACGAAGACTCAAGCATATAAGTGGAAGAGCTTTCATTTTTATTTATCTTGGGTCTAATGGTCATTACATTGAGCTTAAATAACACATCAGATACATAGCCTCTTCCTACAAACATTCCATTTTTGGACAATACAATTCTGTCCGACTCAAAAATAATGCGAAAGCCATGCTTGCTTAACAGTGATCCGGACACTAGATTCTTCCGAATCTCCGGAACATACAGCACATTGTTCAGAGTGAGGTCCTTGCCCGAGATCATCTTCAGCACCACCTTTTCTTGGCCCATGATGTCCGAGGTTGCTGAGTTCCCCATGAACAGTTTGTCTCCAGTGACTTCCTCGAAGTTGTGGAGCAGCTCCTTGTTGTAGCACACATGTCTAGTGGCTCCAGTATCGATCCACCATTACCATGGGTTTGAACCGATCAGGTTCAACTCAGAGACCACAACGCAGAGGTCGTCCATTTCTGGTCTCTCGTTCAGGTTGACCTCTTGCTTCTTCTTCGGCTTTCTGCACTCCGAAGATTTGTGACCCACTTTGTCACAGTTGAAGCACTTCCCAGAGAACTTCTTCTTGCTGATGCCTCCTCTGAGTCCTATCTTGGAAGACTTGGGGTTCTTCCGCTTCGAGCTTTGACCGAACTCGACCACGTTGGCTTTCACAGTAGCCTGAGAGAACAGTTTCCTCTCTGAACTCTTGTTGTCTTCTTCGATGCGAAGTCGAACAATGAGTTCCTCCATATTCATCTCCTTCCGCTTGTGTTTCAGGTAGTTCTTGAAGTCCTTCCAGCCGGGAGGCAGCTTCTCAATGATAGCAGTCACCTGGAAGGTTTCACTCAGAACCATCCCTTCTGATTAGATCTCGTACAAGATCACTTGAAACTCCTGGACTTGGCTGATCACCGTCTTGGAGTCAACCATCTTGTAGTCCAGGAATCGACCCACGATGAACTTCTTTGCCCCTGCATCCTCCATCTTGTATTTCTTGTCCAGAGACTCCCACAGCTCCTTAGTCGTTCTCTTCATGCTATACACAGCGTATAGCGAGTCGGCAAGGCAGTTGAGGATGTAGTTTCGACAAAGGAACTCAGAATGAGTTCATGCCTCCACTGTACTGATGGTTTGCGCATCAGCATCCTCAGTGTGCTTGGGAGGTCCTCGGTCAAGAACCGAGCCAGATTGAGCGTGGTTAGGTAGAAGAGCATCTTCTGCTGCCACCTCTTGAAGTTCAGTCCACTGAACTTCTCTGGCTTTTCCCCATGACTGATTGACACAGTTCCAATCGGGGCGGAGGGGGTCTGCACGTGTTCAGTCTGTTGCACCTCAACATTTCGTTCCGTGGCCATCTAAATAGAATTGAATCTGTTTCAAGATTGTTGGAAACCAAACAATCTGTAGCCAGAGATTTACAGGAAATTAGCTGAATCTAAATACTCGAATTAAATTCAACTCACAGTTAAGATGACCTGAGCAGATAATCTCAGGCTGCCAGCAGGGGCTGGTTTTCTGACCTCAAAGTCTGAGCAATCAAAGCGTCCAAGAAGACTGAAGGATAGACAGGCAGAGCGGGAGACCGGTCGGGCATATCAGAAGGGCGAGTGGCCGACCAAGCAGATGAAGAGTCCAACCGAGCGGACAAACAGAGCAGCGGACCGAGGCCTGCGATCGATGCAGTTTCCTTGAAATAGATTCGTCCCACCTCCGGCTGTGCTTCGAGGTTTTCTCGGATCGTCTGTTTCCCAGGATACAACGGCAAAACCACGAACGCAACCAAGCACTGGTTGTTCGTGGCGAACTGAGAATGCACCTGAGTGCTATCACAAGTAGTTTAGTCGAGCGGATGCACGACTGAGAGAAAAGAATCGGGGTACGAAGGTGGAGGAATTCTCTTGCTTTTGCTTCGCTTTCGCTTTGCTTTCGCTTTGCTCAAGATCCAGCCTATTTATATAGGAGCTCTCATCTTGCCTGCAATAAATGATCAAATTATGATCATTTAATGCTGAGTTTAATTTCATCATTAATGGGTTTAACGTCTTCATTAATGTCGAGACGTTACAAAATCATTATTAATGAGATTAATGTCGCCATTAATATTGAGACGTTACGAAATCATCATTAATGAGTTTAATGTCGACATTAATGTCGAGACGTTACGGAATCAACATTAATTTCACATTAATGCTTCCATTACACCCTTGAGCAAGATTCAAGTGGCAATATGTTGGTTCATTCTTTAGGGTAAATTTTACCTCAATCGGTCTAACATTCGACATGCGCAAGTCGTGCTCGCGCAGGAGTCAACCTTGGTTCAGTACAATCCGGGCCCTGGATTTGCACCCACCCCTGCGCACTCACGCGTGAGAGAGTCTCTCCCCATGCATATGTTTACAATGCATGTATCATAATTTAAACTAACAATAAAGCCAAGAGGCTTCTAATGTGGGACTAAACCCATGCACAATAGAATCTCTTCGTCTCCACCTCTTTATTCCATTTACATTTCCAACATCTTTTATTATTTCCGCTGCATTACTCATCGTGTTTTTAATTTCGAAATACGTGAAAGTCACGAGCGCTATTCACCCCCCTAGTGCGGTCTCGATCCAAGATGATAATGTCTATAAAATACCCACTGGCGTAGCCATAATCTTCAACTGTCCTAGGTCAAAAAAAGCTGGGCTTAAACATGTGTCATGTTTAAATAGGTGCCAATTTATTCTTAAACATGTGTTGAGGTCTAAAATTGGTGGCTACTTGTTGGGCTGCACTGGGTTGGAGTCCAGCAAAGCCTGGCCTTGTCTACGCCATAAATAGGTTGAGGCCTAAAATTTCTGGGCCGGAGCTCAGGAAAGTCCAACCCTATCTATGCCATTGAAAATACCTGGTAACAAATTCACCTAGAACATTCACATATTTCGTAAGTTTGCTTTACATTACTTTATGCTTTATGTGTTTATTTTATTAGTTTTTTAGTTTCAACATTCTCTCCATCTGATTTACCTCATCTTTGAGCTCACTTAGAACCTACCAATTCTTCAAACTATTTATCTTAATACATTATTTGAATCAGGTTCTTAGGCTGAAGAGTGCTATGGCTAATATCTATCAGAAGCTCAAGGTAGCATATACATTGATTATAATAAAGAGAGGACATCCTTGGAAATTTCAATTTGCTTGTTTAATCGAGATTTGGTGGTGAGGGTTAAAGAAAAAAGTTTTTTTTTGTGAGATCTATACTTACCTATACATATATCTCCTTTGCATATCATTTTTTATTTTATTTTTTCCAATAAATGTAGAGACAACCTGCCTTACCATTCTTATTTGTGCCAATCTTTACCATCTTGGAGGAATTTTCATTTCAAATTTTTGACCTTGCTATACTATATTTTGAATCTTGCGATATCATTTTCATTTCTATGATTTACTTTTGCATATAAAATTTCTTTCTGTTTTATCTTTTCTTCTGATGTATCTAAAAAGATAATTGTATTTTGCATTTACATGCTATTAAAGATCTACAGTCATATTTTCAGCATCAGGTCTCTCTTCTTATTTAGCCCATGGGTATATCCTCCGTATTAAAGTCCTCCAAAGTTGCTAGTTCCTAAGCTCATATCTTTATCATCTTGGAGGAATTTTCATTTCAAATTTCTGACCTTGCTATACCATGTTTTGAATCTTGCGATATCTTATTATTTCTACGATTTACTTTTGGATGTAAAATTTCTTTTTCTTCTCCTGAGTTATCTAAAAAGATAACTATATTTTATATTTGCAGGTTATAAAGAATCTACATATTTGGCATCAAATCTTTCTTCTTATTAAGCCCATGCTTCAGCTATATCCTTCCTATGTAAGTCCTCCAAATTTTTAGTTCTCTTGTGTCACAGTAGGTGATATTTAGGCTGATTTGAAAAAAATATATACTTTTTAGATTCACTAATAAATAAATAAAGCTTATAAACCTTCATTTTCCTTTTGCAAAAGTTGGTTCAAAATTTCAGTAAAATGAAACTATAACCAATTGGGTGTACTAAAAATTTTATAGCATATGTATTTAAAATTTTAGTATTGGAAAAATATATATTACTTAAATTTTGGTATATTAAAATTTTGATATACTAAATTTTTAATATGATATAAATTTCATATCATTGGTATTAAAATTGTTCAATGTTTTATATTTTCGGTATACTAAAATTATAAAAGAATAAAAAATATACTTACCCAATAGTCTATTGAAATTGTTAGGTATTTCATTATTTTTGTATATATCAAAATATCAAAATATTAAATCTCATACCAATACAAATATAAAAATTTCAATATAATATTATATGTACTAAAATTTTTGATATACTATTACTATCAATATATGTCAGTTACTTTTGCATGCTAAATTTCTTTTTCTTTTCTCCTATTATCTAAACAGATAACTGTATTTTACATTTGTAGATTATAAAGAATCTATATATTTGACATCAAATCTCTCTGCTTATTCAGCCCATGCTTCAGCTATATCCTTCCTATGAAAGTCCTCCAAAATACTGTAGGTGATATTTAGGCTTATTTGAAAAAAACATATATATACTTTTTAGATTCACTAAAAATAAATAAATAAAGCTTATAACATGCATAAACATCTAAAGAAAATCTTAATTTTTAATTATTTTATTTCTGAATTGATCTATAAAATCTTCATTTTCCTTTTACAAAAAAATGAAACTATAACTAATTGGGTGTATTAAAAATTTTATATCATATTATTTAAAATTTTAGTATTAGAAAAAAATATATTACTTAAATTTTGATATATTAAAATTTTGATATATAGAATTTTTAATATGATATAAATTTCATATCATTTGTACTAAAATGGTTAAATGTTTTAGTATTTTCAGTATACTTAAATTATAAAAGAAAAAAAAATTATATTTACCTAATTGTCCATTGAAATTGTTAGATATTTTATTATTTTTGTATATATCAAAATATTAAAATATTAAATTTCAGAAATTTTAGTATAATATTATATCGTACCGAAATTTTTAATATACTATTAATATATATATATATATATATAAAAACTTTTTTCACCCTTATGGTCTTCTTTATTGATTCAATTGAATTATTTTAGTCCCCATGTTTTTTTTTGGCACAATGCCCACATCTTCTGTGGTCAATTAATGATGTTGGATCTGCCATCTGGTTTATATTGAGCCAAGTATCATTCAACTCCATGTAGCATTTTGTCTTGGCCCATGTGGGACCGGAGTGCTGTCTAGAATCCACTTGACACTTACGTTTGGCATTTACCTATTCCTTAAATATAACACAACCTATAATACTTTCTAATTTCGTATTTGATTTTACTTTTAAGATACTGGGAATTAAGACTTATACCTACGCTTCACTTTAAAAAATATCAACTTTTTAGTTAATCAGATTTTATATTATTTATAAAAAACTGATTTTTCTTGTTTTAAATTTTTAGAATTTTAAGTCTTTTTTATATATATTTTTAAATTATGGGGCCAAAAAGACTAGTTAAACTTGTCTGTGCCAGCCCACCCAACTCATCTCCTTTTTAATTAATGTTGAATTTTATTCAATCGTAGTTCTCCCAACTACTGTGTTCCTTCTTCTCAATTACGGCCTTGGTTGGTTGAGTGTAATTTTGATTCATCATTGTTTTTTCTCACATTCGCTCGGTTTGTTCAGTGAAAATGCATTATTAAATCTTTTTAATTATTGTTGAACTTTGTTTCATCATCATCCCAACTACTGTATTCATTTTTTTTGTTATCGACTACTGCATTCACTCGGGGTTGTTAGTGAAAATGTATTATTTTCCTTCTGTACATAAAATTTAATTTTGAATATCAATATATTCTAAAAGAAACTTCAATCGGTAGAATAGGGAATACTTAGCATCCATACCGAGCCATGTGCTCGGATAAAAGACCATTAACTGATTTTTAAGTAGATTAAATGTACTCATAATAAAAATTAGTAAAATGTTTATATAAAAAAAGCGTATTAGTTAGTTATTGGTGTAATTAGAATAATTAAAACGTGACGAAACAAGAAAAAGTTCATAATGTTATCATTTAAAGAAGATAATCCTTAAATATTAGTTTATTTATCACTTAGCTGATAAACCTATTGTCAAATCCAACAAATGATAGAACAAAAAGATGAAATAAAAATATAATCAGGCAGGCCATAGATTTGAGGATACAAGTAGATAAAAGATATTGCAATTGTTCAATTAATTAAAACAAGTTTTTTACAAGTGAAATATCCTATAGCCAACAAACTGACCATACCAACTGTAACAAGAAATATTGTATAACTTATATATACCCACATCAATGCTATAAAACATCACAAATGTAGAATATAAATATATATATATATATATATATATATATATATATATATATATATATATATATATATATATATATATATATATATTAAAGATGGAGAAGAAAGACCAAATAGTGCTATACCGAATACAAGTGAACAAGGTGTGCAAAGAATTCTTAGCTGTGTTTCATTTTGGAAGCGCATATAGGGGAGTATAGATTATGTATCCGTGGTCGCGGACGACGGTCCAATTAGCAGTCCGGGGCAACAATCACGGAAACGGACCAATGGGGAATTGCTCAACTAGCTTGGCTCTCAGATCCTTTCTCAAGATTTTGCCGGATGGTGCCTTGGGGATGACTTCAGTGAAGAAAACCTTGCTGATTCTTTTGTAGAAAACCACCTGCAAGGAATGAAGTTCAATCAAGATATTACTAACAACAATGGAATCTGGCAGCATTCTTGATAAGGTAATTTTAAAAGGTGATAGTGTAATTATTTTTTGTTTAGTTGGCACCAGATTAATGCTGGGCTGACCGACCCGCCCACGGAAGTTTCCCACCGGTCATAGAGAAATTCATCCGTTAATTCGTCAAAGCTGATACTCGATCCTTAGATGTCTGAGAAACTGAGAAGGCGTCTTGCCGGTGCACCATTGCCCCGAGGGATTAGAAGTGTTATTTAAACTATCCAACAAGATTCATTCACAGTTTAATAAGAAATAAAAATGATTACAACTGGTTCTAGGGTCCACCTACTGAGCTCCATCAAAGCCTGCTAGAAATATTTAACTCGACTAGATGTGATGGTACATAATTTATATATATATAACCAGCCTAGCTACAACCCAAAGGGAATTATTGGAAGGTGAATCCAATCAAGACAAGCTTTAATTCATCTGTCAAAATTTAATCAAGGGGCCCTCTATGCCTCCATATAAATCACGTTTAAATTATTGTGTCCATAACCTAGCTCACCCATGCCCTTGCACAAAGCTACAAGGGACAAGTAGGTGCGTATGGTCCAGCTCATTCATGGCCATCCTTATTCCTTCCTTTCTTATTCATTCCCCATGCTTATCAATCAATAATGCAATCTAACAACATTACTATCTAATAAAATTTGGATCTATATGTGACCAATAAATGCGATGTAAAAATATAATAAATATGCACACCAAATAAAAAAGACTAAAGAAAACATGATAAAAGATAGATATATAGTCGACCAACTTAGCGGGATAAGAGATTGTTTGGATTTGTAAGGTCGACAAATTCATGAGAAGTTGTGTAATGTTTTACCTGTCTGGAGATGTACTGCTTGATCTCATCTTCGGTAATTTTTGAGCCATTGGACCGCACAACAAAAGCGACAGGAACTTCCCCAGCAACTTCATCTTTCATCCTGCAAAATCAAAGCCCCCAACAGGTCAATTATTATTAAATCAGTGCTTGTAGATCTTGTGCGTGAATTAGGCAAGGCAATTGAAACAAACAATGTGTTGTGGAGCAGACTCACGGGACAACAGCTGCATCGGCGATTTTAGGGTGGGTAACAAGTAGTGCTTCAAGCTCAGCCGGGGCGACCTGGAAGCCTTTGTATTTGATGATTTCCTTGAGCCGGTCGACGATGAAGACCTCATCGTCGTTGTCCACGTAACCAACATCCCCGGTGTGCAGCCACCCATCCTTGTCAATGGTGTTCCTTGTTGCCTCTGGATCATTGATATAACCTGAATAGCTTACTGAATCAGTTATAGTTTCTTGAAGTTCAAAAGAAATATTGAGGTCAACCTTGTTTTGACTTCCTCAAAATTATGGAATTCCCAAAATCTACTTCAGGGTTTTAAAATGATCAAAATATCATCTAGAGATTTAAAACTGCCGTCATTTCTCCCTTAATCATTGGCCCTATCACTTTATTTAATTGAAAATTGATGTGATACATACATAGCATATTATAAAATAACAGTAGTTGACTAAGACATTGCACCAAACAAGCATTGTCGTTTGACAGGAATTGTTTTTGTGGAATATTAAACAACACATATATCTACGAATGAGTCTAAGAGAAAACATATAGAATTAAGAATTTAACCAGAGTCAAACCAACTAACCAAGCTAGTTAGGTTCAATGTCAACATTTTTCTTTAGGAATGAAAGAATAACCATGGCAAAGTCAATTGAAGATAACTGAAAGCTATATATGCAAAGCAAACAATCTGTTCAGGCTATTCCTGGAAAGAACCATAAACTTGTCCATCTCAAATATCAATCAGCCAGAAATTTGCATATTAAAGTGGAAAATGATAGGAACCTACCTCCTCTTGCAATTTCTCTAAGATTGTTATTGTTTCAGGGGTCCTAACTTAATGAAGAGTGTAGATTAGTTCAATTGATAAGGATCATTGTAGTATAAAGTTTAAAAATAATGGGGTATTTTAATAATTGTACAACTCTGGAGGTATTTTAGGGGACAAAATGAAATTTTCTCGACCACTAATTAGTGTTTCACCTTTGTCAAGCCTCACAAAATGATAATCTAATCATCTTACCAGGGTTATGCCTCAAATCTAACATGATTGAACTCACATTGAAGAAGATTATTTTAAAAAAGTAGAAAAGGTTAGCCAATTCCTGACTTAGTTTAAGATTGTTGGCCTGTCACATGAAGGGGTGAATTATACATCCATTGTTTCCAATTAGGAATAGACATGCTTGATTAGAACCATCAAACTGGAACTTTGATAGCCATGGCTGACCAGATAACAAAAAGACAGCATCTCGAGCAGGTAATAGAATTGAATAGATGAAGCTAAATCAAATTTGCCACTAATGAAATACTTTGCTATACCATGCTTCTTGAGTAGATGCATATGTATGATATGGGATAATCAAGTGGACATAAGCAACATTTGCCTTGTTATGTGATCTTTTGATTTTAAGGTCCACTATCTAAAAGTATGAACAAGTAATTTATTGAATGAAAAGGAATTTAGCTTCAATGTGTCTCAATCGCATCACATTTTTGGTGAACAACCAGCTACCGAACATTGTATCTAGTCATTAGATTATTTCCGATCTAAGCATGATTTGTTTGGCTTCAAGTTGGTACATGCCCTAACAAAAAATGGAAATCATACGTTTCCCTAAGGGTCCATCCGGTTAATGTGATAGAACATTAGCTCTAGATGCAGAGGTATGGTGGGGTTCCATTTCTTGGACCTTCTTTTCCTCTGTTATTGTTGGATATGCATTCATTATCTTCCTTGTAAGAAGAATAGTGATCTTTTCATTTATCCAATCTAGTTCAGTCTCAAGAGCAACAAATTTCTTGTGAGAACATCATTTTGAAGAACAACAGCTAGTCATCTCGGTATCTAATTGATCATTGGGTCTAACATAAAATGAAATGTCCTCACAAAAATCAATCAAGCGACCTTCTCAGATACCACCCAAACAATCCTCCTCAATTGAAATAGTTTTCCAACAAACACCTCTAACAATCCTCCTATTTTTCTTTGGACTGTAGATTAGGTTACTCAATAGCTCGCACAATGTTTGATCATAACTCTATTCAGAGAATTTAGAATAATCTTTATATAAAATGGACAAAATCTTGCCAGGCCTACTAAACAATCATGGCATAATTGACATTAAAGCATGTTTGAATGGCAAAGTGCAGCATAAATTGTGCCATGCTCTCACCTTTCATGATTTGGGCGCCTCTGATGCAGATCTCGCCTCGTTGGTTCCGCCCCAACGCCGCCCCCGTCTCCGGGTCGACGATTTTCATCTCAGCGTTCCTCACGACGGTTCCGCAGGCGCCGGACTTCACCTCGAACGGGTGCTTGGCAAATGCCAAGCACATCGACAGCACCGGCCCGGCTTCCGTCATCCCATAGCCCTGTCAGATTTGAACAAGACGAAGAAAATTGACGCGTGAGCTCCGGTTCACTGCAAAATCCTTTCGCTAGATGTGTGCCCGAATAGCACGATCTGTTTGAGCCGGAGCTGAGGGGAGCAAGAAATGACTTGCTCCAAGGGCAAGGCATCGCGAAAAGTTGAAGCTTATGCGGTATGATGAAGAAAAGAGTAGAGGCCTCACCTGGCCCAGCCTGGCATTGGGAAGCTTAGCCATGAATTTTTCCTCAACCTCCTTGCCCATGGGGGCGGCGCCGGACATGACCATTCTTATGGATGAGAGATCGAAGCTGTCGACGAGCGGGCTCTTCACGAACTCCAGGACGATGGGCGGCACCAGGGGCGCGATTGTGATCCTGAAGCGCTGGACCAGCTCCAGCAGCGGACCGACCTCGAACCGACGCAGGATGAGGATGGCGGCGCCGACGCGGAGGCTGCAGAGGAGGACAGAGTTGAGGGAGTAGATGTGGAAGAGGGGGAGGACGCAGAGGAGGACGTCGTCGGGACGGAAGTTGAGGTTGGGGTTTTCGCCGTCCACTTGCTGGGCGATGCTGGTGACCAGGCTGCGGTGGGTGAGCATCACGCCCTTAGGCAGCCCGGTGGTGCCCGACGAGTATGGCAGCGCCACCACGTCGTCGGGATCGAACTCGACCGCCGGCAGCGCCCCGGCGTCGCAAGCCAGAAGGTCGGCGAAGGCGTGGCAGCCATCAGGGACGGGCCCATCGCCGACCGCAACGATAATGACGCCGTGATCTGCCGCGTAGTCACGGATCTTGTCCACATAGCAGGACTCAGTGAGTATAAGGCGCGCGCCGGAACCATCCGCCTGCTTGTGGATCTCTCCAGGAGTGTAGAACGGATTCGCCGTGGTGGCGACGGCCCCCCCGAAGGAGGCGGCGAGGAACGCGATGACGAACTCTACAGAGTTACGAAGTAAGATCATGAACACATCTCCCCGCCCGATGCCGACGCTATGCAGCCCCGCCGCGAAGCGGCGGGCGGAGGCTTCCACTTGGGCGTAGGTGAGCACGGTACCGGTGGCGCCGTCGATGACGCACGGCCGGTCGGCGAACTCCGCGAGCCGCTTGAAGCAGTAGGTGTGGAGAGGAATATTGTTGTTGATCTCGATGTCCGGCAGCTTAGATCGGAAAATTGTCTCCTCCGGCCGCGCAACTGAACCCATTTCCACCAGATTCGCCGGTGCGGATTAGAAATCTGCCGACCACCGACGGGGAATACAAGTGGGAAAATTAGAAGGGAAGAAGCGAGGTAGTCTTGATATAACGGTGGAGTAGGTAATGGCATAGCGTAAATCAACACTCCATAGGAGGGCAAATTAGTCATTTAAATACTTGACGACTCTTCGCCGACAATGGCTGGTTTGGCGTTAGGAAACATACGCGGCCAGTACGGTCGCGCCACGTAGACGCTTCCAACGCGGCGAGCTGGATAGCGGATCGGTCCGCTTACCTTTTATCTACCCATCGAAACCGGCTTAATTGGCGTCGGGCCGACCGGTCTAATCAGGGGCGTCAGTGGCTGATCGTACGGTCAGAAATCGGCATAAGTTGCGGTGTCTTTCTCGTGCCGTCATTAGCTGTCTCCCAGAATTTGATCTAACTTTATACGCTTCTTCAATTACACTGATACGAAGGGATCAACTTTATACGCTTGTTCAATTATACAGATACGAAGGGATCAAGTTGTCGGCCAAAAATACTATTAAAATCGTGTTTTTAAATTCTTCTTACAATTAAACTCATTAATTATTATATTATTAATAATTTTTTCAACCAACTTTCATTCCATATATAAACTATATAATATATTAAAAGCTCCTCTTCCATCCAGAATTATTATAATAAATTTTATAATTAAAAATACTTATTCCATTATTGCTATAGAAAAAAAAAGAATTAAAATATCTAGAAATTTCTTTTACAATGTTTAATAAAATAATTTATTATTTTTATTATCTTTTGCATTAAGTATAATATTAATATGAAATCAAAAGACTTGATCGCAATCAGAAAATCATTAATTTCATCATGTATTGTTGAGTTATAAGATTTTAATTCATTATGTTTTCTATCACGGTAATCATAGAGTTATATATCAATAATGTAACAAATTGACTTAAAATTAGAACTTCAACTAGTCTTTCCAAGTTATAGTAAATTTCTAATTTGATTACCTTCTCTACTCGTATCACGTTCACTAGTAGTTGTTATATGCAGAACTTCAATTCTTTAAACAATGTAACTCAGTATGATATTCAAGAAATACGTTAATGAGATTACAAAAGAAATTTAATTTTAAAAAGAATAACCAAATGAATACCTTTAGTTAATCCTAATTGAAGGGCTGTAGTTGGTGGAGAACTCACTTTAGGAAAAAACGTATTAGTAGCTTATATGCCATGGGAAGGTTACAATTTTGAAGACGCAGTACTAATTAGTGAACGTTGGTATATGAAGATATTTATACTTCTTTTCATATCCGGAAATATGAAATTCAGACTCATATGACAAGCCAAGGACCTGAAAGAATCACTAGAGAAATACCACATCTAGAGGCTCATTTACTCCGTAATTTAGACAGAAATGGAGTTGTGATGCTGGGATCTTGGACAAAAACAGGTAATATTTTAGTAGGAAAATGAAGAAAAGAAAGAATGTATATATGCATATGAATAATCTTTTAATAAAAGAGTTTATAATTTATTATAAGATCGTCACATATATTTCTAGCAGCATCATATTATATTATTGTACCTATATATTGTGGATATGTAAGTCATCAATTATTTTTTTAAGTATTGTAACAGTTGTTAAGTATTTGTTAAATTAATAGAAAATAAATAAATAAGGTTGTTAAATTAAAATTAGATTATATTTGAACTAAATTCAATGGCTAAATGTGGATATTAAAATCATATTTGTTCAAATAAGAATTAATTTATATTTGATTTGATCCCATTATAGTTGAATCAAGTGATTGATTAAACAACCCATTTAAAATAAATTAAAATATTTTTAAAAAATATATTCTCTTTCCACTTCCTCTCTTTCATGTACATGCAACATCCCACTATTTACGTCAATTCTTTTTCACATGCTAGCAACTCAATAGGACACGTCTCTCTCATATATATATATTTTTTTTCATTTTTATCTTTTGCTCTTTCTCTTTTGTTTCACTGTCACAAAGATTAGGGCGGTAAATGAACCAAACCTTCGTGAACAATTTTGGTGTTCGGCTTAATAAGAGGTTGTTTATGTTCGTTCAATATATATAAAATTAATTAAACAAATAAGCTTGAACAACTCGTTAAGCTAAATAAACAAGCTTGAACACATGTGCTCAGCTCGTTAATGTTCGTGAATAATGTTCACGGACTATATTTATTAATAAAACTCTTTTCAATATGCTAAATAAATAATAAAATAAAATAAAATAAATAAATAAATTTAAATTATCAATCTTAATAACCAATCAAACAATTAAAAGTTTCAAACAATCAAACAAGCTTGAATTGAGAGTTTGATAACATCTAAACGAACCAAGGTCAAGCCAAGCTCGAACCAAGTTCAAGCCAAGCTTGAATTGAGAGCTTGATAACATCTAAACGAACCAAGCTCAAGCCAAGCTTCAAACAAGCTCAAGCTCATAAAAAATAAACCAAGCCAAGCTTAAACACTCATTTCAAAAACTTGGTTCATTTTAAGCTAGGCTCGGCTCGGTTATCTTATCAAACAAGCTTAAACACCCTAAAGCTTGGCTCGGCTTGACTTGTTTACAACCCTAACAAAGGTATAACCCGTCCCAACCTCCCCTCTCCTTTGTAACTTTTAGTAAAATCAAATGTTAAGTGTGGCTAAAGTCCATCTTAAACAAAGGGTGGCTCCGTCCCTATTTATGGTGGTAAAAAGTGATTACATTTGTCTCTAGCATTCTTGTCAACTCGTCCTCCGCTAATTCGTCTCAGGGCCAAAACGAAGGAGGTAAATCACAGATGACTACTAACCTTTGGAATAGTGACTAACACATAAAAGATATGTTTATCTCCATTATATCGAAATTCGAATATCAAATCTCATGATAATAATATCTCATGTACTCCGCCCCTATTGTCAAGGAGAGCAGATCCTCTGGACCGCTTTTTGCGGTCCAGAGGATGGACCACTCTATGCATTGGTTCATTTGAATGAGCCCTATCTATTAAATGAGTAGGGTCCATTCAAATGAACCAATAATCTTTAGTGGTCTATCCTCTGGACCGCATTTGCGGTCCAGAGGATCCCGTCCCATTGTCAAGTGGCTAGCTAATTAAGATTAAAGGGAAAATAAAGGAGCATATCTGGCTAATTAATGTTAATGGGAAAAATAAGGGATGCCGTTTTATTATGGCTCAATTTTATTAAATGTTTATCATCGTGTAGCTCACGCACATTTATCAATTTTTAAAATAGTTTAATCATCCTATACGAGACTTGTTTCTGGTACTTAAATGAATTATTCAAAATATTAAAGTAATTTTGATTAAATTTTAATTAAAATAAAATAATTTTAATCAAATTTAAACAATTTTAATAAACTTAAATTTAAAAAGTAGATTTTTTGATATTTTTAAAAATATTTTTATTTTAAAAAAATGATAATAAGAATAGTGGAACTAGGGACGAGTAAAATTGAAATGATCGATGGAACCGATTTAATTTAAATTTTTAATTCGGTTAATTCGAGTTTTTTTAATAAAATTAAATATTTTAATTTATTCGGCTAGATCTTATTATAAAATTTAGAGTTTAATTAAATCGAATTGGAAGAATTAAATAATCAAGTGATGCAAATCGATTGGCATCCACAAGTAATAATCGACTGACCATCAAGCGATCTATTTTATATTGATTTGATTTATTCGATTTGGTTTCAATTAATTTGATCCGATTGGCTCGGTTTTAATTGGAAAACAATAATGAAGAAATATTTTTATGAACAGCAGGAGCCCAATTTTTTTATCTTTGACAACGACTTGTGTAAAATTCCGTAAGAATTAAAAAATGACTTTTTTTCCCCAAGTGGGAGGGAGTGCAGCGTCTCACGCCATTAATGGCGACGTAACCTAGACAGCGATTTGAGACCGATGGGCAAGCGAACGTGTACAGCGATAGAGGGAGAGCCACCTGCCTCCGTTGCTGGGTCAAATTCCTTCGTGGGGGTAAATAATTAAATAATTACAGAAAAAATCATTGGCATAGTTAAAATATCACAGAAAAAATTTACTCGTATAATAATATCCCATAACTTAATTATAGTATCATCCCGAGGAAGCCGGTCAAATTCCTTCATCCTCACTGGCATAGTTGAGAGGGTAAATAAATGAAAATTTATCATATGAGGTGGGAGGGTAAATCTCAAAGTTGGAGTATCTAGTTTAATTCATCTTCATTTATTTGTCTTTTTAGTTATCATGATTTATTTCTTTCGTATTAATCCTAAAATAAATTGATAAGAACATTGCGATAAGCACTTCATCTTTTACCACTTGATCCAATTCCTTCATTCCTTCGTGGGTTTGATCGCTCTATCTCTCTTACATGTTTTTTAAGTTGGATTCTTGATTGATTCCTAAGTTTAAAATGGAATTTTAATGTCTCCATGTGTTGGCATAGTTAATATTTACATAAGTATTTATTTCAATAAATTTGAGATCAATTATTAACGAGTATAAAATATCTTATTAGGTGTCTTATCTATCTATATTTATCTACCTATATCTTTATGTAGGATGATAAAATCAATCTATTTAAATAAATCATTTAAAACTTCATTCTAGCATAATGGATATCTATTTAAATAAATTCTTTAACTTTTATTTTCTTTTCTAAAATAAATTTATTTTTCTTTTATACAAGTTAGATTTTTTTTTAAAAGTGCCTATTTGTAGAGATTGAAAGATAAGTATTTTTTTTATTAATTAATTCCACTTGATTATTGGTGGTCGGTCCCTTCAAAGTGATCATCCTATCTTCTTTTTATTTTCTTTTTATTTTTTCCACGTGATAGACCCTCGAGTTTCTATTAACTTGGTTTTACAATCACAATCAACTTCACCATCGCCCTATAGTATTAAGCATCAACTTCTTCAACACGTCAAGCTCACATCCACTAACTGTTGGTGCAGTTAACGCTAATAATCAAATTTAGGTTTTTATGTATAAAAAATTATTTAAAGTTAGTTGTATGTTCTAACTAATTTACCAAGTATGCAGGACTAAAAGATTTGATGAGACCTAACACCAGATTGAAGTCCAATTAAGTCTGGTGGACTTAAAAACTGACAGGAAGACTAGATAGGTTGATATATGGAAAGAAGTCCATTTGTACGAGACTTGACAACTGACTGAAGTCCAAATGGAACATCTGGTAAGAAGACCTGGTGGGCCAAAAGTTAAGTACATTTGCAACAATAAGTGAGGTAAGCACTTAAGGAGAGTGATCCAGTGAGGACGAGCTCCAGTGGGACTATAGGCGCTAGTCCAACTTAGATCCATTTTGAAAGTGTAAGTTGAGATCATGCCTAGATTCTGATCTTAGGAAGACAGGATTTAAATCATACATCTTATTTTTAATGTGCTACTCTGTTTTGCCAGTTACCTTTTGTTTAGACTAACGTGTCTTATAGGAACAAAGTGGAAGAGTTAGTCTCGGATGAACAATGCTCAATGCGCCTTGGAGTTAATTGAGGTGTCTCGGAGTTGAACAAAGGCGCCCTGGACATGTTGGAGGTTCCCTCGCGTAGATAAGTTTTGAAGATAGAGTTTCGCTGCACGGAGACACCTTGAAGTGGACTGGAGGCACCTCAAATTGCATTGGAGGCGCCTCGGAGCTTATGGAAGGTGCCTTCACACGGATAAAGACCAACGTCTCCGGATCAGATAAGCGTCGTTGGAGGTGCCTCGGGTTGTTGAAGACGCCTTCAACAATGTTTAAAAGGGGAATTCGGCCAGCATTCAGTGAACAACTTTTCTACGCTCATTCTAGATAATTTTACTGTTCCAACTTCGCATTGTTGTTGTCCTACAATGCTACTTCACCAAACTACTGCAAACGGACCAACTCCAACACTTGAGCTAACAATTTCTTCATCCTTATGTTGATAACGTTTATTTTAAGTTATTTACTTTATTGCTCAAAGGAAGTGTAGGGTGTTACACTTTCCTCGTACTTTGTATTCAAGATTCAAATTTAGTGAATTATCCATCACAAAGGTCTAAAGGACTTAGGTCTTGAAGTAGGAGTCGTCAAAGGCTCCGAACTAAGTAAAACCGCTTGTGCTCTACTTTTTTGTTTGTGTCTTCTTTCCGCTGCGCACTTTGATTTAAAAAGTCAAAAAGATACATTTTTAAAATCACATGATTCATCTCCCCCCTCATGTGCCTACGATCCTACAGTAACAAGTGCATGGTCTTAATCCGAATTCAAGAGAAGAAAATCCACTCCAACATGACAATAGGAGGATCTCAACTTGATACCAAATGGACACTAGAATTTGAAGCTAAGCATAAGACAAGAATGAATAAACTAGAAAAAATTGTAGCATCATTGGTCACAATAGTACAAGAATTGAATGATCGTTTACAGGAGGATTCTAACTAAGCATACTAATAAAAAAGGAAACAAATCAATAGCCTCGGCAATAACAATACGACCATAGAGCTAACTCTTATGAAGATCGAGAGCACAACTTTCCACGTATGAAAATAGAATTTCCTTATTAGGAGAACAATGATCCGATTGGATGGATTTCACGGGTTGAAAAATATTTCACTTCCACGACATATCAGACTATGCAAAGGTAGAACTAACATTTATAAATCTCGAAAGCGATGCCATCGATATGACTAGCTTGAGGTATGCCATGGACCTCCAAAATGGAAGGATTTCAAATAAGAGCTCCTAAATCATTTGGTCCCTCCTGTTATGAGAATGTTGACGGAGAGTTGGTCAAAATTGACAGACTACAATTGTATTGGAGTACCAAGGACAATTTGAGAGACTCTCCAATTGAACTCATGACTGGTCAGAAAAGCGATTATTGAGCACTTTTATTGAGGGGCTTCACCTTGATATACAACGAGAAGTAAAATTGAATCAACCCCGTACCATGAAGACTATCTTATCCTTTGCACGACTACAAGAAGAGAAGATTAATAAGGAAGGAAAAGAGATAATAAGGTAATTCGTGAAAACACATCAAGTTATTTAACACTCCATAAATTGACAAAAAAAGAGATTAAGGAACGAATGACAAAAGGATTATGCTGGCATTGCAATGAAAAGTAGCATTGTGGTCATCAATGCAAGCAAAATAGGATATTGATGATTGAACCAATAGAGAACTCTAAGGAAGAAGATGATTTTGATGAAGGTGAAATACTAGAAAATATCAACAAAATACAAGATGACTCTATAGCAATATCAGTTCATGTCTTAGAAGGATTACAAACGCCACAAATGATGAAGGTAAAAGGATTCATTAAAAAACAACAAGTGATGATATTTATAGACTTAGGAAGAACTACAAGCAAGTTTCTATATTCAACTTTGGCAAGAAGGCTTAAACAAAAAGTAAAGCAAACATCTATATTTGATGTCAAGGTGACAAATGGAAGATCACTTACAAGTCCATAAAAGTGTGATAGTGTTGAAATTTTCTTACCAAATTCTGAATTAACCACATATCTCTTTCTTCTACCCCTAGATGGATGTGATGTTATACTTGGAGCACAATGGTTGAGAACATTAGGAGATATAATATGAAATTTCTCTCAGATAATATGCGCGTCTAAGATCAAGAAAAAGAAATTTGCATCAGAGGCAAGAAACAAAATACTATCACATCAATTAGTAAAAAAAATGATTAACCAAGTCAGAAAACATCGAACTTAGGACGACCAGCTCGACCCCAAGGAAATTTTCCATCGATCGCTAGGGTAAATCGGGAAAGTACACATGGAGACTCATACTGTCAGTCAGCATTCTCAGGTTTGCTACCCATTAATAGTGTTCAAAAAACTCCCTGTCTAGGGTTGCCTAGGTAGCGCCTAGGTGGTCAATGGTAGCCCACCACCCCACCTTTTGCCAAGGCGAAGAGGTTGGGCAGTGTTGAATGAATCGACAGCTTAGGCTGCTGGGCGCCACCTAGCATGCCGTTGAGCGTCACCTTCTCGGCGGTGCTTGATTTTTTTTTGTAGCAAAATCCCATTTGAATCGATAATTTGACGTGTTGAATCGATCAGGTAATCGATTCAGGAGGATTCTGTTTGATTTTTTTGTGAAAACTAGCCCAAATCGATCACTTGATCGATTCAGAGTGTTGAATCAATCAGGTGATCGATTCAAGAGGATTCTGTTTCCATACATAATTCTTCCAAATCGATCAACTGATCGATTCAAAGTAATGAAAAGATGTCTTTTAAATTTTTAATAGTGATTTTGAAATTTTCACATTCAATTTTAGCCGTAGCCATAAATGTTAGAGTGTATACTAAAAGCCTAGTGATCCTATCCAAATGTTGAATCAACGGACGCTGGGCACGTGGCGCTCTCCAAATTGCTGACGTAGATCTCCAACCGATCGTATGGACCTCCGACGAACCTGCAAGGAAGTCGGGCCGGGAAGGGGTTCCCGGCGACGACCCTCCGATGCTCAAGTCAGGCAAGAGGAAACTAAGAGGTGGCTTCGAATGTATCAGATCGCGTACCTCCGGCGAAGTATAAAGGCTCTTATATAGAGCTGTGGGAAGGCTCGAGCACACCTACCGAGGCGTACACGTGTCCTGGTACCATACCTTAGCATGGGCTTGTCAGAGGAACATGTCTGACACCATACTATACAGTCTGATCACCTCTTTGATGGGACAGCAGATCCTTTCGTCGTACGATTCTATGTATAGCCTAGTCGTCGAACATGCCTGCTGTCAGAAAATGATGTTCCCTAATGTCCCCTTGCCCTTGTCTCCTTTTTCCTGACGCCAAGCGTCCAAGCGCTCGGTCATCTACAATCATCCGACCAGGCCTAAGTATAGGTTCGACTGGGTGCTTGGCTAAGACGGCTTCCACAGTCTGGATGTTTTACGATTCAGCCGAGCGGGTAGCCCGCTCGGCCAGGCGACCTTGTTCCCATGAGCGTCGGAACCCTGAATCCTCGCCGGTCCTCTTTGATTCCATTAGGATCCCGCTCGTCCGGTCGGCATCCCCTTCTCCGGTCGGCCGTTTGACCTTTGACCTCCACATGGCGTTGACTTCCCTCAAAGGGGGTCCCCCGTCGTTACCGCCAGATCACTTGCCTCCCCTTCAAGTCTAGTCGAAGGAGGCGATTAGTCCGACTAACTGGACCATCAGTTTCGCCGAGCGACGTCCATAAGCAACTATCCTCCGCTCGGCCCCTACGGGAGCAGTTAAAACGCTAGTCAACGCCAACTCTCCTTAGTATCTTTTCGAAGTTTTCGCCAATCTCCATCATTAAGGCCGAGCACGCACTCTGTGCCTCGTTAAGGCGCTCCTTAAATGCTCCCCCGTGATGGAATGCCACGTGGCCTTGCTAACGTCATCGTACGGCGGCGGCGCCGCGGGTGACGCGACCGAGGCGGTTCAAAATGGACGGTGCGATACGTGCTCTGATTCTCGCGACCTGGATCCGACGGTGAAGGCCGCTCAGGTTCCACCCTATAAAGGCTTCTCTTCTTTCCTTCACCTCACTTCTGCTGTCGCGTGCTTACCGTTGCTTCTCGCGTTCTAGATTTCCGGCGATCTAGATTTCCGGCGATCTTGCTCTTCTGTTTTTGGCGATCTCCGGTGCGCTTCCCTCGATCCTCCTCTTCGTTGTAAGGTTCTCCTTCTTTCTCTCTTTGGTTCTTGTATTTTCTTTGCATTTCTTTCCCGAGTTTCGATCCTCGGGGCATCATTTCGTTTGCTGTCTTCTTTCTCCTATCCTCTACCTTTCTTTGCCTCTTTTGATTTCGTCCATTCAGACAATGGCCCATTCCTCTCAATCCCAAGACCAAACTCTCGGCCCGTGATATGTTACCATGGAGTCACGCTTCGATCGGCGTGACGCCGATACCCTGATAAATAACTTTAACATCCCTTCCGACCTCGAAATTATCTTACCCACTCATTCCGCTCGGCCACACAAACCGCCGCGCGGAGCCTTTTGTGTTTTCCGCGACCAGTTCACTGCTGGTCTGCGACTTCCAATTCATCCCTTTATCATTGATGTTTGTAATTTTTTCGGCATTCCGCTCGGAAGCCTAGTACCCAACACTTTCCGTCTTCTATGCGGCGTTGTCGTCCTTTTCAAAATCCATAACATTCCCCTCCGACCGGAGGTTTTCTACTATTTCTACTACCCTAAACAGTCTGAGCCGGGCACTTACATGTTCCAGGCTCGGCCCGGCTTAGTTTTCTTCAATAAACTACCTTCTTCCAATAAGCATTGGAAAGATTTTTCCACTTTTATATTCGCCTTCCCGAGCGGGCTCCCTTCCGAACCCAATGGCAGGTCGGACATCCTCTCTCCCCAGAACTCAAAAGGTTCAAGACCCGGTCGGACTATCTTCATGCCGCCAACATGTTAGCCGGTCTGAAGTTTGACATCACGAAGTTCCTGCCAGAAGGGGTGATGTACATATTCGGCCTGAGCCCGATCAGAACCCCCCTCCCGAGCGGCTTCGGTAAGAATTTTACTTGTACATTTGCTTTGATTGCTAACTGATTTTCTCCTTTGTCCTTTGCAGCGAATATTGTCATGGAGTCGGTGATGGCTGGTATTTTGAAGAGGAAGGCGGCGGCGCTTGAGGCTGCGGCTGCAAAAGAGATGGAGACGCTCGGCATCCAGCCGGTCGACTCTAATGAAGGGGAGAGCGGGACTCACCAGGAGTCAGCCGCTCAAGCTTCTCTCCTGGAGCTGGCGGTGGGAGCAACTGTTAGCCAAGAGCCTTCCGTCCGGGAGGAAGGCTCCGCTCAGGGAGAAGAGCGACCTCCCCGACAAAAGAGGCGCCGAGTGGAGACTCCCCTCCGATCGGCCACGTCCGCGGTCCAGCCGTCCGAACGGGCCACTGCAGTTGCTCGCGGCAAGGCTCCAGAGGTCGAGGCGATTTCGTCCGATCGGACCCCATCTCAGCTGGATGCGTCTGCGGACCCTCTTAAGGCTATTCTAGTCAGCGCCCTTCCGCCTGCTCCCCGCCGAGTAGAGCGTTCGACAATTTTGTCCCAATTCTCTGCGCCGGCTTCCGATCCTTCCCCGGCTTCCGCTCAAACTACACCCGGTCGGTGCCGCACCGTCAGAGTCTCACTTCACCTCCTGACCGAAGAATTGCTGCCTGAGGCCGCTCGACCAACCGCGCTCGAGCACATGATCACAATGAAGGGGCCTCTGGCCGAAATGTGGGCCGACGCTCGGGCACGCGTCGCTATGATTCCTCTAAGCAACTTGGCCAATAGCCACATGCAGCAAGTCACGGGGGTAAGTCTATATTCTCAAAGTTCTTTACGCATTCTGTCCGATCGACTATTAACAATTTTTCTTTTGTCAGAGATGGGTGGAGGAGATCGCTGTCTCCAACCGTCTGGCGATGGTGGACGAAGAATTGAGAAGACTGAAGGCTGCAGGCGGTCCGCCCGGCTCCCAAGGTCCTTCTTACTCTGAGCTACAGAAAGAGCTCAAGAAGGCCCAAGACTTGTTGGTCGTCGAGCAGAAGAAGACGACCGATCATGCCCACACTTTGGCCGAGCTAGAGCGGCAAGTCAAGACGCTCGACCAAAAAATAAGCCTAGCCACGACTCGGAAAAACACGGCTATCTCCGATCTAGAGAAAAAGAATGTCGAGGCTCGGGGCTTGGAGCAGAAAGTAAAGGAGTTGATGGAGCAACTGGCCAACGAGAAGATTGCCTGATCGGATGAGGTGGCGAAGCTCGAGACTGCTTTACAAGAATATCAGGCAGCCGTCGATGCTTCCCGAGCGGCCCTTAAAGAATATCAAGAGGCCGAGCCGAGCCGGGTCACTGCCCTGAGACAGAATTACATCCGTTCGGCCGAATTTTTGGATAAAGTTTGTGAGCGGATGTACACGGCCTTTGAACTTGCCATGACTGCCACGACCGACTTCTTGAAGTCCAAAGGGCAACTTTCCGATTCCGTCGCTATTCCAGCTCAAGACCAGGCGACGCTTCTTAGCACTATCCCGAAAGATCTTTACGATTATTTAGAATAGGAGTTTGCATGTTATTCGGCCGATCGGCCAAAAAACTAACCCTTTTTGTAATTTGGCCACTCGGCCTTATTTTCTCTAATGATATCCTTTTGCTTGCTTTTTCCTTTTGCTAATCAATACGTATTTTGCGTAGCTAGTCCGCTCGGATGAATATATCTGGTTTCGACAGAAGAGGTTGTTCGCTGGATGTTGACGAAGTACTTTTGGGTACTTGCTCACAAATCCTCTTTATTGCCTTCGTCTGGCCGGAGGGTTTATAGTCGTCGGCTCGACTCTAGCGTTTAACGTCGGAGCTCGACGGTCTTCAAGCCGGGGGGTTTATAGTCGCCGGCTCGACTCTCAATTTTTAACGTTGGAGCTCGACGGTCTTCCGCTCGGAGGGTTTATAGTCGCCGGCTTGACTCTCGATTTTTAACGTCAGTTGCTCACTTGCCGCTGAGTTATACGACTCACGCTCGACTTTTTATCGTCGTTTTTGTCTTCCCGGGGGTTTATAGTCGCCGGCTCGACTCTCGATTTTTAACGTCGGAGCTCGACGGTCTTCCGCTCGGAGGGTTTATAGTCGCCGGCTCGACTCTCAATTTTTAACGTCGGATCTCGACGGTCTCTAAGGCTAATTTTAACACTGTCGTTCGGCGAAGCTTGGCAGATGCCTCTTTTATCATTTTGCTTCCTGCATTACAAGGACATAGGCGACCAGAAGATACACAAAATGAGTTACATCAGCGCATCTCTCACCCAGCTCGGTACGGTTGGAGATGATTCGCGCTTCATGGTCGATCCAGCCGCCGTCCGTCTTCATCCTCCAAATAATAAGCACCCGAGCGGAGCTTTTCGATTATTTTGAAGGGGCCCGCCCAAGGAGCCTCCAACTTGCCAACGTCCCCGACCGGCTTTACCTTCTTCCAGACTAAGTCGCCGACTTGGAATGCTCTAGGGATCAAGCGTCGGTTGTAGTTCTGCTTCATTCTTTGCCGGTACGCCATCAGCCGGACGGTTGCCTTGGCTCGCTCTTCGTCGACCAAATCCAGTTCCATGTTCCTCCGCTCGGCGTTATCATCATCATAATTCTGGATCCGGACGGACTCGACGCCGACTTCAACCGGGATAACCGCTTCGCCGCCGTACACTAAATGGAAAGGCGTGACGCCCGTTCCCTCTTTTGGAGTCGTGCAGATGGCCCATAGGACGCCTGGCAGCTCGTCCACCCAACTTCCTCCTATGTGGTCAAGTCGAGCTCGGAGAATTCTGAGTATTTCTCTGTTGGTTACTTCCGCCTGGCCGTTACTCTGGGGATATGCTACGGAAGTGAAGTGTTGTTCAATGCCATAACTTTTGCACCATTCTTCGAGCTGCTTCCCGACGAACTGCCGCCCATTTTCAGATACGAGCCGACGAGGAATGCCGAACCGACAGATTATACGCTGCCAGATAAATTTTTTGACCATTTGCTCTGTGATCTTCGCCAGCGGCTCGGCCTCCACCCATTTGGAGAAATAGTCGACCACCACCAGTAAAAACTTCCGCTGACCGGTCGCCATAGGGAATGGACCCACGATATCCATTCCCCACTGATTGAACGGACAGGCTACCGTAGACGCTTTCATCTCCTCTGCCGGTCGGTGGGAGAAGTTGTGGTATTTCTGGCAGGAGAGGCACGTCGCGACGATCCGAGCGGCGTCTGTTTGCAGGGTTGGCCAGAAGTATCCGGCCAGCAAGATCTTCTTGGCCAACAATCGTCCGCTCGGATGTCCCCCACACGATCCTTGGTGCACTTCTTGACGGATGTACTCCGCATCCTCCGAGCTTACACACTTCAACAGTGGGCGAGAGAAAGGCTTCTTGTAGAGTTGGTCTCCAATGAGCGTGAACCGACCGGCTCTCCTCCTTAATAGCTGGGCTGCTTCCCGATCGGATGGTGTTGCCCCCGATCGAAGAAACTACATGATGACCGTCCTCCAATCGCTCGGAAACGCGAGACCCTTCATCCGGTCGACGTGAGCCACCAAAGCTACTTGTTCAATTGGCTGCTGGATGACGACCGGTGATATTGAACTTTCTAGTTTGGCTAATTCATCTGCCGCCTGATTTTCCGCTCGGGGTATCTTCTGGATAATAACTTCTCTGAAGTTGGCCTTGAGCTTTTCGAAGGCTTCAGCGTAAAGTTTGAGCAGAGCGTTGTTAATCTCAAAAGTACCCGAGAGTTGCTGAGCGGCCAACTGGCAGTCCGAATGGATTGTCACCCGACCGGCTCCTACATGCCGAGCTGCCTGCAAGCCGGCTATGAAGGCTTCGTACTCCGCTTCGTTATTTGTGGCTCTATAGTCCAGCCGAACGGATAAGTGCATCCTTTCTTCTTAGGGAGAGAGTAATAGCACGCCAACCCCGCTCCCGAGCCGAGTGGACGATCCGTCCACAAATATTTTCCACATAGCTTCGAGTTCTGGCTTTTGCACTTCGGTGACAAAATCTGCCAAGGAATGCGCCTTTATCGCCGAACGGGGTTGATACTGAATGTCGAATTCGCTCAACTCCGTGGTCTATTTGATGAGCCGTCCGGACGCTTCTGGGTTCAACAGCACTCTTCCCAAGGGGCTGTTTGTCCGGACGATGATAGTATGAGCCAAGAAATAGGGACGAAGTCGCCGAGCGGCGAGGACCAAAGCAAAAGCCAACTTCTCGAGCCCGGTATAGCGAGATTCAGCGTCTTTTAAAATATGGCTCAAGAAGTACACTGGTTGTTCTTCTCCGCTCGTCCTCACTAGTGCCGAGCCTACTGCCTGCTCAGTTGAAGATAAATAGATACAAAGCGGCTCACCCACAGCTGGCTTGGCTAGCACAGGCAAAGAGTTCAGATATGTCTTCAGTTCTTCGAACGCACGATCGCATTCTTCATCCCAATGAAACTTGGTGGCTTTGCGCAAGATTTTGAAAAATGGGAGGCTCCGATCGGCTGTCTTCGAGATGAATCTGGATAATGCTGTTATCCGACCGGTCAAACGCTGTACTTCCCTCAGATTTATTGAGGGCAGCATATCTTGTAATGCTTTCACCTTGCTGGGATTTGCCTCGATGCCCCGCTCGGTCACTATATAGCCCAAGAAACGCCTGCCTTTTGCCCCGAACAGGCACTTTTGAGGGTTCAGCTTAACTCCATACTTCCTCAGCGTTCGGAAAGTCTCCTCCATGTCTTTAAAGAGATCGGACGCTTGGACGGATTTGATGAGAATATCATCCACGTACACTTCCATATTTCGTCCGATCTGCTCCTTGAACACTTTGTTCATCAAGCGCTGGTAAGTTGCTCCAGCATTCTTCAGTCCGAACGGCATCACATTGTAGCAGTAGGTGCCGTCGGCTGTAACAAAGCTGACCTTCTCTTGATCTTCTCGGGCGAGCGGCACTTGATGGTAGCCCTGATAGGCGTCGAGCATGCATATCAACTCGCAGCCGGCTGTGGAGTCCACCAGTTGATCGATCCTGGGTAGAGGATAAAAATCCTTTGGGCATGCTTTGTTGAGATCCCGGAAATCGATGCAAACTCTCCACTTGTTGCCCCGCTTGGAGACTAGTACCACGTTCGCCAGCCAGCTCGGGAACTGTACCTCGCGTATGTGGCCGGTCTCCAAGAGCTTTTCAACCTCCGCTCGGATGATTGCATTTTGTTCGGTGCTGAAGTCCCTCTTCCTTTGCTTCACCGGCCGAGCGTCTGGTCGGACGTGGAGCTCGTGCTGCGCTATACTTGGCGAAATTCCGGGCAGCTCATGTGTCGCCCAAACGAAGACATCGCAGTTTTTCTGGAGACATTTGATCAATTCCTTTTCCTGGCTCGCCTCCAGATCGGCAACAATGAAAGTGGTAGCCTCCGATCGGGTTGGGTGAATCTGCACTTCCTATTTTTCTTCATACACCAAAGAGGGTGGTTTTTCGGTTATGGTGTTTACCTCGATCCGTGGCGCCTTCCGAGCGGAATTAGCTTCAGCCCGGACCATCTCGATGTAGCATCGTCGAGCTGCCAGCTGGTCTCCTCGTACTTCTCCCACTTTATCTTCCACCGGGAACTTGATTTTCTGGTGGAAAGTGGAGACGGCCGCTCGGAACTCACTGAGCGTCGGTCGCCCCAAGATAACGTTGTATGCTGAGGGAGAGTCGACAACGACGAAGTTTGCAGTCCGTGTCCTTCTGAGCGGCTCCTCTCCCAGCGAAATAACCAGTCAGACCTGTCCGACTGGCAAAACTTCATTGTCCGTAAACCCGTAGAGGGGGGTTGTCATGGGCAGCAGCTCGGCTCGATCTATTTGCAGTTGGTCGAAGGCCTTCTTGAATATAATATTGACCGAGCTTCCTGTATCGATGAAAACGCGGTGAATAATATAGTTAGCTATTACTGCTTTGATGAGGAGAGCGTCGTCATGTGGCACGTCCACTCCTTCCAAGTCCTTGGGTCCGAAACTGATTTCGGGACCGCTCGCCCGTTCTTGGCTGCAGCCGACCGCATGGATCTGAAGCTGTCTGACGCTCGCCTTCCTTGCTCTATTGGAGTCACCTCCGGTCGGCCCCCCAGCGATGATGTTGATTTCACCTCGGGAAGTGTTACTTCTATTTTTCTTCTTCCCGAGCGGACGGTTTAGGCCGCTCCCTAGACACCCGGGGATTGTCCTCGTGCCTTTGAGGGTAATGTCGTTCGGGAGACTGATGCTGTCGCCTGTCGGGTATCCGCCGATTGGTCTCATGATGTCGTTGTCTCCTGTCAGATGATGGTGATCGACGGTGGCCACCCCGGGGCACGGGGTGGGCGATAAGGGGAAGGCTCCGGCAATCTCTTGTATTATACGTGTCTGTCCGGTGAAATGAGCAAAACATTGGGGTCCATACCTTCTTTTTAGGTTTGGGCCGCTCGACCGATACTTCTTGAATGACGTGGGATCTTGCATGTTGCTGGGGGCGGACTGCTTCAGCTCGCGGTCCTCTGGACGACTGATGAGCAGTGTGCGACTTCCGCTCGGCAGTGGGCGCCCTCTCGGTTGGAGCTTCCTTTCTTCGGGCCGCCTGGGCTTCCTCCACATTAATGTATTCATTGACCCGGTGTAACATATGATCGTAGTCTCGGGGCGGCTTCCGAATGAGCGAGCGGAAGAAGTCCCCGTCCACGAGGCCTTGCGTGAACGCATTCATCATCGTTTCTGAGGTGGCCGTTGGAATATCCATGGCCACCTGGTTGAACCGTCGTATGTAAGCTCTGAGCGGCTCTCTGGGCTCTTGCTTGATGGCGAACAGGCTGACACTTGTCTTCTGATAACGACGACTGCTTGCGAAATGGTGGAGGAAAGCTGTGCGGAACTCCTTGAAACTTGTAATGGATCCGTCCGACAGCCTCCGGAACCACCGTTGCGCCGATCCCGAGAGGGTAGTAAGGAACACCCGACACTTTACTCCATCTGTGTATTGATGAAGGGTAGCTGTGTTGTCGAACTTACCCAGATGATCATCTGGGTCGGTGGTTCGTTGTACTCACCGATCAGCGGGGGCACATAGTGCTTTGGTAGAGGGTCCCGCAGGATGACCTCTGAAAATTGCCGGTTGATCCGTTCGGGGGAGGCGTCCGCTCGGGGGGCCTTGCCTTTTCTGTTGTCTCGTATTGACACTTCGTCTGATGAAGATCCTCGATCACGATTAACTGCTGTGGCTTCAGGAGGCGTGCGGAATAGGGCCCGATGAAACGGAACCGTGGCCGCGGGTGCTTCCGCTCGGCCTCCCGATGCGGACGTCGCTTGTTGCTCCATCCGCTCGGCTTGTGCCTTCTGTTTTTGTTCCACAAGCTTAGCTGCTCTTGTCTCGATCAGAGCGTCGAGCTCCTCCATGGAGAGCATCACCGTATGCGGTCGTCCAGCTTCGTCCATTGCTTCCGCTCGGATGCAGGTGCGTTCCCACAGACGACGCCAAATTGATCATGTCCGAACGTTGAATCAACGGACGCTGGGCACGTGGCGCTCTCCAAATTGCTGACGTAGATCTCCAACCGATCGTATGGACCTCCGGCGAACCTGCAAGGAAGTCGGGCCGGGAAGGGGTTCCCTGCGACGACCCTCCGACGCTCAAGTCAGGCAAGAGGAAACTAAGAGGTGGCTTCGAATATATCAGATCGCGTACCTCCGGCGAAGTATGAAGGCTCTTATATAGAGCTATGGGGAGGCTCGAGCACACCTACCGAGGCATACACGTGTCCTGGTACCATACCTTAGCATGGGCTTGTTAGAGGAACATGCATGACACCATACTATACAGTCTGATCACCTCTTTGATGGGACAACAGATCCTTCCGTCGTACGGTTCTATGTATGGCCTGGTCGTCGAACATGCCTACTGTCAGAAAATGATATTCCCTAATGTCCCCTTGCCCTTGTCTCCTTTTTCCTGACGCCAAGCGTCCAAGCGCTCGGTCATCTACAATCGTCCGACTGAGCCTAAGTACAGGTCCAACCGGGTGCTTGGCTAAGACGGCTTCCACAGTCTAGATGTTTTACGATTCAGCCGAGCGGGTAGCCCGCTCGGCCAGGCGACCCTGTTCCCATGAGCATAGGAACCCCGAATCCTCGCCGGTCCTCTTTGATTCCGCTAGGATCCCGCTTGTCCGGTCGGCATCCCCTTCTCCGGTCGGCCGTTTGACCTTTGACCTCCACATGACGTTGACTTCCCTCAAAGGGGGTCCCCTGTCGTTACCGCCGGATCACCTAGCTTTTGTATTAACATTTATTTAGAAATAAGAATCACATTGGTCAAGTATCTACATTTATATATACTAAGTGTAGTCGTTCAATTAATTTATATTGCAGATAACACGGTGTGTGGTGTCACACACAGAAGATCATGTTATCAGTTCTTTATAAATTATAAACAGTTGCTCACGACTAAGAAGGAACAAACCGTCGGTAAAGTCGTAGTGTGATTAGGGATTAGTTTATCTTGACTAATAAATTATACTAGTACACTCTAAGTGTATTGAGTAGGACCATTTTAGGTAAGTTCTTTTTATACTGACTTGATAAAAAAATTAGACCTTAGTTATTATGGAAGTGTGTGCTCTTAATCCTAATATAATAACAAACACATATATTTAGTATTTATTTCTTTGACTTATCAATGGGTGAGATTTAGCTCGATAAATCAATAAGCCCGATAAGTTGGGAAATGATATTACTTATAGTGTGTGTTGTTGATTATAGAAGGAAACTGTGTCCTAGTAATCTAGGTTGATAATGTCCCCAAGAGGAGCTGATAAGGATTGTCATGTTAAACCCTGCAGGTGGACTTAGTCCGACATGACGATAAGGTTGAGTGGTACTACTCTTGGACTGAGATATTAATTAAAATGAGTTGTCAGTAACTCAATTAATTAGTGGACATTCGACATCTTAAACACAGGGAGACTAACACACTCATAATAAGAAGGAGCCCAAAATGTAATTTGGGATTGGTGCGGTAGTTCAATAATAATTCTTTAGTGGTATGAATTATTATTGATGAAGTTAAGTTGTGTGTTCGGGGCTTACACGGGAAGCTTAATTTCATCGGGAGACCAAAACCAATTCCTCCTCTCGGTCCCTATCGTAGCCTCTTGTATATAGAGATTTATACCCACCACATACCCACTTCTTACCCAACCCAAATGAGGCCGACCGAGCTAGCTTGGAACCCAAGCTAGGGCCGACCAAGACCAAGTGGTTGAGCCAAGTTGGTGGCCGGCCAATGCTTGGAATCCAAGCATGATGTGGCCGACCACATCACATTAAAAGGGGATTTTATTTATAAATTTTTTTTATGTGGATTCCATGGTTTTAAAAGAGAGTTTAAAATTTAAATCTTTCCTTATATAACTTTCTACAAAAGATTAAGAAAAGATTTGAAATCTTTCCTTATTTGTAGATTGAAAGGTAGATTTTAATTTTGAGAAAACTTTCCTTTTTTAACCATATTCATGATTTAAAAGAGAGTTTAAAAATTAAATATTTATTTTATAAGTTTCTACAAAAGATTAAGAAAAGATTTGATATCTTTCCTTATTTGTAGATTGAAAGGAGATTTTAATTTTTAGAAATAACTTTTCTTTTTGGAACTCATCCACATGTTTAAAAGAAAGATTTTAGTTTATAATTTTTTTTTACAAACCACCATGAAGGGAAAATTATTGGAGAAATTTTTTATAAATTTCCGGAAACAAATTAGGAAATTTTAATTCTTGTGTTAATTAAAACTCTCCTTGTTTTGGAGATTAAAGTGGACGACCATTATAATTAAGAAAAGGATTTTAATTTTACTTAATTAAATTTTACCTTTTCATGGCAAAGTAATTAAGGAAGGTTTTATTTAAATTTCCTTATTTGCCAAGACCAAGGATTATAAAAGAGGGGTTAGAGGTGCCTTCAAGAGAACAACTCTATTCTTTTCTTCCTTGGTGTGGCCGGCCCTAGAGGTTCTCCCTCTCCTCTTCTCATCTTCTTTAGTGGCCGATTTCATTTTTCTTTTGGAGTTGGTGATGGTGGCCGGTTCTAGCTAGGAGAAGAAGGTGAGAAAGGAGGCTTTGTTTCTTGCATCCCTTGGAGCTTGGTGGTGGTGGCCGGACCTCTACTTCTCTTGGAGAATTGATGGTGGCCGAATCTAGCTTGGAGAAGAAGGAGCTTGATGGTTCTCGTCTCGGAAGATCGTTGCTTACACAACGTCCGAAATTAGAAGAGGAATACGGTAGAAGATCAAGAGATTATTTGCTTACAAAGAAAGGTATAACTAGTAATTGTTTTCCGCATCATACTAGTTTTCTTTGTATAGTTATTTTTGGAAATACCAAACACAAGAGGCATATGATTTTAGAGTTTTCGGATTTGTTTCGAATTTGTGTTTCTTTTGTTTTATTTTTTGAATTTGTGATTCGATTGTTCTTTTTGGTTAAACCTAGAGTTATATAAGGAAATTAAATATTAGCTTTCCTTAAAAGGCTTTGTCTAGGCGGTGGTGGATGCTCCCATACCCAAAAAGGCCATGTGCCTTGTCATGCAGTCCTGGAAGTCAATTTTAGAAATTAATATTTAATTGAATTTATAATATAGGTTGATTTGGATTAATAGTGTTAAGTTCCGCTTGCGATCCAAGTCTAAACCATTAAGAATAGATAAGTTAAATTTGGAATCAATAATGTTAAGTTCCATTTGCGATTCCTAATTTAACTTCTAAAGAACACAATAGGTTGTTTAGGAAAGGTTCGACACTTGTACAAAATTTTTGTACAAGTGGAACCGGTACGATCTTCCTAGGACCAACCAACAATAAATGCCTAAACGCCTAAACCCTAAACCCTAAACCTTCTTCTCCCTCCCCTTCTCCAACGATCCAACCTGTGGTCCTAGCATCTTCCTCTTTAGTCTTCTCCCTCCCCTTCTTCGCATCATCCCTTCTTCCTCCACAGAACCTGCCCTAGCCTCTTCCCTCTTCCTCTTCTCCCTCCCCTTCTTCTTCCACGGCATCAGTCGACGGCCAATGCTACCCTCTTGCTCTTCTCCCTCCCCTTCTTCTTCTTCATCAAAGGCTTCTGTTTGCCACTGCCAAGTACCAACAACAAAGAGCTTGTTGCCCCTTCTTCTTCTTCTTCTTCTTCTTCATTTCCAACATTTTCTTCTACCAGGTTAGTAAGTTACAATAGATTCATTGATCATTACTTCATTAGGATTTAGGAGTATATTTTAGCGTAGTCATTAGAAGTTAGATGTTTAAGTTTAACACCGAGCTTGTATGTTGATTGTTGCAAGATTCATAATCCTATAATTTATAATTTTCTTTGCACTTGAGTTTACCATTAGATGTCTAACTGATTCTTTGGACTTGAGTTTACAAGTCATACATTTAAAATTTTATATCTTGTATGTTATTGCTTGGCTCGAATTGAGAATTATCATCTATGGGTTTTAAACTTTTTATTGAATGCTTGATATTTCATATTTGTCATTTGATAAACATTGCTTGTATGTTCTGTTAGAGTGTATACTAAAAGCCTAGCTTTTGGTATAAACATTTATCTAGAAATAAGAATCACATTGGTCAAATGTTTACATTTATGATAAATGTAGTTGTTCAATTAATTTATATTGTAGATAACATGGTGTGTGGTGTCACACACAGAGGATCATGTTATCAGTACCTTATAAATTATAAACAGTAACTCACGACCATAATGGAAAGGAACAAACTATTGGAAGGTCGTAGTGTAATTAGGTATTAGTTTATCTTAACTATATAATTACACTAGTATACTTAGAGTGTATTGAGTAGGACCATTTGAGGTCGTTCTTTTTATACTGATTTTATGAAGGAACAAAGACCTCAGTTATTATGGAAGTGTGTGCTCTTAATCCTAATATAATAACAAGCATATATATTTGATATTTATTTCTTTAATTTATCAATGGGTGAGATTTAGTTCGATGAATCAATAAACCCGATAAGTTGGGAAATGATATCACTTATAGTGTGTGTTGTTGATTATAGAAGGAAATTGTGTCCTAGAGATACTAGGTTGATAATGTCCTCAAGAGGAGCTCATAAGGATTGTCATGTTAAACCCTGCAGGTGGACTTAGTCCGACATGATGATGAAGTTGAGTGGTACTACTCTTGGAGCTAGATATTAATTAAGTGAGTTGTCAGTGACTTACTTAATTAGTGGACATTTGATATCTTAAACACAGGGAGACTAACATACTCATAATAAGAAGGAGCCCAAAATGTAATTTGGGATTGGTGCGGTAGTTCAATAATAGTTCTCTAGTGGAATGAATTATTATTGATAAAATTAAGTTGTGTGTTCGGGGCGAACACGGGATGCTTAATTTTATCGGGAGACCAAAACCAATTCCTCCTCTCGGTCCCTATCGTAGCCTCTTATTTATAGAGTACTATACCCACCTATACCCACCTTCATACCCATGTTATAGGGGCCGGCCAAGCTAGCTTGTGGATCAAGCTAGGACCGACCAAACCATTGGTGGCCGGCCCTAGCTTGAACCCAAGCTTAGGTGGCGGCCCTATTTAATTTAAAAGAATTTTAATTTTAAAATTTTCTTATGTGAAAGATATAATTTATTGAAGAGATTAAAAATTAAATTATCTCTTTTATAAGTCTCTACAAAAGATTAAAGAAAGAGATTAAATCTCTTTCCTTATTTGTAGATTGGAAAGGATATTTTATTTCTCTTCTTTATAAATTATTCACATGTTGAAAAATTAAAATTATAGAAATTTATTTTTATAAACCAATCATAAAAGAGATAAAAATTATTGGAGAAATTTTTTATAAAATTTCTGGAGACAAATTAGGAAGTTTTAATTAATTAAAACTCTCCTTGTTTTGTTTTTTAAAGTGGCCGGCCATTGTTTTTAAAAGAAGAAAAATTGTTTTAATTAAAATAATTTTTCTTTACATGGCAAAAGAATTAAGGAAATTTTTTAATTAAATTTCCTTATTTGCCGAGACCAAGGATTATAAAAGAGGGGGTAGAGGTGTCTTCAAGGGAACAACTCTATTCTTTTTCTTCCTCTCTTTTCTTCCTAGGTGTGGTCGGCCCTTCCCTTTCTTTTCTTCTCCATCTTGTGGCCGAACCTCTTCATGCTCTTGGAGTTTTAATTGGTGGCCGGATTCTAGCTTGGAGAAGAAGGAGAGAAAGTTTGCATCCCTTGGAGCTTGATTGGTGGAAAAAGTTCTTCATCCTTTGGAAGTTTTTGCTTAGCCGAAACTTGAAGGAAGAAGAAGAAGGTGCTAGGTGGTTCTCGTCTCGGAAGATCTTACCCACACAATGTCCGAGATTAGAAGAGGAATACGGTAGAAGATCAAGAGGTTTTTCTACAAGGTATAACTAGTAATTTTTCTTTCCGCATCATGCTAGTTATTTATGGAAATAATACCAAATACAAGAGGCTTACGTTCTAGAATTTCGAATATGTTTTTCGATGTTGTGTTCTTTTATTTTTTCTTTTCCTTGTGATTTGATTGTTCTTTTTGGTTAACTTAAAGTTATTTTAGGAAATTAAATATTAGATTTCTATAAAAGGTTTTGTCTAGTCGGTGGTGGTTGCTCCCATATCCAAGAAGGTCGTGTGCCTCGCCACGTCAGTACTGGGAACCAATTATGGAAATTAATATTTAATGGAATTAATAACTTAAGGTGATTTGGGTCGAACGTGTTAAGTTCCGCAGGAGATCCAAGTCAAAACCTAAAAGAACAAATAGATTAAGTTTTGGATCAAACGTGTTAAGTTCCGCAGGCGATCCAAAATTTAATTTAAAAGAACACATGGTAGCTAGGAAAAGGTTCAGACCTTTGTACAAAATTTTTGTACAGTGGAACCTCTAGGTTTTCCGAGTAGCAACCAACATGTTCTTCTTCATTAATGATTTTGCCCCCAGGGCTATGGTGCCGCGGTAGAATATCCAGGTTGTCACCCAGGCACTTGTGGTCAACTATAGCGTATTTACAAGAATTTTTTCTCCAAGTGGGGGCGCAATTAAAGGATGTTGGACTTCTAGACTGGTCGCTGCATGCGCTTTCTGATTTACCCTGGTGGCTGGTGGAAAACTTCCATTGAACTGGGCCGGTCACCCTGAGGGATAGTCAATGAGGCTAACTGAGATTATCATTTTTTTTCTTCATCAATGATTTTTCATTTTTTAAATGTTTAACTTGTAGTAAAATGTTGGGTACTAACTCTTCTGAAACATCTAATTCAATGCAGTCAAATACTACTCCTTTAAAGAGTAATTCAAATGATGTTGAATGGGAATTTACGGAGATGATGGATCAAAAAAATTTGGATAAGTTGAAATGTAAGATCCTAAATTCTACTTGGATAATTTGGATCATAAATTTGAGTAATTCAAATAGACTAGATACCGGAAGGTTAAACAATTTAATCTATGTTCAATTCAATGCCAAGATCCTAAATAAAAAGATAAGACAAGAAGAAAAAGGAGTGGATATTCTACTTGCTAGTGAATCAACTATGGCACAAGGATGGGTTGTTGACGATGGAGATGAAGATGCTAAGACAAATATTGAAGATGTTAGAGAACTTCATGAAGAAGAATTTGTATCAGATGAAGAAGAGGAAGAAGCCATGGATTTTGAGTCTGAATCCGATACAGAGGAAGTGTTGGAGAAATATGAGATGAACTAGAAGAAGAATTAGAGATATAGGAGATTATACGAGTTATTTCATGACTTGTGAGAAATTTTTTTCTATTTTATTTTGTATGCCTTGTCAATTTATTCTTTGTAGTTTATAATACTTTTGCTGATCGATCCAGCATGGTCGATCTAGCATGGTTCTATTTGTCATAAAATCATGTTGGATTGATCAGCCAATCTATCCAGCAAGGATTTCTCAGAAAAAATCCTTCCGGATCGATCAGCTGATCGATCTGGAAGGGATTTCTAAAAAAAAAAACAACTTAGGTAGCCGCTAGGTACCCAGGCGCTAGGCGATGGGCAACCGTCCGCCTAGCGCCTTTTTGAACACTGCCCATTAAGGAGAAAAATTTTCAATAATACACCATAATTGAATCTTGAACTCTAAATCACTAATCTATCACTAGAGGACCTAACTATAACACCCTGCTCTTGGCAGGTAGAGCAGTTATTAAAGAAAGATTGCTCCATTTTTCTCATGCAACTCTCCGTCAAGAAGGAACCTAAAGGTACACTACATGTTTCCCAAGAATTAGGGGCACTTCTTTTAGAATTTTTCTATGTTATTTGCATAACCAAAGGGACTTCTTTCATCATATTCACATGATCATTGTATACCTCTAATACTGGGGAGTGCACTAGCAAATGTTAAGTCTTATCACTACCCTTACATATAAAAGGAGGAAATTGAGAAGATTGTACCAGAGATGCTTCAAGATAATATCGTTCATCCAAGTGTAAGTCCATATTCCTCACCAGTATTGCTTGTCTGAAAGAAAGATAGAAGTTGACGAATGCATGTGGATTATCGGGCACTATGAAAGACAAGTATCCCATCCCCGTCATTGATCAATTACCTAATGAATTAGGTGGTGTCTCATTCTTCTCAAAGTTGAATCTTCGTTCAGGCTTCCATCAGATAAGAATCCATCAGCCAAACATTCCAAAAATAACTTTTTAGACTCATGATGAACATTATGAATTTTTAATAATGTCTTTTGGCTTAACTAATGCACATTCTGTTGGTGCAGTTTGCATTAATAATCAAACTCAGATTTTGATATATGACAAATGTTAAAGTTAGATTATGTGATTTAACCTCTTGAGCTAAGTGTGTAGACTAATAGACTTAATGAATCTAGAGGACCAGATTGCTGGCAGGAAGTCCAGTTGGATCAAAGAGGACAAGACAACTTGCGGAAGTACAAATGGTGCATCTGGCAGGAGGACCTGGTTGGTCAAGAGATCAAAGTCTGCAATGGTAAGTGAGGTAAGCATTGGAGGAGAGTGATCCAGTGAAGATGAGTCCCAATGGGACTGTAAGCATTGGTCTAGCTTAGATCCATTTTGAAAGTCTAAGTTGAGACTATGACTAGACCTTGGTCTTGGTAAGACATGATCTAATTAATAATATTGTCTTATTTCTATTATGAAAACTCTATTTTGCAGGATACATTTCTTATTTGGACTAACGGATTTTGCATGAGCTAAAATGCATAACTCAGGGGGTGTTTGGTTGATGGGTTTGGGAATGATAATTTGGGAATGATTTCTAGATTTATGGGAATCAACCAAATCCATATAACTAGGTGGGTTTCATTTTCATTCTTATTCCCATTACACCTTACTATCAAACTTATACCCATAGTCATTCCCATCATTTAACCAAACGCCCCCTCAGTCTCGGATGAACAGTGCTCGAGGCACCTTGGAGCTGCGGGAAGACGTATCAGAGCTCAGTGGAAGTGCCCTGGCTATGGCGGAGGTGTCCTAAAAGTTCGTTGAGCGAAGGTTCCCTAGAGTGTATTGGAGGTGCCTCGGAGTACATTGGAGGCGCCTTAGAGCCATTGGAGGCACCCTCACATGGATAGAAATCGAGGACTACGTATTAGATAAGCGCTGTCGAAGGCACCTTGGGTTATTGGAAGCACCTCCAACACTGTTTAAAAAGAGGCTTCGAGCAGAGGCTAGATAATCACTTCTCTACGCTAATTCGTGACTATTCGGCTGCTTCGACATCATCCTACCGCTGTGTTGCGACGATGCTACTACTCAACTACACCTAACTAATGTCGATAGACCGACACCAACACACGAGCGCTTTCACTTCGACATATTGTGTTGATAACATTTATTTTAAAGTCATTTATATTACTGCTTAAAGGAAGTGTAGGTTGTTACACTTCCTTATTCCTCTCTTTGTAATCGATCGTTTATTAGTGGATTACTCATCGAAAAGGTCCAATGGACCTAGGTCTTAGAGTATGAGTTGTCAAAGGCTCCAAACCAAATAAATCGACTGTGTTGTAGCTTTCGATTTTTCATTTCCACTTTTCTTACTTAATCTATTTTATTCCGCCGCGCACTTGCACTTAGTTTTAAAAAGTATTTAAAATACACGTGATTCACTCCCCCTCCTCTCACGTGTCTATGATCCTACAAGTGGTATTAGACCCTTGTTTGCTCTGAATTGGTGCAACCACTAATTGAGTTGGGGGTTTCACTTATTGTTTTTCGACTTGTTTTTTAGTTTTAAGGTTTTCAATTTAGTTCAAATTGGTGCAATCAACTCTTTGGACAAGTTTGTTCACTCATTTGCCTTTTTTTTTTTTTTGCTTAAAGTTGGTGCAACACCATTCGAGCTGTCTTTATGATCCCCTTTCTCTCCCACACTACTAATCCAAGACCTAGTCTTTAGACTTGTCCTTCTTTTTTTTTGCATGTGCAAGTTTTTTACATGATTCAAAGTGAAGGTTATAGCACCGCTCACCCTCCACTCTTCAGTGGGGATGATTTTCTTTACTGGAAGAAAAGAATTGAGGTATATATAAAGACATACATCGACTAGTGGTTTTCAATCTGATGAGGATACAAGGTGCCAATTGATGATGCAACAAAAGTACCTCTTGATCCAGAGAACTAAAACCCAGAAATGAAGAAGAAGATCCAAGTTGATTCAAAGGCCCTGAACACCCTTCAATGTGGACTAACTAATGAAGAACTCAATTAGGTCGGACCGTTCCAAAATGTGAAAAAAAACACTGGGACAAGATGATCAAACTACACGAAGGCACAAGTGATGCTAAGGTAACTAAATGAAATTTACTATTAAATAATTTGTTTAACATAAAAAATGCAGGATGAAGAAACGACAACTCAACTACATGCGAGAATTAAGGACATCCTCAACGTACTACATATGATTGACCACCAGCTAGAAAATAGGGACGTAATCAGGTATGCTCTAAACTTTTTCCGTCGAAATGCACTGTGAGCATCTATAGTAGATGCCTATAAAGTTTCAAGAAATTTGTTCAAATTAAAATTAGATGAATTATTTTGTGAGTTAGAATTGCATGAATAAACTAACTCAAGACAGGTCGAAAAAGGTATATCATTTCTTATAGGTTCATCAAAGGAAGCGAAAATAACAACTTGAACCAAGCCCGAGTCAAAAGATGAATCTGACTCAGAATCCAATGAAGAGGAGAAATTAGTAAAGTTGCTAAGAAAAATGTTCACTAGGAAGAAGAAGAATTTCACCAAGAACGATCTCCAGAAAATGATCAAGTCAACATCCAACGACACTAAAGCCAACATCACTTGCTTCGGATGCAACAAGAAGGGACATTTCAAGCATGAGTGTCCAAACCGAAAGAAAGACAAGTCCAAGAAGACAAGGAAGAAGAAGGCACTGTTGGTGCAATTTACACTAACGGTCTAACTCAGGTTTTGATAAATGCCAAGTGAATTAAGTTAGGTGTTGTTGTAATCTAATCTTGTTACCGAGTGTGCAGGGTTGACTAACTTGACGGCTTAAGAGGAATTGATACCAGGAGGGAAGTCCAGTCGGGATGTTCGATTCCTGAGTGGAAAAGTTCGGATATGTGATTCCAGCAGGAGATTGGGATATGTGATTTCCGAGTGGCGAAGTCCGAATGTGTGATTCCAGTAGGAAGACCTAGTGGGTTAGATTGACATCAAGGAGGTAACTTGACATAAGGTAAGTAGATGTAAGTCACTGGAGGAGAATGACTAAGTGAGGACGAGTCCCGATTAAGGAGACAGTAGGCTTTATTTAATTTAGGTCCATTTCAGAAACCTAAATTGAGATCCTGACTAGATCCTGGTCTAGATGACAGGGTCTAAGTCATAAATTAATTATATTATTATTGTGCTAACTATTTTTTATAGGTTAGATATTGTCGTGTTGGACTAACCTAACTTATAAGGTAAAAGAAGTAAAAAGACCTCGGGTGAACAGTACCCAAGGCGCCTTCAAGCATTAGAAGGCGCCTTCGGTGCAATGGAAGACACCTTCGAAGGGATAAAATTTAGACTTTGTCGCAGATAAGGAGCAACAAGTTCAGGATCATATTTGACACGTTGGAGGCACCTTCAAGGCTATAGAAAACACCTTCCACACTCTTTATAAGGGTGTTTCGAGGAGCATTCAAAACATAACTTTTATACGAGCTTCTACGCATCCGATTAGCTTTCCAACTGCTCTGGCTTCCTACTACCGTCGTGCTACAACTCTACAATGCCCGACTACCACCGAGAAGCTGACCAAACACCGAGCTTGAGCTGATTGCCTACAAAACATGCTTGGTAACAAATTACTGCAAATGAAAAGTGTAGCTTGTTACACTTTTCGATACTTTTTATACTCGATCCTCTCTTCTGATGGTTCCGGAAGAGGTGTTTTAGTGGATTACCCATCATAGATCCGTGGGATCTAGGTTTTGGAGTAGCAGTCGCTGAAGGCTCCGAACTAAGTAAAATCGAACTGTCTTTTACTTTTATGTTTTTATTTGTATTTTTGCTACATATACTTTGATTCAAAACCTAAAAGATAAGATTTTAGAAAACTACATGATTCACCCCCTCTCACGTGCATCTCGATTCAACAAGTGATATCAAAGCAAGTTCTACTCTGAATTAGTGCAACCACTAATCAAGTCGGGAGAACGATTTTAATTCTTTTTTGAATTTCTATTTTTAACGTATTTTATTTGAATTGGTAAAATTTACCTTTTCAGTAACTATTTCTCATTCGATTTTTACTCTAAAGTCGTGCAACACCACTCGAGTCGTCAACATATTTTTTTCTCTCAAGCACTACTAATCCAAGACTAAGTCTTGGTACCTCTTTTCAGCTTTTCATTTTCAGTGATCAATGGCCCAACTTGAGGGATTCTGCTTTTTATTATTTTTTCTCTTCCTATGTAATATCTATTTTTCATTACCCAATACATTCCCTTTATTTTTTCTCTCTCCAAAATTAAATGATATTTTAATATTTAGAGAATTGATTTCATTCCCTAAATTAAAAAAAGTACTATTCATGAAATCTAAATTTAGAAAATTGATAGGATAGCTAATGTAAAAGTTTTTTTACGTAAAATATAAAATTTAAGATAAATTCTATGTTTAGGGAAGCTGATGTGGATACTCTAAGATGGAATATCTTGGTCATATTGTAAGCCAAAAAGGAATAATTGCTGATCCCTCAAAGGTACAAATAATGAAAGAATAGTCCACCCCAAATAATATCAAGGCATTACATGGTTTTATGGATCTCACATGTTATTATCATAAATTTGTAAAAAAAATATATGGAAAGATAAGTGCTCCACTGACAACTTTATTAAAGAGATGCATTTAGATGGTGTCCTGAAACAGAAAAGACATTCCAGAATTTTAAAAAGGCTATGAAAACAACACCAGTTATTGCATTACTTAATTTTAATAAGCAATTTATCATTGAAGTCGATGCATCAGAGTTGGAATCGAAGTGGTTCTTATGCAAGAAGGACAACCATTAGTTTGTACTAGCAAGACGCTATCTCCTCTACATCAATAGATTCTTAGGGTCGTTTTGGTGCTAAAGGGGGGAGGGGGGGTGAATAGCTCATCGTGTGCTCGTTGCTGGCTTCTTTGATGATAATATGCAGCGGAATGAACTCGAAGCAAACTTACAACGCTAACACAAAGGGTTTACTTGGTATCCACCTCAAGAAGAGGTGACTAATCCAAGGATCTACACACGACACACTCTCTACTAATAAAAACACTCTTTCTCGGTCACAACTGGAGGCGGAGAAGCCTCGTACAAACTCACACATCAATCTACAACACCAACAAGAAGAAAACATAAAAGATACAAATGGAAACTCCTTCTTCTTGCTTATTTGTTGTTTGTTGTTGCCTCTTAAACCTTGGAAGTGTAATTACACTTGTCTCCAAGAGCCTTCAAGAACTGGCTGTGAAAGTATGGAGAAGATCGTGAATCATCACTGAGATCACACTGTAGTTGCTGGAGAGGAATCACATGAAGAAGACGCTCGCCAACGGCTATAACCTGTGCAACGGTCAGATCCCAATCAATTGAATAGCTCTCAATTGATTGGGGAGGCTTTGAATCGATCGACTGATCGATTCAGAGTGCCTCTGTGCTCACTGGAAAATGCCTGAATCGATTACCCGATCGATTCAGACTCTATCGTGTGATTTCCAATTCCCCAATCGATCGGACGATCGATTAGCGGTGCCCAATCGATCGACTGTTCGATTGGGAAAGGTTAAGTGCTCGCGACAATTACTCCCAATCGATCAACCGATCGATTGGGCCAAATCTTCTTCGCGGCACACATCCAATTGATCTACTGATCGATTGGACTACGGTTCAATCGATCTGTTGATCGATTGTCGATCGGTTGATCGATTGACCCACCTTTTACTTGCTTAAATCAAGTCCAAGGTTCCCAAACCCAACATCCGGTCAACCGTAACCTGTTGGAACCTCATGCCTAGTATCTGGTCAACCTTGACCTACTAGGTCTCCTTCATTAAGTGTCTGGTCAATTCCTTTGACCCACTTAGACTTTCTTCTCGTGCCAAGTGTCCAGTTAACCTTGACCCACTTAGACTTTGACCAGATGTCCGGTCACCCTTGACCCATCTGGATTCTTGTGTCAAGTATCTGATCAATCTTTTGACCTACTTAGACTTCCACCAGATGTCTGGTCACCCTTGACCTATCTGAATTTTCTCATGCCAAGTATCCGGTCAATCCTTTGACCTACTTGGACTTCCACCAGATGTCCAGTCACCCTTGACCCATTTGGATTTCTTCGTGCCTGGCTTCACTCACCAGGACTTTCTATCTACCTAGCTTCACTCATTAGGACTTCCTATCTGTTGGATCGAGACCACGCTAGAGGGGGGGTGAATAGCGCTCATGGCTTTCACGTGTTTCGGATTCGAAAATCGACAAGAGTAACCCAGCGGAAATAATAAAAGAACAATCACATAGAAGAACACTACAATTTACTTGGTTCGGAGCCTGTGGTGACTCCTACTCCAAGGCCCACATTTGTTGAACGTTTACTTTGGGCAACAACTATAATCTCGTAAAATGATTACAATTTTAAGTAAAATGAGAAAGCAGTAATTATATCAACGACAGAGAAAACAATAATTTGAAAGCTCCGGGTCGTCAGCGTCGAGTTGTAGCTTTGTCGGAATGTCTCGTTAGCAGCCTGTTGATGAAAGATAGCTTTTTCGTTGATCTCTCCAAGTGCTGGTTGAGACAACCTTTTATTGATCGTTGAGGGCCCCTCCAATGTCTCATGGAGGCTCCTCAAAGGCTAAGGTTTATCCCGCTTCCTGCGCTGCGATGAGTCTTCGCTGCCTGCCACTTATCTGCCTGGAGGCGCCTCCATCAACACTCCAAGGCACCTTCAAACAAGCATCCAGGGCGCCTCCAAGTCCCATGGAGGTGCCTCCAGCTCCTCTGCGCAGCCAACCTTGCCTTGCACCCGAGGCGCCTCCAAGCTCCATGGAGGGCATCTCGGGTATTGTTCATCTGAGGCAAGATTTGCACTTTAGTCCCTGTAAAATATGTTAGTCCACAAAACAACAACATACCCTGCAAGACAAAAGTTAACACCATATAAACATAATAAATTAAGTAATCGACAGTCATCGAACTGTCTGATTCTGACTTCGGAGTTTCGATCGGAAACCCTAGGTTGAACCGACACCTACTGTTCCCTCTTCCGGGGAATGCGTCCTCACCTACTCCACTCAGGAGAGCATACCTGATGCCAGTCCGGTCCTCCAGACCGACTGGACTTTTCGCCTAGAGTTACCACCCCCTAGGACCTAGGGTTACCACCCCCTAGGACCTAAGGTTGCCGCCCTTTAGGGTTTTCCTCCACCTAGGGTTACCACCCCCTAGGACCTAAGGTTACCGCCCCTTAGGGTTTTCCACCACTTAGGATCACCACCCCCTAGGACCTAAGGTTACCGCCTCTTAGGATTTTTCACCTGCCTAACCGCAGTTAGGATTTTCCTGCAAACTCATTCAAGCACATTAGATAACAACACAACTTAACTTGAACTCTTTGACATAATCAAAACATAGGTTCAATCGTCGGATGCTTCTTGCACCAACACCATCTGTCTGACTTCACTCACCAGGACTTTCACCTAGCTTCACTCACTAGGATTTTCCCACTGCCCGGCTTCACTCATCGGGGCTTTCACCTAGCTTTACTCACTAGGATTTTCCAACTGCCTAGCTTCACTCACTAGGTCTTTCACATAGCTTCACTCACTAGGATTTTCCAACTGTCTAGCTTCACTCACTAGGTCTTTCATCTGACTTCACTTACCAGGATTTCCCAATTGTCTGACTTCACTCAACAGGACTTTCAACTGCCTAACCTCCAATTAGGACTTTCCCAGTCAAGTATCCGGTCAACCCTTTGACCTACTTGACTCTTCTTTATATCTAACTGATCAACCTTGACCAGAGGGAAATTGTATCAACAATCTCCCCAATCGGATGATTACATCAACAATCTCCATGTATTGTCAACATCGAAACCCAAACATCAAGACTCAGGCTTGAGTCAACTTAAGCCTAGTCAACCTGATCAACCTTGACCCAGGGGATATTGCACCAACATAGATGTCTATTTATGACAAAGAAATATTGGCTATCATACATGTCATTACAAAATGCAGACTTTATCTTCTTGGCCAATGGTTTCAAATACGAATTAATCATAAGAGCTTTAAGTTCATCTTGGATCAACATATTTCTAATATGGATCAGCAGAAATAGATCAAGAGGCTCTTGGGATATAATTATGAAATTGTTTACAAAAAAGGAACATAATATAATCGTTGATGCTTTATCTCACCTCCCTAACCAAATGAAATTTGCTGCTATATCTTTAATAACTTGCAAGAACTTAAACAACATAAAAAAGAGAGCTAAAGGAAAATTTAGCAGCACAAGCTCTCATTTAGAGCATACTATAAAATTCATCGTCAGAATCCCACTACTTTTTGTTGGTGCAATATCCCTTAGGTCAAGGTTGACTGGTTTGACCAAGTCTGAGTCTTGGTCATAGTTTCAATGTTTGACAATACATGTAGACACATGGACAATGCAGGTGCAGTTGTTCATATGGGGAGATTCTGATCAGGAACTGATCAGTGTGAATGAAGAAGAGTCAAGTAGGTATACTTGACTGGAAGGAAACCCTGGTGAGTGAAGCCAGGTGAAAGCCCTAGTGAGTGAAGCTAGGCAGATGGAAATCCTGGTGAGTGAAGCCAGGTGAAAGTCCTAGTGAGTGAAGCTAGGCAGATTGAAAACCCTAGTGAGTGAAGCTAGGTAAAAGTCCAAGTAGGTCAAGAGAGTGATCGGATACTTGGCATGAAAGAAAAGTCTAAGTGGGTCAAAGGGATTGACCGGACACTTGGTGAGGGAGTCCTAGCAGGTCAAGGGAGTGACTAGATGCTAGGCATGACGTACCAACAGGTTAAGGTTGACCGGATGTTGGTTTGGGAGGTTTGGGACTTGGTTTTGGGCAAAAACCAAGTGCTGGATCGATCAGTGGATCAATCCAGACATTTCCCAGCGAACAGAAAGCTTCTGGATCGATCAGTGGATCGATCCAAAGGTCCCAATCGATCAGTGGATCGATTGGGACGCTGCTGTTTCGCGCGATAGATCCGTGGATCAATCCAGGCGTTTCTCCAGAGCACAGAGGCGCTCTGGATCGATCTGTGGATCGATCCAAAGCCTCCCCGATCGATTGGGAATAATTGAAACGATCGGGATCCGACCGTTGCGTCGTATTTGAGCCGCAGGCGGGCGTTGTCTTCGACATCTCTTCACCGATTCATTCCAGATCTTCACCAGCTCCTCCACAGCTCTTCTCAAGCTCGAGATCGTCAGTTCTTGAAGGTTCTTGGAGGCTCTTCCAAGTCAAGAGGCGGATCAAAGCAAGAAGAAGAAACTAGGGTTAGGGTTTGTGCACTCATTGTAAGCTTGTATTTCTTTACTACCCTTTCTTCTTCTTGTATTGAGTCTTGTAGGGCTTCTCCGCCCTTGGTAGTTACCATAAAGGAGAGTTTCATTAGTGGAGGGTGTGTGTGTTGGTGTGGATCCTTGGACTAGTCACCTCTTGTGAGGTGGATACCAAGTAAACCAACCGTGTTAGCGTTGTGTGAGTGTTTCTGTATTTTCCGCTGCACATCTTCGAAGAAACAAGTAACGCCGACCACCGAGAGAAAGCGACCATCTATTCACCCCCCCTCTAGCTACTTTTGGTCCTAACAAGTGGTATCAGAGCGAGGCCGCTCTTCACCGGAATCATCGCCGGAAGGGTCAAGCATAACAAGAAAAGCTAGAGGGCGAAGAAGTTGGAGCAAATTCATCAAAGTCAAAGAAATCAAAAGGCTCAACTTCAAGATGCAATTCCAAGATGGACTTGGATTTGACACAAGGGTGGCTCCACCATACACATCCACAAGCTTCGATTCTTGGAGATCAAGAATCGAAAATTTTTTGATGATGGAGATAGAGCAATGGTTTGCTCTCATGGAAGGTTTTGAGGCTCCAACAAACTCCAAGGGCAAGCCTCTCAAGAAAAGCAAATGGAGCCAAGAGCAAGTTCAAAGGAGCAAGGCAAACGATAAAGTGACCAAGCTTTTGGTCAACTTATTGCCAAGCAATATTTTGGCTCAAGTTGGAGAATTCAAGGATGCCAAGGAGCTTTGGAGCAAGTTGACATTAATCCATGAGATCCCCTCCACTGTACCGAATCAAGAGGAATCCAAATAGGGCGACTCAATGGATCAAGATCAAGAGGAGGACTCCGAAGTTGAGAGATGTTCAACTTCCGAAGAAGAAGTCCAAGAGGAAGCTTCATCCTCAAAGGAGTGCAATCAAAAGAGCAAGGAAGTAGTATATTCCTTGTTTCATGTACAAGAGGATGAAGAAGAAGGAGAAGCCTCCACCTCTAGGATTGAGGGGGAGCAATCTTCATTGACACCGGATCAAGAAGAAGGAGAATCCTCCACATCCGGGTCAAGAGAAGAAGAGGATGAAGAAGCGTCCACCTCCACAAGTCAAGCAAAATCAAATGGAGGAGTATCAAATTTGGATCAAGAGGAAGCTTCTACCTCCGGATCCAAAGGAAAAGATGTCACCCCTACAGCAAAGGTATAAATATTTCAATTAATAATAAAAATCATATTATATGCTTTGAATGTAGGGAACATGGGCACTACAAAAGCAAGTGCCCTAAATTGGCCAAGAAGAAGGGTCAAGTGGCACCAAAGGGCAAGGAGAAGCCAAAGGAGACCATCCCCGGAACAAAGAAGAGCAAGGAGCACATTGTGTGTTTCTCTTGCAATCAAAAGGGGCATTACCGGAGTCAACGCCCTAAGGGGAAGAAGATGGTCAAGACTCAAAGAGGCATTAGTCAAGGGGGAGCCTCCAAGGTAAAGAAGAAGGTAACATTTATTGAGCCTACTCCTTTACATTATGGTAAAAAGCATGATAGTTCTAATTTTTATCATTTTAATGCGATTTACCATAAGAATAGGAAGCATGAGGGCTTTAAGGAAAAGCATGTGGCCCTACATGCCAAAACTACCCAACCTAAGGTTAGGAAGGTAGATAGACGCTTGGGCGGGAACACTAAGGATAATAGATACATGCCCAAGAACAAAAATGCTCATGGACTAAAACCTAAGGATTTAATGATAGAAAATCAAGTATTGAGGTCAAGACTTGATAAAATTGAAAAGACCCTAAAAAGGATGGAAAATATCCTACAAGGGCAAAATGAGAAATACCTAGGGCTAGGAAAATCAAAGCCATCAAATGGCCATAGAGGGTTGGGATACAAACCAAAGGCTAAGAAGGATGTGCCCTCTTACCATAGGGTTCCATATAGTTATGGAACAAACCCTAGGTCCAGTGGTCAAGCCAAGAATACTAGGGAAGTCATCCCTAAGAGTATTTTTGCGATAAATGTGACTAAGACTTCTAAGAAGTCTAAGAAAGTCACTAACAAGGTCACTATGAAGGTATCTAGGGAAGTTATCCCTAGTGAATACCTAGAGCATCCAAGGAGCACCAATAGGCGTTGGGTTCCTAGGAGCATCTTCTCTACCCCATAAATGAGTTAGAGAGTGTCAACTCCGATTAGAAGGGTAGTTAACCTAACTTTGAGGAAATTGACACTCAAGGAGTATTTTCAAGGTTTTGTTAACCTTTGAAAATGAAATGGAATTATTATTTACTCCTTGAAAGAGTAAAATGTGCCAAATGGTGGAAGAATTGATTTTAATCTTAAATGGCACATATTGGGAAAATCATAAGAACTACCAAGTTGGGATTTTGGTATGTTCTTAGGAAATTTAAGGCGATCCGGGCCTTAATTTAAAGGTGCTACTCTTGTGGAAAAATGAAATATGCCAACATTTGAGGATATGCTTATTTTCAATTGGCATACATTAATCAAGGGAATTAGAAATGCCAATTTAGGCTTTGGCATTTTCTTGAAGCACGTTAGGGCAATCTAGGTTTAAGTTGTAAGTTTAGCTAAGATTTTAAGGATACTTAGATAGTTAATCTAGGTATATTTTATTTATGCTAAATCTTGCCATGATTGTTTGCCCATCATATGCCATGACATCATGTCTATTTTTGCATTCATGTTGTATTATGAAAAATCCAAAAATACCATGTCATGACATTCATACATCATGTAGTTATAGGAATCTTTCTTTTGAAAGTTCTTTTATTTTGATGTATGCCATAACATTATCATGCATTAGTTTAATTCCTTGTAATTAAGGACAAATGACATTTAACAACACTGATTAACAAGTGACATCCTAGGTGGATGTCTAATATCTCTAAAATGCCTAGATAGATATGCATGATCCCTAGATTAGGGCAAAACCAAAATCTACATTTCACAAAGACTATGAGGTGACTTGTATGTGTTTTAGTGCACATTAAATACAAGTGAGATGTTAGGATGATGAACAAAGCTCAAGATGTTGATTTAGTGCATTCTTTTGAGTTTTTAGGTTCATCAAAACACATAGTTATGTGTTTTCCCATCATTGGGAAAGCTAATGTACAAGTCATGTGCATTAAGCCCAAGGAACATGGTGGGATATTGGTTTGAAAATGTTTTCAAAATGATTTTGGAAAACCTTGGTGAATGCTATCTTTTGATAGTAATCATCATTGAATAGTTAAACACAAACTTGAAGAAAACACTAAAGTTTTTGTAACTTTTCAAGTTTGTGTCAATCTTTGAAAATATGAAGTATTTTCATAGAAAACTATTTTTCCTTGATAGTAAATGCCCTAAATAATGTCTACACGAAATTTCATGATTTTTGGATTTTTGTAGAAATTTCTAGGGGTTTCTGAAGTTGACTGAAATGGAATTTCAGCAACTATCAGAGCTCCGATCGATCCATGGATCGATTGCAGTGCCTGAATCGATCCGTGGATCGATTCGAAGGCAAGTCTAGCTCGCTGGATCGATCAGCCGATCGATCCAGGAAGTCTGAATCGATCAGTGGATCGATTCAGAAAGGTTTAATCGATTGGAACCCAACTCCAATCGATCCAAGTTGCTGATTTTGGCTGGGAAAGCCTGATTTCGGCATCGTTAAACCTATTTTAGTCTAGGTAACATTTCCAAACCCCTAAAAATACATTTGTATACATTCAAAGGGTGTTTTCATGTGAAAACAAGGATGAATTGGTTAAGGAAGGCTAAGTTGAAGTTAAGGTTGAGGTTTGTTTCAAATTTTGAATATTTAAACCTCAAAACTTCTACAATAGGGTCTCCTAAAGTTTTAGGGATCCCAAGTCATTGTTGGTGCAATGACAGAAGTTACCACCATGTCTTTAGGGGGAGGGACTCTTTAAAGGCATGAAAATTATTTTTCATACACCTTGGAAGGTGGTTAACCTTCCGTTAAGTGAATAATGCTCACGGATGGGCATTTGCCTACATTAAGGAAGAATGTAGGGTTAAGGATAAATGAAGGGAATGTGACCTTCATTATCGTTTGTTGGTCACAACGAGTGATGTTGTGAACAACGATGAGCAACTCTTCAGGGGGAGAGTTTTCAACAATGGGACATTTGTTGAAGTGTGTCCAAAATTGAGGCACGAGTTTATGTGTGCTCAGAGATGGGTTGATGTGTGCCAATAGGGGGAGAATGTGTGGTTTAAGTTAGACCTTCATTACCTATGGGGGAGGTCATAGGGTGAGAATGAAGGGAACCAACATTTACTTTGGCATGAATGGAGTTAAGGCTATGGGATTAGCTTAACTCAGAATGGTCCAAACTTAAAGGTATCGTCAAACATCAAAAAGGGGGAGATTGTTGGTGCAATATCCCTTAGGTCAAGGTTGAATGGTTTGACCAAGCCTGAGTCTTGGTTATAGTTTCGATGTTTGACAATACATGTAGACACATGGACAATGCAGGTGCAGTTGTTCATATGGGGAGATTCTGATCAGGAACTGATCAGTGTGAATGAAGAAGAGTCAAGTAGGTATACTTGACTGGAAGGAAACCCTGGTGAGTGAAGCCAGGTGAAAGCCCTAGTGAGTGAAGCTAGGCAGATGGAAATCCTGGTGAGTGAAGCCAGGTGAAAGTCCTAGTGAGTGAAGCTAGGCAGATTGAAAACCCTAGTGAGTGAAGCTAGGTAAAAGTCCAAGTAGGTCAAGAGAGTGACCGGATACTTGGCATGAAAGAAAAGTCCAAGTGGGTCAAAGGGATTGACCGGACACTTGGTGAGGGAGTCCTAGCAGGTCAAGGGAGTGACTAGATGCTAGGCATGACATACCAATAGGTTAAGGTTGACCGGATGTTGGTTTGGGAGGTTTGGGACTTGGTTTTGGGCAAAAACCAAGTGCTGGATCGATCAGTGGATCGATCCAGACCTTTCCCAGCGAACAGAAAGCTTCTGGATCGATCAGTGGATCGATCCAGAGGTCCCAATCGATCAGTGGATCGATTAGGACGCTGTTGTTTCGCGCGATAGATCCGTGGATCGATCCAGGCGTTTCTCCAGAGCACAGAGGCGCTCTGGATCGATCCGTGGATCGATCCAAAGCCTCCCCGATCGATTGGGAATAATTGAATCGATCGGGATCCGACCGTTGCGTCGTATTTGAGCCGCAGGCGGGCGTTGTCTTCGACATCTCTTCACCGATTCATTCCAGATCTTCACCAGCTCCTCCACAGCTCTTCTCAAGCTCGAGATCGCCAATTCTTGAAGGTTCTTGGAGGCTCTTCCAAGTCAAGAGGCGGATCAAAGCAAGAAGAAGAAACTAGGGTTAGGGTTTGTGCACTCATTGTAAGCTTGTATTTCTTTACTACCCTTTCTTCTTCTTGTATTGAGTCTTGTAGGGCTTCTCCGCCCTTGGTAGTTACCATAAAGGAGAGTTTCATTAGTGGAGGGTGTGTGTGTTGGTGTGGATCCTTGGACTAGTCACCTCTTGTGAGGTGGATACCAAGTAAACCAACCGTGTTAGCGTTGTGTGAGTGTTTCTGTATTTTTCGCTGCACATCTTCGAAGAAACAAGCAACGCCGACCACCGAGCGAAAGCGACGAGCTATTCACCCCCCCTCTAGCTACTTTTGGTCCTAACAAGTGGTATCAGAGCGAGGCCGCTCATCACCGGAATCATCGCCGGAAGGGTCAAGAATAACAAGAAAAGCTAGAGGGCGAAGAAGTTGGAGCAAATTCATCAAAGTCAAAGAAATCAAAAGGCTTAACTTCAAGATGCAATTCCAAGATGGACTTGGATTTGACACAAGGGTAGCTCCACCATACACATCCACAAGCTTTGATTCTTGGAGATCAAGAATCGGAAATTTTTTGATGATGGAGATAGAGCAATGGTTTGCTCTCATGGAAGGTTTTGAGGCTCCAACAAACTCCAAGGGCAAGCCTCTCAAGAAAAGCAAATGGAGCCAAGAGCAAGTTCAAAGGAGCAAGGCAAACGATAAAGTGACCAAGCTTTTGGTCAACTTATTGCCAAGCAATATTTTGGCTCAAGTTGGAGAATTCAAGGATGCCAAGGAGCTTTGGAGCAAGTTGGCATTAATCCATGAGATCCCCTCCACTTTACCGAATCAAGAGGAATCCAAAGAGGGCGACTCAATGGATCAAGATCAAGAGGAGGACTCCGAAGTTGAGAGATGTTCAACTTCCGAAGAAGAAGTCCAAGAGGAAGCTTCATCCTCAAAGGAGTGCAATCAAAAGAGCAAGGAAGTAGTATATTCCTTGTTTCATGTACAAGAGGATGAAGAAGAAGGAGAAACCTCCACCTCTAGGATTGAGGGGGAGCAATCTTCATTGACACCGGATCAAGAAGAAGGAGAATCCTCCACATCCGGGTCAAGAGAAGAAGAGGATGAAGAAGCGTCCACCTCCACAAGTCAATCAAAATCAAATGGAGGAGTATCAAATTTGGATCAAGAGGAAGCTTCTACCTCCGGATCCAAAGGAAAAGATGTCACCCCTACAAGCAAAAGTATAAATATTTCAATTAATAATAAAAAATCATATTATATGCTTTGAATGTAGGGAACATGGGCACTACAAAAGCAAGTGCCCTAAATTGGCCAAGAAGAAGGGTCAAGTGGCACCAAAGGGCAAGGAGAAGCCAAAGGAGACCATCCCCGGAACAAAGAAGAGCAAGGAGCACATTGTGTGTTTCTCTTGCAATCAAAAGGGGCATTACCGGAGTCAACGCCCTAAGGGGAAGAAGATGGTCAAGACTCAAAGAGACATTAGTCAAGGGGGAGCCTCCAAGGTAAAGAAGAAGGTAACATTTATTGAGCCTACTCCTTTACATTATGGTAAAAAGCATGATAGTTCTAATTTTTATCATTTTAATGCGATTTACCATAAGAATAGGAAGCATGAGGGCTTTAAGGAAAAGCATGTGGCCCTACATGCCAAAACTACCCAACCTAAGGTTAGGAAGGTAGATAGACGCTTGGGCGGGAACACTAAGGATAATAGATACATGCCCAAGAACAAAAATGCTCATGGACTAAAACCTAAGGATTTAATGATAGAAAATCAAGTATTGAGGTCAAGACTTGATAAAATTGAAAAGACCCTAAAAAGGATGGAAAATATCCTACAAGGGCAAAATGAGAAATACCTAGGGCTAGGAAAATCAAAGTCATCAAATGGCCATAGAGGGTTGGGATACAAACCAAAGGCTAAGAAGGATGTGCCCTCTTACCATAGGGTTCCATATAGTTATGGAACAAACCCTAGGTCCAGTGGTCAAGCCAAGAATACTAGGGAAGTCATCCCTAAGAGTATTTTTGCGATAAATGTGACTAAGACTTCTAAGAAGTCTAAGAAAGTCACTAACAAGGTCACTATGAAGGTATCTAGGGAAGTTATCCCTAGTGAATACCTAGAGCATCCAAGGAGCACCAATAGGCGTTGGGTTCCTAGGAGCATCTTCTCTACCCCATAAATGAGTTAGAGAGTGTCAACTCCGATTAGAAGGGTAGTTAACCTAACTTTGAGGAAATTGACACTCAAGGAGTATTTTCAAGGTTTTGTTAACCTTTGAAAATGAAATGGAATTATTATTTACTCCTTGAAAGAGTAAAATGTGCCAAATGGTGGAAGAATTGATTTTAATCTTAAATGGCACATATTGGGAAAATCATAAGAACTACCAAGTTGGGATTTTGGTATGTTCTTAGAAAATTTAAGGCGATCCGGGCCGAAATGTAAAGCTGCTACTCTTGTGGAAAAATGAAATATGCCAACATTTGAGGATATGCTTATTTTCAATTGGCATACATTAATCAAGGGAATTAGAAATGCCAATTTAGGCTTTGGCATTTTCTTGAAGCACGTTAGGGCAATCTAGGTTTAAGTTGTAAGTTTAGCTAAGATTTTAAGGATACTTAGATAGTTAATCTAGGTATATTTTATTTATGCTAAATCTTGCCATGATTGTTTGCCCATCATATGCCATGACATCATGTCTATTTTTGCATTCATGTTGTATTATGAAAAATCCAAAAATACCATGTCATGACATTCATACATCATGTAGTTATAGGAATCTTTCTTTTGAAAGTTCTTTTATTTTGATGTATGCCATAACATTATCATGCATTAGTTTAATTCCTTGTAATTAAGGACAAATGACATTTAACAACACTGATTAACAAGTGACATCCTAGGTGGATGTCTAATATCTCTAAAATGCCTAGATAGATATGCATGATCCCTAGATTAGGGCAAAACCAAAATCTACATTTCACAAAGACTATGAGGTGACTTGTATGTGTTTTAGTGCACATTAAATACAAGTGAGATGTTAGGATGATGAACAAAGCTCAAGATGTTGATTTAGTGCATTCTTTTGAGTTTTTAGGTTCATCAAAACACATAGTTATGTGTTTTCCCATCATTGGGAAAGCTAATGTACAAGTCATGTGCATTAAGCCCAAGGAACATGGTGGGATATTGGTTTGAAAATGTTTTCAAAATGATTTTGGAAAACCTTGGTGAATGCTATCTTTTGATAGTAATCATCATTGAATAGTTAAACACAAACTTGAAGAAAACACTAAAGTTTTTGTAACTTTTCAAGTTTGTGTCAATCTTTGAAAATATGAAGTATTTTCATAGAAAACTATTTTTCCTTGATAGTAAATGCCCTAAATAATGTCTACACGAAATTTCATGATTTTTGGATTTTTGTAGAAATTTCTAGGGGTTTCTGAAGTTGACTGAAATGGAATTTCAGCAACTATCAGAGCTCCGATCGATCCATGGATCGATTGCAGTGCCTGAATCGATCCGTGGATCGATTCAGAAGGCAAGTCTCCCGCGAGCAGAAGCTCGCTGGATCGATCAGCCGATCGATCCAGGAAGTCTGAATCGATCAGTGGATCGATTCAGAAAGGTTTAATCGATTGGAACCCAACTCCAATCGATCCAAGTTGCTGATTTTGGCTGGGAAAGCCTGATTTCGGCATCGTTAAACCTATTTTAGTCTAGGTAACCTTTCCAAACCCCTAAAAATACATTTGTATACATTCAAAGGGTGTTTTCATGTGAAAACAAGGATGAATTGGTTAAGGAAGGTTAAGTTGAAGTTAAGGTTGAGGTTTGTTTCAAATTTTGAATATTTGAACCTCAAAACTTCTACAATAGGGTCTCCTAAAGTTTTAGGGATCCCAAGTCATTGTTGGTGCAATGACAGAAGTTACCACCATGTCTTTAGGGGGAGGGACTCTTTAAAGGCATGAAAATTATTTTTCATACACCTTGGAAGGTGGTTAACCTTCCGTTAAGTGAATAATGCTCACGGATGGGCATTTGCCTACATTAAGGAAGAATGTAGGGTTAAGGATAAATGAAGGGAATGTGACCTTCATTATCGTTTGTTGGTCACAACGAGTGATGTTGTGAACAACGATGAGCAACTCTTCAGGGGGAGAGTTTTCAACAATGGGACATTTGTTGAAGTGTGTCCAAAATTGAGGCATGAGTTTATGTGTGCTCAGAGATGGGTTGATGTGTGCCAATAGGGGGAGAATGTGTGGTTTAAGTTAGACCTTCATTACCTATGGGGGAGGTCATAGGGTGAGAATGAAGGGAACCAACATTTACTTTGGCATGAATGGAGTTAAGGCTATGGGATTAGCTTAACTCAGAATGGTCCAAACTTAAAGGTATTGTCAAACATCAAAAAGGGGGAGATTGTTGGTGCAATATCCCTTAGGTCAAGGTTGACTGGTTTGACCAAGCCTGAGTCTTGGTCATAGTTTCGATGTTTGACAATACATGTAGACACATGGACAATGCAGGTGCAGTTGTTCATATGGGGAGATTCTGATCAGGAACTGATCAGTGTGAATGAAGAAGAGTCAAGTAGGTATACTTGACTGGAAGGAAACCCTGGTGAGTGAAGCCAGGTGAAAGCCCTAGTGAGTGAAGCTAGGCAGATGGAAATCCTGGTGAGTGAAGCCAGGTGAAAGTCCTAGTGAGTGAAGCTAGGCAGATTGAAAACCCTAGTGAGTGAAGCTAGGTAAAAGTCCAAGTAGGTCAAGAGAGTGACCGGATACTTGGCATGAAAGAAAAGTCCAAGTGGGTCAAAGGGATTGACCGGACACTTGGTGAGGGAGTCCTAGCAGGTCAAGGGAGTGACTAGATGCTAGGCATGATGTACCAACAGGTTAAGGTTGACCGGATGTTGGTTTGGGAGGTTTGGGACTTGGTTTTGGGCAAAAATCAAGTGCTGGATCGATCAATGGATCGATCCAGGATCTGGATCGATCAGTGGATCGATCCAGACCTTTCCCAGCGAACAGAAAGCTTCTGGATCGATCAGTGGATCGATCCAGAGGTCCTAATCGATCAGTGGATCGATTGGGACGCTGCTGTTTCGCGCGATAGATCCGTGGATCGATCCAGGCGTTTCTCCAGAGCACAGAGGCGCTCTGGATCGATCCGTGGATCGATCCAAAGCCTCCCCGATCGATTGGGAATAATTGAATCGATCGGGATCCGACCGTTGCGTCGTATTTGAGCCGCAGGCGGGCGTTGTCTTCGACATCTCTTCACCGATTCATTCCAGATCTTCACCAGCTCCTCCACAGCTCTTCTCAAGCTCGAGATCGCCAGTTCTTGAAGGTTCTTGGAGGCTCTTCCAAGTCAAGAGGCGGATCAAAGCAAGAAGAAGAAACTAGGGTTAGGGTTTGTGCACTCATTGTAAGCTTGTATTTCTTTACTACCCTTTCTTCTTCTTGTATTGAGTCTTGTAGGGCTTCTCCGCCCTTGGTAGTTACCATAAAGGAGAGTTTCATTAGCGGAGGGTGTGTGTGTTGGTGTGGATCCTTGGACTAGTCACCTCTTGTGAGGTGGATACCAAGTAAACCAACCGTGTTAGCGTTGTGTGAGTGTTTCTGTATTTTCCGCTGCACATCTTCGAAGAAACAAGCAACGCCGACCACCGAGCGAAAGCGATGAGCTATTCACCCCCCCCTCTACCTACTTTTGGTCCTAACACTTTTAGGGTAGAGAAATTTTACGATATAAAAACAGAATCTTCTTGCCAACAAACTCAATCAAAAAGAGAATAATATGGGAAGAATTTATTTCTTCACCAATTGTAGGATATTCTAACTTCCAACGTATAAACAGATTTCAAGAGCTTTATATTGAAAAGGAATAAAAAAAACACCAAAAACTTTCTTGATAAATGTGATGTATGTCAAACAAACAAAGAAGAAAACATAGTAAGACTGGGTCTTCTTCAACCTCTTCCTATTCCCGAACAAATATGGACAAACATTTCTATGGGTTACATAGATGGGTTACCAACTTCATAAGGAAAACCACTATCATGGTGGTAGTTGATCGCCTCGTAAAATATCCCCATTTTGTTCATTATAATCACATTCTTATACATCTCATGTTGCTCAAGCATTTGGTGATCATATAATCAAACTACATGGACTACCCAAATCTATTGTCACTAGTAGTAAATTTTGGAAAGAATTATTTCAATTGTAAGACACTAAATTTAATTTTAACACATCCTATCAGCCACAGTCAGATGGACAAATAAAGATGGTTAATCTATGTTTAGAGAATTATTTATGCTACTTAACTAGTTATAGACCAAAGAAGTGGGCCGTTGGCTTCCCTGGGAAGAATGGTGGTACAATTCAACTTATCACTCAGCTTCTAAGATTAATCCATTTGAGGTAGTTTACAGATGTGTACCACCCTCAATCAGCTCATACACACATTGATCAACAAATGTGCATTAAGTTGACCAAAACCTATGCACAAGGGACCAAATATTGTAACTTTTGAAAAACAACTTATGTAATGCACAAAAGCAAGAATAAAGCAATTGGCCGACAAACATTGCTCATAACGAGAATTTGCAATCGAAGATTGAGTTTTTCTAAGACTTCAACTATAAAAGTAGGTTTCAATTGGTCCTTCAACCTCATGAAGTTGTCATCAAAATTTTATGGCCCTTGTAAGGTGATAGAGTGTATTGGACCTATTGTTTATCGCCTCGAGCTCCCACAAATTCTAAAATACACCTTGCATTTCATGTGTCCTAATTAAAGAAGAAATTAAGTGACAAATTTACTGCTAAGTCCTGAAGTGAATTCTGATGATGAAGTTAAGTTTCAATCTTATGCTATTTTAGAAAGAAGATTTGTGAAGAAAAACAATCAAGCGATAGTTAAACTATTAATTCAATGGGACAACTTATCTATCGATGATGCAATATGGAAGTTTAATGATACAATTCAAGAAAAATATCTAGAATTTATTGCTAAACAACCTTGAGGACAAGGTTATTTTGAAGAACGGTGGAATGATAAAATCTTTTAATGAATCTATTTAAATAAATCCTTCAAAACTGTATCTTATCCTAATGAATCTATTCAAATAAATCATTTAATTTTATTTCCTTTTCTAAGATATATTTATTTTTCTTTTATAAACCCTTCAAAACTTTATCAACTTTATTTTATCATAATGGATCTATTCAAATAAATCTTTTAATTTTATTATCTTATATAAGATAAAATTTATTTTTCTTTTAGATAATTTAGACTTTTTTTAATTTTAAAGTACGTGCTCTTATGTGCCTATTTAAAGAAATGTAATGTAACCTTTGAAAGATAAGGATTTTTTTTTTTTAGCTAATCAACTCCACATGATTATTGGAGGTCGATCCTCTTTTTTATTTTTTTTTCTTCGATTTTCCACGTGATAAGCCCCCAGATTTTTATCATGGGACCGATGATATTAAACTGCTTGGAATAAGTGATATCATCTTTTACTCCAAAAGTAAAATTTTAAGAGTTTATTTATTGATAATTAAATATCCAACTCTTTAAAGGGATTAATCCTGAAATGATGCATCTGATCACGTAAAAATTTCTCACTTATCACTAAGCTAAATACTTAAAAAGCACAGGTGGACCACGTAGAAATCCCAACTGTTCACTAGTTTTCCAATTCCGTTGGCGTCTTGAAAAAATGCCCAACGTGAGATTCAAATTCTCGTTGTACATGAAGGAGCCCTGTCGTTTACTAGTTCCGATCCTCTGTCCTCATTTTTCTCTGTCCCCGTGTTTCACTGTCGATCGGACGGACCAGATTACTTCTCAATGCATCATGACATCTTTAAGATGTGTGCAGTATTCTCGTGATGTGTAAGACATCCTTGAGATGTAATCTGACCCGTCCGATCGGTAGTAGGACATGGAGACAGAGAGAAATGAGGATAGAGCATCCGAACTGATCATTTACCGTGCCCCGAGGAATTGAGTGTCTCTTTTCACGTGGCAAAAGGCGAAATCGCTTGCCCCCAGCGCCCTCGCTGCACCCGAAGTGATTTGGGGGATTTTCAGACCGTCCATAATGACGGTACCACTTTGAAGAGAAGAATTACTAAGAGATTGCAGGGATCTTCAGACGGTCTGTATTGACGGTGTTGCTTTGAAGTGAAGAATTATTAAAAACTTGTAGAGGACGAAACCCCTTCGCTTCGAATTAAAGCCCTTGGAGAGTTGTTAGGCTTGAGCATTCGGTCACAATAAGATCACATTTGCTTTTGTGAACCTTTAAAAAGCCAAACAACATTCAATGCTTTTGTATCAAACATGCTTCAATGATTTTATTTAAAATGCCTTCAATTATAGTTGATTGAAATTTCCATCCATTCAAGTAATCATGTTGCTAGTTAACTATAGGATTATAAATGAACTGAACGTTCATAAATAAGTTTGACGTTTAATTTGATAAGAACTTATTTATATTTGTTTAACATACACTACATCAATTAAATGAATAAACTTAAACAACTTGTTAAACTAAATAAATAATTTCAAATGCATATATGTTCAACTTGTTAATATTTGCAAATAATATTCATGAATAATATTTATGAACTATATTCGTCAATAAAACTCTTATCAACATGCTAAATACACAAAGAAAGCTTCAAAATGAATAAATAAATTTTAAATTATCAAACTCAATAACTAATAAAACAAGCTTAAAATGTAAATATTTCAAACAATCAAATAAGATTAAATTGAGAGAAGCTCAAGTCTAGTTTGAATTAAGCTCAAGCTCATAAAAAAAACTAAATCAAAGTTGAATAATCATTTCGATGACTTGATTCATTTTAAATTCGGGTCAGCATGATTACTTTATCAAATATATTTGAACACCATAAAAATTGGCTCGACTTGACTTGTTTACAACTCTAGTTAATTAGATACAAATATAAATATTTTGCTATTGGGACTCTAATTAGTTAGAGTCTCACTCTCGAATTTACTGGGAGACATTGACTGACATCCTTATAAACCTATATAGAACTATGAAATTGAAGACTTTTACAACCTACCAAGTGCATCATATCGAATGATGCTGTCTAAAGGTTTGCAAAGCTCAAAATTAGATTGTCGCCTAATTTCTCACAACTCATATGTTAGTTGGTCGAGTGCACATGTCGTTCCTTCACTCTCGACAAGTCCATCTCAAGCTACCTTGGGGCCACGACCATATTAGGTCGTCAGTTCCTCTAATGCACCGAGCTTCTTCACATGTCATCCTTTCCTTCACCTACCAAGCTCATCTCCCATTAGGTCGTTGAGCAATTGATCACAATCTACAACCAAATACCTCAACCATATTGAGTCATCAAATTTGTTGATCTTCAATATACATGATCTCAAGTCCTTATAATCTTAATGCATATGGTAACACTATCATGGTATCAATCTTGACTTAGAAAGTATCATTCAACCAATCTAAATTGGTTAGGAAGACAATATATTAAACAATAAATCACTAACAAAATGGAATATAGAATATCATTCCTATTTATCAAATCAAAGTTTCAACTCTCGAGGAGAAGTAGATATGACAATGGATCAGATTTCATATTTTTTATCCTTATCCCTATTTATTATATTCATCCCATCTTTATTGATATTTGACTTTCATCCTCTCTCTATACACATTAGAGAATTAGATATTTATACCTTACTTAAATATTCTATTATGAAATTATCATATATATATATATATATATATACTCAATTATTTAATTGAATCTAACAAATTTCTATATATTTTTTTCCATTAAGATCGGATATCAAATTTTTCATTAAAAGAAGAAATTATTATTCCTAAAAGGAGAAGAGTCCAAGTCACTTTCAATACGCAAATGATGAATATGCAAATAAAACACTCCACGTTCCAAGTGGATCTAAGTTTTGTCACCATTGGAAGATTCCACAGAGTTTCTATCGAAATTAGGTAGTTGTCCTCCTCAAACTTGTTCCACATGATGCTCGAACCTTCTTCAAAATTATTTGATCAGAAGGATTGTGAAATTTAAACTTAATACTCACAAGTCTTAGGCTACATTTGGGGAAGGGATAATCAACCTTATAGTAATAAAAATTATTTTGCAATATTGATTATTTTATTTGATATAGTTCTAAAATTATAATATAATGTAATCTGAATTATAAAATATGATAAAATTTTATAATCTTGATTACAAGGTCAACACCATGTAATTTAATTAAATTCCAAATTCAATATTTAATTAAAATTTAAATGTCAAATATATTTCTACTCTATTTCTTGCATCAACCGATCGTCGATGTCACTGCCGCCATCAGTCATCGTCGACCTCTGTCTCTAGGTGTCGGTGCCCACCACCGCCGCTGGCAGAGATCGTAGGATATTTCTATCATTTTATAATAATATGAATTACATTCCATATAAAAAATAATTGACACCAAATAAAAGAATATAATCATCCTTGTAATTAAAAATTATATGCATAATATATTAAATCTTTCACCAAATTTAGTAATATAATATTAATTACATTACATTATATTATAAATTTTATTATATTATAAGTTTAATTACATTATCCCTAACAGCCTTATGGTTCAAGTTTATCAGATTTGTGAAATATATATATATATATATATATATATATATATAAATGTTATGCTGGGCGACGCTTTGTGCGTGACCATGAGCGACGCGCAGATGTGGCACTGCCAGCTCGATTTCACTACAAATAAAATAATCCACAAAAGTTACTCTCTCCTTTTCTCGCCTTTGTTCAAAATTTCGGCGGCGCTTATTACCAAAAAACAAATAAAATCTCCCTCGCCGCTCTCTCTCTCTCCCTCCCTCTCCCTCGCCGCTCTCTCCCCCTCGCTCCCGGTCCCCTCCGGCGTCCGTCCTCCGGGCGACCTGACGCTTCCCCGGAAAGTTCAATATTTTTGTCTGGCTCGCCGCTCGCCCCCTTTCCTCGATCCCTCCGTCGAAACTCGTCCCTCGCGCTCCCGGCCGAAAAGTTGCTCAGCCGTCTTCAATCGTAGGTCTACTGTGAGATCCTACCACCTCACTCCAATTTAATTTCTTAATCCACACCGTTATTACCTTGTGAAATCGGTATAAAAATAGCTATAATAATTGTAGAAAGATGCACCGCGGCTTTGCTCCCATTTCTAACCGTTGCATCAACTACTACGACTGATGAAACCGTGCTTGTAGGATATGACTTGGATTGATCGTGGTAGAAGGTCGGAAGGACTTATGCTACGACCTGGATGGTCGACGGCTCCAACAACCGCCTGCTCTCCGGTGGACTTTCATTTTGCTGCTACAAGGTGTAGCAATTTCATGGGGAGGAAGCTGCTACAACGTGTAGCAGTTAACTGTGCATGAAGCTGCCACACCTTGTAGCAGCTACCTTGATATTTTCTAGCAGAGATTAACGTACTTGGTGCTCATAGTTTTCATATTGTCTTTATCAACCCGATTCAGAAATTATTCTTAAAAAAAATTTTCACTGCTTCAGCACCTTTCCTGCTACAGATTGATTGGAATTCTTTCTCCTTCGCTCCCTCCGTCTCCCTCGTCTTCGTCGAAGGTCGTCCGGGTGACCACTTGGGCCCCTGCCGGGAAAGTGAAAGGTCGGCTGCACCAACCGCCTGCTCTCCGGTGGACTTTCATTTTGCTGCTACAAGGTGTAGCAGCTTCATGGGGAGGAAGCTGCTACAACGTGTAGCAGTTAACTGTGCATGAAGCTGCCACACCTTGTAGCAGCTACCTTGATATTTTCTAGCAGAGATTAACGTACTCGGCACCCATAGTTTTCATATTGTCTTTATCAACCCGATTCAGAAATTATTCTTAAAAAAAAATTTCACTGCTTCAGCGCCTTTCCTGCTACAGATTGATTATAATTCTCTCTCCTTCGCTCCCTCCATCTCCCTCGTCTTCGTTGAAGGTCGTCCGGCTGACCACTTGGGCCCCTGCCGGGAAAGTGAAAGGTCGGCTGCACCAACCGCCTGCTCTCCGGTGGACTTTCATTTTGCTGCTACAAGGTGTAGCAGCTTCATGGGGAGGAAGCTGCTACAACGTGTAGCAGTTAACTGTGCATGAAGCTGCCACACCTTGTAGCAGCTACCTTGATATTTTCTAGCAGAGATTAACGTACTCGGTACCCATAGTTTTCATATTGTCTTTATCAACCCGATTTAGAAATTATTCTTAAAAAAAATTTTCACTGCTTCAGCGCCTTTCCTGCTACAGATTGATTGGAATTCTCTCTCCTTCGCTTCCTCCGTCTCCCTCGTCTTCATCGAAGGTCATCCGGCTGACCACTTGGGCCCCTGCCGGGAAAGTGAAAGGTCGGCTGCACCAATCGCATGCTCTCCGGTGGACTTTCATTTTGCCGCTACAAGGTGTAGCAGCTTCATGGGGAGGAAGCTGCTACAACGTGTAGCAGTTAACTATGCATGAAGCTGCCACACCTTGTAGCAGCTACCTTGATATTTTGGATTTCTAGCCCCTCTATCTTCTAGCAGAGATTAACACTACACTTTAGCCATAGTTTTCATATTGTTCATATCAACTTGATTGAAAAATTATTTTTGATGCATGACTTTTCGCTCTTTCAGCGCATTTCCTGCTACAGGATGATTGGAACATGTATATACATTAGATTTAAATTTTTTTAAATTTTTTTAAAAAATTTTATGCTTCTGCAGGGCCATGTGTTTAGGTTTGCTGCTACACGGTGTAGCAGCTTCCTAGACTAATAACTTGCTACACATGTTTGTAGTTGTATATCATATTGCTTAAAGGCGTTGAAAAAAGTGATATGTGATGTTGCATCGGAATCCCTTTGGTTTGCAAAGCGTTGTAGCAGCTACTATGACTAATAACTGTCACACATTGTAGCATTTACATATACATGTAGCTTCCACAATTTGTTGCATTTACCCAAATTTGTATTTCTTTGTTATTGTTTTATTTACCTTTAAAAAGTTTGTAAGTAACTTCCATGTTTCAGTAAATTATAATCTATTGGATGTATGTCTGTAGTGCTTACCTCTAGTAAAACTGTCAGACGTTGTAGCAGCATGCTACCTCGTGTAGCAGCTCTTAATGAGTATAAATATATTTGGTATTAATACGTGTGATCGGTGTGACCTTAGCAGATCACGTCACGTCACCGAATTAGATTCTACATCGTATATCAGCTAATTCTCACTAATTACCATATAGTGTAGCAGCTAATATGCGCTCCATATGGAAATGATGGATCAGTGATATGTGCAACAATAACTTAATCCGGTGTTTACAAATAAAGTAATATATGATAGTTGCCGCTACAAAATGTAGTAGCTACTTAGTACGAGGATAACACGTTATAGCACCCATACATTTCACTAATATAATTACCTGAGAAAGTAATGTCAAAACATTTACATTTCGAGGGCATGTTCAGATATATTTTGCACAATGTTCAATACCTCTAGGATCGCCTGTATTACTCTCTTCAACTTAGAGACTAGAGAGTGGTAGTACCTATCCTCAGAACGGAAAGGGCAAGGTGTTAGACCCTACAAGATTAGTACAAAAATTATAAGATAAATATGCGTCCAGATTGAGTCATATAGGTACACAAAAACATGATTGTACCAGCTATAGATGTCAAATCTTCTTCATACGATTCGTCGTCGTTGGTATTATCCTTCTCTGTAGCATTTGATCTGGAAATCGTATAGTTATTTACTATATTATTTTTGGATGATATAAATTAATATGCGCAGCTAAATATGTATGATCTAAGGCGATAACTAATGGACGCATACCTCTGCTGCAGTAAAGGACAATTGCGCTTGTCGTGTGAGAGACACCTCGGTGACCACATCCATGACATAGCCTCGCTTTTGAGGTTGTTGTCTCTTTTGACGATTTCAATCGTTTTCCACACCCCTTTGCCCTGACCAAAGAAGGGTCAACAATAGAGGGCCCCCCATCGATGCTTTGGTTTCTTTGACTTTGGTTGTCATTTTTACTGCTAATGTTAAGATCTTGAAGTTTACTGTATATACAATCGAATTGATCATCCAACATGTTTGTCCCCTCATCAGTTAAAGATGCAACATCAATAACTACTGAAGCTTTATAGGATAGCCTAGAGTGTCTTGCCATCAACTTCGCATCTGGAGTGTCGATGGAAGTTTGCGCACCAAAGTCATAGATTGCCCCCACCTTGGCATTTCTTGTCCATCGGTTGAGTATGTACTTATCAGGCAATAGAAACACTTGGTTGATACGGAAAAATGCTAACATATGCCTACATGGAATACCCTCAAATTCAAATTTACTACAACTACACGATATGTAGTCTGCAAGTTTGTCATGTGTGAGGACCCTTGGCTTTGCAGATGAACCACTTTGAAAATTCATGACATGGTAACCCACTAAATCACCAACCATAGATGCTTGTTGCATATAATAACCATGACTCATAGTCATTTCACTTTGAAAGTCCAACCATTTTTTTTTGGTGTACACCCTGACCATTTGATATTCCATAGGCCAGTTTGTCTTAATCTTAGGTTGCTCGACCATATCAATATGGTCGACAACTAACTCATTGTGTCGTTGGTGTCGCAATGCTCTATTAAAACGTGTGATAAAATCCATCAATGAGTTCTTATGTGATACATATTTCTTGAAAAATGAATGTGAGCTTTTAGATCGTTGACTGCTTGACATTCCAGCAGAAAAAACATGGTTAAAAAATAATGGGACCCACCTTTGTCTTATTTCATACATCAATGTTAACCAATCATTGTTCTCCAATCCAGAACACCTGATAACTTCTTCCCATGTCTTCTCAAATTCGGCTGGGGATGAGGAGTTAACAATTACATCCTTTATCGTTTGATAGTAGTTGCGAAAAGTCAAGGGGGGTAATTTATCTTGAAATTTATTGAGTATGTGCCACAAACAATACCGATGCACTGTTTGAGGTAAAACCTGGCCAATGGCCTTCGTCAACACTAGATCTTGATCGGTGATAATCACAGTTGGTGGACCTTTAGGCATTGCTTCAATGAACTTTGTAAGCAACCAAACAAACGACTCAGTTTTCTCATCACTTAAAAAGGCACAACCGAATACGATACTCTGATGATGATTAACTCCTATGAAGGGTGCGAAAATCAACCCATATTTGTTGGTGTTATAGGTTGTATCAAATACAACAGCATCACCAAAGACGTTGTATGCCCTCCTTGATACATGATCCGCCCAGAAACACCTAGTGAATCTTCCTGTTGAATCAATCTCATAAGCATAGAAAAAGGCGGAATTCTTCTATTTCTCAGTCGCAAAAAACTCAATCAGTGTTTTAGCGTCAATTCCCTTTTGTTCATCCCTTAACTCTCTCTCAAAGTTTCTAATATCCCATTCCGTGCAACCTAGAAACTCAGGGCCTCCGGAATCTATCTCCAATAATCAGACTTGTTGACAAGTTGGGATATTAGCTTCTGCAAACTGCTGCATCAAAACTTTCTTGGCTTCAGAAACATGGCGATGTGAGCGGAGCAAATGCACCTTCGAAGGTGTTGAGAGTGGATGATTATGACTTTCCAAGAATTTAGTGACAATCCAATTTGCCCCGGTCTGTTCTTTAACAAGTGATAGTTTTTCCCTACATCCAGTCCTTACTTCCCCACGTGCTCTTTCCTTTACACTGTCAACTTGAGCAACTTTTTCCCGTTTTTCATCTGTATGTCTTTCTTTAAAGCATACAAATTGTTTCCATCCAACTTCATTTGTCCGCTTATTCTTCTTACTGTTGCCTAATCTTGCACTAAAGCCGGATTCACGTGCATATTGATTATAGAACGCGAAGGCCTTCTCCAATGATGAAAATTCCATCCCAATATATGGTTTTCGATCTTCCCCCACTTGGGGATTGTATAGGTGATGACCCTCAAAGGTGTCTACCATTGCTAGAGGATGACATATTTAGGACCGATTGTAGGTATGAATTACAATCAATGATGATGACTAATTATGTTAAAATATTAGATTGCGGAAATGGTTATATGATCGAAGATATAAGTACGATAATCTAAAAGGAGAAAATATTTCATCTGAACCCTTACCGTCGTAACCCTATTCCCAAAGTGAAGAGTCAAAATAACTTACAAAAGTCGAAGAATCGAAGGCGGAAACAAGATGTCGCAGTGAGGTTGGGGGGAGCTGCGATGGTCCCGACGGTCGAACTTAAGATGGGAGAAGCAGTTTCTATAGCTTAGCTGATACACTCAGTAGCAGTTTCTATAGATTAGCTGCTACACATTTTCGGATAAGGCACCGACCGTGAGCTGCTGATTTCTTTAGCATTTAATTCGAATTAGTTTCTAGACATTGTAGCAGCTACCCCCTATATGGAGATGCAACTCGTGTATTGGTTACTGTCGATTCAGATTCTCTTTGTAGCATCTACTCTCCTACATAATATATACAAGGAAACAATTAGTATGCTTTTCACCTTTTCCAAATACCTCATAGAAATCAGAGTAATGACATCAGATAGTTGGCAGTACTTGTAGCTTGTTACAACCGTAACTGCTACAACAATAAGTTATAAGTTTTTTGTCAGTCGTAACTGATATATCATCACCTTAAGTAGATTTACATTTCTCCGGCCCCATCCGTTGCTACATTGGTGTAGCAGCTATAATGTTGTAGCTGCTACAACGTGGACCTAATAGCCGCTACACTTTCTGCCTTCTGGTAGCTTGTTAAGAGATGATGCGACACTCTGTCGCAGTTCCGGCCGAATAGCTGCTACACTTTGAAGTAGCCAACGCCCAACGGTCGAACATACTATTTCGTACAATTAACATCTTAGAAATATAGTTTGGAAATAAATTTTTACAAACCTTAACACCTCCAATAAATATACAGACGGACGTGGTCTGTGTTGGTCTAGTTACAGACCAGTAACTACTACACCTTAACGTAAGTTAAAATTATTATCACCGACTTCTCCCAGAGGTGTTAATATTGGAAGGGTAATTAAGTTCCTACAATGGTGTTTCTGTCTGCCACAACGTTGCTGCTCCAGCGTGGACGTCAGTTCATGAGGTCGCGTTCTTGTTCAAGTATGCATTAGTCCACTTGAATATATCAGTTCATGCTTCTACGATACACTTACAACACAAAATGAGAATAATAAAATTAAAAAAAAATTCACGTAGTTAACAATATATTGTAGTAACTGCTACATAATGTAGTAGATACTTAGTACTTGGATAACAATGTATAGCACCCGTACATTGAATTATTACAAAGAGAGCTAATAATGTTAATACATTTACATTTTCATTGCATCAGTGGTCATATATTGACCAGTGTTTAAAACCTCCAATAACACCTACTGCTCTCATACCAGCAACGTCATATTCATATAGGTCAAATATCATCCACATTCATCTCCATTCGGAAACACCCTTCATCAACCGTACAGAGTGTTGTGACCAGTAAAGTGATTGTATTATTTTCCACATGCCTCGCATCCTTTGTGGCTGGCTGGGAAAACTTATTCGAGGCCATCATCCTCTCCCTAATGTACTCCAGCAGCCAAACCTCATCAACATACACGCATCAGGGCTTGACGATGGTGTTTGGAATGAGGAACTAATTTTACGAGTATGGAACCATAATCTATACCGTGGAAACATGACCGCTTTGTCTTGGGCAAAATGGGAGCTTGATACACCTCACGTCACTTGGTCGAGGATGACCCAAGTTCGAGCCGGAGAGAATCACAAAGAATGTGCTCCATGACGATTCCTCAGGGCGATGAAGAAGCACTTTGTTGCGCACACATGATTTAAGACAGAAGTGAGAAATTTGCATGACCATCCGCCTATCATCCACATATGTTGACGAGAGCTAGACGATGATTATTGTATTAAGGAAATAGGATTTAACATATGGAGCTGTACTCTAGAGTGTAAAAGTCTAGTTGACCACTTTGCCTTTTGTGATTTGGGAGCTTCATGCACCTCCATCTTTATAAAGGAAGGCATGGATGGATTGACGGAGGTGGTGCCGATAAAATGTGGGCAACCGATGAAACTGCTACTCATTACCCTTTGCCACATTCATGAACATTGCGACCCTCAATTATAAAGAGAAATCAGGTGCAGGCACGAGCCCAAACAAATCTGACTGAGAAAGCTACTTAGAAGAAAACGAGGCAGGGGTCATTAATTATGCCAGCTATGTATAGTCATATGGGTGATGAATCTGCTCTGAGTGGTCATTCTAGGGTCGATGCCTGCTCTGAGTGGTCATTCAATAGACCCTCAAATATTTATGCTACGATTACAAATTTTTAGAGCATCGCGTTTAATGCTGCAGATGGCAAAAAAAAAATTAAAAAATATACAATAACGCTTCACGCGGTAAGCTAATTAAGCAGCTAGGACCCTAACATCCTACAACGTGGAGTAGAGGCGAGTTATGCGTGGATATTTTTCTGCTACAACGTGTAGTAACTAATTGAAAGGTATACTGGTACAATGTAGAGCATTTACTTGATAGGTCATAATGTCATATCATTTTACCTTTTGTCTCCAATCTTATGCTACCATATTCGTTGTGGGCATGAATATTAAGGGTAGTTGGTTCTGTTGGCGCTATACTTTAATCCTCACAAAGGACACTTCATATAATAAGACATTTTAGACCATTTAATGAAGAAAATCCAGCTACTACATCACTGGTACTAAGCTGAAAATCCTCAGTCTTTAAATTACCTATATAAATTTATATAATCTTGGTTGTGTTAGGTTATTATATTTCTTTTGATAAACATAATCATTTAAACATAAAACTAATAAAAATATAAATAAAATTACTAATATATATATATTGATGAAAAAATTATATAATAAATTAAATAAAAAATAATAAGTAAATTAAAAATCTTCAAAATTACAAAAAAAATTAAAAAAATATACACTAAATAAAATCGAACAAAAACGAAAAATAAGGATACAACTGTCATTTGACAGTGAGAGAGACGGCGGAAAAGGGGTGCGCTGTGAAAGCGGGAGGGGGCAAAATCAATCCACTTCACGCATCCAACTGGCGGTTTGAAAAAGTAAGATTCAGATTTCCTTTCACTAACCGTGGTTTATGACAGGTATTGCTTGTCACACCTCCCATAACTGACAGGTATGAGTGGTCATTTATGGATGTGACGGATGAATGGAAAGATGTCGTAGGTCACCTATACTCTATTTGATAAGTCTGCATACCAATGTATTTATTAGTTACTTCAGCATTAACAACGGCTACATCTTCTTGGATCTCACAAAATAGGATTAGTTCCTACACGTTGTAGCAGCTAATTCAAATTAACTGTCACACGATGTGGCAGCCAATTCAAAGTAATTGACGTTGTAGCAGCTAATTCAAATTAACTGCCACACGATGTGGCAGCCAATTCAAAGTAACTGACGTTGTAGCAGTTAATTCAAATTAACTGGCACACGATGTGGCAGCCAATTCAAAGTAACTGCTACACGAGGTGGCATCCAATTCCTACAAACTGCTACAAAGTGTAGGAGAGGCTTTTAATCTCGGCTTGGCGCCTTGGCCGAGTATTGCACCCCAGACGTCATGTCGGTAACAACTCATGTGCTGGCCACTAGACCGTCCTGCGGGGACAAGGAGCACCTCCTTACAAGTTGATGATATTGCAACATTGTACCGTTGAAGCTGCTACAACATGTAGCAGCTTGTGGCTAACTATAAACAAATACATAAAACGTAAATATGACCAAAAATGAGATCCAAAGTCAACATTTAGATTGAGGGACTACAAATATTGTTCAGCGTAGACGAGGAAGGCTTGGAGTCTATAGTTAGGTTTCATAATAACATAAGACAAACAATATCTTAACAAAGAGTTTATTCAAACATTAGTGTGTAATTCATTCCCTTTATAGCAGTAACTAATGATACATTACAAAGACATAGGTATCATCCTCCTTGGACACATACAGTTGTACTATTTTTCTCCCGCCGAAAGACAGCATCCCTATGGAGATGTGAGGCAGAGCTTTAAGTTCATCTTGGATCAACATATTTCTAATATGGATCAGCAGAAATAGATCAAGAGGCTCTTGGGATATGATTATGAAATTGTTTACAAAAAAGGAACATAATATAATAATATAATCGTTGATGCTTTATCTCACCTCCCTAACCAAATGAAATTTGCTGCTATATCTTTAATAACTTGCAAGAACTTAAACAACATAAAAAAGAGAGCTAAAGGAAAATTTAGCAGCACAAGCTCTCATTTAGAGCATACTATAAAATTCATCGCCAAAACCCCACTACTTTTAGGGTGGAGAAATTTTACGATATAAAAACAGAATCTTCTTGCCAACAAACTCAATCAAAAAGAGAATAATATTGGAGGAATTTATTTCTTCACCAATTGTAGGACATTCTAACTTCCAACGTATAAACAGATTTCAAGAGCTTTATATTGAAAAGGAATAAAAAAACACCAAAAACTTTCTTGATAAATGTGATGTATGTCAAACAAACAAAGAAGAAAACATAGTAAGACTGGGTCTTCTTCAACCTCTTCCTATTCTCGAACAAATATGGACAAATATTTCTATGGGTTACATAGATGGGTTACCAACTTCATACGGAAAACCACTATCATGGTGGCAGTTAATCGCCTCATAAAATATCCCCATTTTGTTCATTATAATCACATTCTTATACATCTCATGTTGCTCAAGCATTTGGTGACCATATAATCAAACTACATGGACTACCCAAATCTATTGTCACTAGTAGTAAATTTTGGAAAGAATTATTTCAATTGTAAGACACTAAACTTAATTTTAACACATCCTATCAACCACAGTCAGATGGACAAATAAAGATGGTTAATCTATGTTTAGAGACTTATTTACGCTCCTTAACTAGTTATAGACCAAAGAAGTGGGTCGTTGGCTTCCCTGGGAAGAATGGTGGTACAATTCAACTTATCACTCAGCTTCTTAGATTAATCCATTTGAGGTAGTTTATAGATGTGTACCACCCTCAATCAGCTCATACACACATTGATCAACAAATGTGCATTAAGTTGACCAAAACCTATGCACAAGGGACCAAATATTGCAACTTTTGAAAAACAACTTATGTAATGCACAAAAGCAAGAATAAAGCAATTGGCCGACAAACATTGCTCATAACGAGAATTTGCAATCGAAGATTGGGTTTTTCTAAGACTTCAACTATAAAAGTAGGTTTCAATTGGCCCTTCAACCTCATGAAGTTGTCATCAAAATTTTATGGCCCTTATAAGGTGATAGAGTGTATTGGACCTATTGCTTATCGCCTCAAGCTCCCACAAATTCTAAAATACACCTTGCATTTCTTGTGTCCTAATTAAAGAAGAAATTAAGTGACAAATTTACTGCTCGACAAGATCTTCCTAAAGTCCTGAAGTGAATTCTGATGATGAAGTTAAGTTTCAATCTTATGCTATTTTAGAAAGAAGACTTGTGAAGAAAAACAATCAAGCGATAGTTAAACTATTAATTCAATGGGACAACTTATCTATCGATGATGCAATATGGAAGTTTTATGATACAATTCAAGAAAAATATTTAGAATTTATTGCTAAATAACCTTGAGGACAAGGTAATTTTGAAGGACGGTGGAATGATAAAATCTTTTAATGAATCTATTTAAATAAACCCTTCAAAACTGTATCTTATCCTAATGAATCTATTCAAATAAATCATTTAATTTTATTTCCTTTTCTAAGATATATTTATTTTTCTTTTATAAACCCTTCAAAACTTTATCAACTTTATTTTATCATAATGGATCTATTCAAATAAATCTTTTAATTTTATTATCTTAGATCTATTCAAATCAATCTTTTAATTTTATTGTCTTATATAAGATAAGATTTATTTTTCTTTTAGATAATTTAGACTTTTTTAAATTTTAAAGTACTCTTAATGTGCTCTTATGTGCCTATTTAAAGAAATGTAATGTAACCTTTAATGTGCTCTTATGTGCCTATTTAAAGAAATGTAATGTAACCTTTAAAAGATAAGGAATTTTTTTTAGCTAATCAACTCCACGTGATTATTGGAGATCGATCCCCTTTTTCATTTTTTTTTTCTTCGATTTTCCACGTGATAAGCCCCCAGATTTTTATCATGGGACCGATGATATTAAGTTGCTTGGAGTAAGCGATATCATCTTTTACTCCAAAAGTAAAATTTTAAGAGTTTATTTATTGATAATTAAGTATCCAACTCTTTAAAGGGATTAATCCTGAAATGATGCATCTGATCATATAAAAGTTTCTCACTTATCACTAAGCTAAATACTTAAAAAGCACAGGTGGACCACGTAGAAATCCCAACTGTTCACTAGTTTTCCAATTCCGTTGCGTCTGAAAAAATACCCAACGTGAGATTCAAATTCTCGTTGTACATGAAGGAACCCTGTCATTTACCGTGCCCCGAGGAATTGAGTGTCTCTTTTCACGTGGCAAAAGGCGAAATCGCTCGCCCCTAGCGCCCCCACCGCACCCGAAGTGATTTGGGGGATTTTCAGACCGTCCATAATGACGGTACCACTTTGAAGTGAAGAATTACTAAGAGATTGCAGGGATCTTCAGACGGTCTGTATTGACGGTGTTGCTTTGAAGTGAAGAATTATTAAAAACTTGTAGAGGACGAAACCCCTTCGCTTCGAATTAAAGCCCTTGGAGAGTTGTTAGGCTTGAGCATTCGGTCACAATAAGATCACATTTGCTTTTGTGAACCTTTAAAAAGCCAAACAACATTCAATGCTTTTGTATCAAACATGCTTCAATGATTTTATTTAAAATGCCTTCAATTATAGTTGATTGAAATTTCCATCCATTCAAATAATCATGTTGCTAGTTAACTATAAGGGTTATAAATGAACTGAACATTCGTAAATAAATTTGACGTTTAATTTGATAAGAACTTATTTATGTTTGTTTAACATACACTACATCAATTAAATGAATACACTTAAATAACTTGTTGAACTAAATAAATAACTTCAAATGTATATATGTTTAACTCGTTAATATCTGCAAATAATATTCATGAATAATGTTTATGAACTATATTCGTCAATAAAACTCTTATCAACATGCTAAATACACAAAGAAAGCTTCAAAATGAATAAATAAGTTTTAAATTATCGAACTCAATAACTAATAAAGCAAGCTTAAAATGTAAACGTTTCTAACAATCAAATAAGGTTAAATTGAGAGAAGCTCAAGTCTAGTTTGAATTAAGCTCAAGCTCATAAAAAAATCTAAATCAAAGTTGAATAATCATTTCAATGACTTGATTCATTTTAAATTCGGGTCAGCTTGATTACTTTATCAAATATATTTGAACACCATAAAAATTGGTTCGACTTGACTTGTTTACAACTCTAGTTAATTAGATACAAATATAAATATTTTGTTATTGGGACTCTAATTAGTTAGAGTCTCACTCTCGAATTTACTGGGAGACATTGACTGACATCCTTATAAACCTATATAGAACTATGAAATTGAAGACTTTTACAACCTACCAAGTGCATCATCTCGAATGATGCTGCCTAAAGGTTTGCAAAGCTCAAAATTAAATTCTCTCCTAATTTCTCACAACTCTTGTGTTAGTTGGTCGAGTGCACATGTCGTTCCTTCACTCTCGACAAGTCCATCTCAAGCTACCTTGGGGCCACGACCATATTAGGTCATCAGTTCCTCTAATGCACCGATCTTCTTCACATGTCATCCTGTCCTTCACCTACCAAGCTCATCTCCCATTAGGTCGTTGAGCAATTGAACAATCTACAACCAACTACCACAACCATATTGAGTCATCAAATTTGTTGATCTTCAATATACATGATCTCTTCAACTCTCTCTAGGAGAAGTAGATATGACAATGGATCGAATTTCATTTTTTTTATCCTTATCCCTATTTATTATATTCATCATCTTCATTGATATTTGACTTTCATCCTCTCTCTATACACATCAGAGAATTAGATATTTATACCTTACTTAAATATTCTATTATGAAATTATCATCTATATATATATATATATATAAAAGTATTCATACTCAATTATTTAAGTGAATCTAACAAATTTCTATATATTTTTTTTCCATTAAGATCGAATATCAAATTTTTCATTAAAAGAAGAAATTATTATTCCTAAAAGGAGAAGAGTCCAAGTCACTTTGAATAAGCAAATGATGAATATGCAAATAAAACACTCCACGTTCCAAGTGGATCTAAGTTTTGTCACCATTGGAAGATTCCACAGAGTTTCTATCAAAATTAGGTAGTTGTCCTCCTCAAACTTGTTCCACATGATGCTTGAAACCTTCTTCAAAATTATTTGATCAGAAGGATTGTGAAATTTAAACTTAATAGTGACAAGTCTTATAGACTACATTTGGGGTAGGGATAATCAACCTTATAGTAACAAAAATTATTTTACAATATTGATTATTTTATTTGATATAGTTGTAAAACTATAATATAATGTAATCTGAATTATAAAATATGATAAAATTTTATAATCTGGATTACAAGGTCAACACCATGTAATCTAATTAAATTCCAAATTCAATATTTAATTAAAATTTAAATGTCAAATATATTTCTACTCCATTTCCTGCACCAACCAATCGTCGATGTCACTGTCGCCATCAGCCATCGTCGACCTCTGTTTCTAGGTGTCGGTGCCGACCACTACCGTTGACAGAGATCGTAGGATATTTTTATCATTTTATAATAATATAAATTATATTTCATATAAAAAAAATAATTGACACCAAACAAAAGAATATAATAATCCTTGTAATTAAAGATTATATGCATAATATATTAACTCTTTCACCAAATTTAGTAATATAATATTAGTTACATTACATTATATTATAAATTTTATTATATTATAAGTTTAATTACATTTTCCCTAACAGGCTTATGGTTCAAGTTTCTCAGATTTGTGAAATATATATATATATATATATATATATATATTAGGATTTTGAATTTAAAAAATTAATATTTTCTTATATAACTCTCTAATACATAAATATATCCCCTAAATACATTACAATACTTCATAAATACTTAAATTTATTTCATTTTTAATTTTTCTTTTTACTAAACACTATAACTCAATTAGAAAGCCTAAACCCGTAAAATCTTTAAAAAAAATAGTTTGAAAATTATAATCCAATTGGGAAGTATGAACCCTAAAAATAAAATCTTGAAAAAATATTTTAATTAATTTTTTAATTCAAAATTTAAAAATAAAATAAAATTAATTAATTAAAAAATCTATTAATTTTTTTATTTTGAATTTTAAAAAAAACAATATTTCCTTATATAAATCCCTAATACATTAATATATCGCCTAAACACATTACAATACTCCGTAAATATTTAAATTTATTTCATTTTTAATTTGTCTTTTTACTAAACACTATAACCCAATTGGAAAGGCTTAACTCTAGAGATAAAATCTTTAAAAAAAAAATAGCTTGAAAATTATAATCCAATTGAGAAGTATGAACCTAGAAATAAAATCTTAAAAAAATATTTTAATTAATTTTTTAATTCAAATTAAAAAAAAATAAATTAAAAAAATATTTAAAAATCTATTATTTTTTTAGATTTAAAATTTTTAAAAAATCAATATTTCCTTATATAAATCTCTAATACATTAATATATCCCCTAAACAAATTACAATTCTCCATAAATATTTTATATATATATTTTTTTACTAAACACTATAATCCAATTGTGAAGCCTAAATCCTAGAGCTAAAATCTTTTTTAAAAAATTTATAACCAAATTAGGAAGCATGAATCCTAGAAATAAAATCTTAAAAAAATATTTTAATTATTTTTTAAATTCAAAATTTTAAAAAATAATAAAAAAACAAAAAAAATTGATATGCTACGCGACACACACGGTTGTTCATGGCAAACGAAGTGTGTATCCGACTGTTATCATAAAAATTCTACCGAGTAAAATTCATGGCAAAGAGAAATTTTGGGGATGAAGGTGGAAGAATTTTTTTGATATTACTTTTGTAATGTGCCACCTTCTTTATTCAAAGTCTCCTTATATATGAACTTAGATAAGAAGTAGCAATTAATAGCCATTTATTGCCTTTATTCGCCAAGATCAAAACATAAGATGTCGACCTACTGATCAGCGGTTGTCACTCGGTCGGTTATGAATTTATCATTAATCATCGATTACTGTATCCGTTACACACTTAAACAATCTGTAAAACAAATTCAAATGGTAAAATGTTGATTCATTCACTTGGATAAATCTTGCCTAAGAGAGTTTTTTTCCCATGCATGTTCACAACATATATGGATGTGATACAATATAAACTAACAATAAAACCATGAGACTCTAATGTGAGACTAAAACTTATGCACAATGGAACCTCCTTCATTCACCTCTTATTGTTCCATACAAGTTTTCAACAATCCCTACATGAATGGAAACATGGTATGTGATAGCATTCAGTAGTTGATTCTAGTATAAGATATGTAGGTTTTATCCTTTGAACCTTCCCTTGTGAAGATCTATTTGTTTACTGGCTGACAGTAGACACGATATCTTTGAACTGTTCTGTTGTGTATAAGCATTGATATAGCTCACCTAGGACTTTCCTTGATACACCTCAGTTCTCATTAGTATGTTTGTTATTGGTCATGAACATGTGATAAGAAGTTCTAAGAATTGTGCCTCAAATGCTCTTCGAAGCGGCCTTACTTTTTTCTCACATAAGTGATCTATTAGGAGCATTCCACATTACTCCAATCATTAAAAAGCATATGCTTAACCTCTATCCTTCACTGATCCATTACGTCATTCCCCTATAGTGAGCAAGTCACTACTTTTTTCTCATGTCACTACTTTGATGTTTGTTTCAAGTCATATAACGACTTCACTAATCTACAAATTTTATTTTTCTACCCTGGCATAGAAAGCCTTTTAGGTTACTCCATGTAAATTTCCTCTTCTAAATCTCTATTTAGAAAAGCTGCCTTTAATCCATTTGATGTATTCCCAGATTTTATAAAATAACAATAAACAACAATACTCTAATAGATGTTATTCTCGACACTAGAGAATACGTATCAAAGTAATCAACATATTCTCATTGTCGGTAACTTTTAATTACCAATCTAACTTTATATTTATCAATTATGTCATCTTATTTAATTTTCTTCTTGAAGATCTACTTACAACCTAGTAGTTTACTTCCCTGAGGAAGATCCATAAGTTTCCAAGTGAGATTTTATAAGATCGAGTCTATCTCATATGCAATTGCCTCTTTCCGATGAGACTCATCAGAAGAGCTTACTGTTTCTAAGTAACTTTGGGGCTCACTTTCCAATATGAAAGTGATAAAACCTGCTCCGTAGGATTTTTCCACCCGAGCCCTTTTACTTCGTTTGAGTTGAAGCTCAACTAGTCCATCATCTTCTTTTTCCTCTTGTATTCATATGCATGTTTTGAGGAACTTTCTTTTTCTCGGGTCTTATATGGAAACACATACTTAAAAAATGAAATATTTTTTGATTTTATTATCGAATTCTTCTGTATATCCGGTATCTATGAATCATGCATAAAAAATTAATACGTTATGTGCATATTCAATAAATATGCAATCAATAATTTTTTGTCCTATTTTAATCTTTTTCATATCAGATACCAAAACTTTGGTAAAACACCCCACATTCGTAAATATTTATATCACGGTTGTCTTCTATTCCACAACATATAAGAGCTATGATCTATTTTCTTATGGGATGTCTCATTTAAAAGATAATTAGCTATTAATACAACTCCCCCCTCAATTCACATGAACTCTGACAATTTAGAGCTCAATAGAAGAGCATCTATCATCTCCTTTAGAGTACGATTCTTTTTCTCAGCAACTTCATTTTGCTAAGAAGTATAAGGAACCATTGTTTTATGTTTGATTCTATGTTCAGCACACAACTCAACAAACGATAATACATATTCACTGTCTCAATCACTTCAAACTACCTTAATTCTTTTATTAAGTTGATTTTCAAAATCATTATTATAGAGAATAAATTTCTCTATAGCTTCATTCTTACTTTTTAGAAGATACACATAACACTATTTTATACTATCATCTACAAAAATGATAAAATACTTATTCCCACTATATGTCGATTTACCTTTTAAGTCGCACACATCGGTGTGAATTAGACCGAGTGTTTCGTTGCTTCTTTCAACATGTTGAAAGAATGACCTTATCATTTTTGTTTCAATACAAATCTCACACTTATGTTTCGGGTCAAGGTTGAATATAAGTATGTTTTGTATATTAATTAATCTATGGAACATATCATGGTTAGCATGTTCTAGTCTATCATGTCATAAGCACGAAGACTCAAGTATATAAACGGAATAGTTTTCAATTTTATTAACTTAAGTCTAATAGCTATTACACTGAGCTTGAATAGCTCATCGATGACATAACTCTTTCTTTAAATACTTCATTTTTAAACAGAACAATTCTTTATGACTCAAATACAATACAGAAGTCATACTTGCTTAACAGTAATCTAGACATCAGATTCTTCTAAATCTCTAGAACATACAACACATTGTTAAGAGTCAACTCCTTGCCCGAGGTCACCTTCAGCACCACTCTTCCTTGGCCCATGATGTTTAAGGTTATTGAGTTCCCCATGAACAGTTTTTTTCCATCTTTGATTTCTCAAAGTAGTGTAACAGTTCCTTCAGAGACTACGACACAGAGGTCATCCATTTCTTGCCCCTCATTCAGGTTGGTCTCCTACTTCTTTTTTAACTTTCTGCACTTCGAATATTTGTGACCGAATTTATCACAATTGAAGCACTTCCTAAAGAACTTCTTTTTGCTTATGCCTCCTCTGGTCTCATCTTGGAGGACTTGGGATTCTTCCGTTTTGAGTTTTGACTGTGCTTGACCACGTTGGCTTTCATAGTAGCCAGAGAGAACAACTTTCTTTCAGAACTCTTGTTATCTTTCTCAATTTAAAGTCTAACAATGAGTTCTTCATGTTCATCTCCTTCTGCTTGTGCTTCAGGTAGTTATTGAAGTCTTTCGAGACAACTTCTCAATTTAGCAGTCGCATAAAAGGTTTTACTCATAATCATACCTTCCAAGTGAATCTTATTCATGATCACTTGAAGCTTCTAGACTTGATTGATCATAGTCTTGATGTCCAGAAATTGACCCACGATAAACTTCTCGGCCTCACATCCTTTGTCTTGTACTTCTTGTCCAGGACTACCACAACTCCTTAGTCATTCTCTTTGTGTTGTACACAACATACAACGAGTCGGTAAGATATTTAAGGATGTAGTTTCAACATAAGAACTCGAATGAGTTCATACCTCCGCTGCACTGATGGTTTAGATATCAGTGACATCCTCAGCATGCTTGAAAGGTTCCTCAGTCAAGAACCGAACTAGACTCAATGTGGTCAGGTAGAAGAGCATCTTTTGCTGTCATCACTTGGAGTTCAACCTAGTGAACTTCTCTGTGTTTTCCTTGTAGTTGATTAGAAAATTTTCAATTGGGACAGAGGAGTCGTCACGTGTTGATTTTGTTGCACCTCAACACTCTTCCTAGTAATCTCAACATAAATGAATATGTTTTAAGAATGTTAGACAATCTTCCACAATGAAGATTGCTTGTCGGAAATTACAAGGATAGTTGCTGAGTTGAAATTGAAATTCAACTTCGACTTATCTGTTGAGTGACTGTTAAGCAAGGAAGAATGCGCAGCTTAGATGGCTGCTGAGCAACCTTGTATGGCTGAGTCCAAGTTGGTCAAGTTGTTGAGTCACTCAAGTGATGAGGCCGAAATGTTTGAGATCAAGGCTTAGATGTCCGAGTTTGAGATATCCGACCAAGGTCGAGACTTCGAGGCAATCGAGTGTCGAGTTGTTTGAGGTCTGCATTTAACATAGTTTCCTTAAAATAGATTTGTCCTCCTCCGACAGTACTTTGAGGTTATGATCGACATATATTTCCCATAATATAATGGGAAGACCATATCGACAATCAAGCACTGATTATTCATAGTGAACATAGTGTGTATCCAACTACTTTCACGAAAATCCTACCGACCAAAATACACCGTAGAGAGAAATTTTGGGGATGAAGATGGAAGAATTTCTTTATTAATACTTTTGTAGTGTCACCTTCTTCTTTAGTCATAGCCTCCTTATCTAGGAGCTCAAAGAAGAAGCAACAATTAATAGTTGATTAATGATCATTTATTATCTTTATTCGTCAAGATCAAAACATAAGATGTTGATCTAATAAGCTATCGTCACTCCGTCGATTATCAATTCATCATTAATCATTAATCATCAATTAATGCATCCGTTACATACTTAAACAGTGTGTAAAATATATTCGGTAGTAAAATATTAGTTCATTCGTTTGGATAAATCTTGCCTTGACTGATACAGCATTCGGCGCACGCAATTCATACTCACACACGAGTAATATTTCCAAAGCTACGTAATATTTCATAATACAACTTATTATCTCATTTAATAATTTTAATTATTAATTAGTAAACTTGCAAATTAAATCCTTACTAGATTCTAGAATCAAATGTCAAGTTTGGTCATATATTTAATCCAAGAAGCTGTAAGATTATTATTGTGCAAAAAGTGTTTAAAAAACATTAAAAAGATAACTAAATTAAAATCTAAAAAAGATACTAAATTAATTTGGACTCTATAGTGTAGCTATTGGACAACTTGATTGGTGGCTCTGATGTTGGGTCTAGTCCATTTTAAATGGCCCATTTAGAAATAAGCTTAACTAAACCTAAGTCATTAATTAGGAGAATCCTATAAATAATTGCTTGATCGAGCAATAAACGAGTTGATTCATATTAGGCCAGATTAGTGAGTGTCTTTTAATAAGAACTAGTCTTAAAGAGGATATTCAATTTAATTTTAGGGTTTTTTTTTCAAAATATATAGATCAATTGTGAAGGGGTGCAACGGTAGAGTTGTCATGTACCTTGATGTCACGGATTTACTTCGTGAAAATAATCTCTTATAAAATATAAAATAAGGTTGTATATAATTGATGAATATAATCTTTCCTAAAACCCAGTACAGACGGAAAAAATCAAACGGTCCTTTTTATAGATCAATTGTAAACCTAATAGCATTTATTAAAAAAATCAATATTATAATTAATTGTCAAATTATTATGAAAAGTTTAATTAAATTGTCCAAAGAAACAACTTAATTAGTAAGGGGGCGTTGGGTTCTTTCCTAGGAATAGGAATCGGAATGAGAATCATTGTATTGTGGAATGAGAATGAGTATGAGCATAAATATCACTCTTAAAAGTAATGTTTGATTAGTTGCATATTTTCTATCGGAATAAATCAAAATTTCTCCTTTTACCCTTAAAGGAAAATAAGAGAAAAAATTAGATGTGAGAGAAAGATGAATGTGAGAAAAAAATATGATGAAAGAGAATGATGAGGGAGAAAGTCTGAGAGAAAGTATGATGAGAAAGAATGAAGAGAGAGAAAGTGTGATGAGAGAAAATGAGAAAAGAGAGTGTGATAGGAGAGATCATGATGAGAGAAGATGAGAGAGGATGAAGAGAGAGAAAATATAATGAGAAAAATGAGGGGAGAGAGTGTGATGAGAGAGATTGAGGAGAGAGAAAGTATGATGAGAGAGAAAGTGTGATGAGGAAAAAAGAGAGCAGTGGTGTGATGGGAGAAAAAGTATGATGAGAGAGAAAGTGTGTTGAGGAAAAAAAGAGGGAGTGTGACAAGAGAGATTGAGGAGAGAGAAAGTGTGATGATAGCGAAAGTGTGATAAGAAAAAAAGAGAAAAGATAGTGTGATGGGAGAGATTGAGGAGAGACAAAGTATGATGAGAGAAAAAGAAGGAAGAGAGTGCGATGAAAGAGATTGATGAGAGAGAAAGTATGATGAGAGAGAAAGTATGATGAGAGAGAAAGTATGATGAGAGAGAAAGTGTAATGAAAAAAAGAGGAAAGAGAGCGTGATAGGAGAGATTAAGGAGAGAGAAAGTGTGTGATAAAATGATGAGAGAGAAAATATGATGAGAGAGAATAAGGAGAGAGAAGTGATATGAAAAAAATATATATATATATTTTGATATTTGGTATTAAGGGAGAAAATTTTAATTTTAGGTCAAGAGTATTTTTGGAATAAGGGAATATTTTGATTGATGAAAATAGGGTAATGACTCATTGAATGGGAGGTACATGAGAATGAGTTATTACCCAATTTCAAGGATTCATTCCCTTATTTGCATTCCTATTCCTATAATCCAAACATTAACAATGACAATCAATGATTCTCATTCTCATTCCCCACTTCTATTCCCCTAAACCAAACGCCCCCTAAATTAATGCCCAGGTAATGGTGTTGTATGATACATTCTCAGTTTTTCACAAGATCGAGTTCCCTTATTACTAATGAGTCGTTCGTTGCTAGCGCTTCCCGATTTATCTTAGTGATCAATGATAAACTTATATGGAATAGAACTAATTATCCCAAAATTAATCGACATAACTTGAATATATGATGCTAACTTAACAATAGTAAATTAGCAAATTAAACCAAAACAAAAATAAATGTTAAAAGTCATTTGAAGCATAAACAAAGGAAGAAAAAAAAATCCTCTGGATTTGGTCAATGATTTAGTTAAAGATTTGTCCACTAATAGGATTCTTTAAGTCCTTTAATTGAGGCAAAATTTATGGTTATTTTTGTTGTTCTCTACGGTGGAAGTCGAACATTAGACTCCTCGATTAAAGGATTTTAATATTCTTTGTCTTCTTTTTTCTCTTTCTCTTGCACTACACTTGACCTCTTTTGTTAATGTTCTAAACATGATTATATTCTACTAAAAATAAATAATACTTCATATTTATCAAGAAAATAAAAACAAATAACACTAAAATAATGAACCTATCAAAATTGATTACATAGTTAGGCTTGCTTTTGGTCATTAGAATGCTTAAAAAATGCTTGAGTTCCATTGTAATGTAGGGTTCAAGCAAATTCTAGTGTTCATAGTTTGTTAGTTTGTATATATATATATATATATAATTTTAGTTTATTGTAATAAAAAATGATAACCCTCACTTGGGACCCTCCAGAACTGTTTTATGCCAATACAATTTTGATGAGCTTCACGGGAGTTTCTATTCCTCATAAGCCTTCACAATCTACATAAGTATTGTACCCTAAAAATTGCTGATGTGGCTCCACGTTCACATTGTCTTTATGAATTATGGAGATAAGACTTTATTATTATTATTAAATAAGTTATTATTTATAAAACTTTTTAAAAAAAACAGAAAGCAACAGTCTTATAATCTTTTATAATAAAAAAAACACACTGCAATCATTAATTTCATGGAAGTATATTTTAAAGCGCTAAAACAAGCATGAAAGAGGATTAAGAATACCTACCTGCTAAATTATTCACCTACTAATGAAATATTTTTCAAAATAATTTTGATAGTAAAATAAAGGAATCTATAGAAAAGCACCGATAAACAAACCATGACAAAAATAAAAAAAGACAACGTTTTTATAGAATCGTCATAGCAATTATAATCTCATAGTTACTTCATCGTAATATTGACTAGTATTTATTACAAATAAATTGTCTATATAATAACATATGATTCATAGTTGTTATAGCATGATATTAACCAATATTGATAAATATTGATGAGAGATAAAATATCCATATTACTATAAATTATAAGTGTTACAATAAAATATTAACCATTATGGTGCAGCGGTAAGACATTTAAATTGTCACCCAGACACCTATGGTTCGAGCCCTAATTATGACAAAATTGTAAGAATTTTTCCTCCAAATGGGACATGTAATTAAAGGATCCTGGACTGCCCGCTGCGAGCGCCTCTCGATTTACCCTGGTGGCCGGTGGGAAATTTTCGTGGGGTCGGACCAGTCACCCAAGACTCGACGTTATCCAGCCTGATTAATCATTTTTTTACAATAAAATATTAACCAGTGTTGATCATAGATGAAGTGTTAATATTATATGATACGGCGTATAGATGAGGGCCCCAAAGGGGTCAGGAAGTCAGATGTCAAGAGAACGTGGCAGTTAAAAGTCAAGGCGATGTGCCAGCCAAAAGTCAAGGTGATGTGGGAGTCAGAAGTCAGGGGGCGTGGTAGTCAACAGTCAAGAAAGGAGGGAAGTTAGACCGTCCCACTTCATCAGTCGCATAATTCCTGGTCGACCACGGTCAGACTAGGCACCCAGATCTAGCTTTATAGATGGTCTGGATACTTGGCTAAGACAGCGCCCGATCGACCCCCTTGCGGTCAGATCGTGAAAGCTATCATCTCCGCCAGTGGCTTAGACAGCACCAGGGCGGCCCACTGCAGCTTATTCTCTTCAACAAGGTTCCATCATTCCAGCACAGCTGAGTGGTCAGCCTGAGCGGCCTTCAGCTTAGCCCGGGCGGAGCGGATAGCACTAGGCGACAACAGTGTTAGAGAATCGTAACCTCCTGTTAGAGAATAACTGACATCTTCCAGAGAATATTCTAATGGTCTGTCATTCCATGAGAATAGAACCTTCTTTCAACTAACGGGAGAGCGTCATGTGTCCTCTCTCGCCCGATATACCCTGACACCCGACATTCTTTGACATCGGCAAGGCTCCAGAGGTACGCATCGTCATATAGAAAAGGAGGTCCTCTCTCTTGAGTAGGTATGCGCACATTCTCACTCATCTTTTATAGTTTGTTTTTCCTTCGTATATTGTTCTTCTAGGGAAAAGTACCTGACTTGAGAGTCAGAGGACCTGCGCCGAAGACTTTTTTCTTGATTTCTAGTATCCAACGCTTCGTGTATTTATATGAGCCGGACTTAGTCTGACTTAGATTTCAAACAAGATCACTATAGTAGCTACGAACTATAATTAAAATTAAAATACCTATGTTGTAGCACTTATAAACTCATATATACTGTAACTACAATAAAAATAAGGATAGTTTCAGAAATAAAATATATACAAACGTAGAATGGAACATTATTTTGATAATAAATGGCAAAAGAGACGCTTCTTCGCTGATTCCAATAAAAACGAGGCGTCAATTTTTGCCCATCAAACAATATTCCCCTATCACAGCAACTTTTATATATTTTAAATGTAAGACAGAAACTCTATTAATTATTATGTAATGAAACAAAATCTGATAGGCCTATTTACCAACTGACCTTGTATTTGTCGAGGAAGAAGAGTTAGAACACCAGCAGCTCGCATCAGTCTCCACAGGAATGGCAACAGAGTGGAAGGCAAGATCCCAAAGCATTGTCATCTCATGTTCCCTCAACAGACTTCTTGTTGTTGGCCTCTCTCTACCTGTTAAAAATGTAATCATGTGTTATATTCAGATTAAAAGATTTCGAACCATTCATTGTATTCTACAAGTTCATTCTCCCCTGTCTTGCCCCCTTTAAAGAAACATGTCAACCACCAGGTGTGCTCAAACAACAAATGCCAGTTGTCTGAATTCGGATCGATGAACTAGTTCATTGTCTCCCAAATTATTGTTCTTGTGTGGGACTCTCGATCGTGAACAAGATCTTGAGCTTGCTAAGTTATTGCTAAGATCTTGAGTTTGAGATAGATTGGTGGATGAATGGAAGTAGGATAAAGTAGGGTAGAGTGTTTCAGTAATCCAATGGCCTGAGTTAAGTTTGTACATGAGGATGGTGCTATAAGGTCATGACAAAGGGAATACAGTTGGTAAAGTTGTGGTCATAAAAAGTTTGAGCAATCCGGCACCATCACATAGTGGCAAAAACAACACTCGATCATCCAGACGCTAATCAACATTGGCAAGATCAAATCAAATAAAGCACCCGACTAATACCCGAGCACTTTGTGCTCACAAATGGCATAGGCATTCTAACTTGCTAGAAGAGGCTAGTTCCTTCTAACTTTTCCTAGTGCCATTTACACCACTTGATTTGCCCTCAACAACTCGCGAGTTCAAGCAAGCTTCAAATTCGACCAAACCTACCCGTAAAGCGGGAATTAGGTGTTTAGTGGAACCCATCCACTTGCTCAAAATCATGGCAATTTATCAATTATCAGCTCATGCCTTGACCTTTACCTCAATTCAAAGGAACCCCACTCAATTTTTTTTTTCTCTCCTGGCCAAATCATTCCACCGGCATGAATCATTCTGCTCAAGAAACCCAGGGATCAAGGAACTAAAGATAAGACTGCTAATTGAACACTCTACTGTCATCGTCACCAGTCCATTGTTGTCCCCAGGATAATTCACTGGTATCCATCCGGCAAATGATCGAACTCGAATCTCGGATGAGATCCGATCATCATATGCTCTTTCAGTCATTTCCGCGAACATCTGTCGGGCATCTTTGGGGAGAAGAAGAGCTAGGCTGATGGTCCACTGCCTGCTTGGGGTAATTTTGTCGAACAACTGTTGGGCACTGCTATCACTGATCAAAGGTCCGAGGGGCGAAGTGATATTTATTAATTAACAAATACGAGCAAAATGCAAAAGGTTGATCTTTGGCCCTAATTTTGGCACTCGGTGGGTCCGGCGGTGCACGCCACGACGGCGGCCCCACCAACACCACCACCACCACCCACCAGAAGCAGCAGCAGCAGCACCACCACCACCACCACCACTCCTCTCTGGCTTTTTCTTGTCTCTCTTTGGAAGCCCATCACATGATTGATTGCTATATATAAATACACTATTTCCCTAAACCTAATCCGAAGGATCCTTCTATATATAGACGCGTATTGTTATTTGCTTGAGGAAAAGAAGCAGAAAAAGATCAAATTTTTAATTAGGATCGAAGAGGGCGCTTACCATTTCGATCGAATTGGGGACGATGCCTCCCCGCTCGGAGCCGGTGGAGATGGCGGCGGCAACGGCGGTGGAAGGGGAGGAGGAGAGTGTGCCGCGGCGACGATCGGTGGAAGCGGAAGGGGACCAGTTGATCCCAGGATTGCCCGATGAGGTGGCGGAGCAGTGCCTCCTCCACTTGCCCTTTCCCTACCAACCTCTGGCCCGGTCCGTCTCCTCCGCCTGGAATCGCGCCCTCTCAAGCCCCACCTTCCTCCGCAGCAAGGCGGAGGCAGCCGCCGAGCGGTCGCTTCCCTACTTGTTCGTCTTCGCCTTCGATCGGGCTACCCTCCGGCTGCAGTGGCAGGCCCTCGACCCGCGCACCCGCCGCTGGTTTGTGCTCCCGCCGATGCCACTCCCGGCGGGGGGAGACGGCCCGCTCTGCCCCCCGGCGTTCGCCTGCGCCGTCCTCCCCTGCCGCGGCGAGCTCTACGTCCTCGGCGGGATGCGGTCGGATACCCAGTTCCCGCTGCAGACCACGCTCGCCTACCGCGCCGCTACGAACTCCTGGTGCGCCGCCGCGCCGATGCCCACCCCGCGATGCTTCTTCTCGGCGTGCGCGATCGGGGGCCGGATCTTCGCGGCAGGGGGCGGCGACGGCGGGATCTCGGCGGTGGAGTGCTACGATCCCGCGGCAGATAAGTGGGCCCCGGCCGCCGGGATGCGGCGCGGGATGGCGCGGTACGACGCCGCGGTGGTGGGCCGGCGGATGTACCTCACCGAGGGCTGGACCTGGCCGTTCGACTCCTCGCCTCGGGGCGGCGTCTACGACGCCGATCGGGACGCGTGGGAGGAGATGCGGGTGGGGATGCGGGAGGGTTGGACGGGGTCGAGCGCGGTCGCCGGCGGCCGGCTCTACGTCGTCTCCGAGTGCGGCGACGGGCGAGTGAAGGCGTACGACGAGGGGACCGACCGGTGGCGACCGGTGTCGGGTAGCGGAGTCCCTGGCGACGTGAGGCGGCCGTACGCAGTGATCGGGGGCGCCGGAGGCGCGGCACACGAAGGGGGGAGGAGGACGATCTACGTGGTGGGGAGCGGCCTGCACGTCGGCGTTGGGACTTTAGCAGACGTGACCACCGCCGGCGCGACGGAGGAGACCGTGGAGTGGGAGGTGGTCAAGGGGCCGCCGGCGTTCGCAGATCTCGCGCCTTGTAACGCCGTCGTGCTCTTTGCTTAATAAACGTTACGATAACCAATATAAAAACCGGTTTATTCTGGGTATCGAAACGACACATCCCTGTAACATCTGATATCTTCTTTTCTTTTCCCTTTTATTTATTTCCTTCAATATATATTTGAGAAGAAGAATAATCACAATAATATACTTCTCCTTGTATTCTTGTACTAATTCATTAAAATAATAAAGATAAATATATTTTAATATTATGATACTAATTCCACTACTCTAATGGAGAGCATAATTCTTGGCCATGTTTTGTAATCAAAATTATTTTCATTGTAATAATTTTGATTAATTTTAATTAAATTAAAATAATTATAATTAATATATAAATTTTCATGCAAGGTAGGGTTGGAGCTCTGAGCTGTTAGCTTATCTAATTGGTAGTAGATTGGATCGAAAGTAGTTAGGGTTGAATTGTTCATCCTTGAAGTCATTATCGAAACCGATTCGATCCGAAAGGTCGTCCACAAGATGAAAGATATCGAGGGTTAGACCATTCCATTTCCAAGAATAAGAATAGTGGAAGATATTATTACCTTATAGAGAGCGCAATTTTTCCAAATGTCCCCATGATATATTTTCATAAGATTCACATTCCAATGGTCTAAATTCAATAACAAAGAAAGCTATGAGGGTGCTTTTTATTTTCGCTTTTAGTATTTTTTTTAAAATTAGAATATCTATTTGATGATAATAAAAATAAAATATATTTTTTTTAATTTTTGCCTAACTTAACAGATATTGAGCTATATAAAACCACTATTTTGGTTTCAGTCCAATCACCAATTTATAATGAAAGCAAGATGTTAATTTTTATGGTGCCATTTAAAAGAATAATGTGATAATTATTATTTATTAAAAAAAATTACAAAGAGAAATATTTACTAAGTTATATAAAGATTAATTTATTGTATCATTTTTTATTTTTCATAAATACTTTAAATAATTGTATTATATTGTTCCATTTGTTTATTAGGACAATTTATGAATATCCCTTTTATTTTTTTCTTTCACAAAATATTATATTTTTTATTTTTTTTATAATTCTTTATTATGCAGAAAGAAAGATATCAAGAGGTGGTTGGGCCATCACCAGCAATACAACCAGTAGTTGAAACAGATATCAGAAACAAACAACTGGTTGCGGTGTGAACAAGTCGAGCCAAACTTAGCTAACGGTTTCGTTATCTTTACAGTTTAGGATTAGGGTTTAAGGTATTTGTCGTATGTATTTTTATTATTGAACGAACATAAATAAACTTAAGACGACAGATAAAGAGATTATAGTAAGATTAATGGGCAACAAGATCATTACAAGTATTCTGAGCATGTAACTATCAGTAGTTTAAGTTTCTATTGACATGTACATCCTAATTTCCTGAAAAAATTTGATTGAAGTTTCTATGATCCTTCAGCTATCGTGGTCGCGATCGATAGCAATGGCCACAGTCGTTGGTAACCACTCCTTCGCATTGCTTCTCGTTTGGTCCCTCTTAGTCGCGGAGAGTCGAATGAGTCTTGGTCCAGGTTCATGTTTCAAATTGTCCCTTAGTTGGTTCAGGCTGGGCACCAACACCCTTTCAGCCCAGTCATCCAATGTTGCGCCACTGAGCCATAGACCGCCGGTGATTTTGTCCAGAGCTTCGTCGTCGATCCTAATTGCGATCCCCTCACCCACCGTGGTTGTGAATTTCATTGACACGGACTCGACAACGTCCCGTTGTAGCTGAGCAAAGTGAACTGGCTTGAACATTACAACACCGTCGACTAGTTGGGTGAGGTCTGAGGCCAAGGAAGATGTTGAGTGGCTAACCGTGAGCCTGCCCTTGTCGAACTCATGCTCACCGACTGATAGGTTAAGGTCGAGGGAAAGGCTAGTGCTTACGGAGCTATCCTTCCTAAGCTTAATTGGTCTATCATCGTAGCAAATTGAAGTCGGATGTCGTTTCCCGGTCTTGTTCCCGATTGTAAGCTCCAATTCAAATCCGCCACGGGCAGAATCAACTATGGTTTTCTCATACTCGATGAGGGAACTATATGAGCTCTTTAGGCCTTCCGGTAGCCAATCTGAAGTAAGAACAAAGACGATACTCCCTAAACTGACCTCCCGACCATACGAATCAACGAGATGCCCTCTCTCGATTGCTTTCTTAATCTTACCCTGAGCTAGCATGTCCGCTTGATCTATGTTCTCAAGGACTATCATCGAAAAAGGGTTTCGGCGTGCTTCTTCCGCTATTCGATCCATCGATGTCCTTCCGCGGAGACTTAAATTAGACTCTTCGACATCACCAAAGGTGCTTGGTGAATGACCAAAGTTCACAACCATAGGACCAGTACCAAACATTAGCTCGGATAGAGCAGTGGCCATCTTCTTCTTACCGATTTTGTCCGGCCCCGCAAGAAGAAGCCATATATCGCCTTTCGTAGCACGGCCGCGCCTCTTTCCGTTACCCGACTTGCATTGCATCACAACAGAAGCAACAGCTGAAGCTGCTTCCTGTTGCCAACTGACTTTCTCTGTGAGCCCACTAAATAGCCTCTTGAACATGTCGATGTCGGAAATGCCACCAACTTTAGCACTTCGGTGACCGGCGAACATGTCTTGCGTGCACCCAATCGAATCCTTGAGGCGCTCTTGGTGTGTTTTCGCAACCGAAGAAGTTGAAACTCCCGGGCTCCCGAGAACCAAATCAGCCTTCACTGAGCTATCTGGATGGTTAGTAGGCTGCTTTGCTGCAATAGCATCACCGGTTTGCGATAAGGTTAAATTGAGTTGAGGCGGTCGATGTGGATTCAAAACACTAGAGGGATTGGACAGAGTTGGAGATGATCGACAATATTCATGATGAAGTCGGGAACAAGTTTCACTCCATCTACTTCTAAGCTCTTCACTTCTTCGCTTCCGAATTAGTCCTTCCTCCTCACTCTACATAAGAACACAATGCTCATCGTTACGATGCCATGAGCAATGCAAAAGCCAATCAGTCGACTTGATACCTGAAGAGGAGAAGAGGAGGCAATGCGCAACCACTGAGGCAATCCTCGGCTGTCCTCCGGTTTCGCGGAGTCCTTCTCTAACCCCTTGGCCATAAGTATGGACAATTCGCGCTCGTAACTTCCTGTGCAAGTGGGGCAGAGAGTTGTTCGTCGAGAAGATAGATCAGTGATCGATGGTGGTTGTCTTTGAAGAACTCCGGAGGCACCTATTCCAACTAAGGCTTTTGATGCCGCTAGGCTTTCGACATTGTTACCATGTATATTGTTGCCTCCAAATCTGCTAAAAGGAAAAGAGATTGTCAATCAATTGATTCATCTAAAATCGGACAGAACGACACTTTACTTCCTCTAAAGTAGAATGTCTAAATTGCGACTGAAAGAGCATGAAGGATCAGGAGTTGACCTTGGCGCGATGGGGACGGGTTGGAGATCCAAGTCGTTCTCCAGTGTCGGGTAGTACACCTGGCAGCGGAGGTACGTGGCGGAAGACGCCGCTCCGACGAGCCACATCCGGCTGTTCCCCTGGAAATGCTTCCAGAGGCTCGCCATTTCCTGTACAGTAGCGCGGCTGGTTTCGGAGAGGGATGGCTTTCCGGCGCCGCTGGGGCTCTCCGCGAGCCATTTTAAGTCGCCCAGATCAAGAATCACGGCGCGGTCGCCGCTGCTGATGGAGGACTCGATCGAGCTACCGAGCTCCCTGATCTTGGTGGGGAGAAGGGAGTGGTCGGCGGCGGAAATGGAGGCGATTTCCTTCGCAAAGGGGAGAATTTGCGCGTTGCGAAGCGGCGACGGGGCGTCGAGGGAGCGAATCCTCTGCAGCACTTGTTGGAGGGTGGCGTCGAGGTCGCAGTCGCCGACGAGGATGGGGTTTCGCTTTGTGGGTCTTGAGAGGATGTCTAGGACGCGCTTCACTTCGTCTTCTCTCGGCCGGTCGGCGCCGCTGGAGCCTCCTCCTACGCCGCCGCCGCCGTGGGGGTAGTGAAGGCGGGGATTGAGGTAGACATTGCGGGAGACGGCGGCGGCGATGGCGGCGGATGAGGAGGATGGAAGGGATTGTTCGATGGCGGCTTTGACGGCGGTGGAGGAGAAGCTGGCCTCGCGCATGACGCGGCTGATGGAAGGGTCGTCGAGGATGGACATGACGAGCTGCTCCAGGTTGACCTTGACGGCGAGGAGCGGCGGCTGGTGCTGGGGGCACCCGCGGCGCTGGTTGGCCTGCGCGCGCTTGAGGGCCGCCATGAGTGCATTGGAGATACTAGGCTCCGCCGCCGCCGCCGCCGAGGCAGGGAGGCGGTCGAGGGCGACAGAGAAGCAGAGCTCGAGGGCGCGGCAGCGGAGGGGATGGGACGAGGGCGCCTCCAGGTTGTGCGAGCGCGCGCAGGCCTGGCGGAGGAGCCCGCCAGGGGCCGCCAGCAGCATCGCCGCCACGTGCAGCGGCGTCGCCTGCCCGTGACTCCGCCGCGCCGCCTCCCCAATCGACTGCGTCAGCACGGCCGCGGCCTCCGGCGTCAACGTCTGTTGAATCGTGCTCAGCCCCGCCTTCATCGCCTCTCCGATCTCCAAAATCTCATCTTTCCAAATCCAAACACATCAAAATCCAACCTTTTTCTTCCTACTGCAGACAAATCACTCCCAACCACGCCAAAAACAGCACGACCATCGCATTCAATTCAACCACTAGCCGCCATGGCCCAGCTTGCCGAGCTCCACAGAGAAGATCAAAAGATCGAATTTTTGTCAACCGTTTCAGAAATCCAATCTTTCATGATTTCGCTCTCGTTGCCTCTTCAATCTCCGTCTCTCACTACATTTATATAAGCACGGCTTCAAACCATGTTCTTGATCCTTTGACCTTTCCCATTCAAACACTTCTAAAAAAGCCCTTCAAATATTTCTAGCTTCTAAACATCCACTAAATTTTCAAATCCTCAAAATACCCTAATTAGGTCAGTCATTTGACAGGATAGATCGACCCGATATTTTACCTAATTGAAAAATCTCCAATCCAAACTCATGAACCCATTAAAACAATTAAAATGTTAAGTTTGATTTACAGATTAGCTAAGTCAAATCTAAGAGTCCATTGAATTTTTCATTTTAATTTTAAGTTTTAAAAATTCTTTTTTATAGTCCATCTAAACCTATCGTGGGATGCGGCTCGCAGGTCTCGAGTCACGGGTCAAGCGGATCACTAGCTTGAATCCTTTTTTAAATAAGTTGATAAAATTTTAATTCAATCCGTTTGAATTATTTAACACGACAAACCAATCCAAACATAATTAGTTACTTTCACACAAGGGTATTCAATTACACCCTTTTGCAAAAGTAACTAAAACAAACGAAAGTGATCGAGACTTTTCGAAAAGCATCTTTTACGTCCAAGATGAAGGAAGAGGAAGAATCTCGTCTAGCATTAGGGTTATGGAATCCACAAAGGGAGACATGTCCACTTTAAAGCGCTAAAAAACAGAAGCAGCATTTCCTTTCCTTGCACTAACTGAGGTATTACTCCTTAAATCAATCTTTGTAAGTGCAATTATAGTGGAATTGCTAGTCTCCAAAAGATTATCACTTGAGTGCCATGAAAGTGAAGGCCAACTTTTTTATATATATATTCAGAGTGCCAAAAATGAAGGAGTAAAGGGGTGATCAAAAGTTTGGTTTAAAGTAAAGGATGAAACCCTAATTTCTAATAAAGGTTCATTGATAATTCGAAGGCAAGTTGTGAAAACAGGTCATGAAGGGGTTTGCATAATCATGATCCTATATAATATCAATTGGGATCAGGATCTAATTGGTCGTGATTAGATCCTACTAAAAATCCTAGAAAAATTATAGTACATAATTAATAAATAATATATATATAAAATTTAAATTAACCAGTAATATAACATAGTAACAACACTCAATAATATTTACATTTTTATATCATAAAATGAAAAGTATAAGATTTCTATTAACACAATAACAATAATAATAATCGTATTCAACCTTAAGAATATTCCTTTGGTTTGCAAAATAATCTAGTATAAAGGTCAACAAAGCAGATGATATAGCGAAAGCTATTAAATCTTTTGATTTGAGCACGAATATTGAAAATAATCTTCTGAAAATCTATGGATTCCTTAGAATTAATGTCATCTAAAAATTTATCATTTTAGGGAAAAAAAATGATAAAATATTATTAATAAAAAATTATCTAAAAATAACTAAATAGATGTCTAAATAATCTTAAAATCCTAACCCTAACTCTAACTCTGCAAAAACCAAAATAACCTAAATTATTAAATAGTCAAAAAGATAATAAAAAATAACTAAAAATATTTTAGTTTGGAAGATAATAAAAATAACTAAAAATATGTTAGTCTCTGAACAAACTTTAAATGATATATTTTTTTTGTGTAAAATTGGGCGGCTATGAATAAATTTGATAATCAACTATGTATTTCTGAATGAATTTTGATTTTATATTATAGGTCATGTGATTCAATCCGAGTTAGAAATTATAACATCTCAAAGTTTCCATGTCAAAAACCCCCAACAAAAAATGTGTAGAATTATTTGAATGTAGGATCGTATCGATCTTGCTTCAATTCTACCGATCCCATTGATCTTGCTCCTATTTCACTATAAAAAATGATCCTTCATGATGCAGGATCAACCTAACATTACTCATTGAACTCTAAATGATCATAACTTTTGATTCGAAACTTAGAATTAGGCTCTATCTATCTCCACGCATGTAAAATTTAAAAATCTACATTTATTTAAGTACTCTTAACTATTAATTTTAGACCCAAATTCCACCCTCAACTAAATATTCAAAGATTTTATTATTATTTTTAGTAATTTCTATTTTTATGGTATTTAAGATATTTTTAGCATTCCTGATAATTATGGATCATAATTAATTCAGTAGCCTCCTATTTTACTAATTTTAATTTTTGTATTTCCTTTTCTGAAAATATCTCTTTCTTCTTTTACAAGATCTTATAAGATCTTGGGACAAAGCTAGACATTTTATCAAGGGGCAGTGGATTCATCTAGGTATAAGAGGGGAGAGGGGTCAACTAGGTATTAAACTTCTCTTCTAAAAAAAATTAAGGGGGTGATAGAGTCAATTAGATACTAAACCCTTTTTTTTTTAAAAAAAAAAAAATCAGGGGTAGCCACCTCCTACCCTCCGTCATTGACAAGATCCTTTCTTTGTCTTAGGGTATAGAGTGTATATAAATATCTGCCTAGTTATATGAGGATTATTCTCTCTTTTATTAATAATTTTTTTTTGATAAATTTAACGAGTTTTCCTTCTTTTTTGGGCATTCTTGTTTCTCGAAGTTCTTTTCCAATTTCCCTCTCGTTAATCCGCTGGATAATGACTATTCTATCCGATGTCACTACAGAATCTATGAGCGATTTGATACTTCCAAATTCTCAATCCTACTATCAAGATCATAGTTTTGCAAAATATGCATCTAAATTTCCTTTTTTTTTTAAAGAAAGATCATGCAAGTTATTTCGATCTACTATTTCATGTTGTCTCAGATTGTCAATACAAACTTAGAGAAATATATTTAATTTATCGATAGTGACACTCTAAAATATCTACAATAATTTAAAAAACAGATAAATAATAATAATAATAATAATAATAATAATAATAATAATAAGGGAATAAGTGTAGTTTGTTTCCAGCAGTGATGTACAACTACATGAAAGGTCCATCTGTTTGAACACATGAAGGTCACTTGATAATAAAAGCAACTAGATGTGTAATGTTTTTTTTATTATTGCGTTAACGGGCTGCCGGCCGCTTCTTGATTTATTAATTATGATAAATTTGTAAAAAAAAATTTTTAAATAGAACGTGAAATTAAAGGATATTGGACTTTTGATTGTTCACTGTGAATGTTTTCTGATTTATCCGGATGACTGGTGAAAAAATTTCGTGGGATCCAATTGGTCATCTTAGTACTAGTCAATGAAACTAACTAAATTTTATCAGTTCTTGATGTATTTTGACGATGAATAAAAAATTCATATAAGAACATCGATCTACATCAGATATCATATTCAAAAATTTTACCTTAAATTTTAGATAGGTTAACTAAAAAATCTTTATATCAGCTATCCTATCGATTCACTAAATGGATTCCATTCCCTAAACATTATAGAGGAGAGAGAAGAAATAGGGAAGCTGATATATAATGTATTGAAAAATAGATATCAAAATTTAATAAAATAATTTTTATCCTAAATTATGTATTTTGGATAGAAAAATTGGTGTGGATGGTCTAAGATTAGATCGTTCAAGAATTAGTCGGCATAATTAGACATCTATTCGAAAATTAAATAAAAATAATAATTTATAAATATCGCTAAATCTTTTTTCCTACGGTAGTATTATCACCGGCCAACTAAACGAAGAAAATGACTTTTAAACTCGTATTCCTCATAGGAAGATCAGATGGATTGCGAATCGATATTTAATTGAAACGGTTGAACCTCCCTATCGAAGATGATTTTAACGGCATTGATGAACATCGACCTCACAGAACGAAGGCCACAACCACACTTCCTTTTGAATATTTTCTTCTTCGAAAGGGATTGTTGGGGAAGATATTTTTCTCTCCTGTGGCTGAAACGATCGATTGACCCAACAAGAAATCGACGAGAAGAGGAATTATTCGAAGATCATGATGTTGCTCTTCACAATGTGGAAAAATTTTCTCCATGGGCAATTAATACGGTGGCTCTTGTCGATACAAAAGAAAGAAACGTAATTGATCGATCGGGATACGGTGGGCAATCTCTTGCGGAGGCTTTAATTAATTTCGAGTATGGGCCATGAGTGCATGGAAAGGTCAATTTATGGGCATGCATGAAACATGGGCAAGGTTGAGGGTCGATGTAATTGATGAATAATGATAAGATGAAGAGAATTTTATATATATCCTGGCCTCCTTTTAATTTTGTTCCATATGGCATATGATTTGAATCATAATTTTGATATCATTTAAGACTGAAAAAGTTTATATATTTCATAATGATATCATACATATTGAGATATGATCTTTGTTATGTATTTCTAATGTGGGATTTTGATTTGTATTCCCAATGCTGCTCCGAGTCTCTCCTCAATTTATTTCAAGATCATCCTACATGATATTCGGTCTAGACTATGACTATAATATCATTTCTTTTTGTGTAAGATAGATGCACATTGGGGGGATAAATCATGTGATTTTAATTTTTTTTTTTTGACTTTTTAAAACAAAGTGTGCAGTGGAATTCAATTAAGTAGAAAGAATAAAATAAGGCATGAAAATAAGGACAAGTTCAATTTTACTTGGTTTGGAACCTTCAACAACTCTTACTCTAAAACTTAGGCCCTTTGAACCTATTGATGGGCAATATACTAATATCGTCTACCGGTAAACTCCCGATAGAGTAATTGAGTATAGATAGAGAAATAGGAAAGTATAACAACCTTACACTTTTCTTGGCAATAAAGTAAATGACTTTTAAAATAAATACTACCCAACACAATGATGTCGAAGTGTGGAAGCTCAGGTGTCGACGTTGGTTTGTTGGCAACATTCAGACGTAGATGAGTAGTAGAATAGCAACGTCGCGAGAATATAGTAGCATAACAGTCAAGGAATCATGTAGAAGATTGATGCTTTGAGTGTAGGATCTTAGGCATAAAACAACATGTAATGCTGCGGAAAAAGGATCCCTCGAGAAATCCTTGTGAATACTGTATACTACGTTTTCCTATTCTACTAGATAGAATAGTTACCTTTGTTGTGTGAACTGGTACTCCCGATAGCAACTTTGATTCGAATGTAGATCTCAGCTCGATCAGCACGTTCGTGCCTCTATAGTGTTCACACGAATACATTCTCCATCCGTCTCATGAAATCATGACTTGGAGAAGAAACAAACTTTGTTGTGCTAGCAACTACACAAGGTTGTTTTTGGCCAAGAGGAAGAAGAACAAAAACCAAGAAGATCACCAATACCCAAAAAGTTACTTTACCTACATAAAGTTACTTCATAAAAGGGTTAATTTACCAAAAGGGTTACTTTACCAAAAGAGTTACTTCACCAAAGTTACTTTACCAAAAATGTTAATTCACCAAAATTTTACTTTACTAAAAATATTATTTCACCTAAAGGTTACTTTTACAAATGGTTTTTGTACTTATCTAATGAATACAAAAAGTTTTTTGTTTCTTATCTTCCTTTTGATTAATGATGTATTAATCTCTATTAATATTTATTAATCTTAATAGATTGAATTTAGTATATTGGATTAACCATTAACCCAATAAGTCATTAACTCAATAAATCAATGAATATAATCCATTACTCAATGAGTCTAATTTGAATTCATTCGAGTTTAACTCAATGTGTATAATTCAGATTAGACTTAACCCTATAATCCATCTCCAAATCAATATGTTCTTTGTGTGTAATCCAATAGGCTTTCGTAACGTTGGCAATGTATCTAAAATCATTTTAGATATATAAACAATGAATGGCATCTAGCAATGCATCATTGCTATCCGAGTAACGAAAATGTCGAGATCCGACCTGACATTTCTGTGTCTATTATCTTGTATGACTCAATCTTTCTATTCTTGATATCTAGATTGATCAAGGAGACATAGACTATGTCATCCTCTTATCAATCTTTGTGTTTCTTGATCTCTAAGTAGACACACTCAATCAAATAATCTCAATATCGTATATTGACTCATTTGAGCATGACCATGCATTCTTGTGTTCTACTAATCTAGGGGTTCACAAATATCGCTTCCGTCATATAGAAGAGATAGATCTCATCTACATCACTCACATCCCTCCGCAAAACTTATTGCATACCTAGTGATCAACTTTATAATCCACATTGTTACAAGTGACGTTTACCGATACCAAAGTACACAACTCCTTATGTAGAGAACCGTAGTGACTTCAAGTCTAAGGACTATTCATACTAATAGTCACTATGAGAATGTTTATGATACTCATATAATGATTCATAAAACATTCTCATGACGGGTCATTCGGTACATATTCTCTAATATATATCCATATGTCAATCTGATATCTCATATCCATGACTTGTGAGATTAAGTCATCCATTGACATACATGCTAGTCTCAACACATTAATATTATCCTTATATATTAATGTTTGACTATGAATAGTTTAGAATAACATTCTATATATATCTATAATATCTCACAATCAATTCAACCAATTGATATTGATGCGGTGATGATGAGGGGCCCCGCCCCGCTGCCACAGTGGAGGTCAGAGTCAAGACGGTCAATGAACGGACGGTCTTGGCAGGTCGGGTGGGGCATATGTCGACCGGGGGTTAAGCACCGACCCACTATCTCCGACATGGAATAATTAAACCAACGCTCAAGGGATGGGAAGAAGCCAAGCCGAGTGGCTCTCCTGCTCGACGCTATGGCGGACGACACGGACTGAGGACTTTCAACCAAGAGGCTCCCCCACTTGGAGCGACAATGGGCTTCCGGCCGAGCGGCTATCCCACTCGGTATGGCAACAGACGTAAGGATATCATAATCCTGGCCGAGCGGCCATTCCGTTCGACCAAACAACAGACACTGCGGGTTGCCCTTTGACATCCTTTTGGGAGCTAGTGTCGCTAACGGACGGCATGGTCAGATAGAGGATTAGGATTAAGAGCACACACTTCCATAATAACTAAGGTCTTGTTCTTTTATTAAATCAGTACAAAAAGAACTTACCTTAAATGGTCCTACTCAATACACTCAGAGTGTACTAGTGTAATTTATTAGTCAAGATAAACTAATACATAATTACACTACGACTATTTCAACAGTTTGTTCCTTTCCATCTTAGTCGTGAGCAACTGTTTATAATTTATAAAGAACTGATAGCATGATTTTCTGTGTGTGATACCACACACCATGTTATCTACAATATAAATTAATGGAACAACTACACTTAACAAATAAATGTAGACATTTGACCAATGTGATTCTATTATTTCAAAAATAGATGTTTAAAAAATGCTTGGCTTTTAGTATATACTCTAACAACCCCGAGGTTGACTTACTATTTGTCCTTATCTGATTGGAAGTCAGAATCCGTGTAACCCACAGGGAGCAGATCATCTGCTTGGTATACAAGCATATAATCTCTAATCCTTCTCAGGTACTTCAATATATGATTTACGACAGTCCAATGTCCCAACCCTGGATTGCTTTGATATCTGCTAACCATGCCCGCGATAAAACAGATATCCGGTCTCGTGCACAACATAGTATACATTAGGCTTCCTACAGCTGAAGCATAAGGAACTATCTTCATCTCTTCTATCTCTTTTGATGTCTTCAGAGACATCTCTTTAGATAAAAATACTCCATGCCTAAAAGGTAGAAAACCTTTCTTGGAGTCTTGCATGCTAAAACGAGCTAGGATTGTATCGATATATGAAGTTTGGGATGAGCACAACATTCTTTTCTTGTGATCCCTTATTACTTTGATCCCAAGAATATGTGCGCATTCTCCCAAGTCCTTCATATCGAATTGTTTGGACAACCATACCCTTACTTCTGACAACACTTTGATATTGTTTCCAACTAATAAAATGTCATCTACGTATAGTACAAAAAATACCACCACGTTTCCATCGCACTTCTTGTATACACAAGACTCATCCGGACACTGAATAAATCCATACGACTGGATTACTTCATTAAATTGGATGTTCCAAAACCTTGAAGCTTGCTTCAGTCCATAAATGTACCGATTTAGTTTACAAACTAGATGCTCTCTAGCCTTTGCTATGAACCCCTCTGGTTGCTTCATATGGATGTTCTCTTCAAGACTTCCGTTAAGGAAAGTTGTCTTGACATCCATTTGCCAAAACTCATAATCCATATGAGCGACAATAGATAAGAGTATCCGGATAGACTTAAGTATGACCACCAGCGAAAAAGTTTTCTCATAATCGATTCCCTCTTTCTGAGTGTACCCCTTCGCAACAAGCCTTGCTTTGAAGGTTTCCACCTTCCCGTCTGTCTCTCTTTTCTTTTTGTAAATCCATTTACATCCAATAGCTTTTACACTATTTGATGGTTCTACTAGCTCTCAGACGTTGTTAGAATACATAGATTCTATTTCTGAATTCATTGGTTTTTGCCAAGATGCTGCATCTTTATCTTGGAGTGCTTCATCATATGTTCAGGGATCAGGTTCATGTTTACCTAGGATCAAGTCCGACGACTCTCCTAAAAACATGAATCTTTCAGGTTGCCTAACAACCCTCCCACTACGACGAGACACTGTCTGTTGTGTATCATTTGTGATAGGTGTTGCAGTTTCTTTGATATTTCATCTTGCACTGTTGGTACTAAAGTAGGCATGTCCTCTCTCATTTCTTCTAGAGCAATTTCACTCATGGGCTTATGGTTTATTACATAATCTTCCTCTAAAAATTGAGCATTGGTACTAACAATGATCTTCTGATTTTTAAGATTATAAAACAAACCACCTTTCGTTCCCTTAGGATATCCTACAAACAGACAAACTTCTGTACGTGATTCCAACTTGTCGGTATCTTCCTTCAGCACATGTGCTGGACTATCCCATATCCGAATATGACTCAGACTAGGCTTACACCCATTCCATAATTTCATGGGAGTAAAGGGTACTGATTTAGAAGGTACCATATTTAGAATATACATTACTATTTCCAGAGCATATCCCCAAATGAATTTGGTAATTCTGAATAACTCATCATCGATCTAACCATTTCAATAAGAGTCTTATTCCTTCATCCTGCCACACCATTCTGTTGGGGTGTACCGGGTGCAGACAATTGGGATTGAATCCCAGCATCTGATAAGTAATTCCTAAACTCTCCAAAGAGGTATTCGCCACCACGATCAGACCGTAGTGTCTTGATATTTTTACCATGACGTTTCTCCACATCAGCCTTGTACTCTTTGAACTTATCAAAGCATTCAGACTTGCGACGCATCAAGTAAATGTACCTATATCTCGAATAGTCATCTATAAAAGAGATAAAATATTCGAAATCACTTCTTGCCTAGATAGACATAGGACCACACAAATTAAAATGAACCAGTTCCAACATATCTTTGGCTCTATACCCTTTGGCCTTAAAAGGTTCCTTGGTCATTTTACCTTTCAAGCAAGATTTGCAAGTTGGAAAGTTTTCCAACACTAATGAACCCAAGAGTCCATCGGCTATAAGCCTTTGAATCCTACTCAAGTTAATATGATCAAGCCTTAGATGCCAAAGATATGTTTGGTTTATTTCCGAAGGTTCCTTTCTCTTATTAGAATTAGAAGATATGCTATTAACTTCCATTTGTTACTTTATGGGAGTTATTGGATTTAGAGTATACAAATTGCTAACCAATGTACCAGAATAGATAACTTCCCTATTTTTCTTGATAACACCTTTGTTATCAAAATAGACAGAATATCCATTGAAATCAAGTTCTTTCTAAAACTTGGTACGTAAAGACAATTTATCAAAACCAATATTTTATTCCTATAAACATCTCCCACTGCAACAGCTGCTACTTTTGTAGCATTGCCCATGTAAACAGTGATTTCTCCTTCGTGTAGTTGTCAGGTTTCCTGGAACCCTTGCAAAGATTTGTAGACATGATCACTGGTTCTCATATCTACTCGCCAGGTACCGGTAGATAATACTACTAAACATATTCCAACTACTAGAGAAAAAGATATACCTATATTGTTCTCTTCCTACGAGGACAGTCTGCCTACAAATGTCCAGACTGCTTGCAAATGAAGCACTTGTTTTTCAGCTTCTTCATTCCTGCTTTTAGTCCAGTACCTAGAGATCATACAACCTTGCCTGTCAGCCCGATTCTAGTGTCCAAAGAGTTCCTTGAGATTGTACATCATGTCATGGCCAGTAGGCATGGTCTGATGCTGATATTGCAGCACATTTGATATAAAAGCCAAATGTAACTCCACGCCATCTCATCTGCCTTGACCCATTTCTTATGATACTCAATCTCCTCTTCACTAGAATCACTATTAGGCACATTAGGGCAGACCTCTAACAGTACAAACTTATAGCCTTCAGCAGTTAGGACAATGTCCAGGTTTCTTTTCCAATCTATGTAGTTGGAACCAGTAAATTTATTCTCTTTCAATATAATAGCCAGTGGGTTGAAAGTCATCCTAAGAATCACAAAATAAATTTTTGGTCAAGACTCTAAATTTAGAATAATATTAATTCCTCAAATAATACTATTTAAATTTACCAACACCTCAAAATACCGTGAATTTTGCATGCCACGTTAGTGTGGACGTATACAAAATCAAATATTTGTTGTTAGAGTGTATACTGAAAGTCTAAGCTTTTGTAAACATTTATTTTGAATAAAGAATCACATTTGGTCAAATTATCTACATTTGTTTGTAGTTGTTCAATTAATTTATATTGTAAATAACATAGTATGTGGTGTCACATACAGAAGATAATGTTATCAGTACCTTATAAATTATAAATAGTAGCTCACGAACAAAATGAAAAGGAACAAATCATTGGAAGGTCGTAGTGTAATTAGGTATTAGTTTATCTTAACTATATAATTACACTAGTACACTTAAAGTGTATTGAGTAGGACCATCAGAGGTCATTTCTTTTATACTGACTTTATAAAGGAACAAAGATCTCAGTTATTATGGAAGTGTGTGCTCTTAATCCTAATATAATAACAAGCATATATATTTGATATTTATTTCTTTAATTTATCAACGGGTGAGATTTAGTTCGATAAATCAATAAACCCGATAAGTTGGGAAATGATATCACTTATAGTGTGTGTTGTTGATTATAGAAGGAAACTGTGTCCTAGTGATCTAGGTTGATAATGTCCCCAAGAGGAGCTCATAAGGATTGTCATGTTAAACCCTGCAGGTGGACTTAGTCCAACATGACGATAAGGTTGAGTGGTACTACTCTTGGACTTAGATATTAATTAAATGAGTTGTCAGTAACTCACTTAATTAGTGGACATTCGATATCTTAAACACAGGGAGACTAACACACTCATAATAAGAAGGAGCCCAAAAATGTAATTTGAGATTGGTGCGGTAGTTCAATAATAGTTCTCTAGTGGAATGAATTATTATTGATAAAATTAAGTTGTGTGTTCGGGGCGAACACGGGATGCTTAATTTTATCGGGAGACCAAAACCAATTCCTCCTCTCAGTCCCTATCGTAGCCTCTTATTTATAGAGTTCTATACCCACCTATACCCACCTTCATACCCATGTTGTAGGGGTCGGCCAAGCTAGCTTGAGGACCAAGCTAGGGCCGGCCAAGCCTTGATCCATGGGTGGCCGACCCTATTAAATTAGAAAAGAATTTTAATTTTAAAATTTTCTTATATGGAAGATATAATTTATTGGAGAGATTAAAAATTAAAATATCTCTTTTATAAGTTTCTACAAAAGATTAAAGAAAGAGATTAAATCTCTTTCCTTATTTGTAGATTGGAAGGATATTTTATTTTTCATCTTTGTAAATTATTCACATGTTGAAAGATTAAAATTATAGAAATTTCTTTTTATCAACCATGAAGGGATTTTAAAGGGAAATTTTATTTTTAAAATTTCCGAAGACAAATAAGGAATTTTAATTGTTGATTGAAAATTGCCTTGTTTGCTCTCCATGAGGTGGCCGGCCATGACATGATCTATTAGGAAATTTTATTTAATTTTTCTTAATTAATTCATGTCAAGGAAAGTTGAGGAAATTTTATTGTAATTAAATTTCTTTATTTGTCAAAGCTAAGGATTAAAAAAAGGGGGTTTTGGGTGTCTTCAAGGTGAACAACCTCTATTATTTTCTCCCTCTTTTCTTCCTTGGTGTGGCCGGCCTCTTCCCTTTCTCTTCTCTCCATCCTTGTGGCCGAACCTCTCATCCTCCTTGGAGATCAAGTGGTGGCCGGATTTTAGCTTGGAGAAGGAGAGAAAGCTTGCATCCCTTGGAGCTTGGTTGATGGAAAAAGATCTTCATCCTTTGGAAATTTTGAGCTTGGCCGAAACTTGAAGGAAGGAGAAGAAGGTGCTAGGTGGTCCTCGTCTTGGAAGATCGTTGCCCACACAACGTCCGAGATTAGAAGAGGAATACGGTAGAAGATCAAGAGGTCATTATCTACTAAGTAAGGCATAACTAATATTGTTTTCCGCATCATGTTAGTTTTATCTTCATGTAAAAATACCAAATACAAGAGGCATGCGATTCTAGTATTTCGAATTAGTTTTCGATGTTGTGTTCTTTTATTTTTCTTTTCCATGTGATTTGATTCTTCTTTTTGGTTGACCTAAAGTTATTTAAGGAAATTAAATATTAGCTTTCCTTAAAAGGCTTTGTCTAGGCGGTGGTGGTTGTTCCCATATCCAAGAAGGTCATGTGCCTCGCTATGCAGTCCTGGAAGCCAATTTTGGAAATTAATATTTAATGGAATTAATAACCTAGGTGATTTGGATCGAACGTGTTAAGTTCCGCAGGAGATCCAAGTCTAAACCTAAAAGAACAAATAAATTAAACTTAGGATCAAACGTGTTAAGTTCCGCAGGCAATCCAAGTTTAATTTAAAAGAACACATGGTAGCTAGGAAAAGGTTCAGACCTTTGTACAAAATGTTTGTACAGTGGAATCATTAGGTTTTCCAAGTAGCAACCAACAATTAGTATCAGAGCTAGGGTTTTGCCTCTATATATTTGGTATTAGTTTAATTATGCACATGTCATACATAATTTAGGCAGATTAATAGTAGGATGTGCTAACTTTGTGGATGCAGGATCCAACTATTATGTCTTATAGTTATTATGTGTGTGATTGGACCCTTGGACATGTCAAGGGCATTTATTGTGTGTGCATGATTGTATTATAAAATACAGCAGGAGCTGTATTTAGTTTTATTAGGATTTTATTTTTTGATCTAGATACATGTACATTCCTTCGAGGAATATAGGATCGAAAAATGTAAAATTCTATTTATGTCGTGGATCGAATCTTGCAAGGCGTGGAACCTTTTGAGGACCAGAGGCGCAGCAGAACAAGGAGCAAGATGAATGCGACAACTAGACCCGGTGGCGGTGGCAAAAAATGGCAGCAGCTAGGGATGACAACACACGGAGGACAACTATAGATAAAAGCCATAATAGTTGAAAATTAGTTTTTCTATTTATTGCTTTTATACTATGCTGTGTGTGCATGTTAGTACACAGTTTTAGTAGGCTAGCATAGTCAAAATTCCTCATTTCAAATAACTAAGTGGGAGAGGGATTTTAAATAAATTCCACGGTCTCCATTACTGGTTTGTAAGTGATGTAAACAAACTTGCGCGTTGGCTTTGAGTGCCTTCCTCCATATCGGATGAGTTTGTTTGTAGATCACTAGAACAAACTTCCATTTTGGATGACTATAGGAAGTTAATTAAGAGCGTGTGATCTTCCCCATCGGAAGGGGCACAATCTTATTAATGGACTTAGTGTCAAGTAATGGTATACACTTAGACACGTCTAATAGTATCCTCCCCATCGGAGTCACTGCTATTATTCGTGTGACCAAAGGAAACCAACTATTAATTTTATTTGTCAAAAAGTTAGGTTGACAAGATAATAAAATTAATGGGTTAAACTCTCCTTTTATAAATGTTGAATTTGTATACGTCCACACTATCATGGCATACAAAATTCGCGGTGTTTTGAGGTGTTGGTTAATTTAAAATAATATTGTTTGAGGAATCAATATTATTCTAAATTTAGAGTTCTGACCAAAAGTTATTTGTGATTCTTAGGATGACTTTCAACCCACTGGCCATCATACTAAAAGAGAATAGACTTACTGGTCCTAACTACATAGATTGGAAAAGGAACTTGGACATTGTTCTTACTGTTGAAAGTTATAAGTTTGTACTGACTGAACCTTGCCCTGATACACCCAATGGTGAATCTACCCAAGAGGAGATTGAGTATCATAGGAAATGGGTAAAAGCATATGAGATGGCGCAGTGTTACATTTTAGCTTCAATGTCAAATGTATTGCAACATTAGCATCAAGATTTACCAACGGCCTATGATATTATGAACAATCTCAAGGAACTCTTTAGTCACTAGGATCGGGCCTCTAGGCAAGAAGCCATGAGAAAGATAATGACGGCCACCATGCAAGAGGGTACTCCTGTGAGGGATCATATCCTAAAGATGATGACTTATCTGAATGAAATACAAATCCTTGAAGGAGAAATTGATGGGGAAACCCAGATCGATATGATCCTCCAGACGCTACCTAGAAGTTTTGAGCAATTTCGCCTGAATTACAATATGAATAAAAGGGTATATTCATTGGCGGAACTATTGACAGAACTTCAGGCAGCAGAAGGTTTGTTTCATCACAATTCTCAGATTCACTATGCTAAAAATGGTTCTACTTCTAAACCAAAAGGAAAGAAGAAGAAGAAACAAGTTAGCTCAGCAAAGAAAGTGAATAAATCTCAGAGTACAGGACCTAAAGCTGGAGTGAAGAAGCCGAAGGGCAAGTGCTTCATCTGCAAGCAGTCAAGACATTGGAAGGCGGACTGTCCTCGTAGGAATCAAAACAACAAAGGTATATCTCATGCTTTGGTTGTTGAAACATGTTTAGCGGTGTTATCTACCAGCACCTGGTGTGTAGATACGGGAGCCACTGATCATGTCTGCAATTCTTTGCAGGGGTTTCAGGAAACCCGACGACTATATGAAGGGGAGATAACCATCTACATGGGCAATGCTACTAAGGTGGCGGCTGTTGCAGTGGGAGACGTCTACTTATCTTTTGATAGAAATAGAAAATTAGTTTTAAGAAATTGTCTTTATGTACCCAGTTTTAGAAAGAATTTAATTTCAGTTTCTAAACTGTTTTTGGATGGATATTCTGTTTCTTTTAATAACAATGTAGTTATAAAGAGAAATAAAGTGATTATCTGTTCTGGTGCATTAGTTGGCAATTTATATACTTTAAATCTAATTTCTCCCACAAAGCAAAATATGGAAATTTATAACACATCTTCTAACACTAATAAGAGAAAACAACCTTTGGAAATGAACCAAGCATATCTTTGGCATCTAAGGCTTGGTCATATTAACTTAAGTAGGATTCAAAGGCTTATAGCCGATGGACTCTTGGGTTCATTAGAGTTGAAAAATTTTCCAACTTGTGAATCTTGCTTGGAAGGTAAAATGACCAAGAGGCCTTTTAAGGCCAAGGGGTATAGAGCCAAAGAAGTGTTAGGATTAGTTCATTCTGATTTGTGTGGTCCTATGTCGATCCAGGCGAGAGGTGGTTTTGAATATTTTGTCTCTTTTATAGACGATTATTCAAGATACGGATACATTTACCTAATGCCCCGCAAGTCCGAGTGCTTTGATAAGTTCAAAGAGTACAAGGCTGATGTGGAGAAACGACTAGGTAAAAGTATCAAGACACTACGATCTGATCGTGGTGGCGAATACCTCTTAGGAGAGTTTAGGAATTACTTATCAGATGCCGGGATTCAATCTCAATTGTCCGCACCTGGTACACCCTAACAGAATGGTGTGGCAGAACGAAGGAATAAGACTCTTATGGAGATGGTTAGATCGATGATGAGTTATTCAGAATTACCAAATTCATTTTGGGGATACGATCTGGAAATGGCAGCGCACATTCTGAACTTAGTACCTTCTAAATCAGTATCTTCTACTCCCACAGAATTGTGGAATGTGCGAAAACCCAGTCTAAGACATATTCGGATTTGGGGTAGTCCAGCACATGTGCTGAAACCAGATGCTAATAAGTTAGAATCTCGTACAGAAGTTCGCGTGTTTGTGGGTTATCCCAGAGGAACGAAAGGTGGTTTATTTTATAGTCATAAAGACCAGAAGGTCATTGTTAGCACCAATGCCCAGTTTTTAGAAGAAGACTATATAATGGATCACAAGCCCAGTAGCAAAGTTGTTCTAGAATAACTTAGAGAGGATACGTCTACTTTAGTACCAACATTACAAGATGAAGTACCACAAGAGACTGCAACACGTGTCACACATGATACACAACCACAGACGGTGTTCCGTCGTAGTGGGTGTTGGAGTGTATACTGAAAGCCTAAGCTTTTGTAAACATTTGTTTTGAATAAAGAATCACATTTGGTCAAATTATCTACATTTGTTTGTAGTTGTTCATATAATTTATATTGTAGATAACATAGTATGTGGTGTCACATGCAGAAGATGATGTTATCAGTACCTTATAAATTATAAACAGTACCTCACGACTAAAATGGAAAGGAACAAACCATTAGAAGGTCGTAGTGTAATTAGGTATTAGTTTATCTTGACTATATAATTACACTAGTACACTCAGAGTGTATTGAGTAGGACCATTTGAGGTCGTTTCTTTTATACTGACTTTATAAAGGAATAAAGACCTCAGTTATTATGGAAGTGTGTGCTCTTAATCCTAATATAATAACAAGCACATATATTTGATATTTATTTCTTTAATTTATCAATGGGTGAGATTTAGTTCGATGAATCAATAAACCCGATAAGTTGGGAAATGATATCACTTATAGTGTGTGTTGTTGATTATATAAGGAAACTGTGTCCTAGAGATACTAGGTTGATAATGTCCCCAAGAGGAGCTCATAAGGATTGTCATGTTAAACCCTGCAGGTGGACTTAGTCCAACATGACGATAAGGTTGAGTGGTACTACTCTTGGACTTAGATATTAATTAAATGAGTTGTCAGTAACTCACTTAATTGGTGGACATTCGATATCTTAAACACACGGAGACTAACACACTCATAATAAGAAGGAGCCCAAAAATGTAATTTGGGATTGGTGCGGTAGTTCAATAATAGTTCTCTAGTGGAATGAATTATTATTGATAAAATTAAGTTGTGTGTTCTAGGCGAACACGGATGCTTAATTTTATCGGAGACCAAAACCAATTCCTCCTCTCGTCCCTATCGTACTCTTATTTATAGAGTTCTATACCCACCTATACCCACCTTCTATACCCACCAATAGGGGGCCAGCCAAGCTAGCTTGGGAACCAAGCTAGGGCCGGCCTAGGTGGGTGGCCGGCCCTAGCTTGAACCCAAGCTAGTGGGGGCCGGCCAAATTAAATTTAAAAGGGATTTTAATTTTAATTTTAATTTTTATTATGTGGAAGAAATAATTTAAAGAGAATTAAAATTAAAATATCTCTCTTGTAAAAGATCTACAAAAGATTAAAGAAAGAGATTAGATCTCTTTCCTTATTTGTAGATTGGTGAGATATTTTATTTTCTCTTTAAAATTATTCACATGTTGATAAAATTAAAATTATAGAAATTTCCTTTTATCAACCATGAAGAGATTTTTAAAGAGAAATTTTATTTTTAAAATTTCCGGAAACAAATTAGGAAGTTTTAATTGTTGATTAAAACTTGTCTAATTTTTTCCTTCATTGATGTGGCCGGCCATTGGTTTTGATTTGGGAAATTTTATTTTATTTTTCTCAATTAAATCATGTCAAGGAAATTTAGGAAATTTTTATTGTAATTAAATTTCCTAATTTACCTAGGCCAAGGAATATAAAAGAAGGGTAGGGGTGCCTTCATTAGATACAACCTCTATTATTTTCTCTCCCTCTTTTGTTTCTTGGTGTGGCCGGCCATCATCATCATCTCCCTCTCTTCCTCTTGTGGTGGCCGAACCTCTCTCAAAGGCTTGGAGCTCTTGTGGTGGCCGGATACTACTTGGAGAAGAAGAAGAAGAAGGAGAGGAAGCTAGAATCTCTTGGAGCTTGGTTGGTGTTTTGATTTTCTTCCTTGGTGAAGCTTCTTTCTTTGTGGCCGAACCTAGCTAGGAGGAGAAGAAGGTGGTTGGTGGTTTCTCATCTCGGAAGATCGTTGCCCACACAACGTCCGAGGTTAGAAGAGGAATACGGTAGAAGATCAAGAGGTTTTTCTACAAGGTATAACTAGTAATTTTTCTTTCCGCATCATACTAGTTATTTATGGAAATAATACCAAATACAAGAGGCTTACGATTCTAGAATTTCGAATATGTTTTTCGATGTTGTGTTCTTTTGTTTTTTCTTTTCCTTGTGATTTGATTGTTCTTTTTGGTTAACCTAAAGTTATTTTAGGAAATTAAATATTAGATTTCTATAAAAGGTTTTGTCTAGTCGGTGGTGGTTGCTCCCATATCCAAGAAGGTCGTGTGCCTCGCCACGTCAGTACTGGGAACCAATTATGAAAATTAATATTTAATGGAATTAATAACTTAAGGTGATTTGGGTCGAACGTGTTAAGTTCCGCAGGAGATCCAAGTCAAAACCTAAAAGAACGAATAGATTAAGTTTTGGATCAAACGTGTTAAGTTCCGCAGGCGATCCAAAATTTAATTTAAAAGAACACATGGTAGCTAGGAAAAGGTTCAGACCTTTGTACAAAATTTTTGTACAGTGGAACCTCTAGGTTTTCCGAGTAGCAACCAACAGTGGGAGAGTTGTGGGGGAACCTGAGAGATTCATGTTTTTAGGAGAGTCTTCGGACTTGATCCCGGGTAAACATGAACCTGATCCCCGAACATATGACGAAGCACTCCAAGATATAGATGCAGTATCTTGGCAAAAGACAATGAATTTTGAAATAGAGTCTATGTACTCTAATAAGGTCTGGGAGCTTGTAGAACCACCTGATGGTGTAAAAGCCGTTGGATGCAAGTGAATCTACAAAAGGAAAAGAGGGACAGACGGGAAGGTAGAAACCTTCAAAGCTAGGCTTGTTGCGAAAGGGTACACTCAGAAAGAGGGAATCGATTATGAGGAGACCTTTTCACAGGTAGCCATGCTTAAGTCTATCCGGATACTCTTATCCATTGCTGCTCATATGAATTATGAGATTTGGCAAATGGATGTCAAGACAGCTTTCCTTAATGGAAGTCTTGAAGAAACATCCATATGAAGCAACCAAAAGGGTTCATTGAAAAAGGCAAAGAGCATATAGTGTGCAAGCTCAATCGGTCCATTTATGGACTGAAGCAAGCTTCAAGGTCTTGGAACATTCGGTTTAATAAAGTAATCCAGTCATATGGATTTATTCAGTGTCCAGATGAGTTTTGTGTATACAAGAAGTGTAACGGAAACATGGTGATATTTCTTGTACTATACGTAGATGATATTTTGTTAATTGGCAACAATGTCAAGGTATTATCGGACGTAAGGGTACGGTTGTCCAAACAATTTAATATGAATGACTTAGGAGATTGTGCACACATTCTTGGAATCAAAGTTATAAGGGATCGCAAGAAAAGAATGTTGTGTCTGTCCCAAGCTTCATATATAGATACAATCCTTGCTCATTTTAGCAAGTAGAATTACAAGAAAGGTTTCTTACCTTTTAGGCATGGAGTAGCTCTATCTAAAGAGATGTCTCCGAAGACATCAAAGGAGATAGAGGACATGAAAGCAGTTCCTTATGCTTCGGCTGTAGGAAGCCTAATGTATGCAATGTTGTGTACGAGACCTGATATCTGTTTTGTCGTGGGCATGGTTAGCAGATATCAGAGTAACCCACATTGGACTATCGTAAAGCATATATTAAAGTATCCGAGAAGGACTAGAGATTATATGCTAGTTTACCAAGCACGATTTGCTCCAGTGGGATTCAGATTTCCAATCAGATAGGGACAACAGTAAGTTTACATCAGGCTATGTGTTTACTTTAGGAGGTGGAGCCATTGCATGGAGGGGTGTTAAGCAGAAATGCGTTTCGAACTCAACCATGGAAGCTGAGTATGTAGCAGCCTCTGAGGCAGCTAAAGAAGCAGTATGGCTCAGGAACTTTCTAATGGACTTAGATGTGATTCCTGGTTTGCCCAAAATCATCACAATTTATTGTGATAATAGCGGTGCAGTTGCAAACTCGAAGGAACCACGAGCCCATAAGGCAAGAAAACATATAGAGCGCAAGTACCACCTGATACGAGATATCGTGAAGCGAGAAGAAGTTGTCATCGCCAAGATTGCATCAGCAGATAACCTGGCAGATCCTTTCACTAAGGCCCTTCCAGCAAAAGCTTTCGATCGGCATGTGGAGGGGATGGGAATTAGAATATAGCAACAGATATGGCAGCTTAGTCATTAGTATAAGTGGGAGATTGTTAGAGTGTATATTGAAAGCCTAAGCTTTTGTAAACATTTATTTTGGATAAAGAATCATATTTGGTCAAATTATCTACATTTGTTTGTAGTTGTTCAATTAATTTATATTATAGATAACATAGTATGTGGTGTCACATACAGAAGATAATGTTATCAGTACCTTATAAATTATAAACAGTAGCTCACGACCAAAATGGAAAGGAACAAACCATTGGAAGGTCGTAGTGTAATTAGGTATTAGTTTATCTTAACTATATAATTACACTAGTACACTTAGAGTGTATTAAGTAGGACCATCAGAGGTCCTTTCTTTTATACTGACTTTATAAATGAACAAAGATCTCAGTTATTATGGAAGTGTGTGCTCTTAATCCTAATATAATAACAAGCACATATATTTGATATTTATTTCTTTAATTAATCAATGGGTGAAATTTAGTTCGATAAATCAATAAACCCGATAAGTTGGGAAATGATATCACTTATAGTGTGTGTTGTTGATTATAGAAGGAAACTATGTCCTAGTGATCTATGTTGATAATGTCCCCAAGAGGAGCTCATAAGGATTGTCATGTTTAACCCTGCAGGTGGACTTAGTCCGACATGACGATAAGGTTGAGTGGTACTACTCTTGGACTAAGATATTAATTAAATGAGTTGTCAGTAACTCACTTAATTAGTGGACATTCGATATCTTAAACACAGGGAGACTAACACACTCATAATAAGAAGGAGCCCAAAAATATAATTTGGGATTGGTGCGGTAGTTCAATAATAGTTCTCTAGTGGAATGAATTATTATTGATAAAATTAAGTTGTGTGTTCGGGGCGAACACAGGATGCTTAATTTTATCGGGAGACCAAAACCAATTTCTCCTCTCGGTCCCTATCGTAGCCTCTTATTTATAGAGTACTATACTCACCTATACCCACCTTCATACTCATGTTGTAGGGGTCGGCCAAGCTAGCTTGAGGACCAAGCTAGGGCCGGCCAAGCCTTGATCCATGGGTGACCGGTCCTAGCTTGAACCCAAGCTTAGGTGGCCGGCCCTATTAAATTAGAAAAGAATTTTAATTTTAATTTTTTTTATGTGGAAGATATAATTTATTGGAGAGATTAAAAATTAAAATATCTCTTTTATAAGTTTCTACAAAAGATTAAAGAAAGAGATTAAATCTCTTTCCTTATTTGTAGATTGGAAGGATATTTTATTTTTCATCTTTGTAAATTATTCACATGTTGAAAGATTAAAATTATAGAAATTTCTTTTTATCAACCATGAAGGGATTTTAAAGGGAAATTTTATTTTTAAAATTTCCGAAGACAAATAAGGAATTTTAATTGTTGATTGAAAATTGCCTTGTTTGCTCTCCATAAGGTGGACGGCCATGACATGATCTATTAGGAAATTTTATTTAATTTTTCTTAATTAATTCATGTCAAGGAAAGTTAAGGAAATTTTATTGTAATTAAATTTTCTTATTAGTCAAAGCTAAGGATTATAAAAGAGGGGGTTTTGGGTGCTTTCAAGGTGAACAACCTTTATTATTTTCTCCCTCTTTTCTTCCTTGGTGTGGTCGGCCTCTTCCCTTTCTCTTCTCTCCATCCTTGTGGCCGAACCTCTCATCCTCCTTGGAGATCAAGTGGTGGCCGGATTTTAGCTTGGAGAAGAAGGAGAGAAAGCTTGCATCCCTTGGAGCTTGGTTGGTGGAAAAAGATCTTCATCCTTTGGAAGCTTTGAGCTTGGCCGAAACTTGAAGGAAGGAGAAGAAGGTGCTAGGTGGTCCTCGTCTCGGAAGATCGTTGCCCACACAACGTTCGAGATTAGAAGAGGAATACGGTAGAAGATCAAGAGGTCATTATCTACTAAGTAAGGTATAACTAATATTATTTTCCGCATCATGTTAGTTTTATCTTCATGTAAAAATACCAAATACAAGAGGCATGCGATTCTAGTATTTCGAATTAGTTTTCGATGTTGTGTTCTTTTATTTTTCTTTTCCTTGTAATTTGATTGTTCTTTTTGGTTGCCCTAAAGTTATTTAAGGAAATTAAATATTAGCTTTCCTTAAAAGGCTTTGTCTAGGCGGTGGTGGTTATTCCTGTTGGTTGCTACTCGGAAAACCTAATGGTTCCACTGTACAAAAATTTTGTACAAAGGTCTGAACCTTTTCTTAGCTACCATGTGTTCTTTTAAATTAAACTTGGATCGCCTGCGGAACTTAACACGTTTGATCCAAAGTTTAATTTATTTGTTCTTTTAGGTTTAGACTTGGATCTCCTGCGGAACTTAACACTTTCGATCCAAATCACCTAAGTTATTAATTCTATTAAATATTAATTTCTAAAATTGGCTTCCAGTACTGACGTGGTGAGGCACATGACCTTCTTGGATATGGGAGCAACCACCACCGACTAGACAAAGCCTTTTAAGGAAAGCTAATATTTAATTTCCTTAAATAACTTTAGGTCAACAAAAAAAAACAATCAAATCACAAGGAAAAAAAATAAAAGAACACAATATCGAAAATAAATTCGAAATACTAGAATCACATGCCTCTTTTATTTGGTATTTTTACAAAGAAATAAAACTAGCATGATGCGGAAAAATATTACTAGTTATACCTTTCTTTTGAAGACAAAGACCTCCTGATCTTCTACTGTATTCCTCTTCTAACCTCGGACGTTGTGTGGGCAATGATCTTCCGAGATGAGAACCACCTTTCCACCTTCCTGCTTTCTTCTAGATTTCGGCCACAATAAATTTCTTCAGGGATGAAGAATTTCGACCACCACCAATGCTCCAAGGGATGCTAGAGACGAGGCTTGCTTTCTCATCTTCTTCTCCTTCCTTGATCCGGCCACAAACAAGAGCTCCACCAAGAAGATAGGTTTCGGCCAACAAGAGGAGAGGAGAGAAATAGGGCCGGCCACCAAAACCAAGAAAGAGAGGGAGGAAAAGAATAGAGGTTGTTCCCCATTGAAGGCTCCTCTACCTCCTCTTTTATAATCCTTGGTCTTGGCAAATAAGGAAATTTTAATAAAAACTTTCTTAATTCTTTTGCCATGAAAAGGAAAAATTTATTTAATTAAAACTAATTTTTCATCTCATTACTATAATGGCCGGCCACACCAAATCTCCAAGCAAATAAAAATTTTAAACACAAATTAAAACTTCCTTATTTGCTTCCGGAAATTTTATAAAAAATTTCTCCAATAATTTTTATCCCTTCATGATTGGTTAAAAGGAAATTTTATAAATTAAACCTTTCTTTAAACATGTGGATAATTTCCAGAAAGTTATCTCTAAAAATTAAAATCTCCTTTCAATCTACAAATAAGGAAAGATATCAAATCTTTTCTTAATCTTTTGTAGAAACTAATAAAAGAGAATTATTAATTTTTAAACTTTCTTTTAAATCATGAACATGGTTAAAAGGAAAATTTTTACCAAAATTAAAATCAACCTTTTAATCTACAAATAAGGAAAGAGATTTAGCTCTTCTCTTAATCTTTTGTAGAATCTTATAAAAGGAAAGATTTAAATTTTTAAACTCTCTTTTAAATCATGTTATCCACATAAGAAAAATTTTAAAAATAAAAATCCTTTTATTTTAATTTGGGCCGGCCACACCAAGCTTGAACCCAAGCTAGGGCCGGCCACCTTGAAGCACCCATGAACCAAACTTTGGCCGGCCCTAGCTTGGTCTCCAAGCTAGCTTGGCCGGCCCCTATGGGATGGGTAAGAAGGTGGGTATAGGTGGGTATAGTACTCTATAATTAAGAGGCTACGATAGGGACCGAGAGGAGGAATTGGTTTTGGTCTCCCGATAAAATTAAGCATCCCGTGTTCGCCCCGAACACACAACTTAATTTTATCAATAATAATTCATTCCACTAGAGAACTATTATTGAACTACCGCACCAATCCCAAATTACATTTTGGCCTCCTTCTTATTATGAGTGTGTTAGTCTCCCTGTGTTTAAGATAACAAATGTCCACTAATTAAGTAAGTTACTGACAACTCACTTAATTAATATCTAGCTCCAAGAGTAGTACCACTCAACTTCATCGTCATGTCGGACTAAGTCCACCTGCAGGGTTTAACATGACAATCCTTATGAGCTCCTCTTGGGGACATTCTCAACCTAGATCACTAGGACACAGTTTCCTTCTATAATCAACAACACACACTATAAGTGATATCATTTCCCAACTTATCGGGCTTATTGATTTATCGAACTAAATCTCACCCATTGATAAATTAAAGAAATAAATATCAAATATATGTGCTTGTTATTATATTAGGATTAAGAGCACACACTTCTATAATAACTGAGGTCTTTGTTCCTTCATAAAGTCAGTATAAAAGGAACGACCTCAAATGGTCCTACTCAATACACTCTAAGTGTACCAGTGTAATTATATAGTTAAGATAAACTAACACCTAATTAACTACGACCTTCCAATGGTTTGTTCCTTTCCATCTTGGTCGTGAGCTACTGTTTATAATTTATAAGGAACCGATAACATGATCTTCTGTGTGTGACACCACACACCATGTTATCTACAATATAAATTAATTGAGCAACTACATTTATCGTAAATGTAGACATTTGACCAATGTGATTCTTATTTCTAGATAAATGTTTATACCAAAAGCTAGGCTTTTAGTATACATCCTAACAATCTCCCACTTATACTAAAAGACTAAGCTGCCATATCTACTGCCATACATCTGATTCCCAATATTTCAAAAGTCTTGCCTTAAAGGCCTTAGTGAAAAGATCTATAGGTCATCGTCTGATGTAATCTAGGCAGCAGCAACTTTTCCTCCTTTGTATTGGGTGGTACTTGCGCTCTATTGTGTTTACTTGCCTTATAGACTTATGGTTTCTTCGAGTTTGCTACTGCACCAATATTATTACAATAAATTGTAATAATCTTTGGACAAACCAGAAATCATATCTAAGTCTATCTTGAGGTTATTGAGTCATTCAGCTTTTATGACTACCTCAGAGGCTACTAAGCTTCTATGGTGGAGTCCAGAAAAACACTTATGCTTATCACTCTTCTATAATTATGACTTTACCCCCTAAAGTAAACACAAAACCCCAAGGTTGACTTACTATTGTCCCTTTTCGATTGGATATTAAAATCCATGCAACCCACAGGAAACAAATTATCTGCCTTATAAGCTAGCATATAATCTCTAGTGCCTCTAAGGTACTTCAATATATGCTTTACCGCAGATCAATGTCCTTGTCCAGAATTGCTTTGATATCTAATAACTATGCCCACGGCAAAATAGATATCCAGTCTCGTACACAGCATTGCATACATTAGGCTTCCTACAGCCGAAGCATAAGGAACTGCCTTCATGTCCTTTATCTCCTTTGATGTCTACGGAGACATTTCTTTAGATAAAGTTACTCCATGCTAAAAAGATAAGAAACCTTTCTTGGAGTTTTGCATGCTTAAAATGAGCAAGGATTTTTTCGATATATGAGGCTTGAGATAATTAAAATATTCTTTTATTGCGATCACTTATTACTTTGATCCCAAGAATATATTCATTCTCCCAAGTCCTTCATATCGAATTGTTTGGACAACCATACCCTTACTTCTGACAACATTTTGATATTGTTTCCAACTACCAAAAATGTTATCTACGTATAGTACAAGAAATATCATCACGTTTCCATCACACCTTTTGTATACACAAGACTTATCCGGTTACTAAATAAATCCATAGGTCAGGATTCCTTTGATAAACCGGATGTTCCAAGACCTTGAAGCTTTGCCTCAGTCCATAGATTGATTGAGCTTGCACACAAAATGCTCTTTGCCCTTTGCAATGAACCCTTCTGGTTGTTTTGTATGGATGCTTTCTTCAAGACTTCCATTAAGGAATGCTGTCTTGACATCCACTTGCTAAATAGATAAAAGAATCCGGATAGACTTAAGCATGACTACCAATGAAAAAGTTTCCTTTTTCATCAAGCCTTGCTTTGAAAGTTTCCACCTTCCTGTCTATCCATCTTTTCATATTGTAGACATATTTTCACCCAATGGCTTTTACACCATCTGGTGGTTCTACAAGCTTCCAGATTTGATTAGAATACATATATTCTAATTCTGTATTCATTGCTCTTTGCCAAGATGCTGCATCTTTATTTTGGAGTGCTTCATCATATTTCCGGGATCAGACTCATGTTCATTTGGGATCAAGTCCAAAAACTTTCCCAAAACATGAATCCTTTTGGTTGTTTGACAACCCTCCCACTACGATGATGTACTGTCTATAATTGTGTATCAATTGTGATACATGTTGCAGTTTCTTGTGATATTTCATCTTGTACAGTTGGTACTAGATTAGACATGTCCTTTATAATTTCTTTAAGAACAAATTTACTTATGGGCTTGTGGTTTATTATATAGTCCTTTTCTAAAAATTGATCATTGTGTTGGGTTTTTCGGGCCGCAAAAACCGCGTTTTCGCGTCGCGGAAACCCCGAAAGCCCCAAAGCCAACAAATTCGTGCAAAGAAAAATTTTGAAAACTATGAATACGAGTTTCTGCCGAGATCTACTCCTAGATCTACATAAAAAAGGGTTATACCTTTGAAGCGAAGCCCTTCGCGTTCCCGCTCGTCCAAACGGTGCCGGATCTCAAGAGTATCAAAATAGATACTCCTCTAGAAGTATCCACACGATCTAATTAGGTGGAGAAGACCTAAACGAAGGTGTGCTAGCACCTTGATAGGTCACGGCAAGAGAGGAGAAGAGGGAGAGGGAGAGCTTGAGAGAAAGAAGAGAGAGTGAATGCACACATGAATGAAAAATTCATTCCACACCACACCCTAGTGGCCGGCCACATTCAAAAGAATGTAACTCCCATTTTGCATTAAGTGCAATTAATGTGTAGCCATTAAAGTGAAGAATTGTAACCTCCATGAGGTGGCATCTCACTTAATTAATCATGATGATGTGGAGCATCATCATTGGTTCACATCTTGCCAACTCACTAATGATGTGGCAAAAAGTCAAGTCAAACTTGACTCTTTCTCTTCCTCTCAAGTCAAGTCAAACTTGACTTAATCTCTCTCATGGTTGATCTAATCCAACCATTTAATTCAAGCCAATTTAATATAATAAATCTAATTCATTTAATTAAATTGATTCAATGAGTTATAATCTAAATTAGACTCATTGAACACATGAATCAACTTGAGTCCAACTCAAGTTAGCCCAATTAGGATTACTCTTAATCCAATTTGATTCATCAAATGAATCTAATCCTCTTGGTTCATCATATGAACCTAATCTCCATCTAATTGTCCTTAGTGTGTGACCCTATAGGTTCTTGTAACGTTGACAATGCCCCTAAACCTATTTAGGAGCATAAGTAATGAGCGGTATCTAGCAACACATCATTACTACCCAAGTTACAAGAATATTGAGATCCAACATCACCTTGTGACTACTAATTGTGACTCCTCACAAAATATGACAAGTGTGCTTCTATCCTAGACATCTAGATTGATCAATATGAGGCATAGACCGTGTCATCCTCTAATCAATCTAAATCTTGAACTCCAAGTAGACTCACTAAATCAAATGAGCTCAATATCCTATATTAACTCATTTGGACATGGCCATGCACTTCGTGGTCTCACTCTATCAAGAATATCGATGTCACTCCCGTCATATAGGAGAGACAAATCTCATCTACATCACTCACATCCCTTTGCATAATTCATTACATACCCAGTAATCGCATTTATAGTCCACCCAGTTACGGGTGACGTTTGACGAAACCAAAGTACATAACTTCTTATATAGGGATCCATGGTGACTTCAGGTCCAAGGACTAGTAGTCATACTAATAGCCACATGAGAAAGTATATGACACTCATATAACGATCCATGATACTTTCTCATGGCGGGTCATTCAGTATACATTCTCTAATGTATACCCATGTGTCAACTTGATATCTCTATATCCATGACTTATGAGATCAAGTCATCAAGTTGACCTACATGCTAGTCTTATTACATTAACATTGTCCCTGAATGTTAATACTCGACTAGGAATGATTAAGAGTAGTGTTCCCTATATCATCTCACTATCAATTCAACCAATCGATTGATATAGGTAAGAACCTTCTACTCAAGGACGTTATTATACTTAGTTTATTTGGCACCAATATAAGTAAGTATAATAACCAAAACCAAATACCTTTATTTATATATAGAATATGATACAACAAGTCCAAAATACAATCATCAAATGATTGGCTCTAGGGCTCTAGCTAACACATTGATGCTAACAATGACCTTCTGATTTTTAAGACTATAAACCTACTTTCATTTGTCTAGGATAACTTACAAACAAGTGAATTCCTATCCAACTTATCATTGTCTCTCTTCAGCATATTTGTTGGACTACCCGAATCCGAATATGCTTCAAAATAGGCTTATGCCTATTTAGCAATTCTATATGAGTAGAGAGTTCTGACTTTAGAAGGTACTATGTTCACTTCTGTTTCCAGAGTATATCCTTAAAATGAATTTGGTAATTTTCCAAATAACTCATCATCAATCTACTTATTTCCAAAAGAGTCCTATACCTTCCTTTTTCTACACCATTCTGTAGGGGTGTACCAGGTGCAGTTAGTTGGGATTGAATCCCTACTTTTGATAAGTGACTCCTAAATTCTCCCAAGAGGTACTTGCCACTACGATCTCACCGTAGTGTCTTGATACTTTTACTTTGACGTTTCTCCGCATCAGCCTTGTACTCTTTGAACTAATCAAAGTACTTAGTCTTGCGGTAAATGTATTTGTATCTTGAATAGTTGTCTATAAAATAGACGAAATATTCGATACTACCTCTTGCCTGGATAGTCATAGGATCACACAAATCAGAATGAACTAATTCCAACATATCTTTGGCTCTATACCCCTTAGACTTAAAAGCTTCTTGGTTATTTTTCCTTCCAAGTAAGACTCGCAAGTTGGAAAGATTTCCACTACTAATGAACCCAAAAGTTCATCAGCTACCAATGAATCCTACTTAAGTTAATATAACCTAGCCTTAGATGCCAAAGATATAATTGGTTTATTTCTGAAGGTTGCTTTCTCTTAAAGTTAGAAGATGTGTTACTAATTTCCATTTGTTGCATCGTGGGAGTTATTGGATTATAAATTGTCAACCAACATACCAGAATAGATAACTTCCCTATTTTTCTTGATAACAACTTTGTTATCAAAATAGACACAATATCTATTCTATAATAGTTTAGAAACTAAAATCAGGTTCTTTCTAAACTTAGTATGTAAAGACAATTTCTAATAATCCATATTTTATTCCTATTAGAGAATAAACCTCTCCCACTGCCACAGCTGCTACTTTTGTAGTAGTGCTCATGTGGACGGTGTTTTTATTTTCATTTAGTTGTCGGGTTTCCTGGAACCCTGCAATAAATTGCAGACATGATTAATGGCATCTGTATCTACATTCCAGGTTCTGGTAGATAACACCACTAAACATGTTTCAACTAATGAATTAAATACACCTAAATTGTTCTTAGTTCTAAGAAGACAGTCTACCTTAATGTCCAAGTCCTATTTCTAATCATTACAATTGGAACTACTAAGTCTTTTCTATAGTATAACAACTAGGGGATTGACAAACATTTTAATTCCTAAGAATCACAAAAATATTTGGTCAAGATCAATTCTTTTAAAATCCCTATGAATTTTGTATGCCACGATAGTGTGGACGTATACAAAATCAAAGAGGAGATTTTATCCATTTTATCATCTCGTCAACTTTACTTTATGACGAATAAAATTAATAGTTGATCTGTCTTTGATCAAATATTTGGTCAAAACTTTTTGAATTTAAAATAACATTGATTCCTCAAACAATATTATTTAAATTCACCAACACCTCAAACACCGTGAATTTTGCATGCCACGATAGTGTGGACGTATACAAAATTTAAACATTTGTAAGAGGAGGGTTTTACCCATTAATTATCTTGTCAATAAATCTTTATGACAAAATAAAATTACCTCAAACACCGTGAATTTTGTATGCCACGATAGTGTGGACGTATACAAAATCAAACATTTGTAAGAGGAGTTTTTAATTTTATTATCTTGTCAACCTATTTATTTGACAAATTAATAGTTGGTTTTCTTCGGTCACACAAACAATAGCAGTGACTCCGATGGGGAGAATACTATTAGACGTGCCTAAGTGTATACCATTACTTGACACTAAGTCCATTAATAAGATTGTGCCTCTTCCGATGGGGAAGATCACACGCTCTTAATTAACTTCTTATAGCCATCCAAAATGGAAGTTTAAGCTAGTGATCTGCAAACAAGCTCATCCGATATGCAGGAAGGCACTCAGAGCCAACGCGCAAGCTTGTTGCATCACTTATAAACCAGTAATGGAGACCGTGGAATTTATTTAAAAATAAATCTCTCTCCCACTTAGTTATTTAAAGTGAGGAATTTTGACTATGCTAGCCTATTTAGCATGCATACTAACAAGCACACACAACACAGCATAAAAAGCAATAAATAGAAAAATTAATTTTCAACTATTATGCCTTTTATCTATTGCTGTCCTCCGTGTGTCGCCAACCCTAGCTGTTGCCATCTTAGACTACCGCCACCGGGTCTAGTTGTTGCATCCATCTTGCTCCTTGTTCCGCTGCGCCTCTGGTCCTCAAAAGGTTCCACGCCTTGCAAGATTCGATCCGCGACATAAATAGAATTTTACATTTTTCGATCCTATATTCCTCGAAGGAATGTACATGTAAACTAGATCGAACATAAAATAAAATTTACATCCATCGATCCTATATTCCATAAAAGGAATGTACATGTAACTAGATCAAAAAATAAAATCCTAATAAAACTAAATACAGCTCCTGCTGTATTTTATAATACAATCATGCACACACAATAAAATGCCCTTGACATGTCCAAGGGTCCAATCACACACATAATAACTATAAGCCATAATAGTTGGATCCTGCATCCACAAAGTTAGCACATCCTACTATTAATCTGCCTAAATTATGTATGACATGTGCATAATTAAACTAATACCAAATACACAGAGGCAAAACCCTAGCTCTGATACCAATTATTGGTTGCTACTCGGAAAACCTAATGGTTCCACTGTACAAAAATTTTGTACAAAGGTCTGAACCTTTTCCTAGCTACCATGTGTTCTTTTAAATTAAACTTGGATCGCCTGCGGAACTTAACACGTTTGATCCAAAGTTTAATTTATTTGTTCTTTTAGGTTTAGTCTTGGATCTCCTGCGGAACTTAACACTTTCGATCCAAATCACCTAAGTTATTAATTCTATTAAATATTAATTTCCAAAATTGGCTTCCAGTACTGACGTGGCGAGACACATGGCCTTCTTGGATATGGGAGCAACCACCACCGACTAGACAAAGCCTTTTAAGGAAAGCTAATATTTAATTTCCTTAAATAACTTTAGGTCAACAAAAAAAAACAATTAAATCACAAGGAAAAAAAACAAAAGAACACAACATCGAAAATAAATTCGAAATACTAGAATCGCATGCCTCTTGTATTTGGTATTTTTACAAAGAAATAAAACTAGCATGATGCGGAAAAATATTACTAGTTATACCTTTCTTTTGAAGACAAAGACCTCTTGATCTTCTACCGTATTCCTCTTCTAACCTCGGACGTTGTGTGTGTTGCTACAGTCTGACCTGGCAGTTGTTTTGATGTTGACATGGATTTAAGTTTGAATCAGATATTAATTAGACTCAGACTGATTAATGATCAAGGTTGATCATGTGGAAGTACGGATACTTGGCACGTGAAGTCGGAGAGGGCTCGGTAGCTCGTTCTCCGGACTAGGTCAGAGAGGGCTCGGCAGCTCGTTATCTGGACCGGACGAAGTCGGAGAGGGCTCGGTAGCTCGTTCTCCGGACTAGGTCAGAGAGGGCTCGGCAGCTCGTTCTCTGGACCGGACGAAGTCGGAGAGTGTTAGAGTGTATACTAAAAGCCTAGCTTTTGGTATAAACATTTATCTAGAAATAAGAATCACATTGGTCAAATATCTACATTTATGATAAATGTAGTTGTTCAATTAATTTATATTGAAGATAACATGGTGTGTGGTGTCACACACAGAGGATCATGTTATCAGTACCTTATAAATTATAAACAGTAGCTCACGACCATAATGGAAAGGAACAAACCATTGGAAGGTCGTAGTGTAATTAGGTATTAGTTTATCTTAACTATATAATTACACTAGTACACTTAGAGTGTATTGAGTAGGACCATTAGAGGTCGTTTCTTTTATACTGACTTTATAAAGAAACAAAGACCTCAGTTATTATGGAAGTGTGTGCTCTTAATCCTAATATAATAACGAGCACATATATTTGATATTTATTTCTTTAATTTATCAATGGGTGAGATTTAGTTCGATGAATCAATAAGCCCGATAAGTTGGGAAATGATATCACTTATAGTGTGTTGTTGATTATAGAAGGAAACCGTGTCCTAGTGATCTAGGTTGAGAATATCCCCAAGAGGAGCTCATAAGGATTGTCATGTTAAACTCTGAGGTGGACATAGTCCGACATGACGATGAAGTTGAGTGGTACTACTTGAAGCTAGATATTAATTAAGTGAGTTGTCAAGAACTTACTTAATTAGTGGACATTTGTTATCTTAAACACGTGGAGACTAACACACTCATAATAAGAAGGAGCCCAAATGTAATTTGGGATTGTGCGTAGTTCAATAATAGTTCTTTAGTGGAATGAATTATTATTGATGAATTTTAGTTGTGTTGGGGAACACGGGATGCTTAATATCATCGGGAGACCACAATTCCTCCTCTCATTCCCTATCGTAGCCTCTAGTATATAGAGATTTATACCCACCGATACCCACCTTCTTACCCATCCAATGGGTCGCCAAGCTAGCTTGGAACCCAAGCTAGGCCGCCAAGACCAAGTGGATGAGTTAAGGTGGTCCGCCAAAGCTTGGGTCCCAAGCTTAGGTGGTCGGCCACTAGAATATTAAAAGGATTTTATTAAAATTATTTCTTATGTGGATATCATGATTTTAAAGAGAGTTTAAAATTAAAATTTCTTTTATAACTTTCTACAAAAGATTAAGAGAAGAGATTAATCTCTTCCTTATTTGTAGATTAAAAGGATGGTTTTAATTTTTGGTAAAACTTTCCTTATTTGTAAATCATCTACATGTTTAAAAGAGAGTTTAAAATTTGAAATCTTTCCTTATTTGTTGATTAAAGGAGGATTTTAAATTTTAAGAAAACTTTCCTTTTAACCATGTTCATGATTTAAAGAAAGTTTAAAATTAATAATTCTCTTTTATTAGTTTCTACAAAAGATTGAGAAAAGATTTGATATCTTTCCTTATTTGTAGATTAAAAGAGATTTTAATTTTAGAGATAACTTTCTTTTATCCACATGTTTAAAAGAAAGATTTTAATTTATTAAATTTCCTTTTTATAAACCAATCATGAAGGGATTAAATTATTGGAGAAATTTTATAAATTTCTGAGACAAATTAGGAAGTTTTAATTAAAACTCTCCTTGTTTATAGCTTGATGGTGGCCGCCATGTAAATTGAGAAAAGGAAAATTGTTTTAATTAAATAAATTTTTCCTTTTCATGGCAAAAGAATTAAGGAAGTTTTTAATTAAATTTCCTTATTTGCCAAGACCAAGGATTATAAAAGAGGGGTAGAGAAGCTTCATAGAACAACAACCTCTATTATTTCTCTCCTCTTTTCCTTGGTGTTGTGGCGGCCAACCTCTTCCTTTCTTCCTCTTGGTGGTGGCCGAACCTTCTCTATTGGCTTGGAGATCCGGCGGATACTACTTGAGAAGAAGAAGAAGAGAGAAAGCTTGTATCCCTTGGAGCTTGGTTGGTGGAAAAGATCTTCATCTTTTGAAAGGCTTGGTCGAAACTTGAAGAAAGGAGAAGAAGGTGCTTGGTGGATTCTCATCTCGAAGATCGCTGCCCACACAACGTCCGAGGTTAGAAGAGGAATACGGTAGAAGATCAAGAGGTCTTTCTAAAAGGTATAACTAGTAATTTTTCTTTCCGCATCATGCTAGTTATTTATGGAAATAATACCAAATACAAGAGGCTTACGATTCTAGTATTTCGAATATGTTTTCGAAGTTGTGTTCTTTTGTTTTATTTTTCCTTGTGATTTGATTCTTCTTTTCGGTTAACCTAAAGTTATTTTAGGAAATTAAATATTAGATTTCTATAAAAGGTTTTGTCTAGTCGGTGGTGGTTGCTCCCATATCCAAGAAGACATTTGACCAATGGGATTATTATTTAATTAATATTTATAACATAAGGTAGGCTTTTAGTATACATGCTAACAGAGATCCAAGTCAAAACCTAAAAGAACAAATAGATTAAGTTTTGGATCAAACGTGTTAAGTTCCAAAAGCGATTCAAAATTTAATTTAAAAGAACACATGGTAGCTAGGAAAAGGTTCGGACCTTTGTACAAAATTTTTACAGTGGAACCTCTAGGCTTTCCGAGTAGCAACCAACAATTGGTATCGAGCTAGGGTTTTGTCTCTGTGTATTTGGTATTAGTTTAATTATGCACATGTCATACATAATTTAGGCAAGTTAATAGTAGGATGTGCTAACTTTATGGATAGGATCCAACTATTATGGCTTATAGTTATTATGTGTGATTGGACCTGGACATGTCAAGGGCATTTTATTGTGTGTGCATGATTATATTAAAATACAGGAGCTGTATTTAGTTTTATTAGGATTTTATTTTGATCTAGATACATGTACATTCCTTTTATGGAATATAGGATCAAAATGTAAATTCTATTTATGTCATGGATCTAATCTTGCAAAGCGTGGAACCTTCGAGGACCAGAGGCGCAATGAACTAGGAGCAAGATGGATGCAACAGACCCAGTAGTGGTGGCCAAATATGGCAGCTTGGGATGACAACACATGGAGGATAACTAGAGATAAAAGCCATAATTGTTGAAAATTAGATTTTCTATTTATTGCTTTTATATTGTGTGCATGTTGGTTTACATATTTAGTAGGCTAGCATAGTTAAAATTCCTCATTTATAAATAACTAAGTGGGAGAGGATTTTAAGTAAATCCCATGGTATCCATTACGGTTTGTAAGTGATGCAAACAAGCTTGCGCGTTGGCTCGAGTGCCTTCCTCCATAACGGATGAGCTTGTTTGTGGATCACTAGAATGGACTTCCATTTTAGGATGACTATAGGAAGTTAATTAAGAGCGTGTGATCTTCCCCAACGGAAGGGGCATAATCTTATTAATGGACTTAGTGTCAAGTAATGGTATACACTTAGACACATCTAATAGTATCCTCCCCATCAGAGTCACTGCTATTATTTGTATGACCAAATGAAACCAACTATTAATTTGTTATAAAACTAGGTTGACAAGATAATAAAATTAAAGGGTTAAAACCCCTCTTACAAATGATTGATTTTGTATACGTCCACACTAACGTGGCATACAAAATTAACGGTGTTTGAGATAATTTTATTTGTCATAAAGATACGTTGATAAGATAGTTAATGGGTAAAACCCTCCTTTTACAAATGTTGAATTTGTATACGTCCACACTAACGTGGCATGCAAAATTCACGGTGTTTGAGGTGTTGGTAAATTTAAATAATATTGTTTGAGGAATCAATGTTATTTTAAATTCAAAGTGTAATATACGGCAAATAAATAATAAGGTTAAATAGACAAATAACCTTAACGAATTTTTTTAGAATTTTAGAAATTTTCTGGGAATTTTTCGGAGCTCGTACGGAGGGTTTTGAGGGGATCGGTCGACAGGTATGGATAAGGCCTGTTTGGATACCCATTTAAGTGGGAGTTGTTTTGGGAATGGACTTAGGTTTTAATTAATCAAACCTAGGTTTAAATTTCGGATTTTATTAAATTTTTCCCGATCCTTATTCTCCTCCCCGATTCTCTCTGCCCGAAACCCTTCTCCGGCGATTTCTCGCCTCAACGACGCCAAGCTCGCGACTGCCGGCAGCAATCTCCTCCAGCGTGTCTCGGCCGAGCCTCCCCCTCCCTCGCGATTTCCCTTTCCTCTCTCGTGCGAACGCCCAACGCCGACGATGCGCGATCTCCACCCCGATCGTAGCCTCGTTGAGTCGCCGGAGGAAGAGCCGCTGGATATCGAAGGGGATCGATTATCTCCGGCGTAGTAGGCGTCTCGATGGCTGTTTCTTGCTGGCAAGTGATGGTGATCCAGTGGCTAGGGCACGGCGGGGCTAAGGCCGATCAAGCCCTTTCGCTTCTCCCCTTCGATCTGGGCATTGGAGGGCAAGTTGGGTCATCACCAGTGGGAGTGGATCACGCGACACCATTGGAGGTGATCGATTGAGGTAAGGGCAGTATTGGGTAATGCTGTGAGTTCAAGAATCTCATGTGAATTTGTTTCTTTTCGTGATATTCTTCCTAATCTAGGATGGAGGATGCTTCGGATCAATCTAGTGATGGATCTTCCTTGAGCAGGACTTCATCTTCTCCAATTCTTGCGGCTGGGTTCTGTGGAAGCTGTCGGATGAGGAGGTAAGGTTCTGTTAAGGTGAATCTTGTACTGTGGATTGGAGTTTTAGCAATTCTTTGCTATACAATTGAGTTCTAGATTGATTCTTGGAAGAATTGGTGTGTAGGCATTTTTGTAGATTTTGGACAGTGGGAGTAGGGGCTGTGAGCTCTTGAGTTGTGGCACTATCTCGAGGTGAGTTTCCTTTGATGGTGTATCTCTAGATCCTTCTATTAGTGCTCTGTTCTATCAGTGTTGTTATTGGATATTAGATCATGTTTAGTTTAGAGCACATGGAAGCATGTAGAGGGATTCGTTGTAGTTGGATGCTCTTGTGTTGGATTAATTAATGGCTGGTAGGTTAGGTTTGGAAAGATTGAAGGAGTTATAAAGAGATTTGATTAGTGAGAATTAAGGAAATCAATTGAGATGTAGGTTGATAAGGATTTGTATTATATTATGTTGGAGATTTCGTGATCTGGGTTTGTTTGGATAAATTGTGATTAGTGGGTTTAGAAGGATTTATGATGAGTTTGGATTAGTGTTTGATTGATGATGATTTGTGTGAATTGGATTTAAGATGTGTTAATTATGCAGATTGAGGATTATTGGAGTTGTTGGATGATGTAATGAGTTTTGATTAGTAATAAATTTGTGAGGATTTAGGGATTAATTTGTGGAGTAAGGATGAATTTATCATCTAATTGGATCTTTAGGTGGAATCTACCTTGATTACCTAATCAAGGTAGGATTAGGTTTTGGGTTTGGTTAGTTGTTGATTATGTGATCAGCTAAACAATAATATATATATGTTGATTTATGCAGGATTTTGGATATGGGACGATCATCACGATGTGGGATTTATTTTATCACGATCGACAGATTTAAGGCGGGTATTTCTTCCTTGGCCTCTTTATAGTTTCTTTGAAACTTAGTGCATGATTATTATTGGATGAATTAGGCTGCTTTATCTTATATCATGATCGGTTGCTGTCTTTCCTGCATGATACTTATGATTGACCCTTGTGATGATCTATTTAATTCATATACAGTCTCTACTCTTGATATCTACTCTGTTGCGATTTCACGTGTAGAGTATGTCTTGTAGGGATTGTCGGGTTGTTGGTATTACCATGCTGATTGGGTATATGATGTTGACTGTACATAGGTGGGGATGTGTTATAGGAGTCATCTTGTTGACCGTGCATTTGCATGTTGTATGTACACACGTATTTGTTATGTACTTTTGGAGGAGTGGTGTTGATTGTATGTTTGGAGTATATACACATGTCTGTTGTGTTTTTACTAGAGGATACATGTTGATTGTACTTATATTTTGTGTACATGTGTCGTGTGGGATTATTGGAGATGTTTGGTTGATTATATATGTGTAGTGTGTACATATGTTTGGTGGGATACAGGGAGGTATCATGACGATTATACTCATGTTGGAGGTATTTATGAGGTTTGGGGTTGTTGCATGGATGATGATTATATATATATATCATGTTCATCATTCATTGCATCTGATGACCATTGTCTCCCTTATGGTGAGAGAGTCATCAGTTGGTTTGGTTTAGCACCGCACACTCGGCCACTCATGGGTAGTGGTAGTTGGAGCAGTTGCTGCTAGTCCTGTCGTGCCACCCGGTCACGAGGTTTAGTGAGATCCGGCGTTGTGAGCAGTCATGTAGTTAGATAGCTACTAGCGGACTGTCTGCCTCGACCACTATATAGTGGGCTGGAGGGTAGTACAGATCGTCACAGACCCAAGCCTCTCGGCCATACAGGGGTCGTGGTGTCATGGAGCATGCATGCACTTTTGCATATGATGCACGGTGCATCCGGGGTTATATTTGCATACATGCCTACTAGATACTAGTTGCATGTGTTTATGGTATGTTGCATTTGTTTCGATATGATTGTTGCATTTGGTTGCCATGTCGCATACATGTCATTTATTTTACATGTATATGCGATTGCATTTATATTTGTCACAGGTATGGTTGTTGCAGATCTAGTGAGTTTATTGATCTTTGTACCTTGCGATCGGATGTATCTGTCCTTATGTTAGTTGTGTTTGTACAGTTTATATGTCAGTTATTATGTCGTATGTTCGGATGCATTGATTATGATAGTATGATCATGTTCTTTATTCCTACCGAGATCTGTACTTGTGATCTCCATGTTGTTTATGGACCATGCACTGTCTTGTCTATTACCCGCTGAGTTACCATACTCACCACCGCATTTGTACATTTATGTTTTCGTGCAATGTAGATGGTTGGTGTGTCGCTTGAGTATCCGTCTCACGTCCTACGTCACATCCAAGATCGTGATTGTTTTCTTTTGTATATTCTTTTCTTATTTTTGGCATTGTTTTGTATAGCCATGTGGCTATCTTATGGTTTTGGTGTTGTATTGTTGTATAAAGCCTAGCTGGCTAGGTTGTTGATTGTGTTGTATTGGGCTTTCCGTTTTTCCACCGTGTTGGTTTGTTTTGTACAGCCATGTGATTATATAACCGCGTGGTTGTGATTGTTTCATTTCCAGCCGTGTGGTATATTATAATCGTGTGTGTATATAAATATTCCAGCCGCATGTAGCTGATGTATATTTTGTTTGTAGTGATGCTTCATATTGTCACCGGTACAGGGGAGATGTTGTCGGATTTTTGTCTGGCAGGGACTCCTTTGGGGCGTGACACAAAGAGTTTTGACCAAATATTTGATCAAAGACAGATCAACTATTAATTTTATTCGTCATAAAGTAAAGTTGACGAGATAATAAAATTAATGAATAAAATCTCCTCTTCGATTTTGTATACACAAAATTCATGGAGATTTTAAGGAGTTGATCTTGACCAAATGTTTTTGTGATTCTTAGGATGTTTGTCAATCCCTAGTAGTCATACTATAGAAAAAGACTTAGTAGTCCCAATTGTAATGATTGGAAATAGGACTTGGACATTAAGGTAGACTGTCTTCTTAGAACTAAGAACAATTTAGGTGTATTTAATTCATTAGTTGAAACATGTCTAGTGGTGTTATCTACCAGAACCTGGAGTGTAGATACAAGATGCCATTAATCATGTCTGTAATTCAGGGTTCCAGGAAACCCGACAACTAAATGAAAGGTAAATCACCGTCCACATGGGCACTACTGTAAAAGTGGTAGCTGTTGCAGTGGGAGATGTTTATCCTTTGATAAGAATAAAATGTGGATTTTAAGTAATTGTCTTTACGCACCAAGTTTAGAAAGAACTTGATTTCAGTTTCTAAACTATTATAGATATTATGTCTATTTTGATAACAAAGTTGTTATCAAGAAAATAGGAAAGTTATCTATTCGGTATGATGGTTGACAATTTATAATCCAATAAACTCCCACGATGCAACAAATGGAAATTAGTAACACATCTCTAATTTAAGAGAAAGCAACCTTCTGAAATGAACCAATTATATCTTGGCATCTAAAGCTAGGTTATACTTGAGTAGGATTCATTGGTAGTCGATGAACTTTTGGGTTCATTGGTGTGGAAATCTTTCCAACCTACGAGTCTTACTGGAAGGAAAATAACCAAGAAGCTTTTAAGTCCAAGGGTATGGAGTCAAAGATATGTTGAAAATGGTTCATTCTGATTTGTGTGATCCTATGACTATCCGGATAAGAGGTAGTATTGAATATTTTGTCTATTTAATAGACAACTATTCAAGATACAAATAAATTTATTTAATGTACCGTAAGACTAAGTACTTTGATTAGTTCAAAGAGTACAAGGTTGATGGGAGAAATGTTAAAGTAAAAGTCACTATGGAAGATCGTAGTGGCAAGTACCTCTTGAGAGATTTTAGAGTCACTTATCATAAGTTGGATTTCAATCCCAACTAATCGCACCTGCACCCCAATGTAATGGTGTAGTAGAAAGAAGGTAAAGGACTCTTATGGAATAATTAGATAGATGATGAGTTATTCAAAATTACCAAATTTGTTTTAAGGATAAACTCAAAACGAAGTGAACATAGTACCTTCCAAGTTAGAACTCTCTACTCATATAGAATTGCTGAATAGGTGAAAACCTATTTTGAAGCATATTCGGATTCGGATAATCCAGCACATATGTTAAAGAGAGACAATGATAAGTTGGATAGAGTTCACTTGTTTGTAAGTTATCCTAGATAAACAAAAGTAGGTTTATAGTCTTAAAATCGAAGGTCATTGTTAGCATCAACGACCGATTTTTAGAAAAGGACTATATAATGAACCACGTGCTCATAAGTAAATTTGTTCTTAGGAAATAATAAAGGACATGTCTAACCTAGTACCAACTGTATAAGATGAGATACCACAAGAAAATTGCAACACGTATCACAAATGATACACATTGCATAAAGTGTCTTGTCATAGTGGAGGGTTGTTAGGCAACCTAAATAGGTTCATGTTTTGGGAGAGTTTTTGGACTCGATCCCCTCAAGGACATAAACCTGATCTCCGGACATATGAAGCACTCCAAGATAAATATGCAGATCTTGGCAAAGAGTAATGAATAATAGAATTAGAATATATGTATTCTAATAAAATCTGAAGCTTATAGAACCACCAAGTGGTGTAAAAGCCTTTGGTGTAAAAGGTCTATAATAGGAAAAGAGGGATGGGAAGGTTGAAACCTTCAAAGCAAGGCTTGATGAAAAGGAAACTTTTTTCACCGTAGCCATGCTTAAGTCTATCCGGATTCTTTTATCTATTGGCAAGTGGATGTCAAGAAGATTCCTTAATGGAAGTCTTGAAGAAAGCATCCATATAAAGCAACCGGAAGGGTTCATCGCAAAGGGCTAAGAGCATCTTGTGTGCTCAATCACCTATGGACCGAGGCAAAGCTTCAAGGTCTTGGAACATCCGGTTTATCAAAGTAATTCAGACCTATGGATTTATTTAGTAACCGGATAAGTCTTGTGTATACAAAAGGTGTGATGGAAGCGTGGTGGTATTTCTTGTACTATACGTAGATAACATTTTGGTAGTTGGAAACAATATCAAAATATTGTCGAAGTAAGGGTATGGTTGTCCAAACAATTAGATATAAAGGACTTGGGAGAATGTATATATTCTTGAGATCAAAGTAATAAGGGATCGCAAGAAAAGAATATTTTACTTATCCCAAGCTTCATACATCGAAAAAATCCTTGCTCGTTTAAAGCATGCAAAACTCCAAGAAAGGTTTCTTACCTTTCAGATGGAGTAACTTTATCTAAAGATATGTCTCAGAGACATTAAAGGAGATAAAGGAAATAAAGGCAGCTCTTTATGCTATCGGAAGCCTAATGAATGCTATGCACTAGATAAGAAATCTGTTTGCCAAGGCATAGTTGGCGTGATATCAAAGTAACTCCTCGACAAGGACAATGGACTGCAGAAAGCATATATCAAGTACCTTAGATGCACTAGAGATTATATGCTAGCTTACAAGGTAGTTAATTTGGTCGTGGGTTGCATGGATTTTGACTTCCAACCTGATAGGGACAATATTAAGTCAACTCGTGGTTTTGTGTTTACTTTAGGAGGTAAAGTCATAACTATGGAAGAGTGATAAGCATAGGTGTTTTTCCGGACTCCACCATAGAAGTTTAGTATATGGCAAGCCTCCGAGGTAGCCATAAAAGTCGAATGACTCAATAACCTCAAGATAGACTTAGATATGATTTCTGGTTTGTCAAAGATTATTACAATTTATTGTAATAATATTGGTGCAGTAGCAAACTCCAAGAAACCATAAGTCTATAAAAGCAAGTAAACACAATAGAGTAAGTACTACCCAATACGAGAAATCGATAAACGAGGAGAAGTTGTTACCGCCTAGAATGCATCGATGATGACCTATAGATCTTTTCACTAAGGTCCTTAAGGCAGAGCTTTGATGGACATGTTGAAGGGTTGGGAATCGATGTATGGCAGCATGGTAGCTTAGTCTTTAGTATAAGTGGGAGATTGTTAGAGTGTATACTAAAAGCCTAGCTTTATAAACATTTATCTAGAAATAAGAATCACATTGGTCAAATATCTACATTTATGATAAATGTAGTTGTTCAATTAATTTATATTAAAGATAACATGGTGTGTGGTGTCACACATAGAGGATCATGTTATCGCACCTTATAAATTATAAACAGTAGCTCACGACCATAATGGAAATGAACAAACCATTGGAAGGTCGTAGTGTAATTAGGTATTAGTTTATCTTAACTATATAATTACACTAGTACACTTAGAGTGTATTGAGTAGGACCATTAGAGGTCGTTTCTTTTATACCGACTTTATAAAGAAACAAAGACCTCGGTTATTATGGAAGTGTGTGCTCTTAATCCTAATATAATAACAAGCACATATATTTGATATTTATTTCTTTAATTTATCAATGGGTGAGATTTAGTTCGATGAATCAATAAGCCCGATAAGTTGGGAAATGATATCACTTATAGTGTGTGTTGTTGATTATAGAAGGAAACTGTGTCCTAGTGATCTAGGTTGAGAATATCCCCAAGAGGAGCTCATAAGGATTGTCATGTTAAACTCTGCAGGTGGACATAGTCCGATATGACGATGAAGTTGAGTGGTACTACTCTGAGCTAGATATTAATTAAGTGAGTTGTCAAGAATTTACTTAATTAGTGGACATTTGTTATCTTAAACACAGGAGACTAACACACCATAATAAGAAGGAGCCCAAAATGTAATTTGGGATTGGTGCGTAGTTCAATAATAGTTCTTTAGTGGAATGAATTATTATTGATGAAATTTAGTTGTGTGTTCGGGCAACACGGGATGCTTAATTTCATCGGGAGACCAAAACCAATTCCTCCTCCTTCCCTATCGTAGCCTCTAGTATATAGAGATTTATACCCACCGATACCCACCTTCTTACCCATCCAACGGGGCCAAGCTAGCTTGGAACCCAAGCTAGGCCGGCCAAGCCTTGTGGCTGGCCAAAGCTTGGGTCCCAAGCTTAGGTGGTCGCCACTAGAATATTAAAAGGATTTTATTAAAATTATTTATTATGTGGATATCATGATTTTAAGAGAGTTTAAAATTAAAAATTTCCTTTTATAACTTTCTACAAAAGATTAAGAGAAGAGATTAATCTCTTTCCTTATTTGTAGATTAAAAGGATGGTTTTAATTTTTGGTAAAAACTTTCCTTATTTGTAAATCATCTACATGTTTAAAGAGAGTTTAAAATTTGAAATCTTTCCTTATTTGTTGATTAAAGGAGGATTTTAAATTTTAAGAAAACTTTCCTTTTTAACCATGTTCATGATTTAAAAGAAAGTTTAAAATTAATAATTCTCTTTTATTAGTTTCTATAAAAGATTGAGAAAAGATTTGATATCTTTCCTTATTTGTAGATTAAAAGAGATTTTAATTTTTAGAGATAACTTTTTTTATCCACATGTTTAAAAGAAAGATTTTAATTTATTAAATTTCTTTTTATAAACCAATCATGAAGGGATTAAATTATTGGAGAAATTTTATAAATTTCTGAGACAAATTAGGAAGTTTTAATTAATTAAAACTCTCCTTGTTTATAGCTTTGGTGGCCGGCTATGTAAATTGAGAAAAGGAAAATTGTTTTAATTAAATAAATTTTTCCTTTTCATGGCAAAAGAATTAAGGAAGTTTTAATTAAATTTCCTTATTTGCCAAGACCAAGGATTATAAAAGAGGGGTAGAGAAGGCTTCAGAACAACAACCTCTATTATTTCTCTCCCTCTTTTCCTTGGTGTTGTGGCCAACCTCTTCCTTTCTTCCTCTTGGTGGTGGCCGAACCTTCTATTGGCTGGAGCTCTTGTGGTGGCGGATACTACTTGGAGAAGAAGAAGAAGAAGGAGAAAGCTTGTATCCCTTGGAGCTTGGTTGGTGGAAAAGATCTTCATCTTTTGGAAGCTTTGTGCTTGGCCGAAACTAGAAGAAGGTGCTTGGTGGATTCTCATCTCGGAAGATCGTTGCCACACAACGTCCGAGGTTAGAAGAGGAATACGGTAGAAGATCAAGAGGTCTTTCTAAAAGGTATAACTAGTAATTTTTCTTTCCGCATCATGCTAGTTATTTATGGAAATAATACCAAATACAAGAGGCTTACGATTCTAGTATTTCGAATATGTTTTTCGAAGTTGTGTTCTTTTGTTTTATTTTTCCTTGTGATTTGATTGTTCTTTTCGGTTAACCTAAAGTTATTTTAGGAAATTAAATATTAGATTTCTATAAAAGGTTTTGTCTAGTCGGTGGTGGTTGCTCCCATATCCAAGAAGGTCATGTGCCTCGCCACGTCAGTACTGGGAACCAATTATGGGAATTAATATTTAATGGAATTAATAACTTAAGGTGATTTGGGTCGAACGTGTTAAGTTCCGCAGGAGATCCAAGTCAAAACCTAAAAGAACAAATAGATTAAGTTTTGGATCAAACGTGTTAAGTTCCGCAGGCGATCCAAAATTTAATTTAAAAGAACACATGGTAGCTAGGAAAAGGTTCAGACCTTTGTACAAAATTTTTGTACAGTGGAACCTCTAGGCTTTCCGAGTAGCAACCAACAGAGAGGGCTCGGTAGCTCGTTCTCCGGACTAAGTCGGAGAGGGCTCGGTAGCTCGTTCTCTGAACCGGACAAAGTCGGAGAGGGATCGGCAGCTCGTTCTCCGGACTAGGTCAGAGAGGGCTTGGTAGCTCGTTTTCTGGACCAGGAAGACGTTAGGGTTTAGGGCTGGGAGGCTCTAAAACTAACATAAGGACATTGGATCGGTCTGTTGACCGATCCAAAGGCGATACAGATACATCGATCGGAAGACCGATCCAATGATACATGAGTCACCGACGGTCTCGTGATCATCGGTGACCACACGTAGTCTCGGTTATCTCGATCGGTCTGGGACCGACAAGAATCACGTACATTCTCAGGTTATTCGATCGGTCTACGCATCGATCGAAGAAGCGATCGAAAGACGCCGACTCAAAGCGATAGGGGATCGCCCGTGGACCGATCCACCATAGGCCGATCGGTCCACGCATCGATCGCACTTTTCCCGCATCGATCGTGATGAGTCCCGATCGGCTCAGAGATATGGATCGGTCTGTTGACCGATCCACAACATGTCGTTTGTGTCTGCTGCTTCTCTGATATTTCTGAATCACTTCTGATTCACCTGATCAAATCATCTGCTGTGAAATTTTTAAGTTGCAGGTTGCAGGTATCGTGCCATTAGTTAATTTCAAATGAAGCTCCATCAAAAGAATAAGAAAAAGCGCCCTTTGTGCTGTATTTCACTGCAAGTGATACAATTCGAGCTTCAACGTTCACTGGCCGCGATCAGTTGGACTCTTGCTCATTGGTTCGAGCTCAGAGACACCAGTGAAGACCATGGAATGAAGAGTGATTGGCGACGCCTGAGTTGGTTGCAGCGATTCAACACAGGTGACAGTGATTCGGGACAGTGAGAAAGCAGAATAAGAAGGAGGAAGAAGAGAGGTTTGCTAAGGTTCTGGAAAAATTCTCTGTCGCTCAAGCAAGAGGCTGTGTCGTTGAGCTCTTGGCTGAAGCTTCCTTCTGTCTTTGCGTTTTTCACTTCGTGGCTGTAAGTTTCATTTGTTCAATCCTTTAGCCACTGAACTCTGTAAGTCATTGTGATTTATTTTCAAATCTATTCTGTGACTTTTTGTGGAGAGGTTACTCCACCGAGAAGGAGGAATACTTAGCCGGAATTTGTCCGGGGCGTGATCTACCGAAAGATCAAGTGATCGTCCACCTTACGAACACGCCGAGGAGTAGGGGCAAGTTATCCCCGAACCTCGTACATCATTTTGTTAGTGGTGATTGTTTTCCTTCTTTGCATCAGTTTTTTTTTTGTTTATTTCCGCTGTGCTAACAAAGTTTTGGTGAGAAAATTGATTGAGTTTTAGAGGAGGCTATTCACACCCCCCCCCCTCTCTAGCCATCCGAAGGTCTTAACAGTGTGGGCAACGATCTTCCGAGATGAGAACCACCTTTCCACCTTCCTTCTTTCTTCTAGATTTCGGCCACAATAAATTTCTTCAAGGATGAAGAATTTCGGCCACCACCAATGCTCCAAGGGATGCTAGAGACGAGGCTTGCTTTCTCATCTTCTTCTCCTTCCTTGATCCGGCCACAAACAAGAGCTCCACCAAGAAGATAGGTTTCGGCCAACAAGAGGAGAGGAGAGAAATAGGGTCGGCCACCAAAACCAAGGAAGAGAGGGAGGAAAAGAATAGAGGTTGTTCCCCATTAAAGGCTCCTCTACCTCCTCTTTTATAATCCTTGGTCTTGGCAAATAAGGAAATTTTAATAAAAACTTTCTTAATTCTTTTGCCATGAAAAGGAAAAATTTATTTAATTAAAACTAATTTTTCATCTCATTACTATAATGGCCGGCCACACCAAATCTCCAAGCAAATGAAAATTTTAAACAAAAATTAAAACTTCCTTATTTGCTTCCAGAAATTTTATAAAAAATTTCTCTAATAATTTTTATCCCTTCATGATTGGTTAAAAGGAAATTTTATAAATTAAATCTTTTTTTAAACATGTGGATAATTTCCGGAAAGTTATCTCTAAAAATTAAAATCTCCTTTCAATCTACAAATAAGGAAAGATATCAAATCTTTTCTTAATCTTTTGTAGAAACTAATAAAAGAGAATTATTAATTTTTAAACTTTCTTTTAAATCATGAACATGGTTAAAAGGAAAGTTTTTATCAAAATTAAAATCAACCTTTTAATCTACAAATAAGGAAAGAGATTTAGCTCTTCTCTTAATCTTTTGTAGAATCTTATAAAAGGAAAGATTTAAATTTTTAAACTCTCTTTTAAATCATGTTATCCACATAAGAAAATTTTAAAAAATAAAAATCCTTTTATTTTAATTTGGGCCGGCCACACCAAGCTTGAACCCAAGCTAGGGCCGGCCAACTTGAAGCACCCATGAACCAAACTTTGGCCGGCCCTAGCTTGGTCTCCAAGCTAGCTTGGCCGGCCCTTATGGGATGGGTAAGAAGGTGGGTATAGGTGGGTATAGTACTCTATAATTAAGAGGTTACGATAGAGACCGAGAGGAGAAATTGGTTTTGGTCTCCCGATAAAATTAAGCATCCCGTGTTCGCCCCGAACACACAACTTAATTTTATCAATAATAATTCATTCCACTAGAGAACTATTATTGAACTACCGCACCAATCCCAAATTATATTTTGGCCTCCTTCTTATTATGAGTGTGTTAGTCTCCCTGTGTTTAAGATAACAAATGTCCACTAATTAAGTAAGTTACTGACAACTTACTTAATTAATATCTAGCTCCAAGAGTAGTACCACTCAACTTCATCGTCATGTCGGACTAAGTCCACCTGCAGGGTTTAACATGACAATCCTTATGAGCTCCTCTTGGGGACATTCTCAACCTAGATCACTAGGACACAGTTTCCTTCTATAATCAACAACACACACTATAAGTGATATCATTGTAAGACCGTTGGGTCGGCTAGAAGGGTTGGTAAATAACCTGTCAATTAAAAACAGACAACCCTTGCTCGAACGATTAAGCTAACACTTGTAAAATGAATTAAGCAGATAAATAAAAGCATAAAAGAAAAGACGAGGCACCAGATGTTTACTTGGTTACAACCGATGTGGTTGTTAATCCAAGGAAGATTAAGCTCAAAAACTCCTTCAGGCGGAGAAGCCTTTTACAGCGTTTAGGCACAAAAAACAGAAGCTTAACAACTAAAGCATACAAGTGTTTGGAAAAAGAATGATCGTGATTGTTGAAAAGCTTCTAGACCAAGGCTATATTTATAGCCTTGGTCGAAGGGTTCCGGCGCTGGGGATAAAATTTATCCTCAATGCTGGATCGAGTCAAAGCTCGATCCGTGAAAGTCACCGGCGCCGGAGGGTTCCGGCGCCGGACAGCCGGGCGCTGAGCCAAAAGTCAACCCAATTGACTTTTTGGTCCGTGCTCTTCTCCGGCTCAGCCTCGGTCGTATTTCGCCTGGCCCACTTGCTTGGTGATCTCGACATCCGAATAGGCTCACCCAACCCATCTTCCTGTTCTCGAGCGTTTCCTCCCGCCTCGCCCTCGAATCGCCGCGTGTCCTCTCGGCCCACCAGACTCATCCGCAGATTTCCCCCCTCGCACCCCCGTGCCGACCTTCGGCTAGCTGCCTCTTGCCCCGAGCAATCTTCCGCTCCGGCCAGACTCTAACCACCGCACAGACTTCCTTCTCGTCCGCCGGTGTACTCTTCCGTAGCACCTCGTCCCTCGGACGCACAGCGTGCCATCCTTCTCGCTAGCTGCGTCTTCCGCTCGAGTACCTGTGTTCCTAAGCTCCTGCACACTTAGACACAAGGTTAAATACACACAGGACCTAACTTAACTTATTGATCACACCAAAACAACCTTGGGGTTCCAACAATCTCCCCCTTTTTGATGTGATCGACCCAAGTTAAGATAGGGAAAAAAAAACATAAAACATAAACTAACTTATATTGCAATTAAGTGCAATAAGATAGAAAAAATTAAATTCCAACAGAAAATTTTAATTTTTCTCTACCTCCCCCTAGACTTATACTTCTTCTTCTCCCCCTTTGATCACGATAAAATGGGGTTTAAAATTCTAAGGGTTTAAAGACTTAGAAAATTTTGAAAAGTTATCTGTTAAAATATTTCTAAGTCAACAATAGCTTTCTGAAAAGTTTCTAAGTAAAAAAAACTTTCTAAGCCCAAAAGACTTTTATGCAAGAAAATTTAAACATTAAAAAATTTCTATGCATTTATTTATTTATTTAGTTCTTAATTCTATTCATCAGAAAGTTTTAAATTTTCATTTTAACTTATCATAATTTCTTAAATCAATCTTTTTTAGATTTAATGCCATAAAGATTATACATGCAGAAATTTGTATCATGTTAATTTTTATTATTTTTTGAATTTCAATTTCACAGAAATATTCAGATGGCATAGATTTTAACTTGATAAAATTTTCCGACAATATAAAAAATTCTTTCGGCAATCTGCAAAATTCGTTTGTAGGAATATTTTGTAATTTGCAAGAATTTTTTAACAATAAAAGTTTGCAGGAATATATTAATAATAGATTTCTTAATCTGAAAATTTTGTTTGATGAATCAATTTCTAATTCACAAAACTTTTTCAGTAAAGTAATTTGTAATTTGAAATTTTTAGATCCGGAAAAAGTTTTCGATAATATTTCTAAGTTGCATAATTCTTTCGTAAAAATATTTTATAATTTGCAACAATTATTCGACCGAAGATTTTCTAATCCGAAAAGTTCTTTCGATAATTCAAATTTTGGTTCGCAAAAATCTTCAGGTAATTTGATTAATTGAATCAGTTGTTCAGAGGGTAGAGGTCATACCTTACTTACCTCGTCGGTCGTTGGTTCTCCCCCTGTTGAATTAATTTCTTCCAAAGATTCTCCCCCTTTATCGATCTCGGGATGTACTTCGGCTGTTGGGGCTGTCTTGGTAATTTCTTCCGTCTCGAATTCTTCTGATGGCGGCTCGATGTCTATTGAGGAGACGACTTCAACCGGTTCTTCGTAGAGCATTAAGAACTTTTCCAAAGTTCTTTTGCACTACTCCGACTCTGTCGAAATCTTTAGTTGGTATTACGCTTAGAATGTGAAACTCTGCCCGTCCGTTTGCCATTGACTCGTTGCGTTGCTTCTTGTTCCATAGGCGAGATCGAGTTCTTCTCCATTCGTTGTCTTTGGTGCTTCATAACCTGTTTTCATTATTTGAGAAATACCAATATCGGAGTTAAGAAATACCGCCATTTGTTGCTTCCAAGAAGCAAGCTCCCTCGAATCTGGTGGGTAGTCGCTAGCTCCGGCCATTGTTTTGTTGCTCAGACGGCGGTTAGTCCTTCCGAGGCGAACTTGGCTCGATACCACTTCAGGACCGCTGTAGAAGGGTTGGTAAATAACCTCAGATAAAACAGACAACCCTTCCTCGAACGATTAAGCTAACACTTGTAAAATGAATTAAGCACATAAATAAAAGCATAAAAGAAAAGACGAGGCACCAGATGTTTACTTGGTTACAACCGATGTGGTTGTTAATCCAAGGAAGATTAAGCTCAAAACTCCTTCAAGCGGAGAAGCCTCTTACAGTGTTTAGGCACGAAAAGCGAAGCTTAACAACTAAAGCATACAAGTGTTTGGAAAAAGAATGATCGTGATTGTTGAAAGCTTGACCAAGGCTATATTTATAGCCTTGATCGGGGCGCCTGGAAGGGTTCCGGGCGCCCTGGGGGGGATAAAATTTTTCCCCCAATGGTTGGATCGAGTCAAAGCTCGATCCTGTGAAAAAGTCTCTTCCGGGCGCCCCCGACAGCTCGGGGCGCCCCGGAGCCAAAAGTCAACCTAGTTGACTTTTGGTTTGTGCTCTCTTCTCCGGTTCAGCTCGCCTCTGGTCCGGGTCTTTCTGCTCCGGCTCCGCTTGCTTGGATGATCTCTGACATACATAATAAGGCTCACCCGAACCCAGCTTCCGGTCTTCTCGAGCGTGCTTCCCTCCGGCTTCTCGTCCCTCGGAATTGTCGTGTGTCCCTGTTAGTTGCTACTCGGAAAACCTAGAGGTTCCACTGTACAAAAATTTTGTACAAAGGTCTGAACATTTTCCTAGCTACCATGTGTTCTTTTAAATTAAATTTTGGATCGCCTGCGGAACTTAACACGTTTGATCCAAAACTTAATATATTCGTTCTTTTAGGTTTTGACTTGGATCTCCTGCGGAACTTAACACGTTCGACCCAAATCATCTTAAGTTATTAATTCCATTAAATATTAATTTCCATAATTGGTTCCCAGTACTGACGTGGCGAGGCACACGACCTTCTTGGATATGGGAGCAACCACCACCGACTAGACAAAACCTTTTATAGAAATCTAATATTTAATTTCCTAAAATAACTTTAGGTTAACCAAAAAGAACAATCAAATCACAAGGAAAAGAAAAAACAAAAGAACACAACATCGAAAAACATATTCGAAATTCTAGAACGTAAGCCTCTTGTATTTGGTATTATTTCCATAAATAACTAGTATGATGCGAAAAGAAAAATTACTAGTTATACCTTGTAGAAAAACCTCTTGATCTTCTACCGTATTCCTCTTCTAACCTCGGACGTTGTGTGGGCAACGATCTTCTGAGATGAGAAACCACCAACCACCTTCTTCTCCTCCTAGCTAGGTTCGGCCACAAAGAAAGAAGCTTCACCAAGGAAGAAAATCAAAACACCAACCAAGCTCCAAGAGATGCTAGCTTCCTCTCCTTCTTCTTCTTCTTCTCCAAGTAGTATCCGGTCACCACAAGAGCTCCAAGGGAATAGAGGGGTTCGGCCACCACAAGAAGAAGAGAGGGAAAGGATGGTCGGCCACACCAAGGAACAAAAGAGGGAGAGAAAATAATAGAGCTTGTATCTCATGAAGGCACCCCTACCCCTTCTTTTATATTCTTTGGCCTAGGTAAATTAGGAAATTTAATTACAATAAAATTTCCTAAATTCCCTTGACATGATTTAATTGAGAAAAATAAAATAAAATTTCCCAAATCAAAACCAATGGCCGGCCACATCATTGAAGGAAAAAATTAGACAAGTTTTAATCAACAATTAAAACTTCCTAATTTATTTTCGGAAATTTTTAAAAAATAAAATTTCTCTTTAAAAATCTCTTCATAGTTGATAAAAGGAAATTTCTATAATTTTAATTTTATCAACATGTGAATAATTTTAAAGAGAAAATAAAATATCTCACCAATCTACAAATAAGGAAAGAGATCTAATCTCTTTCTTTAATCTTTTGTAGATCTTTTACAAGAGAGATATTTTAATTTTAATTCTCTTTAATAAATTATTTATTCCACATAATAAAAATTAAAATTAAAATCCCTTTTAAATTTAATTTGGTCGGCCCCCACTAACTTGGGTTCAAGCTAGGGCCGGCCACCCAATTTTATACCTAGGCCGGCCCTAGCTTGGTTCCCAAGCTAGCTTGGCCGACCCCCTATTGGTGGGTATAGAAGGTGGGTATAGGTGGGTATAGAACTCTATAAATAAGAGGCTACGATAGGGACCGAGAGGAGGAATTGGTTTTGGTCTCCCGATAAAATTAAGCATCCCGTGTTCGCCCCGAACACACAACTTAATTTTATTAATAATAATTCATTCCACTAGAGAACTATTATTGAACTACCGCATCAATCCCAAATTATATTTTTGGGCTCCTTCTTATTATGAGCGTGTTAGTCTCCCTGTGTTTAAGATATCGAATGTCCACTAATTAAGTGAGTTACTGACAACTCATTTAATTAATATCTAAGTCCAAGAGTAGTACCACTCAACCTTATCGTCATGTTGGACTAAGTCCACCTGCAGGATTTAACATGACAATCCTTATGAGCTCCTCTTGGGGACATTATCAACCTTGTATCTCTAGGACACAGTTTCCTTCTATAATCAACAACACACACTATAAGTGATATCATTTCCCAACTTATCAGATTTATTGATTCATCGAACTAAATCTCACCCATTGATAAATTAAAGAAATAAATATCAAATATATGTGCTTATTATTATATTAGGATTAAGAGCACACACTTCCATAATAACTGAGATCTTTGTTCCTTTATAAAGTCAGTATAAAAGAAACGACCTCAAATGGTCCTACTCAATACACTCTAAGTGTACTAGTGTAATTATATAGTCAAGATAAACTAATACCTAATTACACTACGACCTTCTAATGGTTTATTCCTTTCCATTTTAGTCGTGAGCTACTGTTTATAATTTATAAGGTACTGATAACATCATCTTCTGCATGTGACACCACATATTATGTTATCTACAATATAAATTATATGAACAACTACAAACAAATGTAGATAATTTGACCAAATGTGATTCTTTATTCAAAACAAATGTTTACAAAAGCTTAGGCTTTCAGTATACACTCCAACAATCTCCCACTTATACTAATGACTAAGCTGTCATATCTTCTACCATACATCTGATTCTCATTCCTTCCACATGTCGATCGAAAGCTTTTGTCGGAAGGGCCTTAGTGAAAGGATCTGCCAGGTTATCCGCTGATGCAATCTTGGCGATGACAACTTCTCCTCGCTTCACGATATCTCATATCAGGTGGTACTTGCGCTCTATATGTTTACTTGCCTTATGGGCTCGTGGTTCCTTCGAGTTTGCAACTGCACCACTATTATCACAATAAATTGTGATGATTTTGGGCAAACCAGGAATCACATCTAAGTCCATTAGAAAATTCTTGAGCCATACTGCTTCTTTAGCTGCCTCAGAGGCTGCTACATACTCAGCTTCCATGGTTGAGTCCGAAACGCATTTCTACTTAACACTCCTCTATGAAATGGCTCCACCTCCTAAAGTAAACACATAGCCTGATGTAGACTTACTGTTATCCCTATCTGATTGGAAATCTGAATCCGTGTAAAATCATCTGCTTGGTAAACTAGCATATAATCTCTAGTCCTTCTCAGGTACTTTAATATATGTTTTACCGCAGTCCAATGTCCTTGTCCAGGGTTACTCTGATATCTGCTGACCATGCCCACGATAAAACAGATATCAGGTCTCGTACATAGCATTGCATACATTAGGCTTCCTACAGCCGAAGCATAAGGAACTGCTTTCATGTCCTCTATCTCTTTCGACGTCTTTGGAGACATCTCTTTAGATAGAGCTACTCCATGTCTAAAAGGTAAGAAACCTTTCTTGGAATCCTGCATGCTAAAACGAGCAAGGATTGTATCTATATATGAAGCTTGGGACAGACACAACATTCTTTTCTTACGATCCCTTATAACTTTGATCCCAAGAATGTGTGCACAATCTCCTAAGTCCTTCATATCAAATTGTTTGGACAACCATACCCTTACGTCTGATAATACCTTGACATTGTTGCCAATTAACAAAATATCATCTACGTATAGTACAAGAAATACCACCACGTTTCCGTTACACTTCTTATATACACAAGACTCATCCGGACTTTGAATAAATCCATATGACTGGATTACTTCATTAAACCGGATGTTCCAAGATCTTGAAGCTTGCTTTAGTCCATAAATGGACCGATTGAGCTTATACACTAGATGCTCTTTGCCCTTTTCAATGAACCCTTCTGGTTGCTTCATATGGATGTTCTCTTCAAGACTTCCATTAAGGAAAGCTGTTTGACATCCATTTGCCAAATCTCATAATCCATATGAACAAGAATGGATAAGAGTATCCGGATAGACTTAAGCATGGCCACCGTGAAAAAGTTTCCTCATAATCGATTCCCTCTTTCCGAGTGTACCCTTTCGCAACAAGCCTAGCTTTGAAGGTTTCTACCTTCCCATCCCTCTTTTCCTTTTGTAGATCCACTTGCATCCAACGGCTTTTACACCATCAAGTGGTTCTACAAGCTCCCGCATCTTATTAGAGTACATAGACTCTATTTCTGAATTCATTGTCTTTGCCAAGATGCCGATCTATATCTTGGAGTGCTTCATCATATGTTCGTGGATCAGTTCATGTTTACCCGGATCAAGTCCAAGACTCTCCCAAAAACATGAATCTTTCAGTCGCCTTACAACCCTCCCACTACGACGAGGCACCGTCTGGTTGTGTATCATGTGTGACACGTGTTGCGTCTCTTGTGGTACTTCATCTTGCACTGTTGTACTGAAGTAGACATGTCCTCTAAGTTCTTCTAAAACAACTTTACTCGGGCTTGTGATCCATTATATAGTTTTCTTCTAAAAATCGGGCATTGGTGCTAACAATGACCTTCCGGTCTTTAGAACTATAAAATAAACCTCCTTTCGTTCCTTTGGGATATCCTACAAACACGCGAACTTCAGATTCTAATTTATCAGTATATGGTTTTAGCACATGTGTCGGACTACCCCAAATCCGAATATGTCTTAAACTGGGTTTTCGCCATTCCACAATTCTATGGGAGTAGAAGAAACTGATTTAGAAGGTACTAAGTTCAGAATGTCGCTGCTGTTTCCAGAGCATATCCCCAAAACGAATTTGGTAATTCGAATAACTCATCATCGATCTAACCATCTCCATAAGAGTCATATTCCTTCGCTCGCTACACCATTCTGTTGGGGTGTTCCAGTGCGATAATTGGGATTGAATCCCAACCTCTGATAAGTAATTCCTAAACTCTCCTAAGAGGTATTCGCCACCACGATCGATCGTAGTGTCTTGATACTTTTACCTAATCGTTTCTCCACATCGGCCTTGTATTCTTTGAACTTATCAAAGCACTTGGACTTACGGCGCATTAGGTAAATGTATCCGTATCTTGAATAATCGTCATGAAAGAGACAAAATATTCAAAACCTCCTCTCGCCTGGATGGACATAGGACCACACAAATCAGAGTGAACCAATTCTAACACTTCTTTGGCTCTATACCCCTTGGCCTTGAACGGCCTTTTGGTCATTTTACCTTCTAAGCAGGATTCACAAGTTGGAAAATTTTCCAACTCTAATGAACTCAAAAGTCCATCGGCTATAAGCCTCTGAATCCTACTTAAGTTAATATGACCAAGCCTTAGATGCCAAAGATATGCTTGGTTCATTTCCGAAGGTTCTTTTCTTTTATTAGAATTAGAAGATGAGTTAAAAATTTCCATGTTTTACTTTGTGGAAGAAATTGGATTTAAAGTATACAAATTGCCAACTAATGCACCAGAACAGATAATCACTTTATTTCTTTTAATAACTACATCGTTACTAAAGGAAACTGAATATCCATCTAAAAACAGTTTAGAAACTGAAATTAAATTCTTTCTAAAACTGGGTACATAAAGACAATTTCTTAAAATCAAATTTCTATTTCTACAAAAAGATAAGTAGACGTCTCCCACTGCAACAGCTGCCACTTTAGTAGCATTGCCCATGTAGACGGTAATCTCTCCTTCAGATAGTCGTCGGGTTTCTTGGAACCCCTGCAGGGAATTGCAGACATGATCAGTGGCTCCCGTATCTACACACCAGGTGCTGGTAGATAACACCGCTAAACATGTTTCAACAACTAGAGCATGAGATATACCTTTGTTTTGGTTCCTACGAGGACAGTCCGCCTTCCAATGTCCTGCCTGCTTGCAGATGAAGCACTTGCCCTTCGGCTTCTTCACTCCAGCTTTAAATCCCGTACTTTGAGATTTATTCACTTTCTTTGCTGAGCCAGCTTGTTTCTTCTTCTTCTTTCCTCTCGGTTTAGAAGTAGAACCATTTTCAGCATAGTGAATTTGAGAATCGTGACGAAATAATCCTTCTGCTGCTTGAAGTTCTGTCAGTAGTTCCCCTAATGAATAAATCCTTTTATTCATATTATAGTTCAGGCGGAACTGCTCAAAACTTCTAGGTAGCGTTTGGAGGATCATATCGATCTGGGTTTCCCCATCAATTTTTCCTCCAAGGATCTGTATCTCGTTCAGATAAGTCATCATCTTTAGGATATGATCCCTTACAGGAGTACCCTCTTGCATGGTGGCAGTCATTATCTTTCTCATGGCTTCTTGCCTAGAAGCCCTATCCTGATGACCAAAGAGTTCCTTGAGATTGTTCATAATATCATAGGCTGTTGGTAAATCTTGATGCTGATGTTGCAATACATTTGACATTGAAGCCAAAATGTAACACCGCGCCATCTCATCTGCTTTTACCCATTTCCTATGAAATTCAATCTCCTCTTGGGTAGATTCACCAGTAGGTGCTTCAGGGCACTGCTCAGTCAGTACAAATTTATAGCTTTCAGCAGTAAGAACAATGTCCAGGTTTCTTTTCCAATCTATATTATTAGGTCCAGTAAGTCTATTCTGTTGAAGTATGATGGACAGTGGGTTGAAAGTCATCCTAAGAATCACAAATAACTTTTGGTCAGAACTCTAAATTTAGAATAATATTGATTCCTCAAACAATACTATTTTAAATTAACCAACACCTCATAACACCGTGAATTTTTTATGCCACGTTAGTGTGGACGTATACAAATTCAACATTTGTAAAAGGAGGGTTTTAACCCATTGATTTTATTATCTTGTCAACCTAACTTTTGACAAATAAAATTAATAGTTGGTATTATTTGGTCACACAAATAATAGCAGTGACTTCGATGGAGAGGATACTATTAGATATGTCTAAGTGTATACCATTACTTGACACTAAGTCCATTAATAAGATTATGCCCCTTCCGTTGGGGAAGATCACACGCTCTTAATTAACTTCCTATAGTCATCCAAAAATGGAAGTCTGCTCTAGTGATCCGCAAACAAGCTCATCCGTTATGGAGGAAGGCACTTAGAGCCAACGCGCAAGCTTGTTTGTATCACTTACAAACCAGTAATGGAGACCATAGGATTTACTTAAAAATCCCTCTCCCACTTAGTTATTTATAAATGAGGAATTTTAATTATGCTAGCCTACTTAACTTGTAAACTAACATGCACACATAGCACAATATAAAAGCAATAAATAGAAAATCTAATTTTCAACAATTATGGCTTTTATCTCTAGTTGTCCTCCGTGTGTTGTCATCCCAAGCTGCTGCCATATTTGGCCACCGCTACCGGGTTTAGCTGTCGCATCCATCTTGCTCCTAGTTCCGCTGCGCATCTGGTCCTTAGAAGGTTCCACGCTTTGCAAGATTCGATCCGCGACATAAATAGAATTTTACATTTTTGATCCTATATTCCATAAAAGGAATGTACATGTATCTAGATCAAAAATAAAATCCTAATAAAACTAAATACAGCTCCTGCTGTATTTTAATACAATCATGCACACACATATAAATGCCCTTAACATGTCCAAGGGTCCAATCACACACATAATAACTAAAAGTCATAATAGTTGGATCCTGCATCCACAAAGTTAGCACATCCTACTATTAACCTGCCTAAATTATGTATGACATGTGCATAATTAACCTAATACCAAATACATAGAGGCAAAACCCTAGCTCTGATACCAATTGTTGGTTGCTACTCGGAAAACCTAGAGGTTCCACTGTACAAAAATTTTGTACAAAGGCCTGAACCTTTTCCTAGCTACCATGTGTTCTTTTAAATTAAATTTTGGATCGCCTGCGGAACCAAAAAGAACAATCAAATCACAAGGAAAAGAAAAAACAAAAGAACACAACATCGAAAAACATATTCGAAATTCTAGAACGTAAGCCTCTTGTATTTAGTATTATTTCCATAAATAACTAGTATGATGCGAAAAGAAAAATTACTAGTTATACCTTGTAGAAAAACCTCTTGATCTTCTACCGTATTCCTCTTCTAACCTCGGACGTTGTGTGGGCAACGATCTTCTGAGATGAGAAACCACCAACCACCTTCTTCTCCTCCTAGCTAGGTTCGGCCACAAAGAAAGAAGCTTCACCAAGGAAGAAAATCAAAACACCAACCAAGCTCCAAGAGATGCTAGCTTCCTCTCCTTCTTCTTCTTCTTCTCCAAGTAGTATCCGGTCACCACAAGAGCTCCAAGGGAATAGAGGGGTTCGGCCACCACAAGAAGAAGAGAGGGAAAGGATGGTCGGCCACACCAAGGAACAAAAGAGGGAGAGAAAATAATAGAGCTTGTATCTCATGAAGGCACCCCTACCCCTTCTTTTATATTCTTTGGCCTAGGTAAATTAGGAAATTTAATTACAATAAAATTTCCTAAATTCCCTTGACATGATTTAATTGAGAAAAATAAAATAAAATTTCCCAAATCAAAACCAATGGCCGGCCACATCATTGAAGGAAAAAATTAGACAAGTTTTAATCAACAATTAAAACTTCCTAATTTGTTTTCGGAAATTTTTAAAAAATAAAATTTCTCTTTAAAAATCTCTTCATAGTTGATAAAAGGAAATTTCTATAATTTTAATTTTATCAACATGTGAATAATTTTAAAGAGAAAATAAAATATCTCACCAATCTACAAATAAGGAAAGAGATCTAAACTCTTTCTTTAATCTTTTGTAGATCTTTTACAAGAGAGATATTTTAATTTTAATTCTCTTTAATAAATTATTTCTTCCACATAATAAAAATTAAAATTAAAATCCCTTTTAAATTTAATTTGACCGGCCCCCACTAGCTTGGGTTCAAGCTAGGGCCGGCCACCCAATTTTATACCTAGGCCGGCCCTAGCTTGGTTCCCAAGCTAGCTTGGTCGGCCCCCTATTGGTGGGTATAGAAGGTGGGTATAGGTGGGTATAGAACTCTATAAATAAGAGGCTACAATAGGGACTGAGAGGAGGAATTGGTTTTGGTCTCCCGATAAAATTAAGCATCTCATGTTCGCCCCGAACACACAACTTAATTTTATCAATAATAATTCATTCCACTAGAGAACTATTATTGAACTACCGCACCAATCCCAAATTACATTTTTGGGCTCCTTCTTATTATGAGCGTGTTAGTCTCCCTGTGTTTAAGATATCGAATGTCCACTAATTAAGTGAGTTACTGACAACTCATTTAATTAATATCTAAGTCCAAGAGTAGTACCACTCAACCTTATCGTCATGTTGGACTAAGTCCACCTGCAGGATTTAACATGACAATCCTTATGAGCTCCTCTTGGGGACATTATCAACCTAGTATCTCTAGGACACAGTTTCCTTCTATAATCAACAACACACACTATAAGTGATACCATTTCTCAACTTATCGGGTTTATTGATTCATCGAACTAAATCTCACCCATTGATAAATTAAAGAAATAAATATTAAATATATGTGCTTGTTATTATATTAGGATTAAGAGCACACACTTCCATAATAACTGAGGTCTTTGTTCCTTTATAAAGTCAGTATAAAAGAAACGACCTCAAATGGTCCTACTCAATACACTCTGAGTGTACTAGTGTAATTATATAGTCAAGATAAACTAATACCTAATTACACTACGACCTTCTAATGGTTTGTTCCTTTCCATTTTAGTCGTGAGCTACTGTTTATAATTTATAAGGTACTAATAACATCATCTTCTGCATGTGACACCATATACTATGTTATCTACAATATAAATTATATGAACAACTACAAACAAATGTAGATAATTTGACCAAATGTGATTCTTTATTCAAAACAAATGTTTACAAAAGCTTAGGATTTCAGTATACACTCCAACAGTCCCTTCTCGTCCACCAGCGTACTCATCCGCAGACTTCGTCCCTCGGTCGCACCCCGTGCCGACCTTCGCGTTAGCTGCGTCTCTTGCTCCCCGAGCAATCTTCCGCTCCGGGTTTCGTACCTCGGAACCACCGCGCGCACTTCCTTCTCGTCCGCCGGTGTACTCTTCCGCAGCACCTCGTCCCTCGGACGCACAGCGTGCCGTCCTTCTCGCTAGCTGCGTCTTCCGCTCGAGTACCTGTGTTTCTAAGCTCCTGCACACTTAGACACAAGGTTAAATACACACAGGACCTAACTTAACTTGTTGATCACACCAAAACAACCTTGGGGTTCCAACAATCATTTCCCAACTTATGGGGCTTATTGATTTATCGAACTAAATCTCACTCATTGATAAATTAAAGAAATAAATATCAAATATATGTGCTTGTTATTATATTAGGATTAAGAGCACACACTTCTATAATAACTGAGGTCTTTGTTCCTTCATAAAGTCAGTATAAAAGGAACGACCTCAAATGGTCCTACTCAATACACTCTAAGTGTACCAGTGTAATTATATAGTTAAGATAAACTAACACGTAATTACACTATGACCTTCCAATGGTTTGTTTCTTTCCATCTTGGTCGTGAGCTACTTTTTATAATTTATAAGGAACCGATAACATGATCTTCTGTGTGTGACACCACACACCATGTTATCTACAATATAAATTAATTGAGCAACTACATTTATTATAAATGTAGACATTTGACCAATATGATTCTTATTTTCTAGATAAATGTTTATACCAAAAGCTAGGCTTTTAGTATACATCCTAACAGTTCCCAGATCCAAGAAGGCCATGTGCCTCGCCATGCAGTCCTGGAAGCTAATTTTGGAAATTAATATTTGATAGAATTAATAACCTAGGTGATTTGGATCGAACGTGTTAAGTTCCACAGGAGATCCAAGTCTAAACCTAAAAGAACAAATAAATTAAACTTAGGATCAAACGTGTTAAGTTCTGCAGGCGATCCGAGTTTAATTTAAAAGAGCACATGGTAGCTAGGAAAAGGTTCAAACATTTATACAAAATTTTTATACAGTGGAACCATTAGGTTTTCCGAGTAGCAACCAACATTTATAAGAGGAGGGTCTTACCCATTAATTTTATTATCTTCTCATCCTAACTTCATGATAAATAAAATTAATAGTTGGTATTCCTTTGGTCACACAAATAATAGCAGTGACTCCGTTGGAAAGGATACTATTAAATGCGCCTAAGTGTATACCATTACTTGATACTTAGTCCATTAAATAAGATTGTGCCCCTTCCGTTGGAGAAGATCACACGCTCCTAAATAATTTCCTATAACCATCCATAAAAAAAGTTTGATTTAGTGATCTGCAAACAAACTCATCCGTTGTGGAGGGAGGCACTCAGAGCCAACACGCAAGTTTGTTGCATCACTTACAAACCAGTAATGGAGACCGTGGAATTTATTTATTAATCCCTCTCCCACTTAGTTATTTAAGGTGAGAAATTTTAACATGCACACACATATCACAACAAATAAAGCAATAAATATGGGAAAATAATTTTCCAACTATTCTGGTCTTTTCCATCACTGTCCTCCGTGTGCTGCCAACCCTAGTTGCTGCCATCTTTAGCCACCACAATTGGGTCTAGTTGTCGCATCTATCTTGCTTCTTTTTCCGCTGCGCCTATGGTCCACAAATTGTACCACGCCTCTCAAGGATACGATCCGCGACAAAAATAGAATTTTACATATATCGATCGTATATTCCACAAAGGAATGTACATGTAATCTAGATCGAAACAAAAATGTAAAATTCTAAAACTAATATAGCTCCTGCTGTATTTAATACATACAATCATGCACACATATAAAATGCTCTTGACATGTCCAAGGGTCCAATCACACACAATCATTATAAGTCATAATAGTTGGAGCCTGCAACCACAGATTTAGCATATCCTACTATTATCCTGCCTAAATTATGTATGACATGTGCATAATTAAACTAAAAATCAAACACACAGAGGCAAACCCTAGCTCTGATACCACTTGTTGGTTGCTATTTCGGAATATCGTACTAGTTCCCCTGTACAAAAATTTTGTACAAGTCCTGAACCATTCCTAACAACCTATTGTGTTCTTTAGAAATTAAATTTGGAATCGCAAACAGAACTTAACATTATTGATTCCAAATTTAACTTATCTGTTCTTAGAGGTTTAGACTTGGATTGCAAACGGTGCTTAACATTATTAATCCAAATCCACCTATGTTACAAATTTGATTAAATATTTATTTCAGAGATCGGCTTCCAGGTTAAATATGACGAGGCACTAGGCCTTCTTGGTGTTGGTTAGTCCTAAGAAAATCGTACCGGTTCCACTGTACAAAAATTTTGTACAAGTGTCGAAACTTTCCTTAAATAACCTATTGTGTTCTTTAGAAGTTAAATTAGGAATCGCAGATGGAACTTATCATCATTGATTTCAAATTTAACTTATCTGTTCTTGATGGTTTAGATTTGGATCGCAAGCAGAATTTAACACTATTGATCCAAATCCACCTATGTTATTAATTCCACTAAATATTAATTTCCAAAATTGGCTTCCAGGACTGCATGGCGAGGCACATGACCTTCTTGGGTATGAGAGCATCCACCACCGCCTAGACAAAGCCTTTTAAGGAAAGCTAATATTTAATTTCCTTAAATAACTCTAGGTTAACCAAAAAGAACAATCGAATCAAAAATTCAAAAAATAAAACAAAAGAAACAAAAATTTGAAACAAATCCGAAAAACTCTAGAATCATATGTCTCTTGTGTTTGGTATTTCCAAAAATAATTATACAAAGAAAACTAGTATGATGCGAAAAACAATTACTAGTTATACCTTTCTTTGTAAGCAAATAACCTTTTGATCTTCTACCGTATTCCTCTTCTTATCCCAGACGTTGTGTGGGCAACGATCTACCGAGATGCGAATCCACCTAAGCCACCTTCTCCATGCAAGATTTGGCCACCACAATAACTCCATGAAAGAATGAGGTTCGGCCACCACCAAGCTCCAAGGGATGCTTCCTTTCTCTCCTTCTTCTCCAAGCTAGAATCCGGCCACCTTCAAGCTCCATGAGATGATGAGGTTCGGCCAATGAAGAAGAAAGAAAAGGAAGAAGAGAAAACTTCTATGGTCGGCCACACAAAGGAAGAGAGGGAGAGAAAAAGAATAGAGTCGTTAGCCATGAAGGCACCTCTACCCCCTCTTTTATAATCCTTGGTCTTGATAAATAAGGAATTTTAAATAAAAACTTCCTTAATTCTTTTGCCATGAAAAAAAAAATTTAATTAATTAAAATTAAATTCCTTTTCTCACATATCATGGTCGACCACTATAAACTCCAAAACAAGGAGAGTTTTAATTAACACAAGAATTAAAACTTCCTAATTTGTTTCCGGAAATTTTTTAAAAAAATTCTCCAATAATTTTTCCCTTCATGGTGGTTTATAAAAAGAAAATTTTATAAATTAAAATATTTCTTTTAAACATGTGGATGATTTCTAAAAAGGAAAGTTATCTCTAAAAATTAAAATCTCTTTTCAATCTACAAATAAGGAAAGATATCAAATCTTTTCTTAATCTTTTGTAGAAACTTATAAAAGAAATATTTAATTTTTAAACTCTCTTTTAAATTATGAACATGGTTAAAAAAGGAAAGTTTTCTTAAAATTAAAATCTACCTTTCAATCTACAAATAAGGAAAGATTTCATATCTTTTCTTAATCTTTTGTAGAAAACTATAAAAGGAAATATTTAAATTTCAAACTCTCTTTTAAAACCATGATATCCACATAAGAAATAATTTTAATAAAAATCCCTTTTTATTTTCTATGTGACCGGCCACACCTAGCTTGGACTCCAAGCTAGGGCCGACCACTAATCTTGACTCTATCCTTGGGTCTTGGCCATCCCTAGCTTGGGTTCCAAGCTAGCTTGGCCGGCCCCCTTAGGTTGGGTAAGAAGTGGGTATGTGGTGGTATAAATCTCTATATACAAGAGGCTACGATGGGGACCGAGAGGAGGAATTGGTTTTGGTCTCCCGATTAAATTAAGCTTCCCGTGTTCGCCCCGAACACACAACTTAACTTCATCAATAATAATTCATATCACTAAAGAATTATTATTGAACTACCTACCAATCCCAAATTACATTTTAGGCTCCTTCTTATTATGAGTGTGTTAGTCTCCCTGTGTTTAAGATGTCGAATGTCCACTAATTAAATGAGTTATTGACAACTCACTTAATTAATATCTTTGTCCAAGAATAGTACCACTCAACCTCATCGTCATGTCGGACTAAGTCCATCTGCAGGGTTTAACATGACAATCCTTATGAATTCCTTTTGGGGGCATTCTCAACCTAGATTACTAGGACACAGTTTCCTTCTATAATCAACAACACACACTATAAATAATATTATTTCCCAACTTATCGGGCTAAATCTCACCCATTGATAAGTCAAAGAAATAATTATTAAATATATGTGTTTGTTATTATATTAGGATTAAGAGCACACACTTCCATAATAACTAAGGTCTAGTTCTTTTATCAAGTCAATATAAAAAGAACTTACCTAAAATGTTCCTACTCAATACACTTAGAGTGTACTAGTATAATTTATTAGTCAAGATAAACTAATACCTAATTACACTACGACTATTCCGATAGTTTGTTCCTTTCCATCTTAGTCGTGAGCAACTGTTTATAATTTATAAAGAACTGATAACATGATCTTCTGTGTGTGATACCACACACCATGTTATCTACAATATAAATTAATTGAACAACTACACTTAACAAATAAATGTAGACATTTGACCAATGTGATTCTATTATTTCAAAAATAGATGTTTACAAAAAGCTAGGCTTTTAGTATACACTCTAACAACCCCGAGGTTGACTTACTATTTGTCCCACTTATACTAAAAGACTATGCTGCCATAAATGCTGCCATACATCTAATTCCCAACCCTTCAACATACCCATCAAAAGCTCTTGCCTTAAGGACCTTAGTGAAAGGATCTACAGGTCATCATCTAGGCGGCAACAACTTCTCCTCGTTTATACGATGTCTCGTATTGGGTGGTACTTGCGCTCTATTGTGTTTACTTGTCTTATGGACTTATGTTTTCTTCGAATTTACTACTGCACCACTATTATTACAATAAATTGTAATAATTTTTGGATAAACCAAAAATCATATTTAAGTCCATCATGAAGTTTCTGAGCCATACAGCTTCTATGGTTGCCTTAGAGGTTGCCACATACTCAGCTTCTATGGTGGAGTCTGAAAAACATCTATGCTTAACACTCCATTGTTATGGTTTTACCTCCTGAAGTAAACACAAAATCCCAAGGTTGACTTACTACTGTCCCTATCTGATTAGAAGTCAAAATCCTTGTTACCCACAGGGATCAAATCATCTGCTTAGTAAACTAGCATATAATCTCTAGTCCCTCTAAGGTACTTTAATATATGCTTTACGGCAGTCTAGTATTCCGGTCTTGGGTTACTTCGATATATGCTAACTATGCCCTGGGCAAAACAGATATCCAGTCTCGTACATAGCATACATTAGGCTTCCGATAGCCAAAGCATAAGGAACTGCCTTCATATCTTCTATCTCTTTTGATGTCTTCAAAACATCTCTTTAGATAAAGTTTTTTCCATGTCTAAAAGGTAGAAAACCTTTCTTGGAGTCTTGAATGCTAAAACAAGCAAGGATTGTATATGAAGTTTGGGATAAGCAAAATATTCTTTTCTTGCGATCCCTTATTACTTTGATCCCAAGAATATGTGCATTCTCCCAAGTCCTTTATATCGAATTTGTTTGGACAACCATACTCTTACTTCCGACAACATTTTGATATTGTTTCCAACTACCAAAAATGTCATCTACGTATAGTACAAGAAATATCACCACGCTTCCATCACACTACTTGTATACGCAAGACTCATCTGGACACTGAATAAATTCATAGGTCTGGATTACTTCATTAAACCAGATGAACCAAGACCTTGAAGCTTTTCTTCAGTCCATAGACCGATTGAGCTTACATACTAGATGCTCTTTGCTCTTTGCAATGAATTCTTCTGGTTGCTATATATGGATGTTTTCTTCAAGACTTCCATTAAGGAAAGCTGTCTTGACATCCACTTACCAAATCTCATAGTCCATTGGGTAAGTCTGGGAGCTTGTATTCTAATAAAGTCTGGGAGCTTGTAGAACCACCAAATAGTGCATCAAGTAAATGTACCACCATTTGTACAACCACCAAATGTAAACCACCATTTGGATGTTTTCTTCAAGACTTCCATTAAAGAAAGTTGTCTTGACACCCAAGTCGCATCGATCGCTCTGTCCGAGAGCTTCTCCTTGTCGGCCATCCGTGCACACATTATGACTTTGGCTACAGGATGAAAGAAAAAATCAGTTAGCATCAAAAGAATATGTAAAGAAGTGTTTTACCTAAGCTGGTCGGCAGCCGGGTGCGGATCGGACTCAAGCTGAAGATGTAGACGACACCATTAAGTAGTAACTTGTGGATATCATACTTCTGGCCGGCCTGCATCGCCGTAACATCCAAATAGTCTGATCAGCTCTTGTAACTCTTTAGTGAGGGCTGAGGCGCCACTTCGAGCTGCTAGCGGGTCAAGAACTCCGGCCGCTCGAGAAGACGCAGGAAAAAGAAATACTCTCTCCAATGTTTATTAGAGGATGACATTTTATCAAAAAACACTAGACCAACCCTAGACTGGAAAAGGAAGGTCCCCGGCTCGGACAGCTTCAGGTAGTAAAAATAGTGGAAGACCCGGGGTGTGAGAGGGATGTCGTGCAACCGAAATAAGACGACGACGTCGCACAAAAGACGGAAGGAGTTCGGTATGAGTTGAGGGAGGGAGATACGGAAGTATTTACAAACGGCAATAATGAAAGGATGGATAGAGAATCGCAGACTGGCGGAGAAATGGTCCCTGAACAGACAGATGCATCCGGTCGGCGGGGTATTTGGCCGATCGGACGAGGAAGTCAAAATAATCTCGTGATCGGGCGGAATTTCGAAGGCGTTTCTAAGGTCATCCGCATCGCCCTCATCAAACCTAGACTCCATAGTGGTATACCAGGGTCCAGGGACGGGGGCCGACGACTGCGAAGAGCTGGTCATCGCAAAAACACAGGAAAGAAGGGGGCCATCGGAGGAAAGAAATACAACCGGTGGAGGAAAAAACTGATGAGGGTTTCACCGAAACCCGAAGACAAGTCAAAAGACCCAAAAGCAGACACGAGGGGGAGAGAGCTTACTGGAAAGGAGAGGAGGTCGCTGGAGAAAAGGAACGAAGGATCGCCGGGGAAGGTCACTAGAAAAATGCCGAAGTAGCGCAGCCGGAGAGCATGAGAACGGGGATGCACGGAGAAGCGGCGACGACGCGGGTCTATAAACCCCGAGCTCGTCCAACTAGAGTTGTTGGATCTAGGTCACGGAAACCTAGGTCAGGATCCGACCGTTGAATTTAAACCGCCAAACATCGCGATCAATGCCTGTCGCGTCAAGCGTGCGACGGCAGCGGGCGCGGTACGTGGCATGCTACCATGGGTTGGCAGTTAATGCAGGTGTGGGAACCTATTCTGCCTTAATGAGAGGGGATTTGCACGATTCTCAAGAAATCTAGATGATATCAGCATAGCCCGCGCGCCCAAGACAACCCCAAGAAAAAGTTCTACAAGTACAAACCTTTGTTCGTCCGATCGGATCGAAAGAGCGTGCTTGTGACCAAGCGACAAGCTTCAAAAGGTCGATCGATGAGGATCGGGCCAAGCTTGGTCGAAGTCCATACAATGACGAAGGTCGATCGGGAGGGAATCTGCGCACACAATGGTCTAGTCAGTCGGACTACAGCCTCCTTCGACTAGACTTGAAGGGGGGACTTGTGATACGGTGATGATGAGGGGCCCCACCCTGCTGCCACGGTGGAGGTTAATGGAGGTTAGAGTCAAGACGGTCAACGAACGGGCGGTCTTAGCCGGTCGGGTGGGGCATATGACGACCAGGGGTTAAGCACCGACCCACCATCTCCGACATGGAATAATTAAACCGATGCTCAAGGGGCGCGAAGAAGCTGAGTCGAGCGGCTCTCCCGCTCGGCGCTACAGTGGACGACACCGACCGAGGACTTTCAACCGAGTGGCTCCCCTGCTCGGCGCAACAATGGCCTTCCGACCGAGCGGTCGTCTCGCTCGGCCCAGCAACGGACAATACTTGGACAGAGACTTTTGGTTGAGCGGCTATCCCACTCGATGTGGCAACAAACGCAAGGATATCGGAATCTTGGCCGAGTGGCTATTCTGTTCGGCCAAACAATAGACACTGCGGGTTGTCCTTTGACATCCTTTTGGGAGCTAGTGTCACTGACGGACGACATGGTTAGATAGAGGATCGTACGGCGAAAGTTTCCACTGCCACTTCAGAGATATACTCAGCCCGTTAAGGTACTATGTCAGGGACACTTTACTGATATGTCTCTTCAGAGAAAGCTTGGGATAGCGTGTCACGGCCCAAAAGAGTCCCTGTCAGAGGAAAATCCGACATCTCCCCTGTACCGGTGATAATCTGAAGCATGTATACATCAACAACAAAATATATCAATCCACTCAGCTGGAATATACACAACCATGCAGTTATATATATATTAAACAACTCACGCGGTTGTACTAAAAATACAACGAAAAGCCCATACAAACCAAAACAACATAATGTGTGTCGGCACGGCTTAAACATAAATACAACACCAAACTTAAGAAAATACTCACATGGCTAAACACCAATACAATGCTAAAATATTAAAGAATATATAAAAGAAAGCAAAAGCGAAGTAAAATCATCTTCTGATGTGACGAGGGACCGGCAGACAAGATGCCTCTAAGCAATTGCTTAATCTTCTACCTGTAATAGGAATAACGCAACGGGGTGAGTTCAACAACTCAGCGGGTATCAATCTAACATGCATAGTAAGAAATAGCTACCAGTAATAATCATGGAGTACAGTCTCCTGACTAATTATAGGAAATGCAAAACTGAAAAAGGGGAGAAGAACTGTACTCACCAGGGCCTCCTATCCTGATATAAGGGTCGTCAGACCAAAATACATAATATATCATGTATTCATGTCAAACATATGAATCCACAAAAATGCAGCATCCAAAGTGCAGCAATCACAAACAATAAATGCAATCCATGCATATGATGCAAAAATGACATGGTCACCCCTGACGCAGTCAGCTATCTCACACACGATGGTGAGACCGAGTGGGTAGGGCTATGACAACTGTGCACTCTGCCATCACTACTCCTGAGTGACCGGGTGGACAGGATGCTATCGGAGTACACCTATCCTCCTACCCCAAACAGAGTGGGAGAGCTCAATGCTCTCATCTCCCTGAGTCAGTCCAGAGGAGGGATCCCTGTCGTGCTACCACGCTGCGTTACGCTACCCATGAGTGGACCAGCGGAACACTGACAGAGCAAACTGCCACACACCCTTCCTGATATACCACTAACTCATGAGTGGTTGTGTGTGCAGATCCATGTAACTGACGATGTGCTCAACAATAATGGAGTCGACAATCGCTCAATATGCAATCATGTAAAATTGTGCATGACACTGAGCATGTAAATCCTGAAAATACCAACCTTCCCATAATGTGTATCAAAAGGAAACCAAGTCCATAATAATGATTTAGGTACACATGCCAGGAAATAAACCTAGGTACACATGTCAAGTAATAAACCTAGGTACACATGTCAGGTAATAAAACTAGGTACATATGTCAAGTAATAAACTTAGATATACATGTCAGGTAATAAACTAATAGCTAGACCTGTATCCGGTAATACATTGTCACTACATAAGTACACATGGCAAGAAACAAGAGAACATAAGCATGAATGCACAATAGATAACAATAAGGGCAAACTACGAGTATCAAGTAGTGGCATACCAAGCAGATATAAACATAACCATTATTACTAGTTATAACCTACTATGCATATCAGAATGACAATATCTAAAGAGAAGTCAAAGGTAACCGCCTTAAAAATAGAGATCATGATAAACAAACACACGTCGAGATGCTCGTCTCGAATCCAAATCCTTCAAATCATATATTATACAATTTAGGTAATCAGATAAGCAACAAGTAATTAGATCTAAATATCCAAACCCTCGGGAAAAATCCTATTCAAATTAATCATTAATTATCCTCAATTAATGATTAGCTTTCATTACTCTTATCCATGAATCCTTAATTATAATCTATTCAAGTATAGATTAATCAACTCAACACAAACTAATCAAACTCCAACATCCCATTATTGCTTATTACCTTAATTAATCAGACATCATAAATCAAGTAAACCAAATTGACCTCAACAACATTCAATTGTCCAAGTTAACAAATGAATCCAATAATTAAACAATCCTAACCATTTTCACCATCCAATTAGGTTTATACATCAATCCAATAATCCTATTAACGATCATACTACCATCTATATCAATTAAACCAAATAATCATCCTGAATCAACTCCAAAACTCACCTAAATCCGTAGCACAACCACTTGACCCGCTGTTGGAAGAGGTTGAAGCCGGAAATAGTGAGCGAAACAAGGAGAAGTCGCTGTCCAACCAAACAAATGCCCCAAAATCAGTATCTAGCATAGACTCAATGCCCAATTCACAGTCTATACATCCTCCATCACATAGATTACATCCTCAAAACATAGAACATAGATAAACAGTATTAGAGTAAGGAAAACTGTTACCTAATTCTTCCTCTTTGATAACGTGATGCCACCCAAAGGTCTGTAGCAGTTGCACAGCGGCCAGGGGTCACCCGGTTGAGTATCCTCGACAATTGGCTGTAGTAGCCACAACATTGATCGCTGCTGTGGACGATCGGTGGTGGTTGTCGGTAGATCAACTAGGCTCAAGAAGGAGAAGATCGTGGCTGATGGAATCAGCAAAGCATGACCACGGAAGCTAGCGGCGCAAGATGGCTTCGTTGCGGGGATGCGAAGAGGGCAGCCAAAACTAGGGCAGAGTGTCGAGCAATCGACCAATCGTCGAGCAATCAGCCAATCGGGCGACTCCAAAGTCGATGAGAAGAAGCTAGCGGCACCGGGATGAAGAGGGATCGGCAGCACAGATCTCTCGGCGATAAGGCGGCATCACCGGTGATCGGGTGGAAGGCGATGTGAAGGCAAGAACAGGGTGTCGGGGGAAGAAGAGGAGATCACAAGAGGGAGAGGTTGCCCTAACTCCCTTCATCGATTCCACCCTCTCGGAGACGGCGATGATCGAGCGAGGCACCACCGTCGGCGGGATCGGGAGAGAGGCCGACGGTCGGTATCGCATGGAAGAAGGAAGGCAACACTACAGCTTCGGGGTCATGAGGGCATCACCGGCCGAGGTGGACTGCACTGACGACGATCGGCTTGAGGAAGAGGAAGAGGGGAGTCGGGGCAGAGAGGGGAGATCGAAGGGGAAGAGACGAAGAGAAAGGGGGAGAGAGGATCGGCGAGCATTTAGGGTAAAAATATATTTATATATTTAGGTTTAAGTTTAATTAAATCCTAAGTCAAATTCTCAATTAACTCTCATTTATGGATATTCCAAATAGACTTTCCGCAAGTTTATAAATACATCCTCTCCAAATAAGTCATACGAACTCTGAAAAATATCCAGAAAATTTCTAAAAATTCCATTTAGGTTATTTGTCCATTAAATTTTATTATTTAATTATTATTTTATTGTCTTATTTTATATAGTGTGCTCATTTTAAGAAGCGTGCACACACGCTACATGTGCCCTATATAAAGGGGGGTCCAGACATCGACGGATGTAGGTTTTTCTAGCGATTTCTACTGTTGCACTACAGTTATCTTTGCTTCTTGCTTCGTCGGAGACTGACTTGAGCGTCGGAGGGACATCGCCGGGGATCCCTTCCCTGGCTCGGCACTGACACTGCTTGTGTTGCAAGAGGGAGCAAAGCCCACCAGAGGTCAGTGATAGCGCCATGTCCCCAACATTCGTCTCTTCGACTTTCAGACAGGATCAGATATATTATAAACTAGAACCTACTTCCCTAGGACATTATTATACTTATTCATTCGACACTAAATTAAAGTAAATATAATAACTAACTTTACCTTTTATTAATCAATAAATATGATACAAAAATATCCTTGTCAATTATCTCATAATTGGTAGTAAGGCTAATACTAACAATCTCCCACTAGAACTAGTGTCAATCACTGAAATATCTAATACCAGTGGCCTAGTGTGACTATCATTCTTCCTCTATGCCAAAGCCTTGGTTAAAGGATTTGCAATGTTAGCATCGGTCAGTACTCTGCATATCCTCACATCTTCTCTATCGATGATCTCTCTAATGAGATGGAATCACCATAGTATGTGTTTGGATCGTTGATGAGAGCGAGATTCTTTAGCCCGTGTAATAACCCCATTGTTATCACAATAGTGGTCTATTGGGTTCAATATACTAGGAACAACATCAAGCTCTATAATAAACTCCCTAATCCAAACAATCTCTTTTGCTACAGCTGAAGTAGCAATGTACTCGGCTTCTGTTGTAGAATCAGTGACTATGTCTTGTTTTGAACTCTTTCAACTCATAGAACCACCATTTAACCAAATACATACCATGACTATGATCTAGAATCATCCTTGTTAGTTTAGAAGTTAGCATCGGTGTAACTCTTTACAACAGACTCTTCATCACCTCTAAAGATCAAGAAATAATCTTGAGTTCTTCTCAAGTGCTTAAGAATATTCTTGACTGCTATCTAGTGACCTTCACCTGGATCTGACTGGTATCTGCTCGTCATTCTTAATACATGCAAGACATCTGGGTGAGTATAAAGTATGTCATGTTAGAGTGTATACTAAAAGTCTAGCTTTTTATATAAATATTTATTTTGAAATAAGAATCACATTGGTCAGATATCTACATTTATATGCTAAGTGTAGTTGGCAGCAGATATGACAGCTTAGTCTTTTAGTATAAGTGGGAGATTGTTAGAGTGTATACTAAAAGTCAAGCTTTTGTAAACATTTATTTATGAAATAAAAGAATCACATTGGTCAAATGTTTACATTTTATTTGTTAAGTGTAGTTGTTCAATTAATTTATATTGTAGATAACATGGTGTGTGGTGTCACACACAGAAGATCATGTTATCAGTTCTTTATAAATTATAAATAATTGCTCACGACTAAGATAGAAAGGAACAAACTGTCGGTAAAGTCGTAGTGTGATTAGGGATTAGTTTATCTTGACTAATAAATTACACTAGTACACTCTAAGTGTATTGAGTATGACCATTTTAGGTAAGTTCTTTTTATACTGACTTGATAAAAGAACTAGACCTTAGTTATTATGGAAGTGTGTGCTCTTAATCCTAATATAATAACAAACACATATATTTAGTATTTATTTCTTTGACTTATCAATGGGTGAGATTTAGCTTGATAAATTAATAAGCCCGATAAGTTGGGAAATGATATTACTTATAGTGTGTGTTGTTGATTATAGAAGGAAACTGTGTCCTAGTAATTTAGGTTGAGAATGACCCCAAGAGGAGCTCATAAGGATTGTCATGTTAAACCCTGCAGGTGGACTTAGTCCGACATGACAATAAGGTTGAGTGGTACTACTCTTGGACTAAGATATTAATTAAGTGAGTTGTCAGTAACTCATTTAATTAGTGGGCATTCGACATCTTAAACACAGGGAAACTACACACTCATAATAAGAAGGAGCCCAAAATATAATTTGGGATTGGTACGGTAGTTCAATAATAATTCTTTAGTGGTATGAATTATTATTGATGAAATTAAGTTGTGTGTTCGGGGCGAACACGGGAAGCTTATTTTCATCGGGAGACCAAAACTAATCCCTCCTCTCGATCCCTATCGTAGCCTCTTGTATATAGAGAATTATACCCACCTATACCCACCTTCTTACCCACTCTTTGGTGGCCGACCAAGTTAGCTTGGAACCCAAGCTAGGGTCGACCAAGATCCAAGGATTTAGCCAAGATTAGTGGTCGGCCCTAGCTTGGAGTCCAAGCTAGGTGTGGCCGGGCACATATAATATAAAAGGGATTTTATTTATAAATTTTTATTATGTGGATAACATGTTTTTAAAAGAGAGTTTAAAATTTAAATCTTTCCTTTTATAGCTTTCTACAAAAGATTAAGAAAAGATTTAAAATCTTTCCTTATTTGTAGATTGAAAGGTAGATTTTAATTTTGAGAAAACTTTCCCTTTTTAACCATGTTAATGATTTAAAAGAGAGTTTAAAAATTAAATATTCTCTTTTATAAGTTTCTACAAAAGATTAAGAAAAGATTTGATATCTTTCCTTATTTGTAGATTGAAAAAAGATTTTAATTTTTAGAGATAATTTTCCTTTTTGGAAATCATCCACATGTTTAAAAGAAGAATTTTAATTTATATTTTTTTTTATAATCCACCATGAATGGAAAAATTATTGGAGAAATTTTTATAAATTTCCGAAAATAAATTAGGAAGTTTTAATTCTTGTGTTAATTAAAACTCTCTTTGTTTTGGAGTTTAAAATGGTCGGCCATCACAATTAAGAAAAGGATTTTAATTTTAATTAATTAATTTTTACTTTTCATGTCAAAAGAATTAAGGAAGTTTTTATTTAAATTTTCTTATTTGCCAAGACCAAGGATTATAAAAGAGGGGTTAGAGGTGCCTTCAAGAGGTGAACTCTATTCTTTTTCTTCCTCTTTTCCTCCTTGGTGTGGCCGGCCCTAGAGGTTCTCCCTCTCCTCTTCTCTTCTTCTTTAGTGGCCAGTTTCATCTTTCTTTTGGAGTTGGTGATGGTGGTCAGATCTAGCTAGGAGAAGGAGAGAAAGGAGGTTTTGTTTCTAGCATCCCTTGGAGCTTGGTGGTGGTGGTCGGACCTCTACTTCTCTTGGAGAATTGATGGTGGCCCAATCTAGCTTGGAGAAGAAGGAGCTTGGTAGTTCTCATCTCAGAAGATCATTGCCCACACAACGTCCGAGATTAGAAGAGGAATGCGGTAGAAGATCAAGAGGTTATTTGCTTACAAAGAAAGGTATAACTAGTAATTGATTTCCGCATCATTCTAGTTTTCTTTGTATAGTTATTTTTGGAAATACCAAACACAAGAGGCATATGATTCTAGAGTTTTCAGATTTGTTTCGAATTTGTATTTCTTTTGTTTTATTTTTCGAATTTGTGATTCGATTGTTCTTTTTGGTTAAACCTAGAGTTATATAAGGAAATTAAATATTAGTTATCCTTAAAAGGCTTTGTCTAGGCGGTGGTGGATGCTCCCATATCCAAGAAGGTCATGTGCCTCACCATGCAGTCCTGGAAGCCAATTTTGGAAATTAATATTTAATTAAATTTATAACATAGGTTGATTTGGATCAATAGTGTTAAGTTCCGCTTGCGATCCAAGTCTAAACCATTAAGAACAGATAAGTTAAATTTGGAATCAATAATGTTAAGTTTCGTTTGCGATGCCTAATTTAACTTCTAAAGAACATAATAGGTTGTTTAGGAAAGGTTCTATTTTGTACAGTGGAACCGGTTCAATCTTCCTAGGACCAACCAACAATTACATATAAAACAGAACTAAAATGATGTATATGCATTCGCAAGTGGCTCTGATGTCACTGTAGGGATCTTATGCATAAAATAACATGTAATGCAACGAAAAAAGGATCCTTCCAGAGATCCTTATGAATACTGTATACTACGTATTCCTATTCTACCAGATAGAATAGTTACTTTTATTGCATGAACCGGTACTCTCGACAACAACTTTGACGGATGTAGATCTCAGCGTGATCAGCACATCCTTGCCTTTACAGTATCCACACAAACACATTCTCCGTCCGTATTATGAACTCATGACTTGGAGAAGAAACAACATGTGTTGTGCTAGCAACTACACAAGGTTGTTTTTGGCCAAGAGAAGAAGAGAAAGAAGAGCAAAAATCAAGAAGATCACCAACGCCCAAAAGGTTACTTCACCTATATAAGGTTACTTCACAAAAGGATTACTTTACCAAAAGGGTTACTTCACCAAAGTTACTTTACCAAAAAGGTTACTTCACCAAAAGGTTACTTTACCAAAAAGGTTACTTCACCTAAAGGTCACTTTTACAAATGGCTTTTGTATTTATCTAATGAATACAAAAAGTTTTTATCTCTTGATCTTCCTTTTGATTAATGATGTATTAATCTCTATTAATATTCATTAATCTTAATGGGTTAGATTTATTATATTAGATTAACTATTAATACAATAAGTTATTAACCCAATAAACTAATGAGTCTAACCTATTACTCAATGAATCTAATCTGAATTCATTCGAGTCTAATTCAATGTGTTTAATTTGAATTAGACTTAACCCTATAAATCATCTTCAAATCAATATGTTCTTTGTGTATGATCTAATAGGCTCTCATAACATTGACAATCTATCTAAAATCATTTTAGATACATAGACAATGGGTGACATCTAACAATACATCATTTCTATCCAAGTAACGAGAATGTCAAGATCTGACATAACATTTCTGTGTCTATTACCTTATATGCCTCAATCATTCTATTCTTGATCAATGAGGCATAGACTATGTCATCCTCTTATCAATCTTTGTGTTTCTTGATCTCTAAGTAGACACACTCAATCAAATAAGCTCAATATCGCATATTGACTCATTTGAGCATGACTATGCATTCTTGTGTCCTACTAATCAAGGGGTCCACAGATATCGCTTCCGTCATATAGAAGAGATAGATCTCATCTACATCACTCATATCCCTCCGCATAACTTATTGCATATCTAGTGATCAACTTTATAATCCACCTTATTACAAGTGGTGTTTGCCGATATCATAGTACACAACTCCTTATGTAGAGGACTGTAGTAACTTCATGTCTAAAGATTATTCATACTAATGGTCACTATGAGAATTTTTATGAAACTCATATAATGATCCATGAAACATTCTCATGGCGGGTCATTCAATACATATTTTCTAATATATACTCATGTGTCAACCTGATATCTCATATCCATGAGTTATAAAATTAAGTCATCCATTGACCTACATACTAGTCTCAATGCATTAATATTATCTTTATATATTAATGTTTAACTATGAATAGTTTAGAGTAGCATTATATATATATATATATATATATATATATATATATATATATACACACACAATATCCCACAATCAATTCAACCAATTGATATGTTATAAACTACAATCTACTACCCTAGGATATTATTATACTTATTCATTCAACACTGAATTAAAGTAAATATAATAACTAACTTTAACTTTTATTAATTAATAAATATGATAGAAAAATATCTTTGTCAATCATCTCATAATTTGTACTATGGATAATACTAACATTTGTTGGGTCACTCCGGAGCTAGGGGTGAATAGCTTATCTTGCTCTCTTACTTGCTTAGTCAATGTTGATTTTACAATGGATAAACTCAAAGAAAACTCTCAATACTAACAAGTAAGATTTACTTAGTATCCATCTCAAGATGAGATGAATAATCCAAGGATTCACGCCCAGTACACTCTCTACTATAAAATACACTCATTCTCGAAAAAAATCCGGAGGTGGAGAAACCTCTACAACTCAAGAACAAGAAATACAACTCAAAACAAGAAGTAAATACACAAGTATAAATGAAAAACCTTCTTGCTTGATCTCTTGTTGCTTGTGAATGCCTCTTGTATGATTGGAAGTGCAACAACACTTCAACCCTAAGCTTCCAAGAACTGGCATAGAAGATGGAGTAAAGAGTTGTTATCGTTTAAACTTGTCATCGCCTTTTGTATATGTGCTTTTAGGGCTTCCAATCAATTGTATCTACTCTCAATCGATTGTCATGTCAAATCCAGTCGTCATAACCTGGCAACGATCATATCCCAATCGATTGACCAATAGATTGAAGAGGCTTCAATTAATCAACTAATCAATTCAAAGTACCTCTGTACTCTCGTAGAAGACCCAGAATCGATTGACCAATCGATTTCGATTGCCTTGCATCATCGCGAGAGAAACTTCCCCATTCGATCAACTGATTTATTGGAAATGCCTGAATCGATTGACTAATCAATTCAGGGCTTTTATGTTTCATGATAAATGACTGTGAATCAATCATCTAATCGATTGGTGTATCCCCAATTGATCAGCTAATCGATTGAGCTATCTTTGTTCGTAGCACTCTCCCAATCGATCGATCGATTGAGGCCTGGTTCAATTAATCACCTGATCGATTGATCGACCCTAACTTGTTAAACTCAAGTCTAGGATTCTCTTGCCTAACATCTGATCAACCATGACTTGTTGGGACTTTCTTGTGCCTAGCATTCAGTCAACCTTGACCTGCTTGGACTTCGTTACCAAGTGTCCGATCAATCCTTTAACCCACTTGGACTTTCTTCCTCGTGCTAAATGTCTGGTCAACCTTGGCTCACTTAGACTTGACGTCTCATACCAAGTGTTTGATTCTTCATGACCCACTTGGACTTCCGAACACCAGATGTCTGGCCAACCTTGATCCACCTGGATTTCCACATGTCTGGCTTCACTCACCAGGACTTCTGTCTGTCTAGTTTTACTTACTATGACTTTCATCTGCTTAGCTTTACTCACTAGAACTTTCCAACTGTCTGACTTCACTCACCAGGACTTCCCATTACCTAACTTCACTCGCTAGCATTTTTCACTTGGCTTCACTTACTAGAATTTTCCTTCTGCCCGACTTCACTCACCGGGACTCCCCACACCAAGTGTCTAATCCTCCATGATCCACTTGAATTTTCATCTTTTGTCAACCTTCCCGTTGGGCTTGTCCTTGCCTAACCTCCAGTTAGAACTTCTAGTCAAGTATCGGGTCAACCTTGGCAACTGGTCAAACTTTAACCATCAATCTCTATATATTGTCAAACATCAAAACTCAAACATCAAGCCTCAAGCTTGAGACAACTCAAGCTTAGTCAACCTGGTCAATCTTAACATAAGAAAATTGCACCAACAACATTGAGTGTTGTCGCTGACCTCCTTGTAAACAGTGTTGGAGGCACCTCCAACAACGTTTATTCGATCCACAGACTTCGATCTTTATTCATGCGAGGGTCCCTCCATCAAGCTCTGAGTCACCTCCAACATGCTCTGAGGCACCTCCAATCATCTCCGAGGCTTCTTCCCTCAGTAAACTTCTATCCTCAAAGTTTATCTGCATGAGGGCGCCTCCATTGAGCTCTGAGGTGCCTCCCCATAGCTCTGAGGTGTCTAAGACATTGTTTATTCGAGGTCAATTTTGTTAGTCCCTTGCGGCCGGCTAGAGGGGGGTGAATAGCCTGAAATCAAAAAATGAACACCTTTCTTAACTTATAGCTTTATCAACATAAACACTTGTATAAAAAAAGAAATAACAAGCTAAGCAAATTAACAAGAGAAATAGGCATAGAAATTTTACTTAGTTTACAATCAGAAGATTGCTAATCCAAGACGTTGAAAGCCCACTAAAGTCTCCTTTGGGCGGAGAAGCCTCTTACAATAGTTAAAGCACTCAATTACAAAGCTAAACTGAAAGTAAAACATAGAACGTTTACAAGTGTTGTATTCAACTACTGGGATCAGGGTTGTATTTATAGCCCCGATCAGGGCGTCTGGAAGGATTCTAGGCGGTTGGACGTGGATAAAGCTTTATCCACATCACAACGGATCGCGTCACAATGGATCTGGATAAAATCTCTGGTCGAGGTGCTTGAAAGGGTTCTAGGAGCCCAGACTGCTTTCGCACAGGGGCACGTCGCCAAGGTGTCTCGACGACCAAGCTGACCCGAGCGCCTGGAGTAGCACCAAGCGCCTGGACTCCAATCAACCTAAAGTTGACTTTTCGTCCAGGTCTTCCGCTCCGCCTCCGGCTCCGCTCACTTGGGCGATTTTGACCATCCAAAATAGGGCTCACCCGAACTCATTTTCCGGCCTTCTCGAGCAACCTTCCGCTCGGGCTTCTCGTCCCTCGAAAACATCGCGTGCCTCCTTCTCACCCGCTAGCGTACTCTTCCGCAGTGCCTCATCCCTCGGATGCACCGAACCCGTCGACTCTCTCCCGTGCCATCTTTCTCGCTATCTGCATCTCTCACTCGATTTCTTGTGCTCCTAAGTTCCTATACACTCAGACACAGAGCATCAAATCATAACAGGATCTAACTTGACATGGTTTATCACATCAAAACTGCCACAGGGTACTTACAATCTTCTTCTTTTTGATATGAGTAACCTTAAGTTAAGTTAGGGTAAACTAAAATCAATTAACAAAAAAATAGCAAGTACATGATTTAAAAAAAAAAAATGTACCCTCCTCCTAGAGTTAATCTCTAAATCTCCTCCTTTGATCACATTAAAAATGGGGTATGCAATGAAAATAACTTGAAATAAAATTAAAACCGAATCTAAGGGATAAAAATAAGGTGATTATCATCCAGGAAAAAAAATCATTAAGTTTAAAGTTTGAGAATCTGGATTTTTATAATTTATAGACTATTTTTGGAAAAAAAAAAAAGTTTTGAAAAACATTTTTAATTATAGAAAAATTCTAAAAAATTTTATAGCGGTAAAATAGATATAATCAAAGCTATAAAAAATTTCACTAAATTATCAAATTGATTTAAGTAGAAATAAAATATTTTCTACACAATGATGTATTTTAAAAAAAATCCTAAAAATAATTTTTAAGCTCGAAAAATCTTTAAAAAATTCTTAGTATAGAAAATAGCTTTGCAACAAAAAAAATTAAAAAAATTCTTTTTTTGAGAATTTTTAATATTAAAAATTTGCATTTGGATAAATAATTCATAGAAAATTCACCAACAATTAAAAAATTTCAAAAATATTTTTTTAGATAGAGAACATGGTAAAGTTTCACAAAAAATAAATTTCGCAAGAATAACCTAATGAAATACTTTTAAAAAATCATAGAAATATAATACAACGGTAAAAAAATTTAAAAAATTTTCTATAGATGAGTAGTGAAATCTTCTTTCTCGAAAAAATTTGGATTGAATTAATTTCTAATAGAAATTATGAAAAATAATTTATTTGATAATTCTGAGCAAGTAATTAAATCAATTAAAAGTATAACATGCATAAAGATTCAATTAAGGCATGATTTTGGAACCCAATATATGTTCCTTTCAATTGGATTAATTAAAAATTTTCTAGGGATATATTTTGGTGATAATTTTCTAACTTGGCCTGATGATATCGGAAGTACTAATTTAGTCTTTTATAGTTCCTAAAATTTTAAGCAGAAAAATTTGAACATGCAAAAGTTTTCAAATTTTGTATTTGTTCTTTAAAATTTTTATTTTCTATTTTTATTTTGTCGAAGTCTTCTAATCGACAAGATGTTGCTAAGGTTAGTTTTAGTTCCTTATTTTCTTTTTTAAGTTTTCTATTTTTAATTTCTAATTTATAGAAATTTTTTGACAATATTTTTATAAACTTAAGTAAGTGGTCAAGAGGTAGAGACCGTACCTGACTTACCTTATTGATTTCTGATGCTCCGCCTATAGAGTTGTTTTCCTCTGACGTTACTCCCCCTTTATCGATGCTTTTGATGTTCATTTCGGAAGAGTTTGTTCATCTTCTTCTTCTTGGTGACTCGTCATTAGCGCAAGTCTAGCGTGGACTTCGATTTTTGACTCTGATGAAGTTTTGTCCCATGTCACCTATAGGTTTTTGTGCTTTTTCTGGGTTGGTCTTTTATCCTTGCTCTTGTCATTATCCTTGTCCTTGCTCTTCAATTTTAAACAGTTGTCTTTCATGTGCCCTTCTTCATTGCAGTGGTAGCATCTTACATTTCTTTTCCTTCTTTTACCCTGCGATATGCACTTGGCTGAAGTTATTAGTTTTAAAGAACTTTTTGAACTTTCTTACCATGAATGCTGCTTCATCATCATCAAGGGACGTTTCAGACACTGGTTCGTCCATTTAGACCCGACCCCGGGCCGGGTCTGACCCGGACCTGGCCCGGGGTCGTAACTGGCTCGAACCGTAATCGGCTCGGCAAGTTGCTGTTGGTGCAACCTTAGGTCAAGGTTGACCTGGTTGACCCGACTCGAGTTGACGTGACTCGAGTTGTATTTTGATGTTTGACCTGGGAAGATTGTCGGTGCAACCTTAGGTCAAGGTTGACCTAGTTGTGTTGCATGTTGATGTTTGACACTCGTGAGAGAGTTCTATTCTTGATGTGGGACAAGAATAGATGTTTGGGAGATTATTGGTGCAACCGTAGGTCAAGGTTGACCTGGTTGACCTGATTCGGGAAAAGTCCAAGTATGGAGACTTGCACGGAAAAGTCCAAGCAGGAGCTTGCGAAAAGTCCAAGTATGGAGACTTGGCACGGAAAAGTCCAAGCAGGAGCTTGCATCGAAAAGTCCAAGTATGGAGACTTAGCACGGAAAAGTCCAAGCAGGAGCTTGCACGCGAAAAGTCCAAGTATGAAGACTTGAGATCGGAAAAGTCCAAGTATGGAGACTTGGCAGGAAAGTCCTAACTGGATGTTAGGCGGTTGGAAAGTCCTAAGTGGCAAGCGGGAAAGTCCTAACTGGGATGTTAGGCGGTGTGGAAAGTCCCGTGAGTGAAGCTGGGAAAGTCTGTGAGTGAAGCCGGTGAGAAAGTCCTAATCGATGTTAGGCGGTGGAAATCCGGTGAGTGAAGCGGTGAAAGTCCCGTGAGTGAAGCCGGGAAAATCCAGATGGATCGGGGATGATCGGACTTCGGTGTTGGAAAGTCCAAGTAGGTCAAAGGATTGACCGGACACTAGGAGTTCTAGCAGTCAAGGGTGACCAGATGCTAGGGATGAAGTACCAATAGGTCAAGGTTGACGGATATGGGTTGGAAGTCTTGGGACTTGGTTTGGGCAAAACCAAGCTCGGATCGATCACCGACCGATCCAGGTGATACCTGTTTGCTCGATCGGCCCGTGACCGATCGATATCAATAGTTGTCGTTCGATCGATCGGTGACCGTCGCCAGCAGAGGCGAAAGAAAGATAGCCGATCGGTCCGCATCGATCAGTTATGTCCTGATCGGTCCGGGACCGATCAGAGACGATGTCGCCGAATGAAAGCCAAGAGTAGGGATCGGTCCGTGGACCGATCCATTCTGAAACGTATCGCTAGCTACTGATCGACCTCTGATCGGTCCGGGACCGATCAGGAGGGCCTGATCGGTCCCTAGACCGATCGGGGTTCCGCTGCGACGCAACGGCTAGTTTCTTCATTGCCTTCTTCGCAGTATAAAGGGTGAGAGCCGCTTTGCCAGTTTTCTTCCTCTTCTCTTACGCTTTCTGGTGCTTGAGTTTTGTTGAGCTCTTCTTCGCAAGCTTCGCGTGAGCTTCCGGCTGGATTCCTGCTGTTGTAGGCATCACTTGAAGTTGCTGCTTCATCCAGCCGACAAGAAGGCAAGCGAGTGCTATTGTATTCATATTGTATTGCTTTTCTTGCTGTTCTTGTACTCTTTGTTTGCTGGTGCAAACGTTTGTGGCGAGGTTTCTCCACCCACAAGGAGTATATTGTATTAGCCGGTTCTCCGGGGACTCATCCACCGACGGATTGACTGGACTCGTCCACCTTACGGACACGCCGAGGAGTAGGAGCCCTAATCTCCGAACCTCGTTACATCCTCGTGTTAAAGTTTGATTTCTTCTCTTTCGTTTCTTTGTATTTTCCGCTGCGCTAACACGTTTTGTAGAAAGAAACGAGAGCGATTTGGGGCGGCTATTCACACCCCCCCTCTCTAGCCGAGTACGAAGGATCCTAACAAGTGGTATCAGAGCGAGGTTCGCTCTTCATCGGATCAACACCCGTGGGAGCAAAGCTAGAGAATGGATCTCTATGGAGAAGACGTCACCATTCCACCCTTCTACGAATGCGGCGACTTCGCGTATTGGAAGGTAAGGATGAAGTATTTTCTTATGACTAACATAATGAATTGGTTTTGTGTACGAGAAGGATTTACTCCTCCGGTGGATAAGGAAGGAAAATCACTTGAGAAGAAGGAGTGGACAAGAGAACAAATTCACAAATCCGAAATCAACGAAGAGGTAACGAAAATAATTGAATTTTCATTGCCTACTAACATCTTGTGTAAGATAGGTTACAACAATGCCAAGGAATTATGGGATAACTTGGCCAAGTACCATGAAGAGAGCTCCACTTCAAGCCATGAAGAGGAGCCTAGTGAGCCAAGTAGCTCACATCATGAAGGGAGCAAATTGGAAGTTGAGGGTTACTCAACATCTAAAGAAGAAGAGGAAGTGAGTTCTTCTTCAAGATCGGAGCACGAAGAAGAAGCTTCTACCTCCGGGAGGGATGAAGAAGAGAGCATCCATTCATCCTCAACCCTAGGTAACTCAAACACTTTAAGTTCAAGTAAATTGCATATAATGTGTTTTGAGTGTAGGGAATTTGGGTACTACAAGAGTAAGTGTCCAAAGAGGGTTAGAAAGACTCCACCGGCGCCAAAAGTCAAGGAAGCCGGAGTCCCGACACGCAAGGGCAAGGAGCACGTGGTGTGTTTCCAATGCAAGCGAAGGGGACACTATAGGAGCCAATGTCCGAGGGGGAGGCAATCTCACAAGGACAAGAGACCGAGCACATCGATAGGGGGAGCTAAGGCAAACCCTAAGGTAATCTCTAAGGTTCATTATTGCAATTCTAATAAAACTCATGCTAGTAGTTTTGTTGCAATTGTTAATAATGATAAGCATGTTAACTTTAGGAACCAATACATGTGCTTAGGAGCTAAACATGTTAGCCTAGGTAAGGATAACACTAGAAATACCAACCCTAGGATTAACGCTTCTAAAGTTAAGGAAAACCTAGGTAGAAATCCCAAGAAAACAAGACACATGCCTAGGAATATCTCAAGAGAAAATGACAAATTAAAACTTGAGGTATTAGAGAGGGAAAATCAAGTCTTGAGGTCAAGAATTGATAATTTAGAAAAGGCTCTTAAAAACATGGAGAAGTCATCTCTAGGGTTTAAGAGTCAAAAACCCAAGTCCAAGGACAAGAAAGGTTTGGGTCACAAACCTAAGTCCCAAATGGTCAAGCCCACTTATCATAATGTTCCATTCGATTATGGAACAAAACCTAGGGCTAGGAAGACCATTGCCAAGGTCACAAGGGGAGTCACCCCTAGAGTTGATCTTGATGAGTCCCAAATGGCCAAGGCTTTAAAGCCTAAGAGGGTCATTAGGAGAGTTGCTAGGGAAGTTATCCCTAGTGAATTTTTAGTGAACCCAATGAGCTCAAATAGGTATTGGGTTCCTAGGAGCATTTTCTCTACCCCATAGATGGGTTAGAGAGTGTCAACTCCAATAAGAAGGGTAGTTAACCCAACTTTGAGGAAATTGACACTCAAGGAGCATTTTTAAGGTTTTTGGGAACCTTTGAAAATGAAATGGAATAATCTTTGTCATTCACTCCTTGGAAGAGTAAGTTGTGCCAAAGTGAGAATATATTAATCTTACTTTAAATTGACACAATTTGGAAAAACCTAGAGAAATATCAAATTGGGATTTTGATATTCTCTTAGGTAATCAAGGCAATCCGGGCCTTAACTTAGAAGTGCTACTCTTGTAGAATTTTAAATGGTATAAATCAAACAAGAGATCAAGAAATGTCAATTTGGGTTTTGACATTTTCTTGGAGCACTTTGGGCAATCTAGGATTAGAATTTAAGTTAGCTAAGTGATTAAGAATACTTAGATAGGTAATCTAGGTATTTTATTTGTGTTAACTTACCATGGTTGTTTGCCATATGCCATGTCATGACATCATATTTAATTTATGATCATTTGAAATGCCATGATAATGCTTAGGTTATTATATGTCATGTGTTAGTTTAGTTTCAAACTTTATGCCATGACATCGTGACATTGGCACATGTTTTTACTTATGATATCATTATATGCCATGTCATCATCTCTTGCATTATAATCAATAAAATTGATTTAAGGACAAACATATAATTTGATATTGAGATCAAATTGATGTTTAGAAAATGCATGAGAACTTAGCCTAAGTTGACCTTAACCCATATCTCACATCAAATTGACTTGAATGTGGTTTGATAAACCTTAGATGTGTGTGAGATATTAGGATCATGAGTTAGGATCAAGGTGCATAGTTTTTGTACCTAGATGAGCCTAATTCAAGAAAAGGAGGATCATAGGGAAAGCTTGTGTACAAGTCATGTACATCTAGCCCTAAGATTATGGTCCTAAATTCAAATGATTTTAAAAGCATTTTAAAATTGATTTGAAAAACCTTGATGAAGCTTTCCTAGTGATAGCATTCATCATTGAACATTGTGATACAAAGTTGAGTTAAACTTGAACTATTTCAAAGTTTTTGAACTTTGTATCAAGATTGAAAAATGGAAACTATTTGTTGATACAGTCTGACCTGGATGTTGTTTTGATGTTGACACTGATTTAAGTTTGAATCAGATATTAAATTAACTCAAATTAATTACTAATCAAGGTTGACTTGGTTAACCTGATTGACCTGATTGGGAAAAGTCCAAGCGAGGAGCTTGGCACGGGAAAGTCCTGGTGAGTGAAGCCAGGCAGTGGGAAAGTCCTAACTGGGATGTTAGGCAGTTGGAAAGTCCTGGTGAGTGAAGCCAGGCAGTGGGAAAGTCCTAACTGGGATGTTAGGCAGTTGGAAAGTCCAGTGAAACCAGGCAATTGGGAAGTCCAAGTGTGGAAGCTTGGCATGTATGGTCGGAGAGGGTTCTCTCTGGACCGTCAGGGGTGAGGGCAGCAAGCTTGGAAGCTTGACTCGAGACTCATAGCTTTGGATCGGTGCAGATCGATCCAAAGGGCCTGATGACGATCGATCGGTCCGCATCGATCCGGCGGCGGCATCAATCTAGCTAATTTGGTCAGCTTGCGATCGAGCCGCAGATCGATCGTGCAACACCGAGCACATCGAGTGTATACCGATCGGTCCGGACCGATCAGAAAACTTCGAGCACATCGAGTGTATCGATCGGTCCGGGACCGATCGATAACACTCGAGCACATCGAGTGGATACCGATCGGTCCGGGACCGATCGATGATCTCGAGCACATCGGTGGATACCGATCGTCCGGGACCGATCGATGATCTCGATGGCGAGTGGATACCGATCGGTCTTACGGACCGATCCAGCTGAGTCCTGATCAGACCGATCAGGCTCGGTGCCGATTCGCGTGAAGGGTGGATCGGTCTTGGGACCGATCGACAGCACCTGATCGGTCACCGGATCGATCAGTGATAAATAGAAGCGTGGATCGGTCTGCTGACCGATCCACAGTATGGCTTGTTTTGCATGCGCTTTCTTATTGTTTCGATTCGCAATTGCTTTTACCTATTTCGCTTCTAACCATCTGCGAAGCTTTCAAGTTACAGTTACAGATTACTTGATGTTGGGTGAATTCAAATTAAGGATCATTAGTAGAAGGCGACGAAAAAGCTTTTGCTGTGTCTCGATGCGACAAACCAGTTTTGGTAGCAACGTCTCGTTTGGCCTTTTGGTCGAAATCAGCTTGACTTGTGCTGATAGGTTCAAGCTCAGAGGTACCAGTGGAAACGAGGATGCCATTGGTGGGAGCTGAGACAATCAGACAAGGAAGAAGCGTGATTGGCGACGTCGTGGACGGTTGCAGGGATTTGCTGCAGGTTTGGCAGAGATCCATTACAGAGCAGAGAGGCATATGAAGGTGGAGAGGAGAGGCTCTCGGGATAATGCTTCTTGTGCTCTTGCTGTGAAAAACACTGTGGAGAAAAACTCTCTGGAAGATTGAAGCAGTGTGCTTGTTCTTCGCTGATTGTGGCTGTGAGCTTCCTTTGATCATTTCACTTGAGCCACTATTGTAAGTCTTGTGCTTAATTTCTTACTGCTGTTAAAGACTTTGTGGAGAGGTTACTCCACCGAGAAGGAGAATCCTTTAGCCGGATAGCTTCCGGGGTGTGATCTACCGAAAGATCAAGAGGATTCGTCCACCTTACGGACACGCCGAGGAGTAGGGGCAAGTTATCCCCAACCTCGTAAATCTAGTTAGTGTGTGGTTTGTTTGTTTTAGTTTCTAAGTCCACTGTGCTAACAAAGTTCTTGAAGAAATTTGTGTTTAGTGTTTTTCAAAGAGGCTATTCACCCCCCTCTAGCCATCTAAGGTCCCAACAAGTGGTATCAGAGCCTGGTGCTCTTCATTTCGGCTTAACAACCCGAAGAGCAAAACAATGGCCATGAAGGAGGGATTTAGCACCAACCGTCCACCTTACTTCGAAGGAGCAGATTTTCAATATTGGAAGGGCCGCATGGAGTACTACCTCAAAACCGACATAGCCATGTGGTTCTCAGTCAAGGAAGGTTTCACACCACCAAAGGATGAAGAAGGTAAGGAACTCGAGTCATCAAAGTGGTCTACCGAACAACTCCGCAAAGCACAAGCCGATGCCAAGGCTATGGTCACCTTGCAATGTGGAATCGCCAAGGACCAACTCGTCAAGGTAGGTCCGTTCTCAAGTGCAAGAGACCTATGGAACAAACTCATCGAGCTCCAAGAGGGAACTCGAGATTCTCGGATTGCCAAGAGGGACCTATTCTTGAATCAGCTCCAAAATCTAACCATGAAGGACAATGAAACGGTGAGTGAACTTCATGGGAGATTCAAGGAGATCATCAATGGTCTCCACTCCGTGGATGAACGGGTAGAAAACCGTGACCTAGTAAGGCACGCTTAAATCTTTTCCTAGGAATGCCTTGTGGTCATCCATGGTAGATGCCTACAAGGTATCCAAGGATCTTTCCATTGTTAAACTAGATGAATTTTTCTGTGAGATGGAACTTCATGAGCTTGCTAACAAAGGTCAAAAAGAGAAGGGTATTGCTTTATTTGCAGGACCAAAGAGCAAGGATGGAAGAAGGAAGAAGGAAAAGAAGAAAGAAAAGGAGATTTCCTCATCCACCTCTTCTTCCGAATCCGATGATGAAAGTGGATCATCATCAAGCGAGATGGCGAACTTCGTAAGGAGGATTATGAGAAGAGGCCGAAGATACAAAGGAAAAGGTAAAACTAATGATCAAAATTTTGATAAATCTAATGTTACATGTTATGAGTGTAGCAAGAAAGGACACATTCGGAGCGAGTGTCCGAAACTAAAGAGGAAGGAGGAACGAGCCAAAAGGAAGGAGGAAAGAGCCAAGAAGAAGAAGGCTCTCAAGGCCACTTGGGATGAGTCCTCATCAAGCTCATCGGAGGAAGAAGAGAAGATGGAAAAGAGCACTCGGCAATTGGCACTCATGGCAAGGGAAGAGTCAGAATCCGAGAGTGATGACTCAAGCGCTTCAACCATGGCTTCATCATCTTCGGATGATGAAGAGGCATTGGTCGAGGGGGAGCATCTATCAACTTGGTTTGTTGATAGTGGATGCTCCAAGCACATGACTGGGAACAAATCACTGTTTACTACCATTCAAAACAAAAGTAGAGGTAATGTGTCTTTTGGTAATAATGGTAGCCTTAAGGTTGTAGGAATTGGAGACATTCATATATCCGAATGTCTTCATATCAAGAATGTCCTTCTAGTCAAGGGGATGACTTTTAATCTCCTAAGTGTCAGTCAATTGTGTGATACGGGTTACACAATTGAATTTCATTCAAGTCAATGTTTGGTTAAACACATTGACACACTTGACACGGTACTAGTAGGCACAAGGGTTGACAATATTTATCAAGTATCATTTAAAAGTGCTACTAATGCTTTGATTAAGTGTTTCATGTCGAAAGAAGAAGAGTCTTGGTTATGGCATAGAAGATTGGCACATGTAAACATGAAGAACATCTGGAAGTTGGCCAACCAAGGATTAGTGTGAGGCATACCAAGCATCAAGTTCCACAAGACCAAACTATGTGATGCATGTCAAAAGGGTAAGCAAACAAAAGCTGTCCATAAAGGTAAAAGCAATGTAAGTACATCTACTGCTTTAGATTTATTGCACATGGACCTATTTGATTGCAGTAGTGTAATATCATTGAATGGAAGTAGATATTGTTTGGTAATCGTTGATGATTTTACTAGATACACATGGACTTTCTTCTTGAAACATAAGGACCAAACTATAGATATTTTTATTTCCTTTTGTAGAAGAACTGAAAATGAAAATCGACAACAATTAAAACCATTAGAAGTGATCATGGTGGGAATTTCAAAATCATAGGGTTTTAGAGTTTTGTCAAGAAAAGGGATATAGGCATGAGTTCTCTACTCCAAGGACCCCACAAAAAAATGGGGTTGTGGAGAGAAAGAACCGAGTCCTACAAGAGGTTGCACGAAGCATGCTTCATGAGTATCACTACCGAGCTACTTATGGGTGAAGCTGTGAATACAACTTGCTATGTGCAAAATCGAGTTTTAATACATAGGTTTTTAGGAAAGACTCCCCATGAACTTTGGTTTGGGAAACCACCTACAATTAAACATCTTAGGGTGTTTGGTTGTAAGGTGTTTATTTTAAATACCAAGGACCATCTTGGGAAGTTCACGGCTAAGGCTGATCAAGGGATACTGGTCGGGTACTCTCTTACCAGCAAAGCCTATCGAATCTACAATGAGAGGACTAAATTGATTGAAGAGTCCTCAGACGTAGCATTTGAAGAAATCCCTAAATCAAATGATCAATCAAGGGATGTAGGAGAAATTCAATCAACTTAGAAATCTAAGTTTGAATGATCAACATTGGTAATCAAGTTGACTCGAAGATGATGAGCAAAGGCAAGAAAGGGCTCAATCTGATCTCTTGCCTGTGCCGAGTGAGACTACTCATGAGGCACCGCCAACTCCAAGGCAATCTAGGATAGTCTCTAGTTATCCACAAGACCAGATTGTGGGAGACATCCAACAAGGGGTTAGGACTAGATCATTCTTCATAAATGAGTCGAATGAGGTTGCTTTGATCTCAGAAATCGAACCTAAACTAGTTGATGAGGCATTGCATGATCCTGATTGGGTCATAGCTATGCAAGATGAGTTAGGTCAATTTGAAAGAAGCCAAGTGTGGGACTTGGTTCCTAGACCTAAGAAGACCACCATTATTGGAACTAAATGGGTCTTCAAAAATAAGTTAAACCAAAATGGAGAGGTAGTAAGAAACAAGGCAAGACTAGTAGCCAAGGGCTATAGTCAAGTTGAAGGCCTCGATTATGATAAGACCTATGCTCCCGTGGCACGATTGGAGTCCATTCGCTCAATGCTAGCTTTTGCTGCACATAGAGGTTTCAAGCTCTATCAAATGGACGTTAAATCGGCCTTCTTAAATGGTTTCATTAAAGAAGAAGTCTACGTTGAACAACCACCGGGTTTGTGAATACCAAGCTCCAAACCACGTGTTCAAGCTCAAGAAAGCTCTTTATGGGCTAAAACAAGCACCTCGAGCTTGGTACGAAAGGTTGTCGACTTATCTATTAGAAAAGGGTTTTGTAAGGGGTCAAATAGACCCAACACTATTTCTTCGTCGAGATGGTGAAAATATTTTTGTAGCCCAAGTATATGTCGATGACATAATTTGTGGCTCAAATAACAAGGGCTATTTAAATGAATTTATCACTCACATGGAAAGTGAGTTTGAAATGAGTCTTGTGGGAGAATTGACATTCTTCCTTGGACTAGAAATCAAACAAACTAGAGATGGCATTTATGTCCATCAAGCAAAATACACTCAAGAGATGCTTAAGAAATTCAAAATGAGTGATTCTAAGGAAGTATCCACTCCTATGGCGACGAGCACTCGCCTTGACAATGATGAGAGTGGAAAACCAGTTGATCTAACGCAATATAGAAGCATGATTGGTAGTCTTCTATATCTCACAGCTAGTAGGCCGGACATACTTTTTGCTGTGGGCATGTGCGCTAGATATCAAGTCTGTGCCAAGGAATCTCATTTAATTGCAGTTAAGAGAATTCTGAGATACCTGAAGGGCACAATTAGAGTAGGTCTATGGTACCCTCGTACGGAGTCTTTTGACTTGATAGGTTATACCGACTCCGATTACGCTGGGTGCAAATTGGATCGGAAAAGCACTAGTGGGGGTTGCCAATTTTTAGGTTCATCATTAGTTAGTTGGTCAAGTCGGAAGCAACATTGTGTTGCTCTCTCCACGACCGAGGCTGAATATATTGCCATGGGAGAGAGTGTATCACAGTTGTTGTGGATGATACACACCCTAGAGGATTATGGACTCTCTTATAAGGGTGTACAAGTGCTATGCGACAACATTAGCACAATCAACCTAACTAAAAATCCAGTCCATCATTCGAGGACCAAACACATTGAAGTGCGTCATCACTTCATAAGAGATCACGTAGCTAGGGGAGACATTGTGCTCACATATGTTGAGTCAAAGTCAAACCTAGCCGATATCTTCACAAAACCCTTTCCGGAGAATGAATTTAGTCATTTAAGGAGGGAGTTGGGAATGTGTTTGGCTCCTTAGGTCATTAGAACTTCACCATGATCAATAAGGACTATTAAAATGACAAGAGTAATTGGGAAACTGATTTGGGCAATTTGGGGACATCTCACACAAACGATAAGGTTTAACAAATTATTTTTGTTTGCTAGAAATGGGGTGAGATGCTAGGAACAACCAATTTATTCAAAATGTACTATGCATCCCTTGAATAAGTAGGTTGAAGAGACATAAATTGAGTATGGGGAAGGTCATTACATAATTCATGTGTATTTGACTCCTAGATCTTACTCATATATTCCAACCAAGGAATCTTGGTTGGACTTTTGTCTAGAAATTATCTAATCATGATTGATGTGTTGATTGATACTTTGGATTGGTATCTTTGATGATAAGATGAGTTGATAATGTAAGAATAGTAATTTAGGATATAGTTTGACAAATTTGAAACTAAACATGACAGGGTTGGATATTTCAGGTTTTGAAACTCTGAAATGTCTGAAACTAACTTGTAACTTAAATAAAAAAAACCTAGAATGTTAGGACTTTCAGAGCTTGCAATTAGGAAATGTTCTTGTTCGTAGATGTTTAAGTTCTGTGTTCTGAATTTGAGAAGTTCTGGATTTTCAGAATTCTCGAGAGAAACGACTGCGAAATCAGTTGCTCGAATTCAGATATCAGAAATCTGAATTATCAGACACTGATCGGTCTCACGACCGATCAGGAGGCTCACTGATCGGTCCAGGGACCGATCAGGAGGTTCTGGCACGCGACAATCACAAATGATCGGTCCAGGGACCGATCAGGAGGATCTCACGCGACGATTCACATCTGATCGGTCCAGGGACCGATCAGGAGAGTCTCAACCTCTTCAACCTCTCTGTTCGATCTCTGATCGGTCCAAGGACCGATCAGCTCTCTATCTCTATGGTTCGCAGGAAGACCCCTGATCGATCCGAGCACCGATCAGAGGGTTTCCTGATCGGTCAAGGGGACCGATCAGACCCTTTTTGTGTGCGTTAAAATCGATCCTGATCGGACAGCCGTCCGATCAGATTACACTGTGCGCTACCCCCTCATTAAATCCTCCTGACCTCCTCTCTTCCCGATCTTCTTCTTTCTCACAACCCTAGCCGACCGACGCCCCGACGCCCCTTTCTTCCTCCCGTATTCTCGACCCATCGTCTTCTAAAAGCCGAAGGTCAAAATGGCACCGAGGTAATCTCTCGATCTCTAATCTCTACTGTTATTGTCTTTGGCAGTTCACGTTATCATGTTTCTTACGGTGACTGTGGTTTGTGTTTGGTGGTTTGCCCATGGCCGGTGCTCTCTCTTTGTTTCCCATTGTCCAAATGGTTAGGAAGAAACCCACTAGTGGTGAGGGTACCTCTAAGGAACCAACCGAGAAATCCAAATCCAAGTCCAAAGCTCCTGCTACCTCCCGACCTCAACCGGCTAGTTCGGGGAGATTCCCCAACCAACAATTTGAAAAATCATTTAAGGAGAGGACTTTCAAATTACTCCCTTGTCGATCTGTTGATAAGAAGTTCATGCAGGAATCTTGTCCCTCTATTTTAGAAACCATTGCCTACTACAAGCTCGATTCTTTGGTTTTTCTAGAAAGGGACATCAACTTTGATCTAGTATCTGAATTCTATAACAACCTTCATCAGACTCCTGATGGTAGTTATAGAACAAGAGTGGCTAAGCAAAACGTTGATCTCAACATAATTGCCTTCTTTGAGTATTTAGGTTGTCGTTTGTGTTCGGGGACGGTGTTCTCCATCTATCCTGTTTTGCCTGAACCCGTACCTCATCCTCTTAATGTCTCTTCTGACTCAATCTATGAGTACTTCTTTGGTCATCCGAGACTGGATGGTTTAGATGAGTTAGATGACGACTTTCCTACATTTGCAGCCCTTAGACTCTCTGCTCCTGACTACATCCTTTTCAAAGTTGTCACACAATGTCTTCTACCTATCACCTCTAAACCGTTGGCAGAAATTCGACCATATCACTGTCTGATGCTTTATGGGTTACGTCGACGTCTAGATTTTGATATTATGTCGAGTGTCTATATGTCTATCATATCCCATAGCGAACCGAGCGGCGACAACATCTATATGCCTTTTGGGCATCTAATTACTGGTTGGCTCGAGTCCATGGGTATTGACGTCTCTAGGGGGAGGATAGTGAAGATGGTCAGGCAGGATTGTCGACTTGGGAAACGTGCGTTTTCCAAGTCCGGAATCCTAAGTCAGGATGGGCCGATTAGGTGGAAGGATGGGAGGGCACTGGGTGAGCTACCACTTCCACGACAGGTTGCTCGTCCTCCTGCTGCTGCTGCATATGGCGAGGAGGATCCAGATCTGCGCTGGCAGATCGCTGAGCTGGAGAGCCGGTTTGACCGCCACGAGGAGATGGTGGCTGCAGAGTTCGATGGCCTGCGCCTCCAGATTGATCAGCGCTTCGATACTCTACAGAGACAGCAGTTGGCGACACATCAGGCATTTCTAGGATGGATGGCCGGCCATCCACCTCCTCAGCACTCCGCGGGCGAGCTACCCTCAGGCAGCAGCATGCCTCTTCAGGATTCCACTCTTCCAGCTGATGTTGCGGATGATCCTCTTGATGAGGATGTTGGCTGACATTCTCTATGTTTTGATTGTTTTGTTGATACTATGTCTTTGATACATTTATCTGAACTGGATGTTAGCTGTGTTTCTTATATTCATGCTATTTATGATGCTTCACTATTCATGATACACTTATGATGTTTCATATGCCATTGTTTTTCATATACCGTTTTTTTTTTTTGTGGATTAAGATTGAGGCGTTATTGGTTAAAAGGGGGAGGTGCTTGTCAGTCTTATTCATTATTTTACACCTTTTCGGTGTTTGACAAAGGGGAGAGAATAATTAAGTTTAGAGACGATTTGACCTCTTTGAATCAATATAAAAAAAAAGAAAAAAAAGAGGAGAAGGTAACTGAGTTATATCCATCTTAGGGGGAGATCTTAATTTCCCTGAAATTATGGATATGAGAGTTTTTCTGATCTAAACTTAAATTGTGTTGTCAAACAACAAAAAGGGGGAGATTGTTGATACAGTCTGACCTGGATGTTGTTTTGATGTTGACACTGATTTAAGTTTGAATCAGATATTAAATTAACTCAGATTAATTACTAATCAAGGTTGACTTGGTTAACCTGATTGACCTGATTGGGAAAAGTCCAAGCGAGGAGCTTGGCACGGGAAAGTCCTGGTGAGTGAAGCCAGGCAAGGGAAAGTCCTAACTGGATGTTAGGCATGGAAAGTGAGTGAAGCCAGGCAGTGGGAAAGTCCTAACTGGGATGTTAGGCGTTGGAAAGTCCCGTGAGTGAAGCCAAGCAAAGTCCCGTGAGTGAAACCAGCAATTGGGAAGTCCAAGTGTGGAAGCTTGGCATGTATGGTCGAGAGGGTTCGCCTCGACCGCTGGGGTGAGGGCAAGCTTGAAGCTTGACTCGAGATCATAGCTTTGATCGGTCGCAGATCGATCCAGGGCATGCAGACGGCCGATCGGTCTCGCAGACCGATCCAAGGGCATGACTACCGACGGCTCAGATCGATCCAGCTGTTCGATCGATCCGCAGATCGATCGAAGCAATGGTACTGATCGACCTCTGATCGGTCCGGGACCGATCAGAAAACTCGAGCACATCGAGTGTATATCGACGGTCGGGGACCGATCGATAACACTCGCAGCACATCGAGGATACCGATCGGTCCGGGACCGATCGATGATCCTCGAGCGCTGAGTGGATACCGATCGGTTTTACGGACCGATCCAGAGTCCTGATCGGTCCACAGATCGATCGGTGCCGATTCGCGTGAAGGGTGGATCGGTCTTGGGACCGATCGGGCAGCACTGATCGGTCACCGGACCGATCAGTAAGTAATAGACGTGGATCGGTCTCGACCGATCCACAGTATGGCTTGTTTTGCATGCGCTTTCTCTTATTGTTTCTGATTCGCAATTGCTTTTACCTATTTCGTTTCTAACCATCTGCTGTAAGCTTTCTCGAAGTTACAGGTTACAGATTACAGATTACTTGATGTTGGGTGAATTCAAATTAAGGATCATTAGTAGAAGGCGACGAAAAAGCTTTTGCTGTGTCTCGCTGCGGACAAACCAGTTTTGGTAGCAACGTCTCGTTTGCGATCTGCTGGCAGCCGTTTGGTCGAAATCAGCTTGACTTGTGCTGATAGGTTCAAGCTCAGAGGTACCAGTGGAAACGAGGATGCCATTGGTGGGAGCTGAGACAATCAGACAAGGAAGAAGCGTGATTGGCGACGTCGTGGACGGTTGCAGGGATTTGCAGGGATTTGCTGCAGGTTTGGCAGAGATCCGTTACAGAGCAGAGAGGCATATGAAGGTGGAGAGGAGAGGCTCTCGGGATAATGCTTCTTGTGCTCTTGCTGTGAAAAACACTGTGGAGAAAAACTCTCTGGAAGATTGAAGCAGTGTGCTTGTTCTTCGCTGATTGTGGCTGTGAGCTTCCTTTGATCATTTCACTTGAGCCACTATTGTAAGTCTTGTGCTTAATTTCTTACTGCTGTTAAAGACTTTGTGGAGAGGTTACTCCACCGAGAAGGAGAATCCTTTAGCCGGATAGCTTCCGGGGTGTGATCTACCGAAAGATCAAGAGGATTCGTCCACCTTACGGACACGCCGAGGAGTAGGGGCAAGTTATCCCCGAACCTCGTAAATCTCTGAGTTAGTATGCTGTGCTTTCTTGTTTTAATTTTCTAATTCCGCTGTGCTAACAAAGTTCTTGAAGAAATTTGTGTTTAGTGTTTTTCAAAGAGGCTATTCACCCCCTCTAGCCATCTAAGGTCCCAACACTATTTTCATAGAAAATTATTTTTCCGTGATAGTATATGGTATGAGGAGTGTATCCTCAAAATTTTACGATTTTTGGAATTTTCTGAAATTTATTAGGAGTTTCTGAATTTCCGGGAAGGGAAATCAGAAATCTCTGATTTCAGAGTGTGGATCGGTCACCGGACCGATCCAGGGAAGTTCTGATCGGTCTGGTGACCGATCAGTGACGATCCAGTGAGATCAGTGAAGCGTGGATCGATCTGGGGGCCGATCAGTGCGTGCCAGTTTCTGATTTTCAGCTGTTGGTCTGAAATTTCAGCTGGAAGTTGGGTTTTGTGGATTTCTAAAGGTTTGAAACTCGCCAAGACATTGTTGGTGCAATGGTCAAGGGGGAGTTGACCTTTAGGGGAAGTTTTACCTAATTGTCAAGGGGGAGTTGACTTTTAGGGGGAGTTTTTACTCCAAAAGACTTTTAAGGATTAGTGATATGGGATTATCACTAAGTTGATTGTTGAGTTTAGTATCAAGGGGGAAATTAAGAGTTTCAAATGAAAGGTATGGGACTTTCATTAGAAGAAACTCTTGACCTTGATACCCTCCTTGTTCTTTTTGATGTGTGTCAAAAAGGGGAGAGTAGTCATTGGAGAATTATTGGAGAACCCAAGTTAGGTTATCGGGTTAACCTAAGCTAGGGAAGAATGTCAAGGAATGTTCAAGGAAGAACATTGGAATTCTTTTTGATGTGTGTCAAAAAGGGGAGAATTATTGGGAACCCAAGTTAGGTTATCGGGTTAACCTAAGTTTGGGGAGAAACGCTCAAGGAGAATATTGAGTTTGGAAAGAATGTTCAAGGAAGAACATTGAAAACCTGAGTTAAGGTTATCGGTTAACCTAACTTGATTATGGTTTTGTCAAACATCAAAAGGGGAGATTGTTGGCAACCTTAGGTCAAGGTCGACTGGTTGACCCGACTCGAGTGACGTGACTCGAGTTGTATTTGATGTTTGACGAGAAGAAGATTTGGTGCAACCTTAGGTCAAGGTTGACCTAGTTGTGTTGCATGTTGATGTTTGACACTGTGAGAGAGTTCTATTCTTGATGTGGGACAAGAATAGATGTTTGGGAGATTATTGGTGCAACCGTAGGTCAAGGTTGACCTGGTTGACCTGATTCGGAAAAGTCCAAGTATGGAGACTTGGCACGAAAAGTCCAAGCAGGGAGATTTCGAAAAGTCCAAGTATGGAGACTTGGCACGAAAAGTCCAAGCAGGAGCTTGGCATCGAAAAGTCCAAGTATGGAGACTTGCACGGAAAAGTCCAAGCAGGAGCTTGGCACGCGAAAAGTCCAAGTATGAAGACTTGGCATCGAAAAGTCCAAGTATGGAGACTTGACATCGAAAGTCCTAACTGGATGTTAGGCATTGGAAAGTCCTGTAAGTGAAGCCAGCTAGGAAAGTCCTAACTGGATGTTAGGCGTGGAAAGTCCCGTGAGTGAAGCTGGGAAAGTCCCGTGAGTGAAGCTGTAAAGGAGAAAGTCCTAATCTGGATGTTAGGCGGTGGAAATCTCGTGAGTGAAGCCGTGAAAGTCCCGTGAGTGAAGCTGTGCAAGGAAAATCCTGGTGAGTGAATCGGACTTCTGGTGTTGAAAGTCCAAGTAGGTCAAAGGGATTGACCGGACACTTGGCGTGGAGTTCTAGCAGTCAGGGAGTGACCAGATGTTAGGGATGAAGTACCAATAGGTCAAGGTTGACCGGATATTGGTTTGAAGTCTTGGGACTTGGTTTGGGCAAAACAAGCTCGGATCGATCACCGCATCGATCCATGATACCTGTTGGTCTCGATCGGTCCGTGACCGATCGATACGGTTTTCTGTTCGATTCGATCGGCCGGTGACCGATCGCCAGCAACAGAGGCGAAAGAAGACAGCCGATCGGTCCACGCATCGATCAAGATGTCCCGATCGGCCGGGACCGATCAGAGACGATGTCGTCGAATGAAAGCCAAGAGTAGGGATCGGCGTGGACCGATCCATTCAGGCCCGATCGGTCCACGCATCGAGTGATACACTGATTCTCACTGTGGATCACGATCGGTCCGGGACCGATCAGTAATCAACAGAATGGAGAGGTAGGAGGGATCGGTCCACTGACCGATCCACCTAGGGCGAATGCTTCTTCTTCTTCTTCCTCTTCTCTTCTGCTACATAGCCGCTGTTCTGGTGCTTGAGTTTTGTTGAGCTCTTCTTCGCAAGCTTCGCGTGAGCTTCCTACTGGATTCCTGCTGTTGTAGGCGTCACTTGAAGTTGCTGCTTCATCCAGCCGACAAGAAGGCAAGCGAGTGCTATTGTATTCATATTGTATTGCTTTTCTTGCTGTTCTTGTACTCTTTGTTTGCTGGTGCAAACGTTTGTGGCGAGGTTTCTCCACCCACAAGGAGTATATTGTATTAGCCGGTTCTCCGGGGACTCATCCACCGATGGATTGACTGGACTCGTCCACCTTACGGACACGCCGAGGAGTAGGAGCCCTAATCTCCGAACCTCGTTACATCCTCGTGTTAAGGTTTGATTTCTTCTCTTTCGTTTCTTTGTATTTTCCGCTGCGCTAACACGTTTTGTAGAAAGAAACGAGAGCGATTTGGGGCGGCTATTCACACCCCCCCCTCTCTAGCCGAGTACGAAGGATCCTAACAGTTGCCGGGCCGGTTCCGGTTCCTTTGGTGAAAACCTTGTGGCTCGTCGGTTCGGGCCGCCGGTTCAACCAATCTTTTTTTTTTTACAATTTGAACCGTCAGTTAACCAACGGTTCCTAGCCATTGGAATCGCTTGTTAACCGGCGGTTCCTAGCTATTGGGGAGGGTGGGGGTTTTTTGGGGTATTTTTTTAGTAATTAGGATCATTTGACCATTTTTTTTATCAATGACTATGATTTAGTGTCTGTTACTATCCAAACTCTATAAATAGAGAGCTCATTTCATTATTTTTACACACATCTTCTCTACTCTTAATCTCAATTTCGTATTCTTTATACGCTTTCATTTCCAATTTTCAATTACAATGGAAGGAGGTCGTGGAGGTGCATCATCTCAAGCTCGGAAGGGAAAGAAAATAATGAATCCGCTAGAGGAGGACCCCAACATTCAATCCACCGATGATGAAATCGAGCACCTTCCAAATCTGACACCCAAAACACAAGGAAGTACCGATGTAATTACTTCTAAAGTTCAGGAACTTCCTCCTCTAAAGTCTTCTATTTTTACTAAACATTTTGAGAAAGTCACTCTTCCGTCGGGAGAAATGCGTGCAAAATGTAAGCACTGCAATGCTTCCTACAAATTCCAAGCTGACGGCGGCTATGGGTCGTTGAAATGACATGTAGAAATGAAGCACCGACAGAATATGGACTCGACCGTTCTCAAACACAATTATCAAGATTTTCTTCAACTAGCGGTAGTATTGATTCTAATTTATTTTTATATTCAGATAATAAATTAAGAGAATCATTAGATAAATTTGTTTTCGTAAAATATCTTTATTTTAGTTTTGGATCTAAATGCGCATTTGAAGATTTTTGTAAAGAATATCTTAATCTATGTGCTAAACGTGTTCATAGGACTACACTTACTCGTACAATTAAAAAAATCGTAAAACAAGGGGAAAAAATTAATTGATGAATTTAGTAAATTAGATAATAAAATTTCTTTATGTTCTGATATTTAGAGTGATCATTGGCAAACACATTCGTATATGGGTGTGACTTACCATTTGATCGATAACTCTTGGAACCTCCAAAAAATATTGTTAGCTTATAGAGTTTTTGATAAATCACATAATGTTGATAACATCGCACAATTATTATGTTTAATTTTAGAAGAATATGACTTAACTTATAAAATATTTTCAATATCATTAGATAATGATAGTTCCAATACCGCTTGTGTTAGGACCGAAAATGTAGCTAGAGGGGGGTGAATAGCTCTTCGCGATCTTGTGCTTGTCGTTGCTTGCTTCTTGTGATGATGTGCAGTAGAAAATATAAGAAACAACACACTATAACGCTAACACGTAGATTTACTTAGTATCCACCTCAAGAAGAGGTAACTAGTCCAAGGATCCACACACTCACGCACCCTCCACTATGAAAACACTCTTTTTCGGTAACTACCGAAGGCGGAGAAGCCCTACAATACTCTCAATACAACAAGAAACAAAGAGAAGCAACTAAAAGGGAAAGCTTACACGGTTTACACAAGAAACCCTAACCCTAGCTTCTTCTTCTTGCTGTAGATCCGCTTCTTGACTTGGAAATGCCTCCAAGAACCTTCAAGATCTGGCGGTGAGAACTCTGTGGAGAAGCTCTGGAATCGCTGTGAAGATCGAAGCTGAACAATGCAAGCATTTTCGAAGAAAGAGCTTGACAACGACTTTAATCTACGCCAACGATCAAATCCCAATCGATCGGATTGCTCCCAATCGATTGGGGAGGCTTTGGATTGATCGACCGATCGATCCAGAGCGCCTCTGTGCTCTTGGGAATCGCCTGGATCGATTAGCTTATCGATTCAGGGCTTATCACGTAAAATCGCAGCTCTCAATCAATCAGTTGATCGATTGGAGGCTCCCAATCGATCGGTCGATCGATTGGGAGGCTTTCTGTGCGATCGGTGATTCTCCCAATCGATCCACTGATTGATTGGAAGGAGGCTTATCGCAAGGACTCGCCCAATCGATCAGCCGATCGATTGAGAATGAGCCAATCGATCGGTTGATCGATCCAGCTCTTATTTTTGCCCAAAAACAAGTCCAAAGTCCCCTAGACCAACATCCGGTCAATCATGACCTATTGGTACATCATGCCTAGCATCTGGTCACCCTTGACCTGCTAGAACTCCCTCACCAAGTGTCCGGTCAATCCCTTTGACCCACTTGGACTTATTTCCACCAGGTGTCCGATCAACCTTAATCCACCTGGATTTCCCGTGTTAAGTATCCGGTCAATCCCTTTGACCTACTTGACTCTCCTTCAAAACTTCCCACATGAACAATCGCACCTGCAATCTCCATGTGTTGTCTACATGTATTGTCAAACATTGAAACCCAAACATCAAGACTCGAGCTTGACCCTATTCAAGCTCAATCAGCCAGGTCAACCTTGACTTAGGGAATATTGCACCAACAATCTCCCCCTTTTTGATGTTTGACAATACCTCTAAGTTAGGCTAATCTCATAGCCTCAACTCTCCTTCATGCCAATGTAAGACTGATGGTTTCCTTCATTCTCCCCCTTTCCTAGAGGGCAAACTCTCTCTTTAGGTAATGAAGGCCTAACTTAACCACACAGCTTGTATAGATGATCTAAAATTTGTTTGTTAACCTATTATTGACGGTTTATTTTTTCATATTCGTTGTGTTTGTCATGTTTTAAATTTATGTGTTCAAGATGAATTAAAAATTTTAAAAAGTTATATTAAACCAATTAGAATTGCAATTTCTTATTTATGATCTTATCCATCTATAATGAAACAATGGGATAGATTTTGTAAAACTAATAGAATGAGACCTAAAAAATTTCCACGTGATATATAAACACGTTGGAATTCGACATACCAATTATAACAAGATTCATTTCAATGTAAAGAATTATTATATTTATTTTTTACACAAAATACTAATACTAATATATATTTATTTTCACAACAATATAATATTTGTAGTAGTATTTATGAAATTTTAAAAGTATTTAATGATGCAATCGAACAACTTTCTGGTGTTTATTATCCCACTGCTCAATTAGTTTTAGAAAAGTTTTCTAATATAGTATTAGTTTTAAATGAACATATTAATAATGAATCTTTATGTCCTTGCATCTTAGCTATGAAAATTAAATGGGAAAAATATTTTTATTTATTCCTTAAATTTATTTAATTGTATTTTTTTTAGATCCTAGATTTAAATTAAAAGTTTTACAAGAAATGTTAACTTTATATTATGACGCTTTAATTTCAATTAAAGATTCTTTTTCTCCTAATCCAGTTAATATTATATATAATGTTAGAATTTATTTATATGATATTTATAATCAATATATGTAAAATATGGAACATAAATTAATGTTTCTAAAATACAACAAACTACTAGTAGTAATTTAAAACTTACAAAAGCACAACTTTTATTAAAAGAATGGACAAAATGTCCACGAGGATCCTCAAGTTCCACACAGGAACTTGAGAATTATTTTATGACTCTTTTGATTTTAATGAAGCAGATAGCGAAAATTTCAATATCTTAAAGTGGTGGTCACAAAAGGCTCAAAGCTTTCCCATCCTCTCCATGATCGCCAAAGAAATTTTAGCTTATCAGTGTCAACTATTATCGTGGAGCAGATGTTCAATGCCAGCGGTAACATATTAGATGAACGACGATCAACTTTGTCTCTCGACTCATTGGAAGCCCAAGCATTACTGGACGATTGGACCAGAGCGGAGAAAAGAATCCAAGGAATGCAACTTTCAGATGACGAAGTTGAAGATTTTGATACTGAATGAACGAATACGACAGGAATGGGAAATGGAAGTGAGTGACAATGTAAAGGATAAAAATGTAAAGAACTACGTGAGCTTTGATTCCCCTATACCCTAAGGGAATACGTAGGCAACTTAAATAAGTGCAAGCCCTTTTTTTTACAATAAATTTTAATTTGTAATTTTAAATTTTTTAACATAATAATCTTGAACCGTGGTGAACCGTGAACCAACGGTTCCGAACCGTGAACCGTAATCGTCTTGGGTGGTTAAGGTTAAGGGTCAACTTACCTAGAACCGTCGAACCGGTGGTTCTGAACCGTCGAGCCGTCAGCTCCGAACCGTGGTTAGGTTTACATCCAATTTTATCCTTAAGGCAATGTTATGCTTGAGCTCCTTCTTCAGATCTGCACATTTAGTTTCATGCACTTCAAGTGTAGAAAATAATTCTTCTAATAAACTTACTTCTAAATCCTTAGAGATGTAATATGGACCTACTAAGGTTGACCATTTGGAAGTCCTAGGAAATGAATTAAGCGTGTATCTTAGCGAATCTCAGTTAGTTACCTATTTTTCGAGATTCGTGAGTCCGGTGATGAGTTCCTTGATACTTGAGTGGAGGTGTCTGACAGTTTCGCCTTCTTCTAGCCGAAGGTTGTTGATTTAGTTCCGAAGCAAGTTCCGTCTCGCGAGTTTTGCCTTCAAGATCCCTTTATGTATGTAGTTCTAAAAATTTCTCCCAGAACTCTTTGGCTGACTCATAGGCTCCGATCTAGTCGACTTCTTGTGGCGGTAAGATGCTCAGCAGATAGAACTCTGCCTTGCCGTTTGTTACGAAGTCAGCTTGATCCTTTTTCATCCATTGATATTCTTCTTTGTCCTTCGGTGCTGCAAAATCATATTTCATAATAATCAATAATTCAAAATCTCTTTTTAAAAATTTCTCCATCTTCCTTTTCCACTTCGTGAATTCCTCCTCAAACTTTGGTGGGTAGATACTCGGTCCGACCATCCCTTATGTTTCGGTCGGCAGTTAATCCTCTTGAAGCAGTTGGGCTCTGATACCACTTGTTAGTCCCTTGCGACTGGCTAGAGGGGGGTGAATAGTCTGAAGAAAAAAAAACTAACATCTTTCTCGACTTATAACTTGATTAATATAAACACATGTATAAAAAAGAAATAACATGCAAATTAACAAGAGAAAGAGGAGATTTTACATCTGAAATCAAAAAAATATTTGCATCTGAATTCCTATTTTCTTGCACTTTCATTACTATTCTTCTTCTACTTTCAAGAGAGAGGTGACTGACTTGAGTATCGGAGGGTCTAGAGGGTCTAGTCAAGGATTCTCATCTCGGTCTTAAGTCACTAACGCTTTATTGATTCGTCTGATTGTATGCAGGATCATTGAGGAGTTTCTTTAGATATCGAGAAATTCATTATCCTTTGACCAACCACCCGTCGAAGTTAGCGCACCATTTTATAGCCTTCAGATATGATCATTATACATCAATATATTTTGAGAATTATTAAATACTTATTTTATAAGGAACAAATTTAATCAGTCACTTAATTTATAAATAATAATAAATAATTAATCATGTAGTTGATATTTATATGAGTATCCGTACAAAAAAAAAAATATATATATATATATATATATATCCATCAGTATTTTACTATAAGGCCGGTACTATATTTTTTTTATCCAATAATATATAATTAAATTTACAAAGCATTGAGGGATCATTTTCTAAAAACAAAACATTTAGAGGGCGCATTTATATATATATATATATATATATATATCCATCAGTATTTTACTATAAGGCCGGTACTATATTTTTTTTATCCAATAATATATAATTAAATTTACAAAGCATTGAGGGATCATTTTCTAAAAACAAAACATTTAGAGGGCGCATTGAACTTTCACCCCAACAAAATTCCTCCTCTGTTTTCTCTTTCACGTTTGGGATCTCAGTTTGTTCCTTCGAGTTCGAATTAGGGTTCACTCTTCGTCTCGCGCTCGCGCTCGGGGCGGCGAAAAGGGATTCGATCGCCATGAAGCTGACGGTGAAGACGCTCAAGGGCACCCACTTCGAAATCCGAGTTCAGCCCAATGATACGGTAGTGTAACCCTTCCGCATGGTTTGTTTTCTCGTTGATTTTTTTTCTGGTTAATGTTTTTCAAAAAATGAAGTCATCTATTTGCCAGTTACCAGCGCTAATGCAGTTTTCTGTCGAGGAATACAGTTCCACATGCATTTGACTTTTCCATTGAGTGGTCGAATCTGGTCTTTTTTGGCTTTCCAAAATCTGGTCTTTGGGATATTAGTTGACTTGAAGTGGTATTTTAAATGCTTTTATTGCTACACTATTATCAATTGCAGCTGTTTTCTGAACTTTGAATTTCTAAAGATTCCAATCGAGTGAACATCCCATGGACAGGTTATAGCCTCTAATAATTATCAAAAGTTCGGTGAGGGCATATACAGTTGCTCATTTGTCTGCCATATTAGAAACATGAAGAATATTTATTTGAAAGTCATTTGGAGTTATGCTGAAACTAGAATAGTGGTTAAGCTTGGTTTCTATTGATTGAATAATTTTGTTTGACTACGTGTTCTAGATCCTATTTAAGGTAGCTTTAATTTTCAGCAGCTTTAATCATCTAGTTGTACTTGGATTGCATATATTAATTCAATTTTGCAGATTATAGCTGTGAAGAAGAACATCGAGCAAGTACAAGGGAAAGATAACTATCCATGGGGACAGCAGTTGCTAATTCACAATGGAAAAGTTTTGAAGGATGAAACCACACTTGAAGAGAACAAAGTTCGGGAAGATGGTTTTCTTGTTGTCATGCTTAGCAAGGTACTCACCTTAATTGTCAGTATTATTCACATGTGTCTGAGCTTCTGCTACTTAATCAGGACACTAGTTTATGCATAATTTGGACTGTAACTATATGTAGCTTGTTGCAGATTCAGAAGAATATATTATACATTTGGCATGATAACATATTACTGAAGTATTTCAAACTTGTTTATATAATTAGTAAAGTCATGCATTAAACTTTTCATGGATTATCTGTGGATATACAATTACCTCATTCATGTAATTCATAGCGGTGAAAGATAATAGCACTAGGATTGTCTGCTTGGGTCATAGTATCCCCCCTCACCTTACACTCTTTTGAGAATTGAGTTTAGTGCAAGCTAGTCCACCTCCTTTTTAGCTATTGTGAGAAAAATTTCCTTTAATAGTTTTCTAGAATCTATTGAACCTTATTAAATTTGGAAAAAAAGCGATTCAAGTCTTATCATTGTAACCATTTTTTTTTTGTTCCACTTCTAACTATGCTTACAGAGATCTAGGTTATGAAATTTGAGAGTGAGGGTCTGACATGGATGTGGAAGTCTTCGACAAGGGTGTGGATCCATGTGTTGTATGAGCATTGATAATTAACGCGGATACAAAGAGAGTAAATGAGAATTATTTCAAAATGATCCTTAATATTTGCTCTACCAGACTACCAGTTTTATTGTTTACCTTTTTAAATTGTGAATCTTGCACTTTTGCTAATTCCTGTCAGAATCTTCAACTTTCTGAGACTAATATACACCTACATAGTACACATGCATGGGTGTGAATGCCATATCATGTGAATTTTAAGTATGTTCCTAATGGCAATATAAGTATTATGCTCTGTATACTGATTCTGAACAAATTCTTATTGTTAAATTTTTGGACAAGTTAGTACATAAGAGGTCGGTAGGTTGCTCACTGTAGGATGCTTGCAAGTGTTCTTTACAAAAAGAAGTTATATAAAAATGAAGTATCCATTGCTTAAATAACTAAACTACAAGTTGTGTGATTTCTTTCTAATATTATTTTGTTTTTCAATTTTTTGTTAAATGTATTATGCTGACACTGCCCAGTTGGACTCAATTGTCTTCACTCAATCTTCATTATAAATTGAAGGATTTGCACTTATATATTCTTGTTTACTGTTCCACATTTTGTTTTTGGTTGTTGTATGGCATGCAAAATTATAGTTGCAATACTATTACCACTTTCAATGCTTTTGCTAAGAATGGTTTTGTAGCTTGGGAGCATGTTGTAGGCAATCAAATGCTTGCGAGCAGTTCTGTCTAGAAATTTCTTCCAAAAAGTTCATTCTGCAGACTAATGGATACTTCTGGTTTGCATACATCACATGTAATGAATGTAAATGGTATAGGCTTATCTCATCTACAAAGTTTGAGAAATTTACTTCTAATCCTGTACATTCTTTTTATAATTTACTGTTTTAGGATATATGTTATCTCGTTTACATGCTCCGCTGAATGTTCTTTTCTTTCCTTTTTGTTTTAAAATTATTTTTGGATGTCTAGTAACACAATTATCCAAGCATAAACTTCCATTTCTGCTGAATGGACTAATTACAATATTTCCTTCTTTTTTTTTCTTTCTTGTTTTTATTGTGTCAACCTCCACATATGTAATGGTTATGTTGATTTCTTATTGTTGTATTTAATGTACTTACTACTTCAAAATCTTTTAGAGTAAAGCTGCAAGCACCAGTGGAGCTTCCCCTGCTCAGGTTTTTTTTTTTTTTACATTACTGTCTCACCACAAAGAGTTAGTGACCACCTTAATCTGATACTTGCGTTGATAGCCATCGGCAACATCTGTAGTCCAGCACCCTGCACTTAAAGATGCTCCCTCACAAGCTCCATCACAAGTGCCATCAGAAGTTCCAGCACAACCCATGTCAGTATTCTTAATTGTACTACTATTCTTCCAATACTCTATGATAACCACCATAGTTTCTCAATTGATACTTGTGCCTTTTTACAATCTTATTTTAGCGTGGCAGATAATTCATCAAATGCACCAGCTAGATCTCAAGGCCCAAATGCAGAGTACATGTTTATTATTGTTATTACTTTTATGCTCCACCATTTGTACATACCAATTCAATTGCATTAGGCATTGAGAATCCCAGAGATAGTCACTGCAGCGTATCTATGTTTGTAATATTTTTTTCCCCTTTTACTTTGAATTCTCTAGATGCACTTAGTGCAAAGATTGTGGCTTAAAGTTGTGTTGCCAATACATGACTCAACATCAGTTTATTGTGCCCTGTCTTTATCCCTTCCTTGTTGAGTCATGTCTCTTGTGGTTTATGTGATACGATATCACTAGTAATATTCAAATAAATTAATTTAGATCTTATAATACATCTTCCATTCAACTCTTCTAATTATAAATTTTATTAATTGCCTTTAAAGACATCCATACACTCTGAACCCATTTTCTCTCTTCTTTTTTTTGTTTGTTGGAGATCTTTGAGGCAAGTATTTTCTATTTAATCTTTTCTATTGCATTTACTATTTATGGAAAATCATGTGCTTCCTTTATTATGTCAACGATGAAGTTATTTTGGTATACTAAACCAGCAAGTTTCTTATATTGTTTGTTTCATTTGGCCATTGATTTGCAAAAAAATCTTTGTTTAGGAATTCAAGTATGTTGTTTTGAATTCCAGTAATGAATTCAAAGTTCTTTAAAAGCCTCCTGATACTAGTAATCAATGTTTAGGAATTGATCTTAGTTAATCCCTTATCTGCTGCTTACCAATTGCCTTCCGCCAAAATGTTTCTTCTGGTGTGGTGATCCCGTAAACATTGTCTTACAATTTAAAGGCATTAGTCAATTAGGTCCTAAAGAGATGATAGGGTCTACACTTGGGGTCAAATAAGGCGCATATTTTCATATTATCAAATATAGTTGGAGCTATGTAATTGATTCATATTATCAATAAGGTTTTTAGAGTTCTCCTTTTCTTATTTAAATGCAAAATAGAAAGTGAACTATGTCACATAAATATACATATAAAAAATGAGGAGATATGACTTGAAATATATTTATTTGATGTGTCAATGTCAGCATAACTTTTTCCTATTGTTATTATGAATATTAGCAATAATTGTTGAATGTGGTCATCAAGTTGATAGACAATTTTGAAATGGATCTTTCTCAATTTTAAATTCTTAACAATTGCATGTTTTTAGTGTATTCTGTTGTATAAAAATCGATGAAGGGAAAAGATCTATATAGCAATCCTTGGGAGTACCATGGCTAGATGGTGCTGATGATTGATATAAAGTTCTCTTTTACGATGAAGGGTTTGAATGGACCATCAAGGCATTAACCAAGCAAATAGAGAAAGAGGGGGATTTTATTTCTTTGCTGTTTTAAAATTCATCAATAGAGCATATGTTAATACATGGTGGCAAAAGGCAATTCACTCGTCCCAGCACCTCTGCTTGCCTGTCCCAGGCCAACGAGCATATAATACATGATTCTATATATGAATGGTCAGGGTCCTGTTCATATGCCTATTTCTGAATTAGGGATCTTAGTTATCTAATTCTTTAGGTTTTCCTTGACACCACTAGTAGATTTCTTTTGTCTGTTGATGTAGAAACTATCATTCTTCAACCCTTTGCACTGCATATATGTACCAGAAAATGCTTCGTCTAATTTGTCTAGAATTCTATGATACTGGAGGTGAATCATGCATAATATTTCTTTTTTCAAATCCAATGTAAATTCCTAAATATATATCTGCAGTCTGTCTGATGCCCAAGCTGCATCAAATTTAGTTGAAGGGAGTAATATGGAACAAACGATTGACCAATTGTTGGAGATGGGCGGTGGCAATTGGGACAGAGAGACAATTTTGCGTGCACTTCGTGCTGCGTACAACAATCCTGAAAGAGCTGTGGAATACCTATATTCTGTATGTGTCGTTCACATGCCATCTGTGCATAACTCGCATTCCACCCAAACAAAACTGATGATATTAACTTATAAATATCTGATGATCCAAACTAAGATAGTCGCTGGTTACATCTTTCAATTCTTGTATAGGGCATTCCAATAACAGCTGAAATTGCACTTCCGGGTGATCATTTCCCTTCATCTGTGGTATCTTCTCAAGGTGCTGATACAGCTGATGTGGCTGCTGCAGGGCCTCTCTTTGGAGTACCAAATTCCTCTCCTTTGAACATGTTCCCTCAGGTTCAATGATCCACCTGATTACTTTTATGTGATGCTTGTTTTGACAGGTGTGGTATGTGAATAAAAGCAGTGTCATTTTTTTTGTGGCAGGGCAATACTAATTCTGAAGGTGGTGCTGGAGGTGGATCTCTTGATTTCCTCAGAAATAACCAACAAGTTTGTCAACTCCTGCTTCATGCTTTAATCATTTTTTTTACAGAGCTAATCATCCTGTACAATTGGAAACAATTTGCTAAGTTTAAATGTAAGAGAGAGGTTTATTGACAGTTCTGAATGGTATATCTCCTAATATACCTGGTTGAAAAAGAATTATAATCTGTACAGAAGTTTCTTCAAAACACATGACTACTAGGTGATAGTAGAAAAATATGAGTTTACAACCTCTGACTGGGAATTGAATGGCTAGTCCTATAACCAGTTTAATTTTTGTTGCCAAAGTATAGGGATCAGTTAGAACTTGTGTGCTTTAGCACTATTAGTTATTGAAACTTTAATTGGAATATGCAGCGTAATTGGGTCCTTAAAAAACTGATAGACTTTGCTAATTGACTAATAGGAGCTTTGTCATTGTATTTTGGAATTAGGAACTTTCCGAACATCCAATTGCTCAGAATCACCGTTTTCTTATTCTAACTTCCTTATTGTTTTTGCAGTTCTTAGAATTTAGAGCAATGGTTCATGCAAGTTTTCTTATTCTAACTTCCTTATTGTTTTTGCAGTTCTTAGAATTTAGAGCAATGGTTCATGCAAATCCACAAATATTGCAGGTTCAGTACTTTCATCTGAGGTAATTTGTTACAACATAGTATGCTTCTTACTAGATCTTTGCTTGCAGCCAATGCTTCAGGAATTAAGCAAACAAAACCCTCAACTGTTGAGATTAATACAGGAGCATCATGAAGAGTTTCTTCAGTTAATGAATGAACCTATTGAAGGTCTTGAAGGGTGAGTCAATGATTTTGCAATTCAAATTTATTGGCATGGTGTTGTTGAGACTAAGAGAAATTTCTTATTTCTAATTCGTGGTTACCTTGCATTGGATGTCATGTAGCATAATTTATAAGTATATAGTGGGTCTCTAGTACATTTAATGTAGGATCTTGGTAAAAGAAACATTAAGCCCTTAAGTGAGAAGCCCATGAATTCAGGTCACAATTTTTTATTTTTTATTTTTTAAAAAAATCAAATTGACAAAACAAGAAAATGTATATTCAGATATTTATTTATCTTTGAGAGAGATTCTATTATTTGATTTGTGCTCCATGCTCATGATCTAGTGCCAGAGAAGAAATAATATAGTAGTGTCTTTATTACATTTTTGTCTTCAGCTTCTCGGGTCTAAGGATTGGATTTTGAGGCTATTCTGAGCTTTCCTATACCTGCATGATTGTTGGTAGCTTGATTAAAATGTTCATATAGCTAGAAGTGCATGATTATAGTTGCAAGCTCATTGTTGTTTCTTTATGTCTCAAATTATTCCCGATATCTTGAAGCTTTTTGAGTCTTTTAATATAAAAAATCTTCAGGGATCTGTTTGATCAACCTGATCAAGATGAGATGCCTCACACCATAAGTGTGACGCCCGAAGAACAGGCGGCCATGGAACGAGTATGCTTTATTTTGTTGCAATTGGACTACCATATTGGCAATACATTATGCATGCTAAATCTATTGCCTAATGCACTTCACAATATTCAGCTTGAAGCATTGGGTTTTGACCGAGCACGAGTTATCGAAGCTTTCCTAGCCTGCGACAGGAATGAGGAATTGGCAGCAAACTATTTACTTGAGCATTATGGAGAAGAAGATTAAGGTACTTTGAGAGTTGTTTTCCCATTTGATCAATGGGCTAAATGATTTCATTCTCATCTGTGGACTCACATTATACACATATCGTCACTCAAAGGAAAACAACCCAAGGTAACTCTTTTGTCGTTTAAGGTAAACAATCAACGCCACCTCTGCTTATTCCAGTTAATCACAACTCAAAAACTACACAATACAACAGCCTAAACATCGTAAAGTATGAAATTAATCATTTAATTATTTCCTTATTAACATGACTACTCAGTATTAGGCGGTGTCAATACAGTTTTGTTCCTGCGGAGTTTCCCTACTATGTAGTTTTGATCTATGTTCTAACAATTGTTAACATTTTCTGATCATGGCTGGCTCTACGCGATCTCTGAGTAATTTTTTATGGGTTTTGTATTAGGGTTTTGGTATGTGCCAAGATAATGATGATCACATGGATTTTTCTGCTAATTCACTCCCATGGAATTTCAAAACAACCTCCATCTGACTATGCTCATGCCGCTTCGCTTGATGATGAATTAATTGATTGCTTGTTAGAGAAATTTGTACTTTGAAGGTGATAGAAATTGTATCAAGTAGGGTAAGTGGCCACCTTATTCATAGATATTCTTTCCAAAAAATTTAACCAGTGGCGATAAACTGATGTTCATCTTCCGCGGATAATGTAAACTTCCCTTCATTCTTCACCTGCATTTTTTCTTTTTTGAAACATGATGTTCTTCCTAAATATTGGGCTGTAATTTAATTGTGATTTAGGTCCACTTGTTTACTGAAAAATAATTCATCCAAATAATGCGCCTTGCACTTGATGAAAAAACATTGGATGAAATTTATCGTTTTACTTGTCGATCAGAATGTGCAAACCTTTCAAGATGTGGTCCGGGCTTCGGAATGTGAATCCTTTACAAGAGATGAAGGTGAGCAATGAAGTCTTCATGATCAGTGCTTCTTCAGAAGGTAAATGACTTTTTTCACTTCATGTTTCCCCATTCCTGCTCATCCTAATCTTCTTTGATCGCCCTCGTTGGTGGTTTTGAATCGTCTATTGATTCAATCGAACTAGTTGAACCAATCGGTCCCATTCTAAGAACATCGCATGTATTATTGCTTCTAGAAATTGAAGTTGACATTCCATCTTAAATTGTGAGAAAAATATTGGATCTAGCTTGTAGTGGATCACAATCATGTAGATAAACATTAGGTAGAAGATCAAATCATAGCCTAATTGCTTCAATTATTGTTATAGCTATTCTTTTCCCATTAAGTGGAATGTGATGGGAGATATTACTACTCTGAAATTTAAAATTATTTAAACACTTTAAAGATATTTTAATGATTTAAAATATGTATAATTTGGAAGGTGGTGCGAAATTTGTCCAATTTAAGTGTTCAAAGTCAATATGTGTTTGACTATTAGGCGGTGGAAAGTTTTTCTAAAGTCTACATAATTAGAAGGGTGTTTTGTTGGGCCATAGTGTGTCCTTGTTGGACGCCACAGCATATACATACACGAATACTCAGGATGGTAAAAAGTAAATATGCTCAAGTCTTAGGATCAATACGAAAGAGGTAAATTATGGACGGTTATTAACCTTTAGAATAATGATTATCACATAAGGGAGATATTTATCTCGGTTTTGTTAAGATTCGAACATCAGATCTCATGGTGGTAACACCTCATATGCTGACTATTAAATTGTCTCGAGGGGACCACACACGAGTACTCAGTCACCTACGCTGGGTGTCTATAATATATACTACAGATTTTAAGGAAGAAGAATTTAGCTATAGAAAATAGTTTTAATTTTTAAATATTATTTTTATTTTTTTAGTGGGGTAAGATTTTAATATTTTTATATTTCTCTAGGGGTACTTATAAAAAAATTCAGGTGAGACAGCTGCCCCATCAAAATTATAAGTGACTCCGTCTTTGGTTGCGCGTGTAATTTAATATATGAACGCATGTAGGTAACGAATTCTACATAAATTGGGTAACGTATAACAAGCTACTGTAATGGACTCCTCGTTATAAAAAAAAATTAATTTAATATCATATTTGATCTTAGTCAAAAAGTCAAAAAAAGTATGCTTTTTAAATTTGTCGACCCAAGGTATTTATAGAAGTTTCTATGTTCATAATGTTGTCAATTCTAAGATGTGAGACTAAAGAGAACTTTATATTTATAATTGATTAATGAGAAAAATTTTTAATAATACGCCGCAGCTGAGTTTTGAACTGTAGACTATTGACTGATTAATGAGAAAAAATTTTCATAATATATTGCAGTTGACTCTTAAACTCCAAATATATGATTGATGTGTCTGGAAAAGAAAAAAGGATATTAACATAATTTTATTTTAGGTTTTATCAAAATTAGTTAGTAAAAGGATAGATATTTAATAAAATAGTAAAATATATATGGATGATATCTTACATTACACACCTCGTGCATATTTAAATTATTTTTTGTTTTTATTTTTTTTATTTAATACTATAATTTATTTTTAAATCCTAAACGTAAAATTTAAATGACGTGCAGCAAGCTAAAATTAAAAAATAAAATAAAATAAAATAATTGCCATCTCAAGTCAGCAACGCTCCCAGGGTCAGTCTACAGGTATAACTAATCAGATTTTTTTCTTTTTTTTTTTTAACTGAGGTGCAATTGATCTAGGAACCTCACTACATGTAGAGAGATTTTTTTTATTTTTTATTTTAACTTCAGGGTTAAACTAATTAAATTTTATCTTTAGTGTTTTGAGATTGTGTTGTAGTGTTAAAGTTAAAAAAAGAATTAAGTGTTCATAGGGTATAGTATATAGTATTTATTGTGCATAGTTTTTTTTTTTATTATTTTTTTAAGCTTTAGACTTAGGATGAATTTAGGATTTGGAGTTTAGAGTTTAGTATTTAGGATATAATATTTAAGGTGCCTATTTTTTTTTAAAAAAAAAAAAAGAAATATTAGGGTTTAAGTTTTAGAATTTAAGGTATAATATTTAGGACGGTAGGATTTAAGGAATTTAGGATTTTTTAAAAAAATAAAAAAAGTTACGCTAAACAATAAAATATATAGAGAGAGAGAGAGAGGGGTTGTCTAGGTTCTCATGGCTTTACTCTTGGGCTCTCCCTAAAATGTCTCATGCCAATGGAGATATCATGCATCCTTTTTAGCCCCATGATTTTTACCAAATCTGTCCAATGTGGGATTTTGATTGAACCCCAATAATCCTCCCCTCAAACGAAGAACCACAATTACTCTTATGGTCCGGGCCTCTCCGCAAGCATCTGGTCACCCTGACCTACTCTGGGCCTCCCCGCAAGCATCCGCACCCGGTCATCTTCACCTACTCCGGATCTCCCCACGAGCATTCGATCGCTTTGACTTGCTTCGAGCCCGAGTATCCAGTCACCCTGACATACTCGTCTCCCTGCGAGCATCTGATTATCCTGACCTGCTCCAGACCTCCCCGCAAGCATCCAGTCATCCTGACCTGCTCTGGGTCTCCTGGTGAGTATCCGCTTCCGATCACTCTTGACATACTCCGGACCTCCCTATGAGCATCCGGTCACCCTGACCTACTGACCTCCCGCAAGTATCCGATCACCTGACCTGTTACAGGTCTCTCCGCAAGCATCTGGCCACCTTGACCTACTCCGGACTCCCCGCGAACATCCTGATCTATTTCGAGCCTCCCTGTGAACATTTAGTCATCCTGACCTGCTCTGGGTCTCCTCGCAAGTATCTGGTCACCCAACCTACTCTGGATCCACCCTCAACTTCGTTTAAGGCCGCCCCACATTGCATCTAGTCTGGACCATGACTTTGATACCATTTGTTGTGACCGAAAGAATATCTACATATCTCCATAATGACATGATATTATCCACTTTGGGTCTAGATCCTCATGACTTTGTTCTTGGGTTTTACCCAAAAGATCTCATATCAATGGAGGTATCATGTATCCTTTTTAACCCCATAATTTTTATCAAATCTTTCCAATGTGAGACTTTGATTGAACTCTAACTCAAGGAAATTGTAAGGGAGGTAAATCATGATCGAGCATCGTCTTTTTAGAGAGGAGGGATTTTATTTTTCAAAGGATTATTTCTCCGAGGATTTGGCCCCTACTTTCATATGACAATTTATCATCCAAGTATCAACTTGATTGACCTGTGAGAACTTTCTGAAATCTACATATTTGAGCAAAAGGTGATATCAAGCATCGTCTTTTTAGAGAGGAGGGATTTTATTCTTTAAAGGATTGTTTCTCCGATGATTTGGCCCCTACTTTCATATGACAATTTATCATCCAAGTATCAACTTGATTGATCTGTGAGGACTTTCTGAAATCTACATATTTGAGCAAAAGGTGATATTACTCACTCCAAGTGATTCAGTATTATCAGCCCCTTAGCAAGATATAGACAGATAAATTACGGGGGATATTTTACCCTAGCACAGTAACCCTTTGCATGAGGAAGTCAAGCATCCAACAGTAATCCTTTACATGGGGAAGCCAGACATTCAACAAAACATTTTGCATTCGCTGGGAGTTGATATCAAGATTTATTAGAGTAAATATCGATGCAAGTACTAACTATGCCAATCCGGGGGTCTTTCTAAAGTCTACATAAAAATGATAAACTAGGTAATACCGAGCCTAGGGTGACCAGTCTGATTCCACGGAAGTTTTCTACTAGCTGTTAGGATAAATCAGGAAGCGCTCATGACGAATAACCCATAAGCCTAATATCTCGTGATTACGTATCTCATTTGAAGAAAAATTTTCTACAAATATACCGTAACTCAGGATTGAACTATGGATGTTTGGATCATCCTTAGGGCCTTTCTAAAGGCTACATTAAAAAAAATCCCAGGGAATTTTTCTGGGGGGTGATAAATTCAGTTAGACTCATTAACTAGTCCTGGGGTGACTAGCTCGGTCTTATGAAATTTTCCTACCGACTTTCAGGATAAATCAGAAAGTACTCGCGGCAGACGGTCAAAAAACTCAGCATCCTTTGATTACACGTCTCATTTAAAGAAAAAAATTCTATAAATACGTCATAACTATGATCAAATTATAACAATTACACCATTGACCCATGGACAAATGACAATAATTGGTAGATGCCAACCTATTTTTTTATAATAAATTGAGTATGTTCCTATTATCTTTAGGGTGGTAGGATTTTGTTTTCCTCATTTATTTGGTCAATATCTATTGTCATATCAACCTTTAACACAAGGAGTTATAGGCCCGGTGCGGTCAATTTGTCGGGTTCAATGTAATGGTAAGAGATGAGATAGGCTCATGTGCAATGAGGGTTTGATTTCTCTTAAAATATATTATACCTCCCGAGAGTTTGAATCACTATTTTGAGCCCTCCGTTAGACTCTATATGCTTTTTGAATTTTTTTAATGGGATCGATCATCATCAAAATTAATTGGGTTCTAAGAGCTACATATCGGAAAGGAGATCATTTGGATCACTTTTTACAGTTCAAAAGATTTTTCCTTTTCATGTATTGATGGAAATATATGATCCCCATCTATTTTATAAATGGGGATCATATATTCCTATCAATACATGCAAAGAAAATATTCTCAGGAATGTAAAAGCGATATAGAGAATTCGGCCTGTACATACCTACCTACCTTACATTATATTTTGGACAGGGATTATTATTGCTAAAATAATATATATTTTAACGAGGGTTGTTGTGCGTTAATATATATATTTTTAGGGTCAAAATAGAATTTTGTTTAACTTTATGGACGTGTGGGGGCCATGTTCTTAAACCCCCTTGGCCAATTGTGTATTACCGAATGTGTCCCTCGATCCTCACGGATAATATGTGGCTCTTCTCCGTTCTTCTCGACGATCGCAGGAAGCCTCCGCCTGGTCTCCGGTCGGAGCTCGCCGCGGATCTGGCAATCGACCCTCGACGTCGGCGAGAAGTTTACCGTCTCCTTCCTTATTTTCCTCATCATTGAATAGGAGTTCTCATTCTTCAGGTACGTTGCCGATCCCGCCTCGAGTTGCGATCTTTCGTTTTTGTTTCGATGCTCGGTGATTTTTTTTTTCCCTAGATGATTGCGCTACTGCGGATCCATTGGGTTTTTCTTGGGAACTTTCTTTTCCGGGTTTGCTTCTTTGCGAGGCGGAAGATCTATGATGCGTTTGCTGTTTTAGAAGTGGCGAAATGAAACCTTGAATGATAGGGTTTCCACATTTCTGCTTCTGATTCTTGTGCTGTGGGATACGGATCTGTGGAAGCCTTTTTCTTCGTTTACGAAGAATTCATGAAAAGGAAGGACTTTCCTGAGCTATTTACAAGACAAATGGTTGAAACACCGGGAGTAGAATCGATTTGATTGCAAGTGGACGAGTCGGGGAAATGATTTCCGCTCATTGCAAGTGGAAATTGCTTTCCCTCAAAATGCACTTTTTTTTATTTTAAATTGTTCACGAGAAACAAACTTTCCCAAGGATACAAATTTCTCTCATGAACTCTAAACAGAACTTTGGAGATGTGATCTTACTTTGAGACACATGAATTCATGGTGGTGTTCATCTTGAGTTTTCTATGAAAGGTCATCTCCAAATTTCCCAACCTATGCATTTATAGCTTGAGATTCAGTGCCCAAACTTGTATAGACTTTAGTGCCAATTTCCATGTTCTATGAACCATTTGATCCTTATCCATACTTAACTTCAGGAAAGGAATGATGTCAGGTTAGATTCATTCAATTCTTTAACTAGTATATTGTTTGATATCTTCTATTACAATTACTCTTTGTATCATGTTTATAGATCAACCTAAATTCATGCATGGTTTGCTTTCTGCCTTCCAATCTGAAATAATATTCTCAAAATAATGATCTCAATGATGCTAAATTAAGTTTGACTAGTCTATGATGCATAATTGCAGTAATTTAAAATATATGGGATGATAAACTAGAACATTGAACGAAGGGGAGCCTTTGCACAACAGTAAAGTTATTGCCGTGTGACCTTGTGGTCACTGGTTCGAGTCGCGAAAATAACCTCTTGCAATGCTCAATAAACTAGATAACACCGAGCCTAGGGCGACCGTTCTGATTCCACGGAAGTTTTCTACTAGCTGCTAGGGTAAATCAGGAAACGCTCATGACGAATAACCCATAAGCCTAATATCTCGTGATTACGTATCCCATTTGAAGAAAAATTTTCTACAAATATACCGTAACTCAGGATTGAACTGCGGATGTCTGGATCATCCTTAGGGCATTTCTAAAGGCTACATTAAAAAAAAAGCCCACGGAATTTTTATGGGAGTGATAAATTCAGTTAGCCTCATTAATTAGTCCTGAGGGTGATCAACCCGGCCCTATGAAATTTTCCTATCGACCTTTAGGGTAAATCAGAAAGTGCTTGCCGTAAACGGCCAAAAGTTCAACATCCTTTGGTTGCACACCTCATTTGAAAAAAAAAAAATCTATAAATATATCATAATTAGGATCAAATTATAACAATTACACCATTGCCCCAGGGTAAGTAGCAATAATTGGTAGATGCCAAACTATTTTTTATAATAAATAGAGTGTGTTCCTATTATCTTTAGGGTGGTAGCATTTTGTTTTCCTCGAATAATGGTTAGTATCTATTGTCATATCGACCTTTAACACAAGGAGTTACAGGCCCGGTGCGGTCAATTTGTCGGGTTCAATGTAATGGTAAGAGATGAGATTGACTCATGTGCAATGATTTTCTCTTAAAATATATCATACGTCCGAGAGTTTGAATCACTATTTTGAGCCCTCCGTTAGACTATATATGTGCTTTTTGAATTTTTTTAATGGGATGGATCACCATTAAAATTAATTGGGTTCTAAGAGCTACATACCTACCTATCTTACATTATATTTTGGACAGGGATTATTATTGATAAAATAATATATATTTTAACCGAGGGTTGTTGTGCGATAATATATATAGTTTAGGGTCAAAATAGAATTTTGGTTAACTTTATGGATGTGTGGGCCATGTTCTTAAACCCCCTTGGCCAATTGCGTATTACCGAATTTGCCCCTCGATCCTCACGGATAATATGTGGCTCTTCTCCGTTCTCCTCGACGATCGCAGGAAGCCTCCGCCTGGTCTCCGGTCGGAGCTCGTCGCGGATCTGGCAATCGACCCTCGAAGTCGGCGAGAAGTTTACCGTCGCCTTCCTTATTTTCCTCATCGTTGAATAGGGGTTCTCATTCTTCAGGTACGTTGCCGATCCCGCCTCGAGTTGCGATCTTTCTTTTTTGTTTCGATTCTCGGTGATTTTTTTTTTCCCTAGATGATTGGGCTACTGCGGATCCATTGGGTTTTTCTTGGGAACTTGCTTTTCCGGGTTCGCTTCTTTGCGAGTCGGAAGATCTATGATGCGTTTGCTGTTTTAGAAGTGGCGAAATGAAACCTTGAATGATAGGGTTTCCACGTTTCTGCTTCTGATTCTTGTGCTGTGGGATACGGATCTGTGGAAGCCTTTTTCTTCGTTTACGAAGAATCCATGAAAAGGAAGGACTTTCCTGAGCTATTTACGAGACAAATGGTTGAAACACCGGGAGTAGAATCGATTTGATTGCAAGTGGACGAGTCGGGGAAATGATTTCCGCTCATTGCAAGTGGAAATTGCTTTCCCTCAAAATGCACTTTTTTTTTTTTAATTTTAAATTGTTCACGAGAAACAAACTTTCCCAAGTATACAAATTTCTCTCATGAACTCTAAACAGAACTTTGGAGATGTGATCTTACTTTGAGACACATTGAATTCATGGTGGTGTTCATCTTGAGTTTTCTATAAAAGGTCATCTCCAAATTTCCCAACCTATGCATTTATAGCTTGAGATGCAGTGCCCAAACTTGTATAGACTTTAGTGCCAATTTCCATGTTCTATGTACCATTTGATCCTTATCCATACTTAACTTCAGGAAAGGAATGATGTCAGCTTAGATTCATTCAATTCTTTAACTAGTATATTGTTTGATATCTTCTGTTACAATTAATCTTTGTATCATGTTTATAGATCAACCTAAATTCATGCATGGTTTGGTTTCTGCCTTCCAATATGAAATAATATTCTCAAAATAATAATCTCTGTGATGCTAAATTAAGTTTGATTAGTCTATGATGCATAATTGCAGTAATTTAAAATATATGGGATTATAAACTAGAACATTGAACGAAGGGGAGCCTTTGCACAACAATAAAGTTATTGTCGTGTGACCTTGTGGTCACTGGTTTGAGTCGCGGAAATAACCTCTTGCAATGCTCAATAAATCTAATGTGGTTCAATCCTTCCTCGGTACTTTATGCACCGAGCTGCTCTTTAAACCAGAACATTGAACACGGATGTCCTTTCCTTTTCTCAGCTCATGAGGTTTTCTGTCATACTGTTGAATGTAAACTCGATAAAATTGCATGCTTTCGTTGGTTCTAAACCTGTTCTGTGATCGGTAGGTAGATATTTTACTTTATCGAAACTGCTTGATGATATCCTCCTCCTTGATCTTTATCTTTTTCTTGGCACATGAGGTTTCCTTTTATAATGTTCGATATAAACTAGATAATGTTGAATGCTTTCTTCTGTTCTTATACCTGTTCAGTAATTGGACAAATGGAACTGTTGGATGATGTAGCTTCATTTAATATCCCATTTTTTTCCTGTGTTTGTTCAGGGCTACAACTAGTTTGCTGAAATCCAAACAGAATGGTTCTCGATACATTGTTGTCGCCTCATCGAAGGGCTCAAAACACTTTGTCTTTGACCTCTCAATCTAAGAAACAGATGTTGGGTCATTATGAGTTGGGCTCTTGGTCTACCCTTTTTGAGCGACACAGGTTCCTCCTAACAATGCTAGCTCTTCTGGCATTCCTATGCACCGTTTACCTCTACTTTGCGATCACATTGGGCGCTGCTGGCACCTGCTCAGCCTTGTCGGGAGCTGAAAAGGCACTTTGCGAAGCAAAGTCTGTGCTCAAGGGGAAACTAAAATTCTTCTGACTGCAAATTGTTTCTGCAGGATGCATTACTAGTTCATGGAGGCAAACTATAAAAACCTGGTCCCGACTCCCGATCCCTTGATTCATAAAACCTTCGAGATACAGTGATACAAGCACGATGGAGATTCGATTGTTTATTGAGATGCCATTTTACCTGTGAAGTATGGTATGATACAGTTGTTGTACCCTATTTGAGACCTGATATATTCATATGACAATTAATTATTCTTACATTACTTGTGTTGAAGAGTAGAAAATAACAAAGGGCCTTCTTCTCCTTCTTGTGGCAAAAGGTACTCGCTCAATTGTTTCTTCTGGTTCTTGCTTCATTGTTGTGGAGCACAAACTGTTTCATTATTTGCATATTGTATTATTGATAATTAGACAATAGACATTCTTTAAAAAATTAGGATATTTGTTATAATACGAAGGAATCTTGACGTAACAGTAAAATTATTAACATATGATTTGAAGGTCATAAATTTGAGTTACAAAAATAGTCTCTTGTAATGTAAGATAAGATTACGTATAATAGATCCTTCTTCAAAATTTACTTTGATGGGAGTTTCGTCCATTAGGCTGTACCATTATATAAAAAAAAAGAGGGAAACAATTCACATGCAAAGAAACATTAGAAAGTTCTTTTATGTACATCACTACCCTTAAAGTGAATCCTATGTTATGTACAATTTTGATCTTCCTTCATTTCTGCGGCGATGGGGCAAAGATCAGGAAGCTGAATGAATCGTGTCAGGTAGCATCGCAATTGTCACTATGAAGTATTCACAACCTATGGGAAGATTATAAGGGTTCAATGCAGCGGCTGGTTCAATTGACTGATGGTTACCGGTTTCGCTGTTGCGTGAAGCCTCTAGTTGATCACCGTGCTGACTTGTGGGAGACAACACTGGCAGTACGACCTGTCGTTCGATATGCACTATCTGTCCGATCATGAATATTGGATTGATGGAGTATTGTTCCTTAAAGAGGGCAACGGACTCTTCGGAGAGGTAGTAGTTGGGGCAGTTTCGGTTGATTGCCTCGTAGTGTCCAGTGAAGTTCAAAACAAATGCAGCAAGCTCGCGAATTTTGAATCGACCAAAAGTAATTCTCTCCTTGTTTGCCTGTGAGTTTACAATTGAAAGAAACATTAGATGGCATAACTAAGTTCACAAAACCAAACCACTCAGTAGTCCAAGAGCTACTAACTAGAATCGATATCGCAATCTTATCCTTGTCGATTTATGTATTCAGAAGCATTTTCGACCCACCTGTTTCTCCAGTTGAAATTTATTGTATAAGTTCGTAAGTTGCTCGTTCTTCTCTTCGAGTTCCCTAGAGAGATTCCCATGCGCAGCTTCTGCTCTTGAACAACGCTCAGAGAGCTCCGCGTGATGGCGAGACAAAAAGGTTACCTTGTCTATCAAAACCTTTATACATACTTGGAACTCCCTGGTAACATCATCTTCATCCTCACTGGCAAAATTGAAAATGGAAGAGAAGAACAAATGTTTAGAGAAGAAATTGAAGATTTCAATGCGAATTAGTAAATAAAAAGAGTTTAGTTGTCCTGAGCAAAAAAAAAATTTAAGTTTACTAATTCAGGGACCATCAAGAAGGAGAGCTTCGACCCAATAGAGTTGTCATGTGACCTTGAAGTCACGGATTTAAATCGTGAAAACAACTTCTTGCAAAAATATATGGTACGATTGTGTATAATTGACCCAATATGGTCTGACCCATCCCTAGGACTTGCACCGACAGGAACTTCGTGTACCGGGTTATCTATCCATTTAGCCAACTCCACCTAGTAGGATAAGACTTGATTTTTGTTATAATTGAGGGACCATCGAACATAGACTAAGGAAAGAATTCAAACAGCAAGGTTGTGAAGTTGAATGGACTATGGAAAATCAGTCTTGAAGATGGCAATTCGATGTGTATCAAACAAGATGTAAAATAACACCGATAAATAAACAAATCACAGACGCAACTCCAGCAAGATAGGAACAGCAAAAAGAAACATATTTCTGAAAGGTTTCTTTCAGCAATGGTAATCGAACTGTAAATTCGGGGAAAAAATGAAAAAAATAAACTCTCAGTGGATACCTGGGGAGAGACAGAGCAAAAGAATGTAATGAATCCGCAAAACTGGCAATGGCACCAGGAGCAGTAACACAGCTGCGAAATCGGTCAAACAAACTATGCATCTTAACAGCTTTTGAGCGCAAAGCGTTGTACTCCAACACCCTTCTGTCGGCGGCACAAAGGTTAGTGCGAGCATCTTCTCTAGCTTCATGCAGGCAATTGTCCAAATGCACACAGTTCATCTTGCAGCAAGTAAAATTTAAAATTTTGTGAGATGTCTCAGATCCATGAATGTACATCAAAAATAACGAACTCACTGCCACTGGATCAAGTATAAATAAAAAATGTGGAAGCATATTTCATTTTCATGAAGTTTTTGTCACAAAATTGATGAGAAACAACATGAAAAAACTAGAAGTTTCAATCTCTGATTAGAACGATACGGTTTTAGTACCTTATTATGCCATGCCAATTTACAACTCTCCTCTTCCTCCTCCACAATTTTTTTTTAACTACATCGGCTGAGTCAAAGTTTCCCTTCATATAACAGGTTCTCTTCCTCCTCTTATTCTTAGATCTAAATCTAATTTTGCCAGATCAAAAACAAAAAAATTTCTTTCCTTTTTCTATCATCTCTATGCTCCCTAACTGTCAGCCAATTTGCTTGTCTAGAAAGATTCCAACTTGAACTCTCTAGGTTGGCGAGAGACCAACTGATTTCCAACCTCCTATTTTTTTTCTTTTCGATTTTGACACAATTCCATCTTGCACAATATGTCACGAGTTCGAATTGCAGAAAAAGCCCCTTACAAAATACAAGGTAAGGGTACAATAGACCCATGTGGTCTGATCCTTCCCCGGAACCCGCACTAGTAGCAAGAGCTTCATGCACCGGGCAGCCCTTTTGAGTTTTGACACAATTCCATCAATGTCTTTCAAAATATAAGCCACTTCTAGAAGGAACTTCACCATTCCAACGACCCTTGAAAAGATGTTCAAGAAATCAGTCAAGATCAGATGAGTTGTCTATCCTGATAGCCTTGTATCCTTCATAGTATCTCGATTTACATTACTTCCTTATCAACAATTACACATAGACATTAAGTAGTTTTGGTTCTTGTAGTTTCCAAGTCAACTTTATGTTGTTTTAGAGGTGTGAGTCCTTCCGCAATATTACAATCAATTCAATGTTAAACCAAGGAGGCTTCTCTTGAAGACTAATTCAATATTGCCAGGAACTTCGAAAGGCAATGGAAAATTTACACAAAATCAGTTTAAAAAGAACCAAAAATCTATTAGAATTTTTTTTTTTTTTTTGGAAGGTAAATACATATAAAGATCCCAAAGATCACAAGACTATTACAACTCTAGATGTCTATGACATGAAAAGCATCATCAGATCTAAACATCATCACAAAACTACCAACATCTAAGAAAAGAAAGACATCATGAAAGCAACTACTTCCCGACCGAGAGCTCTATCACTTGATGTCCACAAAGCGCCAAACACGTATCTAGACCTTAATCTATTAGAATTTGTTGGATGGCTGCAATGATGAGATACTGGTCTAACAATTGTAAAAACCTACAGGGTGTGTGGAGAACTTCGAGAAGACTGATAAGAGAAGCTTATCATAGCTCTAGGATATGAATCTCTTGATATAAACATGTCTGTATATATATAATGCATATATATGCGCTAGATATTCAACAGGAACTATCAACCAATCTAGAAACTAACCTGAGATTCATCAAGTAGGCTTCGATTCATCTCCCGTTCTTTCTTGACAGAGCTGAACTCCTCCATGGTCACTTTGAGTTTGTTTTCCAATTCATCACACTGCTTTGCCTTCTCCACCAGGGCATTTCGTAGGTCCAATACAAGGGCATCTTTGTTTTTTGATTCCATACCTAGCTCGTCAGAAGTTTCACTCAGTAAAATGTTCTCAGCAATCCCAGCACCAATACTGGATGAATCCTTTGCCATGGTCAACTGGGATGTTATCATTTTCACTGTATCAGCAAGAGGATCGACCTGGCTTTCATCCTGAGGTTGCTCTAGCATTGAAGCATCCATTAAATTATGTGCAGATTTAACAGCATGCAGATTAAGCGTGCCAGAAAGATCACTCATATTCTCATCTCCACCTTCAGCTGCTTGACTCGCTTGTGCATAAACATGATCTATCTTTGGATCCAACAAACCAGATGTGCTCGACACTTCGTCCATAGGCATGGTTAACATGTAAGGTATGTGTGCATCCCCTTCTCCAAAAATATCAAACTTATGGTTATCATTCTTGATGGCTGACATATCGGAATCAGAAACGCCTTTACCTGCAAGTTTTTGCCCCTGCAGATACTGATCCGCCAATCTTTGTTCGAGCTCTTTGATCCTTTTTTCGTAAGACAAGCATTGCTCTTGCTTCATATTTAGCATAGACTTAAGATGATTGGAAAAATCATCCTTCAACCGAAGAGCCTCAGCTGTCTTCTCCTTCAGATTATTCAACAAATCATCCTTTGTCAATGCATCTGAATCGTGTCCAGTATCAGCTTTGAGCACACAAATCATAGCGATCACTGAAGCAAGTTCAGCTTTCAATTGTGCGTTCTCCACTTCCATCTTACTAGTTCCAGCAATGCCCACAGATTCACAACCATCAAGAAAATCAACTTTATCCCCACTTTGTAATGAACTTTCTTCAGATTTAGTGATACTGCTGCTGCAACATGTAGCAGATAAACCTTTCTCTGGAGCATGTTTCTGGGGCATAGAGATCAATCCTACTAAGGTCACTGGTGCGAAACGATCTACATCTACCATGTCGATCTCCAGCAAGTTTCCATCAAAAGGTGTTATATGCACGTCACACTGAGTTGGCAAATCGAGCAATCCCATAGTGTTTAATAGATCATTAGGTATGTATTTGCTCCAAGTTTTCAAGAAGGACTCTCGTCGTCTGATCTCGGTTTCCCTCTCTGCTGCGAGCTTTTCTGCCAGCTGTCCAGCCAGGCCCATGTACAACTTCAAGCAAGATTTCCTTCTTACAATCTCGGCAAGGCATGCTCGATAAGCTTGCCCTACACCATTGACAAATTTTACATTTTCAAACTCCCTGTTTTGATGGCCCATTACCTCTTGAAACACATGAAGTTCATTGATCGTGTCTCTGATATCGAACTGAACTGACTTGACCTTCTGCATACTGAGATGAACCAACAAATTCATGTCGTTTTTCTTCGACTTGCACTTATCTAGCAACATTGACACAACATTATCACAATTTTGCATATTTGGAAGGTGATTTCTTTCGTGCACATCATAAATTCGGCCAAGCACTGACACAGCATCGTGCGGGAGAAGCGAGGGAGAAAGCGAGAGGTCTGAATCATCCACAAGTTTCATAGCAATTTCGACATCCTTACTGCACAAGAAGCATACATACAGCCCAACATTATAATTGATTCAACTCAATCTACAATGACATAGGAATAGAAATCTAACCTCAGTGCTTGCATTACGATTTTCTGATCATTGATAATCTTTTGATGATTTCTGATAGCATTCTCCAATTCTCCCCAACTAGCTGAGATCATAGATGAGATTAAGCTCTCAAACCTTCTCTTCAGCTCCACGAAACCCGTCTTCAACTCTGAAACTTTAGTTTCAAAGAGCCGGTGAGAACTAGAGCAACTATCCACACACTTTCTCTGGTCATTCTCCTTCACGAGATCGAGCAAGTGCTTGCGGTTCTTGGATTGCAATCTTGGGTGGAGCCTCAAGGACCTGAGCTTTTCGACATCGCTCTCGAAGTTCGCGAGGAGCTCAGAGTGGCTCTTGTGCTGCTGGGCAAAGCACCTGACGAATTCCGTGTACCGCAATTGCAGCTTCTTGAATGTGTGTTCAAGATTGCCTCGAGCAGTGTCCAATGCCCTCCCCTGCACCTGCTGCTCCCTCAGAAGCCTTCGGCACAGCTCCAACTTCACCTGAGAGCGTCCGAACAAGGCGTTGGCGACCTGGAAGTGGTGCCGGAAGTGGCGCTCGTACGAAACCAACGCCTTCAGGGCGGGGTCCGGCGCATTGTCCAAAGGGTGGGGGTCGTTGGCCGGAGAAGGCGGCGGGGGGACGGCCGGCATGGGGACATCGATAGCTTCCAGGGGAGGCCTGGGGGAGTCGGCGTGGAGCCTGGCCTTGTTGTAGAGAAAGACCTCGCGGTCGTCCTGGGGGAGCTTGTAGTAGGACAAGGTCTGCTGTGCGTCCAGCGAGGTGTTGCGGCAGAGCAGGAGCTGGTCGACCAAGGCGATGCCGCAGAGGGCCTCGATCGAGCGCTGGATGGCCTCGACGGGAGTGGACCCGCCGCACTGGAACTCCAAGCTGTGCCCGTTCTCAGCGACGTGGACCAGGAGCTTCTTCCCGAGGACCACGTCCTCGGCGGCGGCGGCGGTCGACGTTACCATCGACCCGGAGCTCATCTTCCCCGCCCCCAAATCGAAGCCCTAGTCGCCAAAAATCCACTCTTCACCCAAAAAAACAGCCAAAAAAAACCCTTTCCCCCTCAAATCCCCAAGCTCAACACAATCCCCGCCCCAAATTCAAGCAAAGAACCCACAAAATAGCACGAATTGTACCAATCCATAAGATGAACAGGCGCGAATTCGCCGGCGACAACTCGTAACGATCGGAGGCGACCGAGTAAACGAATTTAAAGCGATTTTTACGAGATCACGATAGATTCCCAACAACAGCTGCGGAATTGGATGAAATCAAAACAGCCAATGCAATGATTGCGATCCCTCTCTCCGCGAGGATTTGCTTGCGAAGTTGGATAAAGATTGAGACAGTCTCCGAAGAAATTGTCCGGTTGTTTATAAATAATTGAACGAAACAGCGACGAGACCTTCAGGCGCGATAAAATCATCCACATTAACAATTAACAATTAATGTTATGAAAAGAAATATTAAAATATTAACTTCTTAAAAATATATATATTTATTTTGTATTAAATTATTAAAATATTTTTCCAATCGGAACCTTTACTAAGTAACTCCCGAAATTAAATTAATGCTCTTTTTAAGAATTTCCCTTATAAGTTTTTTATTCTCTAAAAAAAAAACTAAATACTCTTATTTTAAATACTCTTATTAAGTTTTTTCTTACCATTTCTCTAAAAATTTTATAAATACTTTAGACTGATAATATTAAAAAAAATATTTTTCTTGACTTTTTAATTATGATTTGAGCATGGATTTAACATACTCTTATTTTAATTAAATATAATATTTATTTTTAGTAATTTAATTTGTGATATAAAAAATTAAATTAATTTTTTTTATATAGAAAAGTAAGTAGTAGGGATCCTCTGGTCCGCAATTTACGGACCAGAGGATGGTTCACTGTATGAGGACTATTAATTTGGATGGAGTCCACTTTTAAATTAATAGGGTACATCCAAATCAAGGGTCTATAATAGTGGACCATCCCCTATTCCATAAATTACGGACCAGAAAATCTATCCTGGTGAGAATAAATTTATTATTTAATTATTTTTTTAAAAAATAATTATATGTATTTATGTATTATATTAGCTATACGAAGCGCGCAATAACTAGTTTATATTAAAAATTACAATTTATATATGATTTTGAATACATTACTGCAATTTATGAAAAATTTTACTTGATTTTTTTAAAAAAAATACTCAAAATGTATGGGTTAAAGGACGTATTTGTGTTTAAAATATCCCTTCGTCCATTATAATTTCAAATTAAATCGAATTAATTTTTTTTACCCTAATCAACTAAACGATCACAAATCCTTTTATGGTTGTAGGAGTCATAGTCACCCCTCAAACATTCATTCATTATGAATCACTAGGGCCTTAAAGGAGTCAAATCGAACAATTTTTATGAATTTTTAAATTTTATATTTAATAGCATAATTGAGTCAAGTCAAACATAAAATAATTAAGTTGTTAAAATAATTTAAGTGTATTTGATTGTTGCAAAATTTTATAATTTAAAGATTATTAAGTTTAATAATATAAATTTATTTCTTTAATTATCTATTGATGAAAATTTTATTAATGAATATGATTCATATGTGAATATTGTTCACAAACTTTGTTAGAAATATTATTTACGAATATTTTTTAATCATTGTTCATGAATATTAAGAAGCTAAATACATATGTTCTAACTTGTTCATTTAATTTAACGAATTATTCAAACTCATTCATTAATTAATTTCATACTTATCAAATCAGACTTATCTATAAATGTTTGTTCATTTATAGCTTTAAAGATCACAATGAGACTCACGACTGTGAGATCATGATGTGGCTCATAGCCACAAAATCATAACAAAGCTCACGGGTGCAAAATCGTAGGCAAGCTTATACTAAAAAATAAATCACTACGATAGATCTAATGGTGGAGCCAACCCCAATGATCTATCCAGATTGTGGGTCATAAGCGTTGATACTAATGTTGTCATCTCAGATTAGGCCCCTCTTTCAAATGTTATCATACCGAACTAGCCTCTTCCTTCTGTTGTTGATGTCGATATCACCATCCCAGCCTAGCTTTCTCTTTTACTTATTTTTTTTTTCCTTCCTCACTCATAAATCTCCTTCTCATCCTCATTGGGGTCCCGGGCGAGTAGCCATAAATATGATTCCACCCTTGGATGGAGCATATTTTGGCCCCGAGTCTCCACCTGTCACATGCGAATGATTTCATCGTTTATCACATATTTTGACCCCGAGTTTGTGGTCACAAAATCACTTTGCACTGAGCTTATGGTTGTCTCAAATTCATGATAATTTTAAAATATTTTTTTAATTAATTTTTAGCCAAGCAAGTCATGGCCGACATGAGTATGTATGCAGAGGAGAGAAGAGTGTGACTTAATTTTTTTAAAGTTACCATCAGATATTCAATTTAATTAAGTAGAAAGTATTTGAAACAGACTATTTATCAACTCAACATTTTAAAATCAACAATTTATTATGAAAATTTTAATTCGTTGAAACTGATCTAAATTATAAGACAACTAAGAATTTGAGAAGATTCTACCATTTCAACATTAACCCGGGACCACCAGGTGATGTGATTGATTGTGTTCAACTCAAGCCACGACAACGTGAATAAATTGCATTCCGCATATTTCAAGGAACATTTTTCACATGTTTTTCAATAAAGCCGAAGCCGTAACTAACGAAGATAAGAACCTCTGTTTTCATTTTTTTTTTCTATCCCCGTATTTTATTATCGATCGAATAAATCAGATTAAATTTTAAGGATACTTTACACATCATGAAAATATTACACATATATTAAAAATGTCATGATACCTTAAGATTTAATCTGATCCGTCTGATCAATAATGAGATACGAAGATAGAGATAAATGAAAACAGAGGATCTAAACTATAAGTAACAAGAGCATATCATCTGTAAAATACGATTTAGAAGATATATATTAATTAATTGATTTAAATAAATCTTACTTATTTAATAGATGAGATACTTCTAAATCAACTAATCAATTTCTATAATTCATCTTCTAATTTGTAAAGTGCAGACCAAAAACTTCCACCTAGAAAATACCATTCGCCAACTAGACGTGTTGCAATTGACAGTGAGAATGATAATTATTAAAGTACATAATTATTTACTTTAATATTTTTAAATTTATTTATTTATTATTATTATTGATTTTGTTATTTTCGTAGATGTAGATGCATTGTTTTGATTTGATTGATAAATTTGAATTCTGATAAAAATATATATATATATATATTTAAACGGTCAATAAACATATAATTAGACTATATAAAATTATAATAAATACGTATACTAAATAAAAAAAATTAAAAAAATATTTAAATATAAATAATAATACAATAGAAAATAAAATTCAAGGACATAAAATCTTTTATATAATCAACCACTAGGTTAAAAATTAATTATTATTATTATTATTTAAACATTTTATTACAACTCACGTGCTCCTCGATTGTCCTTGTCTATAGTTTAAGGAGAACAAATTTTCTCATCCCTTATTTTTTTTTTTTTGAACTAGGGGATGGATAATTTATAATTACGATCGAATCGTAATCATAATCTGGTCGCAATTGATTGTAATCCCTTTCTGAGTTTACTATCCCTTTCGGAGTATAGTTTGGCTCGATACGGACGGCCGAAGGTCACCCCCACTTGGCGCCGAATAACTTGAACACTTATTCACCACTGGTAGCCTTCGGCCGCCCGCTCCAAACCAAATTATAATCTGGAAAGGACGATGAAATCAAAAAAAGATCATAACTAATTACGACCGGATTACAATCACAATCCAAGTACGAATGATCCATCTGTTAAAAGAAAAATCAGAAGATCTACTCTCCCATTTAAGCCAATCAAGGAATGCACAAACACCGTGCAAGGACCACGCTATGGAGCCCGATACACACAAGTTTTTGAGGTTTGATAAAGGCAGATAAAGACTTGACAAATGCCCTAAAATTCAATTTGTTTTTTTTTCTTCTCCTATAATTTATTTTTCCATGCAATCAGTTATTTGTCAATGTTGTTACATTATTGTCTTGTCATGTTTTACAAAATTAATTTTATTAGATAATGAATAATCACCCATGGTTCAAATTCCACAGAAGATTCAAACTCTCGCAGCATAAGAAAGAGTCGCGCCCTTTAAGAATAACTGTTTTTGAATAATAGTCACTAAAATGAAATCTCACATATTAGAGGATTATTTGTTAAATCCAATCGCCCAACCTGTCAAGTCTAGCTGCCCAAAAACATATGGACTCACCCAATTCAGCTGACCTGATCAGTCAAGCACAAAGTTAGTTGAGCGAATTAAGCGCATCGGACAACCATTCTTGGTAGGCAAAGAATGAATACAAATTCTATCAAACTTGAAATTTCAAAAACATAATTGCGACTAAATAGAGGAATATTATTCTATACAAGATTCATAACAATAATGTTTCAAACGTGCCAACTGACAATAGAATACTTCAACTAGATCGAAGAAACAAGTTTATACTTGAACAAGATCATCAAATCCTCTGCAATCATAGCAAGAATATTTACAGAGAAATCACTTCAAAAGTTCAAAGACGTTATATTTAGCATGATTGATAAAGAACACAACAAGGTCAATTGGAGAACTCTTATGTAGAGACAGATTGAACGCAATCAATACTGGTGTTCTTTGTGGAATACGTTTAACAAAGGTCCAGATAGATTGATTGATTGATTGCTTGCTTGAAATAACTTCAACAACAGTTGCACATGCCACAAATTTAGCTACATCCTGTCCATTCTCGACATACAAATATGTTATCCCAGTAAAGGTCTAAACTCGAAAACTTACAGGTAATGACGGGAGTAATCCTCCTAGAATCTCTAATATCGATCCAGCTAATGTTCGAAGAAACAAAAAAGCCTGCTCCACCTCCTGTGCCCCAACATATCTGCATCCCTGGAACATAAGTTTCAACAAACAGATATTTTTTTTCTCTTTCCATCACAATATTGCAAGTGAGAAGAGAACAATCAGTCATCCGGAAATCAACTGCTGCATGAGAGCCAATCACTTATCATTTCTCCTCCTATCTTTCTCCCTCTCCCTTGTCTTATCACGGTTGTGATGATCATCCCTCTCTTTACCTCCGTTCTTCTCGCGTGGACCTTCTCTCCCAATCTCACTTCCAAATGACCTGTCTTTTTCACGATGCCTTTCTCGGGTTCTATCTTTCCTTTCGGGACTGATACTCCGGCTGCGACGTCGTTTCCTACTTGAATCATAGACATCATCTGATTTCTCTCTCCTTTCAGAGGATCTCCTTTCTGCAGAAAGAATAGTTTTACAGTTACTAGTGTACAAGATAAAACAAGGTAAAACTGTGTAAAAGTTGCAGAACTATTAGATGCACTATACCCTTCAGGAAAATTTTAGTGTTCTGTAAAAGTTTGATGCTACTCTCAATTTGGCTAAAGCGCTTGTGATCTTCTCAAGATGCTCATTATTTTCCAGCTTAAGTTTATCCCTTTACTCTCAAAATCACTAAAATTGAAAATTCTTGGTGAAACCGATAGATTGATATTCTCAATTTTTTTCCTACCAATTAGAGACATGCAGGCATTTTGATTTGACAATGCACAAAGAGGTGGAGGGTTAATCAGAGGTGATGGAACATTAGTCAAAAGAAAGTTTGGTAGTCGAACAAAGAATTTACCTTTTCATAACTGAATAAATATTTAAAATTAAATGACTTTCTAGATAAATTGCTCTAGCACTAAAATATATATACTGTTAAATGTTGGTTACAAGGTATCACACTACAATGATCAACAAAGATCAATAGTATAAACTAGAGAAAAAAAGGTCTACTGTTAGCAAGGAAAAAAGAGAAAAAGACAATTGCTCTCTCCATTGTACACTAAACAAATGGACAAAATGAGTTTAGAGTAAAATTTACAATTCAAAAAGAAAAAAAAATGGAATGAACAATGGAATTTTGTTATCACTTCTGTCCAGGAAAATGATGTAGAAATTAATGGTCCTATTAACCACTCACCGGCGTAAGTTCATATCAAACTAAAGAGCTTAATAGTTTACAGAAAACATTCAGAAAAATATGATCTAGAAGAAAATACAATTTCTTAACCAGCTTACCTGATGAACTTTTCTTGCTTCCTTGATCATCTGTAGTATCAGATAAACCAAATTCGAACTCAAGTTGCCTACGATAAACTGCTACCTTCCTATCTATTTCTTCAGCACTACGGAGACCTCGTTCCTCAAGAGATTCACGGTATTCCACAACGGCAACTTCTAGACGTCGCAATTTCTGTCTGCAAGAAGAAAAAAGAAAGGATGCTATATCATTGGCAATAACATTAATTAATGATTTTAAGATCATTTTTTCTTAACAGAAGCATATACAACAGACCTCTTCTCTTCATTCAAAGAATTGTCAGGGTGAATATGGACCGCCTTGTCTGTGTCCACTTCAGCACCAGACTTGAGAAAATCCCCAGCATTCTCACTCTCAGATGAATAGCCTAAACCCAAATCAGGAGAACTCTTGTCCTCATCGCTACCCCCATCTTCTCGATTCCACTTGGAAGCGAGAACAGGATCAGATTTTGCTTTATGGTCCAGAGCTACTGCTGACTCAGTTGAACCAGAGCCTCTGTCGTGCCGTGTAGTCACTTCCCTGGCAAACGGAAGGATTGTGGGGCTCATTTCTCTATCACTATTAGTTTCTCTTGACCCAGCATTAACATTCCGAATACTTTCATCTCGTATGTTTTTGTAGAACTGGTTTTGCCCATACTTTGTATGATCATCTTGTTCTAAGCCCCTCTCTCTTTCGGCCTCTTCTAAATTCAGCAATCTTGCAACCATCATCTCTCTTCCTCCACATAGAGATAAACCATTATGTCTGCAACGCCTCTCGAGCTCAGGAAGAGGAAGTCCCATTAGTTCTTTCGTTGCTGCTCCCTTCCCCACAGCCAAGGCAGCATCCTGGTTAGACTTACTTCCCTCATATCCTTCTTCCTGATTACCTTGGTTTTCAATCTCTGGTGCATCGCCACATAAAGAGTGAAATGGGAAAACACCTGAATTCCCAGAACGAAGAAAAGTTGCTCTCAATCCATTCAAATACGCATCGGAAAAGAGAAACCAATCAGCCCATACTTGAAGAACCTTCAGAACTCGTTCCTGTTCAGCAAAAGAAAAATGCATGACAATGCAAATAAAAGTTAAGAGGCATAAGTCAGATGGAAAATTATATAGGCATGTATCCAACCCACATCAGCAACAATAACTCGTATGAATCCCAACTACATGGATTCTGCTGTATGGATATTGTTCCTTCATTGAACATGATGCAAAGCTAGATCTCTTATTTAGTAATATTCAAATCTCTCAGCTCACCCTTTTTACATTAACTGGGTTTGCTTTGATCTCCCTTAAGCCCATACAAGTTCAACGCTAATCAATGTATTAAGCCTAACAATAGAATCTATTAACTGTTGAACAGGTTTGTACCATTTTAAGTTATTTTCTCTCATTTACATCTGAGCTTACACCTAATTTTTTAAGGATATTAGTATCTGTGATTGGGGAAAAGCCCAATCAAGACCTTTGTTGTTCAGAAACACCCAAGCATGACTCTCCATTTTAAAAATTCTATAATATGGCTCCAACACAATAAAATGTTTCCAGACCAAGATTCCAACTGAAAATTTGGTGTACATGATTTCCATATAAAAATGTTTTGGTTCATGTACAAGAATTTTTTTTATCCGCACATTTTTCTTGTGTGTGAAATTGGAATTATCTTTTTCATGGCCTTTATGAGCTTTTCAAAGACGAGGCCTTGTTGAATATATTCACATAGTAATATCTGTAGTAGCTTTTTCCCTTTGATTTTTTTTTTCATTTCTAGTAAATCCACACATCCATTTTAGTATTCTAACCCCTTTGTTACATAACTTTTTTTTGTTTTTATTAACGGCCCAGGGCTTGAATCCATAGAGTATGCTGAATCCTACCACATATGCTAAATTATTCGCACCTGTGACACCATGCATAGAGACTAATGTCACATAGGCATCCATGGGCAACTAAAGCATCATGATAAGCATATGTAAACCCACATTATATATTGCTTTGATTAAAAGAAATATTATCACCTTCAAAGCTTCAGCAGTGATTCTTCCAGTAATGCTGCGATATAAGTCATTAAAGCTCTCCATTATATCAGGAAGGTTAGCTTCAAACTTTGTACGATATGCAGAAGCATTCTTAATTGGAGCGCTGCTGTTGTGGAGAATATCAGACACCAGCATAAGCCTTGCAACTTTTGTTGGTACAGGTGTTTCTTTTAAAGTCAATGATTCTGTGAGAACTTCAACTACCTGTGTTTATATACAATATATGTTAATAATTTGGTGCTTTTGATTGCTTATTAAGATATGTATTAGAGAGGATATGTTACCTCTCCAGCAGCATCAGCATTATCCAATGCAAATCCCATAGCTTCTCTAATCTGACTTCTCTCTAAGGTCAAGGCCCGCAGCATATCTTCAAACTCATCTCTTTGAGGATCTGTCAATGCCCGCTCCAAATCGACTCGCTATAAAACAAAAAAAATATTTTATTTCATAGTCCTCACAACATTAATTAAAGGAACACCTGATGAAGCTATCTTCAAACTATGCCACATAGGACTACATAAAAAAATGGAAATTGATTTTATTCCCTTCAAACAAAAAATCTCACTTACCCTGCTTCTTCCAGCTGCAAAAGTTGAAGCAGATTCTTTATCATGTTCAGGACTTCGATTAGCTGGCAAAGAAGGGGGAACCCATCTATGGTAAACAAGCAGCAATTTGTTATGACAGAATGTTAATCCAGACAACTTGGAAAAAGTTGTGAAACTACATAGAACTCAAAAGTAATAAGTAATAGAAATTGGCAAAACAAAGCTCCTCATATGCTCACCTCCCACTGCCAGTAATCATGATAAATGGTTCTGTTCGCCACCGCTGAAGAGTGTCACCCTGCAGTTCCGTAATAGTAGATTGCATTAGACTGAAGTCAATAGGAGTATAGGCCCCATTTTTATTCATGGGTTTGAGACAGTAGGCTCAGGTTTTACGGCTTTCACATATCTAAACAATCTTTTCCAGATAATCACTATCCACTTACAACAGATATTCCACTAATATTGCTTAATATTCACTATCAACATTACAATTTCATATTGTACTACTTTATTTGAAAATGATATTTATACAATAATTTTACAAAGGTTGAATAAATGATTAATGAGGGGCTTTCTTTATCAAGTTGAAGATATTAAAATCCTTAGAAGTTGGAACCACATAAATTTATACAGAATTGGAACAAGATAACACTTTCCCTAATAATTTATTAGTAGTTTTGATTAGGTTACCTCCTCCCAAAGCAAAAAACTGTAGGATAGAACCTAATCTATACACTCTATATCTATACCAAGTAAACATAGAGCAACTTATCTTAGGGTATATTTCTTTACATTATTTTACACTGGCCAACTTCAGCATCATTTTTTGAATAGGATAGCACTTACCACTGAAATTGAAATTATTGGGATATGAACCCATCTATACTTTATCATTCAAGAAAAAAAATATGAATTCACTTTCATATGAAAACAAATGGGGGAAAGTGAATATGTCAAGGAAATGAAAAGAATTCCAGAGGTTGAGGGGTTTTTTTCAGCAAATCTAGTTGAGGATTTGAGAATAATCTACAAGAACACCACCAAGCTAGAAGACTAGTGCAATAATACATTTCCAAATTATTCCATATGCCAAATAGTAAGTTCTCAGGTCTCAGTATGTTTCAGTAATAGTATCAAGCCAGAATGATACATTAAAGTATTGACTAGTTGGTGAACCCTGAGATACTTCAGTGTTACCAACAGTATTGCTTGACACTGAATAAGTGGAGGATAAGAGGAAGGAAATAAATAATAAATAAAACAATGGTCATTAATAAAATCATATATACTAACATAGAATTGCTAAGATTATTAAAAGTCCTGAATAAAATAAGATTATTGATTATATTAATGTTATAGGGTTTATTTGGATTCTCAACTACATCCAAATCAATTTTATCTGAAGGAAGTAGGGGTTGCAATCCCGGCTGATCAAGAAAGGATTTTTGTCTTCCCACTTGATGAGAATGAGAGAAAGAGAGAGGTGGCTCAAGGGAGTGGCAAATTGGGAGTGATAGCAAGGATAAGAGCAAGCTGCAGCGAGGATGAGCAATTCAAACTTGGATTCAAGCAAATGACGACGACTCTCTATCATGCGTATTTACTAGAATTCAAGCTAGAACTTGATAAAAGTATGGTAGATTGGCTGGGTTTTCTAAAAGTAGACAGTCTAAACATTTCAACAGATTCCATCAATTTTCTAATGATATATAAAACAAGAATAAACGCCCTTTGCCAATATGGGTCCAGTCAGTCAATTAGTTTTGATGGCGATGGATGTATGAGTTCCTATGAGTGGTCAAAATGCTAGCGCATGTGAGAAATTAAGCATAGCCTTGAAAGGCGATGAAGACAAGAAAACATCAAGTTAAACCAAAATGGGTATGTTCAAATATCATTGACAAGTTTCATAATTAGACAAATTCAACAAAGACATATATAACCTGACCCAATTAAGCAGTCTGCAGCTTGTTGATATTGCAGCAAAGGGGTGATAACCCTCACCCCAAGACCCCTTCAGTACTGTCCCACGCGATCTGAAAGGGAGGTAAATCACAGGGGCTTTGCCCAGCATAGTGGTCGTTTGCATGAGAGGGGTGTCAAGTGACCAACGAGGCATTACGCGCGCGCGCTAGGGATCAACCCATGACCTATTGCGGCAGCTTGTTGATATTGATTACATTTCAGGTAGAGGACTCACACCAAAGCAATTTTACAAATGGATTCTACCAGATTTTGTTAATCAAGAAAAGAGGACTTCAAAGAAAGTTGTAGAGCAAGTTACTGAAGGATCTCTTATTCCACCAAAAACATACTCATCCAACTACTATGTCGGGATAATTTAGCTAAGTAACATAATCAAAATCTGGGTAGCCAAAGAGTAGGGAAAATATAAACCTGAGCAAAGGAGTAAAGTCTCCAGACATAGTATGTGTGTTCCTTTAATCGAAGATCAAAGAGAAAGTCAAAAAGTGCATTTCCACGGCCCCGCTCCATTACAGCTTGTTCAAAAGCACATCCACCATCAAGAACATACAATGCCATTGTGTCGATCACATGACGAAGGTGATCATCCTCAGGAGTCACAACCACAATGTCTGGAATATTTGGGGTAAGAACCTAGAATGAAAAAAAATATATATATATAATTAACATGGTTTCTTTATGAAGGGAAAACTGATAGTTTTAAGTAAGATAAGCATACTTTGATCCAACAAAAAATATTGCCAGAAAAATAATATTATCTACACATGAAGTGCTAAAACAGACACAGCAGTAATTGGATAAAACAATCTGGAATATAATAGAAATATATCCAGAGGCTGTGAACCTACAAATTAGTATGTGTAAAAACCTTCAAAAGAAGGGCATTTGCCTCCTAGTAAACTACATTTCATCATTTTCATTTATCTGCAGGTCATTCTCCATCATCAATAGTATAATTGTACACTTTCACATCCTTTAAGAATTTAATATGTTTCATCAGAAAGGTAACATAGAGAGTATAGATGGATATGGATATTTTGTTTTACAAAATTTTATTTTTTAAGTAACTTCAAGGCAGATATATGTTCCACCAACCCTGATCAGTCCTTACCTTCTACTTCTATCATAGTGATCTTGGAACAATTAAGAATACTTGAAAACAACAGTCCTGAGTACTTAAGTTGTTTTTTTCTTTTTGACAAGAAGATTATATAGAACCTTCAACTCAAAAACATCTATTAGCATTGAGTTAGATGAGGACAATAAGTCAAAATTTCACACCCATCAGGATCAGAAAATAGCCAGAAATAGTGTTGAAATTAACTGCTATTGCTGTGAAACGATCAAAGTACTTAAAAAACTTCTCAACGATATATTGGTGAAATTTAACTTCTAGAGATCGTGGTTGTATCTGCAGGCTGACTTTTATTGGATGAAAATGGCAGAAGATGATAAGAAGTAATATGAAAATATCAAAGGAAAAAAACTCCACAATGTGAAAGTGAATTTTTTCAAGATATTGTGATTGTAACAGTAAGAAGCCTTGTTGCATGAAAATGACAAAGAAGATGCGTTAGAAGTTTTGCCAGTTAGTCTTTGGGTCTAGATGCAATTAGAATGGATTGCATAGGAAAAGAATTTATGGTGTGTCCTACAAGAATAAGTAATCTCACAGAGATCAGTGTTGCACAGAGAACAAACCTCACAAAGAGGAAATTTATTAAGCAGAGATGAGATAAAATGATGAAATTGAATCTTTTTAAAAATTCAAACCCAAAAAGCCATGAAATAGATCAAATTACATAAGAAAAGAAATCCAATCAGATTAATCTTCTACCAAAATTACCCTACACTTCAAAACAAACCAATTACCAATTTAAGAATTACCTCAAATAGCATAACCTCCTAAACAAGAGAAAGTACCAAACCATTACACATCAAAAACTCAATAAATACATTAAATTCCTTAATTTGCATTACTGAAGATTTAGAAGACTTTCACAATTTAGTGTTAATTTTAATAAACAGAATAAGGGATTGTTTTTAAAATGGAAATTTTATGGCTTGGTTGATCAGTAAGGAACTTTTACAAGCATCTTTAGAGCATTCACGTCAATTTCTCTATAATATCTCTAGAATTTAGGGTAAATCACCCACTTTATTAAATTTAGACAACTATTTTTCACTGCATACTACATCAGGTACCCTAAAATTTCCATTATCTCTATTGTTTTATTGTTTTCTTCTCTCTCTTTCACTTATTTATTATTTTTTCTCTCTCCCTATGTAATATCTACTTTTCATCGCTCAATCCATTCCCTTTATTTTCTCTCTCTCCCAAATTAAATGATATTTTAATATTTAGGGAATGAATTTCATTCCCTAAATTTAGAGAAGTACTATTCATGAAATCTAAATTTAGGGAATGGATGAGGTAGCTTATGCAAAGACTTTTTTTATGTAAAATGTAAAATTTAAGGTAAATTCGAAGCTGATGTGGATGCTCTTAAAAAGTTCAGCTTGAGTAGGAAATGAAGATCCAAATCTAGATTACTCCAGAAATCAAAATTCAGTTAACTCCTGCATTAACTGCAACCATAGTGTTCATAAAGCACTTAAATGACAATGAAAGCAGGATCTGAAACTAAGTTCCTAAAAAAGTGAAATTGTCAGGATAAAGTAATAGGGTAGGTTACCTACCAACTCGGAGCTTTGACTAGTAACTGGTGCACCATCAGGTCCAGATATTATAACAGTGTTGCCCTGACAACGACATAGTTAATGATCAAGAAAGCTGATGCCAGCACAAGATGCAGCTTCCTAACTGGAAGCATTATATATAAATCTTTAAGTAAAACAACCTCCTTATTTCTGATAGCCATGTGACCAGGTGGAGGAGCAGGCAGTGCCTGCGCTGGAAGAGCTACTGATTTACCCCAGCCAATCTTCAATTCATATTCATAAACCACCACTCCTGAATCACATAATTAAAAGAAATGTGAAGGAGAACAAGAAAAAATGTCTTCTACTAATTAAATTTCAGTTTTGTTATGATGAGAATAGGGCATAAATGAGTTCTAATTTTTTTTAAAAAAAAAATCATTATGCAAAATGTCTCAGTTGTAAAAAAAAAATACAATACAAAAAGACCATTACAAAACTGCATTTTCTAATTCAGACTATTTGATATCATATTTTTTAAAAATATTAGTGAAAAAGAATTTTACAATACATTAAGTTTGAAAGAAAGTCGAGTGTCAAAACATGCAGCAGATAAACATGGAAACAACTAGGAACGAAATTTTATTGTTAATGATTAAAGATAGTAAAACCTTGCATTTCATCTTTGGCAGCTTGTCCATCAGCTCTATTCATGAAAGCAACAAAGCCACAATTTCTCTGCCGTCTCCGTTCTTCTTCTGTTCGTGGCCACATTATTTTCACACTGGCAATGGGTCCAAACCTCCCAAATGTTCTCAAAAGAAAGTTCTCGTCCACCTAACAACATAAGCAGAGTGACAACTCTAAAACTCATGAAAATATATGTAATATTACTATTTGAAGACAGAAAAAAGATACCAACCTTGGGAGAGAGATTCCCAACATATAAATTTGTTGTTTGTGGATCTCCATCATCAAATGAACCTGGAAACTTGCCGCTAGGATCAAAATCATCTGGCAACTCATCAAAATGGCTAACAGGCTGCAGAAAATAGTCAACCCAATCAAGCATGATCCCCATATACACAACACAATGTAACATGTAATATGAACTATACAAATATATGTCCAATATTCATAATGAATCCTCCACTAGACCAACGCGCCCTGTAATTATTGCTTTCTTTATATTAATCTTGACCTACACATGTTTGTGATAAATATAGAGGAAAATAGACTGTGCTAGAGTTCTTTTAGCATGAAGCCTGCAGTTAACAGTGGAACAGACCCCTTTCCCTTATTACATTCTTTAAAGCAAATAAGAGAAATTTGGCTGCTTTCCTCTGCCTCCATTTTTCATTCCTCCCACTTCGCATCTCATCATTGCAAATACAGTGTAGAAGACAATTTATGATTCTATAAATAATTCACAAGAAACACAAGAGAATAATTCTCTAGATATTTATCAAAATTCAATAAAATGTTTACAAGATATACTGTTATATATCAAACAACATTATCCAATTTGGCAGACACATGACTACATGAGGGAGTTCCAAAAGGATTTATATTTGGCACGAGTCAGAAAGTTAAGAGAAATTTTTTGGCATAAATAAGCATTGGAATCATTTTGGAATGAGTTTGGTAGGAATTGGATTTGGCTTGTTAGAATTAAGATGAGCAGGTGCCTTCAAACTCGTAGTATTGTGGGAATTCCATTTTCTTTCCATGATGTATTGTGGAGCTAAGTCTCCTGCCATAGTCTCAATCAAGTGTAATGCATCTCCTTGTTGGAGAAGGATGTTGAAGATTAGAACTATTGCAGAAACACAGGTTGGTTGGATCCTGGGCAGAGGGCAATCAAAATTTTGGTATGATGGTTGGTTGGACAGTGGGTCTCTATGGCAGAGTTGTGCTGTGACTGGTTATCCAGACATATTGGTTTCAAATTTTTTGGATGATAAGGAATGGAATTGTGTTAAGCTACAGGGTGTATTGCCTACTGCGATGGTAGAAGAGATTTCTGCAGTTGCAATACAACCTGGTAGCCCAGATAGACTTGTTTGAAAATTATCGCTTGCTGGTAAATTCTCTCTGAAGTCTGCTTGGAATTACATTAGACATGTCCAACAGCCAGCCCCGATTTGGTGTGTGTGCGTTGGAGTAGTCTTTTGATTCCCAAAATTTCAATTGTTGTGTGGCGATTTTTGCAGCGTCGAATTCCTATAGATGTTATTATACAGAAACGAGGTGTTTATTTAGCTTCTGAATGCCAATGTTGTGATTCGGAGGAGTCTTGGGATCATTTATTTTGGAGCAATTGCTAAATTCTCCTTTGGAAAATTAGATGGTGGGTGTCGCATGGTCTCATGGTGGACATATTAGAGAAGTTGTACCTTTGTTAATTATTTGGTTTTTGTGGGTAGCCTGAAATGATGCTAAACATTGTGGTATTAAGCAGGCTGTCCCAAAAATTATCAGGAGCATAATCCAGTATATTTTTTATGGGATGACAACTGGTATCATTAAAAATCAGCATTGGAAAGGATGGGGGTCTGTAGCAGTTTCTTTGGGAATTCCATTACGCTTAGAGACTATTACTACAGTGTCTGTGGTTCATTGGAAAAAGCCAGCCGTTGGGTGGTATAAACTTAACACGAATGGATGTTCTAAAGGAAACCTGGGTTCTTCTTCATTTGGTTTTATCATCCGAGATCATGATGGACATGTTATTAGGGCTAAACATGGAATTATTGGAGTGAGAGCTCAGTTGGTTTTGATTGTTAAAGGTCTGGAGTTATGTGTGGAGAACAACTTCTTTCCTATTTGGTTGGAGTCAGATTCTCTGGTGGCTTTGAATATTATTCAGTCTCCCTTCGTGTGTTGGGAGTTGAGGAATCTGGTTCTTAAAATCAAATATATCATCAGAATTATCAAGTTCGCTACTCACACATTTATAGAGAAGCAAATGCTGTTGCGGACTATCTGCTAATCAGGTGTTTGAATTCTCTGAGGACAGAATTTTGTTTGAGGAGGACATTGATTGTATTCTGTTTGGAATTTGTAAGGTAGATAGCATTTCTCCCACATCAGCAGAATTTTGTTTAGATTGTGTTGCAAATCAGTTTAATTTGGGTACTGGTTTTGAAAAACCATGTAATTGCAATTTGGAATTCTGGTTTACAGTATTCAAGCTGGGAGGTGTGATTTAATTAGTGTTTAGATTGTTTTGTGTGGATTTTTTCTTATCAGTGTATCCCTAATGTAAGTGTTTTGTTTTGAGAATGGATTTGTAGTTTATTTGTTGGTGGAGAGTAGCAACTCCAGATTTGGCAGGGGGAGCTGGTGGATTTATTGCATCACATATTGCTAGGCTTTTGAAGAGTGAAGGTCACAATATATTGCTTCTGATTGGAAGAAGAATGAGCACAGGTCTGAGGATATGTTCTGTTATGGATTCCATCTTGTTGATTTGAGGGTCATGGATAATTGTTGAAGGTCACAAGTGCAGACCATGTTTTATTTTGCTGCTGATGTGGGAGGAATGGGCTTCTTTGTATTGTGTACTGGCTGCTGGAATTTTTGTAAAAGACTGGTTGGTGGCTACTGGATAAGTGTTTTTCTGTGCTGAGATTTCAAATTTTCCATTTGACAACTGTGCATATTGGTTTGGGATTGGTGGACTTATTTTGGAATGAGTTGTTTGCAATTGTGTATACTGACTGGGATTTCAAGTGCCTTGTTTGGTAGTTCTTGAATGGTTTTGAAGATTAGAGGAGGTCTGGTGGTTATCTTGGTTTTGGTTGTGGATGATTATGTGTTGGTGGTTTTATTGTGTGCTATGGTTTTATTGTGTGCTTTCGTCAAATTGAGACTTTGCTGGTGGTGCATTTTTATTGCATTATTCATAGTTTTCTCCATGGAAAAGGTTTTTGGGAAGTCTACTGGATTTCAATTTCTTTTGGTGTTATTGGTATTTCAATGTTCTGGTGGAGCAACTTTTTCCTGGGAATGTTTGTAATTAAGAGCATTGATTTGATGTACAGGATGAGAGCAGAGGAAATATTTTGAGGATGGTGTTTGCTTTGGTTTGGTGGTGCTTTGGTGTTGTGAAGTTTGTGCAAGACATTTGCAGATTTTTTGGGAGCTTGGATCAATTGTGGAGGTTCTTTTGAGGTTTTTGTGTTCCATATGTTAGAATTCTTTTTTGTACCAGGATAGTGGTCTTGTAAATCTTTTGAGTCTTTTTATTTTGACATCTTGGAATGTAAGTATGGAGAGGAGTTGTCTTAGTTTGAATATTCATGTAAATCTTTGGAGTCTTTGTAAAATTGTAGTATGAGGTTAGGTTTGACCCCCCTCATACTATGATTCTCTTTTCATATATGAAATTTCCTTTTGAATTAAAATAAAAAAAAAAACTCATAGTGGCACATCATAATCTTTGAAATTAGGAAAAAAATGCAGTATGTAAAATTTAGTGTCGCTTGAACTTTTAAATAGAATGCTCTTTGATGTAATTCAAATTGAATAAAGGAGAATAAGACCATCAAGTTATCAGCTTATTTCAACTTTGTATGCCCTTTTCCACACTACTATGTAATGATTACCCATCACTCATTTTTGTGGTTCTCTACTCAAACAAACTATCTTTAGGACACTTCGATCTTCTAATTTTCAGTATGTCTGCTTCATCTTTCCCTATTATCCTATGTTGTGCTCTTATTTTTCCCTATTCTATCTCCTCCAGCCTAGCCTTGCTTTTGTCTCTCTGCTTGACCTATACCTAGATTACTGCTTTCTAGAATTACTATTAGCTCAAGAAAAAAATGAGGAAAAAAAAGCTTCTAACGTACAAATGTTTTCCCCCAACTTTTTCTCATTTTACCACAAAGAAAAATGCCAGTGTATTCACTTTGCACTTTCTAGAGAAATATTTCTCATAAGTACTTACAGCAGTAGTATCTGTATGCCGCCCTTCACGCTCTTGATTCCGCTTCTCCCTTAGTTCTTGCTCAAACTTCAGCTCCTCCAAAAACTTATCAATATGACGCGTTTTCCCCTTCTCTTTCTCCCTAGGTTTCTCATCATCCTTCAGAAAATAACAAAGACGACATCAGAGAAACAATAGGCAAATATCAAAATACAACTTGCAAAAGCTAATAAAGCATTGAAGACTAAAGCAACTGCTCAGTTTGGACACCTGGCTCTGGAATGCTAAGTGGAGAGACCAATAATCAAATACTCAATTTGCTACCGTATGAAACTAAAACAGCATGATAACTAATGTCAAAGACTAATTCATAGTGGCATAGAATTAAGATAACACAGAACAAGTTAGTCACATGATTATCTATCTACTTCAGAAAGGAAAGAAAAAGGAGTAAAGCTAGATTATCAATTTAATTGTCCAGCAAAAGAAAACAAGGAATAAAGTTAACTAAATCAGATCAATTTAGCCTGAAAACTTTAACAATGATGCATCAAAATCGCAAGCTAAGCCAATACAAGCATCAAAAATATCTTGTTATCCTTTATTCACCAGCTTTTCTAGAAAAAAAAACATCAAGATTTAAGCAGGAGTATGTCTGTCGCTGAAGAACTAAGTCCGCACAAGCAGTCTATCAATAAGTGAAAGTTTGACATCGCCATTATGCTACTCCACAAATAAAAATATTTGTGATATCCCACTAAAAAATCTTTTTCTTTGTTCAGAACTCCACACATGATGGAATCCAATGAACTAAATGGCAAAATCCAACATGTTAAACATTAAAATTTCCAGTATAATCTCTCTAACCACTTGTTTTTAAGATAATAAGTGAAAGATATGATGTTCCTCACAGAAGCTACAATCTTATCGGTAAAACCAGCATTGTAAAAACTGTCATTATGAAATGGCAAAAGAATTTGGAGATTCATTGTCCTGAAACTATGTCTGCCAACTCATACTAACCTTTTTCTCAAGTTCTCTTCCATGAGATGGAGGTGGCAGAAAAGATGGCACATACCTGTCAAAGAATAATGACATCAAGAATACACTTGATACACAACTATAGGTCACCTTGTACAATGTGATGACAAGAACTTAGCAATGCCACACAATAAACATACATACAATGTCATCCTTTAAAGTTGTAAACACTATAGAACGTAGATAATCATTAGTTTAGAAAGGTTTGTGGCCATGCTCAATTAGTGTTGTATTCATATATTTCTGATATGTCATGAAAAGGAAGCAGTTGAAATCAAAGAGAGGGAGACAAAGTGATGATGGATACCTTTTTCTCTTGTATCTTCTGACGTAACTTTTCACTTATGCTTTTATATTTCTATAAACCTATCTTATTTTTGAATCTTAATGGGATGCTGTTCCCAAAGAACTAAATTATCCTACCTCAAAAACCCACTTAAGATCCTATCAGTAGGATGAGGGCAACCAAGACCAAGACCCAATTGGATAAGTCGCTTACTGTATGTCCAAGGTGGTCCAGTACAACCATATCCATCTGCCATCCTAGACTTGATGCAAAATCGGGTTATGGCCACGTGAATGCAATTAAAGGTCAATGAATGATAACTAAATGAAGACATCAAAGGGTTGAGATGCAAAAGCTAAATGTATTGATTTGAATGCATTATTTGATAATTCTAATATTAGAAAAAGAAAAAAAAATCATTTTAATTTGATTCAGTATAGAAGCTGGACCTACCCTTATTTCCACACAACTAAGGGGCAACAACTCTGACCTTTCTTCCTCTTTTGTACATTTCTTACTCTCTCTCTTTGTCTTCCCCACTTCCTCATCTAGTTTAGTTTCTCAAGCAGATTCAGCATTCAGCAATTCATCTCAGCTTAGTTTTAACTCTCTTCTGTTTGTTGATTACTTTGGTATACATGTTTCAGATGGTTCCACCAAGCTAATGTCTAGTATAGTAGTATGCATGAACATAAACAATTTAGAAGTAAACAATTCTACCTATAACACTGGTGAGTATTTGTGCTTTATGACAGCGACTTTTTTGAGTCCATTGTTGTTGATTGTGAGCCATACCATCTAGGATAAAATTTGATCTAATATATGTTGAATGTAACTCCGCCCATGATGAGGCCGGTCACAAGCCCGGATAAAGGAAGAGAGTTGCGTTAGATTGTTGGCCAATGTTAAAACTATGACAAATGTTTAATGAATGGATCCATTAAACTATTGTGCTAATACTAGATTGTTCCTCGGAAAGAACGCGTTGCAGAATCCAATTGTAATGTCTCGACAAGGACCGTTACATCTCGAGAACTCGGGTGCAGTGCTAAATATGTAAGAGTTCGCGTTGCAAGATCCGACTGTAACGCATCAACAAGGACCGCTACATCTCCATAAGAACTTGAGTGTAGTGTTAAATAAGCAAGAATTCTCACACCATAGGTTGCATAAAAACAAATATGATAGGAAAACTAATAATCTAAAATTTGGAATATGGAATGTAAGAACCCTCACTGGTATATTAATGGAGATAGTAGATACGATGATTAGAAGAAGAATTAGTATTTTGTGTGTACAAGAGACAAAATAGGTAAGTGAGAAAATAAAGGTGATAGATTACTCGGATTTTAAGATATGGTATACAGAAAAGAATAAAATAAGAAATTGAGTGGGTATTGTTGTAGATAGTTCGTTAAAGGATAAAGTTATAGTAGTAGTTAGAAAAAGAGATCAAATTATAACCCTTATAGTGGCGAAAGAAACAATGAATATAATTAGCGTATATGCACTGTAAGTATGATTAGATGAAGCTATCAAATTAAGGTTTTGGGAAGACTTAGATGAAGTATTACAAAACATTTCGCCAAATAAAACGATTTTAATAGAGGTGATCTAAATAGACATGTCGGAGTGAAAAATAAGAAATATGAGAGGGTAATGGATTTGGAACGAGAAATAAAAGGAAACCTATATTAGATTTTACGATAGCACCTTATATTAGCTAATACATTTTTTAAGAAAAGAGAAGAATACTTAGTCACGTTCAAAAGCGAGAATAATAAAACGCAAATTGACTTTCTTATGATTAGGAAGAATGATAAAAAGATTTGTAAAGATTACCTCGCATAAGTTAATAGTATTGGATATACACCTCAAGCATAATATCAATCAAAAAAGAAAATATATACGATTGATAGAATTAAATAGTGAAAATTAAAGGATGAGAAGTAAAATATATTTAAATAGAAGGTAAGAGGTGAATGTTGGGTTGCAAGGTTGCAAACATAGTCCCACATTAAAAACACATAGGAAAGATCATGGGTTTATAAGAGAAAAAGATATCTCCATTGGGATGAGGCCTTTTGAGTAGAGCCCAAAAGCAAAACCATGAGAGCTTAGGCCCAAAGTAAACAATATCATACTATTGTGGAGATATCTAAATTCTTTTCGATCTGTGAAATATATGGTGACTTTAATACGACATGGGATAAGATGCTATCAAAGTTAAAAATAATAGCTAAGAGTATGCTCGATGAGTCAAATAGACATGCACCATTAAATAAGGAATCTTGGTGGTGGAATAAGAAAATACACAAGCAAGTGAAGAACAAACAAACAGCTTATAAGGAATATATATTTATAAGAACGAGAAAAAAATTTAAAAAAAATATACAATAGTGAATAAAGAGACTAAAAAAATAATGAATGAAGCAAACAATAAAACTTTTGAACGATTACATCAAAAATTGAATACAAAAGAAGAGAAAAGAGATTTATAAAATAGTTAAAATGAGAGAAAGGAAGACAAGAAATTTTATCCAAATAAAATATACTAAAGATGAATATAATAAAATACTAGTAAGCAATGGAGAAATAAAAGAACGGTGGGAGAGGTATTTTCATCAACTTTTTAATAAAAATTTAGGTGACCAACTTAACTTAGGTAATTTAAATAGGTTAATAAGTATAGAAATTTAAATTTTTATCGTGGAATTCAAACTTCCGAAGTAGAACAAGTTTTAAATAGAATACGCAATGGAAAAGTCATTGGCCTAGATGATATTCCGATAGAGATATGGAAGTGCATAGGGAAATAAGGTATTAAATGACTTACAAAATTATTTAACATGATATTGAAAATGGAAAAAATATCTAAGGGTAAGTGCTCTAGTTCCCTTATATAAGAATAAGGGGAGACATACAAAATTGTACAAATTATAGGGATATTAAAAATGAGTCATACCATGAAACTTTGGGAAAAAGTAATAAAAAAAATTAAGGAGGCCGCAGTGATCGAAAATCAATTTAGGTTCATGTCTGGAAGGTTAACAATAGAAATTATACATCTTCTTAGACAAAAATATCGGAAGCAAAAATAAGATCTACATATAGTATTAGAAAAAACTTATGATAGAGTCCGAGAAACTATATGGAAAATTCTAGAAAAGAGAGGTGTTAGTATAAAGTACAGAGTAAAGGCTTCAAGTGGACTAACTGAAATATTTCTAATAAAGATAGAGTTACATCAAGAACGTCGAGTGTTTTATGTGATCTAAAATACCTCTAAAACTTAAAGGAAAATTTAACAAAATCGTAGTTAGACCTGCTATGTTATATGGAACTAAATGTTGGGTTATGAAGCACATGAGCAGAAGATGAGAGTTGCAGAGATGAGGATGTTAAGGTGGATATGTGGACATACAAGAACGGACAAAATAAGAAATGAGAGCACGAGAGGGAAAGTCGAAGTTACAGCTATTAAAGGAAAACTGAGACACGTTTAAGATAGTACAGCCATGTACTTAGACGACCAATTAATTATCCAGTTAGGCGATTCTCATAGCCCATGACTAAATTTTATATATGTAGATTGAATGACTATACTAAGATACAATCTTTGTTGAATATCCAGTTTTGATATTTTTTCTAGTATTGAATGCCAAAGAAAACATCAGTGATACACTTTGTTAGTCATAATATCATAAAACGCTAGCACACATATGATTTTAAGTTATTTTTAATATGGATAACATGTGCACCTGCCAACCAAATTTGTAAAGTAAGGCAACAGATAGTGCGCATATGAAAATTTACCAAGTTGATAAATTGACATGTAATCTGGCCAAAACCACCATAACATCCAATGTTAGGTTTTTGACAATCAACAACATTGCGACATAAAAGCATTTTGATTGACATAGCAGCCATGAAATTTGAATAAATGTCAGTTATTAATCATCTAATAATCTATATTTGATCCAATAACATGGACTCAAATCTAGAAATTTGTATCAGGCATTGCAAGTTAAAGCTAGAGCCAACTACTCAAAATATTAAACATTTGCATAGTCGTAGAAATTGGAATTGATACTGGAATTGGGATCAGATGGTCAAAGATTCTAAGTATTTGTTGCATAGGATAGGTAGTATCAGCCAAATCGGATGGAAAAAAAAACTTTTTTTAAAAAAAAATTGAGAAATATAATAAAATTATTTCTTATGCAAGATTATAATAGATGTTCAAAAATTTTAAGACGCATGCATATTATATCTCATTACATTTGCAACTATTAAAATATATGTTTATCAATAGAAATTATTAAATAAAGTTATGTTATGATAAATAATAAAATCATATTTTTGGTATAGAATATAAGTTACTCAATCACACTAGATTGTTAAAATATTCGTGACTAAAATTGTTGTTATATAATATTACCTTTGGTTGGGTGACTTGGGTCCTTAACACAGTAGCATCAATTTTTAGTTGAACATCAATTTTAGGATCATTATTAATTGAAAAGGATTATTGCACTCTCATGATCAACAATACCCTCTCTTGATCCACAATAGTGTCGATCATAAAGTAAACAAGAGAAAGATGAGTGAAGCATTGAGTAAAAAATGATGGCAAGGTTGAATGGGTTATCCTTAATCTTATGTTGAATCTCGAGTTGTGGCAACACTTGGCAACTTGCAAGGTGATGATAATTCAATCTCCTTCCAGTGCGAGTTAAACAAGCAATGATTGAAGGGAAGGCTAGATCACTTAGGCTTTTCAAAATCATATCAATTTTATATTCATTGTCCTTGTCAATTTGTCAAATTTCAATGAATTCCATCAATTTATAACATAATCTAAATCATTTTTTGCTATGTTCCATGAATTTTTTTTTTACACTTCTCCACTATTTTTGTAGATTGGTTTATTCATGGCCATTTACTTCTTGGCCATGTCAAAGTTCATATGTCATATAACAGTTCTCTTTTTCTTCTCGACATGGTATCAGAATGGGATATTCTTAGGTTAAATTTGAAAAAAAAAAAAAAAAAGGACTATCAAGGATTTCATGTTACAATGTGGTCTACAATGTTTTGACCCTCTCAACTAGTTCAAAACAAAAATTTTAAACTATAATATAATGGTTCTATTATTGTAACACATCAATGACTATATGTCCAACAAAATTGTAACTCAAAAAAATAAATCAATAAATAATATTCTTCATACCAAAAAATTGTTTTTAAAAGGAATTACAGAATAGGAATTGAAATATAACAGTGTGCAAAGTTTATTGGAAGGTAGAGAATTATAATTCAAAGTGATAATGTAAATTAGTCTATTCCGTCATTAACTATAAAATATAGCCAGAGAGTTGATGACTGCCATATTTTATAGAAACCTAAAGTCAATTAACCAGAAACCAATTGGGAAGATTTACTCAAAGATCATCTAGCTACATAGAGCCAACTGATGTGGAGGATTAAAAACCAGATCAATATGGAGATAGAGGCAAGTAGATCAGCTCTAAAAGAGCATCTTCGTATCAAACCACAAATAATCAGAGTCTATAACTAGAGAGAGTTTGAGCTACAAAAAGAAACAACCATGTCCACATAGGATGTTTAAGAATCACAAAGGTAATAACCTCAGGAGCAGTTTACTTTTAGAAACAATATGTTAAATAGATGATAGAAATTCAAGCACCAAATATCTTTAACTCCACATGGTAGTCTTACTGAAAAGTGGCACATAGTCAGCTTCCAATGGTGGACTGATCAAATTATGAGTATTTTTTATTATAAGGATGGAATATGGCTAACACCAAGATTCCATCTTTTGAAAATCAAATACATTCGTTTACCTACTTCCCTTCTTTGGAACAGATACCCCATCTTTGGACTTTCCACCTGCGATTGCCGAACGCATCAAAAGGCCAACCCTTTTATTAATTTGCACTTTAATAATAAGAAAATGCATGCATCCAAAAACTATGAGAAGGTGGGCGTTTAAAGATCACAAGAGAAAAATATCACCCTCTGAAAACTAACCTTCTGAATTGGCCTTAAGCCTGTCATTGGGATCAATGACTCCTCCTCTGACAAAAGTCTTCGAACCTGGAGCATTATCACCCTTAAAGGACTCTACGAATTCGGCATAAACACGTGCAGCTTCATCGTCTTCTCTCTTTATTATCCCCGCACAATTAAGAAAGTGAAATCATGATTAAGGAGCTTTTCACCCTCTCGCTGCCTAACAAATACGACTGTAAAATAAATGAAGCACTGCTTACCTTCTTCCTTGCTTCCTCAGCTTCCCTGTGTCTATGGAACGGGATTTTCTTCTGGGAAGATCCCATATTCTCGTCAAATCTAACGGTGAAAATGGTAAGCAAGATCAAGATTTTATATTGCCGCGTCGAACAACAATTAACAAATGAAAACAAAAATAAACATTGTGGTTTCTCAAGGAAAAAGTGCCAGAAAAACAGTCGACGATTAACAAAGGTTTAGTGCCGCTACTACCCTAGAGAAGAACCCTAAAGCAAGAAGGAAGAGGTGGGATCACCTGAGAAGGAATATCCGATTCGGGTGGACCCAAATCCGAAGATTACGTTCGCCAAGCACGGTTACGGCGACGGTGGCGACGGAGACGGCCGCCGAAGGGGAAAGGGAAGCGGAATCAGGCAAGGGCTTTGGGGTCGCGAACGAAGTCCTTATTTAGCTTTGGAGTGTAAATGAGAAATTTTTAATTAGCCCCTTGAATTATTAACGTTTTATTTTACCCCTTAAAATATTACATTTCATTTTAAAGTATTATATTTACCTTCGTAATTTATAAAATAGAAGTAATAGTAATTTTAAAGTCATTCTTCACTTGACAATAAGCAAGTTAATTGTATATTTAAATATGATATTTAATAATCAATCTTTTAATTAATTTTTAAAATATGTATTATATGAGGTGTTCTTTTAAAAAATTGCTATATATTTTTAAATAAAGTATTTTATAACATTTTTATTTAACAAAATTGAGTTGAAAGGTCAATCAATTATATTAATTATATTGATGGGCAAAATAAATAAAAATCTCATAATTTTTGTTTTTTCTATATCATCGGAGAATCAAAGGGCATTTTAGCCACTAACCCCTATGAAATGAGATAATTACTTTGGAGCTCTATCCACGCATATTAAATCCTTATTTATTGAATGTGTTATAATAGTTTTTTATATTTGTTATAATATGAATTATAAGTGAACATATTGATCTGTGTTATGATAGTTATGAAACTATAATGGTTATAATACGAATAGTAAATAAAAATGATTTAATTTGTATTGTAACAGTACATTGTATCTCCTATAACATAAATATTTTTTTTAATACATTAAGTATACATTATAATAACTACGGAACTATAGTTGTTATAAAGTGATCGACGAATTCAGAATTTAATATATGTACGATAAAAAATAATATTGAATAATATACTTAGAGTAGTTGTGTCATTTTACACTAGAGGTGAGTAAAGTGGAATGCCTTTTTCATAAAAAAAAAAAAAAAAAAAAAAAAAAACTTTATTATGATTAAAAAAACTAAAGGTGTTCTTTTTTATTTTTTACCCTCTATCATTTTACTTAAAACTCAATAATTTTTCATTGTCCCAGGTCATGATGCGATGATAAAAATAAGACGGACTCCCATATAACAAGGGTTTAAAATTTCTCACAAGACATATTATACACTTACAATATTAAACTAGGGTATTATTAAAATCTTCAAACAAATAAGTTTTTGTTGCATTACCTAAGTTGAATCAAACAACATTTGGTTATATTTTATTCCTCATAACCTTAGTTATGTGATTACTTGGTAATCATATAATAAAAATTATACATAATGACTTAAACCAAATACACGCTTAGAATTATTCATGATATTGGGTTGTCCATCAAAATACATCAGTACTTATCAAATTTATTCTGATACTAATAATAAACTTCCATAAAATAGTCTAGATCATATTTAGAATTAGTCGGACAGCTAAACACCTAAATTATAAAAATATATATACAATACATATCATTACTATCATTTCTGTTATCATTTGACTATTCAATATCTTCATAGCATGCATCGCATAATGAATATTTTAATAAAGAGTTGCTTGCTAACCAATAACATATTCGACTTTGTACTCAATTTTATTATAAATGATCAATTAAAAAAACACTTATGTAATTTTATAATCATTAGAATATTTTTCATATTTTTGAGAATTTGTAATTTTCCACTGATCCCAAAACCTATTATGATTTTAAAACTTACCACTATAAAATGATGATTTCATTCATCCCAAACCTAATATCATGTCTCCATAGTAAAATGGAGACAGATACATTAGACATACAATATGCCCACATCACAAATCAAACTCATGTCCAAAGAAACAATTCGATCTGCGCTACACCATAAGGAATTCTTTCTATTCAGCTTCTTTTATTTTCATTCATTAGCGATGTGCTATCTTAATTGTAAGAGGGATCACATTGGCTGGCATGTTAACGTACAGGTGAATGCCTGTTCTCATTTATGATAATTAAGGGTGAGTAAAAGTTCAATTAAATCAAATTAACTGACTCAACTAATCAAAATTAAAAGTTTAATTTGATTAATTTATTTTTTTTGTCTTGAAATATTGGTTTAATCTTATAATTTAACTTAACCAATTAAATCATTATTAAGAATGGAACCAAATTAAATTAGAACTAAATTAAATCAAATCTAACTGATATTGTAAGTTGAACCAAACCAAACTATAATTAAATTGGAACCAAATAGAATCAATGAGTTAAACTAAAATAAATAAAATTTTTTAATTATTTCAATAAAAAATTAAATTAATCGATATTTTATCGATTCAATCAATTTAATTTTTTTTAAGAAAATTTGATCGATTTAATTTACTGAGAAAAAATTTAGTCAATTCAATTTTCGATTTAATCAGTTTTAAACGGGTTGCTCACGGGTCTCACCGTCCACAAAATATATAATATAGCTTCACTTAATTAATGTTAGAAAAATTTAGAATTGAAGGGGCATTTTAGAAAATAGTCGTTGTTAACTAGTAAATTCCAAAATCCCATTTAATTTCGGAGGCTGAGTTAATCGTGACCTCGCCGATTCATTCCGTTCATGTGCCCCCGTTGAAGGCGAACCAGCAGATCAAGCCGTCTCCGGCGATCGCGTCGTGATCCGTCTCCTCCAATGGCCGCCACCTCGAGGTACTGGATCGTCTCGCTTCCCGTCCACGCCTCCGCCACCACCGTCTGGAACCGCCTCCGCGAATCCATCTCCAAGCACTCCTTCGACACTCCGCTCTATCGCGTAATCGACGCCACCCTACGTCTTGTTTTTCTTGTTGCTTCCCTCCTTTATAATCGTTTCAGTGATCTTGCGGGACGCAGTTCAACGTGCCGGATTTGCGAGTCGGAACCCTAGATTCGCTGCTCGCGCTCAGCGATGACCTCGCGAAGGTAACTGTTTTGTATCAGTGGATTGCTTTGCCGATTGGCCTTTATGCGACGTTGAATTGTGATTTCGGTTACCCAGTCGAATGCATTCATCGAAGGGGTGACGCACAAAATCCGTCGTCAGATCGAGGAATTAGAGAAGGTGTCTGGCGTCCAAGTTGGTTCTTTGACCGTGGACGGGGTTCCCGTCGATTCATATCTTACGAGGTAGGTGCCTGGAGAGCAATGATGAATCCTACAATTTTTTTTATTCTTCCCTTTTATCATGTTTTCTGGAAGTACGGTCATTATAATCTCCCTGAATGACAGGTTTGTTTGGGATGAAGGCAAGTATCCCACAATGTCACCTCTGAGGGAGATCGTTGACAGCATTCATGTTCAAGTGGCTAAAATTGAGGACGATATGAAGGTCAGTGTATAAACCCCCGTTATTTCGTTTAGTTGATGATGTGACCTTTTGCTTTAACAGATTGGATTCTAGAAATGAGTCTCTTCAAGATTTAATTATTGAAATTAGCTTATGATTCCTGGCTTATCTCATACAATTATGCAGAATTGATTTAATTTCTATCCGGACGTCCTTTAGCATGAATACATGTTTTTCTGATAATGTAAAGTTCCATGCAATATCAACATTTTCTAACAATTTTGTTGTCATGGATGGATTGCTCCTTTAACACAAACCTCATAAGAACTTGATGGGTTATCATGTTGGTTTTTGTTGGTGTGGTGGAAGTGGCTTGAATCGCTAAAGGGGAAGGGTGAATAGCGTACCTGCAATTATGAAAACGCTTTTTCTCTTGCTAACGAACTAGCAAGGGCACACACATTAATATGAAAAATAACTTAACATAAAAGAAAAGAGGCATAAATTTACTTGGTTACAACTCTTAGGTTCTTAGTCCAAAATTATGAAGAACACTATGGAAAATCTCCTTCTTTGAACACAAGTTGGAGGTGGGGAAGCCCCTTACTACAGTTGAGCACTAGATGAAAGTAAAGACTGAATACAGAGATTAAAACGAGCGTGTTGTGCTGAACTTTGAGCATCAATCCTCCTTTTATAGCCTTCATCTTCGATCTGACTGTTTGTTGGCGTGACACCTTCCGAGTACCTAGAAGTAATCCGGGCACTTGGATTAGGTCGATGTCGATCCACTTGGCAACGGTCTCCACAATGGCTCTTGACATCCCAGGCTCTCAGAAGTGATCCAGGCGCCTGGATTCTGCTGACGTCGACACCGACTTGATTCATTTTGACAACGGGCTTCTGACGTGGCCACTTAATCCAGGCACTTGGAGTCCGGGTACCTGGAAACAATCCAAGCACTTGGAGTCCGTGCACCTAGAAACGATCCAGGCGCCTGGAATGGTCAACTTGTGGAGTTGATCGTTCTCTTCTCCTATGCACTCGGTGATGGTTCGACTGTCCGGAGTTGAGCTCATCCGAATCCAACTCTGGCCTTCTTCCTCGAGCATACTTCCTCCCGACTTTTCATCTCTCGAACCGCGTCCTTCTCGTTCAACCGCAGTACTCTTCCGTGCCATCCTTCTTGCTTGCTTGTGTCTTTTGCCGTCTCTGATGCTCCTTAGCCATCAGGTTCCTATATGTTCTTCTAAGTCCCTGCACACTTAGACATACAAATTAGATCTACATGTCTAACTTAATCTGTGTTAAACTCACATCAGAATTGTGGCTCGACCACTTGGAGTACTAACAATCTTCCCCTTTTTGACGTAAATCAACACAAATTAAGTTAGAGATAAAATAAATACACTGCAATGAATAATAATAATAAAAAAGTATTGCATTTTTTCCTCAATATTTTCTCCCCCTTTGAACACATCAAAAACTTGGAGGTACTTTAAACAATTTGGTAAAGATTATTTGAATAATGAAAAAATCTAAAATATTTACCAGATTTAGAGCACAGATTTATTTATCATAGAAAATTAATTTCCACCGAAAATTAGTTTAAGTTAATTATCTATTTGCATTAAACCCAATCTAACTTAAAAATTATCGAAAATTTTCTCTATGTAAAAAATTTTAAATTTTTTCTTAGTACGTGAAAACATTGATATATGTTCAAAAAAAAAAAATTATGAAAAAATGCTTTCTAGAAATTTTCTATTATTCTAAATGTGATTTTGCTTAGAAAATGTATTTAAAAATTTCAATAATTGGAAAAAAAAATCTAAGATTTCAAATTGATTTGGTATCCAAAATAAATTTTTACCTTGGTAGGGATTGAAAATCTTAATATTTTTCTGGCCCTTATTATTTCTCAAATATCAACGTGGTCTCCCATATTCTAAACTTTGTTGAAAAGAACTTGTGGGTAATAAATTCATATTTGAACCAATAGAAAATTTTTCTAGTATTAATTTCAAGGAATTTACTTGTTCCCTTAACTTTAGATTCTCATTTGATAAATTTTCAAGTTCTTCTATTGGCCATAAATTTTCTAATTTATTTTCTAAGTCAATTTTGAACTTTTTCAGTATTTCAGTTCAATATACTTGGTTCTTAGTTTACATAACGAACTAGAGAGCATCTTAATTGCATTATAAAGTTGATTGGAGGGAAGGTTATGTACCTCACCGTGTCGGATTCGTAGGTCGAGTAGTCATCTTCTTCCTGATCAACCACCATTATTGCAAGTGCTGCTATTTGTTTTGACTCCGAATCTTTTGAAGAGTCATCCCAAGTTGCTTTTAGATTCTTGTACGTGTCTTGTGTAGTCTTTTCATCCTTGCCATATTCTTTGTTCTTTTTCTTGAGCTTGGGCAGTTGTCTTTGATGTGACCATCACAGTTGAAGAATTTTACTCTTATTTTCTTCTTTCCTCTTAGTAGTTTTGATGCTTGCCTCTAGTCAAAATTGTTAGATTTAAATAATTTTTTCATTTTTCTTACCAAGTAAACTTCTTCATCTCCGTTTAAGGATGTGTCAAAATCTGAATCGCTCTTCTTGGCTTGTAGAGCTATGTTGTGGTTCGTTGTTCCTGTTTCTTTCATACATGCACATCTAGCTTCGTGTAATTCTATAGTTGAAAAGAGTTCTTCTAAACATCTTACCTCAAGATTTTTTGAAATATAGTAGGAATCTACTATTGGTACCCATTCTTGAGTTCTTGGAAATGCATTGAGTGCAGATCTGAGCATGTCTCTATTTGTGATTGCTTCTCCGAGGTTGCTGAGGCCGGTGAGGATTTCTTTCAACTTCGCATGCAATTGCGCAACCTTTTCACCGTTTTCTAGTTGGAGGTTGCTAAGTTGATTTTTGAGCAAATCTCATCTTGCCAACTTCGCTTCTGAGGTGCGTTCATGGAGTTCTAAGAAATTTTCCAAGAGATCTTTAGCGGAGTCCTAGTTGCCAATTCGGTTGAGTTCTTGTGTTGGTAGTACACTCAGCAAGTGGAACTCAATCTTACCATGTGTCGTGTACTCGTCTCGTTGCTTTTTGGTCCATCGTCGATCTTCAATTTCTTCACCATCCCTGTTCCTTGGCACTTCGAAACCATGTTTTATACAAAGCATAATATCAAAATCAGTTTTAAAGAATACTTCCATTTCCTTTTCCATATGGTGAATTCGCCCTCGAATTAGGTAAGTGCATGTTTGATACGACCATTCCTCCCGATCTAGTTGCTTAGTTGGCGGTTAGTTTTTTTGAGCGGTCTAGCTCTGATACAAATTGTTTGTGCGGTGGAAGTGGGTTGAATTGCTAGAGGGGAGGGGTGCATGGCGTACCTGCAATTATGAAAACATTATTTCTCTTCTAACAAACTAGCAAGGACACACTAACATTAATATGAAAAACAACTTAACATAAAAGAAAAGAGACACAAATTTACTTGGTTACAACCCTAAGGTTATTAGTCTAAGACTATGAAGAACACTATGAAAAATCGCTTTCTTCAAACACAAGTCGGAGGCGGAGAAACCCCTTTGAGCACTAGATGAAAGTAAAGACTGAATATAGAGATTAAAATGAGTGTGTTGTTCTGAACTTTGAGCATCAATCCTCCTTTTATAGCCTTCGTCTTTGATTTGACCATTTGTTGACATGGCACCTTCCAGGTGTTTGGAAGCAATTCGGACGCTTGAATTGTGTCGATGTTGATCCACTTGGCAATGGTCTACTCTACAGCTCTGCCCGAGCGCCTAGAAGCGATCCAGGTGCTTGGATTTTGCTAACATGGATGCTGCCTTGATCCATTTCGACAACAGGCATTTGACGTGACCACACGATTCGGGTGCTTGGAATGGATTCAGGCGCATGGAGTCTTGGCGCTCGGAATCCAGGAGCCCGGAAACGGTTAACTTGCGAAATTGACCATTCTCTTCTCGTGTGATGGTTCGGTCGTCCATACCCAACTCCGGCCTTCTTCCTCGAGCAGACTTTCTCCCGGCTTTCATCCCTCTGATCGCGCCTTTCTTGTTCCACCGGAGTACTCTTCCGCAACTCCTTATACCTCGGATGCACTGAGTTCGTCGACTCTCTTCCGTGTCATCCTTCTCACTCGTTTGCGTCTTCTGCCATCTCCGATGCTCCTTAACCATCGGGTCCCTCTATGTTTTCCTAAATCTCTGCACACTTAGACATACAAATTAGATCTATAGGTCTAACTTAATTTGTGTTGAACTCTCGCTCGCTTGTGTTTTCTTGCGTCTCCGATGCTCCTTAACCATCAGGTCCTGTATGTTTTTCCAAGTCCCTGCACACTTAGACATACAAATTAGATCTATAGGTCTAACTTAATCGGTGTTGAACTCACATTAGAATTGTGGCTCAACCACTTGGGGTACTTATAGTTTTAACCAAATTGCTTATCAGTTTTCCAAAAATTTGATCTATCAACAGGAATATTAAAAATACTAAATATTCTTGAGATACAAAAAAGCATATTTTACCATTTATGGTGTCTTAGTTCAAAGTTTGTGTTGCTTAATAAGGTCTATCGTATCTTAGAGGCCATGTGCTTACTCTTAATATAGGGATTTCAACGAATTTGCATATTTTATGGTCATAGCTCTAAGGTTGCAATATGTTATGTGTACATATTTTATAGGTTGTAATTAACCACAAATAATTTTTGAGATTAAAGAATAGTTTATGGTTTTTTGTCCCTAGTTAGAGTATGTTTCCACCCATTGTTTCTCCTGTCCAACACATTCAATTAGCTTATTATTTCTATGAAGTTCTCTAGCCTCTCTCTATTTGAATAATCTTGCTTTAGCATCTGGTCAAAAAAGATCTTAAAAAGTGTGTTGCATATTTGTTGGGGGCGGGCATATATAAAATAAAACTACTAAACCAAACCAATTCAAATCAAGCAGATTCGAACTAAAAAAAAAAAAATCAGTTTCCTGGTTTATGAGTTTGATTTATTTTTTTTAGTAGGTGAAGTTATGGGTTTGAAGCATATAAATAGCACTAAAACTGAACTGAATCATTAGCATATACATGCATAAATTCCTAAACCACCCTAATTTCTCCATCGTGAATATGTGATGTAATGTTTTGATTAGGTTTTCCTTTAAATACATGCATCTCCTTTTGACAACTTATATTTTGATTGAGTTTTCCTTTCCATAAGCAGTACAAAATCTTTTTGAAATAGCTTCAGGGTTAAATTTAAATACATGCATCTCCTTTTGACAACTTATATTTTGATTGAGTTTTCCTTTCCATAAGCAGTACAAAATCTTTTTGAAATAGCTTCAGGGTTAAATTTTCTCAGTAAACCCAATTTTGCATGCCCTTAATAAATAAATATTTGGTATACAAGTAAAGGAAGAGGTTAAAGTTGAACACCTCTAAACTATAATATGTATTGCTGACATTTGACACTTCTTGTGATGTTTACAATTTAAGCAAGGGTTTAGAAAGTTCATAGATGCAAATCCAGTTGTAAGATCATTTTCATGTTCCAATTGGTTTCCATTTGTGTATGGTCAATGATTAAAATAAGATGAACATTATTCTTTTTACCAAACATGTATGTATCAAAATGTTATTTTGATTTTGTATTAAGAGCAAGAAATAATTCTTGATCAATCCTTCTGCCCCATATGTTTTCAAGAATTAGAAAGATTCTTTTTGAGTTCAATATCACCTAACTGGGGATGTCTAGCCTATTTTATTTATTTTTAACAGTCACACAATGGCTACAAATATAAATGTTCTACCATAAATTTCAACATTTACACCTTGTTCAACTCTTCACTTCAATTCTGCTTGTCTAAAAAGAATATTTGCCTCTTACAATCCATCTCCATGCACCAAAATTACCAGAAATTTTCCAAAAAAAAGGGAGCAGACAACTTAAAAAATGCTGAAGCCCGTGTTTGTTTCTAAAGGCGGGGTTCCCTAATGGTTAAACATTTTGTTGGGTCGTTCAGTTCCTATTCATTGAGCTTGGCTCTAATGCAATCAAATGAAGGTTTGAAAACTGGAGTGCACTATTTTGGAGCTCATAACAATAGCAAACTCAGTTTATAAATGTGATTATAATCTTTTACACGCGAATGAAGCTACAAACTCATCTAGACTGTTGGTAGAGTTTAAAGACCATTTCTGATGGATCATCTGGTTGCCTTTCATGTTTATGCGTAATTGTTTGAAGAATCCAGACTATTTTCATCTTTTGCAGATTCGTGTCGCAGAGTACAGCAATATCCGTAGTCAACTTAATGCAATAAACAGAAAGCAAAGTGGAAGGTATAGACTCTGATTTTCTAAGATTTCTCCCTTGGAGATTGTGATATAAGTAAAATTTTCCTTTTTTGCCAATCACAGCTTAGCAGTACGTGACCTTTCCAATTTGGTAAATCCAGAAGATATTGTCACATCAGAACATTTGGTGACACTTCTTGCTATAGTTCCAAAATATTCTCAAAAGGATTGGCTTTCAAGCTATGAAACATTAACTTCCTATGTGGTAAAACATTTTATTATCTGTTGCTTTAGCTGATATTTCTGGTAAAATCATACTGACAAAATATCTTTGTCAGAATTTTATAAACTGAAGTTTAATCATTGGGATATGGTGTCACTGCTAACTGTATTAAGCAAACCATGCCAATTATTTTGAAGTGATGAACAGAACATTGACTAACAGTAACCTCAGCAGCATTACCACTTCCCTATTGAGCTATACATTATTCATTATATGGACCGTGGTACAAGACTGCTACTCTTGAAACTGAAAGCAGATGACCTTGTCAAAATCGAAGTATACCAATAAATTGTCCATTTTCCATGTGGACTCAGTGCTGGAGGAGTTTGGTGTCTGCATCCGAATATATTGAACTATATCTGTGGCTTTTTTATTCTGGAATTTTGTCAGATTTAGTGTCGGTTTGTTTATAGAGTAACTTGTTTATGAAATATATTTTCTAGGATTGATTGACTGACATGACTGGCTCACGCTGATTGGTTGGGTGATCTGGACCAATTGTCTCACTCAAACTGATTGGATTGATCGATCTGATCATACTGTCCAGCCTGATCAACTCATGTGGTTTGACCACTCCTTAGCTTGATTGGATCAATTGAATTGATTGTCACCTTACCCTCTAGCTTGATTGAATCAACTAAATCAATTGGCCCATGATGTGACCCTCTAGCTAACTTAACTCAGATGCCCAATCCAGCTGAATGATTGAGTCACTCAGCCTAGCTGACCCAATTATATCACCCAACTCGATCGACCCTTTCTGCCTACTTAGATTGCCTATCCAAGTAGACCACTCAACCCACCCAAACTAAGCAAATTGCTTTGCCTTCTCAGTTTGTCTGGTTGGATTAATCTTCTTTCCAAATCAATCGGCCTACATGATTGAGGTTGAAAACTGGAGAACTAAGACGAAGTTATTAATAGAACTAATGACTTGTGGATGAGTAAGAAAAATATATTCTTCTCTTTCAAAAGAATTTAATCAAAAAATGTCTATTACAAAGCCATTTTTTTTAGTTGACCATGTCTTTTTATTGATCAAACATTAAAAAAATCTATTAAAAAAATCCATAAAACAAACAAAGCCTTGTAGAAGCCAACTATTTGATGTGATGCTTTAATCAAGCGACTACATAGGATATGATTCTGTGATGCTTGATTCAATGCTACTCAAAAGGATATGTTTCTTTTGATGTCTTGCATGTCTGTTCAAACATTCTTGTTACAACATCTGGTTGATAGTCACCTCAAAATTATTGAGAAACTATAAAGACAAACAAAAGTTTAGTTCTAAGACATAGGATATGAAAGAAGACAGGAGGGAGGTGACATCTCTGAGTTTCTCTTCTCCCTCCTATTTTCTATCCATCGCATTTCATTAATTTTCTGGTCTGCATGCTGAATAGCATGTGGAATAAGATGACATGTTTCAAGCATTGTTTCTTGATTCTAGAGTATAAGTTTCTATAGATGAAGAATAATGTTCATGAAATTTGTGCTTCTTTTTTTTTAGTATCATGAAGTCTAACAAACAGCTTAAGATTCGTACTTGATAGATTGGTAGTTGGATTCGAGATGCATTTACTTTTTATAGTTTACTACTCCATAATACCATCAATGTAAGCAGGTTCCTAGGTCAACAAAAAAGTTGCACGAGGATAATGAGTATGCTCTATACACAGTGACCCTCTTTCAGAAGGTTGCTGATAACTTCCGTAATAATGCACGTGAAAAAGGTTTTCAGGTAAGTTTTTTTATTTATTTATTTATGGATATATAAAATCCCAATTATGCTGGACTTTAATATGAGTCACCAGAAACTCACTTATGTGCATCTCTTTTCTGTTGAGTTCCAGATGGTCCAATGTATTCTGGAGCTTTGTTTATCATAGAACTTAGCTTTGTGTTTCTTGTGTGGTTTAGATTCGTGAATTTGAGTATAGTCCTGAAGCACAAGATAGTAGAAAACAAGAACTTGAGAAACTTGTGCAAGATCAGGACACCAAAAGGAGTTCACTTTTACAATGGTGCTATGCCAGTTATGGAGAGGTGAAATTTCAGATTTTAGTTTAATATGCTTATTTATCTTTATTTTGACATGCTGCCATATTCCTATATATTATTTTTGAAATTCATAGAAAGAAATGATCTCTTATGGAAAGAAACAACTCAAGAAACCTAATTTGTTAAGTTTCAGTAGTGAGTTCAAAGAACTAAAAAGTCTCTTGCTACTGGCTAACAGAAGCTCCTAGCGAATTAGGGACCATGCAAGGCCCCCCCCTAAGAACTAAAATGTCTCCTGCTACTGCGTTTGCCAAATACAGTTTTCTGAGAAAAATTAAGGCAAAAGAAACCATTATCAAAATATATGTGAACATTTGATATTAATTTATCCTATGGAGCGTAGATTTGGTCAGATCAAGAGGGAGCTTTACCGCCCCCGGGGCAATGATGCAGCGATAGGGCGCCTTCTCAGTTTCCCAAACATCTAAGGAACGAGTCTCAGATTTGGTGAATTAACGGATGAATTTTTTTTAATGGACGGTTGACCTAAGAACGTTGGGCTGATGGGCCGTCCGCTGCGAGTGCTTCCTAATTTATTCTGGTGGCCGGTGGAAATTTCTATGGGACCAGGCTAGTCACCTCAGGATTAGCCGGCATAAGTGCCAACTAAATTAAAAAGAGAGAGAGAGAGAGAGAGAGAGAGAGAGGGAGCTTTACCAAAACAACTATTTAAGAAAATGTGAATTATGAGCTTTCTGGTAATCTGAGGAAGAAAATGCTCCAACCTTTTTGCGATTTAGTAATGATAAAAAAAAGTGATTATATGATGAACAATGATTGTGACAAACATATGAATTTCACATATTTCTTGCTTATTTTGCCAGTGAGAATTTGTTAAACAGTTGAATGTAAAAGAGATTTCATATTTCAACAAGGCTCTGTTTTAGTTGCGTCTAATTTTCTGTATCCATCTGCTTCAGGTTTTCAGTTCGTGGATGCACTTTTGTGCTGTACGATTGTTTGCTGAGAGCATTCTCCGATACGGTTTGCCGCCATCGTTCTTGGTACTGCAGACTTTTCTACATTGCTTCTGTTTCGAAGTCATCATAGATAAGTCTTGATTGCTGACTTAACCTTCCTCATTTCTTAAAGTCTGCAGTCTTAGCGCCTTCTGGGAAAAGTGAGAAGAAAGTTCGCAGCATTCTGGAAGAACTATGTGGGAATGTTAATAGGTGAATGTCTATGCTTTATTATCGATAAGTTCAACTCGGACTACAAGTCTGTCCGATCATTTTTCCTTCTTTTGTTTTCTCAGTTCCTACTGGAAATCCGAAGATGAAGTCAGCGTTGCAGGACTTGGCGGTGAAGCAGAGGCTTTTCCCTACGTCTCCTTCACTCTAAACCTTGTGTGATACTCGGAAAAAGTTGAAGCTGTGAGTTTGATACTACTCATAACATAGTAAATTTATGCCATTTACTAGGGCTGCATCCCTCATGTATTATATGTTTGTGATTTGCCTTTTCCATATCCCATATTTTCATGTATGTGAAAATTTCAGAATTTTGTTCTAAATTTTCATGCCCGTCAATAATGTAATGTAATCGTCGCGAGGTTGATTCTTCGCTCGTGAGATCATGGAACCATTCCAATCAAAATAAATGCCCTTTTTTGATTTGCTTAATGACTATAATGTTTGTGGTAGCTCCTTTGGAAGGAACAATACATGGTCTGGAGTTTAAAGAAATGTTTTGTGGGAATGGGTTCCTTCTCTTTAAAAAAATATGGTACCGCCACGTTAACGGTTCCCTTGTGACTTTTCTATTTCATTGAAAGGGAGTTCAGCAATGGTGATGAAGGAAGTTCAACATAAACTTAAATTGGTAAGTGTTTTGGTGGGATCTGTAGCGGTTCTTGACAATTATAATTATTATTCTATTTACCAACTGAGTCATGCCTAGGCTGGTTCATTCTCTTTAAGATTCTGTTTCAGTGTTTGAATAAACATTTTAGGACAAAATTTTATGATTCTCTTTAATCTCGACTCTCATACGATAACATGAAAAAAAAAAAAAAATTACAACATACACAAATTAAAATTATACAAGCCTGAAATTTATCATTAAAAAAATTAAATTAATCAATATTTAAAATATTATTATCTTTTAGTTTTATCTAGCGTGTAATGTTGTCAACTTTACTCATCAATCTAAACAATTGACAATCATCCTAAATCCAATATATATTACTTTTTTGAGTAATAAAATTCTCTATTGCAATCTTAGACATAAAAACTCAAGAGAGCCACAAATTTATCTTTATTTATACTTTCTCTTGTCTTTTCGATTGTCATGAAATTATTTTTTTTTCTCAGATGATGCTGGTCGATCGGTAGACGTGTCTGCAACAACCGAGTGGTAAATACAACGTCCCTTTCATCCAGAGAAATCTATTTGTTTTTAAAAAATAATATAAGGTATCCAATCCGATCAATTAATTTTCAAAATGATCAACTCAATTTCATAGGAAAGTGAAAAATACTCATTACGGAATACGGATGACCTAATAATTTAACATTTTAAATTTATTATTTCAGAAAAAAAAAAACCTTATAATGACTGTATATCTTATAGTGTAACTAACTGAAAATCAAACCTAAATATTTAAGTAATTATATAAACACGAGCTATTTGTTTTTAAAAACTCATATAAGGTATCCAATCTGACCAATTAAAATTTCGACAATCAAAGTAAATTTAAAAATATTCGTAATGGATGATCTCCGTTGTACCATAGCCCATGGGACGAGAGCTATTTGTGCCCCCATGGAATATGATATGATGGTAAGAGATAAAAATATCATAGCGCGAGAAGCAAGAGAGCTATTTGTCCCCCATGGCGTATGATATAATGATAAGAGATAAAAATAATTCTCGAGAATTCAAATTTCACATGAGACGTTTCCAAACACATACGAATTTTGAATCATGAGACATTTCTAAACACTTGCGAAGTTTGAACCACCAATCATATCGGCTCCATCTACACTTTTCAAATTCACATGATGACCGATTTGTGAGACAGAACCGTCAACCTTCAAGATTAGCTGTACAACACCCACAAACAAATATTAAAAATAATAATCATTAATATTATTATTCTTGTGAAAATAACACAAGCAGCAGGATTGTTAGAATAATGCAAAATATCCGGATGATACAAACAAGAAGCCTATAGTTATCAACATATAAACACTCATACTACACAAACACACTAAGGCTCCTCCCTCATATTATGATGTTTTTTTTAAAGAACAAACTGTGGATCCACCGAAGTAAACTCACTGACCAGATGAAGAACTCTTTATGCTTCGATAAGGTCAAGCAATCGCATCCAAGAACTCTCTGTATTTAGCGAAGAGGCTGGCACGGCTTGGGAATTTATGCTTCTTCAGTATTCTTCTCCGCGTGTTGCTTGCCCTGCACCATGATAATTCCCAACATTACTGATAACCCAATGAAAACTTAAACGCCTGAGGAACTATCATTCGCACGCAAAGTGAACCCACCAGTATTGGTTGTGAAGTACAAAGCGGTCGGCCGGCACATGTTTGCCATCGTCGTTTCTGTTCCAATGATATAGAGCATGAGTTCTGTTCTTAAGTTCCAAGGTCGAATGCCCGTAACTCGCTTCCCGGAATGCAGAGTAATCAGGTTGCACCTCAAAAAATCTACACGAATTATAAGAAGCATCATAAGAAAGGAAAAAAGAAAACATCCGAGAATCCTATATAATGTTTCTTGAGCTACCTTCCAGCCAGGCCTTCCTGATTTCCTCCATCGCCAATGGTAATGTATACTGGAGCTGATGGATCAGGTATAGGATATCGGTTGCCCGATGTTATGTTGTAGTCTATATTGGAAATGCGATACTACATCGAAACAAGATCTATTGTTAGAAGGGTCTGCAAAGACTAAATAATACCACATGAAATAAATATTATGGTTGACAAGATCAGAGAAATCGAGAATAGAACATACGGATCTCTCGTAGGCATGCACATGACCAGCAAAGATCATATCGACTTTATATTTTACAAACCACTCCTCGAAAACAGCTCTCATGGCCTCGCCCTCCATATAATGTGCTGTATTACTGTTGTACAGGGGAACATGCATGAGGACAATCAGCCATGGCGTTTTTTCTCTGTCGACTCGCTTCAGCTCTGCTCGGAGCCAATGCCATTGTGGAGTATATTTGACTGAGAAAAGATAAAGAACAAATATCCATGAAGAATCCACTCTCAACAACTAATAATAGAAAGCTAAGAAAACAGTAGAAGATGTCGGAAAGAGCAGAGACATTCATAAATTTGTAAAAATGTCTAATCTTGTTACATGCATGGCTTTCTAAATGAAAAATGCAAATGGATATCTAGAGCACTTTCACTACACGAGTAGAAAATTGCAAATGCTGGATCATCACTTTGAAATTCTAGGAATGATTAAATCTTGTCGCCTGATGGTCAAGATACCAAAAAGGAGAATTGTCATTCAAGTGGCAAAAAGGCGATTTGCTCTCCCCAGCGCCCCCGTCAACCCATCCCTAGGCCAATACCGAGGAGGTAAATCATGGGTGGCTACTAACCATTAGTGCAGGTAGCAAGGCATGGGGGGAGGCATGCTCGGACACGCCGAGTTTTGACCCTGCGGCAACACGGAGAATTGTCATTAAAAAAAAAAAATGATAATCCCAATTAGCCTTATTGACTATCTCTGGGGTGACCGGCCCGGTCCCACGGAAGTTTCCCACCGGCCACCAAGGTAAATCGGGAAGTGCACACAGCGGCCAACCCAGCATCCTTTGATTACGCCCCCCATTTGGAGGAAAAATTCTTCCAAATACGCCGTAGTTGGGGTTCGAACCACGAGTGCCTGGGAGACAACCTGGATGTCCTACCGCGGCACCATGACCCCGGGGACAGGAGAATTGTTATTCAAGAACTTTAGGAAGGAATTATGGATTTATAATGCAACATAATAACTTTTTTGTTAAGGCTGTTCACATGGATATGTAAAAGATAAATATAGGCATTGCAATTCAAGTTATTTTGTATTAATCCAGTTATTTGTGACAAAATAAAAGTATACAAAATAATATAAATTTATTATTTTTTTTTGAAAGAAATATGCAAGATTCAAAATAATATAATTGAAGTTTTGATTTTGACTGAAACGCTAGTGTTTCGGTATTGTGCACAATTAGTCATCGAGACCCTACATTGGAGCATCTATACGATAATAGAACATCTTTTCAGTCAAGGACTGAAACTATAACATGACTCCAGATTTTGAACATTGGTGCCGAGTGGTATTGAATTTCGGTGATTTACCGGAACGATAAGTTTCGACCATTTTACTCGGCACAATATGAGATTTCAAACCATGAAAATATGCATGATCTAAGATTAATTAACATTCAAATTACATAGCCTGAAGAGTTACTAAAGTTATTAAAATTAATATAATTTGCTAAACATGTCACCCATTTATATACTCAAATTTAATAAACCAATAAGTTGAAACATATTAAGTGTATAATTTTATCAGGTGTCATTCAATATTGCGAGGACTGCACTAATGCATCTAGAAAGGGAGGAAAACAGGTTAGATACCACTAGCCAATCAGTAACCAACAAACCTAGCATGGTTGATAAAAATTTTGATGGTTTCTCCTGTCCTATAGTCCACATCTACTATATCAGAAATTTAATGAGGCACAGGAGCTTTTATCTTGTTACAATAAGATGCAATCAAGGACAAAGAAACATACCGAAGGGAGAGTAGCTTGAAAGCACAATAATATGAGCAGATGCACGCCTGATTGCATACCAAAGGGGTGAACTGCTTTGGGAAGCCTTATAAGGTGTCGAATATCTATGCAGAAAAGCTTTGAACATAGTGGTCTCTCCCTAACCAAAGAAAAGAAAAGAATGGCTATCATCATAAGCGTATAAGCTTCTTTCTTAGACTCTCTCCTGTCATAGTATAAATTGTCATACATTCTTATCATCAAACTCCATAAACATTTTCAAGGAATAAAAAGCCAATTAGCTAATATTTATATAAAAGTAAATTGCTGATCAGATGAGAAAATACATACTCTTTCGAATATTCATGTTTTGAATTCTAACAACCTTTATGAATTAAACAATTGATCACTTCTTTTTAATAAATTCATTCTTGTAGAGGAGTGACTTTTAATATGCTGAATTTCACATGATATCAACAGAAAAATGCTCCAATACTGAATGTTTTTGTGAGAGTAGTACACAAAGCCGATGACAGAAAGTATTAGCCAATAGAATCGTCTATGACAAAAAAGTACCAATTCAGGTTGATACTCAATTTCATGGTTTCCGGTTGTCCAAATCCACGGTTGATATGCAGCATTCTTTTCCACAAGGCGGCCCCATGAATCCCAGCGGTTGCCATCATTATATTTATATCTATCAGCATAAGAAAGATCTCCGACAAACAATACAGTCTGTCCGTCACTTTTCATGTAATGGTCGAGAGTGGAAAGAGAGTTATATGTTTGCCCCAGATCACCTAATGGTAAAAAAGCATGCTATTAGAAATCACTTTAAGAATTTGAGACCACATTTGTATACAGAGTACCACAAGTTGGAAAACCATAATTCAACTTAGAAGAAAAAAATGATTCTCAAAGTTAATTACTCATCTTCTTTTCACATACAGCGGTTGTACCACTGCTAGTTGCATTACATGTTCTACAGATGGAAGGCAAGTGTTGTCCTTACAGCTAGCATATTCAAGTTAATGATTCATGTATTTACCACCATCCATTCAAACGAAAGCATAGTGATTCTCTACTTTCTTTTTCCATCTTTTACAATAACTACATGTAGTCGAAAGAAGTTCCCTTGTTTCACTTACAGGGTCCTTAGAGAGCTAGCACCTTCACATTAATTAACCATGTGTCTACTACAATTCATTTGGAACAGAAGCAAAGAAGAGTGCTCCTCTAGTTTTCTATCCATCATTTACGATAATCTAGATAGTCAAAAGAAGTTGCCTTCTTTTGTTGCTCATGTTCAAGTGAACAATCACCATTCAAGCCGTCTTTGATCACAAAATATCTGAAAGGAAGATCTTATCCCCATGCTCTACTTCATTTTCTTAACAATTTAACAAAGTATGTTTTGACCATTTAAACAAGATGACTAGATCTAGCATGGCTTATGGAAACATCCAAAACCTGGATGACATTTGAAAACTAGCCATGCTGTTTACAGAAATAATGGATAAGTAATACCAACCAATTATGCCAAATGTGTATGCAGAATCTGGATGGACCTCTGGAGGTGTTTGGAACCAAAATTCTCGAGCAGAGGAACCAGTACCAATTTTATAATAATATTTTGTGTTATACTGCAACAACACCAGCAAAAATGTCAGGTTTAAAATTATACCATTCATCTAATGCTTCTTCTTTGATATTAAAAAAAAAGGAGAGAGAATAATACATCATCCTAAATGAATAACTATTTTTAAAAAAAAAAACACTAACGCTGTGTCAAATCCTAATAAATCTCAGTTTAATTAAGAGCTACTAGATTGCATTATAAGGAACTGGAAAATTCAATCAATGATCTGGCTGTTACTCATCACCTTAAGAGCATCCACCATGAGCTCAAATATTTCTCCTAAATATTTGTGGATCCCAAGTCCACATCATCAATCAAATATCCCACTCCTCAAATATCCCACTCAAATATTTATGAACCCCACCTATCAAATATCCCACTCCCATATGTCTCAAATTCCACAATCAAATATCTCACCAACCAAATATTTATGGTCCCATTATCATTTTATTAAATTACATAATTTTACCTTTAAATAAAGTTAATTATATTTATCAAATTTTCAATTTAATATATTCCGTCTAAATTTCCATAAATATTTTTTATTTAATATTTATTTACATATTTTGATAATTATTAAATATAATTGATTTAATAACAATAATTTATTTAAACAAAAGTAGTACAATATAAGACATACAAAATTTTAAAAATAGTACAACATAAAGAAATATAAATGTTTCACAAATTCGAAATTGAAATAACTAAATATTTTATAGATGATAAATTAGTCAACTTATCATAGCGACATGTTTCTCATATGTGTTCAACCAAAGCATGACGAAGCTGATGATGCACCTGAATATCACGTAACTCGGAATTTCTTTGAATGTATTCAGCAACTTCTGTGGTTGAGTCATGATTCGTTGAAATAGTATCTTGTTGTTCGCGATTCCAAATCGATATTGCATGCCATTCGCCCTCCACAATCATGTTGTGTAAAGTAATGCGCATATACATGATTTCTTTGCATTTATCCATAAACCAATGTCACCTTGGACCTCTTATAATTGCCCAACGAGCTTGGAGCACCCCAAATGCCAACTCGACATTTCTTGTAGCCTTGTCTTTCCTTAAATTTCATTCTTTTCGAATCCTGGGCAGAAAAACTCTTGACGAAAGTGGCCCATTTCGGATATATACCTCATTTGTTAGGTAATAACCCTTTTGTATATTGTGTATCGTTCACAGTAAAATTAACCTCCGGAGCATTTCCTTTCAAGACATCATTAGACACATTGATGTCATTACAAGACCCAACTCCAACAAAGGAATGTCATATCCACAAATCAGCATATGTGACCGCTTCAAGTACGATTGTTGGTTAGCCATGATCGTCTCGTGTACTGTGCTCTCCACGTGACTGGATAATTTTTCCAGGCCCAATCCATGCAATCACGACTTCCTAACATCCCAAGGAAATCGTGCCTTTGTTCATGCATTCCAAGCAAACGAGCGATGCCAGTCGCATTGGGTTTTCTTAAGTACTCACTTCCATATATTTGCATCACACATTGGCAAAAGTTGGACAAGCATTCGAGGGTAGTTGTTTCACCCATTTGCTCATCCAATTGGTCGGAAGAACCTCCATAAGCTAGTTCGTGGAAAGCTGCCATGCATTTCTAAAGCGGCGACATGTCTTTTCTCCTCACTACATCTTCTCTCAATTTAAAATATCCACTAGGATAATTTTCTAAATTAGTGACTATGAGCAAAAACAACTCTTTTTTCATTTGGAATCGCCGTCGCAACATGTCATTGGTATATACTGGCTCAGCAGAAAAATAATCATTGACAAGTTGAGTGTGTCCAGCTACATGTTCTCTGTTAATTGACCTCCTTTGTGTTCTCCCATAATAATCTTGCACGAATTCAACCACTCTAAGTTGATTGTGTACTACCATCATGAATAGCCCTTTACCGGGATCTGATATTGTATGGCTCGTTGTGTCTTTGGAAATATTTTCGGTGGCAATTTGGTTAGGATTTTGAGACATTTTGGTATGTAGTGGTTTTTTTTTGGTGAAAGATAGATGAAAAAATGATGTATATATAGGAAATAAAAATGAACATTGCCCAACATTTCAAAAATTGAACGTTGACAACGTTCTCAATCAAATTAATCATTGCCAAACGTTCAAATTTAAAAAAAAAAATAACAAAGAAATATCCTCTCCAATTAACCATTGTCCACATTCTAGCACTAATGGGCCCTGCTGCAGCCGATAGGCCATCCACGTAGGGGTGTAATCGAGCCGAGCCGAGCCGAACTCTTGAATGTTTGAGCTTGACTCGTTTATAATCGAGCCGAGCTCGAGCTTTATTTAACGAATATAGTCATGACTCACAAGCTTATTCGACCTTTTATCGAACCTAAACGAGCTTAATAAGTATAAATTATAAATTCAAATATTCATTAAAAATTAAATTATATATTTAGAGAAAATTATAATATTCTTATTAAAATTTATAATTTTATTCTAATAAATAAATTTAATATATTTGTCTATATTTTTCATAAGTAGAGTGTAAAATCTATAAATTTAATATCAAAACTATTATTTTTTAATTTAAAAGTTGATTTATGAGCTTAACGAATGTGTTCACGAGCTAACGAGCCGAGTATTGCGAAGCTTGAGCTTGGTTTGTTTGTCTTAACGAGCCTCGTTAAACGAGCTCAAACGAGCTTTTATCGAATCGAGCTTCGAATAGCTCACGAGCGGCTTGGTTCATTTACACCCCTACACCCACGCTGTTTTTTGTACTTTTTTTTGTGCTTTTTTAAAATAGAAATCACCCTTTTACCCGGTGATTTCTAACATCTCTATCATCTCCCCTTCCAATGGGGGATATTTGAGATATGGAGATATTTGGAGAAATATCCTCTCCAAATATCCTCCATCGTGGATGCCCTAATGTACACAATACATTAGAAAGTATCAATATTAGGTGATATCTGGCAGGCTAATCACATCAGGAATCTATTGTCACATTTTAAACAGTAGATATTTTTTCTCAGAGGGAAGGTCAATCAAAGAATTGCACCAAACCAGTAAACTGAATGGATCATATCACCTAAATTGCCATACTACTAAACGCAAGAGAAACTCATTATCATCAACGAAAAACATTAGTCATAATCTTCTGTTTGTCTACCTATAATGTGTTTGCTACAAAATTTAAAGTAAATTTCCCAAAATGTCTATAAGAGAAAAACACAGAATGTCTTGCATAAGGAAAATGAACATGAAAACTCAAACCATGGATGCCTTTTTTTTCTTCCCTGAATAATGTGTGAATTTACGCGGACTAAAATAAGAAAACCACAAGATCAGTTCAAATAAAGAGCATACCCATCAAAATTTACAGTGAACATTGAGGTTGAATAATTCCTAATTGTAGTGAAATTTCAAGAAGCTAATTCTCATTATCCACAACATGTTAGTAATTTATTAAGATGGTTTTCACTATGAAAAATAGTAGACAGGCTAACTGACAAAAGAAGTCACTGTTTAATGAATTATGGAATTGTTACAATATATACAATAAAGGGAACAACACAATATTAATTCGGACATCTTGATTAAGCAAGCTTAATATTTTCCAAAAGGATACATCAGTACCTCAAGTCCATCAATAAGGCAGTGATGAATAAATCCAGAGTTGTAATCATAAAATGTATAGTTTGTTTTTTCTCCTTCAGCTTTTAGCTCATATTTATTGTCCTCTATTCCATACCAGACTTCACTTGAACCAGGTTCAGAAGCTGTCACCCAGGAGATTATAACGGCTTTCGCATCATAGTCACCTTGAGTAATATGCACCTGAACCGCAATTTATATCAGATAACTGAAAATGATTCAATTGATGTAGAATAGCAACTGAAACCAAAAGCTTATTTTCTTCTTGGTTCAATTATACAGATTGTTCAGCCAAAAGGCGGAAAAACATCTAAAGCAAGGTCACATATCTATGTAAACAAGTCAAATTCCAATTCTATGTTTGTTAGTTTACAAGTCACATAATATGAAGGAGTGGAGGTAAATTATACATTTCCCCTAAAACATATTAGCTCATCAAAGAACTACTTTTGTCTTCAATCAACCATAACCTCAGAGTGATTTTCACTTTGAAGACCTAGTAAATATTGCTCCTGTCAATCTATGCTGCTAATTTTTATTGGAGAGAAAATCCCTTGAACATACTACAGAAGACCAGCTTAACATACTGCTCGTCACTTATCACATGTGAATGACTGGATTAAGCTTGGGATGTATAAGAAGACCTCATAAATCAACATGATGATGATAAGGTGGTTATGTTCATATTGTCTGACTGTTATTATGATTTCCCAGCGCAAACCTTTTCGCCTTAGCTCTACCATACACAAGAATGATAATATTAGATAGAACATAGATATATCCCGTAAGTTGAAAACCAGAAGGGCGTACCAAAATAGAGATATGTGCACAAAATGCTCTTAGAAGGCAAATAAGTAGATTAAGCATCGGAAACGTGAGAAGATCTCAGAAAAGGAAAAGGATAATCAAAAAAATGTCCGCTGATTAACTTGATTATTAATGTAAGTAATCCATCCATGGATAAATACACAACAAATACGCTTGTCATACCTGCTGCGGAGCGTTAAAGCCTTCAGGAAGAACAAAAGCTTCATTATCTAGAGGGATATCGGTTGATGGATATTCTGAACGTACGTACAGACTTGTACTCCCAGACAAAGCATAATCCGCAAAGCAAAGAAGAACCAGATGTAATAAGAGGAGCTGCAAGCTCAAATGGCCCATAAGCTTCAATGAACCGATTCCAATTTTGCCCTGGAAACACGAGACGATGTATCAGTTATGATATATTCATTGCCCATGTATATGGCCCATTCCCTGGTCATCACTTCAAAATAAAGCAACAAATGTATATAATAATCTCCCAACCAAAACACTCCAACAAACAAGGATAATGAATTTAGAGTAACGCAACCACGAATCATAAACACGCCAACACGAAAAACACAAAATTTCCAACAGTTTATCAAATGGTTTCAAGACAATTTCCGAACACGAAACTGAACCAATTGCAAATTTTTTTCCCTGGAAGCACGAGACGACGTTATCAGTTAGACTACCTAAATGATAGATCACTTCTAAATAAATAAATTATAATATACCGATCTCCACATCAAAAACACTCTAGGAAGCAGCGAATTAGTTTACCACGAATCATGAACACTCCAAATCGAAAGCACAAAACACCCGTACGATTCGTTCCCGGATTAAACACCAATCTTACAAAATAAACATAGATTAAAAGGACAAAATCACGTTCTTACACGGATGATATAGCAAGAGCGTCGATCCATCAAAAACGACCCATAAAATCGAAGGGAAACGAAGAATTAATTGAGAAAAATAAGAAATCACTTACAGGAGTGAATCCAGGAGCGGGAATGCAGAATGAAAAGGGATCGGAGAAGACAGCGCCACCGAACTGCCACCCAAATCGCCTTCCTCCTCCCTCTCTCGTCCACTGGCTTCACGCAGATGAAGATGGTTCCAGAATCCAGCGGCGGATCAATAAAAGGAAACCTGAGTTTACATTTTACCCCTATAAGTTTCATTATTTACGAATTTGGTACGCGTTGCAGCCTGTTCGGATATGGGTAGTTTGGTCATTTTATACAATAATAATTAGGAATGAGCCACGTGGACGGATATGGTCGTTTCAGTAGCTTGCGCGTGTGGAATTTGGTTGGTGCGTACGCAACAATATCTGACATGTTACTAACCAAAGTGGGGCCGAGAGATGCTCCAGTGTTGGAGCAGGTAATTTTGTGAGTTATTCAGGATGGGAGTCATTTACTCCGGTGCCATTTTCACATGGTCAGATGCTTCGCGAGGGCACCTGGATTAACGTGATCCCAAAACAGTGGCGACTCCCACTCCCGCTCCGGCTCCCTATATAAATGACTCAGCCAGGCCCCGGCCCTCGTGTGAGGCAGTCGAGGGAGGCGCAGCTCGGAACCCCCTCGAAGCCGCTACTGCCTTCGTTTCGGCCGATTACCCAGCGCATTTGACGGCGGAGTCACACCGGAGACTGGTTTGGTGCAGATCTGGGAAAAGGGTCGGCGATTCTTTCCGATCGTCTCAACTAGCTTCTGGTCCCGGCGACGCCCGTCATCCGGATCGCGTCCGAGCCTCTCGCCGGAGGCAGCCAACGGGAAGAACGCCTGCTCCGAGTACTTGATCGACGAGGCGGTCAAGTGTGTCGAGATCCAGAGCGCCATTTTGGAAGGTGAGTTCCATTTGCAGATCTGGTTCTTCCTGTTTTGGGTTTTCAAAATTTGGATCGATTTTATTGATGCATATTTCAAATCTATCAAACCTGCCAATAATTTTCAACTTTTTTTTTTTGCTAAATTTAATGCAACTGTGCAAAGGAATTGCATACCTTGTTGCAACCATTTATTAGTCTTTTATCTCTCTTACAGAAAAAATCCTCTAATTGATGAGTACAATTGATAGAGGATTGTAATCTATTTCGCAATGGCTTGGAACATGATTTTAATTTTTCTATAATTTAAAAATAAAATTTTATTTGTATTTATTATTACTATTGGTCTTTTACCACAAGGTTTTTCCATTTAATAATAATTGTATTTATTATTATCATTTTGAAATAAATTTACTAGCTATAGCAGAACAAATATAAGCAACCTGAAGGCCAAAACCATCTCAATCAACACCGCACTAATTTGACTACTTTCTAGTTTATTATTATTATTTTTAATTGACATTAAATATTAAATTCTTCAAATTAATTAATCCTAAAACTGACTGATAAAATTTTCCATTTGCCACTGGGTGGTAAAATTTTCCATTTGCCTCTGGGTAACTAGAAAACATTTTTAGATTTAATTGTGAATATTTAAAGATTAAACATTTGCATGAACTTTTATTGAGAATAATTAGTATGATTTATATTTTATATTTTATATTTTATATTTGATTAATGAATAAATAATAAAAAATCATGTTATATATATATATATATATATTTGTAATAACTATAAACTCCTATTACCATGTAATTAAATAAATCACAATTATGTTATAACAAATTTAATGTTGTAGTGGGTGTACATTCCCGTGGACGTCCTATATGGACGTATGAGTGCACGGGTATACTTATTGATCCTGTCCAAGTGCTGAGTCGATAAACGTTGGGGGTGTGGCGCTCTCGGTGATGACGTATAAACCTTCGACTACTGTGAACCTCCGACGAGAACCTACAAGCACAAAACCGAGCCGGGAAGGGGTTCCTGGCGACGACCCTCCAACGTTCAAGTCAACTCCGGCGTGAAGATATTAAGGCAGAATGACGAGAATGAAAACTGTAGCTACATTGATCTAGAATGCATACATCCGTCTAAGCCTGGGGGTCCTTATATAGGACTCCCGGGAGGATGCGTGCACGCGTCCCAAAGCGTGCACACTCCTCCAAGCATACCTGAAATAGCCGTGTCAGAAAAGCATGTCTAGTGTCATGCCGCAATCGTCCGAGCATATCTCTGACGTGACAGTGGAAAATTCCATCGTACAATTCTCTGTCCGGTCCAGCCGCCAACCATGTTGTCTGTCGACGACACACATCTCGAGAAGGATATCCTCAGTTGCTTCCTTTGTCTCCCTCTGCGCCTTGTCCGTTTTGGGTCGAGCGGGAGAGTCGCTCGGCACTATAGGGCTCGGGCCTGAAGGCATGCCAGACCGAGCGAGAACGCTTTTTTGGTTGAGCTGCAGTTCAGCCGAGCGGACAAGCCGCTCGGCTCGGCAATTTCTCTGTACTTGGCAACTTATGAGTGTTGGAAGCCCGACCCGTGGTCGAGCTGTCTTCGCACCAGTCCTGGCGCGATCCTGGCCGAGCGGCCATAAGACTTCTCTTGGCCGGGCGGTCATGAGACCTCTCCGATCGGCCAAACCCGTAGGTTGACCCCTCTGATCTTGACCTCCACGTGTCGTTGACCCTTATCCATGCGGGTCCATCTATGCTTACCGCCGGATCACGTGTCTCCCCCTCAAGTCTAGTCGAAGAAGACCTCAAGTCCGACTGACTGGACTATTAGCTTGGTGATCTGACAGCCGCTCTGCTGAAAATGGTTAACCGCTTGGGAACCCTGGAGGCGAACTTTGCTGCTCGGCAGCACATTCCCTGGAACTTGAGAGTTTTGGGATCCAACGACGGTCAATGCTGGCGTCTTTAGGATTTCCCTGGGATTCGTGTAAATCCTCACCGTTGAGGGCGAGCATGCGGCCATGCCTTAGTAATGGAGCCTATTAAATGTGCCCCTATGAGCGAGTGACGCGTGGCGCTGCCGTCGACACCACGCGATCAGGCTGTCAAGGCTAACGCGACCCCTGGCCTTTTGAATTCCACGGCAGGATCCGGTCCTCGGGCCCTATGACCTGAATCCAACGGCTCGGAGTAATCGAGCCCAACCTTTATAATGCTCTTATCGCCTTCCTTCGCCGCTGCTTGCGTTCGTGTTTTCGGGTTCCTGCTCACGTTTGGTGCTCCGGCGGCTTCGTTCTTCAGCATTCCGGCGACCCCTCGTCTCCTTCTTCGATCACCTTCTTCTCTGTAAGGCTTCTTTGCCCTTCGCCTTTCCGTTCTTTTGCGTTTTTCTTCGCACTCTCGCAGTGTTTGCCCCCTTTTGGCACTGTTCCAGTCATCTTTCCTGTTGACCCTGTTGTCTCTCCTTTGCTTCGCCCCTTGTCTCGGTAATGGCCAGTTCCTCTCGCCAATCCGACCCCACCCCCGGCCTTTGGTATGCTACCATGGAGAGCCGGTTTGATGAAGGGGACGCGCTGAGCCTCTTCCGAACCTTCGAACTTCATTCTAACCACGAACTAATATTAGCTACCCCATCCCATCGGCCACATGACCCGTCGATCAGCACCATTTATTTTTTTCAGGACCAGTTTGTAGCCGGTCTGCGCTTTCCCCTACATCTGTTCATCCGTGAAGTGTGTAATTACTTCCGCTTCCCGCTCGACCAGCTCGTCCCAAACTCCTTCAGGCTGTTGTACGGAGTAGTTGTCCTATTTAGGCTACACGGCATCCCCTTAGTCCCCAAGATCTTCCATTATTTCTACTACCCCAAACAGTCCGAGTGGGGCACCTTCCTCTTCCAGTCGGGGATCGGCCTTGTTTTCTTCGACAAAATGCCGACCTCGAACAAACACTGGAAAGAGTACTTCTTTTACTTGCGTCTTCCCGAGCTGCCATCTTTCCAAACCAAGTGGCAGACCGTCGTACCGCTTCCACCAGATCTCGGAAAATATAGGAGCCAGCCGGACTACCTTCACGCAGCCAACATGCTGGCCGACCAAAAGTTCAACATCCACAAGCTGCTTTGTGAAGGCGTGTTGTACGTGTTCGGGCTGAGTCCAATCTGCTCAAAGCTTCCGAGCAGCATGGGTAAGAGCATTCTTGATCATTCTTTCCTTTTAATCTAACTGATTTGTTTTCATTTTCTACAGCTGACATCATGATGCGTGCTCGCGCTACCGAGCGGATGAGGTTGAGGGCGGCTGAGATCAAAGCGGCGACTGCTAAGGAGATGGCCGACCTTGGCATTGCGCCGGTCGGCTCCCACGAAGGTGAGAGCGGCGAAGCACCTTTTGCTACTGGCGGATCGGCCGCTCGAATTTCTACAACCGAAGCTGTGGCCGATGCTACTTCGTCCGCTGGACTCCCTTCTGTTCAAGCCGAGGATGCAGAGCCCTCAGCCGAGGATGCTCCTTTGATAATCCGTAAACGGCGTCGGACGGAGATACCCGCCCGGTCGGCCACACCCGCAGAACAAGTGTCTGATCGAGCCGGCGTTCCTTCCGCAGGGGGTTAACCTGGCTCCGGCCTTGGTCGAAGCAATTTCCTCGGATCAGACTCCTTCACAGCTCGATCTACCGGTAGATCCGATTGACGCGCAACCGGTAAGCTCTCTGCCCCGGCCCGTCGACGTATTCGTCGCTCCGGTATTGCCTCTGCTCCGCTCGGCCAGTCCTCCGGTCCTTCGGGTTCAGCTCAGTCTGCTCCGAGCGTCCGCCGAGTGATCAAGGCTGTTCTACACCTACCAACAGAAGAGTTCCTCCTGGCAGCGGACCGACCTACAGTTCCTGAACATCAGATCACCATTCGGGGGCCGCTCGCCAAAATATGGGAGGATGTGAAGGCCCGTGTTGCCCTGATGACTCTCGGTCAGCTCGGCGATAGCCATCTGCAGCTGGCCACTGGCGTATGCCTTCCAACCTCCTTTTACATTGTTATTTTGCTTGACTCCTAAATGTCATTTTTTCTAAGTGCAGAACTGGGTGGAGAGCATCGCAGTCAGCAACCGTTTGGCGATGCTAGAGGAAGAGCTAAAGAAGCTTAAGATCTCCGGGGGAGGCACGGTCCAGGGGCCTTCTCCTGCTGAGCTGAAGGCTGAGCTGGCTAAAACAAAGAGGCTCCTGGAAGATGAGCGGCATAAATCCTCCGAGCTGGGAACTGCGGCGACTCGGCTTGAAGCCATGGTCAAGACACATGACCAGGAGATCAACCTAGCGACTTCGAGGAAGGACAAGGCCATTGCTGATCTAGACGCAAAAAATATTGAGGCCCGGGCGCTGGAGCAACGTGTTCAGGAATTAGCTGACCTGCTGTCTGCTGAACGGAAAGGCCGATCGGTGGAGAAGACTGAACTCCAAGGAGAACTGAAGAATCTCCTAGACGCCCTTGAAGCTTCCTGAGTGACACTTCATGGTTATTTAGGCGGGGTATTTACAGTTGCCGCACCCACTCTAGAGTTTAACGTCGCCGCTCGACGGTTTTCGGGCCGGGGGGTTTATAGTCGTCGGCCCAACTCTGGGATTTAACGTCACCGCCCGACGATTTTCGGGCCGGGGGGTTTATAGTCGCCGGTCCGACTCTGGGATTTAATGTCGCCGCTCGACGGTCTTCGGGTTGGAGGGTTTATAGTCACCGGTCCGACTCTAGGATTTAACGTCGCTGCTCGACGGTTTGGGAAGACTAGCCGCTCGACTGTGATTTTGCAAAAACCCTTCTATTTTTACTTCCTGCGGTTGAAGGAGACAAAGAGTGACAAATATATGTCGTGTATTACATTGGCGCACCTTTTATCCAGTTCGGTACGGCTGGAGGTGGCTTGCACTCCAGGGTCGCTCTAGCTTCCGTCCGTCTTCATCCTCGAGGTACTAGGCGCCCAAACGAAGCTTTTCTACAATCTTGAACGGTCTAGCCCAAGGAGCTCCCAGCTTGGTCACATCGCCGACCGACTTGACTTTCTTCCAGACGAGGTCGCCGACCTGAAAAGATCTGGGAATTACCCGTCTGTTGTAGTTTTGCTTCATCCTCTGCCGGTACGCCATCAACTGGACGGCCGCCTTGGCTCGTGTCTCGTCCACCAGGTCCAGCTCCAAATGCCTCCGCACAGCATTGTTCTCGTCGTAGACTCGGATCCGATCGGATTCTACCCCGACTTCTACTGGGACGATGACCTCTCCCCCATACACCAGGTGGAAGGGGGTCGCTCCTGTTCCTTCCTTGGGCATCGTTCGGAGTGCCCATAATATCCCAGGCAGCTCGTCTACCCAACTCCCACCTTCATGGTTGAGTCGAGCCCGAAGAATTCGTAGGATCTCCCGATTGGTGACTTCAGCTTGCCCGTTACTCTGGGGATACGCTACGGAGGTGAAGGTTTGCTGGATGTCGTACCCCTCGCACCATTCCCTGAGTTGCTGACCCGAGAACTGCCTCCCATTATCAGAGATGAGCCACCGCGGAATGCCGAACCGACAGATGATATGATGCCATATAATTTTTTTGACCATCTCTTCGGTTATTTTAGCTAGCGGCTCGACTTCAATTCACTTAGAAAAATAGTCCACTGCTACTAGCAAGAACTTTCGCTGTCCGGTCGCCATTGGAAATGGTCCCACAATGTCCAGGCCACATTTGTCTAACGGGCAGGATACTGTGGACGTCTTTAGCTCCTCCGCAGGGTGATGTGAGAAGTTATGTTATTTCTGGCAAGATAGGCACATGGCGACAATCCAAGCGACGTCTTCTTGTAGAGTTGGCCAAAAATAACCGGCCAAAAGAATCTTCCTTGCTAACGAGCGGGCGCCCGGATGCCCACCACACGAGCCATGGTGCACCTCTTGTAGGATATAGTCTACGTCATCCGGACCGACGCACTTGAGCAGGGGCCTGGAAAATGCTTTTTTGTAGAGCTGGTCGCTAATAAGGACGAACCGACCAGCTCTCCTCCTGAGCAGATGCGCTTCCTCCCGACCAGACGGTGTTGCTCCTAACTTTAGGAACTCCGCTATGGCTGTCCGCCAGTAGCTGCTTGATGACGATCGGTGATATCGAGCTGGCTAGCTTAGCCAGCTCATCTGCAGCCTGATTCTCCGCTTGGGGGATCTTCTGTATCAGCACATCTCGGAAACCGACTTTCAGTTTTGCGAAGGCTTCTGTATAAAGCTTGAGCCTGATGTTGCTTATCTCAAATGCTCCCGAAAGTTGCTGAGCAGCCAACTGTGAATCTGAATGAATCAAAACATTGCTAGCTCCCACATGCCGAGCGGCCTGCAACCCTGCTATTAGTGCCTCATACTCTGCTTCATTGTTGATTGCCCAATAGTCCAGCCGTACGGACAGGTGCATCCGTTCTCCTTGGGGGGAAACCAGCAGCACGACAACCCCACTTCCCTGCCGAGTGGACGATCCGTCTACGTACACCTTCCAGGTGGCTTCGAGCTCGGGATTTTGTACCTCAGTGACGAAGTCTGCCAACGACTGCGCCTTGATAGCCGTCCGAGGCTAATACTGTATGTCGAACTCGCTGAGCTCCGTAGTCCATTTGATCAGTCGTCCGGATGCCTCGGGGTTCAGGAGAACTCGACCTAAGGGACTATTTGTCATGACAATGATCGTATGCCCCAGGAAATAGGGTCGGAGCCTCCGAGCGGCGAGAACAAGTGCGAAGGCAAGCTTCTCAAGACCAGTGTAGCGAGACTCAACATCCTTTAGAATGTGGCTAAGGAAATACACTGGCTGTTCTTCACCGTTCTGCCGGACTAGCGCCGAACCGACCGCGTGCTCGGTTGAAGACAAATAAATGCGGAGAGGCTCGCCGACAGATGACTTAGCTAATACAGGTAATGAGTTTAGGTAGTCCTTCAATTCTTCTAATGCTCGGTCACATTCCTCATCCCATTGGAATTTGGTTGCTCGGCGCAGGATCTTGAAGAAGGGCATGCTCCGATCGACCGTCCTGGAGATGAACCGGGATAGTGCTGTTATGCGACCCGTAAGGCGTTGGACTTCCTTCAAGTTTCTGGGCGCCGACATATCCTGTAGCGCTTTGACCTTGCTAGGGTTGACTTTAATGCCTCGCTCGATGACTATGTAGCCTAGGAAACAACCAATTTTTGCTCCGAACAGACACTTTTGCGGGTTTAACTTGACCCCGTACGTCCGCAGTGTCCGGAAGGTTTCTTCTATATCTGCACGGAGGTCGGCCGCTCGGAGTGATTTAATGAGTATATCATCAACATATACCTCTAGGTTTCGCCCGATCTGCTTTCGGAACACCTTGTTCATGAGTCGCTGGTATGTAGCCCCTGCGTTCTTCAGTCCGAACGACATTACGTTGTAGCAATAGGTGTCGTCCGCCGTAATGAAGCTCACTTTCTCTTGGTCTTCCCGGGCGAGCGGCACTTGGTGGTACCCCTGATAAGCATCCAGCATGCATATCAGCTCGCATCCAGCGGTCGAGTCCACCATTTGGTCAATTCAGGGCAGAGGGTAGAAGTCCTTTGAGCATGCCTTGTTTAGATCACGGAAATCGATGCAGACCCGTCATTTGTTGCCAGGCTTGGAGACCAGTACCACATTCGCTAACCAACTCAGGAACTGTACCTCGCGTATGTGGTCGGCCTCCAGGAGCTTCTCGACTTCCGCCCGTATGATGACGTTCTACTCGGCACTGTAGTCTCGCTTCCTCTGCTTGACGGGACGAGCGTCCGGCCGGATGTGGAGCTCGTGTTGCGCGACGTTTGGCGAGATCCCTGGCAGCTCGTGCGTTGACCACGCGAAGACGTCGTGATTCTGCTGGAGGCATCTGACCAACTCTTCCTTCCGTTCTTCTTCCAGATCGGATGCAATGAATGTGGTGGCCTCCGGTCAGCCTTCCCGAATCTGTACTTCCTCCTTTTCTTCATAAACCAAAGTAGGGGCTTTTCAGTTATAGCGTTTACCTCAAGGCGCGGTGCTTTCCGAGCGGACTTTGCTTCGGCTCGGACCATCTCCACATAGCATCGCCGGGGCGCCAGCTGATCTCCCCGGACTTCTCCCACTCGATCTTCCACGGAGAATTTGATTTTTTGGCAAAAGGTTGAGACGACCGCCCGGAACTCATTGAGGGCTGGTCGTCCTAATATCACATTGTAGGCGTTGGGGGCATCGACCACGATGAAGTTAGTGGTCCGCATCCTCCGAAGTGGCTCTTCTCCTAGCGAGATAGCCAACCTGGTCTGCCCAATCGGAAGGACTTCATTGCCAGTGAATCCATATAACGGGGTTGTCATTGGCAATAGCTCGGCTCAGTCAATTTGAAGCTGCTCAAACACCTTCTTGAAAATAATATTGCCCGAGATGCCTGTATCAATAAATATGCGGTGAATAGTATAGTTAGCTATTACCACTCGGATAATGAGGGCGTCATCGTGGGGTACTTCAACTCCCTCAAGGTCCTCGGGACCAAAGCTGATCTCGGGTCCGGATGCACGTTTTTGACTGCAGCCACCCGCGTGAATCCTGAGTTGCCGGGCGTGTGACTTTCTGGCCCGATTCGAGTCACCGTCCGTCGGTCCACTGGCGATGATGTTGATTTCGCTCCGCGCTGCGTTGCTTCTATTTTCCTCCTCTCGAGCGGATGGTCTCGCTCGCTCCTGTGAGGCTCGGGGGTTGGCCCTTGGCTGGTGATGATGTTGCTGATGGTGATGTTGCTCGGGTGAACGCTTGGCCATTCGTCATTCGGTATTTTGATGATGAGGCCGCTGGTCCAGTGAAGGTGATCGGCGGCGATAATTCCTTGGCTCAGGTTGGCTGACCGGGGGGAGACTCCGACAGTCTCAAGTGTTGTGAGTGGCTGATTGATGGATTCTACAAAACATGGGTGTCAATACCTTGTCTTTTTACCTAGGCCGTTCGACCGCAATGTGCTGAACGACGGGCGACCTGGAGTCTTGATGTGGCCTTATCCCCTCGGTACGTGGTCCTCTTGGCGGTTGCTGGCTGGTGTGTGGTCTCCGCTCGGTCGGGACCAAAGGCTCGGCTTGTGCTTCCTTCTTTCGGGTCGTCTGCGCTTCCTCCACGTTAATATACTCATTTGCTTTTTTTAGCATATGGTCGTAGTCACGCGGCGGCTTCCTAATGAGCGAGTGAAAGAAGTCCCTGTCAGCTAAGCCCTGCGTGAAAGCATACATCATTGTCTTGGACGAGATCGTGGGGATGTCCATAGCTGCTTGGTTGAAGCGTTGGATGTAGGCTCGGAGAGTTTCTCTTGGCCCTTGCTTCATGGAGAAGAGGCTGACACTGGTCTTCTGGTAACGTCGGCTGCTGCCAAAGTAATGAAGGAATGCCGCTCGGAAGTCTCTGAAGCTTTGAATGGATCCGTCCGGCAACCTTCGAAACCAGCATTGTGCCGAACCGGACAGTGTAGTGAGGAAGACTCTGCATTTGACTCCGTCGGTGTATTGATGGAGAGTAGCGGCATTATCGAACTTACTGAGGTGGTCGTCCGGGTCGGTTGTACCGTTATACTCTCCGATCGATATGGGAGCGTAATGCTTTGGGAGAGGGTCTTGTAAGATCGCCCCAGAGAACTGGCAATTGACCCGCTGGGGGGATGACTCAACCCGCGGCGCCTTCTCCTTCCTAGCGTCCCGCATGGGCGCTTCATCGGATGATCCCTGGTTGGCTAGGGCTAGCTCCGATGGAGTTTGGAACAGTGCCCGATGAAACGGAATAGGGGCGGGCGGCGCATCTCCTGGTGTGCCGGTCTGCCCCTTGTTCTGTGCCCAAGTAGAGTACTGCTCCGGTCGGTCCTCCATCGCCACTCGGCCACCTGAAACCGAGATGACCTGCTGCGCTATCCGCTCGGCTTGGGCCTTCTGCTATTGCTCGACCATCTTCGCAGCTCGCGCTTGGATGAGTGTGTCGAGCTACTCGGGAGAGAGCGTCACCATGAGTTGGCGTCCAGCTTCTTCCATCTTCTCGGCTCGGATTCAGGTGCATTCCCATAGACGGCGCCAATTTGATCCTGTCCGAGTGCTGAGTCGATGAACGCTGGGGACGTGGCGCTCCCGGTGATGACGTATAGACCTTCGACTGCTGTGAACCTTCGGCGAGAACCTACAAGCACAAAACCGAGCCGGGAAGAGGTTCCCGACGACGGCCCTCCGACGCTCAAGTCAACTCCGGTGGGAAGAGATTGAGGCAGAATGTCGAGAATGAAAACTGTAGCTATAGTGATCTAGAATGCATATCTCCGTCGAAGCCTGGGGGTCCTTATATAGGACTCCCGGGAGGATGTGTGCACGCGTCCCAAAGCGTGCACGCTCCTCAAAGCATAACTTGAAATGGTCGTGTCAGAAAAGCATGTCTGTCGCCATGCCGCAATCGTCCGGGCATATCTCTGACATGACAGTGGAAACTTTCACCGTACGATTCTCTGTCCGGTCCTGCCGCCAACCATGCTGTCTGTCGGCGACACACATCTCGAGAAGGATATCCTCAGCTGCTTCCTTTGTCTCCCTCTGCGCCTTGTCTGTTTTGGGCCGAGCGGGAGAGCCGCTCGGCACCATAGGGCTCGGGCTTGAAGGCATGCCAGATCGAGCGAGAACACTTTCTTGGTTGAGCTGCAGTTCAGCCGAGCGGACAAGCCGCTCGGCTCGGCAATTTCTCTGTACTTGACAACTTATGAGCGTCGGAAGCCCGACCCGTGGTCGAGCTGTCTTCCGCACCAGTCCTGGCGCGATCCTGGCCGAGCGACCATGAGACTTCTCTTGGCGGGGCGGTCATGAGACCTCTCCGATCGGCCAAACCCGTAGGTTGACCCCTCTGACCTTGACATCCACGTGTCGTTGACTCTTGTCCATACGGGTCCTTCTATGTTTACCGCCGGATCACTTGTGATAAAATTGGGCTTTGTATGATTTTATTAGCATAATTCTCAAATTAAAACAATTATTTTACCAACAAATTAAAATCAAACTGATAATTATTTTCTTTTAACTTAAAATTTAAATTAATTTGATTCAATTTTACTATTGCCTTCGGATTATAGATATCACTCGGGATCGGACTCAATTATTAGTAATTAGAGGGGGTAAAAAGAAAAGAAAATTCTCGGGATGAAATACTCATTAAAGAAAATATGAGGGGTTAGAAGCGTAGTCCAGTGTGCCCCGGTCTTCGCCATCTCCGTGTCGATCTTTCTCGCTCAAAACCCAAATCTATAAAAGAGATCTTTCTCCCCTCTTTCTTCCTTCGCGTTCTTCGGGTAGCAGTCGACAAATTGGGTTGATTCTTCGTCTTGGAGTTGGCGACTCCAATGTCATCGGAGATCGAAGTGGTGGAGGAGGGGGCAGAGGTCACGGGAGGGGCAGCGGCGTCGGGAATGGCCGAGGAGCCCTTGAAGAACGATGTGTACACGGCGGCCGCGTACGGTGATCTGGAGAAGCTCCAGAGGCTGGTGGAGGTGGAGGGATGCTCCGTCTCGGAGCCGGATGGGGCCGGGTATTACGCCCTCCAGTGGGCAGCCCTCAATAACCGCACCGCCGTCATCCAGTACATCATCGAGGTAATTCTATCATTCTGGTTGTGAATTAGGATCTTTAGGACCTTCTGTTTAGATCCGCTGTTGCCTGTTGCTTCTTCTAGTAGTTCTTATTTCCATGGCATGCGCTCTTCTTCCGCTTCTACGACTACCATGCATTAGGGACGTTTTGGCCTTTGAGTTTCTAGTGATTTGAGAGTCAAATTTTGTGGTTTGGGTCAGCATGGAGGAGATGTAAATGCTACTGACAACACGGGGCAAACAGCCCTCCATTGGAGTTCAGTGCGGGGGCACATCCAAGCTGCCGAGATACTGCTCAAGGAAGGTGCTCGTGTTGATGCGTCAGACTTGTATGGATATCAGGTCGGGTTTCTGTTTCCAATTATTGCCAACAAATTGTCCTTTTCAAGTTCTTATGAATATGCATGCATCATATTGATATGTATGAAAATGTAGGCATGTTTATGGATCAATTACTACAGCGATAGCAATCACTCTTTACTAGTGTAGCCAACGATTAAATTTGAAAATGTCTGTATCAAACTAACCTAGATAGGAATGTGGAAGAAAATCAACTTTGCAGGCATACCTCTCTATTCTGTTGTTCTTTCATGGATTTCATTTGTAGTTTGAGGTTTTGCAGTCTCCATGTATGTTTATTGATCTATTCTACTGAGATAGCAACCAATCCGTACTAGGGTGTGACCTACAATTCAACTTCGAGATCTTTGTGTCAAATTAATCTAGATTGTTGGGTTACAAACTAGATAAGAATGTGGAAGACATTCAATTTTGGAAACATCAACTCTCTTCTGTTGTTCTTTTATAGATTCCATCTGGGGTTTGATATTTGTACAATCTTAAACTGGTCTGCATGCATGAACTTTTGTTTAAATTGAGCATCCCTTGTACATTTTTTTCTCGATCGTGTTACTCGTACTTTAATCTTAATATATGGGATCTTAATTTATGAGATGACAATTTGCATATACGAGCTGAAGATACCTCAATAAATGGGATCGTAACCTCTTTTATAGACTCAATTTTGATACCAATTAATGCAGAAGAAACTAATCATGCCTGTAAAAAAACTCCAACTCACAACTTACAAAAAGTTACGAAATATTATTAAGCCGAAGATACCTCAATATATGGGATCTTAACCCCTTTTATAGACTTGATGGAGTTAAAATTTTCTTTGTGGTGGAGAATGATGTAGTCTAGGGTTTTATTTTATTTCTTTTATTTTTAAATAAACATGGCTTATAATTATTTAGGCAGTGTTAGAATTTTGTAAGACAACCAAGTCATATTTTTACAGGCTCTTATTTTGAATCTGTAAACTGTTTTAGGATCACATGTATTTGGGAATCTTCAGCTTAATAATACTTCCCTATTTGTGAGTTGGGAGTTTGATCCTACCTAGTGGGATAAAGCTTGGTTGTTGTTGTGAGTTGGGAGTTCAAGTTTTTTTAGAGGTGGCATGTTAGTTGGTGTTGCTCCATTTATACATTAGCAAACCGGTTTAGTATGAGATGTAAGATATAAAAATATGATTTTATAATTACTCATAAACTGTAAAATATTCTCTGTGGCAAATTTTTATCAAGTTTTAGACCCATGATTGTTTTTTTTCTTGTTGAAAGTTGAAACAGGTAGATGTTTTTAGTTCCGTTTGAACAGAATGCTATCCTTTGAGCTGTAAAACCTGGTTTAACTGAACTTGCCAATACAAATACGGTTCTGTTTTTGTATTTCCAGTATGAACCTTGGATATGATCTCATTATCAATTTCCACCTGATTGCAGACCACTCATGTTGCAGCACAGTATGGTCAGACATCATTTATCTATCAAATCATTATAAAATGGAATGCTGATCCTGATATCCCTGACAATGATGGACGGAGTGCTTTACACTGGTACCTGATATATTCTCCTACTTCACTGTAGACATCACATCTTAATTTTCTTTTCTTCATTAAGGCCTACTAGCATATTAAATTCATAGCTTGATTTCACTGTTCCAATTTTAGGTTCCCCTCGCAAATTAACTAAAACCTCTAAGTCTATGTTCCATTGGATAGGAACCGTTTGTGCTAACTAAGAGTTTATGTTTTTGCACTTCATTTTAGGGCTGCTTATAAGGGATTTGCTGATTCCATTCGCCTTCTTTTATTTCTAGATGCCTACAGGGGGCGGCAGGATAAAGAGGGTATACCCATTTTTTTGCTAATGTTTTCTCTTCCTGCGTCTGTAATTTTTTTTTTTTAAAAAAATTGGCTATTCTGAGTTTTTCATTCTCCTAATAGATTGCACTCCCCTTCATTGGGCTGCTATCAGAGGAAATCTAGAGGCATGCACAGTTCTAGTTCAAGCAGGGAAGAAAGAGGACTTGATGATTACAGATAGGGCTGGTTTAACTCCTGCTCAACTTGCTTCAGATAAGGGACATCATCAAGTTGCTTTTTTCCTTGTAGGTAGCATGCATCTCAAATATTCTCTCTCAAGATAGTGTCAAATTGTTTGCTCACTGCAAGTTATTGCTATCTGATGGTAGGAATTCCTATTACCTAGCATCTTGATTTACTTGGTGTCGGAGTAGAAAGTTTTTAAGTCTAATGTTTCCAGAATAGAGCAACTATGCAAATTTTGAACGTAATCAGTGTCTTAGCTGATCATCATCCTCATGACATGCATTAAGAAATTTTCCCAAGTTGACTTCCATACCGTATTGAGTGTGTTTAGAAGTGCATAGTTCTATCCAGTATCCACTCTAAAATAATAGGCATTTGAGAAGTGTGTTGAGAACCTCCATTTGATTTCTTGCGATTGTGCATAAACTCAAAATCTTAATAATCATATAGTTGTAGCTTCTTTATTTGATGGCATACTAATTATTAATGGTGTGAACATTGTTTATAAAAAAAGTCCTTTTGGTATATATTTATATATAACTCACTGAATATTCAAAAGTTTTAAAATTATTTCTAAAATTTTTATTTTAAATTTTCAGAAAAATTTATTCATCACACACACAACGGATTTATGATAGACACGGCCCAAGGCGACCTTGCCTAATTCTTTTATCCAATGCTAGGTCGGAATGAACAGAGCACAGCCATTTGCATGCTATGAGTGCTAATAAATTTTTCACTCCAAGTTCTGTTTTCTTTATTCAGACAAGTTGACTGCTATATGACTGACTCAACAATTTAGTTCACCAATTGAACTCGTTCAGTTTCTCTTTGAAACTGTAATTTTCAGGGCATAATAGCTGAATTCGATTATCACTACAATTGGGCACCTTACTCTTGAACTTTATGTGTAATTATTTTCTCTCTTTTGGTTTGTGGTTTATTCTTGTTTTGTTAGTGTTTCTTTTTCCATTCAGCTGTTTGCCAATACCTATTTGATATTTTGCAGGGCAATGCTAGAAGGGTGTTTGACAGGCGATGTGATGGGAATAGCAATTTCGGCAGGTTATCAAAGTTAGGACTTGCACCTGTTCTTTGGTGTGTCATAGTTGCTATGCTGTTTACGTACATACACTCAGTCATTGCAGGTATGCCACTGTAAATCACCAAGAACATATACATTAATTTAGTAAATTCAATATATATAACTTATTTTTAATCTTTTGTTTTTTCGATGTAGGTTCTTATGTCTTGAGATTAACCATTGTCTTTGGGCTTTTTGCCTGGTTAGGAGTCTTCCTGGCAGTTACAGGATTAGTTATGTTTTATAGGTGTAGCAGGTATGCTCTAATTTATTGTTAGAGTACTTTTTCTTGGAGAACTGCAAATTTGAATAGATTATGATTTGAATACCATAATTAGTTGTGTAATAGTTTGCTATTGAATGATGATTCCTGGGAATCACACCTCTGCTAGTTGTTTCATTATTATATGGAGGCTTAGAGTGGTTGTTCGCCATATATATTGGGATGTTGGACAATTTTCTTTCGACTTGCATGATGCTAAAATTAATTAGAAAAATGATAAATATTTTTGATGCTATATTAGATATCAGAATCCGGTTATCTCACAGTTGCTATATTATTCACACGATTGTCTTGTCCATTCCTGTACAGCATGGCTAGCACCTGGTGCACCAAAAAAAAAAAGAAGGAAAAATACTAACTTGATGATGTTCTTGTCATGTTATCTTTGTTGAGTTGATTACTTTATAAAGAGACTGGTATGATAGGTTGAAAGTTAATTGCAAATTAGTTTCTCCTCTGGAATCTCAGTTCTTTTATTTTGTAAGGTCCATTAGTTCATTAGTTGGAAGACTTATCTTTGTTTGTAAGGACGCAATTATAATTATAAATTGGAATCAATTATGTACCATCACACCTGACTTATCTCGGACTGTGTGCCTCTGTAGCTACTACATGAGTTAGGAGTTAGGACTCTACATTTTTAGTAGGTATATTGCATATCTGTAAATGCATAAGATTCATTTTTTGTTTGGAACAGGAAAGATCCTGGTTTCATCAATAGGAGCACAAGGGATTTACAAAGCATCAGAGATGATGTAAGTTATAAAATTGCCATACAGACTAGCTACTGTATGTCAATACCAATGTGACTTGCCGAAATATTTTTAATGAATGCCAAAAACTATCTGTTCATTTATCTTTCCTTTATCGAATATGATAAACTATTCATCAATAACTCTACATTATGCTCTATGTGCACCATAATTAGATTTGATTTGGACTTGCATGCCTACAGAGCACATACTTTTTCGTTAGTAACTATAGAAGGCTTTCCAACTGTTCTTTTTCTTTTATGCATTTAGGGGCCTTAATCCTCGTTCTTCTATTGTGTAATTTTTAAAGCAGTTTTGTGCCAGTCAACACACGCAAAACTTATTATTTCGCTTGCCGATTGGCATATGTAACAAGTTCAAGACCCTTGATGCTAAGAGGGGCTGAGCTTCAAGCAACCTCAAGGGCCAAGTTTCCACAAGAATGATAGAGCTTCTGAGAGTTGTCACTAGGGCTAGGTTCCCATGAGTGCAAGACTAGGATTCGTTTTTTTTTTTATGTCGTTATACAGAATTCTTAACCAGATTTTTTAGGATATGTTCTTCATTCTTTCTTAGACCAATCATTTACTATCATTTGCATATATAGGAACCTTTGCTAAAATCGGAGTTAAATCATCCTGCACTGATGGCCGGGAATTGGTCTCAGCTGTGTGCAACATGCAAGGTACAGTTTTCTTGTTCATCAAAGGGGTCAGATTGCCTTTATCATTTTTCACTAGGAGTATTTGAAATAAATTTTACTGAATTGATGCTCAGATTGTCAGGCCACTACGTGCAAAGCATTGCTCCACTTGTGACCGATGCGTAGAACAGTTTGATCATCACTGTCCTTGGGTATCTAACTGTATTGGCAAGGTCCTCTACCCTTGTTCCTTTTTTCTTTCCTCATGTCGTGAATATTTTTTCATGCACAATAATTGCTTTGCTGCTTCATTAATCATTAATTCACAGAGAAATAAATGGCACTTCTTGATGTTTCTCGTTCTTGAAGTCTCTGCTATGATTGTCACTGGTTTAGTCGCCATTACGAGTATGTCTCTTGAAGTTGTCTTTCGTTTAAGCTTTGTCTGAGTTTATGATTGCACCTCACATGGAGTATAAACTACTAATCCTGCAGGAATCGTGAGAGATCCTTCTCCGCCATCTTTCGGTGGATGGTTGAGTCATAATGTTGCTGAGCATCCTGGAGTCGTTTCATTTCTAGTTATGGATTTTTTCCTCTTCTTTGGTGTTGCTGCATTGACATTTATCCAAGCATCACAGGTATGCCATTAAATTAGAAAAATCCAATTGTCTTTGGATTCTGCTACTCCATTCTTTTCAAGTATGCAAATCTTAATAATTTATAACTTCCATCGATCATGTGATGTTTCTTTTTTACTGAACCTAATGGAGACTGACATTCTAACCCCATTTACTAAATATTTTACAGGCTTTTCCCTTACTGATTTCACTTCAGAATAGGTTTTCAATTCACGAACATATTTATATTAATATGAAAATCTCCAATATTATATATGCAAATAAATTTATTGATATTGTAAAGATATTTAAGCTCAATAAATTCTTAAAGTATTACATATATAATGTAGCAACTTTTAAAATGTATGATAATTATAGGATGATGACAATAATAAAAATTAAAAAGAAAAAGAATCTTATATAATTCAAAACATTTTCAAATGATATGATAAAAAAAAAATTGCTACAAATGTGATTTTTGTTGAATATAAAATATCCCATTCAAGGGCATATGGGATTGAGATTGGAAGAAGAAATAGTATGCTTACTAGGGATCATATTGACGCCAATATTGTTTCATTCGGGCAGAGATCCTAACTTCAACTCATAATGAAATTTAAGATCTTGCTTTGCATAGAATTTTTTTATTAAGGTTTGTGGAGTTTGCAGACTACAATTTTGTGATTCTCTTTGATCCATTGATTTTGATAATCCAAACATAATGGCAATGTCTTTAAGTGTTTCTCTGTTTGCCTTTCTTATTTGCTAAACCTTTCTGTTTTGTCTTCCAGATTGCACGAAACATAACAACAAATGAAATGTCAAATGCCATGCGATACAGCTACCTCAGAGGTCCGGGCGGACGATTTCAGAACCCCTACGACCATGGTACTCGCAAGAACTGCTCGGATTTCTTGTTCAAGGGGTACAACGAGGATGTGGAGCTTCCAGATCAAACACCTGCCTCTCAAGAGCTGGGGATGATTCAAATGACCCGAAGCCCAAATGCGCAAAACGGGGAGAACCATTCGCATCAAGTGAACAACGGCCATGTCTGTGCTGATGTTCAGGCCAAAGATACCAAACATGTTAATCATTCAAAATGTTGCAACGGCAACAACAACAGTAAGAGCAATGGTGTGCCACTCGGACTAGGCTTAGGCTTTGGCCTTGGTCGAAGCAACCGGCACAACACGAGGATTCTTCCATTGTGATACTTCATTTTACACCTTCGGCTTGTTCGCCATGTATCATAATTACCGAAAATATTCTCCAATATTTGTGATTGACATCTAGATCTTGTGTTAAGTTATTGTATCATCTTGAAGCAGTTTTTGCCCGATGAATTATTCTACACTCATTAGTATTGTATATTTTCTGACATGAATATTTATATAATTGTAAGGAGGGGAAAAAAATTACTAATTGATTACAATTCAAAACATTTCTGTCTCATTATATGAGTTATGATCAAGAGAGATAATTTATGTGAATTTTAAATGAGATGAATATTTTAGAATTTGACATCTCAGTGTGCATAAGTTGGTCTTCATATACTTTTTATTAATATATATATTTTTTAATAAAAATGTATGGTTTTAGAAAGTAGAGAAAAATCTTTAATCACAACTTAATTTTAAATGTAATCTTCACTCATAAAAAATTTTATTTCCACTCCTTGCATGTAAAATTTTATTTACTTCAACTCTCTCATGCAAATATTGTTATCTAATTGAGTAATTGCCCCTCAAATTTTTTAGATACAAAAGGTCCAAAAATGAGTATAATTTCTCTTAAATCAACACTTTACAGAATTGAGTATATTTAATATTAAATTGAACATGATTTTTTTTCCTATTTTAATATAATTCCTCCTAAATTTAATACTATTTAAAAAAATCTAATATATTTTCTATCCAATTAAATATCATTTAAATAAAATCTAGTATATTTTCTATCCAATTGAGTATCATTTAAAGAAAATTTAGTATATTCGAGTATATTTTCTATTAAAATCACTTTTCATATTTTTTAGGTATAAATAGTCTAAAAATGAGTATAATTCATATTAAATTCAGCACTTTAAAATAGAATCAAGTATATTTTCTATTAAATTGAGTATGACTTTTTTCCTACTTAATATAATTCCTCCTAAATTCAACACCATTTAAAGAGAAATCTAGTATATTTTTAGTATCATTTAAAGAAAATATAGTATATTTTTCATCAAATTGAGGTGAAAAAAGAATCATGCTCAATTTGATAGAAAATATACTAGATTCTAGTTTACTGTACTGAATTTAAAAGGAATTATACTTATTTTTAGATTTTTTATACTTAAAATATCAGGGGCAATTAGGTAAATATATTTGACTAGGGAGTGGAAACAAAGATTTATTCCAATGAAGACTGCATGTAAAATTGTGTTTGTCAATAGGAACTGCATGCAAATTTTTACTTAATTTAATTTGATAAATTGGTCAATTTATTTTTTCTGAAAAATATCATTAAATCCCAGGATTTCTTAGCAAATCCCATTAATGGGCCTGTTGTATTAGTGGGCCAGTCCGTCAATTGATTGGAAGTTTAAAAGGTGGAAAATAAGAGGACAATTCGAGCAAATAGATGTTTAATTATTAAAAGGTTAGTCCGTGTACAAAACTACAACCTGAATGTATAAACACAAAGTTACGGATAATAATTCTCTCCTTCATAGATAGTTAATGATTAAGTACTAATAATATAATATTTTTGTATGATGAATATTGTTCCGGTTTGTTGGAAGATTGATGGATTTATCTTAATGCAAGTGAAAATAATTACAGTCTGACGCTGAAAGCAACAAAGTCAAGTTCAAGTAGCTAAACAATGACTTTATCATTGGAATAATAAAAAAAAATTAATTAAAGAAACAGTGATGATGGAGTATTATAAGCTTTTTAGCAAATTTCATGAGGAACTACCGTAAGAACAACCAAGAAAGGGAAATATCGCCCCACGGGGTTGGATCAGCTGATAAGTTGTCTAATTGTTTGCTCAAATGGCCAAAGGTCGAGGGTCATCAGTTGCACACGGGAATAATATTTCTGGTCTGTTGGTCAAAAACTCCTAAGATCTCAGTCAACTTTCCAGCCCAGCACTCACCGTGATTTACTTTCTCTGAAATTCTGCGGGGCCAGGCTAAGGGGGCGCTGGGGTGACGGTTCCACCTTTTTGCTCGAAGAAAGGGAAATCTCAAATGGATGTTCAAAAAGGACAGTGAAGATTCAAATTTTGATGTGATGAACATAAGCAAAAATTGGAATGATAGTCATCCATATTCCTAAATCTAGAAAATAGTACTTTATGGATAGGAATCAAAGCACAAAGGTGCCAACATCCCCAATTCGATCAGAAGAACAAAGGAACAGCGAGAATCCAAGTTCCCAGCATCCCCAGTTCGATCAAAAGAACAAAAGACGAGCTTTTAGCGAGAAGCCACCGGAAACTCACCCAAAACAATTCAATTCGGCCAAAATCGACCACAAAATGAGGCCATTTCTGACAGAACGTGAAGGAAACAAAACACAGGCAGGAACTCACAGGGGAATCGGCGAAGCTGGAGGCTTTCCCCTCCGGCTCCGAGGCGGCGCGAGACCCCAACTTTTGGATCTCCTCGGGGGCCTCCCCCTCGCCGATCTCGTACTTGACGCACATGGCAGCTCCGGTTCGACACAATGGAACGGGAACTACGAGGGAGGAGAGCAAGATTCCGGGAAGAACAGGGAGGATTTGGAGAGTCCAAATGGGTCACACGGAAAAGGAGGAAGAAAGGAAGCTTCTAGATGATTTGGCAGAGAAGGTCTTTTCAATGTGATCCAGACTAGATGTCATGTGGGACGGCTTTGAACGAATTGAGGGTGGGATCGAAACAGGTCAGGATGACTGAATGTTTGAGGGGAGGCCTGGAGCTGGTCAAGGTGACCAGATGCTCGTAGGAAGGTCTGAAGTAGGTCAAGGTGATCAGATAGGCCCAAAGCAGGTCAAGATTAACCGGATCAAGCTGCTTACGAGGAGACTCGGAATATGTTAGGATGACTGGATACTTGCGGGGAGGTCCGGAGCAAGTCAGGATGACCGGATGCTTGCGGGGATACCTGGAGCAGGTCAGGGTGACCAGATGCTCGCGGGGAGGTGAGTAGGTTAGGGTGACTGAATGCTTGCAGGGAGACCCGAAGCATGTCAAGACGATCAAATGCTCACGGGGAGGCCCGAATTAGGTCAAGGTGACCGGATGCGGATGCTTGCGGGGATGCCCAGAGCATGTCAGTGTGACCAGATGCTCGTCGGGAAGCCCGAACCATGAGAGTAACTGTGGTCCTTCGTTTGAGGGGAGAATTGTTGGAGTTCAATCAAAGTCCTAATTGGAAAGATTTGGTAAAAGTCATGAGGTTAAAAGGATATATGATATCTCCATTGGCATGAGGCCTTTTGGGGAGAACCCAAGAGCAAAGCCATGAGGGTCTACGCCCAAAGTGGACAATATCATGCTATTGTGGAGAAATGTGGATATCCTTTGGGCACAACAAATGACATTAGAGTCATGGTCCGGACCAGATGCCATGTGGGGTGGCCTTGAACGAAGTTGAGGGTGGGCCCGGAGCAAGTCAGGATGACTTGATGCTTGCGGGGAGGCCTGGAGCTGGTCAAGGTGACCGGATACTTGCAAGGAGATGAGTAGGTCAGGGTGACCAGATGCTCGCAGGGAGGCCCGAAGCAGGTCAAGGTTTGGCCGGATATTCATGGATAAATCCGAAGTAGGTTAAGATTGACTGGATCAAGCTGCTCGCGGGGAAGCCCGGAACATGTCAGGATGACCGGATGCTTGTGGGAAAGGCCCCGAAGCAAGTCAGGGTGACCGGATACTCACGGGGAGGCCCGGAACAGGTTAGGATGACTAGATGCTTGCGGGGAGGTCTGAAGCAGGTCAGGATAACCAGATGCTCGCGGGGAGGCGAGTAGGTTAGGGTGACCGGATGCTTGCAGGGAGGTCCGAAGCAGGTCAAAGTGATCGAATGCTCACGAGGGGACTCGGAGTAGGTCAAGGTGACCGAATGCGGATGCTTGCGGAGAGGCCCAGAGCAGGTCAGAGTGACCAGATGCTCGCGAGGAGGCCCGGACCATGAGAGTAATTGTGATCCTTCGTTTGAGGGGAGGATTGTTAGGATTCAATCAAAATCCCACATTGGAAAGATTTGGTAAAGATCATAGGGTTAAAATGATGCATGATATCTCCATTGATATGAGACCTTTTGAGGAGAGCCCAAGAGTAAAGTCATGATAACCTAGGTTCAAAATGGATAATATCATATCATTATAAAAATATATGGATATTTTTTAGACACAATACTCTGGTTGTGATTGTCTACCTTCTTCTTCCATTCAAATCTCGATAAAATAGAAAAGGTAAATCGAGTCTACAAGGTGGATGTACAACATGCCTTGAGGTCAATACCAATCACTCTAGTTGAAGAAAAGATTAAGTTTCTAGTTGGAAATTCATCTTCGATTTACAAACTAGTATAATCGTTTCTTAAACCCCCATCTTTGATGATTATGGTAACAATTTTAAAGACGTGCCACACTTCACTGGAATTCTAGTTGTACGTGACATCACAAAGGTATTATTACATATTTATTTAATGGATACGAAAATCATTATTTTCCAAACAATTCCTTTGTCTTTACTAATGAGAAAGATATCTTCAATGGAAAGCATGTACATAAGCTATTGGGGGGCATTGTCTGTTAGGAACTCTCATTTCAATGGGGCTACATGATGAACCCCTTCTTTGTGATAAATTCTAATATTCTATATTCAAATTTTATTGTTCTTTAGTATTTTATATTTGGAGATATATGTCAAATCTTAAAATTCACATGTTATTATTGATTTTAAAAATATCAAAGGTGTTAAATTAATACAAATAGGCTTTTTAATATATGCGAATGATTAGATAATAATTAAATTATAGTTTGTGAATTTAATATTATAAAGTTCTGTTATTTTGTTTATGAAAAATATTTTTGTATTTTCTTAAAATGATATAAACCGTAATTGGATGTGACGTCAAAAATATGATAATGAATATCTTCTCAACAAGTTTATTGAAGGGGTCAAAGGATTATTGAACTTTGCCTATGAATATTCGACTTGTGTTCTATGATAACAAAATAAGATGTCCATGCAGCAAGTGTCGCAATAGAAAATTTTTAATGGAAAAGGATGTGCGTTATCACCTCGTCAAAAATGGATTTACTCGTGGCTACGAGCAATGACATGCACATGGTGAACCATTAAAGAAAACTAATCATTCTGAAATACTTCATAATGAAGAAGGATCTCATTATAGAATTATGGTGATTGAGCGTATTGATCAAGGTTTTGATTGGACTTCACTAAGTAATGAACAACCATCAAATTATGATGCATAGAAATTGTTTGACTTATTAAAGAATGCTGATGAACAACTATGGAATGATTACAAAAATCACACTAAACTTTCAACTGTGGCACAATTGTTAAATATTAATTCTAAGTATAATCTACTTGAGACATGCTACGATAGATTTATGTCAATAATAAAAAAACATGCTACCACAAAGTGATAATTTACTATCAAATTTATATAAAACAAAGAAGCAACTTGCTAATCTTGGACTTGGTTATAAGAAAATTGATGCGTGTATGAATAATTGTATTCTATATTATGAAGAATATAAAGACTACAAAGAATGCCCAATTTTCTTTCATTCTATATACAAGCCTAGGAAGCCTGGAGTGCGGAAAGAAGTGTCTTTTCATGTATTATGGTACTTGCCATTAATACCAAGACTTAAGAGGCTTTATGCATCTACATATACTTGTGAGCACATGACTTAACATGCAAAAAATTATTGTGTAGATGGAAAAATGGCACACCCATCTCATGGTGAAGCTTGGAAGCATTTTGATCGCACTTATCCTTCATTTTCCTCATATCCTCGCAATGTGCGGCTTGGATTATGTACAAATGGATTCAACCCATTTGGTCATCAAAGTACCCCTTCTTCATGTTTGCCAGTGATCATTACAGCTTATAATCTTCCTTCATGGATGCGCATGCAAAAACCTTTCATGTTCCTTAACATGGTTATTTCAGGACCAAAGAGTCTAGGAAAAAATATTGATATTTTTTACATCCTTTAATAGATGAGTTAAAAGAATTATGGACCACTGAGGTCGAAACCTATGATGTGCGCTCTAAACAAAACTTTCAAATGAAGGCTACACTTTTATGGACAATTAATGATTTTCCAACATATGCAATGTTGTCTGGTTAGAGTACTCATGGTTGGTTGGCATGCCCTTACTGTATGGAACATACAAAATCATTCCAACTTCAGTGTGGGAGAAAGGTTTCTTGGTTTGACTACAATCGACAGTTCTTACCTCATGATCATCCTTTTAGAAGACAAGAATACAAGTTTTGAAAGGGTATGGTTGAAAAAGATTCTCCGCCTCTTCGTTTATCTAGAGAAGACATTTATCAAAGAGTAAATAAACTTCCACATGTAACATTTGGGAAACCACCAAGTGTCACCCAACCTATTGATGGATTTGGAAAAATACATAATTGGGTTAAAAGAAGTATATTTTGTGAGCTACCTTATTGGCAAACAAATCTTATTCGATACAATTTAGATATGATTCATATTGAGAAAAATGTCTTTGATAATGTTTTCAACACTATCATGGATGTAAAAGATAATACAAAGGATAATGCTAAAGCTAGAAAAGACTTAGAGCAGCTTTGTAGCCATCCTGAGTTGCATTTGATTGAGCACGCAAATGGTAAAGTTTATAAACCAAAAGCACCATACACTCTAAGCTACTTACAAATAAAAGAGATATGTTTTTGGGCTAAATGTTTAAAACTCTCAGATGGATATTCGTTGAACATATCTCATTGCGTAAATGAGAGCAAATGCAAGTTTATTGGGATGAAGAGCCATGATTGTCATGTATTTATGCAAAGATTTTGCCTATTGCATTTCGTGATCTTCTTCCAAGATCAATTTGGGAAGTATTAATAGAATTAAGTAATTATTTTAGGGATTTATGTGTAACTATGTTACAAGTAGAGCACATGGAACAAATTGAACAAAATATTATTGAGATACTGTGCAAACTTGAAAGGATTTCCCCCCAGCTTTCTTTGATTCCATGGAGCATTTACCACTTCATCTTGCATATGAAGCTAAAGTTGGTGGACCTGTACACTATAGATGGATGTATCCTTTTGAGAGGTATTTTTTAAATAAATTTACTAATTCATGTCGATGCTAGTTATATATATCTAATCAAAATGTAAAATTATTTCAGATTTTTATACCATTTGAAGAAAAAAGTGGGTAATAGAGCTCGAGTTGAAGCTTCTATTATTGAAGCTTATATGATAGAGGAAGTCTCAAAATTTTGTTCATCATACTTTGAACCAAACATATAATCACCATTAAATCAAATTCCACGAAATGATGATGGAGGAGTAGTAGATTCTTCTAGCGGGTTGTCAATTTTTACTCATCTAGAACGAGCACTTAGCTTTCGAGTTACAATACAAGATAAGTATATATATTTAATTCTTATTAATGGTTTACAATTTGAAGAAACTATTGAGTTACATAATATTTACTTTAATGATGATAAATGTAGGCAACATACCAAATGAAATATAGGTGCGTAATAATTTTATCTTCATAATGTATTTATTAAATTACATTAATTATATATATTTATTGGTAATAGGATGAGGAGGAAAGACAAATATCATAAAATGATGTGACCAATGATTCTCGATATGAAGAAGGTAGTTCATCAGTAGTTCAATGAAGAAGACCTAATCAAGGATCTCAGATTCCATCAAATATTGATGAACAAACTAAAATAAATGTGGCTATGAATAAGTAAGTTATATAACCTTTAAATTTAATAAGTTTTGTGCCTATTTTGTAATAAATTATTTGTCATATTATAATATTTTTAATTTTGTTGTCTTTAGATTTGTTGAAATTGAGGTTCCTCGTGAAATTACAAATGATATCAAAGGAATGATTAAAGGAACGTGACCAACGTGGAAAAAGGTGCCTAATGATATTAAGGATTTGCTTTGGGAAAATTTTAAGGTAAGTAATATATTTTAAATCCTAAAAACATAAATCTCATTTTGTATGAATTAATTCACTATTGATATTATTTATAACCATTGATTGTGTATTGGATTTGGTGTAGTTGAGATATAAATGGGATAATTTTATAGATAGAGAAATGAAAAAGATATGGAATGAAAATGCAAGTAAGAGATACAGGGCAACAATTCATTTGGCTAAGAAAGGAGCATTATCATCCGCACGAGAAGATTTAGGAAGGAAACCAAATATATTAGATACGATAAGTAGAGGACCTGAATGGATAGAGGCTAATATCTGGAATGACCTAGTTAAAAATCATTGGAATAAAGAAGATTGCAAGATCAAATGTGATGTTGCTCGTAAGAATAAAATGATAATGAAGGATGGATCTATTACCAAACATACTGGGGGTTCAATTTCTTTTGGAGCACACCATGAGAGGATGGTAAACCTCTTTTTAATGTGTTTATTTCAATAATTTACACATCTTATTTATTACATTTTTACATTTAGATTTAAATTCAATGTATCTTATATGATTTGTTATATGTTGACATAATATGATTGTAGAAAAAAGATTTGGGATGAGAAGTGGATGAATTTGAGGTTTTTGAACAAATGCATAAAAGGAAGCGAGGTACTGGAGAGTTTGTGGACAACAAATCGGCCCGAGTTAGTGTAAGTTAACATAGTTAATTATTCATTAATTTTTATTATAATATATTGACATCTCACTTGTTTATTTTTATATTTATTAAACTAATATAAGTTATTGTAATATGGATAGGAATAATATAGAGAGAGACAAATTGTTGTTGATTACTCTATTCATCCTTCATTCAATCTCAAATCATGATGTGATATGGTGGGTGACCAATGTAAGAGGAGGGTGTATGGATTTGGTTGCAATCAACACTTTGGGAGATCATACAATGGAAGCTCCAATGAAATGCACACCAATGAGAAGAACAAAGAACTATCACAAGAAATTGAAGACATGCTTGCTACTAGCAAGAGGATGGAGAAAGAAATTATTGAAAGCCAAAAAAAATTGGAACTTGTTATCACAAAAAATAGGCAGAGGGAAGAAAAACTTATCGAGGAAGGTAGACAAAGGGAAGAAAAATTTATTGAGGAAGGTATACAAAGAGAAGAAAATCTTAAGGAGATGGTTCGTAAGATAGTTCAAGAGGTGAGATATACAAATTATTTGTATCCAGGAGAGGATATGGTCCTCGTGAGTGTCGTGATAAACGAAATAAAGATTAGAATTAGTTAGATAATATGAATAATTGTATGATGTGAATATTTGGATGATGTGAGTATTTAATTATATGATACTTTTGGATGTTTTAAATATTTTAAATTTATTTGAAATGTGTGATTGTTTCTTGTAAAATAATATTTGAAATGACAGATTTAAAATAAAATTAGAGATAAAATTTGTAACGAATTTATACACATGATTATAAACAGATTAAAATTATATTTTTTATATAATTTGAAACAAACTAATGACATATTTAAAACAAAATTTATATATGGAATTATAAACAAGATTGTAAACAGATTAAAATTTTATTTGTTATGTAATTTGAGACGAACTAATAAAGGATTTAAAACAAAATTAGAGACAAAATTTGTATTCCAAATTAATTTCATTTGGTTCAATTTAAAACAGATTTATAAATGATTTTCCAATCTATTTATGAAATTAGAGATGAAATAGTTCCGTCTCAAAATTAGCAACGAGGTTTTCAATAACGGAATTTTGAGACAGAATATTCCGTTTCAAGCATATTTTACAGACAGAAAAATGGCTTTCCGAAATGAAATATTTCGTCTTCAAAACCCTGTTTTCTAGTAGAATAACATATATTTTGATCTACATGAATATACTGTCATGCACCAGAGGAGTCCCTGCCCGGTAAACGGACAACATCTCCCATGTAACTGTGACAATATGAAGCATATATACATTGCCACATGGTTACTCACAAGCAAATAATAGCCCACATGGATAGATATAAACACAACCACGTAGTTTATAAGCAGCCCACACGACTGCAAGTAAACACAACCATGCAGTTGTTAAACAGCCCACACGGCTAGAACATAACATAGCGAAAGTCACAAAATAACGAATGTGAAACCAACAAAATAACTAACGATGAGTCAACCCGGCTTAACACGATAACATCAAATCAAATACAAGAAAACACAAACCTGAATTCCATACAAAGATACATATTCATGAATAAGTCCAAAACCAATAAAGCGAACGGAAGCAATAACGGAAGAAGTCGCCCGATGTGACATGAGACTGATGGACAGGATCTCCAAGCGGCTTTAACCTGAAATAGGAATAAATCAACGGAGTGAGTTCAAGAACTCAGCGGGTATCGATCAGACACACATATTAAGATATAACTATCAGTAATAATCATACAGTACAATCTCTTGAACAATAACAAGTAATGCAAAACTGAACAACAGAAGAAACTATACTCACCAGGACCTCCTATCCGAACATAAGGGTGTGAACCATACCAACAGGTGCAGGGTCGTCAGACCAAATACATAATGTCTCTTGTATGCATGTCAATCATATGTAACCACCAAAATACAGCAATCACAAGCAATAAATGCAATCCATACATATGATGCAAATGACATGGTCACCCCTGACGCCAGTCAACCACCTCACACGTGATGGTGAGGTCGAGTGGGTAGAGCTATGACAACTGTGCACTCTTCCATCACTACTCCTGAGTGACCGAGTGGACAGGATGTTATCAGAGTACACCTATCATCCTACTCTAAACATAGTGGGGGAGCCTAAGCTCTCATCTCCTTATGTCATAATCAAGAGGAGGGATCCTTGCCCACTACCACACTGCAGTCACACTACCCATGAGCGGACCAGCGGAGCCCTGACAGAGCAAACTGCACACACCTTGCCTGATGTACCACTAACCCATGAGTGATTGTGTGTGCATATCATGTAATTGATGATGTACTTAACTATAAAGGAGCCGGCAATCACTCAGCATGTAATCATGCAAAATGGTTCATGACACTAAAGTATGTAACTCCTAAAAATATCAACCTCCATATAATATGTACTAAAAGGAAAATCGAGTCCATAACAAGGATCTAGGTATACATGCCAGGTAATAAATCTAGGTACACATGCCAGATAAGAAAACTAGGTACACATGCCAGATAATAAATCTAGATACACATGCCACATATATCTAGTAGCTAGGCTTATACCCGGTAATGCATTGTATGTCACTACTTCTATGAACATAAGTACACATGACAAGAATCAAGTGGCATAAACATAAATGCATAACAGATAACAATTTGGACATACTACGGGTATCAAGTAGTGGCATACTAAGTAAATATAAACATAACCATTACTACTAGCTATAACCTATTACGCATATCAGAATGACAATATCAAAAGAGATAACTCAACGGTACCCACCTTTATCTGTCGAACATGCTAAGCAATCCCACGTCGAGATGCTCGTCTCAAATCAAAGTCCTTCCAAATCATATAATATATAGTTTTAGCTAATCTCATATAGACTAGTTAGCTAAACGCAAAACCTAATCCTAATTCGATTAGGTAACCACGTTTAAGTTCCACCTAATGATCCAAATTCAGTTAGATGTTTAGACCATCCTTCAACTCCTTAATTCTCACTAACCAATCATTAATCAAATCTCATCATAAATCCTTCTAAATCCAAACATAATCTACAATCCATTAATCCAACTTAAATCAATTCCTACATTCCATTAACCCATCTGTCAATCTTGCTTTCATTCCACTATATGAAAATCAACATTTCCAGTTAACAATTCATCTTCAACATAACTACCAAATAACCCAACCACCACATGAAATTTGAAATCAAAACTCCATCAACCACACATGAACAAACCAATTACAATATTCAAATCAATCCGTGATTTACAACTAAGCACAGTTTAATCCACCAACATTCCAATTCCAAACACATCTCCTTTTCATCAACTAGCTAATCAAGCAAACACAGAAATGAATTCAGATCTGTATCAATCTGAAGCTGAATAAATCTTACCCTATTCCAATATGCAGATTTACAGTAGCTTGGTGAAGGCATCCGGATGCAACCACGAGGAAGATAGAACTCTCCACTTCAGATCTGATGAAGAGGACACTATAAAGTCTAGATCAGAAAAGAACAACCAAAGGAAACTCACTACGCTAAATCCATGAATCCCTAAATATCTAGTTGGGGAATACCTTGATGATCACCCTCCGATGATGGCACACAATCAGGTCCTAGCTTGCCGTGGCCTAGGTTGCTTCTCCACAGATCACTCGACGAGAAGGCAAGGCTAGTGGTTTTGCTAGCACAACACCATCAGAGATGGCGTTAGTGCCCAAGGGAAAAGATCGATCATGTGCTGGATCCCAGTGGCTGCTTAGCTAGGGATGGCTGGTATCGTCAAGATTGGGTGGCACACACCCAATGTCACCGTGAGGGAGAGACTGCGGGTGGAGGAGGAGCTCTGGATTAGGTGTTGATGATGGCACGATCGCGAGAAAGGGGCAGAAGGGCTCAGGTTCGGTGGTCGGCTGTAGATCGATCGCGAGAAGGGTGAGAGAGAAGAAAGGCTCCATGCCACCAGAGGGAGAGGGAGAGGGAGGAGGGAGGCTTGGCCGGCGGTGCGTCAAGGGTGGTGTTGGCGGAGACAACGACGGAGGAGAGAATTCGAGAAGAAAGGGGTTCGACCAACACAAAATATAGGGCATGGTAACTTATACTTAGCTTTAAGTCAATCAAACCCTAAGTTCATATTCCAATCAACTCCCAATTAAAATGGGTGTCTAAACAGGCTTTGCCCCCAGCCTAGAAATTCAGTCCCTCAAATTACGTCATACGAGCTCCGAAAATTTTTCAGAAAATTTCTAAAAATTTCTAAAAATTCTATTAAGGTTATTCGCCCATTAAACCTTATTATGATTATTATTTTGTTACGATATTTTACATTCTCTCCCACTAATAAAATTTGATCCCCAAATTTACTTTATTTTCCATCAGCAAGTACTAGCAATAAATAAGCAGTATAAATGCTGAACGGAAAATCTAACCCACATACCTCAAGTAAAAAGATGGGGGTATCGAGCTTGGATCGTATCCTCGAGCTCCAAGGTAGCCTCCTCGTCAGAATGATACTTCCATATGAATTTAACTAGCCGAATAGTCTTGTTCCACAGCTGACACTCTCTGTGGTCCAGAATCCATACCGGAACCTCCTCGTACGTAACGTCAGACTAAATGAGAACTGATATATCTGACAGAACATGTGCTGGGTCGAATACGTATCTCCTCAGCATGGACACATGAAATACATCGTGAATGCCTGTCAGAGACGGTGGTAGCACCAGACGGTAAGCTACCGCTCCAACCCTTTCCAAGATCTGGAAAGACCCAATGTATCATGGAGCTAGTTTACCTCGGAGACCAAATCTCTTCACCCCTTTCATGGGTGAGACTCTCAGAAATACATGGCGCTAGTAGAGAACTCTAGGGGTCTCTGTCTCCGATTAGCATAACTCTTCTGACAGTCCTGTGCCTTGGACATTCTCCGTCTGATAGTGCGGATCAACTCTGCCTCCTGCTGAGCTCTCTGAGGTTCTAACAGCTGGGCCTCCCCAACCTCCTCCTAGAGGGTGGGTGCCCGATAAGGACTACTATACAACGCTTCAAACAGTGTCATCTGGATAGTCAAATGATAGCTGTTGTTGTAAGCGAACTCTACTAATGGCAGGTGGTTCTCCTAGCTACCTCCGAAATCCATAACGCAGGACCTCAACAAGTCCTCTAATGTCTAAATGATCTACTCTGAGTGTCCATCTATCTACAGATGGAATGCGATACTGAAACGAAGTTGTGTACCTAAAGCATGCTACAGACTCTGCCAGAATCGAGGCGTGAACCGTGGGTCTCTATATGATATAATGCTCAAAGGAACTTTTGGTTGGTCCTAGGAGGATCGTACCGGTTCCACTGTACAAAAATTTTGTATAAGTGTCGAACCTTTTCCTAAACAACCTATTGTGTTCTTTAGAAGTTAAATTAGGAATCACAAACGAAACTTAACATTATTGATTCCAAATTTAACTTATCTGTTCTTAATGGTTTAGACTTGGATCGCAAGCGGAACTTAACACTATTGATCCAGATCAACCTATGTTATAAATTCAATTAAATATTAATTTCCAAAATTGACTTCCAGGACTGCATAGCGAGGCATATGAACTTCTTGGGTACGGGAGCATCCACCACTGCCTAGACAAAGGAAAGCTAATATTTAATTTCCTTATTTAACTCTAGGTTTAACCAAAAAGAACAATCGAATCACAAATTCAAAAAATAAAGAAAACACAAACTCGAATTACAATTCGAAAAACTAGAATCTAATGCCTCTTATATTTGGAATTCATACAAAAGAAAAACTAGTATGATGCGGAAAATAATTACTAGTTATACCTGTTGGTGCAATATTCCCTAGGTCAAGGTTGACCTGGTTGCCTAAGCTTGAATTGGTTCAAGCTCGAGTCTTGATATTTGAGTTTCGATGTTTGACAATACATGTAGACAACACATGGAGATTGCAGGTGCGATTGTTCATGTGGGGAGATTGTGAAGGAGAGTCAAGTAGGTCAAGGTTGACTGGATACTTGACTGGAAAATCCTGGTGAGTGAAGCCAGGTGAAAGTCCTAACTGGGAGGTTATGCAGAATGAAAATCCTGGTGAGTGAAGCCAGGTGAAAGACCTAGTGAGTGAAGCTAGGCAGAAGGAAAATCCTGGTGAGTGAAGCCAGGTGAAAGACCTAATGAGTGAAGTTAGGCAGGAAGGAAAATCCTAGTGAGTGAAGCTAGGTGAAAGTCCTGGTGAGTGAAGCCAGATAGATGAGAAGTCCTAGTGAGTGAAGCTAGGCAAAGGAAAGTCCTGGTGAGTGAAGCCAGGCAGATGAGAAGTCCTGGTGAGTGAAGCCAAGCGCAGGAAATCCAGATGGATCAAGGTTGATTGGACATCTGGTGTTAGAAAGTCCAAGTAAGTCAAAGGGATTGACCGAATACTTGGCACGAGGAAATCCAGATGGGTCAAGGTTGACCAGATATCTGGTAGAAGTCCAAGTGAGTCAAAGGAATTGACCGGACACTTGGTGAGGGAGTCCTAGCAGGTCAAGGGTGACCAGATACTAGGCATGATGTACCAACATGTCATGGTTGACCGGATGTTAGTTTAGGGGACTTTGGACTTAGTTTTGGGCAAAAACAAGGAGCTGGATCGATCAGCCAATCGATTGGCTCATGCCCAATCGATCGGCTAATCGATTGGGCGAGTCCCTGCTACAAGCCTCCTCCCAATCGATTAGTGGATTGATTGGGAGAATTGCCGATCGCACAGAAAGCCTTCCAATCGATCGACCGATCGATTGGGAGCCTCCAATCGATCGGCTGATCGATTGGGAGCTTCAATTTTGTGCGATAAGCCCTGGATCGATCAGCCGATCGATCCAGGCGATTCTCAAGAGCATATAGGCGCTCTGGATCGATCGACCGATCGATCCAAAGCCTCCCCAATCGATTGGGAGCAACCCAATCGATTGGGATTCGACCGTTGGCGCAGATAAAGCCATTAGCGAGCGTTCTTCTGCGTACTTCTTCCTCTCTTCTCCATAGGCGATCACGACAGCTTCTCCATAGCATTTTTCCACTCTCACTGCTAGTTCTTGAAGGATCTTGGAGAGGCATCCAAGTCAAGAGGCGTGTCTACAACAAGAAGAAGAAGCTAGGGTTAGAGTTTCATTGTACAAATCTTGTAAGCTTTCCCTTGTATTTGCTTCTCTTTATTTTTTGTTGTATTGAGAGTATTGTAGGGCTTCTTCGCCTTCGGTAGTTACCAAAAAGGAGCATTTTCATAGTGGAGGGTGTGTGAGTGTGTGGATCCTTGGATTAGTCACCTCTTCTTGAGGTGGATACCAAGTAAATCCCTTGTGTTAGCATTGCGTGTTTGTTTTCTTATATTTCCGCTGCACATCATTGAAAAAGCAAGCAACGACGAGCACGAGATCTCGATGAGCTATTCACCCCCCTCTAGCTACATTTCGGTCCCAACAAGTGGTATCATAGAAAGGTTACTCTTCACCGGAATCATCGCCGGAAGGGGCAAAAAGCTAGAGGGTGAAGAAGTTGGAGCAATTCTACAAGTCGAAGACTTCATTCAAGAAGCCCAACTTCAAGATGGAATTCCAAGATGGACTTGGATTCGATACAAGGGTGCCTCCACGATTCACAATGATGAGCTTCGATCTTTGGAGATCAAGGATCGAGAATTTCTTGATGGTGGAGATAGAGCAATGGTTTGCTCTCATGGAAGGTTTCGAAGCTCCAAGAAATTCAAAAGGCAAGATCCTCAAGAAAAGCAAATGGAATCAAGAACAAATTCAAAGGTGCGAGGCGAATGACAAGGTAACCAAATTATTGGTTAACTTATTGCCAAACACAATTCTTTGCAAAATTGGAGAATTTGAAGATGCGAAAGAATTATGGAGAAAGTTGGCCGAGATTCATGAGATCCCCTCCACTGTACAAAATAATGAAGAATCCAAAGAGGGCGACTCGGTGAATCAAGACCAAGAGGAGAAGAATTCCGAGGTTGAGAGATGCTCAACACCGGAGGAAGAAGAAGAAGATCCATCCTCCATGGAGCACGAAGATACAAGCAAAGGAGTATACTCCTTATTTCATGAGCATGAGGATTCAGAAGTTGAGAGATACTCAACGCCCGAGGATGAAGAGGTAGAAGCCTCCACTTCTAGGATTGAGGGGGAGCGTGGATCATCATTGTCGGATCAAGAAGAAGCCTCTACATCCGGATCAAAAGAAGAAGAAGTCATCCCTACAAGCAAAGGTATACCAATTTCAATTGTTAATGATAAAGATCATATTATTTGCTTTGAGTGTAGGGAAAAAGGGCATTACAAGAGCAAGTGCCCTAAATTGGTCAAGAAGAATGACCAAGTGACACCAAAGGGCAAGGAGAAGCCCAAAGAGACCGCTCCCAGAACAAAGAAGAGCAAGGAGCATATTGTGTGCTTTTCTTGCAATCAAAGAGGACACTATCGGAGTCAATGTCCCAAGGGGAAGAAAGCGGTCAAGGAGGAAGTACAACTCAAGGGGGAGCCTCCAAGGTAAAACACAAGATATTATTTGTTGAGCCTACCCCTTTAAATAATGGAAAAAAGCATGTTAGTTCTAATTTATATTATTTTAATGCTATTTACCATAGAAATAGGAAACATGATAGCATTAAGGAAAAATATGTAGCTTTTCATGCTAAAACGACCATACCTAGGTCTAGGAAGGTAGATAAAAATTTAGGCAAGAATTCTAAGGATTTTAGTTACAAGACTAAAAATAAAATTGCTCAAGGATTAAATGAAAAATCAAAAACTAAGGATTTAATGAGAGAAAATCAAGTCTTGAGGTCAAGACTTGATGAATTAGAAAAGACCCTAAAAAGGATGGAAAATATCCTAAAAGGACAAAATGAGCAAAATCTAGGTTTAGGTCAACAAGGGTCATCCAAGGGTCATAGAGGTTTGAGATACAAACCTAAAACCAAAAAGGATGTGCCTTCTTACCATAGAGTTTCATATAGTTATGGAACTAACCCTAGGCCTAGTGGTCAAGTCAAAAATACAAGGCAAGTTATCCCTAGAAGTATTTTTGCAACAACAAACGTGACTAAGACTTCTAAGAAGTCTAAGAAAGTCACAAAGAAGGTCACAAGGGAAGAAATTCCTAGAGTTGACTTAGGAAATGTGACCAAGACTTCTAAGAAGTCTAACAAGGTCACTAAGAAAGTATCTAGGGAGGTAATCCCTAGTGAGTACCTAGAGTATCTAAGGAGCACCAATAGATTTTGGGTTCCTAAGAGCATTTTCTCTAGCCCTTAGATGGGTTAGAGAGTGTCAACTCAAATTGAAAGGGTAGTTAACCCAATCATGATAAAGTTGGCACTCTAAGAGCATTTTCAAGGTTATTGGTAACCTTTGAAAATGATAAGGATTAATGGTTACTCTTGGAAATAGTAAGATGTACCATAATTTGAGTATTTGGATATAATTTTAATTGGCACAAGAAATCAAGTCTAAAGAAATACCAAGTTGGGATGTTGGCATTCTATTGGGAAGTTAAAGGTAAATCTAAGCCTTATTTTAATTTGTTACTCTTTAAAAGAGTAATATGTGTCAAATTTGAGGAATATGCTTAATTTAAATTGGTACAATTTAGGAAAAGTAAAAGAAATGTCAAAATTGGGTTTTGGCATTTTCTTGGGACATTTTGGGCAAATGTAGGGTTTAAACTTTAAGTTAGCTAAGATTTAAGGATACTTAGATAGTTATTCTAGGTATTTTATTTATGCTAATTTGCCATGCTTTGTTTTCCCATCATATGTCATGACATCATATGTATTCTTACACTCATGATTTATTATGAAAAATAAAAAAAAATAACATGCCATGCCATACATACATCATGTAGTTCTAGGAAATTTTTCTTTTGAAAATTATTTATCCTTGATGTATGTCATATCGCATCATGCATAATTTTTAAATTCCTTGAAATCAAGGACAAATGACATTTATTAACAAGTAACATCCTTGGTGGATGTTCATAATCTCAAAATGCCCAGATAGATATGCATGTTCCATAGATTAGGACAAAATCAAAGTTTACATTTCACTAAGAACTATAAGGTGACTTGTATGTGGTTTCACACACATTAAATACAAGTGAAATGTTAGGATGATGAACAAAACTCAAGATGTTGATTTAGTGCATTCTTTTGAGTTTTAAATTCATCAAAATGCATAGTTATGTATTTTCCAATCATTGGGAAAGCTAATGTACAAGTTATGTGCATTGAGCCCAAATAACATGGTTGGAAATTGGTTTTGAAAAAGATTTTAAAATGTTTTTGGAAAACCTTGATGAAGACTATCTTTTGATAGTAATCGTCATTGAATAGTTGAGCACAAACTTGGAAGAAAACACTAAACTTTTTATAAGTTTCCAAGTTTGTGTCAATCTCTGAAAATAGAAAGTATTTTCATTGAAAACTATTTTTCCTTGATAGTATATGCCCTAAAGAATGTCTACATGAATTTTCTTGTTTTTTAAATTTTTTTGGAATTTTAGGGGAGTTTCTGAAATTCACTGAAATAAATTTTCAATTTTTCAGAGCTCCAATCGATCACCCGATCGATTGGAGTGCCTCAATCGATCAGGCGATCGATTGAGAAGGGCTTTCCCGTGAACAGAAGCTCGCTGGATCGATCAGCCGATCGATCCACGTAGTCTGGATCGATCAATAGATCGATTCAGCAGGGCTCAATCGATTGAGATCCAACTCCAATCGATTGGGAATGCTGATTTTGGCTGGGAAAGCTTGATTTCAGCATTTTGAACCATCTTTAGTCAAGGTAACCATTCCTAACCCCTTAAAACATATTTATATATATTTAGGGGGAGTTTTCATGATGAAAACAAGGATGGATTGGTTAAGGAAGACTAAGTAGAGGTTTAGGTTGAGGTTTGGCTTCAATATTAAATTTTTGAACCTTAAAACTTCAAAATTTGGGTTTCCTAAAGGTTTAGGGATTCCAAGTCATTGTTGGTGCAATGACAGAAGTTATGTGCATGCCTTTAGAGGGAGTTACTCTTTAAGAACATGAAAATCTATTTTTCATACACCTTGGAAGGTGGTTAACCTTCTTTAGCGAAAATGCTCAAGGTTGGGCATTTGAATGTAATGGAGAGTGGATATCTTCATTATTCATGTGATAAATGCTCACAGATGAGCATTGGATGACAATGAAGGGTATGGGACCTTTATTTGAATCGTGTGTGAATATACCAAGTGGTATATGCTCAAGGATGAGCATTGAGAATAATGAAGGGTATGGGACCTTCGTTATTGTGTTGTGAACAATGAGTGAAGTTGTAAACAACGTTGGGTAACTCTTCAGGGGGAGAGTTTTTGATGTGTACCAATAGGGGGAGAATGTGTGGTTAAGTTAGGCCTTCATTACCTAAGAGGGAGTTTGCCCTCTAGGAAAGGGGGAGAATGAAGGAAACCCTCATTCATACATTGACATGAAGGAGAGTTGAGGCTATGAGATTAGCCTAACTTAAAGGTATTGCCAAACATCAAAAAGGAGGAGATTGTTGGTGCAATATTCCCTAGGTCAAAATTGACCTGGTTGACTGAGCTTGAATTGGTTCAAGCTCGAGTCTTGATGTTTGGGTTTCGATGTTTGACAATACATATAGACAATACATGGAGATTTCAGGTGCGATTGTTCATGTGGAGAGATTGTGAAGGAGAGTCAAGTAGGTCAAGGTTGACTGGATACTTGACTGGAAAATTCTGGTGGGTGAAGCCAGGTGAAAGTCCTAACTGGGAGGTTAGGCAAAATGAAAATCCTGGTGAGTGAAGCCAGGTGAAAGACCTAGTGAGTGAAGCTAGGCAGAAGGAAAATCCTGGTGAGTGAAGGCAGGTGAAAAACCTAGTGAGTGTAGCTAGGCAAGAAGGAAAATCCTAGTGAGTGAAGGTAGGTGAAAGTCCTAGTGAGTGAAGCCAGACAGATGAGAAGTCCTAGTGAGTGAAACTAGGCAAAAGGAAAGTCCTGGTGAGTGAAGCCAAGCAGATGAGAAGTCCTGGTGAGTGAAGCTAGGCACAGGAAATCCAGATGGATCAAGGTTGATTGGACATCTGGTGTTAGGAAATTCAAGTAGGTCAAAGGGATTGACCGGATACTTGACACGAGGAAATCCAGATGGGTCGAGGTTGACCAGACATCTGGTAGAATTTCAAGTGGGGTAAATGGATTGACCGGACACTTAGTGAGGGAGTCCTAGCAGGTCAAGGGTAACCAGATAATAGGCATGATGTACCAACAGGTCATGATTGATCGGATGTTGGTTTAGGGGACTTTGGACTTAATTTTGGACAAAAACAAGGAGCTGGATCGATCAGCCGATCGATTGGCTCATGCCCAATCGATCGGCTGATCGATTGGGCGAGCGATTGCACAGAAAGCCTTCCAATCGATCGACCAATCGATTGGGAGCTGAGATTTTACGCGATAAGTCCTGGATCGATCAGTCGATCGATCCAGGCGATTCCCAAGAGCACTTAGGCGCTCTGGATCGATCGGCTGATCGATCCAAAGCCTCCCCAATCGATTGGGAGCAACCCAATCGATTGGGATTCGACCGTTGGCGCAGATAAAGCCGTTGGCGAGCGTTCTTCTATGCACTTCTTCCTCTCTTCTCCATAGGCGATCACGACAGCTTCTCCACAACATTTTTTCACTCTCACTACCAGTTCTTGAAGGATCTTGGAGAGACATCCAAGTCAAGAGGCGTGCCTACAACAAGAAGAAGAAGCTAGGGTCAGGGTTTCATTGTACAAATCTTGTAAGCTTTTCCTTGTATTTGCTTCTCTTTGTTTCTTGTTGTATTGAGAGTATTGTAGGGCTTCTCCGCCTTCGGTAGTTACCGAAAAGGAACATTTTCATAGTGGAGGGTGTGTGAGTGTGTGGATCCTTGGATTAGTCACCTCTTCTTGAGGTGGATACCAAGTAAATCCCTTGTGTTAGCGTTGCGTGTTTGTTTTCTTGTATTTTCGCTGCACATCATTGAAGAAGCAAGCAACGACGAGCACGAGATCGCGACGAGCTATTTGTTGGTGCGGGAAGCATCCGACGATCGAACCTATGTTTTGATTATGTCAAAGGGTTCAAAGTTAAGGTGTTTTATTTTCTAATATGTTGAACAAGTTTGCAAAAAGTCCAAAGGTTTCTTAGGCAAAAGTCCTAGCTGCGGTTAGGCAAGGTGAAAACCCTAGGGGGTGGTAACCCTAGGTTATAGGGGGTGGTAACCCTATGCGGAAAGTCTTGGCGGGTCGAAGCTTCGGGCAAAAATCCTAGGGGGTGGTAACCTTAGGTTAAAATCCTGGTGTCACGAACTGGATAGAAGACTGGATGGGTCGAGGACCGGACATCCAGCTTGAAGACCGGAAGCATCGGATGCTGAGCAAAAGTCCAGTCGATCTGGAGGATCGCACTGGCAACAGGTAAATCTCCTGAGAGGAGTAGGTGAGGGCGCGTTCCCCGTAGAGGGAACAGTAGGCGTCGGGTCGACCTAGGGTTTCCGGATGGAAATCCGAAGCCAGATCCGGACAGTCCATTGACTGTCGATATTTCATTTAGTATACCTATTCTGTGCTAACTTTGTTTTACAGGGTATGTGTTTGGGACTAACACATTTTACAGGAACAAAGAAGCAATTTATACCTCGGATGAACAGTGTCCGAGGCACCTCCATGGAGCTTGGAGGCGCCTCGGGTGCAAACTGAAGCCAGCTGTCAAGAGGAGCTGGAGGCACCTCGGAGGAAGCTGAAGGCGCCTTGTGTTAGTTAGAGCCCTAGAGCCAATCATTTGATGATTGTTATATGGACTCGTTGTATCATATTCTTATGTATATAAAGACATTTTGTTTATGGTTATTATGCTTACTTGTATTGGTGCCAAATAACTAAGTATAATAGCGTCCTTGAGTAGAAGGTTCTTACCTATATCAATCAATTGGTTGAATCGATAGTGAGATGATATAGGGAACACTACTCTTAATCATTCATAGTCAAGTATTAACATTTAGGGATAATGTTAATGCGACGAGACTAGCATGTAGGTCAACTCGATGACTTGATCTCACAAGTCATGGATATGGAGATATCAAGTTAACACATAGGTATGCATTGGAGAATGTATACTGAATGACCCACCATGAGAAAATATCATGGATCGTTATATGAGTGTCATATACTTTCTCATGTGGCTATTAGTATGACTATTAGTCCTTGGACCTGAAGTCATCATGGTTCCCTACATAAGGAGTTACATACTTGGCTTCGTCAAACATCACCCGTAACTGGGTGGACTATAAAGGCGATTACTGTGTATGTAACAAATTATGCGGAGGGATGTGAGTGATGTAGATGTGATCTATCCCTCCTATATGATGGGAGTGACATCATTATTCTTGATAGAGTGAGACCGCTAAGTGCATGACCATGCCCAAATGAGTCAATATGAGATGTTGAGCTCATTTGATTGAGTGAGTCTACTTGGGATTCAAGATTTATATTGATTAGAGGATGACACAGTCTATGCCTCACATTGATCAATCTAGATGTCAAGGATAGAAGGACACTTGTCACATATTATGAAGAGTCACAATTAGTAGTCACAAGGTGATGTTGGATCTCAACATTCTTGTAACTTGGGTAGTAATGATGTGTTGCTAGATACCGCTCATTACTTATGCTTCTAAATGGGTTTAGGAGCATTGCCAACGTTACAAGAACCTATAGGGTCACACACAAAGGGCAATTAGATGGAGATTAGGTTCATTTGATGTACCTAGAGGATTAGGTTCATATGATGAACCAAATTGGATTAAGAGTAATCCAAAGTAAACTAATTGAGTTGGACTCAATTTGGTTCATGTGTTAAATGAGTCTAATTTGGACTTGGACTTATTGAGCCAATTTAATTCAATGAATAGAGATTCATTAAATTAAAATTGACTTGAACCAATGGTTAGATTTGATCAACCATGGGAGAGAAGTGGTCAAGTTTTGACTTGACTTGAGAGGAAGATGAAAGGTCAAATTTGACTTAACCATTGCCACCTCATTTGTGAGTTGGCATTAAGTGGGTCAATGATGATGTTTCACATCATCAAGGTTGGCTTATGTGTGTGCCATATCATGAGGGAGATCAAGAGTTGTGACTCTTGATATCCCATGGAGGTATATAACCTCATTTCAATGTGGCCGACCACTTTATGTCATTGTGGGAGTTTCATTTTGTGTGTGTAACTCCATCTTCTTCTTCCTCTCTACCTTTCTTCTCTCCCTCTCCTCCACCATTGCTGATCCTCTAAGGTTGCTAGCACATCTTTAGAGGTTCTCTCCATCGATTTGTTCGTGTGGATATACATAGAGGGTTGTACACTTGACAACCTTGAGATCCGGCGAACCTTGGACGAGCGGGATACGCGAAGGGCTTCGCTACAAAGGTATAAGTCTCTTCCTTGTAGATCTAGTGTAGATCTAGGCTAGAAAACATGTACACGAAGTTTTTACGAAATTTTATAACTTCGCACGGATCCGGTGGCTTGGGATTCATGGTTTCCGCAACGCAAAAAGTGGTTTTTGCGGCCCGAAAAATCCAACAGTGGTATCAGAGCCACGTGCGAAGCGTGTACATGTTTTATTTATATTTTTATGAAAAATATCAGTTCTATAACTTTCTGTATATTTATGATTTTTATATATTTTATGAGTATTTTTCTCGTAGATGCGAAGCAACAAGTGTTTGAACACTTGTAGGCTTCGACTACCGAGAAACACCTTCCGAATCGGCAAGGTCTCATCCAAAATGATTTGGGACAGCAGGCTAAGGCGCTGTAGGATCACTTAGGAACACTTGTGATGGTTATATCGCAAGTAGGAGTGCTGCCCCTAACCCCGCAAGGGGCTTTGTTCCGCGATTGCGCCCGAAAATCGCTAATTGGGACTGCCGGGAAGTTGCGACTCATAAAATCATAAAAATATTAGAAAAAATTAGAGAAAATTATGGAAATCACATAATTTAGAATTATGTATCATTTTGTGATGGTCATGGCCCAAAGAACCTAATTTGATTGGAAATATGTGTTGTAATTCATAATATGGTCTGCGCGCTATTTTTGTGTGTTTGTGCGTGTTGTACTTGATTCACGACCTGTGCATCGTGCCCTTCTATTTATATTCCTATTGTAAAATAGTTTTAGACTCGAATGTAACTTGAGTTTCACCTTTTGTAATGTACAAAATTGAAGCGGTGGAAGGTCCACTCGAGACGGAGTTACGAGGAGGGTGCGAGCAACACATGACGGTCAAAGGGAGGAGCTTGAGGAAGCTATTGACCCTAGGTTGACCAACCAATCTTCTCATTGGCTTGAGAAGATCGTAGTAGGGCCATGACTAATCACAAAATTTAATTAATTGCTTGTGTGTGTGTATGTGATGCATGCTAGATTAGTAATTAATTAGTGCCTTAACAATTAGATTAGATCTAAATCGCGCACATGATGCACCTCCACGATTAGATTAGATCTAAATCGAGTATATGATACACATCGTCGATTAGATTAGATCTCAATCGCGTCAACTCGAAATGCCTACCATGCCGTGATACCCATCACTACCTCGATCACATGTTGTTGTTGAATTTACCAAAGCAGAGCAACACATATTATATTGGTAGGGTGCGGAGGGACAATCTTGGTCCCGCCTATCAACGCATGAGTAAGTACAACTCAATTAGATTGAGTAACTAGTTAACTCAATTGGATTGAGTTTAACTATAGACATTTTCTAATGGTTGGTAGATAGGTCAAAATCACATTTATATTAATTCTTGGACGATTTACCCAAAGCTAACTCAAGTTTTAATATACATGCGGATCTTGATCCTATAAACAAGAGTTGCATAGAGATGTAATTGGTAATTAGTTACCTACCGATCATACTAAGTCTTGGGCGATTTAGCCAAACCTAACTCAAGGCGTAGTATGATGTGAATCTTGTCCCACTTGAATTATAGAATTCAGTGGGAGCATCATTTAATTAAAGGCCTAATTAGATGATTAATTGGAATATGATATTTATTTTTCTGCATTTTTCTGTTGTAGATTACCATGTCGTCAAACACAAACTCCTTCTCCCTGCGTTCTGTCCTCGATAAGGACAAGCTCAATGGAGCTAACTTCCTGGACTGGTACAGGAACCTGAGAATAGTTCTCACACAGGAACGAAAACTATACGTCCTGGAGCAGCCCATTCCTGAGGCACCTCCTGCCACTGCCACGCGAGCTGATCGTGATGCTTACAAGAAGCATTAAGATGATGCATTAGATGTGTCCTGTCTCATGCTCGCGACCATGAACTCTGAGATTCAGAAGCAACACGAGTTGATGAGCGCTTATGATATGGTTGAACATCTTCGTCAACTATATCAAGGACAAGCGAGGCACGAGAGATTCGAGATCTCTAAGGCACTGTTTCAGTGCAAGATGCAAGATGGGACTCCCGTAGGCCCTATGCACTCAAAATGATTGGGTACATAGAAAACCTACAGAGGTTGGGATTCCCACTTGGCCAAGAGCTGGCCACTGACCTGATCTTGCAATCCTTGCCTGATAGCTATAGTCAATTTGTTCTAAATTACAACATGAACGAAATTGACAAGCCACTGCCCGAGCTGCTTAGCATGTTAAGAATTGCTGAGCTCAACCTTAAGAAGGTTAAGCCCAACTCTATTCTGATGGTTCATAAACACAAGGGCAAGGGCAAGCCCAAAGGTAAGGGAAAGTCCCAAGCCAAGGGTAAAGGTAAGACACTGAAACCCAAAGGAGGGGTTACCAAGGATGCTACCTGCTTCCACTGCGGTCAGACCAAGCATTGGAAGAGGAACTGCAAAGTGTACCTGGAAGATCTTAAGAAGAAGAGAAGTGAGACTTCCACTTCATGTATATATGTTATAGAAGTCAATCTATCTATTTCTTCATCATGGGTATTAGATACCGGATGTGCTTCTCACATTTGTACTAATGTGCAGGCGTTGAGAAATAGCAGGGCATTGACGAAGGGCGAGGTGGACCTACGAGTAGGCAATGGAGCACGGGTTGCTGCTGTTGCTGTAGGAACTTATTCTCTATCTCTGCCCTCTAGGCTTGTACTAGAATTTGATGATTGTTGTTATGTGTCTGCTTTGACTAAGAACATTATATCAGTTTCTTGTTTAGACAAGAAAGGCTTTTCATTTATAATAAAGAACAAATGTTGTTCAGTTTATTTAAATGATATGTTCTATTGTAGAGCACCTCGATGAACGGACTCTACATTCTAGACCTTGAAAACCCTATCTATAACATAAGTACCAAGAGGTTCAAGTCAAATGACATGAACCAAACTTATATCTGGCATTGTCGCTTAGGTCATATAAATGACAAACGCTTATCCCAGCTCCATAAAGATAGTTTGCTGGACTCATTTGATTTTGAATCTTATGAGACATGCGAGTCATGCCTACTGGTCAAGATGACCAAGACTCCCTTTAGTGGACATAGCGAGAGAGCGACTGACTTGTTAGGACTTATACATAGATGTGGACCTTTCAATGTCGCTGCTTGGGGTGGTTATAGGTACTTTATTACATTTACTGATGATTTCAGTAGATATGGTAATGTGTATATGATGACACATAAGTCAGAATCCTTTGAAAAGTTCAAGGAATTCAAGAATGAAGTATAAAACTAGCTTGGCAAGAGTATTAAGATACTTCGATCAGATCGAGGTGGTGAATACCTTAGCCATGAGTTTCGTGACTATCTAGCTGAGTATGAGATTCTATCCCAACTCACTCCTCCTGGAACACCACAGTGGAATGGTGTATCCGAAAGGAGGAATCACACCTTATTAGATATGGTACGGTCTATGATGAGTCACACAGATCTTCCCATGTATCTTTGGGGCTATGCTCTAGACACAGCAGCCTTCATTCTTGTTGGAGTGTATACTGAAAGCCTAAGCTTTTGTAAGCATTTATTTTGAATAAAGAATCACATTTGGTCAAATTATCTACATTTATTTGTAGTTGTTCAATTAATTTATATTGTAGATAACATAGTTTGTGGTGTCACATACAGAAGATGATGTTATCAGTACCTTATAAATTATAAACAGTAGCTCACGACCAAAATAGAAAGGAACAAACCATTGGAAGGTCGTAGTGTAATTAGGAATTAGTTTATCTTAACTATATAATTACACTAGTACACTTAGAGTGTATTGAGTAGGACCATTAGAGGTCGTTTCTTTTATACTGACTTTATAAAAGAACAAAGACCTCAGTTATTATGGAAGTGTGTGCTCTTAATCCTAATATAATAACAAACACATATATTTGATATCTATTTCTTTAATTTATCAATGGGTGAGATTTAGTTCGATAAATCAATAAGCCCGATAAGTTGGGAAATGATATCACTTATAGTGTGTGTTGTTGATTATAGAAGAAACTGTGTCCTAGTGATCTAGGTTGATAATGTCCCCAAGATGAGCTCATAAGGATTGTCATGTTAAACCATGCAGGTGGACTTAATCCGACATGACGATAAGGTTGAGTGATACTATTCTTGGATTAAGATATTAATTAAATGAGTTGTCAGTAACTCACTTAATTAGTGGACATTCGACATCTTAAACACAGGGAGACTAACACACTCATAATAAGAAGGAGCCCAAAAAATATAATTTGGGATTGGTGCGGTAGTTCAATAATAGTTCTCTAGTGGAATGAATTATTATTGATAAAATTAAGTTGTGTGTTCGGGGCGAACACGGGATGCTTAATTTTATCGGGAGACCAAAACCAATTCCTCCTCTCGGTCCCTATTGTAGCCTCTTATTTATAGAGTACTATACCCACCTATACCCACCTTCATACCCATGGTGTAGGGGCCGGCCAAGCTAGCTTGTGGATCAAGCTAGGGCCGGCCAAGCCTTGGTTCATGGGTGGCCGGCCCTAGTTTGAACCCAAGCTTAGGTGGTCGGCCCCCATTAAATTAAAAAGAATTTTAATTTTAAAATTTTTTTATGTGAAAGATATAATTTATTGGAGAGATTAAAAATTAAAATATCTCTTTTAAAAGGATCTACAAAAGATTAAAGAAAGAGATTAGATCTCTTTCCTTATTTGTAGATTGGAAAGATATTTTATTTTTCTTCTTTGTAAATTATTCACATGTTGAAAAATTAAAATTATAGAAATTTCTTTTTATCAACCATGAAGGGATTCTAAAGGAAAATTTTATTTTTTAAAAATTTCCGAAGACAAATAAGGAATTTTAATTGTTGATTGAAATTGCCTTGTTTGCTCTTAATGATGTGGTCGGCCATGACATGAAGGTTTAGGAAATTTTGTTTAATTTTTCTTAATTAATTCATGTCAAGGAAAGTTAAGAAAATTTTATTATAATTAAATTTCCTTATTTGTCAAAGCTAAGGATTATAAAAGAGGGGGTTTTGGGAGCCTTCAAGGTGAACAACCTCTATTATTTTCTCTCTCTTTTTCTTCCTTCTTGTGGCCGACCCTTCTCTTTTCTCTTCTCTCCATCCTTGTGGCCGAACCTCCCATCTTCTTGGAGATGAAGTGGTGGCCAGATTCTAGCTTGGAGAAGAAGGAGAGAAAGCTTGTATCCCTTGGAGCATTGGTGGTGTTTTCTCTTCATCCTTGGAGAAGCTCTTGTTGTGGCCGAACCTTGCAAGGAGGAGAAGAAGGTGCTTTGGTGGTTTCTCATCTCGGAAGATCATTACCCACACAACGTCCGAGGTTAGAAGAGGAATACGGTAGAAGACCTAGAGGTTTTTGTTTGCAAAAGAAAAGGTATACTAGTATTTAATTTTCGCATCATACTAGTTTTATCTTCATGTAAAAATACCAAATACAAGAGGCATGTGATTCTAGTATTTTGAATTTGTTTTCGATGTTGTGTTCTTTTGTTTTTTTTCCTTGTGATTTGATTGTTCTTTTCGGTTGACCTAAAGATATTTAAGGAAATTAAATATTAGCTTTCCTTAAAAGGCTTTGCCTAGGCGGTGGTGGTTGTTCCCATATCCAAGAAGGCCATGTGCCTCGCCATGCAGTCCTGGAAGCCAATTCTACAAATTAATATTTAATGAAATTAATAACCTAGGTGATTTGGATCGAACATGTTAAGTTCCACAGGAGATCCAAGTCTAAACCTAAAAGAACAAGTAAATTAAACTTTGGATCAAATGTGTTAAGTTCCGCAGGTGATCCAAATTTAATTTAAAAGAACACATGGTAGCTAGGAAAGGTTCAGACCTTTGTACAAAAATTTTTGTACAGTGGAACCATTAGGTTTTCTGAGTAGCAACCAACAATTGGTATCAGAGCTAGGGTTTTGCCTCTGTGTATTTGGTATTAGTTTAATTATACACATGTCATACATAATTTAGGCAGGTTAATAGTAGGATATGCTAACTTTGTGGATGCAGGATCCAACTATTATAGCTTATAGTTATTATGTGTGTGATTGGACCCTTGGACATGTCAAGGGCAATTATTGTGTGTGCATGATTGTATTATAAAATACAGCAGGAGCTGTATTTAGTTTTATTAGTATTTTATTTTTGATCTAGTTACATGTACATTCCTTTTACGGAATATAGGTTCGATGGATGTAAATTTTATTTTATGTTCGATCTAGTTTACATGTACATTCCTTCGAGGAATATAGGATTGAAAATGTAAAATTTTATTTATGTCGCGGATCGAATCTTGCAAGGCGTGGAACCTTTTGAGGACTAGAGGCGTAGCGGAACTAGGAGCAAGATGGATGCGACAACTAGATCCGGTGGCAGTGGCCAAAGATGGCAGCAGCAAGGGTTGGCTACACACGGAGGACAGCAATAGATAAAAGCCGTAATAGTTGAAAATTAGTTTGTCTGTTTATTGCTTTTTATGCTGTGACTGTGTGTGCTTGTTAGTATGCATGTTAAGTAGGTTAGCATAGTCAAAATTCCTCACTTTAAATAACTAAGTGGGAGAGGGATTTATTTTAAATAAAATCAACGGTCTCTATTACTGGTTTATAAGTGATGCAACAAGCTTGTGCATTGGCTCTGAGTGTCTTCCTCCATATCGGATGAGCTTGTTTGCGGATCACTATAGGAAGTTAATTAAGAGTGTGTGATCTTCCCCATCGGAAGGGGCACAATCTTATTAATGGACTTTGTGTTAAGTAATGGTATACACTTAGGCACGTCTAATAGTATCCTCCCCATCGGAGTCACTGCTATTATTCGTGTGACCAAAGTAAACCAACTATTAATTTTATTTGTCAAATAGTTAGGTTGACAAGATAATAAAATTAATGGGTAAACCCCTCCTTTTACAAATGTTGAATTTGTATACATCCACACTATCGTGGCATACAAAATTCACGGTGTTTTAAGGTGTTGGTTAATTTAAAATAGTATTGTTTGAGGAATCAATATTATTCTAAATTTAGAGTTCTGACCAAAAGTTATTTGTGATTCTTAGGATGACTTTCAACCCACTGACCATCATACTAAAAGAGAACAGACTTACTGGTCCTAACTACATAGATTGGAAAAGGAACCTGGACATTGTTCTTACTGCTAAAAGCTATAAGTTTGTACTGACTGAACCTTGTCCTGATACACCCAATGGTGAATCTAACCAAGAGGAGATTGAGTATCATAGGAAATGGGTAAAAGCAGATGAGATGGCGCGGTGTTACATTTTGGCTTCAATGTCAAATGTATTGCAACATTAGCATCAAGATTTACCAACAGCCTATGATATTATGAACAATCTCAAGGAACTCTTTGGTCACCAGGATCGGGCCTCTAGGCAAGAAGCCATGAGAAAGATAATGACAGCCACCATGCAAGAGGGTACTCCCGTAAGGGATCATATCCTAAAGATGGTGGCTTATCTAAATGAAATACAAATCTTTGGAGGAGAAATTGATGGGGAAACTCAGATCTATATGATCCTCCAAACGCTACCTAGAAGTTTTGAGTAATTCCGCCTGAATTACAACATGAATAAAAGGGTATATTCATTAGCGGAACTACTGACAGAACTTCAGGCAGCAGAAGGTTTGTTCCGTCATAATTCTCATATTCACTATGCTGAAAATGGTTCTACTTCTAAACCGAAAGGAAAGAAGAAGAAGAAATAAGTTAATTCAGCAAAGAAGGTGAATAAATCTCAGAGTACAGGACCTAAAGCTGGAATGAAGAAGCCGAAGGGCAAGTGTTTCATCTGCAAGCAGTCAGGGCATTGGAAGGCGGACTGTCCTCGTAGGAATCAAAACAACAAAGGTATATCTCACGCTCTAGTTGTTGAAACATGTTTAGCGGTGTTATCTACCAGCACCTGGTGTGTAGATATGGGAGCCACTGATCATGTCTGCAATTCCTTGCAGGGGTTCCAGGAAACCCGACGACTAACTGAAGGAGAGATTACAGTCTACATGGGCAATGCTACTAAGGTGGCGGCTGTTGCAGTGGGAGACGTCTACTTATCTTTTAATAGGAATAGAAATTTGGTTTTAAGAAATTATCTTTATGTACCCAGTTTTAGAAAAAATTTAATTTCAATTTCTAAACTGTTTTTGGATGGATATTCAGTTTCCTTTAATAACGATGTAGATATTAAGAGAAATAAAGTGATTATCTGTTCTGGTGCATTAGTTGGCAATTTGTATACTTTAAATCCAATTTCTCCCACAAAGCATAATATGAAAATTAATAACACATCTTCTAACTCAAATAAGAGAAAAGAACCTTCAGAAATGAACCAAGCATATCTTTGGCATTTAAGGCTTGGTCATATTAACTTAAGTAGGATTCAGAGGCTTATAGCCGATGGACTCTTGGGTTCATTAGAGTTGGAAAATTTTCCAACTTGTGAATCTTGCTTGGAAGGTAAAATGATCAAGAGGCCTTTCAAGGCCAAGGGGTATAGAGCCAAAGAAGTGTTAGAATTGGTTCATTCTGATTTGTGTGGTCCTATGTCTGTCCAGGCAAGAGGTGGGTTTTGAATATTTTGTCTCTTTTATAGACGATTATTAAAGATACGGATACATTTACCTAATGCGCCTCAAGTCCGAGTACTTTGATAAGTTCAAAGAGTACAAGGCTGATGTGGAGAAACGACTAGGTAAAAGTATCAAGACACTACGGTCTGATCGTGGGGGCGAATACCTCTTAGGAGAGTTTAGGAATTACTTATCAGAGGCCGGGATTCAATCCCAGCTGTCCGCACCTGGTACACCCCAACAGAATGGTGTGGCAGAACGAAGGAATAAGACTCTTATGGAGATTGTTAGATCGATGATGAGTTATTCAGAATTACCAAATTCATTTTGGGGATACGCTCTGGAAACGACAGTGTACATTCTGAACTTAGTACCTTCTAAATCAGTTTCTTCTACTCCCACAGAATTGTGGAATGGGCGAAAGCCCAGTCTAAGACATATTCGGATTTGGGGTAGTCTAGCATATGCGCTGAAACCAGATGCTGATAAGTTAGAATCTCGTACAGAAGTTCACGTGTTTCTGGGGTATCCCAGAGGAACGAAAGGTGGTTTATTTTATAGTCCTAAAGACCAGAAGGTCATTGTTAGCACCAATGCCCAGTTTTTAAAAGAAGACTATATAATGGATCACAAGCCCAGTAGCAAAGTTGTTTTAGAAGAACTTAGAGAGGACACATCTACCTTAGTACCAACAGTACAAGATGAAGTACCACAAGAGACTGCAACACGTGTCACACATGATACACAACCACAGACAGTGCCTCGTCGTAGTGGGAGGGTTGTAAGGCAGCATGATAGATTCATGTTTTTGGGAGAGTCTTCGGACTTGATCCCGGGTAAACATGAACCTGATCCCCGAACATATGATGAAGCACTCCAAGATATAGATGCAGCATCTTGGCAAAAGGCAATGAATTCTGAAATAGAGTCTATATACTCTAATAAGGTCTGGGAGCTTGTAGAACCATCCGATGGTGTAAAAGCCGTTGGATGCAAGTGGATCTACAAAAGGAAAAGAGGGACAGACGGGAAGGTAGAAACCTTCAAAGCTAGGCTTGTTGCGAAAGGGTACACTCAGAAAGAGGGAATCAATTATGAGGAGACCTTTTCACCGATAGTCATGCTTAAGTCTATCCGGATACTCTTATCCATTGCTGCTTATATGGATTATGAGATTTGGCAAATGGATGTCAAGACAGCTTTCCTTAATGGAAGTCTTGAAGAGAACATCCATATGAAGCAACCAGAAGGGTTCATTGAAAAAGGCAAAGAGCATCTACTGTGCAAGCTCAATCGGTCCATTTATGGACTAAAGCAAGCTTCAAGGTCTTGGAACATTCGGTTTAATGAAGTAATTCAGTCATATGGATTTATTCATTGTCCGGATGAGTCTTGTGTATACAAGAAGTGTAACGGAAACGTGGTGATATTTCTTGTACTATACGTAGATGATATTTTGTTAATTGGCAACAATGTCAAGATATTATCGGACGTAAGGGTATGGTTGTCCAAACAATTTGATATGAAGGACTTAGGAGATTGTGCACACATTCTTGGGATCAAAGTTATTAGGGATCGCAAGAAAAGAATGTTGTGTCTGCCCCAAGATTCATATATAGATACAATCCTTGCTCATTTTAGCATGCAGGATTCCAAGAAAGGTTTCTTACCTTTTAGGCATGGAATAGCTCTATCTAAAGCGATGTCTCCAAAGACATCAAAGGAGATAGAGGACATGAAAGCAGTTCCTTATGCTTCGGCTATAGGAAGCCTTATGTATGCAATCTATGTACGAGACCTGATATCTGTTTTGCCGTGGGCATGGTCAGCAGATATCAGAGTAACCCTGGACAAGGACACTGGACTGCGGTAAAGAATATATTAAAGTACCTGAGAAGGACTAGAGATTATATGCTAGTTTACCAAGAAGACGATTTGCTCCCTGTGGGTTACACGGATTCAGATTTCCAATCAGATAGGGACAACAGTAAGTCTACATCAGGCTATGTGTTTACTTTAGGAGGTGGAGCCATTGCGTGGAGGAGTGTTAAGCAGAAATGCGTTTCGGACTCAACCATGGAAGCTGAGTATGTAGCAGCCTCTGAGGCAGCTAAAGAAGCAGTATGGCTCAAGAACTTTCTAATAGACTTAGATGTGATTACTGGTTTGCCCAAAATCATCATAATTTATTGTGATAATAGCGGTGCAGTTGCAAACTCGAAGGAACCACGAGCTCATAAGGCAAGTAAACATATAGAGCGCAAGTACCACCTGATACGAGATATCGTGAAGCGAGGAGAAGTTGTCATCGCCAAGATTGCATCAGCAGATAACCTGGCAGATCCTTTCACTAAGGCCCTTCCGGCAAAAGCTTTCGATCGGCATGTGGAGGGAATGAGAATCAGATGTATGGCAGAAGATATGACAGCTTAGTCATTAGTATAAGTGGGAGATTGTTGGAGTGTATACTGAAAGCCTAAGCTTTTGTAAACATTTATTTTGAATAAAGAATCACATTTGGTCAAATTATCTACATTTATTTGTAGTTGTTCAATTAATTTATATTGTAGATAACATAGTTTATGGTGTCACATACAGAAGATGATGTTTTCAGTACCTTATAAATTATAAACAGTAGCTCACGACCAAAATGGAAAGGAACAAATCATTGGAAGGTTGTAGTGTAATTAGGAATTAGTTTATCTTAACTATATAATTACACTAGTACACTTAGAGTGTATTGAGTAGGACCATTAGAGGTCATTTCTTTTATACTAACTTTATAAAGGAACAAAGACCTCAATTATTATGGAAGTGTGTGCTCTTAATCATAATATAATAATAAGCACATATATTTGATATCTATTTCTTTAATTTATCAATGGGTGAGATTTAGTTCGATAAATCAATAAGCCCGATAAGTTGGAAAATGATATCACTTATAGTGTGTTGTTGATTATAGAAGGAAACCGTGTCCTAGTGATCTAGGTTGATAATGCCCCCAAGATGAGCTCATAAGGATTGTCATGTTAAACCCTGCAGGTGGATTTAGTCCGACATGACGATAAGGTTGAGTGGTACTATTCTTGGATTAAGATATTAATTAAATGAGTTGTCAGTAACTCACTTAATTAGTGGACATTCGACATCTTAAACACAGGGAGACTAACACACTCATAATAAGAAGGAGCCCAAAAAATATAATTTGGGATTGATGCGGTAGTTCAATAATAGTTCTCTAGTGGAATGAATTATTATTGATAAAATTAAGTTGTGTGTTCGGGGCGAACACGGGATGCTTAATTTTATCGGGAGACCAAAACCAATTTCTCCTCTCGGTCCCTATCGTAGCCTCTTATTTATAGAGTACTATACCCACCTATACCCACCTTCATACCCATGATGTAGGGGTCGGCCAAGCCTTGGTTCATGGGTGGCTGGCCCTAGTTTGAACCCAAGCTTAGGTGGCCGGCGCCCATTAAATTAAAAGGAATTTTAATTTTAAATTTTTCTTATGTGAAAGATATAATTTATTGGAGAGATTAAAAATTAAAATATCTCTTTTAAAAGGATCTACAAAAGATTAAAGAAAGAGATTAGATCTCTTTCCTTATTTGTAGATTGGAAAGATATTTTATTTTTCTTCTTTGTAAATTATTCACATGTTGAAAAATTAAAATTATAGAAATTTCTTTTTATCAACCATGAAGGGATTCTAAAGGGAAATTTTATTTTTTAAAAATTTCCGAAGACAAATAAGGAATTTTAATTGTTGATTGAAATTGCCTTGTTTGCTCTTAATGATGTGGCCGGCCATGACATGAAGGTTTAGGAAATTTTGTTTAATTTTTCTTAATTAATTCATGTCAAGGAAAGTTAAGGAAATTTTATTATAATTAATTTCCTTATTTTCCAAAGCTAAGGATTATAAAAGAGGGGGTTTTGGGAGCCTTCAAGGTGAACAACCTCTATTATTTTCTCCCTCTTTTTCTTCCTTCTTGTGGCCGGCCCTTCTCTTTTCTCTTCTCTCCATCCTTGTGGCCGAACCTCACATCTTCTTGGAGATGAAGTGGTGGCCGGATTCTAGCTTGGAGAAGAAGGAGAGAAAGCTTGTATCCCTTGGAGCATTAGTGGTGTTTTCTCTTCATCCTTGGAGAAGCTCTTGTTGTGGCCGAACCTTGCAAGGAGGAGAAGAAGGTGCTTTGGTGGTTTCTCATCTCGGAAGATCGTTGCCCACACAACGTCTGAGGTTAGAAGAGGAATACGGTAGAAGACCTAGAGGTTTTTGCTTGCAAAAGAAAAGATATACTAGTATTTAATTTCCGCATCATACTAGTTTCATCTTCATGTAAAAATACCAAATACAAGAGGCATGCGATTCTAGTATTTCGAAATTGTTTTCGATGTTGTGTTCTTTTGTTTTTTTTTCCTTGTGATTTGATTGTTCTTTTCGGTTGACCTAAAATTATTTAAGGAAATTAAATATTAGCTTTTCTTAAAAGGCTTTGCCTAGGCGGTGGTTGTTGTTCCCATATCCAAGAAGGCCATGTGCCTCGCCATGCAGTCCTGGAAGCCAATTCTGGAAATTAATATTTAATGAAATTAATAACCTAGGTGATTTGGATCGAACGTGTTAAGTTCCGTAGGAGATCCAAGTCTAAATCTAAAAGAACAAGTAAATTAAACTTTGGATCAAACGTGTTAAGTTCCGCAGGCGATCCAAATTTAATTTAAAAGAACACATGTTAGCTAGGAAAGGTTCAGACCTTTGTACAAAAATTTTTGTACAGTGGAACCACTAGGTTTTCCGAGTAGCAACCAACAATTCTCAACCGAGTTCCATCTATGGTTGTAATAAAGACATCTTATAGGATATGGACTGGGAGAGATGCCCAGGTGTCTTTTATGAGGATTTGGGGTTGTGAGGCTTGCGTTCGACGTCAAGTCTCGGACAAATTGGGACCCAAATCTGATAAGTGCTATTTTATTGGATATCCCAAGGAAATGAAGGGATATTACTGTTGGTGAGGGAAGCATCCAACGATCGAACTCGTGTTTTGATAATAGCAAAGAATTCAAAGTTAAGATGTTTTGTAGTCTAACAAGTCTACTTGAGGATTTCAGGAAAGTCTTAGCTGCGGTTAGGCAAAGGGTAAAATCGTAGGGGGTGGTAACCCTAGGTCATAGGGGGTGGTAACCCTATGCGGAAAGTCTTGGTAGGTCGATGTCTTCAGGCAAAAGTCCTAGGGGGTGGTAACCCTAGGTGGAAAGTCCTGGTGTCGCGAACCAGGTGAAAGACTAGACTAGCCGGGGAAGCGGATGTCCAGCAAGAAAGTCCGGAAGCATCGAGTGCTGAGCAAAAGTCCAGTCGATCTAGAGGATCGACTGGCAACAGGTAAATCTCCTGAGTGGAGTAGGTGAGGAGGGAACAGTAGGCGTCGAGTCGACCTAGGGTTTCCGGTTGGAAACCCGAAGTCAGACTCGGACAGTCCGGAGACTGTCTATACTTCATTTATCATGTGTATTGTGCTAACTTTGTGTTGCAGGATAGTATTTGGGACTAACGTATCTTGCAAGTGCAAAGGAGCAACCTAAAGCCTCGGATGAACAGTGTCCGAGGCACCTCCATGGAGCTTGGAGGCGCTTCGGGTGCAAAAGCTGAGCTGGCTTCGAAGCACCACTGGAGGCGCCTTGAAGCAGGCAGAAGGCGCCTTGGGAGGCGCCTTGAGAGGGATATAAGGCGCCTTGAATGGATGAAATTCGACCAGGTCAGTTTTGATCCACGCGGAAGACCAGGCAGCATGGAGGCGCCTTGAACAGCCCTCAAGGCGCCTTGAACACCCTTTATAAGGGGGATTCGACCAGCACTTCAAAATAACACATTCTAAGTCTTCTCTCTTCAACTTGCTGCTCCGAAAGACGCCCGGAAGTGCTGCCACAAGTCTCCGACGACCCGAAGCTTTAAAATTCTACTCTTGTCGTCGGTATAACTAGTTTTTCCATTTACTTGTACTTCATCTTGTAATTATTTTATCGAGCTTATAGTTGTTTCCCACCGGAAGCGATCAAGGATCGCGGGCCTTCGAGTAGGAGTCGATCAAGGCTCCGAACGAAGTAAAAATCCTCCTGTCTCTGTGTGCTTGTTTTGTTTTATTCCGCTGCTTAATTACTCCGATAATTCTTACGATTGCGATAATCGAACAAAATATCCACGAGCGCTATTCACCCCCCCTCTAGCACGTCTCGATCCAATAATTGGTATCAGAGTGGGGCCATTTTGAATCAGTGTAACCACTATTCAAAATAATTTTCACGTGGTATTTTCATTTTTTTTGGTCGATTAGAATCTAGCCTCATAGCTATATTCTAATTTATTTTCACGAATCGATTTTCTGCTCAAAGTTGGTCAATACCACTTGAGCCTGTTATTTTTTTTCTTCCTTCCTCCCGCACTACTAATCCAAGACTTAGTCTTGGAATAGATCTTGTTGTTTCTGTTTTTTTAGATCTAAATGGCCCAACAAGAAGGATATAGCACCGTTCGTCCCCCACTATTTTCTGGAGAAGACTTCGGATATTGGAAGGGGCGAATGGAGATATATCTGAAGATCCAGTTCGACACCTGGATGATAGTCAAAACAGGACTGCAACTACCAACTGATACCGACGGTAAGCCTACATCCTGTGAGAACTGGGAGCCAGCATTTATCAAAAAGGTGGAAGCCGACGCCAAAGCCACCTGCACCATCCAGTGCGGTCTTACCAAAGAAGAGCTCAACAGAGTTGGTCCATTCTCCTCCGCAAAGGAACTATGGGAGAAACTGATCGAACTTCACGATGGCACCTCGGAAACCAAGGTAAGTAAGCGTGATTTGTTACTTAATAAATTATACAATTTGAAAATGCAGGAAGGCGAGACGGCAAGTTCTTTACACGCTCGAATTCAAGATATCCTGAATTCCCTTCATGGAATCGGGCAGAAGGTAGAAAACAGAGATATAATAAGGTATGCACTTAACTCATTTCCTAGGAGTACATTGTGGGCATCAATGGTAGATGCCTACAAAGTCTCTAAGGATTTGTCGTCCTTAAAATTAGACGAGTTATTTAGCGAATTTGAACTCCATGAACAAACTAATGCACTGCCATCCGAGAAAGGTATTGTTTTGATTGCAGGAACGAGTCGAACACGGGAATCAAGAGGACGGCGAAAAATTGAATCGGAATCAGAAGACGAACCCGATTCAGAAGATTCAGAAGATGAACTGACCAGCGAACTTGTGAATCTTGTAAAGAAGCAAAGAAGAAAGAAGGCCCTAAAGGCAACCTGGGACGAATCTTCTTCGGAGGACGAAGACGACGAACTCGACCAAACGAGTTTACTCGCATTGATGGCCCGGGACCAGATCATCGAATCCGAGAGCGAGTCAGAAGCCGACTCCGAGCAAAGCCACGAATCCGCATCCGTTTCCGAAGGGCCAGACTCCGCTGTAAGTATTCCTAGGCTTAATAATTTAGTCAATTATTTACTTCGCAAATTAGCCAAATCAAATCTGAAAATAAAGTCACTTCTAAAAGAAGTTGCTATTCTTAAAGGAGTAACTAAATCAAAATACTTACCTGATCAAGTTCAAACGAAAGATTCAACTCAAGTTCAACAACTTGAGGAGGAAAATTCAAGTTTAAAAAATCAGGTAAAATACTTAAAAAATACCTTAGAACAGTTTTCTTTAAGATCCAAGAATCTGGACCTAATTCTTGGGACACAAAGAGCCGTCTACAATAGAATTGGGCTAGGATATAAAAGTAAAAAGAAATATAAATCTTATTTATCCCTAATAAACAAACAAAGTAGTAAATCAGTCCAAGCATGGGTCCCCAAGTCCAAATTGATCAATCAAGTTGGACTTGGCCAATACTGGGTTCCGAAGGATCAAATATACTACCTCGACAGACCATATCGAGACCGTGAACCAGGGAAAACTAAAATGAAAACGATCTTAAAAATCTAAATTCAAAATTCGAAATTAAATTAAATTCAAAATTAAATTATAAATTCTAAATTCAAAATTCGAAATTAAATTAAAAATTCAAAATTAAATTCAAAATTCAAAATTAAATTACAAATTCAAAATTCAAAATTTGAAATTAAATTAAAAATTCGAAATTAAATTAAAAATTCAAAATTAAATTACAAATTCTAAATTAAAAATTCAAAATTAAATTAAAAATTCGAAATTAAATTACAAATTCAAAATTAAATTACAAATTCTAAATTCAAAATTGAAAAATAGATGGAGGATCCAAACTAGCTGGCACCTCCAACTGAACTACCCGACAGGGTAACTGAACCTAATTTACCCGGAATGGGTAGAACAAGAATAGATTACCCGGCAGGGTAATTAAGGTCAGATTAAACGGGATAAGTTTAACTTGAACCACAGTACTGGTGAAGTTTTTGGATGATAGTACATTAGGGAAGCTTGGGCATCGCATGTCTAGGAAGATATGACTTCGACCTGGTGCATTTGGCCAAGTGGAACTGACCAAAGCTACCCTTAAATGGATCATAACTAGTTAGACCAAGGATTAGTATTAAGTTCAATGGGTAGGACTATTTGGAAGACCTCGAAGGCATGGTTACTTTAATGAGTTCCTTGTGACTCACCATAGCCCAGAAGTTTATCCAAAGAATGCCTACTTGTTGAACCCAAAGCTAAACCTGAATCTAACACAAAGTTAAACCTTACCCTAAAAATTCAACCATAATTCATCTCACAAAAATTATAGGATTCCCTGATTGAAAATTTAGATCGGGTGAGATGACTAAGTAATTAAAATCAAACTAATAATTAATTCAAATTCAATTAAAAAAATTATTTTAAAAACTTAAATTTTCAAAATTATTTTAAAAACTTAAATTTCAAAATTATTTTAAAAACTTAAATTTCAAAATTATTTTAAAAACTTAAATTTCAAAATTATTTTAAAAACCTAAATTTCAAAATTATTTAAAAAAAAAACTTAAATTTCAAAATTATTTTTAAAAAAAAAAAACTTAAATTTCAAAATTATTTAAAAAAAAAATCTTAAATTTCAAAATTATTTTAAAAACCTAAATTTCAAAATTATTTAAAAAAAAAACTTAAATTTCAAAATTATTTTAAAAACCTAAATTTCAAAATTATTTTAAAAACCTAAATTTCAAAATTATTTTTTTAAAAAAAAAACTTAAATTTCAAAATTATTTTAAAAACTTAAAATTTAAAATTATTTTAAAAAAACTTAAATTTCAAAATTATTTTAAAAACTTAAATTTCAAAATTATTTTAAATTTCAAAATTATTTTAAAAACTTAAATTTTAAAATTATTTTAAAAAACTTAAATTTCAAAATTACTAAATTATCTTTATTATTCTTGTCAAAATCTAATTATATCAACTCAAAACTTCAAAATAGGTTTAAGTATCTGCTGAATTACTTCAAATATAATTGAGTAAAATAGAAAATCTAAGGAGTCTACTTCAAATAAGCCATCTTTAAATCCATTTAAATCCAACTCAAACTCCTTCATGTGTAGGAGTTAGATCAATGGATGTTGGATAGCGGATGCTCTAGACATATGACTGGAGATAAGTTGAAGTTTACAAAACTGAAGTACAAAAAGTTAGGATCGGTTGCATTCGGCAACGACGGTAAACTTAAAGTAATCGGAAAAGGTAATATTGAACTTAGTTCTGATTTCATTATTCGAAATGTCTTATTGGTTGAAAATTTTAACTTTAATTTACTAAGTATAAGTCAATTATGTGACAGTGGATATCTAGTCAATTTTGACAGATCTGGATGTTTAGTTAAAAACATAGAAAACCCTGAAATTAGACTTAAGGGACTTAGGAAGAATAACATCTACACGATTGACTTATCAATATCCTCAATAAAGTGTCTCTTGACACAACAAGAGGAAACCCAACTGTGGCACAGAAGGCTAGGTCACACTCACACTAGACTCATTTCAAAAATGAGTCACAATGGTCTAGTTAGAGGTTTGCCCAAATTAAAATTCATTGAAAACTCAATCTGTGATGCGTGTCAAAAAGGAAAACAAACCAAGTCAATCCACAAATTAACCAATCTGGAAAGAACCAACACCATACTCGAACTTCTTCATATTGACCTATTTGACTCACATAGAGCCAAGTCACTAAGCAAGAACCAATATTGCCTAGTAATAATTGATGACTACTCTAGGTATGCATGGGTAAAATTCCTAAAAACAAAAGATGAAACCTATGAAATATTTAGTAACTTTTGCAAATTAACGGAAAATGAAAAAGATACTAAAATTAAAAGAATAAGAAGTGATCACGGGGGAGAATTTGAAAATCATAGGTTTACCGAATTTTGTAAAATAAATGGATACCAACATGAATTTTCATGTCCTAGAACCCCCCAACAAAATGGACTAGTAGAACGTAAAAATAGAACACTACAAGAAGCCGCTAGGACAATGTTAAACGAATATAAGTTAAGTCACCAATTTTGGGCTGAAGCAATAAATATGGCAAATTATATTCAAAACAGAATCTTAATAAACAAATATCACAACAAAACACCGTATGAACTCTACTATCATAAAATTCCCAACCTAAACTATTTAAAAGTATTTGGTTGTAAAGTTCACATTTTAAATACTAAAGACTACCTAGGAAAATTTACACCCAAATCTAACCAAGGAATATTTTTAGGATACTCCTCAACCAGTAGAGCCTTTAGAGTATATAATCAAAACACCTTGAAAGTTGAAGAAACAACTAATGTAATATTTGATGAAGAAAACAATTTACCTAATATAACTGACAATGCTGACATTCATCCAAGAGGTACAGAAGATGATGAAATCCAACCTAATCTTAATGAGACAGAAGAACCAGTACTTGAACCACAGCCAAGACCAACTAGAATAAGTACTTCTCACCCACCTGACCAAATTCTGGGTGACCCAAACCTAGGAGTCAGAACTAGGTCATCCCATAGAAACCTTAGTCAGATTGCCCTCATTTCCAAAATTGAACCTAAAACTATAGAAGAAGCTCTTCCTGACCCAGACTGGATCATTGCAATGCAAGAAGAATTAGCACAATTTGAGAGAAACCAAGTCTGGGACCTCGTACCTAAACCTATAGATAAATCAATAATAGACACCAAATGGATTTTTAGGAACAAGTTGGATGATCACGGTGAAATAATAAGAAACAAAGCTAGGCTAGTAGCCAAAGGATTTAGTCAAGTCGAAGGCTTAAACTATGATGAAACCTATGCTCCGGTAGCTAGACTCGAGTCCATTAGGATGTTACTAGCCTATGCAGCAAATAAAGGGTTCAAGTTGTACCAAATGGACGTTAAGTCAGCCTTCTTAAATGATTTTATCAAGGAAGAGGTCTACGTAAGCCAACCTCCAGGGTTTGAAGACATAGACTATCCTAACCATGTATTTAAATTAAAAAAGGCATTATATGGATTAAAACAAGCCCCTAGAGCATGGTATGAAAGATTATTTAATTACCTAATATCCAAAGACTTTAACCAAGGTCAAATCGATCCGACCTTGTTCGTGAAAACTATAGGAAAAGACATCTTTTTAGCCCAAATCTATGTTGACGACATAATTTTTGGCTCAACTAACTCAAAATTTCTAAAAGAATTTATTAAGTTAATGGAAAGTGAATTTGAAATGAGCATGGTTGGGGAACTCAACTTTTTCTTAGGCTTACAAATAAAACAAACCAAAGATGGAATCTACATTTATCAAACTAAATATGCTAAGGAGTTAATCAAAAAATTCAGCATGGAAAATTAAAAAATTATAAATACTCCAATGGCGACCAACATAAACATTGACTCTGACCCTGAAGGAAAACCTGTAGACCCAAAACACTATAGGAGTGTCATAGGTAGTTTACTTTATCTAACTGCAAGTCGGCCTGACATACTGTTTGCAGTAGGTATGTGTGCGAGATACCAATCCTGTGCAAAAGAGTCACACCTAACTTATGTTAAAAGAATACTTAGGTATATTAAAGGAACTCTAAATGTAGGACTTTGGTATCCAAGAACTTGCACTTTTGACCTTTATGGCTATTCTAATTCAGACTATGCTGGGTGCAAGTTAGATAGGAAAAGTACAAGTGGTAGCTGCCAAATTCTAGGTCAGTGCCTAGTAAGCTGGTCAAGCAGAAAGCAACAATGTGTTGCTCTATCCACTACAGAAGCTAAATACATAGCTCTAGGAGAATGTGCATCTCAATTGTTATGGATGATGCATACACTAAAAGACTATCAACTAGACTATAAAAATACTAAAATCTTTATTGATAATATCAGCTCGATTAATCTGACCAAAAATCCTATTCACCATTCTAGGACCAAACACATAGAGGTAAAACATCACTTTGTAAGGGATCATGTAGCTAAAGGTGAAATTGCACTCAACCACGTTGAGTCCAAATCAAACCTAGCTGACATCTTTACAAAACCCTTACCTGAACTTGAGTTCAGTGGACTTAGAAGGCAAATAGGAATGTGTTGGGTAGAGTAGATATCTTACTATTTTTTTTCTATTATTGTGTTTCAAATTCTAGGAAAAACAGTTTTCAAAACTTCAATTTTGCTAGATTTTTAAAAAATTTCTGGAATTAGCCTAGGATTTCCCCCTGATATCATGTTCCCCTAGAATTAAGCCAGAGCATCTCACAAACATCTAGGTTTACCTTGATTGTGATTGAAAAATATAGAACGGCGTGAGATGCATAGGGTATAGCCTGGACTCAAGAATGCTTATATCTGTGCATCAATATGAGTCTGGGCGTTAAATATGCAATAAACATTAATCAAGTTAAGTTCTCCAGCTCTAGTCAAGTCTATCTGGACCAAAATAACTTAACTTGACTAACCTAGTGAAAGCTATTGTCCTGTAGACTATCAGCAAGTAACTAAAGGTTAGACAGTTGGTAAAGGATACTCAATTTTCTTTTTAAGAATGTTTTGTTCTTTATGGCTCTGATACCTAGTAAATCAATCTAGTGAACATGACTTGTGCTTGGACTTAAGGACCAACTGAACTTAAATGAATAACATTGTCCTAAAACTTAAAATATTATTGAAACTAAGTTCCAATTGACCTTAACTTTCAAACCCTGTTGAACATAGCTAACCTGTTGACCTCAGTAAATTCCTGTACAATTCAATTTCTATTTTTGCCCATTTTTGATATATGGCAAAGGGGGAGAGTAGCAAATATGTAAATATAAAATTCAAGTTAAGGGGGAGCAAAAGTTAAGGGGGAGCAAAAGTTAAGGGGGAGCATATAGGGCAAATTTGCTTTAGTTACTGTGTTCATCTAAACTTAGCAGATTTGTCTGTGTTAAAAACGTTTATCGATTCGGTTGTTTACTTAACTTTGAATTCGAGTTGCCATAATAAAAAAGGGGGAGATTGTTGGTGCGGGAAGCATCCGACGATCGAACTCGTGTTTTGATAATAGCAAAGAATTCAAAGTTAAGATGTTTTGTAGTCTAACAAGTCTACTTGAGGATTTCAGGAAAGTCCTAGTCATGGTTAGGCAAAAGGTAAAACCCTAGGGGTGGTAACCCTAGGTCATAGGGGTGGTAACCCTATGCGAAAGTCTTGGTAGGTCGATGTCTTCAGCAAAGTCCTAGGGGTGGTAACCCTAGGTGGAAAGTCCCGTGTCGCGAACTGTGAAAGATGGACTAGCCGGAAGCGGATGTCCAAGAAGAAAGTCCGAAGCATCGAGTGTCGAAGAAGTCCAACGATCTAGAGGATCGATCGAAATGTAAATCTCCGAGTGGAGTAGGTGAGGACGCGTTCTCAAGAGGGAACAGTAGGCGTCGACCTAGGGTTTCGGTTGGAAACCCGAAGTCAGACTGGACCGGAGACTGCCTATACTTCATTTATCATGTGTATTGTGCTAACTTTGTGTTGCAGGATAGTGTTTGGGACTAACGTATCTTGCAGTGCAAAGGAGCAACCTAAAGCCCTGATGAATAGTGTCCGAGGCGCCCATGGAGCTTGAGGCGATCGGTGTAAAAGATGAGGGCTTCAAGCACCACCGAGGCTCCTTCAAGGTGCGCCTTGGGAGGCGCCTTGAGAGGGATATAAGGCGCCTTGAATGGTTGACCAGGTCAGTTTGATCCACGCGAAGACCAGGCGGCATGGAGGCGCTTTCAAGGCGCCTTGAACACCCTTTATAAGGGGGATTCGACCAGCACTTTAAAATAACGCATTCTAAGTCTTCTCTCTTCAACGTGCTGCTCCGAAAGACGCCCGAAAGTGCTGCCACAAGTCTCCGACGACCCGAAGCTTCAAAATTCTACTCTTGTCGTCGGTATAACTAGTTTTTCCATTTACTTGTACTTCATCTTGTAATCATTTTATCGAGCTTATAGTTGTTGTCCACCGGAAGTGATCAAGGATCGCGGGCCTTCGAGTAGGAGTCGATCAAGGCTCCGAACGAAGTAAAAATCCTCCTGTCTCTGTGTGCTTGTTTTGTTTTATTCCGCTGCTTAATTACTCCGATAATTCTTACGATTCCGATAATCGAACAAAATAGCCACGAGCGCTATTCACCCCCCTCTAGCGCGTCTCGATCCAACAATTACTTCTACATTCCCAGTCAACACAAGATAGTTGTGGCTAAGACTGGGGTATTTCTAGAAAGGAATTTTGTTTCTAGAAAGACTAGTGGGAGTACGTTTGATCTTAAAGAAGTTCAAGATGTGAACCATAGCACTGAAGTCTCGATGGAAGTTGAGCTGGAACCATAAAGTGTTGTGGATGATGTTGTTCCACAAGGAGTTGAGGAACAACAACCAGTTCAAGTAGACCTACCTCTTCGCAGGTCTGATAGGGTACGTCGTCAGCCTGAGAGATATTCATTTCTCTTGTCTGACCATGATGACGTTGTGCTCATTGAGAATGAGCCTACCTCCTATTAGGAAGCTGTGATGAGACCAGATTCTGAGAAATGGCTAGTGGCCATGAGATCCGAGATGGAATCCATGTACACTAACCAAGTATGAACTTTGGTTGATCCACCTGAAGGGGTCAAACTCATTGGGTGTAAGTGGGTCTTTAAGAGAAAAACTGACATGGATGGACTTATTTATAAGGGTCGCTTGGTAGCTAAAGGTTTCAAGCAAATTCATGGTATTGACTATGATGAAACCTTTTCTCCAGTAGCGATGTTTAAATCCATTCGGATCATGCTTGCTATTGTAGCGTACCACGATTATGAGATCTGGCAGATGGATGTCAAAATCGCGTTTCTAAATGGAAACCTGCTCGAGGATATGTACATGACACAACCTGAGGGTTTTGTAGATCCACAACATACTGGCAGAGTATGCAAGCTGCATAGGTCCATTTATGAACTAAAGCAAGCTTCTCGGAGCTGGAATCTTCGATTCGATGATGCAATCAAACAGTTTGGTTTCATCAAGAATGAAGATGAACCTTGTGTCTACAAGAAGGTTGTTGGGAGCATAGTTGTCTTCTTTATATTGTATGTGGATGACATACTACTCATTGGGAAAGACATCCCTTTGCTGCAGTCTGTCAAGACTTGGCTAGGGGCTTGTTTCTCAATGAAGGACTTAGGTGAAGCATCCCGCATTCTAGGCATACAGATCTATAGAGATAGATCTAAAAGATTACTTGGCCTAAGTTAGAGTACATACATTGACAAGGTACTACTACGGTTTGCCATGCAGAACTCCAAGAAGGGATTTCTGCCGATGTCACATGGTGTGAGTCTTTCGAAGTCTCAAGGTCCCTCTTCTAGAGAGGAGAGAGACCGCATGGATCAGATCCCTTATGCTTTAGCCATAGGATCTATCATGTACGCCATGCTATGTACCTGTCCTGATGTCTCGTATGCTTTGAGCATGACGAGCAGATACCAGTCATATCCAGGTGAAAGTCACTGGATAGCAGTTAAGAATATTCTTAAGTACTTGAGAAGGACTAAAGAATATTTCTTGATATATGGAGGCGATGACGAGTTAACTGTAAAGGGTTATAGTGATGCTAGCTTCCAAACTGACCAAGATGAATATCGATCACAATCTGGGTTCGTGTTTTGCATAAATGGTGGTGCTGTGAGCTGGAAGAGTTCGAAGCAGGACACAGTCGCTAATTCTACAACAGAGACCGAGTATATTGCTGCATCAGAAGTAGCAAAGGATGCAGTTTGGATCCGCAAGTTTATTACTGAACTTGGGGTGGTTCCTAGCATAGCTGATCCCATAGAGCTCTATTGTGACACAATGGAGCAATAGCACAGGCTAAGGAACCTCGCTCACACCAGCGGACCAAACACATACTACGGCGCTTCCATCTCATTCGAGAGATCATCGATAGAGGAGATGTGAAGATTTGCAGAGTACCCACTGAGGCTAACATCGCAGATCCCTTGACCAAGGCTTTGACACAGAGAAAACATGATGGTCACACTAGGTCATTAGGCCTTAGAGCCTATACTGATTGGCACTAGTGCTAGTGGGAGATTGTTAGTTGGAGCCCTAGAGCCAATCATTTGATGATTGTTGTATGGACTCGTTGTATCATATTCTTATGTATATAAAAGCATTTGTTTATGGTTATTATGCTTACTTGTATTGGTGCCAAATAACTAAGTATAATAGTGTCCTTGAGTAGAAGGTTCTTACCTATATCAATCGATTGGCTGAATCGATAGTGAGATGATATAGGAAACACTACTCTTAATCATTCCTAGTCAAGTATTAACATTTAGGGATAATGTTAATGCGACGAGACTAGCATGTAGGTCAACTCGATGACTTGATCTCACAAGTCATGGATATGGATATATCAAGTTAACACATAGGTATGCATTGGAGAATGTATACTGAATGATCAACCATGAGAAAATATCATGGATCGTTATATGAGTGTCATATACTTTCTCATGTGGCTATTAGTATGACTATTAGTCCTTGGACCTGAAGTCATCATGGTTCCCTACATAAGGAGTTACATACTTTGGCTTCGTCAAACGTCACCCGTAACTGGATGGACTATAAAGGCGATTACTGGGTATGTAACAAATTATGCGGAGGGATGTGAGTGATGTAGATGAGATCTATCCCTCCTATATGACGGGAGTGACATCATTATTCTTGATAGAGTGAGACCACTAAGTGCATGGTCATGCCCAAATGAGTCAATATGAGATGTTGAGCTCATTTGATTGAGTGAGTCTACTTGGGATTCAAGATTTAGATTGATTAGAGGATGACACGGTCTATGCCTCACATTGATCAATCTAGATGTCAAGAATAGAAGGACACTTGTCACATATTATGAAGAGTCACAATTAGTAGTCACAAGGTGATGTTGGATCTCAACATTCTTGTAACTTGGGTAGTAATGATGTGTTGTTAGATACCGCTCATTACTTATACTTCTAAATGAGTTTAGGAGCATTGCCAATGTTACAAGAACCTATAGGGTCACACACAAAGGGTAATTAGATGGATATTAGGTTCATTTGATGTACCTAGAGGATTAGGTTCATATGATGAACCAAATTGGATTAAGAGTAGTCCAAAGTAAACTAATTGAGTTGGACTCAATTTGGTTCATGTGTTAAATGAGTCTAATTTGGGCTTAGACTCATTGAGCCAATTTAATTCAATGAATAGAGATTCATTAAATTAAAATTGACTTGAACCAATGGTTAGATTTGATCAACCATGGGAGAGAAGTGGTCAAGTTTGACTTGACTTGAGAGGAAGATGAAAGGTCAAGTTTGACTTGACCATTGCCACCTCATTTGTGAGTTGGCATTAAGTGGGCTAATGATGATGTTCCACATCATCAAGGTTGGCTTATGTGTGTGCCACATCATGAGGGAGATCAAGAGTTGTGACTCTTGATATCCGATGGAGGTATATAACCTTATTTCAATGTGGCCGACCACTTTATGTCATTGTGGGAGTTTCATTTTGTGTGTGTAACTCCATCTTCTTCTTCCTCTCTACCTTTCTTCTCTCCCTCTCCTCCACCATTGCTGATCCTCTAAGGTTGCTAGCACATCTTTAGAGGTTCTCTCCATCGATTTGTTCGTGTGGATACACATAGAGGGTTGTACACTTAACAACCTTGAGATCCGGCGAACCTTGGACAAGCGGGATACGCGAAGGGCTTCGCTACAAAGGTATAAGTCTCTTCCTTGTAGATCTAGTGTAGATCTAGGCTAGAAAACATGTACACAAAGTTTTTACAAAATTTTATAACTTCGTACGGATCCGGTGGCATGGGATTCGGGGTTTCCGCAACGCAAAAAGTGGTTTTTACGGCCCGAAAAACCCAACACTTTGGACCAGGCGTTGGAGGCGCCTTGGAGCAGCTTGGAGGTGCCTTCAATGGGATAAGGCGCGACCAGATCAGAGCTGATCCATGCGTGTGACTCGGCGGCCTGGAGGCGCCTCGGACAGGCATGGAGGCGCCTCCAGCACTATATAAAAGGGGTCTTCGAGCAGCAGCTAGAATCAACAATTCTCAAGCGACCTTTCTCTTGTGTGCTGCTAACAAGACGACCCAGAAGTGCTACGACAAGTTACCGATGACCTAGAGCTGCGATTCTTCAATTTGTTGTTGTCGGTATTATATTTCAGTTTATTTTGTCGTAATCCTCATTGTACTTCAGTTGTAATATTTCTTGATATTATAGTTGTTGCCCACCGAAAGCGATCAACGATCGCGGGCCTTGGAGTAGGAGTCGCCACAAGCTCCAAACCAAGTAACTCCTCGTGTCTCTCTGTGTTGCTTTATTTTCTTTTCGTTATTCCGCTGCATTTAATTACTCGTATTTTACGATTCCGAATCAAACGCGAAATAGCCACGAGCATTATTCACCCCCTCTAGCGCTTCTCGCTCCAACAATTGGTATCAGAGCGGGGTAGCGTTGATCGGGTGAAACCACCAATCACGCATCTTTTTCGTAGTTACTTTTAGTGTTACGGAGTCAATTAGAATTAGTTTAATAGCTATATTCTATTTTTTTTTTTCGGAATCAATTTTTGCTCGAAGTTGGTGCAACACCACTCGAGTTCGTTTCTTTCTTATTATTTTTACCACACTGCTAATCAAGGATCAAGTCCTGGTACATCTTTTTTCCTTCTTTGTGTGCAAGTTTTTTTTAATGGCCCTCCAAGAAGGCTTTAGCACTGCTCGCCTCCCGCTCTTCTCCGGAGATGATTTTGCATATTGGAAGAACCGGATGGAATACCACCTCAAGACGCAAGTCGAGACGTGGATTATTATCCAGACTGGTCTCGAGCTTCCACGCGACGGCACCGGAGAACTCGTCTCATGCATCAACTGGGATGCTAGCATAAAGAAGAAGGTGGAAGTTGATGCCAAAGCAACCTTCATGCTACAGTGCGGCCTTTCAAAAGAAGAACTCAACAGAGTTGGACCATTCTCAAGTGCAAAAGAGCTGTGGAACAAACTAATCGAGCTGCACGAGGGCACCTCTGATGCTAAGGTAAGTAAGCGCGATCTAATTTTCAATAAATTATATAATATTAAAATACAGGAAGGTGAGATGGCCAACCAGCTCCATGCCCGGATACAAGACCTACTCAATGGTTTATATGCAATCGGACAAAAAGTAGAGAACCGGGACATCGTGAGGTATGCTTTAAATGCCTTCCCAAGGAATACCTTGTGGGCATCCATGGTAGATGCTTACAAGGTCTCCAAGGATCTTTCTTCTATTAAATTAGACGAAATATTTTCAGAATTCGAGTTACATGAGCAGATTAATGTATGTTGGAGTGTATACTGAAAGCCTAAGCTTTGTAAACATTCATTATGAATAAAGAATCACATTTGGTCAAATTGTCTACATTTGTTTGTAGTTGTTCATTTAATTTATATTGTAGATAACATAGTATGTGGTGTCACATACAGAAGATGATGTTATCAGTACCTTATAAATTATAAACAGTAGCTCATGACTAAAATGGAAAGGAACAAACCATTAGAAGGTCGTAGTGTAATTAGGTATTAGTTTATCTTGACTATATAATTACACTAGTACACTCAGAGTGTATTGAGTAGGACCATTAGAGGTCGTTTCTTTTATACTGACTTTATAAAGGAACAAAGACCTCAGTTATTATGGAACTGTGTGCTCTTAATCCTTATATAATAACAAGCACATATGTTTGATATTTATTTCTTTAATTTATCAATGGGTGAGATTTAGTTCGATAAATCAATAAACTCGATAAGTTGGGAAATGGTATCACTTATAGTGTGTGTTGTTGATTATAGAAGAAAACTGTGTCCTAGAGATACTAGGTTGATAATGTCCTCAAGAGGAGCTCATAAAGATTGTCATGTTAAACCCTGCAGGTGGACTTAGTCCGACATGATAATAAGGTTGAGTGGTACTACTCTTGGACTTAGATATTAATTAAATGAGTTGTCAGTAACTCACTTAATTAGTGGACATTCGATATCTTAAACACAGGGAGACTAACACACTCATAATAAGAAGGAGCCCAAAAATGTAATTTGGGATTGGTGCGGTAGTTCAATGATAGTTCTCTAGTGGAATGAATTATCATTGATAAAATTAAGTTGTGTGTTCGGGGCGAACACAGGATGCTTAATTTTATCGGGAGACCAAAACTAATTCCTCCTCTCGGTCCCTATCGTAGCCTCTTATTTATAGAGTTCTATACCCACCTATACCCACCTTCTATACCCACCCAATAGGGGCCGGCCAAGCTAGCTTGGGAACAAGCTAGGGCCGGCCTAGGTATAAAATTGGGTGGCCGGCCCTAGCTTGAACCCAAGCTAGTAGGGTCGGCCAAATTAAATTAAAGGAGAAATTTAATTTTAATTTTTATTATTATGTGGAAGATATAATTTAAAGAGAATTAAAATTAAAATATCTCTCTTGTAAAAAGATCTACAAAAGATTAAAGAAGAGATTAGATCTCTTTCCTTATTTGTAGATTGGAGAGATGTTTTATTTTCTCTTTAAAAATTATTCACATGTTGATAAAATTAAAATTATAGAAATTTCCTTTTATCAACCATGAAGAGATTTTAAAGAGAAATTTTATTTTTTAAAATTTCCGGAAACAAATTAGGAAGTTTTAATTGTTGATTAAAACTTGTCCAATTTGTTCTCCAATAATGTGGCCGGCCATGTGATTGTAATTGGGGAAATTTTATTTTATTTTTCTCAATTAAATCATATCAAGGAAATTGAGGAAATTTTATTGTAATTAAATTTCCTAATTTGCCTAGGCCAAGGAATATAAAAGAAGGGGTGAGGGTGCCTTCATGAGACACAACATCTATTATTTCTCTCCCTCTTTTGTTCCTTGGTGTGGCCGGTCATCCTCTCCTCCTCTTCCTCTTGTGGTGGCCGAACCCTTCTCTTCCATTGGAGCTCTTGTGGTGGCCGGATACTACTCGGAGAAGAAGAAGAAGAAGGAGAGAAAGCTAGCATCTCTTGGAGCTTGGTTAGTATTTTGGTTTTCCTCCTTGGTGAAGTTTTTCCTTTGTGGCCGAACCTTGCTTGGAGGAGAAGAAGGTGGTTGGTGGTTTCTCATCTCGGAAGATTGTTGCCCACACAACGTTCGAGGTTAGAAGAGGAATACGGTAGAAGATCAAGAGGTTTTTCTACAAGGTATAACTAGTAATTTTTCCTTTCCGCATCATGCTAGTTATTTATGGAAATAATACCAAATACAAGAGGCTTACGTTCTAGAATTTCGAATATGTTTTTCGAAGTTGTGTTCTTTTGTTTTTTCTTTTCCTTGTGATTTGATTGTTCTCTTTGGTTAACCTAAAGTTATTTTAGGAAATTAAATATTATCTTTCTATAAAAGGTTTTGTCTAGTCGGTGGTGGTTGCTCCCATATCCAAGAAGGCCATGTGCCTCGCCACGTCAGTACTGGGAACCAATTATGGAAATTAATATTTAATAGAATTAATAACTTAAGGAGACTTGGGTCGAACGTGTTAAGTTCCGCAGGAGATCCAAGTCAAAACCTAAAAGAACAAATAGATTAAGTTTTGGATCAAACGTGTTAAGTTCCGCAGGCGATCCAAAATTTAATTTAAAAGAACACATGGTAGCTAGGAAAAGGTTCAGACCTTTGTACAAAATTTTTGTACAGTGGAACCTATAGGTTTTCCGAGTAGCAACCAACACGGACATGATCTCTAGGTGCCTCCGTATTTAGTTTATTTGTACATAACGACATAAACTTATTTAGGCGGTGGTGAGTACTAAACTTAGTGGGTAATAGATAGATAATGCTTTTAGTTAATAATGGATTGGACCCTTGGACATGTCAAGGGCATTTATATGTGTGTGCATGATTGTATTAAAATACAGCAGGAGCTGTATTTAGTTTTATTAGGATTTTATTTTTGATCTAGATACATGTACATTCCTTTTATGGAATATAGGATCAAAATGTAAAATTCTATTTATGTCGCTGATCGAATCTTGCAAAGCGTGGAACCTTCTAAGGACCAGAGGCGCAGCGGAACTAGGAGCAAGATGGATGTGACAGCTAGACCCGGTGGCGGTGGCCAAATATGGCAGCAGCTTGGGATGACAACACACGGAGGACAACTAGAGATAAAAGCCATAATAGTTGAAATTAGATTTTCTATTTATTGCTTTTATATTGTGCTGTGTGTGCATGTTAGTTTACAAGAAAAGTAGGCTAGCATAGTTAAAATTCCTCATTTATAAATAACTAAGTGGGAGAGGGATTTTTAAATAAATCCCATGGTCTCCATTACTGGTTTGTAAGTGATGCAAACAAGCTTGCGCGTTGGCTCTGAGTGCCTTCCTCCATAACGGATGAGCTTGTTTGCGGATCACTAGAACAGACTTCCATTTTTGGATGACTATAGGAAGTTAATTAAGAGCGTGTGATCTTCCCCAACGGAAGGGGCATAATCTTATTAATGGACTTAGTGTCAAGTAATGGGATACACTTAGACACATCTAATAGTATCCTCCCCAACGGAGTCACTGCTATTATTTGTGTGACCAAATAATACCAACTATTAATTTTATTTGTCAAAAGTTAGGTTGACAAGATAATAAAATTAATGGGTTAAAACCCTCCTTTACAAATGTTGAATTTGTATACGTCCACACTAACGTGACATACAAAATTCACGGTGTTATGAGGTGTTGGTTAATTTAAAATAGTATTGTTTGAGGAATCAATATTATTCTAAATTTAGAGTTCTGACCAAAAGTTATTTGTGATTCTTAGGATGACTTTCAACCCACTGTCCATCATACTTCAACAAAATAGACTTACTGGACCTAATTACATAGATTGGAAAAGGAACCTGGACATTGTTCTGACTGCTGAAAGCTATAAATTTGTACTGACTGAACCTTGTCCTGATGCACCCACTGGTGAATCTACCCAAGAGGAGATTGAATATCATAAGAGATGGGTAAAGGCAGATGAGATGGCGCGGTGTTACATTTTGGCTTCAATGTCAAATGTATTGCAACATCAGCATAAAGATTTACCAACAGCTTATGATATTATGAACAATCTCAAGGAACTCTTTGGTCATCAGGATAGGGCTTCTAGACAAGAAGCTATGAGAAAGATAATGACAGCCACCATGCAAGAGGGTACTCCTGTAAGGGATCATATCCTAAAGATGATGGCTTATATGAACGAGATACAAATCCTTGGAGGAGAAATTGATGGGGAAACCCAGATCGATATGATCCTCCAAACGCTACCTAGAAGTTTTGAGCAGTTCCGCCTAAACTATAATATGAATAAGAGGATTTATTCATTAGGGGAACTACTGACAGAACTTCAAGCGGCAGAAGGATTATTTCTCAAATTCACTATGCTGAAAATGGTTCTACTTCTAAACCGAGAGGAAAGAAGAAGAAGAAACAAGCTGGTTCAGCAAAGAAAGTGAATAAATCTCAGAATACGGGATTTAAAGCTGGAGTGAAGAAGCCGAAGGGCAAGTGCTTCATCTGCAAGCAGGCAGGACATTGGAAGGCGGACTGTCCTCGTAAGAACCAAAACAAAGGTATATCTCATGCTCTAGTTGTTGAAACATGTTTAGCGGTGTTATCTACCAGCACCTGGTGTGTAGATACGGGAGCCACTGATCATGTCTGCAATTCCTTGCAGGGGTTCCAGGAAACCCGACGACTATCTGAAGGGGAGATTACCGTCTACATGGGCAATGCTACTAAGGTGGCAGCTGTTGCAGTGGGAGACGTCTACTTATCTTTTAGTAGAAATAAAAATTTGGTTTTAAGAAATTGTCTTTATGTACCCAGTTTTAGAAAGAATTTAATTTCAGTTTCTAAACTGTTTTTAGATGGATATTCAGTTTCTTTCAGTAACGATGTAGTTATTAAAAGAAATAAAGTGATTATCTGTTCTGGTGCATTAGTTGGCAATTTGTATACTTTAAATCCAATTTCTTCCACAAAGTAAAACATGGAAATTTGTAATTCATCTTCTAACTCAAATAAGAGAAAAGAACCTTCAGAAATGAACCAAGCATATCTTTGGCATCTAAGGCTTGGTCATATTAACTTAAGTAGGATTCACAGGCTTATAGCCGATGGACTTTTGGGTTCATTAGAGTTGGAAAATTTTCCAACTTGTGAATCTTGCTTGGAAGGAAAAATGACCAAGAGGCCTTTTAAGGCCAAGGGGTATAGAGCCAAAGAAGTGTTAGAATTGGTTCACTCTAATTTGTGTGGTCCTATGTCTGTCCAGGCAAGAGGAGGTTTTGAATATTTTGTCTCTTTCATAGACGATTATTCAAGATACGGATATATTTACCTAATGCGCCGCAAGTCCGAGTGCTTTGATAAGTTCAAATAATACAAGGCTGATGTGGAAAAACGATTAGGTAAAAGTATTAAGACACTACGATCTGATCGTGGTGGCGAATACCTCTTAGGAGAGTTTAGGAATTACTTATCAGAAGCTGGGATTCAATCCCAATTGTTTGCACCTGGAACACCCCAACAGAATGGTGTAGCAGAACGAAGGAATAGGACTCTTATGGAGATGGTTAGATCGATGATGAGTTATTCAGAATTACCAAATTCATTTTGGGGGTATGCTCTGGAAACAGCAGTGTACCTTCTAAATCAGTTTCTTCTACTCCCATAGAATTGTGGAATGGGCGAAAACCCAGTCTAAGACATATTCGGATTTGGGGTAGTCCAGCACATGTGCTGAAACCAGATGCTGATAAGTTAGAATCTCGTACAGAAGTTCGCGTGTTTGTAGGATATCCCAAAGGAATGAAAGGTGGTTTATTTTATAGTCCTAAAGACCAGAAGGTCATTGTTAGCACCAATGCCCAGTTTTTAGAAGAAGACTATATAATGGATCACAAGCCCAGTAGCAAAGTTGTTTTAGAAGAACTTAGAGAGGACACGTCTACTTCAGTACCAACAGTACAAGATGAAGTACCACAAGAGACTGCAACACGTGTCACACATGATACACAACCACAGACAGTGCCTCGTCGTAGTGGGAGGGTTGTAAGGCAGCCTGAAAGATTCATGTTTTTGGGAGAGTCTTCGGACTTGATCCCGGGTAAACATGAACCTGATCCACGAACATATGACGAAGCACTCCAAGATATAGATGCAGCATCTTGGCAAAAGGCAATGAATTCTGAAATAGAGTCTATGTACTCTAATAAGGTCTGGGAGCTTGTAGAATCACTTGATGGTGTAAAAGCCGTTGGATGCAAGTGGATCTACAAAAGGAAAAGAGGGACAGACGGGAAGGTAGAAACCTTCAAAACTAGGCTTGTTGCGAAAGGGTACACTCAGAAAGAGGGAATCGATTATGAGGAAACCTTTTCACCGGTAGCCATGCTTAAGTCTATCCGGATACTCTTATCCATTGCTGCTCATATGGATTATGAGATTTGGCAAATGGATGTCAAGACAGCTTTCCTTAATGGAAGTCTTGAAGAGAACATCCATATGAAGCAACCAGAAGGATTTATTGAAAAAGGCAAAGAGCATCTAGTGTGCAAGCTCAATCGGTCCATTTATGGATTAAAGCAAGCTTCAAGATCTTGGAACATCCAGTTTAATGAAGTAATCCAGTCATATGGATTTATTCAAAGTCCGGATGAGTCTTGTGTATATAAGAAGTGTAACGGAAACGTGGTGGTATTTCTTATACTATACGTAGATGATATTTTGTTAATTGGCAACAATGTCAAGGTATTATCAGACGTAAGGGTATGGTTGTCCAAACAATTTGATATGAAGGACTTAGGAGATTGTGCACACATTCTTGGGATCAAAGTTATAAGGGATCGTAAGAAAAGAATGTTATGTCTATCCCAAGCTTCATATATAGATACAATCCTTGCTCGTTTTAGCATGCAGGATTCCAAGAAAGGTTTCTTACCTTTTAGACATGGAGTAGCTCTATCTAAAGAAATGTCTCCAAAGACATCGAAAGAGATAGAGGACATGAAAGCAGTTCCTTATGCTTCAGCTGTAGGAAGCCTAATGTATGCAATGTTATGTACGAGACCTGATATCTGTTTTGCCGTGGGCATGGTCAGCAGATATCAGAGTAACCCTGGACAAGGACATTGGACTGCGGTAAAGCATGTATTAAAGTACCTGAGAAGGACTAGAGATTATATGCTAGTTTACCAAGCAGACGATCTGCTCCCTGTGGGTTACACAGATTCAGATTTCCAATCAGATAGGGATAACAGTAAGTCTACATCAGGCTATGTGGAGGTGGAGCCATTTCATGGAGGAGTGTTAAGCAGAAATGCGTTTCGGACTCAACTATGGAAGCTGAGTATGTAGCAGCCTCTGAGGCAGCTAAAGAAGCAGTATGGCTCAGGAACTTTCTAATGGACTTAGATGTGATTCCTGGTTTGCCCAAAATAATCACAATTTATTGTGATAATAGTGGTGCAGTTGCAAACTCGAAGGAACCACGAGCCCATAAGGCAAGTAAACATATAGAGTGCAAGTACTACCTGATACGAGATATCGTGAAGCGAGGAGAAGTTGTCATCGCCAAGATTGCATCAGCGGATAACCTGACAGATCCTTTCACAAAGGCCCTTCCGGCGAAAGCTTTCGATCGGCATGTGGAGGGAATGGGAAAAATAATGTCAAAACTTTAGTCATTAGTATAAGTGGGAGATTGTTGGAGTGTATACTGAAAGCCTAAGCTTTGTAAACATTCATTATGAATAAAGAATCACATTTGGTCAAATTGTCTACATTTGTTTGTAGTTGTTCATTTAATTTATATTGTAGATAACATAGTATGTGGTGTCACATACAGAAGATGATGTTATCAGTACCTTATAAATTATAAACAGTAGCTCATGACTAAAATGGAAAGGAACAAACCATTAGAAGGTCGTAGTGTAATTAGGTATTAGTTTATCTTGACTATATAATTACACTAGTACACTCAGAGTGTATTGAGTAGGACCATTAGAGGTCGTTTCTTTTATACTGACTTTATAAAGGAACAAAGACCTCAGTTATTATGGAACTGTGTGCTCTTAATCCTTATATAATAACAAGCACATATGTTTGATATTTATTTCTTTAATTTATCAATGGGTGAGATTTAGTTCGATAAATCAATAAACTCGATAAGTTGGGAAATGGTATCACTTATAGTGTGTGTTGTTGATTGTAGAAGGAAACTGTGTCCTAGAGATACTAGGTTGATAATGTCCTCAAGAGGAGCTCATAAAGATTGTCATGTTAAACCCTGCAGGTGGACTTAGTCCGACATGATAATAAGGTTGAGTGGTACTACTCTTGAACTTAGATATTAATTAAATGAGTTGTCAGTAACTCACTTAATTAGTGGACATTCGATATCTTAAACACAGGGAGACTAACACACTCATAATAAGAAGGAGCCCAAAAATGTAATTTGGGATTGGTGCGGTAGTTCAATGATAGTTCTCTAGTGGAATGAATTATCATTGATAAAATTAAGTTGTGTGTTCGGGGCGAACACGGGATGCTTAATTTTATCGGGAGACCAAAACCAATTCCTCCTCTCGGTCCCTATCGTAGCCTCTTATTTATAGAGTTCTATACCCACCTATACTCACCTTCTATACCCACCCAATAGGGGCCGGCCAAGCTAGCTTGGGAACAAGCTAGGGCCGACCTAGGTATAAAATTGGGTGGCCGGCCCTAGCTTGAACCCAAGCTAGTAGGGCCGGCCAAATTAAATTAAAAAGAAATTTAATTTTAATTTTTATTATTATGTGGAAGATATAATTTAAAGAGAATTAAAATTAAAATATCTCTCTTGTAAAAGATCTACAAAAGATTAAAGAAAGAGATTAGATCTCTTTCCTTATTTGTAGATTGGAGAGATGTTTTATTTTCTCTTTAAAAATTATTCACATGTTGATAAAATTAAAATTATAGAAATTTCCTTTTATCAACCATGAAGAGATTTTAAAGAGAAATTTTATTTTTTAAAATTTCCGGAAACAAATTAGGAAGTTTTAATTGTTGATTAAAACTTGTCCAATTTGTTCTCCAATAATGTGGCCGGCCATGTGATTGTAATTGGGGAAATTTTATTTTATTTTTCTCAATTAAATCATATCAAGGAAATTGAGGAAATTTTATTGTAATTAAATTTCCTAATTTGCCTAGGCCAAGGAATATAAAAGAAGGGGTGAGGGTGCCTTCATGAGACACAACATCTATTATTTCTCTCCCTCTTTTGTTCCTTGGTGTGGCCGGTCATCCTCTCCTCCTCTTCCTCTTGTGGTGGCCGAACCCTTCTCTTCCATTGGAGCTCTTGTGGTGGCCGGATACTACTCGGAGAAGAAGAAGAAGAAGGAGAGAAAGCTAGCATCTCTTGGAGCTTGGTTAGTATTTTGGTTTTCCTCCTTGGTGAAGTTTTTCCTTTGTGGCCGAACCTTGCTTGGAGGAGAAGAAGGTGGTTGGTGGTTTCTCATCTCGGAAGATTGTTGCCCACACAACGTTCGAGGTTAGAAGAGGAATACGGTAGAAGATCAAGAGGTTTTTTCTACAAGGTATAACTAGTAATTTTTCCTTTCCGCATCATGCTAGTTATTTATGGAAATAATACCAAATACAAGAGGCTTACGTTCTAGAATTTCGAATATGTTTTTTCGAAGTTGTGTTCTTTTGTTTTTTTTTCTTTTCCTTGTGATTTGATTGTTCTCTTTGGTTAACCTAAAGTTATTTTAGGAAATTAAATATTATCTTTCTATAAAAGGTTTTGTCTAGTCGGTGGTGGTTACTCCCATATCCAAGAAGGCCATGTGCCTCGCCACGTCAGTACTGGGAACCAATTATGGAAATTAATATTTAATAGAATTAATAACTTAAGGAGACTTGGGTCGAACGTGTTAAGTTCCGCAGGAGATCCAAGTCAAAACCTAAAAGAACAAATAGATTAAGTTTTGGATCAAACGTGTTAAGTTCCGCAGGCGATCCAAAATTTAATTTAAAAGAACACATGGTAGCTAGGAAAAGGTTCAGACCTTTGTACAAAATTTTTGTACAGTGGAACCTATAGGTTTTCCGAGTAGCAACCAACAGCCCGGTCGAAAAGGGTATAGCTTCGGCTGCAGGTACTAGCAGAACGCACGAACTGACATCAAGGCACAAAACCAAACCCGAATCCAAAGATGAATCAGACACAGAGGACGAAGATGAAGTTATTTTCGAACTGATAAAGCTTGTACGGAAGATATGCAAGTCAAAAAAGGCAACTCAAACAAACATAAAGGACAGATCTGGAGTCACCTGCTACGGTTGTAACCAGAAGGGGCACTACAAGACGGATTGTCCAAACAAAAAGCAACGCAAAAAGAAGGCATTGAAGGCAACCTGGTCCGAGTCGTCAGACAAATCCGAGACTGATGAAGAAGAACCGAAGAGCTTCCTTGCATTACCAGTGCAAGCAAACATTGTCGAAACTGAAACTGAGTCTGAGACCGAAGTCGAAAGCGAATCAGAAACCGAGTCCGAGCGAAGCCATGGATCCGTATCTGTTTCCGAAGGGCCCAAACCCACTGTAAGCTCTTTAATGTCTAGTATTAACTTAGATGACTCGAAAAATTTAATTCCGTACTTGCTTAAAAAGTTGGCTAAATCCAACGTCCGAGTAAGTCGCTCCAAAAGGAGGTAACAACCCTTAAGGAAGCGACTGACTCGAGTTCTTTAACTGAGTCAGTTCAAATTGAAAGTTCAACTCAAGTCCAACAACTTGAGAAAGAAAATTCCAATTTGAAAGCTCAAATTAAAGAACTCAAGAACACGTTGGAACGGTTCACCTTGGGTTCCAAGAATTTGGATCTGATTCTTGGAAAACAGCGAGCCGTTTACAACAGATCCGGACTTGGATTTAAAACCAAGAGAAAATATAAATCATATCTATCTTTAGTAAATAGAAATAATAAAACCATAGTTCAAGCATGGGTCCCCAAGTCAAACTTGGTTAATCAAGTTGGACTTGGACTATATTGGGTCCCCAAGGATCAGATCCATTTCCTTGATAGACCACATCGAGGCTATGATACAGGGGGAGCCAATAGAAAAACTATCTCAATAAATAGATAAAATTGATTGATGCTTGTTTATTTATTCTTGCTATATACATGCTTAGACTAGGATAGCTTAAGGATCTAGGCATAATTTACACTTGCTAGTTAAATCTAGGAGTTTCAAAAAGAAAATTAAATATATATTTTCCTTGAACAATTTTGTCTAGGAATGGGTGGATGATCCCATACCCAAGAAGGCCTAGAGTCTCGCCCTGACTTGGGAACCAATCATTGAAATGTATATTTAATTGACTAATTGAAAAATCTAAGTTTAACTCAAATGTAAATTAATTCTTAGACATAACCTAAATTAAAGATAACCATCTCACAAAACTACTTAAGATTACCTGATTGATACCTTAGAATCGGGCGAAATGGATCTAGATTAAAATTTGAAATTAATTCAACTTGTTTAATTAAATTAATAATTAATTAATAATTAACCCTTACATGAATTTTAAAATTATTTAAAACAGAACTTGAAAAATCATTTTCAAAATCTTTAAAAAAATTATTTGAAAATTTATTGAAAAATCTAAATAAAAAAAATTCTTTAAAAACCATTTGGAAAATTCTTTAAAAAATCTATTTCAAAAATTATTTAAAAAATTCTTTAAAAATCAATTTCAAAATTATTTGAAAAATTCTTTAAAAAAATCTATTTAAAAAATTATTTAAAATTTTTTTAAAAATCAATTTCAAAATTATTTAAAAATTCTTTAAAAATCAATTTCAAAATTATTTGAAAAATTCTTTAAAAAAATTATTTCAAAAATTCTTTAAAAATCAATTTCAAAATTATTTGAAAAATTCTTTAAAAAATTCTATTTCAAAAATTATTTAAAAATTCTTTAAAAATCATTTGAAAAATTCTTTAAAAATCATTTTAAAAATCCTTTAAAAATAATTTTAAAAATTCTTTATGGGACTAGACCGATGATTGCTAAAGATGTTCATTCCTTTGCCAGTGTATTCTCGACCAGGATCCAGTATCACCAGCCTGATCCTCAGTCTTATCAGATCCATCAGCAAGACATGTATAATTTATTTGCAGGATTAGGGGTATGAGAACACACAACAAGGGACTTCTGAGTGGCCCCAGCCTTACTTTCAGTACTATCAGCCTGAGCAGGATTTTAGGGAGCAGTCACAACGATGTTGGCAACAACAAGAAATGCAAGTTCATGAAAGAACACATTCATCGACACAGTTACATTTGCATTCAGATCAACCTACCGTATCAATTCCTGAGGAGATGGATTGTAGAGTTTGTGATATTCCTGACTTTGATTCTGCAACTCTACATGCTTCTTCTTGTATTTTGTATCGTGATGTTGTAGTTGATTCTGATTATGTTGTTGTAGATGATATTGTTGTTTCAGATGTTCTTGATGTTGCAGGTGATATTGATGATGATGGAAGTGTAGGGGAGACCCAAGAATCGCTTCCAATGATTATTCTACCACCGGTTGAGCCTTTTATTGTACCTCGTGACGATAGAAGTGTAGGGGAAACTCAAGAATCACTTCCGTTGATTAAACCTGATCCAGAGCTAGTACCTTTACATGATCAAGATGATGCCACATTCACTGTTCTAGAGCCTCAAGGTACCTTTCAGGATGGTAAGGTTGATATTTCTTCTGAATCTTTAGGAAATACCATAGAGGTAGTTCATTTTGATTGTAGTGGGTGTGATACATCTTTTGATTCATGCTCTGTTACTTTTGATATTGTTTCTGATACATCTTACTTAGTATGCGTGCACCATTTGCATCCTCTTTTTATTTCACAGGAATTTTTCAGATATTTTATTTGCAGTCAATCATGCAAGGATGCATTGTGCCGATTAAAGAAAGCCACAACCTTTTATGCAATAATAAAGCTTTTGGAGTGGACACTCCAACTGAACCGTCTTCAGCCACCGGAGAAAGTTTTTGAGGAGTCGAAGGTGGAGAGAGCATTCTTCACTTCGCCTACAATCATCCCACTTCCAGAATGACTTTTGGAACTGAATCGACTCCGACCACCAGAATTTCAAGGGAGTCTGTTCCATCTTATTTCTTCTTTCCCTTTTTACTTGTTTATATGTCTTTACTTTCATTGCTTTGTTTGCATTGTTTGTTTTTATTTGGTAGTTCATTTTTAGTTTGTCTAGTCGGGTTTTTCATAATAAATTCCTATGCATTCTTTTTATCATCTTAGAAATTGTGAAAGTTAGTTAAATTTGATTGTCGAATTTGATGATTTATTGTCATGATTGGATTCTTGGATTGCATGTGATTACAACTTGATAATGGATTTTATGTTGGTAGATTGAGATGATAATTTTTGATATACCTAGTGAGGGTAGTTTTGAGCCTATTATTCCTATTGATGTGTGATGCACTTGTGGTTAATGCTACTCTAGAACTTGCTTAATTCTTTCGAGGCCACATTATCATAGGTTTGCATGATTTTTATGAAGGCTATACCACTTTTTCTATTCATTCCTTTTGTTATCACATGTTTCTTGAATAAAATCCATATCATCCATCATATCATTCTTTTCTCTCTTCCATTTATTTCTATTTATTTCACTCTCTTATTCTCATGGATGTGGATATTCTTAGATGTTACATGATGAGTGTTTTGCCCGAGACGGACAAAAATTTAAGTGTGGGGGGAGAGAAATAGCTTAGTGGAATTTAGTGGAAGCATAGGTGAACCATGCTTGATCACCATAGGTAAACCATGCTTTGTATCTTTTTATTTGAGCTATTGATGATGTTGCATAGTGATGCACAACATGTTGAAAAAAAAAGTGAAAAAAAAAGAAAAAAAAAAGAAGGGAAAAATCAGGAAAAAAAAAAACAGTAACATAAAGTGAAAAAAACAAGAAAAAGAAAAAGGAAAAAAAAGAGCTTTGACATGTGCTATTTTTGTATTCATATATGGTAGAACTTTTTGTCAGTGATAATCTTTATTATAGCGACATTGAGATTTTGTTGTATATTATTACTGTATTTTCATTGAAAAGCTATAGTAGAGGTTGTCTACATGTTTATTGGATTTGTGAGAAATGTTGACATGTGCCATTTTTATTCATTTGTGGTAGAATTTTTATGAGTGACAATTTTTACTTTAGCGATATTGAGATATTATTGCATATCATGTGTAGATTTTTAGTGTGAAATGCTAAAGTAGGAGTTGTTCACATTTTTATTGTATTGGTGAAAGGTGGTAGAACTTTTTGTTAGTGGTAATCTTTATTGTAGCAAAATTTAGATTTTATTGTATATCATGAGTGGATGTTTATTGTAAAAGCTATAGTAGACATTGTTCACATTTTATTGAGTTGTGAAAGTTAGCTTGGGAGTTGGATGGAATATCTTTTTGGGCATTGTTCTATTGTACTCATCTATGTAACATTCTATTATATCCATGTCTTCCACCTTTATCTTGCTTAATTTTCCTCATTTCCTCTCTTATACTATCATTTGCTTTGATTCATGTTTCCCTTACATTTCAAATAATGCCTTCATTATTTTATTATGCACTCTTATGTTTATAGTGGTGGAGATTAGAAGAAAATCAAGCTTATGGTAGTGCATTTATCATGAGTAGCTTGAGTGAACTCTGCTATTGTATGTATATGAGAGGAGAGCCACCATCACTTTCCTTATGAGGTTATTTTATTATCATTTTCAATTTATTAATTATGGATTGAAATTATCATGTTTGTTAATTAATGTATGAATTGAATCCATGAATGCTTTGGTCATTTGAATTGGACACTTTCTTTTCACTATTTTCTAAGCTTGATTAAGAATTACTGGAGGAATGCATTTTAGTTATCTTCCTTGGTTTATTTACTTTCTCGAGATGAGCAAGAATAAGTGTGGGGGAGTTGATAATATGTATTTTTGTGCATTATTTTGGCTCTTATTACTTAGCATTCTTATCTTATCACATGTTAATTTTGTGTTTATATTATATTTTGTGAGTTGAAATTCATTTTGGGCTTAATTGTAAATTTTCTATAAATTGTGGAATTTAATTGCATGTTTTTAATGTGGTTTCATAGGAAATCAAAAGAGTCATGGATTAGGATCAAGCCGGACCGAATTTGACTTGATTTGGATGTCAAATGGGGTAGATCAAGCAGAATCAGTGTGGACCATTGATTTAGATCAAGAGAGATCTGGCTCCTTCATCCAGATCAAAGCATCCTTCCCTTGATCCAGATTTGAAATGATATGCACCATTGGATCCAAGCAAAAAGACAACTTGGTCTAAACGGTTCATCAGCGAGATCAATGGAGAGATCTTCATCCATCTCCTTCATCAAAATGAATGGCTCAGATGCCCCCTTCATCACTTGAATCAAATGGTCAAGATCAGCTCTCTTCATCAAGATGAACGGCTAAGATTGAATCCCCACCCCTTCCCTTATTTTTCTTCACGCGGACAGAACACATGATTCTTCCTGTTCGCGTTTCTTCTAACGGCGAGCTAGGGCACGCAAGCTCCCACACCAGCACCTTTCTTCCTTCTCTCCGGCCGGCGACCCTATTTTTCTTCTCTTCCCTTGTCGCCGACCGACCATCCACAGCCACACTTCCTCTTCTAGGTTTCAATCGGCGACGGCAGCGAGCACACTCGGCAAGGGCAATAAACTTCGAAGACGACCCCGAGCATCTACCTCGCCGGAGAGGGTTTCTCCGGCAAGACATCCACCTTCCGACGGAATCTTCGACTGGGGTTCAGGTGGCAGATTCCAGAGACAGGGGAACAGCAGAGCACTGATTGGCAGCATCTCCATCTCGAGTAAACTTCTAGCGAAGGGGTTCTTCATTGGAAGATTACGTTCATCTACGTCGTTGGTGAAGTTTGCAGCAGTTCAGCACCTTGTGTGTTGTCCATCGGTTTTGGGGGTTTCGAGCTGGGTCTTTCGTGTGACTGCGAAGGGTAGTTATTGGAATCGGTAGATGAAGTGTGAATTGTGGTTGGAATTCTTAGTTTATTTCATGTTAATACTGAGTTTAATTCTGTTCATTGCTTAAGTTTGCTTGTGTTGAAGTTATTTCATTGAATGCTTGTATTGAATATGATTTTCCATGTTTGAATTGTACTTACTACGCTTAATTAGCTTCACGCCTACAATGTGTTTGATGAAATGCTTCAACCAATAGTTAGATTTAATTTAATGCATTTTAGTTTGTTTAATTCTTGCTTTGTCTTGTTCTTTTAGTTTAGTTAAGTTCTAGCTTTGACTTAATGCAATTAGGATAGATTATCTTAGGTTTCGTTACATGCTTTAGGTTTCGTTATATGTTAGTTTAGTTTTATGATTTACTTATGTTGTCTTTTATTTTCTGCAATTGTAGTTAGGTTAGGTTTAGCTTTATTACTTGCATTGTCTTTCATTATTTAGATTAGATTTCATTTGATGCTTCGTTATTTCGATCCTTAGTTTAATCATGTTGATGATTAACCCATAGCGTAGCGTGACAATGCGTTGTGGATTAATTGCTGACACCTAGTTAGATTTCCATTTAGCATTAGATTAGTTTCCTACTTGTCTTGCTTTTAATTTGTTAGGTTTAGAATTAAAATCCAAACCCCTTTTTCCATATTGAAAATCCCAAAAATAGAAATAATATACGACCCTAAGTTTAACATCCTATTGTTACTTTTGTTGGCGGACGACCCGAGTCATTCCTATGCTACATTAGCGTAGGAGGGGTTTGGTACTTCATTCTTTGATGCCCAATTCGCGACAAAATTGGGTAAAATCAAGAACCAGTACGATATTCCAAGTAGCAACCAACAGGTCCACCCGACCTACTAGGACTTCCTGCCTAGTGTCTGGTCCTCTTGATCCGAACATAGGAGCCTCCACTTTCTTTGTTCCAGGTCAATATTGTACTCACATGGCTCAATCGGACCATAGCTTTTGTGCACAGTCGGCGGTTTAACCTTCTGGCAGTCCGAGCTCTGATACCACTTGTTGGATCGAGAATTTGTTAGAGGGGGGGTGAATAGCAATTTAAAAAAAATATCGAGTAAGCATGCAACGGAATAAGCGAAAAACACAACAACACTAACAAAGAATCAATTTACTTAGTTCGGAGTCTATGTCAACTCCTACTCCAAGGCCTGCACTCGTTGAGTGCTTTCATTGGGCAATCGACTAGCAATTCGTAAATATTACAAGTTTAAGTACAAATGCTTTTAAGGAAATAGTACCGACAATGATTAGAAAAAGAAAACAGTAGCACTTTGTCGGAGGAGCGTCATAGAAGCACAACACGGTAGTGCAAGTGTTGGAAGACGTTGTAGTTCGTTGATTATTTACTCCAGCCTTCACCCTCCTTATATAGGAGGTTCGGGATGCCTGGATACTTCAAAGCACCTTGAATGTGACGTAGCCAAGCCAACCAGGGTGCTCCATGTGGTGAAGCTAGTTTGGGGATAAAACTTGCCTTCGGGTGCCCGGACCTGTTCTGGGCGCTCGGACCTCAGGGCGCCCGGATCCCTTCCGGGCGCCCGGACCCTTGTTTTCTGCAATCTCTTTCCTGCAAGAAAACGTTAGTCCGAGACAAGTATAAATCATATCTTGCAAAACAGAATGTTAGCACAATTTATAGATAAGCAGAATAGTAATTAGATTCCGTCTCCTCGAGACTGGAATCTAGTCATGATCTCGACTTAGATATTCGAAATAGATCTAAGTCGCATCGACGCCTAATGCTCCCTTCCCGGAAACGCGTCCTCACTGTCACTCCCCTTTAATGACTTACCTTCACTTACCTGCCAGATGTCCGGTCAGCCCTTCGACCCGTCTGGACTTCATGTCAGCTACCTAGTTAGCCTGTCGACCTAGCTGAGCTTCCTTGAACACTAAGTTAGCACAGTATTAACAGAATTCAATTATAACCTAGGGTTACCTCCTAGGGTTGCATAGCTTCACTCACTAGGACTTCCATTGCCTGACTTCACTCACCAGGACTTCGCCCACCTAGTTTCACTCACTAGGGTCTGGCTTCACTCACTAGTACTTCCTCCACCTAGCTTCACTCAGTAGGGCCCGGCTTCACCCACCGAGACTTTCACCACCTAACTTCACTCACTAGGGTCCGACTTCACTCACCGGAACTTCCACTTTACCTAACATTTGGTTAGGACTTACCTTTGCTAGTCATCTAGTCCTGACTATACTTCTCTCTCCCAAACATCAAGTCCTGTTTGGGTCAACCCTTGGTCATATTGTCAAACATCGAAACCCTAGAGGTCGATTGCACCAACAATCTCCCGTTTTTTGATGTTTGACAATTTTCTTAAGTTAGGCTTGGGTCTTTTAAGGGTTAATTCTCAAGATTTGAAAAATTCAAAAGTTTGAGAGACGTTAGGAATGTTTTAACTTTTCTAACTTAAGATTTTTCTAACTTAAGATATCACTCTCCCCCTTTGGCACACATCAAAAGAATATGAACTTAAGGTTAGTTTCTATTAGGTTTTGCACCAACAATGTGCGAAAAAAACTTTCCAAAGTGTTTGTAAAAACACCTTTCAATGGGGGAGAGTGATATCTTAAGTTTCCAAACTTAAACTTTCAAAATATATATTGAAAAATATATGTTAAAATATACGTTGAAAGGTGTTTTTACAAACACTTTGGAAAGTTTTTTTCGCACATTGTTGGTGCAAAACCTAATAGAAACTAACCTTAAGTTCATATTCTTTTGATGTGTGCCAAAGGGGGAGAGTGATATCTTAAGTTAGAAAAATCTTAAGTTAGAAAAGTTAAAACATTCCTAACGTCTCTCAAACTTTCGAATTTTTCAAATCTTGAGAATTAACCCTTAAAAGACCCAAGCCTAACTTAAGAAAATTGTCAAACATCAAAAAACGGGAGATTGTTGGTGCAATCGACCTCTAGGGTTTCGATGTTTGACAATATGACCAAGGGTTGACCTAAACAGGACTTGATGTTTGGGAGAGAGAAGTATAGTCAGGACTAGATGACTAGCAAAGGTAAGTCCTAACCAAAGGTTAGGCAAAGTGGAAGTCCCGGTGAGTGAACCCGGGCCCTAGTGAGTGAAGCTAGGTGGTGGAAGTCCTGGTGGGTGAAGCCAGACCCTAGTGAGTGAAGCTAGGTGGTGGAAGTCCCGGTGGATGAAGTCGGGCCCTAGTGAGTGAAGCTAGGTGGAGGAAGTACTAGTGAGTGAAGCCAGGTCCTAGTGAGTGAAGCTAGGTGGGTGAAGTCCTGGTGAGTGAAGCCAGACAATGGAAGTCCTAGTGAGTGAAGCTAGGCAACCCTAGGTTATACTTGAATTCTGTTAATACTGTGCTAACTTACTGTTGCAAGGAAGCTCAGCTAGGTCGACGGGCTGACTAGGTAGCTGACATGAAGTCCAGACGGGTCAAAGGGCTGACCGGACGTCTGGCAGGTAAGTGAAGGTAAGTCACTAGAGGGGAGTGACTGTGAGGACGCGTTCCTGGTAAGGGAACATTAGGCGTCGATCCAACTTAGATCCATTTCAGATATCTAAGTCAAGATCGTGACTAGATTCCAGTCTCGAGGAGACAAAATCTAATTACTATTCTGATTATCTATAAATTGTGCTAACATTCTATTTTGCAGGATATGATTTATACTTACCTCGGACTAACGTTTTCTTGCAAGAAAGAAATTGCAGAAAACAAGGGTCCGAGCGCCCGGAAGGGATCCGAGCGCCCTGAGGTCCAAGCGCCCGGAGGCAAGTTTTATCCTCAAACGAGCTTCACCACGTGGAGCACCCTGGTTGGCTTAGCTACGTCACATTCAAGGCACCCTGAAGTATTCAGGCGCCCCAAACCTCCTATATAAGGAGGGTGAAGGCTGGAGCAAATAATCAACGAACTACAACGTCTTCCAACACTTGTGCTGCCGTGCTGTGCTCCTGCGACGCTCCTCCGACAAAGTGCTACTGTTTTCTTTTTCTAATCATTGTCGATACTATTTCCTTAAAAGCATTTGTACTTAAACTTGTAATATTTTAAGAATTGCTAGTGGATTACCCAACGAAAGCACTCGACGAGTGCGGACCTTGGAGTAGGAGTCGACATAGGCTCCGAACCAAGTAAATTGATTCTGTGTTAGCGTTGTTGTGTTTTTCACTTATTCCGATGCGTGCTTACTCGATATTTTTTTCCAAATCGCTATTCACCCCCCCCCCCTTCTAGCTAATTCTCGATCCAACAAAGACCTCCGATATTGGAGACTTTCTCCAGGGAAGATCAAGATAATATTATCAATCCATGATAAGCAAGGAGGCTCTCTAGTCACAAACTATGAAATGAGGGATTTTTGAATATTTGCTCACGCATGTGGTTTAGTGGATCTCCATTCCATTGGATACCTACTCACTTGGTCTAATGGTATAATTTCTTGTAAATTGGATAGAACTTTGGTGAATTCATATTTGTTAATGGCAGATTTTGACGCTTATGCAGAGTTCACGACTCCCGGATGCCTATCGAATCATTCTTGTGGCATAGTACATACCCTAGCGAAAGATCGGGCTCTGAACTAGTCGTTCAGGTTTCTCAATATGTGGTCATTGCATGAGGACTTCAAAAGGATGGTGACAGACTCATGGGCAACCTCAATCATTGAGAATGTTTAATTTATGCTTAAGGTGAAATTGAGCCGGTTGAAGGGCTGGTTGAGAGAGTTGAACCGAAAATAATTTTCATACATTTCAGAAAAGGCAAGCAGGACAAATACAGATTTAGAATAGGTACACAAATGTATTCTAGCAGGACGGCTATCCCCATGGACTATGGGCATATACAAAAGCAAACCACCCTCCTTACGAAGGTGGAGAAGTAATTCTATCAACAAAAGACAAAGAATGTTTATCTAAGAAGCTCAGATAAGTGTACCAAATTCTTTCATGATATGGTGAAGAGAAGTAATAAGAGAAATGTCATATTACACTTGCTAAAAAAATTAAGATTAAACAACAAATTTGGGTGAGGTGACATATGAGTTTGTGGACTTCTTTCATGCTCTACTTGGGCAAATGGTGCCATGCAGTCTTATGGATAACAATGGACTTCCTAGAAGATGACTAACTAATACCCAATATAAGGATTTGATCAGGCCAGTAGGGGTGGAAGAGATTAAGGAAGCCCTATATGACATTGGAAGTAATAAGACGTCGGGTCCGGATGGATATGGAACGAAGTTCTTTTACCTCATCATGGGATATAGTTGGTATGGAGTTTATCATAGCAGTAAGAGTTCTTTTAAAGAGGGAAGTTGCTAGAATAATAGAATCACTCTTTGATCTCTTTGATACCAAAGATAGACCATGCTCAGAAATTTTTGGATTATCAATATATCTCTTGTTGTAAAGTCTTCTACAAGATAATTACCAAGATGTTGACTGGCCGGTTAGCTATGGTATTGGAGTATTTGTTGGATCTGACACAAACATCTTTTGTGAAAAGGCGGTCTATAGGTGACAACATCAACTTAACCCAAAAGTTGCTATGAAAGTATGCACGCAAAAGAATCTCACCAAGGTGCATGACTAAGGTGGACTTGAAGGAAACATTTGATTTGATAGATTGGGATTTCCTAATGGCGATCCTTGTTGGTTTTAGTTTTCCCCAACAATATTATAATTGGATTAGAGAATGTGTCACCATGATTTTTTATTCTATCTCCCTAAATGGTGACCTTCATGGATTCTTTAGTGGAAGGTACGGTCTATGGCAAGGTAACTTCTTATCACCCTTGCTTTTTGGTTTATGCATTGATGTATTATCCAGAAGATTACAAATAGCTTTCACTCTACCCTCTTTTTACTTCCATCCCATGTGCAAAGAGATTGAAATCACTCATTTTACATATGCTGATGATTTAATATTGTTTGCCCAGACGAATGAACCCTCCATCAATGGTTAGCGGGCTATTTGGAGTAATTCGAGAATGACATGGGACTGAGGGCTAATCCATTGAAATCTCACATGTATATGGGAGGAGTTGATGATAACATGAGGGGTCGGTTGCTTCAACTTATTGGGTTTCAAGAATCCCATTTTGATACTTAGGGATTTCACTTATGGTAGAGAATTTATGGATTGCCAACTATGGTCCTTTACTCAATGCTATTACAAAAAAGATAAATGTTTGACCGAAACACACCTTATCGTATGCGAGACTATTGAAATTGGTAAGATCAGTCCTATAAGGAATAGAATGTTATTGGCTTTCTATGCTCCCTATTTTGGTGTTATTGAGAAGATCAAAGTCATATGCCAAATGTTTATTTGGTCTTCCAAGCATCCTCCGATATGATGGCCACCATTTTCCTTTCTAAACATGATGTGAGATATGGACTTCGGGACCTTTACGCATAAAATGATGCTCTACTATGCAAAACACTATAGGAGATTCAATCTAAAACTACCTCGCTATGGGTGAAATGGGTGCACCAACACTACATCAAAGGTACTGATTTTTGGCATTGAGAAGTCAAAGGTTCAAACTCACCTCTTATTAAGTGGCTTGTGGACATTCAGAACAAGATCCAAAGGGATACAAAAGAAAATGGTGCAGCAAACATGATGATGATTGAGTGGTTCGCGACGAAGAAGAAAGGGATTGCTGTTGGTGCATTTGACACTAATGATCAAACCTGAGTTTTGATGAATGACAAATGAATTAAAGTTAGATATGTTGTTGATCTAACCTTGTTATCGAGTATGCAGGATTGACTAACTTGATGGATCAAGGGGACCTGATACTAGGCAGGAAGTCCAGTTGAGATGTGTGATTCACGATTGATGAAGTCCAGATGTGGGATTCTAGCAGGAGGTCGGGATATTTGATTCCCGACGGGAGGAACACTATGTGAAAAATGACTTTTTACTTCGCCACAATTTACTTCGTCAATTTAAATATACGAAGTAAAAGTGTATAAGCAACTTCGCTGAAAAAATCGACGAAGTATATACAAATATAGACTTCGCAGATTTAAAAACGCAGGCTTCGCTTTAAACTGAAATAAGCTATTACTTCGGAAAGTTGTTAAATACCGAAGTAGTAACGTCGTGAATACAATTTTTAGTGTTTACTCCGAAGTAATAGTACAAGAGTTAACTATTATTTTGAGACCACTTTTATTTCCCCCCACTTTTTCGTTTTCTTGGGTTAGGGCTTCCCTCTGCCGAAATTGTTTTTTTGGACCTCCTCTTCCTTCCCCTTCATTTCAGTCCTCTCCGTTCCCCCTCGTTAGGACTTCCGATTTGGAGTCTTAGGCAACAGAGATGAAGGTTTCCTCGTTAGGGCTTCCGAAATAAGGTTTGACAACTTGAACTTTCTTACGCAGGGTTTAGGTTGCAAGTGTTTGAGATATACCGTATGTTTTCAATTTGACAGAGCTGGCGGAAGGCTAAGGTCCAGGTTTCTTTCCTTCAATTTCTTTTTCTTATTCTTCTTCTTTTTCTCCTCCTTTATTTTGCAAAATCATGTTTTAGACGGTCTCCAATTTGTTGTAGGTTTGATGCTATTCTTCCAACAAAGACAAGTGTTTGGAATTTTTTTTTTTGCTTTTTTTTTCAGTCTCTATGTTTACGAGGTCATTACCTAAAGGGTTGATTTATGATGCTTTCTTGGAGTAGATACTTCTGTTTTCGGTTGTTCTTTATTTGGTTTGTTGTTGTGGATCGTGATGAGACCCGTGGTGGGGGCTGCCATAGTCCTCACTGGTTTGTGGGAAGGCAAGGAACACAAATTTTCGGCGACGACAACTGCTTCTGGTGGCCCGCAGACCTTCAAAGGTTTCTCCGGTGAAGTCTTGGGGAAGAAGAGTGTGGCAACCTTGGAAACCGTGGCCAGCAAGGCAAGAGAGGTTGCATTCAAATTTTGTGCCCCGAAAGTCAAAATGAACAGGGAGGGCGGTGGTTTCAAGAATGGCACATCACCGCTGGAGCTGTGCACGACATTTTCCAAAGTCAAGATCAGTCAAGGCACGACATTTGAAATACAAAATTTGAATTCATTCTAAGCAATTCAGTCAAGGCACGACATTTGAAATTTTGAAATTTGAATTCAATCAAAGAAATTCAGTCAAGACATGGCATTTGCGGCATTTGAAAGTCGAAAATTAAATTCAGTCAAAAAAATTCAGTCAAGGCACGTCATTTCAAATTCAAAATTTGAATTCACAATTTGTTGCTGTAAAATAGTATCAACTACTTCAGTTATTACCAAAAATTTCGAAGTAATATCTATCTATTATTTCGATCCAGAACGAAGCTAAATATAATTTAATCGATAATTACTTCAGGAATTAATGATATATGACGAAGTAAAAGTAATCCATTACTTCATTTTTAACCGAAGTTAAAGTAGGTATATTACTTCACAACAAATACTAAACGATGAAGTCGAAAAGGATTAATTACTTCGGTGTTTTTAAAAACCGACAAAGTTATATGCACTTTTTACTTCGTAATATGTCCGAACCCGACACCCAATACGACTTCGTTTTTTCTAGGCCTACGACTTCGGAGTTTATCCGAAGTAAAATGAATCTTTTTACTACACGCGTGTCTACTTCGGTAAAAATAGGTCTTTTACTTCAGGTCATCAACGAAGTAAAAAGTCATTTTTCACATAGTGGAAGTCCAAATGTGTGATTCCGACAAGAAGGTTTGGTGGGTCAGATTGGGCGTCAAGGAGGTAACTCGATACTTAGTAAGTGAATGTAAGTCACTAGAGGAGAGTAACTTAGTGAGGGTGTGTCCTAGTTGAAAGGACAGTAGACGTTGATCCAATTTAGGTCTATTTCAAAAATCTAAATTGAGACCCTGACTAGATCCTGATATGGAGGGCAGGGTTTACGTCATAAATTAATTATATTATTATTGTGCTAACCTTATTTTATAGGATAAATATTTTTATGTTGGACTAATATTTTGTGAGGCAAAGGGAGTACAAAAGGCCTCAGGTGAATGGTAACCGAGGCGCCTTTGGAAGATTGGAAGGCGCCTTGAGTACTGTTCATGGAAGGCGTCTTCGAGTGCTTGGAAGGCACATTCGGTAGGATAAGGTAGAGGCGTTATCGATGATAAGGAGCCAATTTTTTGGGGATATAGTTTGACATTGAAGGCGCCTTCCATCACTTATAGAAGTGGCATTCGATCAAGGCTTCATAGATATCAATTCTACAAGCTTATACGCATCCTTTTGACATTCCAACTGCTTTGGCTTCCTATTGCTGCCCTGTTGCAACTTTGCCACCTTTAACTGTCGCTGAGAAGTCATCCAACACCGAACTCGAGCCGACTATCTACAAAGAGTGTTGGGTAACGAAGTTTAAATTCTGTACTTAATTATTACAAAAGGAAAGTGTAGCTTGCTCCGAATCAAGTAAAATTAAAAGTATCTTTTTACTTATTTTTGTGTTTAATTTCCCACGATGAGTACTTTATTTTTTTAAATTAAAATAAAAGAAAAGTTTTCAAAATCACGTGATTCACCCCCCCTCTCACGTGTGTCTCGATCCAACAACTACAAGTGCCTATAAGTTCTTCAAACTGAGAGATCCGGTGGTGGCTTGGGCACCGGTGGTTTGGAGGCTAAAAATCATGCCAAAGCATCATTTCATTGTATGACTATTTGCACATGGGAAACTATGAACAACGGATAGGATGTCTTATGAACCGAACAAGGCTTGTGTGCTTTGTCGATATTATGATGAGTTAAGTGATCACTTGTTTTTTGAGTGTCCTATCACTTGTGCTCTATGGAACAAGGTGAAATGATGGATAAAGATCAGTTATGAGGTTCATTAAGTAGATGAGCTTGTTAGATCCTTGGGTAGCACTATAAAGGTGACAATTGCAAAATGAAGGTTTGATATCTTGGTGTTTCAAGTATGATCTATGTCTTTTGGAAAGCCCACAATTGATGTCGCTATGAGGGGATGACTCCAGATATTGATAGGATGCTTCACAAGATTCAGATACATGTGTATCACTTTGTGGACTTGCGTTGAAAGTGAGTAGCTGTGGATGACTTGTGTTCGTGTGTCGGTGTACTTGTTTATGTGTGTTTTTGTTTACGGGCGGTTAGAGGTGTTTACCTCATATGTCGAGGTAGTTAACTTCTTTTTTATGATTGTATCATTTAGTTTTTTTGATTGAGGTCAAAACCTCTTGACTTATTTATAATACATTTATCTAATTTCAATGAGTTGGGTTTGAGAGGGAGGAAAGTTAAACAGATAAAAAAAATATCCACATTCATAATCTATATGTCTAATTAGTAAATAAAAGAAAAAAAAATTGGAAGCAAATAGGGGGAAGCTACTAGATCAAGAAGCTACTAGATCTAGAAAAAAATTGGAAGCAAGCATCCAGTGACCTCTTTCTAACATACTTCTCAAACAAAAAAGAAGCTACTAGATCAAGAATTGAGGAGTTGCTTAAATTTTATTACAATCGTGTTGAAGGAGAAGATGATGTTTTATTATTTTGTAAATTCTATATTTTGTATATATTTGTTTGTGTCTTATTTTCTTCTAGTACATATAAGGTCTCTTTATGTCTTATAGATATAGTAGATGATTTTGAGAATCTTGCTAGATTCAACTGGGTTGAAGTCATCCATGAATTTATGGCTCCACAATTACCTAAGATTGGGGACATATTTTTATCAACTGGGACAAAACAATCTAACACCAACCTTTCTTACCTAAAGGGATTTGTTGGTCTTTTGGCAATAAGTTTATAATTTATGTGAAATTTATTAATATTTTGCGGACATTTATGAATAGTTAACCCTTGCGATGGTGAATCAGGCATGATTTTTGGAGCATGTTCCAATCCAAAAATCATACAAAATAAAAGGAGCAAGAATAAATAAGTGGAGGAATATTACTTTACATATTAGTAAGGTGAGGGAATTGTTTGATCAAGTCTCCTCTGAAGAGGTAAATTTTGAATACTTTGACTATAGTTTGGTTAAAAATTCTTGTTTTAACATGTGTTTTAATATTGTTACAGGTTTTGATTGACCTAATCCCTACCCAATATGAAAATTCATTGGTTGAGAACCTTGTTGGCTTTGATGATAGTCCACATGCAATGGAGACATTATAAATTGAAGTCATTGAAGGAGGAAGACAAATTAATGACTGTTGTAATTGCATTATTCAAGCAAACAGAATTAAAGAGCTAACAATGGAGAACATGCAATTGAATGAGAGGGTGAAAGAATTACTTAAAATAATTGAAAATAAAGGCATGGAATCTCAATATAGCGAGCCTGTAGACGATCCTGAATTTGAACCTGTAGGTGTTACAACAAAAAGTAGGAGAGGACGTGACAGAAGTTGCTATGATTACAGGGATACTCCAATTGATAGTCCATTGTGGCTCAAAACTTTTCCTAAGAGGCAGCGTAGAAATATACATATAAATGAGCCTGCGGAGAAAGTTTCAAGTCCAGGAGATGGAAAAAAAGTTGTAAAAGAACCTGATGTTGTGGGGAAGGGGAAAGAAAAAATTGATGTGGATGAAATGAAAGAAGAAAGAGATATTGTACAATTGATGGAAGACAAATCTGATGAAGAGGCAGAGAAGGATGCAGATATGTTTGGCAAATATGACAAAATAAGGAAATAAGCCATTGTTGTAAGACGATATCTACAAATTTCATTGTAATTTGTTAGATTTAATAGATTATCTAAATGCCTTTTATGTTTATGCGCATAATATGTGAAGAAGCAATTTAAGACTTCCAAGAAAAAAAACAAGACGAACAGGTGGCGTACTTGTTAAAAGCATTGGAGAAACTAAAGTATGTGAAATACATAGTTGATCAATCAAGACAATTATATGCTTCTCTAATTACATAGTTGATCTATGGTTCTCAAAATTAAATTGTAAAAATAATCATTGATTTGTTTACTTTGTAGGTTTACAAATGATTTAGTTTGGGAGGAACCACCCTTTTGTTTAGATGTGTATTCTCTGTTATCTAGTGTGAATGGAGAGATGTTGATAAGAGGGGACGTAATCGACATGTATTGTAAAATTATATTTAGGGGGCATTCTCATTTGGAAGGATATACAACAAGTCTATATATTGTTCAACATTATTCACAGTAAGAAATTTATTTGAGAATAGTAAAAATTAGAATTCATTTTATTATTTGGTTATGTATGTATGACTTTGCATATTTGTAGTCATTAAGGAAATTGTCAAGTAAGTTTGTCTTCCAACACCTGATAAAGACAGATAGAAGAGATAAAGAGGTTAGGTATATTTTTATACCTTTGTGCAGTGATAATGCACACTTCCACTTGCTGATGGTAGACACCAAATCAATGACGTTCAATCAGTATAATTCTCTAGCAAGTGGAAGTAAATACAAATATGAATTTGAAGCAGCGGTGAGCATCCAATATTCATGTGTATGTTTGTATTCTAATATAAATACTAGTTGATGGAAAATGTAAATTTCCTCTTCAATCTTACAGGTATCAGATTTTAAACTCTATAGTCATGAGCACGTTGCTGCTATTGATCCAAAATTTGAAAGACATTATCTGTTCGATAAATGGGTCTCTCGCATAATAGAATGTCCACAACAATAAGCCAGGTAAATCGAGCACAGAGTGTGAATAGAACATATTGATAAAAAATATTGACCATTAAAATGGTGTTGTTATTTACAGCATTGACTGTGGCTGCTTTGTGATGCAATACATTCGATGTCTCCTATACGATATGAAGTTGGACTTCAAACAAGGAGACATGAAAAAGATTAGAATTGATGTAATGGTATCAATTTTGAGGGATAAGTTTTTTAAAACATTGGATTAAATATCCATAGTCTTGTAAGGCAAAAACTTGTAGAGAATGTAAATGAACTTACGAGTGTAGGTAGTTTTATATCTTTGTATGTAGTCTTTGTTGTTTAATACAGTGGTATGTATTATATGAGAAGAGTATAAACTGTCACTGGAATATTAATAATATTGCATAGTGATTAGTCACAATATCCAAATTGCGATGCTGGTGCTTATCAATGGAATTCAAATTGCGATGCTGGTGCTTATCAGTGAAAAGAGAGATAATGTATATAAGTTATACTGCACACCATTTCTATCTTCTTAAAACTAAAAACATGGTCACGGTTAGGATTGTTTAGAAAATCAAATAGGCTCGGACCAAAACTCAGTTTCAAGAGCACAAGGTAGGCTTTGAAATTTGAATTAGGCATGTAATTATGGAACACCAAAGTAACTAAGTTACGAGAAAAAAAATTGGTTCTTATTCCTGAAACTGTAAGAAACACATGTTGTGTTCCAAATGGCACGGACAAAGAAGTTCTTACCTAGGGTTTATAACTATGTTTTAAGATCATATATACCTTCCCCCCTCTCAAACCTTCATAGGGAGGGTGAGATCAAGTAAATCCAAGTAGGGTAGGCCTATCAGTGGGTTTTGGCCAAAACCCATTGATGGACCTAAACACCTCTAATTCGACCCATTTCAAGTCTCGTGTGATTAGGGTATTGCAAGGACTCCAACGGTGATATCCAATACAAGTTCAAAGCTCTCTATGTGTGATAGCACATGGAGAAAAAATCCAGCCTCCCTTTGGGCCTGATATGATACCATATCAGGCCCAATGTGGGCCTAATATGGTACAATATCAGGCCCAACGTGTGTACCTTTGCATTTAAATTGAATATCTCTCTTTTGTCATGGATTTAAAAGTCTGCTATTTTTTCAAACTATAAATAACCTAAACCATAGTCAAAAGGATTGTTAGTTGTAATGCTTGCCAAAAAAAAACTAATGTTGTTTATTGAATATAAAAAAATAAGCACATGATATTGTGTGCCAAATGGCACAGACCAAGAACTTCTTACCTAGGGTTTATAACTAAGTTTTGAGACCATATATACCTTCCCCCCCTCTCAAACCTTCATAGGGAGCATGAGATCAAGTAAATCCAAGTAGGGTAGGGTCATCAGTGGGTTTTGACCAAAACGCACTGATAGACCTAGACACCTCTAATTCGACTCATTTCAAGTATCGTGTGATTAGTGTATTGCAAGGATTCCAACGGTGTTATCCAATACAAGTTCAAAGCTCTCTATGGGTGATGGCACATGGAGAAAAAATCCAGCCTCCATTTGGGCTTGATATAGTATCATATCAGGCTCAACGTGGGCCTGATATGGTACAATATCAGGCCCAACGTGGGTAACTTTGCATTTCAATTGAACATCTATCTTTTGTTGTGGATTGCAAAGTTTGCTAATTTTTTTCTAACTATAAATAACCTAAAACATAGTCAAAAGGATTGTTTATTGTAACGGTTATGATTTTTCAGAAATCCCAGTAGGATAGGTACAACACTAGGTTTCAAGTGTACAATGGTTGCATCGAACTTTACATTAGGCATGGAAATCTGAGACTTCAAAGTAAATATGGGTTGTGTAAAAAAAAATTGTTTGTTATCCTGGTAACTCCAAGCTTCACATGTTCTGTGGCAACTGGCACGGAGCAATAACTTCTAATCCAGGGGGTATAAATAAGTTTTGACACCATTTATACCATCTCCCCACTCAGACCATCACAGGGAATGTGATTTCAGGTAAATCCAAGTAGGGGAGGGTCATCAGTGGGTTTTTGTCAAAACCCACTGATTGACCTAGACATCTATGATTTGACCCATTTCAGCACAAGTGGGATTATGGAATTGCAAGGACTCCAACGGTGCTAGCAAATAATAATTTAAAGCTGTATATGTGTGGTAGCAAGTGTTGGAAAAAAAAATCAGCCACTGTTGGGCCTAATATGAGAGCATATCAGGCCCACTGTGGGCCTGATTGAGTGCATATCAGGCCCAACGTAGGCCTGATATGAGCGCATATCAGGGCCAATGTGGGCCTGGTATGGTATTGTTTCTTAAAACTTGATTCTATCTCCCACTTCTATAAACTCAAAACGTGCTACCATGCTCCTTATCAAAAAAATAAAATAAAATAAATTTAGAAGGTGCTACCATAGGGTTTAAGTCTACAGCATGGGGAGTGAGATACGTCTAATAGTATCATAACATACCTTTACCCTTTACTCTCTACCATATATTTGACTTAAAGTTAAAATGGTGGTTGTTGGTTCTCCAAACTTAAAAGGCGTTGTTTTAAATTTATAGCTCCTCCTCTCTCAAACCTTCTTATTGAACGAGAATTTGAGGAAATCAAAAATCAGATAGAAATTATAATTTTTTAGTAACTAGAATACATTCAGATAGTATAAGAGTACTAATCTATATATGTATATATATATATATATATATATAAGGTGCATTGTTCCGTGCCAACTGACACGGAGCCATAACTTAGTTTCCAGGGTGTATAAATTCATTTTGACACCATATATACCATCCCCCCACCAAGACCTTCAAAGGGAACTTGATTTCAGGTAAATCCAAGTAGGGGAGGGCCATCAGTAGATTTTGGTCAAAACCCACTTATGGTCCTAGAAACCTCTGATTGACCCCATTTCAGTTCGAGTGGGATTCTGGAATTGTAAGGACTCCAATGGTGCTAGCAAATCATGATTTAAAGCTCTATAGGTGTGGTAGCAAGTGTTGAAAATAAAAATCAACCACCGTTGGGCCTGATATGAGAGCATATCAGGACCAACGTGGGTCTGGTATGGTATCGTTTCTTAAAACTTGATTCTATCTCCCTCTTCTATAAACTCAACACGTGCTACTATGGTCCTTATAAAATAAAATAAAATAAAATAAAATTAGAAGGTGCTACCATAGGATTTAAGTTTACATCATGGCCACCAGTTGGTCCTGTGCCAACTGACACGGAGCCATAACTTAGTTTCCAGGATGTATAAATTTATTTTGACACCACATATATCATCTCCCTACCAAGACCTTCACAAGGAACTTGATTTCAGGTAAATCCAAGTAGGGGAGGGTCATCAGTGGATTTTGGTCAAAACCCACTGATGGACCTAGACACCTCTGATTGGACCCATTTTAGTTCAAGTGTGATTCTGGAATTTCAAGGACTCCAACGGTGCTAACAAATCATGGTTTAAAGCTCCATAGGTGTGGTAGAAAGTGATAGATCGGATGCGAGCGATAGAAGGGGGGTGAATATCGCTTGTTTTAAAACTCTTCTTTTACTTTTAAATCAGAATCGTGCAGCGGAAAGTAAAAAAGGAAGATAGGTTCATTTACTTCGTTCGGAGCCTAGCTCGACTCCTACTCAAAGGCTCGCAGTCCTTGACCGCACCGATGGACAATCACTATAACTCTTCTTTCCGAAACCTTCAGAAAGAAGTAGATCGTACAGATACAAGAAGTATAAGATAGTAACAACCCTACTATCTAATTTAAAATTAAGTGCAATACAAAATAAATATACCGACAATAGTATGCGTAGGATGTAGCTTGGTCGATACTTCCGGACGGAGTGACTTGCTGAGCTATTGAAGATGTGTAGCACAATCTGTACGCGAAGAAAAGCTTTTGAGATAATCAGAAGAATTGTTCTTGCCTCAGACTTCGAGCCTCATTTTATAGGTGTAATGGAGGTTCGGTCGACCGATCCTCTATTCGGTCGACCGAACCAGCTCCCATCCTTTCCTGGCTAGAGTCTGACGCTGGCTCGATCTCTGACATTAACTGATCTTTAATGGTTCGGTCAACCGATCTTATTTGTCGGTCGACCAATCAGCTTCCTTCCCTGTTCGTCGTGATTTGTCGAGATCAACATTCAATGCACCATTAATGCTGATTGGTTCGGTCGACCGATCCATGGGTTTTGATTTATAACTTAAATCTAGATTTTGTGAGTTGATAAAATTATTAATAATGTTTTCTAATTTATCAATTTTATTTTTTTAAACATTATTTAGTTTTTCTAGTTTTCTAAAATGTGATTTTGTATTTAATTTATAGTTTTGTTTCTTATTTTTATTTTCTAGATTTTTAGTTAAATTTTGTTTATAGTTAGTTAATTTTAGATTATTATTATTTTGATTCAAATTATCTTGAATATATTGATTAAATAGATCTGAGTCTTGATTAAGGTTTGGGTTAATTTGGTCAATTTTAATTATATTTTAATTAATTAAGTTTTTATTATTTTTGTTAAGTAATGTTAATGTAGGATTTTCATGCTTTTTTCAAATTCAAATTATAATTCAAACAAGAAGGATCTAAAGCATACAATTTTTCATGTAACATAAATTTATTTACCATATTTGCTCCCCCTGAATCCTTGGGTCTTCTCTCTAGACATTGAGATTTGTAATGCCCCATGTTTTTGCACTTGAAACATTCGATGTGGTCCTTCTTTTTTCAGACTCCAGGCATCGGTTCCTCCTTTGCCTCCGGTTGTGCGGATCGATCCATCGGGCATTTATTTTTGTAGTGTCCTTTTTCTCTGCAATTAAAACATGTTATGTGTTCTTTAAATTTTAAGTTTATAATATTACTTTTTGAATCCTCATTAGGATTCTCCCCCTTGACCATTGTCATTTCAGATTCAGGCTCAAGTGGTTGGTCGGACTCGGGGTTGGATCCATCAGCCTTCTCCTCAGCCACTAGTACGATGAAGTTGATTTGGTCTTGTTCTTCTAGATTCGGCTCTGAGGATAGCTCTTCAGATTTGGATTCGAACTCACTTTCGCCTTGATCTTCTAGCCTCGATGGAGTCTTGTGAAGCTCGATCAATTTGGTCCACATCTCAAATGCATTCTTGTAATCTTCTAATTGACATAAAACATTATTAGGTAAAAGACTAATTAAAATATCAATTACCCTTGTGTTTGCTTCAGAGTTTTGAGAAGATTGTCTCAGTGCGATCCAGTTGTCAAAATTGTTGCTTCCAATGAAGCATTCCATCATTTGCCTCCAGGAATTGAAGTAGACTTGATCATACAGAGGAGGGTCGTAGATACTTCGTCCTTCTTGATATGATATCGACATTCTTGCAAGAAAAGATTTTAAAAAAAATATTTCCAAGACTTTTGTCTTGGAATTAGTAGTGCTTGAAAGATAAAGATACGAAGAAAAAAGAATATACTAAAAGAAAAGAAAAAAGTTTTAAAATGCTTTGAAAAAAGGTTAAGTTATTTCAGAGCTAACGAGGCTCTGATACCAATTGGGGGGTGAATATCGCTTGTTTTAAAACTCTTCTTTTACTTTTAAATCAGAATCGTGCAGTGGAAAGTAAAAAGGAAGACAGGTTCATTTACTTCGTTCGGAGCCTAGCTCGACTCCTACTCGAAGGCCCGCGGTCCTTGACCGCACCGATGGGCAATCACTATAACTCTTCTATTCGAAACCTTCGGAAAGAAGTAGATTGTACGATACAAGAAGTATAAGATAGCAACAACCCTGCTATCTTATTTAAAATTAAGTTCAATACAAAATAAATATACCGACAATAGTATGCGTAGGATGTAGCTTGGTCGGTACTTCCGGACGGAGTGACTTACTGAGCTGTTGAAGATGTGTAGCACAATCCGTACGCGAAGAAGAGCTTTTGAGATAATCAGAATAATTGTTCTTGCCTCAGACTTCGAGCCTCATTTTATAGGTGTAATGGAGGTTCGGTCGACCGATCCCTCTGTTCGGTCGACCGAACCAGCTCCCATCTTTTCCTGGCTGGAGTCTGATGCTGGCTCGATCTCTGACATTAACTGATCTTTAATGGTTCGGTCGACTGATCCTATTTTTCGGTCGACCGATCAGCTTCCTTCCCTATTCATCGTGATTTGTCGAGATCAACATTCAATGCACCATTAATGCTGATTGGTTCGGTTGACCGATCCGCTTCTTTTCCTTTTGCTGCTGATCGGTGCTGATGAACTGGCTGTGCTAAGTCATTATGGTTCGGTCGACCGATCAAGCTTTGATTGAACTGTACTCTGTTTTGGTCTGAATTGATACCTGCTTTGAGTTGACCTGGTTCAGTCGACCGATCAGGTCGAACCTGCAAAACAATGTTAGATAATAATCCTACAAAACAGAGATTAGTACAGTAATATTATAATGCATGAGTAGTATAAAAGACAGTAGAACTGTCTTGATCTCAACTTGGAAACCTTCCCGGTTCTTTCAGTTGGATCAGCGACCTTAGGTTGTTCTTTTCAGGAACCCGACCTCACTGTTGCTCCTCCAGTTGTTTACCTTAACTTACCTGTCAAACATGGTCCTCCGGACATGTTTGGACTTTTCATGCTTAGTGTCTGATCGCCCGATCCACTAAGACTTTTCCTGTAATACTACATTAGCCAAAAGCAATAATAGTAATACAGAATACAATGATAAACCTAAACCTAGATTTACCGAGATTCGCTGGTCCGGTCGACCACGCGCAGTCGACCGGAAACCATCCGAACAACCTTGCTTGGAGTTCACTCCTCCAAGACTTCTCGTTACCTAAGGTTACCACCCCCTAGGGTTTTCTCAACCTGGCTTCACTCACCAGGACCTAAGGTCATCACCCCCTAGGGTTTTCTCAACCTGGCTTCACTCACCAGGACCTAAGGTTACCACCCCCTAGGGTTTTCTCAACCTGGCTTCACACACCAAGACCTAAGGTTACCACCCCCTAGGATTTTCTCCACTTGGCTTCACTCACCAAGACTCAGTATTCGGCTACCCAGGGATCAAGTCCTCCAGACCTATCCACCTGGCTTCCACGATATACCAAGATTGTTCCCCTTGCCTAGCCTACAACTAGGACTTCCCTTGATCAAGTTCTATACTTAACCATACTTAAACATATTTGTCTGACATTAAAACCTTGGAGGTCGATTGCACCAACAGAAAGTGTTGAAAAAAAATGAAATCAACCACCGTTGGGCTTGATATGAGAGCATATCAGGCCCACTATGGGCCTGATATGAGTGTATATCAGGCCCAACGTGGGCCTGATATGAGCGCATATCAGGCCCAACATGGGTCTTGTATGGTATCGTTTCTTAAAACTTGATTCTATCTCCCCCTTCTATAAACTCAGAACGTGATACCATGCTCCTTATCAAAAAATAAAATAAAATAAATTTAGAAGGTGCTACCATAGGGTTTAAGTCTACAGCATGGGGAGTGAGATACGGCTAATAGTATCGTAACATACATTTACTCTCAACACATATTTGACTTAAAAATAAAATGGTGGTTGTTGGTTCTCCAAACTTAAAAGGCGTTATTTTAAATTTATAGCTCCTCCCCTCTCAAACCTTCTTATTGAATGAGAATTTGAGGAAATCAAAAATCAGATAGAAATTATAATTTTTTAGTAACTAGAATACATTCAAATAGTATAAGAGTACTAATATATATATATATATATATATATATATATATATATATCATTGAAAAGAAAAGAGGTACACTGTTTTGTGCTAACTGGCACGGAACCATAACTTCTAATCCAGGGTGTATAAATTCATTTTGACACTAGTTATACCATCTCCCCACCCAGACCTTCATAGGGAACTTGATTTCAGGTAAATCCAAGTAGGGGAGGGCCATCAGTGGGTTTTGGTCAAAACCCACTGATGAACCTAGACACCTCTGATTGGCTCCATTCAGTTCGAGTGGGATTCTGGAATTGCAAGGACTCCAACGGTGCTAGCAAATCATGATTTAAAGCTCTATAGGTGTGGTAGCAAGTGTTGAAAAAAAAATCAGCCACCGTTGGACATGATATGAGAGCATATCAGGCCCAACATGGGCCTGATATGATTGCATATCAAGCCCAATGAGGGTCTGGTATGGTATCGTTTCTTAAAACTTGATTCTATCTCCCCCTTCTATAAAATCAAAATGTGCTATCATGGTTCCTTCGACCCCCAGTCACCTATCCTGCCCAGCATTAACCGTGATTTACTCCCTCTGGAATCTTGTGGGGCCGAGGCCAGGGGGCCGCTAGGGTGGTGGTTCCACCTTTTGCCAAAATGTGCTATCATGGTCCTTATAAAAAAAATAAAATTAAATTAAATTAAAAGGTGCTACTATAGGGTTTAAGTCTATAGCATGACCATCAGTGGGTTCTGTGGCAAATGACATGGAGCCATAACTTCTAATCCAGGGGGTATAAATTTGTTTTGACACCATATATACCATCTCCCCACTCAGACCATCACAGGGAACGTGATTTCAGGTAAATCCAAGTAGGTGAGGGTCATCAGTGGGTTTTGGTTAAAATTCACTGATGGACCTAGACACCTCTGATTTGACCCATTTCAGTTCGAGTGGGATTATGGAATTGCAAGGGCTCCAACGGTGCTAGCAAATAATGATTTAAAGCTATATATATGTGGTAGCAAGTGTTGGAAAAAAAATTAGCCACCGTTGGGCTTATATGAGAGCATGTCAGGCCCAACGTAGGCTTGATATGAGCGCATATCAGACCCAATGTGGGGCCTGATATTAAAGAGTATTATTAAAAAATAATACTAATTAATCATACAAACAAATCGAGTCAATTAAATTTAAAATAAAATTATGGGATATCAGGCCCAAGTTTCAATCTGCAAAAGTGCACACTCTCCTGCTTCGGTCATCATCTTGTTCTCGAAGGCATTCTACGTAGCTCCGTTTGAGGCATGACTCTACTATTGTCACGCCCCGGGGGAGTCCCTGTCCGAAGAAATTTCGACAGCAACTCCCCTGTACAGGTGACAATCTGAAACTTTTCTACATCCATAGTCATACACGGCCAACACGGCCGGAACATATGTATATAACAATAAATAAATAAGCAAACAATCACATCATCCACGCACTTAAATAGTGAACTAAAATAAATGATAAGTAAACATCTCAAATCATCCTACTCAACTACACTCATAAAGCACAAAAACTCAACGACGCAAATAAAGTCAACTTACCTCTTCTGTCGTCCAAGCAGGTATGTAGAAGATCATATTGAATAAAAATTCATCGACAAGTAAAAATCCATACAAGATCCAAAGTATCAAAATAGAACAAGTCTAAACATAGTCTAATAAAGAAAAACCAAAGACCAACAAACGTCCTCGTGGACTGCAGGGGACTAGCGACTGGAACTCTCCAGACAGCATCAACCTGAAAATAGCAACGGAGGAGGGTGTGAGTCCAACACTCAGCGGGTAACAACTGATATGCATAATAAAGAAAATAACAACCAGTATTAATCATGTGTACAGTCTCCTGATACAAGAAGGATAAATGTAACTGAAATAAGCAGGAGAAAACTGTACTAACCAGGACTAAGGTATAAATATAACAAGGTCGTCAAACCGAGAGGTATCAAAATCCTGTATGCATGTCAAACATATGCATCCATCCAAATGCAACATATAAGTGCAGCAAAGACAATCCAAAAATGCATAAATATATATGATGCCAATGATGGGTCCTGGTCACCCGTGACGCCAGTCAGCCATCTCACACATGATGGTGAGACCGAGCGGGTAGGGCTGTGACAACCGTGCACTCTGATATCACTACTCCTGATGAGTGACCGAGTGGACGGGATGTTGTCGAAGTACACATATCCTCTTACCCCAAATCATAAATGGGGGAGCTCAATGCTCTCATCTCCCGGTACACAATGACGGGGAGGAATCTCTGCCGGCTACCACGCTGCGTAACACTACCCATGAGCGGACCAACGTAGCCTAACAAAGTCCAACCGTCTGCCGGCTACCACGCTGCTACACTAAACCAGCGGAGCCTATCAGAGCAGAACTATCTGCCGGCTACCACACTGAGTCACCGGACCAACGGATCCTAACAGCAGAACTGCCACACACCTGCCTGATATACCACTAACCCATGAGTGGTGGTGTGTGCAGATCCATGTAACTGGCGATGTGCTCAACAATAATAGAGCTGGCTATCGCAAAACATGCAATCATGCGAGATGATGCATGACACTAAGCATGGCAATATCCTGAACCAATCCATATATATAATGTGTACCCTAGAATAAGTTGACCTAATCAATTGTCTAGGTGACAGTGTGTGTGATGCCAGGACTATGGAGAGATCCAGGGTTCGCTAGCGAATTTTCAGGACCTACCTGTTTAGAGTTTTAGTTTATGTTATTATGAAGTTGAGATTGTAATTGAGTTATTCCGCACTTGTAGCTTGTATGCCCTATCGTTGGAGTTCTATCTGTTTATTATTGCTAGAGTAGTTTCATTCTTCTTATTGAGTTATTATACTGCGTGGTTGAGTGATTTTATGTTCCAGCCGCTTGTGGCTGAGTATATATTATTTGTATTGTTGATTTGGTCACCGGTACAGGGGAGATTCTGTCGAAATTTTTCGGTAGGGTTTCCATGTGATTTTCTAATCATACCAGTTAAGTAAAGTTAGTAGTCAAGTAACGGTCATCCTTAGAGTGTAGTAGTAGTAAGAAAGGTGGTCGTTACAAATTTTTAAGTTAAAATAATTTTTAAAATAACAATAATTTTTAAAAGGTTTTAAAATAATTTTTTAAAAGAATTTTTAAAGTTTTTAAAATGATTTTTAAAAGAGTTTTTAAAATAATTTTTTAAAATGTTTTAAAATAATTTAAAAGAATTTTTTAAAGTTTAAGATGATTTTTAAAAGAGTTTTTAAAATGTTTTAAAATAATTTTTAAAAGAATTTTTTAAAGTTTTTAAAAGAGTTTTTAAAAGAGTTTTTAAAATATTTTAAAATAATTTTTAAAAGAATTTTTTAAAGTTTTTAAAATAATTTTTAAAATAGTTTTTAAAATAATTTTTAAAATAGTTTTTAAAATAATTTTTAAAATGTTTTAAAATAATTTTTAAAAGAATTTATTAAAGTTTTTAAAATGATTTTTAAAAGAGTTTTTAAAATGTTTTAAAAGAATTTTTAAAAGAATTTTTTAAAGTTATTAAAATAATTTTTGAAATAGTTTTTAAAAGAGTTTTTAAAATGTTTTAAAAGAATTTTTTAAAGTTTTAAAAATAATTTTTAAAATACTTTTTAAAATAGTTTTTAAAATGTTTTAAAATAATTTTTAAAATAATTTTTTAAAGTTTTTAAAATAATTTTTAAAATAGATTTTAAAATAATGTTTTAAAAGAATTTTTTAAAGTTTTTAAAATGATTTTTAAAAGAGTTTTTAAAATGTTTTAAAAGAATTTTTTAAAGTTTTTAAAATAATTTTTAAAATAGTTTTTAAAATAATTTTTAAAATGTTTTAAAATAATTTTTAAGAGAATTTTTTAAAGTTTTTAAAATGATTTTTAAAAGAGTTTTTAAAATGTTTTAAAAGAATTTTTAAAAGAATTTTTTAAAGTGATTAAAATAATTTTTAAAATAGTTTTTAAAATAATGTTTTAAAATAATTTTTAAAAGAATTTTTTAAAGTTTTTAAAATGATTTTTAAAAGAGTTTTTAAAATGTTTTAAAAGAATTTTTAAAATAATTTTTTAAAGTTTTTAAAATAATTTTTAAAATAGTTTTTAAAATAATTTTTAAATTGTTTTAAAATAATTTTTAAAAGAATTTTTTAAAGTGTTTAAAATAATTTTTAAAATAGTTTTTAAAATAATTTTTAAAATGTTTTAAAATAATTTTTAAAAGAATTTTTTAAAGTTATTAAAATAATTTTTAGGTTAAAATAAATTTTTTAAATTTAAAATAAATTTTTAGGTTAAAATAAATTTTTTAATTTAAAATAATAAATTTTTTTAAAAAAAATTAAGTTAAAAAAATAAGTTTTAAAATATATTTTTAAGTTAAAAAAAAAAAAGTTTAATCCTTAAAATAGATTTTTAAAAAAAAAAAAATTTAATTTTATTTTAATTTAATTTTAATTTAATTTAATTTTAATTAATTTTAATTTAATTTGAATTTGAAATTCCAAATTTAATTTTAATTAATTTTAATTTCGTTTGAAAATTAATTAATTTACTCCTTATTCATCTCACCCGATCTATATTTTCAATCAGGGAATCCTATGATTTCGTGAGATGAAATTGGATTTTTAATTATAGAGTTTTGGTTTAACGTGTGTTAGATTCAAATTTAGTTTTAGTTTCCACAAATAGGCATTCTTCGGATAAACTTCTAAGCTTGGTGAGTCACATGGACATCATTAGAAGTAACCAACCTTTCGAGGTTTTCCGAATAGTCCTATCCACGGAACTTAGAACTAAATCTTGGTCTAACTGGTTAGGATTCATTTAAGGGTAGCTTCAGTCAGTTCCACTTGGCCAAATGCACCAGATCGAAGCCATATCTTTCTAGACATGCGATGCCCAAGCTTCCCTAACGTACTATCATCCAAAAATTTCACCAGTACCATGATTCAAGTTAAACTTGGTCTCTTTTTAACTAATCCTAATTACCCTGCCGGGTTAATTACCCTGTCGGGTAGGTTAGTTTTGGAGGTGCCAGCTATTCTGGAGCCTCCCCCTGAATTATTGGCCATTAATTTAGATTTTGGTTTTAGGCTTGTGTCGATTCTTTTTATAGTTATAGTTAACTTGGTGATAATTTTGTTGATTTTTAAACTGTTTAGATTTTGAATTTGATTTAGGTTTGTATTTTGGATTTTGGTTTGGTTTATACACTTTTATATAATGTATTTTTTCTTTAGGTATATAATATTGATTAAGTCCTACTTGCGTGGTCAGACTTGCTTTCGGAACCCAAGCTAAATTGGTTGACTTGTATTGGGTTATTAATGATTTGAAGGTTTTATTTGAATTTGACTTATATCCTAGTCCGGTTTTATTATAACATGCTTTTTGATTATTTAGGATTAGGTCTAAATTTTTTGATCTTGTTGTGAATTTTTCTAACATCTCCTTTAAATTGTTTATTTCATTTTTTAATGATAAATTCTCCTCCTCAAGTGTTAGATCTTGAGTTGGATTCGAATTTTTTAATTGTTCCTTGAGGTTCTGATTTTCCTCAAGAAGTAATTTGTTCTCATTTTCTACTTTGGTTAATTTACTATTTAAACAAGAAATGATTCTAAAATTTTTTTTGTTTAAATTAAAATATACCTCATTCGAGCCTTCGGAAACGAGTACGGACTCGTTTCGGTTCGGACCCGTCTTCATCTTCCGACTCATTTTCGGTTTCGGCTCGCGCAGTGCGAGGTGGCTCTGATGTTTCTACTCTTCTTCCTCCGATTCGTCCGAGGAGTCGTCCCACGTTGCTTTAAGTGCTTTCTTTTTGGTTGGCTTTGGTTTGTCGAACTTCAGTTTTGGACATTCGTTCTTGTAATGTCCCTTTTTGTTGCAGCCATAGCAAGTCACGTTCTTTTGTTCTGAGGGAGCTGGTCTTTTGAAGATCCTTTTTGCTGAAGCTCCTCTTTCTCTGGTGAACATTTTTCTTACCAAGTTCACGGGTGTTCTGGAGTCTTGGTCAGATTCTTCTTCAAATTCAGGCTTGCTTTTCTTTTCTTTGGAGGACCCTGCAAATAGAGCTATACCTTTCTCGGCTCTAGCATTAGTTTGTTCGTGTAATTCTAATTCACAGAAAAGCTCATCTAATTTTAAATTAGAAAGATCCTTAGAAATTTTGTAGGCATCCACTATTGATGCCCATAAACTATTACGTGGAAAGGCGTTTAATGCGTACCTTATTAAGTCTCTGTTCTCCATCTGGTGGCCTATCGCATGAAGCCCGTTGAGGATGTCCTTGATCCTCGCGTGTAGTTGATTCGCTGTTTCTCCTTCCTGCATTTTTATATTAAAAATTTTATTTAAAAACAGGTCTCGTTTTGTTACCTTAGCGTCGCTCGTTCCCTCGTGCAGTTCGATCAACTTGTCCCATAGCTCTTTAGCGTTCTTGTGTGGACCGACTCTGTTCAGTTCTTCTCTTGTCAATCCGCACTGTAGAGTGTTGATTGCTTTATTTTCAGTTGATGCTTTTTTCTTGAGATCTGCTGTCCAGTCTTCTGGATCCACTAGATTCCCGGCGTTGTCCACTGGAATTTTGTAGGGTCTCGTGATGCTCATCCACTGGTCGAAGTCTGTTTTGAGGTAGACCTCCATGCGCTTCTTCCAGTAAGGGAAGTCGTCCCCGTTGAAGAGTGGAGGTCGCACTGTGCTGAATCCTTCTTGTTGGGACATTCTGTGCACAGGTAAATAACCAGAAAAAAATCCCAAGACTTGGTCTTGGATTAGTAGTGCGGGAAGAGAAAAAATAGAAAAAAAATCTAGATTCGTGTTGCACTAATTTAAATTGTTTAGAGAAATATTAAGTTAACGAAACACCAGTTTTAAAGTTAATTAAAAAAAATTCACCCCCTGTCTGATTGGTGGTTGCACCAAATCAGAGCGGTACCTGCTCTGATACCACTTGTAAGACCGTTAGATTCGATAGAGGGGGGGGTGAATATCGATTCGAAAAAGACGAGTATAATCGCAGCGGAAAAATAAAATAGACACAGATATTTTTACTTCGTTCGGAGCCTGTGACGACTCCTACTCGAAGGCCCGTGATCCTTGACCACTTTCGTTGGGCAATCACTAACAAGTCGAAATATGATTACAGAATAAGTACAGGAAATGCTAGTAATAAAGCAATACCGACAAAGAAAAATTAAATAAAACCGGAAGAGCACTTTTGTCGGAGCGTAGTTGACGTCGCACTTGAACGTCGAGCAGCAAGATCAGCAGTAGAAGAGTTCTCAGTAAAAGTTGATTCTGAAGCTCCTGCCTGGGGCTTCTTTTATATGCTGTTCCGGGCGCCTGGATCCCTTCCGGGCGCCTGGAGTGTGACGTAACTGCTCAAACCAAGATGCTCCACGTGGCGACGACTTGTCTGGATAAAATTCGCCTTCCGGGCGCCCGGACCACCTTGTTCCAGAAAGACTCCTTTTTCCTGCAAAACAAGGTTAGTCCGAGGCAAATATACATCCTGTAAAACAAATTGTTAGCACAGTTAAAGTTCAACAGATGGATAAAAAGAGTATGACTTAGATTCCGTCTTTCCGAGACCGGAATCTAGTCACGATCTCGACTTAGACATCCGAAATGGATCTAAGCCGGATCGACGCCTAATGTCCCCTTCACGGGAACGCGTCCTCATAGTCACTCCCTTCCAGTGACTTACCTTTCTTACCTGCCAGACGTCCGGTCAGCCCGTCGACCCGTCTGGACTTCTCGCCAAGCGTCCGGTCAGCCCGTCGACCCGCTTGGACTTCTCGCCAGCTATCCGGTCAGCCCGTCGACCTAGCTGGACTTCTCGCCAACCCTCCGGCCAGCCCGTCGACCCGCTCGACCTAGCCGGACTTCGTGCCAGCGACGACCTGTCTGGACTTCTCCTGCACACTCGATCAAAGTGTCAGACAACAACGAAACTAACTTAACCTATTTGTCATTCATCAAAACCTGGGTTAAATCGTTAGTGCTAACCGCACCAACATCTTGTTCCGTAGTTGACTCTCTTTTCGGTCCAGAATCTGTACCGGAACTTCCTCATAAGTGACGTCAGGCTGAATGGGAACTGAGATATCTGTCAGCACATGTGTCAGGTCGGGTATATATCTCCTCAGCATAGATACGTGGAATACGTCGTGGACGCCTACCAGGGACAGTGGTAGTGCCAGACGATAAACTACTACTCCAATCCTCTCCAGGATCTGGAAAGGGTCAATGTACCGCGGAGCTAGCTTACCTCTGAGGCCAATTCTCTTCACCCCTTTCGTGGGTGAAACTCGTAGAAATACATGGTCGCCTGTAGAGAACTCCAGGGGTCTGCGTCTCCGATCTGCATAACTCTTCTGGCGGTCCTGCGCCTCTGACATCCTCCATCTGATAGTACGGACCAACTCTGCGTCATGCTGAGCTCTATGAGGTCCCAACAGCTGGGCCTCCCCAACCTCATCCCAGAGGGTGAGTGTTCGACAAGGCTTACCATACAACGCTTCAAACGATGCCATCTGGATAGTCGAATGAAAGCTGTTGTTGTAGGCGAACTCTACCAATGGCAAATAGTCCTCCCAACTGCCTCCAAAATCCAATACACAAGACCTCAGCAAGTCCTCTAGAGTCTGAATGGTCCGCTCTGACTGTCCATCTGTCTGCGGATGGAAAGCTGTACTGAAACGGAGCTGAGTGCCCAAGGCCTGCTGCAGACTCTGCCAAAAATAAGACGTAAATCGGGGGTCTCTATATGAAATAATAGTCAAAGGGACACCATGTAATCTGATGATCTCCCGGCAATACAAATCTGCCAATCGATCCAGGGAATCAATCTTCCGAATCGCTAAGAAGTGCGATGATTTGGTTAATCGATCATTGATTACCCAAATCGTGTCATGGCCTCGTCGTGTCCTCGGCAAACCCACCACAAAGTCCATGGTAATGTGTTCCCATTTCCACTCGGAAATAGGAATCCGCTGAAGTAAACCGGCAGGTCTCTGGTGCTCAGCCTTCACCTACTGACAGACAAGACATCTAGCTATAAAATCTGTGATGTCTTTCTTCATACCGTTCCACCAGTAGGAACGCCTCAAATCTCGATACATGCGGGTCCCGCCCGGGTGGATCGTAAATCGAGAGCGATGAGCCTCCTGAAGTAGCTCCTGTAAGACCGGGTGAGACTGAGGTACACATAATCTACCTCGGAAGTATATAATACCCTCCTCGTCTCGTGTGAACTCGGTCTGCTGCCCGAAAGCTACTTGGCTACCAATAAACTGCAAATGTTGATCACCAGCCTGGGCCTCTCGGATCCTCGTCCTGATCGACGACTGAGCAACCATGGTAACAAGAATACCCTGCTCTGTCTGTCCATACTCCTCAAGGTCTAACCCGGAGAAACCCTGAATCAAGTCTGTGACTGAAGTCCGGTGGCAAGCCAAAGTCCCTCTGACTTCCTGCTGAGTGCATCGGCAACCACATTAGCTTTCCCCGGGTGGTAGCTAATGGTACAATCGTAATCCTTCAGGACTCCATCCATCTCCTCTATCAGAGATTAAGCTCCTTCTGAGTAAAAATATATTTGAGACTCTTATGAACAGTGAGAATCTCAAATGTAATGCCATATAAATGATGCCGCCAAAGCTTCAGAGCAAAGATGATAGCAGCTAGCTCCAGATCATGAACTGGGTAGTTCTTCTCATGCTCCTTCAACTGTCAAGAAGCATAGGAGACTACCATGCCGTGCTGCATCAGAACAGCGCCCAAACCCTGAAGAGACGTGTCAGTGTAGAGTACAAATCCATCCTCTCCAGAAGGTAAAACCAAAATGGGAGCCGACACTAATCTCCGCTTCAGCTCTTGAAAGCTAGTCTCGCAATCCTTGGACCACGTGAACTTCACGCCTTTCCTGGTAAGGCATGTCAGCGACATAGCAATATGTGAGAAACCCTAGACAAAATGTCGAAAATATCCGGCCAGTTCCAAAAAACTGCGGATCTCCTGCATGGACTTCGGCTGCTCCCAGCTGGTGACAGCCTTGATCTTCTGAGGGTCTACTGAAATACCTCTGCTAGAGACCACGTGTCCCAGAAAACTAACTGAAGGTAGCCAGAAGGAACACTTGCTGAACTTCGCATATAGTTGATGTCGTCGAAGAGTCTCCAAGACTATGCGAAGATGCTGTGCATGTTCCTCCTCGGAACGCGAGTAGATCAATATGTCATCGATGAAAACGACAACGAATTGATCTAGATACTCCAGAAAGATGAGGTTCATCAAGTCCATAAACACCGCTGGTGAATTGGTAAGCCCAAATGGCATTACCAAAAACTCATAATGACCGTATCTGGTACGGAATGTTGTCTTTTAAATATCAGATTCTCTGACTCTCAGCTGATGATATCCGTGTTGGGTTTTTCGGGCCGCGAAAACCTCGTTTTCGCGTAGCGGAAACCCCGAATCACCCTAGCCAACGGATCTCGTGCGAAGAAAAGATTTCAAAACAAATTTACGAGTACGAGTTTCTATTTAGATCTACTCCTAGATCTACATGAAACGAGTTATACCTTTGAAGCGAAGGCCTTCGCGTTCCCGCTCGTCCAAACGGTGCCGGATCTCAAGAGTATCAAGATAGATACTCCTCTAGAAGTATCCACACGAACACGTAGGTGGAGAAAACCACACAAAAAGGTATGCTAGCACCTATGTGTGGTTCGGCCAAGTTGAGGAGGAGAGGGAGAGGGAGAGAGCTCCAAGAGGAAGAAGAAGGAATAATGCACTTGAATGAGGAAAATTAATTTCATCCCCATTCAAAAGTGGCCGGCCATATTCAAAGTGTAACTCCCAATAAATTGCATTAAGTGCAATTAATGTGAAGCTATTAAAGAAAATGACTTTGTAACTTCCATGAGGTGGCACCCATGATGATGTGGAGTAACATCATTGGTCCACATCAATGCCAACTCACCAATGAGGTGGCATAAAGTCAAGTCAAACTTGACTTTTAATCTTCCTCTCAAGTCAAGTCAAACTTGACCAAATATCTTCCATAGTTGATCTAATCTAACCATTTGATTCAAGCCAACTTAATATAATGAATCTAATTCATTAAATTAAGTTGATTTAATGAGTCATAATCTAAATTAGACTCATTGAATACATGAATCCACTTGAGTCCAACTCAAGTTAGCCCAATTAGGATTACTCTTAATCCAATTTGATTCATCAAATGAATTTAATTCTCTTGGTTCATCATATGAACCTAATCTCCACCTAATTGTCCTTAGTGTGTGACCCTATAGGTTCTTGTAACGTTGGCAATGCCCTAAACCCATTTAAGAGCATAATTAATGAGCGGTATCTAGCAACACATCATTACTACCCAAGTTACAAGAATGTTGAGATCCAACATCACCTTGTGACTACTAATTGTGACTCCTCACAATATATGACAAGTGTCCTTCTATCCTAGACATCTAGATTGATCAATATGAGGCATAGACCGTGTCATCCTCTAATCAATCTAAATCTTGAACTCCAAGTAAACACACTAAATCAAATGAGCTCAATATCCTATATTGACTCATTTGAGCATGGCCATGCACTTCGTGGTCTCACTCTATCAAGAATACCGATGTCACTCCCGTCATATAGGAGGGATAGATCCCATCTACATCACTCACATCCCTCCGCATAATTTGTTACATGCCCAGTAATCGCCTTTATAGTCCACCCAGTTACGGGTGACATTTGACGAATCTAAAGTACATAACTCCTTATGTAGGGAACCATGGTGACTTCAGGTCTAAGGACTAGTAGTCATACTAATAGCCACATGAGAAAGTATATGACACTCATATAACGATCCATGATACTTTCTCATGGCGGGTCATTCAGTATACATTCTCTAATGCATACCCATGTGTCAACTTGATATCTCTATATCCATGACTTGTGAGATCAAGTCATCGAGTTGACCTACATGCTAGTCTTATTGCATTAACATTGTCCCTGAATGTTAATACTCGACTAGGAATGATTAAGAGTAGTGTTCCCTATATCATCTCACTATCGATTCAACCAATCGATTGATATAGGTAAGAACCTTCTACTCAAGGACGTTATTACACTTAGTTTATTTGGTACCAATACAAGTAAGTATAATAACCAAAAACCAAATGCCTTTATTTATATAGAATATGATACAATAAGTCCAAAAATACAATCATCAAATGATTGGCTCTAGGACTCTAGCTAACAATCTGGACCACAGATCAATCTTAGAATACATTGATGTACCTCTGAGCTGATCAAACAAATCCTCGATCCGTGGAAGGGGGTACTTATTTCTGACGATCGCTTCATTTAGCTGTCTGTAGTCAATGCACAACCTCAGTGTACCATCTTTTTTCTTGACAAATAATACCGAAGAACCCCATGGAGAAGCACTAGGGTGTATAAACCCCCTGTCCAAAAGCTCCTGGAGTTGAACCTTCAGCTCGTTCAACTCTTTTGGTGTCATACGATAAGGAGCTTTCAATGCTGGCGTGACCCCCGGAATCAGCTCAATAGCGAACTTCACTTGCGTTCTGGGAGACAAGCCTGGTAGCTTCTCTTGAAATACATCTGGGTACTCTCGGACTACTGGCACATCGGAGAGCTGCAAACTACTGCTGTCGTCAGTACTAATCAAAGATAGCAGAAAACCCTGACAACCATACGGCAGCAGCTTCTGAGCCTGAATCACCGAAATAGTCGATATGTCGTCGTCTCTGATGCCAGTGAAATTCCACGAGGGTTGGTTCGGAGGTCGGAATGTGACCACCCTCGTCTGGCATTCAACAGTGGCATGATATGCTGACAAACAGTCCATGCCAAGAATAATATCAAAGTCAACCATTTCCAGTACTAAAAGATCTACCACGAGTATCATGTTGCCTAGGCATTGTAGTAGGTGACCACATCACTGGTAACGTATACAATTGTGAACCACAACACTTAGCTTCACTTCAATATATGGGACTAATGGCTTAGGCAACCAGATATGGCATTGTTATGGCCATATATGTAGTCCTATAAGCAGATATAGGACAAACTAAAACAGTAGATGGTCTGCATTGGTTACATTGCTTTTAGTGGAACAACAGGATATTGCATGTCTTAAGCAGCGATCTGCCAGGTTATGCCAGCATTGCCAAAAGCATCAAGGAATCACAAAAATTCAATAAGCATTCCTTCTTAATCCTTGCTAGCTATTGTTTATACTAAAGCCACGAATACTTGATCATATGCAATGGAATTTTTATTCCATTAATCAAACTAACTAATGAATATTCATAGTCTATTCATAGGTTTCCATTTTCGAAGAATAACTATTCTATACCAGAATTAATTCCTTCTATAAACCAAAAGTATTATTAATGTATTATGTGTGCACTAACTTCATTAATTTACCATTAGATGTTAGAACTTGTAATACAAACATTATGTTATTAGGATTCTGGTTATCTCCTTTACATGTATCAAACGCTGGACCTGATAAGGCTATGTCGTGTTAGACGTATAGATCCCTTCAACCCCATATTCCCACTTGATAACATGTTTGGAATAGGTTCATGCATGGGTTGGATACACATACTCAAGACCAATTAACACTGATAATAATATCCAACTAACAATAATTATAAAATTACCTTTATACCTATTTATCGTCTTGAGAGGCTCCGTCGCTGTCCAGTCCCCCTTTTACCTCGAAATTCAGTACAAAAAAACCAACGGAAATCCATACAAATCCAAAAATAAGTACCCAAGTTAACTAGTAAACTTGGGCTAACCCAAAAATCCAGAACACCAAAAGCAGGTATTCATCACCCGCTCTGATACCAATAAATTGGTATCAGATAAATCTCGAAATCCATAACACGATATACAAACAAGTATCGCCAACTTGGCTCTAATATCAAATAAATTGTCACGCCCCGGAGGAGTGCCTATCCGAAGGAATTTTGGCAGCATCTCCCCTGTACAAGTGACAATCTGAAACTTTTCTACATCCATAGTCATACACGGCCAACACGGCCGGAACATATGTATATAACAACAAATAAATAAGCAAACAATCACACCATCCACGCACTTAAATAGTGAACTAAAACAAATGATAAGTAAACATCTCAAATCATCCTACTCAACTACACTCATAAAACACAAAACCGATATCCTATTCAACTACACTCATAAAGCACAAAAACTCAACGACGCAAATAAAGTCAACTTACCTCTTCTGTCGTCCAGGCAGGCATGTAGAAGATCATATCGAATAAAAATCCATCGACAAGTAAAAATCCATACAAGATCCAAAGTATCAAAACAGAACAAGTCTAAACATAGTCTAATAAAGAAAAATCAAAGACCAACAAACGTCCTCGTGGACTGCAGGGGACTAGCGACTGGAACTCTCCAGACAGCTTCAACCTGAAAATAGCAACGGAGGAGGGTGTGAGTCCAACACTCAGCGAGTAACAACTGATATGCATAATAAAGAAAATAACAACCAGTACTAATCATGCGTACAGTCTCCTGATACAAGAAGGATAAATGCAACTGAAACAAGTAGGAGAAAACTGTACTAACCAAGACCAAGGTATAAATATAACAAGGTCGTCAAACCGAGAGGTATCAAAATCCTGTATGCATGTCAAACATATGCATCCATCCAAATGCAACATATAAGTGCAGCAAACACAATCAAAAAATGCATAAATGCATATGATGCCAATGATGGGTCCTGGTCACCCCTGACTCCAGTCAGCCATCTCACACACAATGGTGAGACCGAGTGGGTAGGGCTGTGGCAACTGTGCACTCTAATATCACTACTCTTGATGAGTGACCGAGTCGACGGGATGCTGTCGGAGTACACCTATCCTCCTACCCCAAATCATAAATGGGGGAGCTCAATGCTCTCATCTCCTGGTACACAATGACGGGGAGGAATCTCTGCCGGCTACCACGCTGCGTCACACTACCCATGAGCGGACCAACGGAGCCTAACAAAGTCTAACCGTCTGCCGGCTACCACGCTGCTACACTAAACCAGCGGAGCCTAACAAAGCAGAAATGTCTGCCGGCTACCACGCTGAGTCACCGGACCAACGGAGCCTAACAGCAGAACTACCACACACCTGCCTGATATACCACTAACCCATGAGTGGTGGTGTGTGCAGATTCATGTAACTGGCGATGTGCTCAACAATAATGGAGCTGATTATCGCACAACATGCAATCATGTGAGATAATGCATGACACTAAGCATGGCAATATCCTGAACCAATCCATATATATAATGTGTACCCTAGAATAAGTTGACCTAATCAATGGTCTAGGTACACAGGTCAGATAAGGAATCAAAATCCTAAGTCCTGAACATAATAACAAAAATATGGTTGTGTCACTACCCCTATAAGCATGTATAATCTGGTAGGTACTAACATGAAGTGCATAACAAATAAACAAACAAGCATGTAACAGATCAGGTAGTGACCAACCGAAGCAGATAAGAAACACAATCATTGCTATTTGTTAAAAATATTACTATGCATATCAAATGACATATCTAAAAAGATAAGTCAAAGTACCCGCCTCAATTGAAAAATTGAATCCAGAAATCCTTCGTCAAGATGCTCGTCCTGAATCAAAGTTCTGTAACGCATGATATACGGAATTAGCTAATTACATAAATTAATTAGCTAAGTCAAATCCCCGGCTTAATCTAATCCATTGATCAACTAGGGCTAACTTCGTTAAACCCTAATTGTTCCACTAATCGATTAGATTAAATCTAAACCTAACCTTAAATCAAATTAAGAACAATTCATTACTAACATTCCCTAGCTTCCATTCCAGGTGTAAGCTATAACGAAAGAAAACACACCTTACCTAAATTCGCAACCACTATTGATCCACAACTACGGATGGTGCTGCTGGAAGGAGTAGCTACTGCTGGAGACCTAGAAAAAAAATCATCACAATTCACAGTGTAATGAATCTACAATTAGAGACCACCATCCTTAGTTAGCATAACCTCCCACCCAACACAAGTGCTGCTCATGGTAGGACAAGAAACATAGCACAAACTCAAGAACCAAACCCTAAGCCCTTACCTTCAATCACACAGCCAGATTACTGCTGCTCGCTGTCACCTTCTCTAGCTCTCGGCTTCCGGTGATCTAGGGCACAGCACGCCAGCAACACAGCAACGGGGAACACAGCAAGGCAGAGAGGAGGCGATCGGCGCTAGGGCAAAAGGGAAGACTGCTGCCGGCGATGTGCAGCTCGGGAGGCTTGGATTTTGAGGAGAAGGAGGCGAGGAGGATGAGGAGGCTTCGGTCGGCGCCCAGGGACCAAACCTAGGGTTCGGCTGGGCGATCGGTGTTCCTGATCTCCCCCGATCTAGAGCTCGGCTGGCGATGCCACTGTCGGCTGTGGCGACCCGAGGGAGACGCGACAAGAGGAGAGGCGCAGAGAAGGTTTGCGTGCGTCGGGTGAGTGGCTCCGGAGGGAAGGAGAAGAGAAGCTTTGGCTTCCCTTGGCCACGGCTTAGGTTTTGTATGCGGGAGGGGGAGAAGAAAACCGCCGCGTGCGGTTAGGGTACGTGTTCGGTGGGGGAAGAAGACTCAGCGCGAGGAGGCGTCGGGTGAGGATCGGGCACGTGGGTGGTTCGGCGAGGGAGAAAGAAAACGAAGGGGAGAAAAAAAAAAAAGAAAAAAAAAAGAAAAAAAGAAAAAGAAATATTTAAAAAAATCAAGCATTTCCTCGTTAAAACGGGGTAGCTTAAATAGGCTTTCCCGAGACCTAATTTTATCCCCATAAACTCGTCCATATGGTCTCCGAAAAATTTCTAAAAATTTCGGAAAATTCCCTTATGGTTATTCGCCCTTTTTCGGTATTTTACAACCATCAACGGCGTTCTAGAATCAGTTTCGTACGTAGCTCCATTGCTCATTTAGTGGTTCTTTCTATAACGGTTTAACCTAAGGTTTGTGTTACTGTTATGGGCATGTTAGAATAAGAGCATAGTCGTTATTATGGAATATAAGAGTTGTTTTTCTAGGTGTGGTTATATGGTAGCTAGGTTCGCAATGGCTACAAAAGAGGCATTGACAAGTGTGAGTGTTGATCGACCAAGTTATCCAAGTTATGTCAACAGAGGAAGAACTAAAAGAATGAACTAGAAAAGTACCATTTGTCACTTCAAAAATTTTATTTCTTCTATTCAACCAACTGTAGAACAAGAATAGAAGATTCGAGACACACCTTTTTCATGGATCCTCGCCCTCCCTAATAGTTCTTTTGTAAGAGCTCAGGTCCAAAATATGTTTGATAATTGGGATCAGGAGGAAAAAAACTTTATCTTCCATGGGAAGAAACTCAAATTTACAAAGGTAGACGTGGGACTGATTCTTGGCCTACCCGACAATGGAGAGATAGTTCGTCTCGATTTAAATGAGGCTTCTAGCGCACTGTACATGGAGTTTTTCCAAGATTCGGATTATTCTGCCAAACATTTGGGGAAACTGATTAGGAAGTCGAGATCAAATGACAAGCTGTACTGTCAGCTGTATATCCTATATTTTTTTGCAACTGTTCTGTTTTGTGGTAGTAGCAGTGTTCTCAGAATACTTGTGCTCGCCCTAATTAACTGTGTAGATGATTTTAACAACTTAGCTAGGTTTAACTGGTGCCATGCAGTATACAGTTTCATGGCTCCTCAATTAGACTCCATTGGCTTGGAGCTTACATTAAGACCAAAACCACAGGTTGCTGATGCAACGCCCAAGGCCCCCTTGCTCAAGTGATTTCCAAATATTTTGGCTGTAAGTCCGATTACATATATATCATGATATTTGTAATGAATATGAATTATTTTTATAATCATATTGTAGGTATGAGTGTGTGAGCACATCAGCATTATTGATCCAGACCATCCTGAAAAATTGCCTAGAATACTACGGTGGAGGTGGCCTAACTATCATGTTGACACAGTCAAAAAAATGATAGACCGTGAACTGCAGATAAAATTTTAGTAGATTTAATTCCGAAAAAATTAGAGTTAGATTTACTACCAAACTGGGCTCAGCCAACTGAGGCTCTTGAGTTGGTTGGTCAAGGATCTTTACAGCAAGTCGAAGAAGATCTACTACAGTGTGGTGATACGGTAGATTGTAGTCAGTGCAAGGAAAAGGGAGAAAAAATTGAAAGTTTAAAGCAAGAATTACATAAAGCTACTAAAAGTTTGGAGGAAGCTAATAAAAACCTAGCAACCGTCATAGAAGAAAAGGATACTCTCTTAACAGCAAAGGATATTATGATTGTTGAGATGGATTCTATGCTTAAAGAAAAGGATCTGCAAATAAGTGAACTACGTAAGGAAGGGGATACGAGTGGCACCAAGGCTGAGACTATCAATGCTGACGTGGGTAACAAAATTTTAATTGTAAAAGACAAAATCATCGTCGATGCCGAAAATAAGATTAAAGAGCTCCAACAAGTTATACAAAGCAAGGTATCAGGGGAGCCAAGAGCATAAGAAGGTATAGACCCTAATCTACCTACACTACCAACTAATTTTTGTGTATAGGCCCCAAAAGAAAGAGAACTCAGAGAAGTTTGATATCCGAATGTACAAAAAAAAAAGGAAACAGATTGTTCAGGCTGTCGAACCAGATGCTCCTGCACCATCAAAGACCGAAGATACAAGTTCATCACAAATAGAAAAAAATTGGGATGAACTTAACAAGTCCAAGACCAAAATATTGAAGGTACGGTCGAGAGTAGGTAAGTCATTATTTTATAATCCTTAATGACATAGTAGTATTTTAATTATCTCAGCAAGCGAAGACATTTTTTAAGAAGAGTACAGATGGTGTGATAGCATATGCATTATTGAAGCTCAATCAGTTAAGGTAACGTATTTGGCAGCGTAAATACTTAAACCACATGTCAACGAAGGATTATTATTGGAGTTTAATAATATTTATTATACTTTTAATTTATAAAATATCATTGTCTGTATCCTTGTGTGTAGGGTGACGGTGCATCCAATATGGAGGAATGATACTTTCTCTTTAGATATTCAATCTTTTATGACAATATTTGATTAGACGCAATACACCAATGGGAATTGCATAAATGTTTATTGGACTATTCTTGCTAATGAAGCCAAAAACTCTAACGCACCGTACCACCCATCCATATTTTGTGGGATTGGATTTCGAGTATGTCCCTTATCTCATTATAAATTGTTTATAGTATATATTGGATGCAGTCAACTCATTAGCTATCTTGTTTGCATAGGACTTGTTTGGAATGATGCACGTGGATGCATTGAAACAAAGTGCAAAAACTGATAAGGACAAGATTATTAGATATATTTTCTGTCCTCTAAATAACCAAGATGATCATTGGCATCTAATGGTCATGGACCTGGAGGAAGGTCAAATAATTCATTATAATTCTCTTGGCACCACAGAAAATTACACAATTATTTTTGATCAAACTGTAAGTATTAAATTTCTTATATCCAATAATCATTGGTTATGTATTAATTACTATTGTTTGTTATTTGTGGGTGTTGTTTTTTAAGGAGTTAAACTGGTCATACTATCACATATGGCATAAAGGATTAGCACCTTTATCTGGGAGAGAGTATAAAATGATTCAAGTTAATGGCCCCACACAAAGCAAATCGTAAGTATTTATGTCATCAGTTCCATCATATTTGGATTGTTCTTATTTTATGATGGATTGTGCTTTTGTTTTGTAGGTTGGATTGTGCTTTTTTTATGATGCGCTATGCAAAGAGTTTGATGTTTCAGAGATCTACAGACTTTATACAAGTTGATATGAGAGCTTATAAATTTAGACTTGGACATAAAATCATGTCTGACAAAAACTTTAAACTGTAGATACTGAAAAATTATAATAGACTATTCTTGTAATGATTTACTATTTGTGTAAATTAAAATTATGGTGAATCAAATTATTTTATTTTATTTTATTTTATTTTATTTTTTGATAAGGGGGAGATAGAATCAAGTTTTTTGATATGAGATACAAAACCCACTGATGACCCTCCCCTACTTGGATTTATCTGAAATAAAGTTCCTTGTGAAGGTCATGGTGGGGAGATGGTATATATGGTGTCAAAATGAATTTATACACCTTGGAAACTAAGTTATGGCTCTGTGCCAGTTGGCACAGAACTCACTGATGGCCATGCTGTAGACATAAACCCTATGGTAGCACCTTCTAATTTTATTTTATTTTATTTTTTGGATAAGGACTATGGTAGCACGTGTTGAGTTTATAGAGGGGGAGATAGAATCAAGTTTTAAGAAACGATACCATACTAGGCCCACGTTAGGCCTGATATGTGCTCATATCAGGCCCACGTTGGGCCTGATATGCGCTCATATTAGGCCCACATTGGGCCTGATATGTGCTCATATCAGGCCCACATTGGGTCTGATATGCTCTCATATCAGGCCCAATGGTGGCTGATTTCATTTTTTTTCAACACTTTCTACCACACCTATGGAGCTTTCAACCATGATTTGCTAACACCGTTGGAGTCCTAGAAATTCCAGAATCACACTTGAACTGAAATGAGTCCAATAAGAGGTGTCTAGGTTCATTAGTGAGTTTTGACCAAAACCCACTGATGACCCTCCCCTACTTGGATTTACCTGAAATAAAGTTCCCTGTGAAGGTCTTGGTGGGAAGATGGTACATATGGTGTCAAAACAAATTTATACACCCTGGAAACTAAGTTATGGCTCCGTGCCAGTTGGCACAGAACCCACTGATGGTCATGCTATAGACTTAAACCCTATGGTAGTGCCTTCTAATTTTATTTTATTTTATTGATAAGGACCATGGTAGCACGTGTTGAGTTTATAGAAGGGGGAGATAGAATCGAGTTTTAAAAAACGATATCATACCAGACCCACGTTGGGCCTGATACACTCTCATATCAGGTCCAACGGTGGCTAATTTCATTTTTTTTCAACACTTTCTACCACACCTATGGAGCTTTAAACCATGATTTGCTAACACCATTGGAGTCCTTGAAATTCCAGAATCACACTCGAACTGAAATGGGTCCAATCAGAGGTGTCTAGGTCTATTAGTGGGTTTTGACCAAAACCCACTGATGGCCCTCCCCTACTTGGATTTACCTGAAATCAAGTTCCATGTGAAGGTCTTGGTGGGGAGATGGTATATATGGTGTCAAAACGAATTTATATACCCTGGAAACTAAGTTATGGCTCCGTTCCAGTTGGCACAGAACCCATTGATGATCATGCTGTAGACTTAAACCCTATGGTAGCTCCTTCTAATTTTATTTTATTTAATTTTTTTTATAAGGACCATGGTAGCACGTGTTGAGTTTATAGAAGGGGGAGATAGAATCAAGTTTTAAGAAACGATATCATACCAGGCCCATGTTGGGCATGATATACGCTCATATCAGGCCCACGGTGGGCCAGATATGCTCTTATATCAGGCCCACGATGGGCCTGATATGCTCTCATATCAGGCCCAACGGTGGCTAATATTTTTTCAACACTTGCTACCACACATATATAGCTTTAAATCATGATTTGCTAGCACCGTTGGAGTCCTTGAAATTCCAGAATCCCACTCTAACTGAAATGGGACAAATCAGAGGTGTCTAGGTCCATTAGTGAGTTTTGACCAAAACCCACTGATGACCCTCCTCTACTTGGATTTACCTGAAATCAAGTTCCCTGTGAAGGTCTTGGTGGAGAGATGGTATATATGGTGTCAAAACGAATTTATACACCCTGGAAACTAAGTTATGGCTCTGTGCCAGTTGGCACAGAACCCACTGATGGCCATGCTGTAGACTTAAACCCTATGGTAGCACCTTCTAATTTTATTTTATTTTATTTTTTTGATAAGGACCATTGTAGCACGTGTTGAGTTTATAGAAGGAGGAGTTAGAATCAAGTTTTAAGAAACGATATCATACCAGGCCCACATTGGGCCTGATATGCTCTCATATTAAGCCCAACGGTGGCTAATTTTTTTTTTCAACACTTGCTACCACACATATATAGCTTTGAATCATGATTTGCTAGTACCGTTGGAGTCTTTGAAATTCCAGAATCCCACTCGAACTGAAATGGGTCAAATCAGAGGTGTCTAGGTCCATTAGTGGGTTTTGACCAAAACCCACTGATGGCCCTCCTCTACTTGGATTTACCTGAAATCAAGTTCCCTGTGAAGATCTTGGTGGGAAGATGGTATATATGGTGTCAAAACGAATTTATACACCCTGGAAACTAAGTTATGGCTCTGTTCTAGTTGGCACAGAACCCACTGATGGTCATGCTGTAGACTTAAACCCTATGGTAGCACCTTCTAATTTTATTTTTATTTTTATTTTTTTGATAAAGACCATTGTAGCACGTGTTGAGTTTATAGAATGGGGAGATAGAATCAAGTTTTAAGAAATGATACCATACCAGGCCCACGTTGGGCCTGTTATACGCTCATATTAGGCCCACGGTGGGCCTGATATGCTCTCATATCAGGCCCAACGGTGGATAATTTTTTTTCAACACTTGCTACCACACATATATAGCTTTAAATCATGATTTACTAGCACCGTTGAAGTCTTTGAAATTCCAGAATCCCACCTAAACTGAAATGGGTCAAATCTTACCTGAAATTAAGTTCCCTGTGAAGGTCTTGGTGGGGAGATGGTATATATTATGTCAAAACGAATTTATACACCCTGGAAACTAAGTTATGGCTCCGTGCTAGTTGGCACAGAATTCACTGATGGCCATGCTGTAGACTTAAATCATATGGTAGCACCTTCTAATTTTATTTTATTTTATTTTTTTGATAAGGACCATGGTAGCACGTGTTGAGTTTATAGAAGGGGGAGATAGAATCAAGTTTTAAGAAACCATACCATACCAGGCCCTCATTGGGTCTGATATGCACTCATATCAGGCCCACGTTGGGCCTGATATGCTCTCATATCAGGCCCACATTGGGCCTGATATGCTCTCATATCAGGCCCACGTTGGGCCTGATATGCTCTCATATCAGGCCTAAATTGGGCTTGATATGCTCTCATATCAAGCCCAATGGTGGCTGATTTTTTTCAACACTTACTACCACACCTATAGAGCTTTAAATCATGATTTACTAGCACCGTTGGAGTCCTTGCAATTCCAGAATCCCACTCGAACTGAAATGGAGCCAATCAGAGGTGTCTAGGTCCATTAGTGGTTTTGACCAAAACCCACTGATGGCCCTCCCCTACTTGGATTTACCTAAAATCAAATTCCCTGTGAAGGTCTGGGTGGGGAGATGGTATATATAGTGTCAAAACGAATTTATACACCCTGGATTAGAAGTTATGGCTCTGTGCCAGTTGGCATGGAACAGTGCACCTCTTTTCTTTTCAATGATATATATATATATATATATATAGTACTCTTATACTATCTAAATGTATTCTAGTTACTAAAAAATTGTAATTTCTATCTGATTTTTTATTTCCTCAAATTCTCGTTCAATAAAAAGGTTTGAGAGGGGAGGAGCTATAAATTTAAAACAATGCCTTTTAAGTTTAGAGAACCAACAACCACCATTTTATTTTTAAGTCAAATATGTGGTAGAGAGTAAAGGTATGTTACGATACTGTTAGCCGTATCTCACTCCTCATGTTGTAGGCTTAAACCCTATGGTAGCAACTTCTAAATTTATTTTATTTTATTTTTTTGATAAGGAGCATGGTAGCACGTTTTGAGTTTATAGAATGGGGAGATAGAATCAAGTTTTAAGAAATGATACCATACCAGGCCCACGTTGGCCCTGATATGAGCTGATATCAGGTCCACGGTGGGCCTGATATGTGCTCATATCAGGTCCACGGTGGGGCCTGATATGTGCTCATATCAGGCCCACGGTGGGGCCTGATATGCTCTCATATCAGGCTCAACGGTGGATGATTTTTTTCCCAACACTTGTTACCACACATATATAGCTTTAAATCATGATTTGCTAGCACCGTTGGAGTCCTTGCAATTCCATAATCCTACTCGAACTGAAATGGGTTAAATCAGAGGTGTCTAGGTCCATCAGTGGATTTTGACCAAAATCCACTAATGACCCTCCCCTACTTGGATTTACCTGAAATCACGTTCCCTATGATGGTCTAAGTGGGGAGATAGTATAAATGGTGTCAAAACTTATTTATACCCCCTGGATTAGAAGTTATTGCTCCGTGCCAGTTGGCACGGAATAATGACCTGTTTTCTTTTTCATGACCGAGAACCGCTGTCCAATCTTATTTTTCAAGGATGACTACAATCCCTTTGTCTGAGTTTTAACTCATTTATATTTAAAAACATATTTACATGACTTTGAAATTACAAACCCCTTCCTGTTGAATTGAAATGCAGAGATATACTTAACCTATTATAATTCTGAATATTCACAACTGGTATCGCGTTTTTTTTTTTTGCACAATGGAGATATGTTGTGAAGTATTAATTCTGCCTTGCAGGTGATGGTTTACACTTCTCATACCTACAATACCACTGTATCATAAAATAAATACTGCATAAAATGATATAACAGAAACATCACTTTCCAAAATTATTTTTCTTACAATCCTATGTATGTACTGCATACAAAACATATGGATCAACTCCTCCAATTTATAATTAAGTCAAGAACCCGGGGTTGGCGGCATTCTACAGGTCCTCCGATTATGGCCCAGTTGTTTGCACCTGCTGCATTTGACTTTTACTTTCCCATTATGTTTCGACTCGATCCTTGCCTTCTTTCGCCTACCCGACTGCACAAGGCCACAAGGACATAGAACTATAATGTTGTTTACTCCCCTAGGCCAAAATTCCTTGCTTCGACAGGGGTAAATACGATCCATGTATGTCACATTCCAATTCTGTTTATAAAAATAATGTTCACAATATGGGAGTATATCCATGTTCCGGTGAATAATGACGGCAATTGCATGTGAGCAAGGCAATCCTGAAATTTGAAACTCCCCATAGTTACAATATTTTCTCTCCAAATCAACAATGTATGAAGCGCCCCATGTCTCTACTTCCATTTCAGATTGAGAGTAGAGGTGGACTTTATATCGTCTAGCTTTCTCCTTCATTGATTCCATTTCTTTGGTAGCATGAGGTGTCAACGCAACATACCATTTCGACACTTCCTCCCTATGGTTAAAGAACCATTGAGTAACCTTTCTTCTGGTATTATCAATTAACCTGTTTATGGGGAGTTCACGCGTCTGCTTGAACAAAGCATTTAAACTCTCTACACAATTGGTTGTTAGCATTATGTACCTTCTGCCACTAAAGTGTGCATTAGCCCATCTTTTAGGGTCAATGTTCTGAAGCCACTTATGAGCATCTGGATGTTTTTCAATCATGGACTGCATTATGAGATCATATTGGAGTATTGTGTTTGCTTGAGCTGCTACCCAAAACAAGCCTAAACCTGACCTACTGCTAGTATCTGTTACTATATTGCAAGACATGTGGTGGCAACAAAGACCATGATGAGCGGTAGAGTAGACTTTCCTAACTGCTTATATAATGTCGCGATGTCTATCTGATAGTATAGTTATTGACTCTGGATCAACATCAAAGAATCTCTTCGTATGATCCAAAAACCACTCCCATGCAGACCCACATTCAACTTCAGTGATTCTAAAGGCTACTGGGAGGACATTGTCATTAGCATCAATTGATGTAGCCATCAACAACACACCCGAATATTTGCCTCTTAGGTGTGTGGCATCAATTCCAATCAATTTGCGAAGATAAGACCTGAATACTCTTCTATAAGCTCCAAAACCCCAAAAACAGCGTTGGAACTGATTATCCCCATTCCTGTGTAGTGTCACATAGGTTTCAGGATCCCTGACTCTTAACTCACGCAGATATAGTGGAAGATCTCTATATGCTTGGTCATAATCTCCAACAACTTTCTTCATCGCTTTCTCTCGAGCTATGTATGCTTTTCTGTATGATATGGTCACTCCAAACCTAGCTTTTATATTTGCTATAATCATACTTGGCTTGTATTGTTCATTAGCAAAAAATTGCTCTTCAACAAAAGAAGCTACAAAGGATGAAGAGCATGTTTGATGATCATCACTTTCCCTAATGGTGCCACATTGGTGTTCCTTTATATATTTCATAACAATGAACTCTACATCCCCCCGGGCAACTACTCTCCATTTACACGGTTGATTGAAGCAGACGACTTTTACTTTATTTTTTCAAGTGTCAACTGGGTTATATCTCATATGTTTAACCATGGCATGTTTCACAAGTGCATTCTTGAACTCTTGTCGAGATGGAAAAATCTATCCAACAAAAAATTCATGCTCATCTGTTGCCTCTTCAATTGGCCTTTGGAGCAATCGAGAATTTAGAATATATGGATCATCAGCTATTGGGAACTCCTCCTCTAAGTCACTGTACTGCTCTGGAGATCTTTCATATTGTTCAATCTACATATCATCAGCTAAGAATTCTTGTACATCTATATTACATTGCAATTCCTCTCAAATTCTGTTATAATACCCTTCCTCCTCCCTCCAAGTAGGCTCAAATTAATCATCAAGTATTGTACAAGGATTCAGAACTTCATCTTCTTGAATACTAGCTTCTTCATTTAGATCAAATGTTAAATTACTGCTTCTATTTCTATTTGTATTAGGCACACAACTATACTACGAAGATGATGGAATATTTGTTCTGGATACTTTTCCTACATTAGCTCTATGTCCAATGCTAGAATTTGTATCAAGTGTATTCCATATCTCAGAGAGAATTTCTTCAGTTATATGATCATCCCTGATAAATAAATTCCAAACTAATTTAGTAAATTTGCAACTACATAATCAAGTGTTGTCGTTAATTTATAATTTTGCTCAATTGAAACCACTACGAAGGGTTGAGCGAGGAAAAGATCTATATGATGTAAAATCAAAATTTTAACCAAAGATCACGTTGGGCCTGATATCGATGATATCAGGCCCCTACTGAAGTAGACAATTCTTATAAACTAGGACCACCACTGACTAAACCCTAAACCCTAAATAAAAAATGGTTAGCCAAACTTAACTATCAACCTCAAAAACTAACAAGACTTAAATCGATTAAGTATTCTATTACATCATATTGCAGGTGTTGTTGAATATTTATTCCCCACACAACCAAAATAAATCATAACAATCATTTTTCCCACCACCCTTTGCTACAATACTGTAATTTATATTTACCATCACTACCCTAATTTACAGTAATAAATCTATACATACATGTCTAAATCTTTAAATGTATTCTTCTACTAATTTCCCTCTTGCAAGAAGTTTGTCCTTCTCGGTTGACGTTCTTAACTGCAGCTGTCCTTTGGTCTCCTCTTGAAACTATTACGCCAAGATCCCGAAAACCTAACTGGTCTATTGTAATCCCGCCAACCAGCACGAGCAGTAATGGCAAGCGCATGGTTCATATTTCTTTCGTGTTTATAACACCACGCAGAGGGATGGAGGGAGAGATGTTGGTTGGTCCTAGGAAGATCGTACCGGTTCCACTGTACAAAAATTTTGTACAAGTCCTGAACCTTTCCTAACAACCTATTGTGTTCTTTAGAAATTAAATTCGGAATCGCAAATGAAACTTAACATTATTGATTCCAAATTTAACTTATCTGTTCCTAATGATTTAGACTTGGATCGCAAATGATGCTTAACATTATTGATCCAAATCCACCTATGTTATAAATTCAATTAAATATTAATTTATATAATTGGCTTCCAGGACTGCATGGCGAGGTACTATGCCTTCTTGGGTATGGGATCATCCACCACTACCTAGACAAAGTCTTTTAAAGAAATATAATATTTAATTTCCTTATATAACTCTAGGTTTAACCAAAAGGAACAATGGAATCACAAATTTGAAATAACAAAACAAAAGAAACACAACTTCAAATATCTAATCCGAAAATCTAGAATCACTAGCCTCTTGTGTTTGGAATTCATACAAAGAAAATTAGTATGATGTGGAAAACAATTACTAGTTATACCTTTCTTTGTAAACAATAACCTCTTGATCTTCTACCGTATTCCTCTTCTTATCTCGGACGTTGTGTGGGCAACGATCTACCGAGATGAGAACCACCAACACCTTCCTTCTTGCAAGATTCGGCAACCAACCTTCAAGCTCTAAGGGATGCAAAAGCAAAGTCTCCTTTCTCTCCTTCTTCTCCTAGCTAGAACTGGCCACCAAAGATTCCTCTTGTGTTGATGTCGTTGGCCACCAAGGAGGAAGAGAAAAGGAGAAGAGCAAGGAACTTATGGCCAGTCACCACCAAGGAAGAGAGGAGAGGAAAATAGAATAGAGTTGTGTCTCATGAAGGCACCCCCTCCCTCTCTTTTATAATCCTTGGTCTTGGCAAATAAGGAAAATTTAAATAAAACTTCCTTATTTTCTTTGCCATGAAAAGGAAAATTTAATTGATTAAAACCAATTTCCTTTTCTTAAATCATCATGGTCGACCACCTCATAGCTCCAAGCAAGGAAAGTTTTAATAACACAAGAATTAAAACTTCCTAATTTGCTTCTGAAATTTTTAATAAAAATTTCTCTAATAATTTTTCCCTTCATGGTTGGTTATAAAAGGAAATTTTATAAATTAAAATCTCTCTATTAAAACATATGGATGATTTTCAAAAAGAAAAATTTTCTTTAAAAATTTAAATCTTCCTTTCAATCTACAAATAAGGAAAGATATCAAATCTTTTCTTAATCTTTCGTAGAAACTTATAAAAGAAAATATTTAATTTTAAAACTCTCTTTTAAATCATGAACATGGTTACAAAGAAGGAAAGTTTTATCAAAAATTAAAATCTTCCTTTTAAATACAAATAAGGAAAGATATCAAATCTTTCACTTAATCTTTTGTAGAAGGAAAGATTTAAATTTTAAACTCTCTTTTAAAACTATGATATCCACAAAAGAAACGATTTTAAATAGAATCCCTTTTATTTTTCTAGTGGTCGACCACCTAAGCTTGGGATCCAAGCTTTGGCCGACCACCTTAAATTGGTTCCACCCTTAGCTTTTGCCAGCCCTAGCTTGGGCTCCAAGCTAGCTTGGCCGACCACCTCAAGGTGGGTAGAAAGGTGGGTATGCGGTGGGTATAATTCTCTATATACAAGAGGCTACGATAGGGACCGAGAGGAGGAATTGATTTTGGTCTCCCGATGAAATTAAGCTTCCCGTGTTTGCCCCGAACACCCAACTTAATTTCATCAATAATAATTCATACCACTAAAGAATTATTATTGAACTACCACATCAATCCCAAATTATATTTTGGGCTCCTTCTTATTATGAGTGTGTTAGTCTCCTTGTGTTTAAGATGTCGAATGTCAACTAATTAAATGAGTTACTGACAACTCTCTTTAATTAATATCTTAGTCCAAGAGTAATATCACTCAACCTTATTGTCATGTCGGACTAAGTCCACCTACAGGGTTTAACATGACAATCCTTATGAGCTCCTCTTGGGGACATTATCAACCTAGATTACTAGAACACAGTTTCATTCTATAATCAACAACACGCACTATAAATAATATCATTTCCCAACTTATCAGGTCTTTTGATTTATCGAGCTAAATCTCACCCTTTGATAAGTTAAAGAAATGAATGCAAAGGGGGTGTTTGGTTCTTTCCAAGGAATAGGAATCAGAATGGGAATCATTGTATTGTGGAATGGTAATGGGTATGAGTATGGATATCACTTTTAAAAGCAATGTTTGGTTAGTTGCATATTTCTATCGGAATAAATCAAAATTTCCTTTTTTACCCTTAAAGGAAAATAAGAGAAAAAATTAGATGTGAGAGAAAGATGAATGTGAGAGAAAAATATGATGAAAGAGAATGATGAGAGGGAAAGTATGATGTGAGAGAAAGTGTGATGAGAAAGAATGAAGAGAGATAAAGTGTGATGAGAGAAAATGAGAAAAAAGAGTGTGATAGGAGAGAGCATGATGAAAGAAGATGAAAGAGAAAATATAATGAGAAAAAATGAGGAGAGAGAGTGTGATGAGAGAGATTAAGGAGAGAGAAAGTATGGTGAGAGAGAAAGTATGATGAGAGAGAAAGTGTGATGAGAAAAAAAGAGAATAGTGAGTGTGATGGGAGAGATTGAGGAGAGAGAAAATATGATGAGGGTGAAAGTATGATGAGAGAGAAAGTGTGTTAAGGAAAAAAAGAGGGAGTGTGACAAAAGATATTGAGGAGAGAGAAAGTGTGATGAGAAAAAAAGAGAGTGTAATGGGAGAGATTGAGGAGAGAGAAAGTATGATGAGAGAGAAAATATGATGAGAAAAAAATAAGGAAGAGAGTGCGATGGAAGAGATTAAGGAGAGAGAAAGTATGATGAGAGAAAATGAGGAAAGAGAGTGTGATGGGAGAGATTGAGGAGAGAGAAAGTGTGTGATAAAATGATGAGAGAGAAAATATGATGAGAGAGAACAAGGAGAGAGAAGTGATATGAAAGAAAAAATAAATAAATTTTGATATTTGATATTAAGGGACAAAATTTTAGTTTTCGGTCAAGGGTATTTTTGGAATAAGGGAATATTTTGATTGATGAAAATAGAGTAATGACTCATTGAAGGGAAGGTACATGGGAATGAGTTATTACCCAATTTTAAGGATTCATTCCCTTATTTGTATTCCTATTCCTATAATCCAAACATTAACAATGACAATCAATGATTCTCATTCTCATTCCCCACTCTTATTCCCCTAAACCAAACGCCCCCTAAATATATGTGCTTGTTATTATATTAGGATTAAGAGCATACACTTCCATAATAACTAAGGTCTTGTTCTTTTATTAAGTCAGTACAAAAAGAACTTACCTTAAATGGTCCTGCTCAGTACACTCAGAGTGTACTAGTGTAATTTTATAGTTAAGATAAACTAATACCAAATTACACTACGACTATTCCAATGGTTTGTTTCTATCCATCTTAGTCGTGAACTACTGTTTATAATTTATAAAGAACCAATAACATGATTTTTTTGTGTGACACCACACACCATGTTATCTACAATATAAATTAATTGAACAACTACACTTAACATATAAATGTAGACATTTTTTACCAATGTGATTCTTTATTTCAAAATAAATGTTTGCAAAAGATAGACTTTTAGTATACACTCTAACAAGAGAGACAATGAGATGACGTGCATCCGAACCACAAATTAATTTTCAATTCGATTTGTGCCTTGAATGCTTGGAAAATGGTGATTGAAAAACGTAGTTGCCAGGTAGCCAGAGGGGTAATCTGGTAATTGAATTTGTTAAACTGCGTCCTTTGATAAATATCAACCTATGATGCATCTTTTGGTAAATATAATATCCAAACAACATCTTTTGGTAAATTACCAAAAAAATATCGTTCGGAAAAAATAATTTGAAATGATAGAAAGCACAATTAAAAAAAATAAAAAAAAACATTTAACATTTGAAAAAAAATAAAAAAAAAAACTAAAAATCTAATTAAATCACATTAAAAAATTATTAATTATTTTTTACTATCATCCATCAATTCTTAAAAACCTAAGTTAGGCCACTGGAACGTAACATAGACGGTGGATGCATAATATTTTTATCGTAATAGTCAGAGATTGATTTTTAGGAACGGATAATTTAATATTTATCCTACTTTATTAAAAAAAAAATAAAAAAAAAACAAAAAGCTAGGCTACATTTATTGAACCAAATTAAAAGTTTCTAAAATAAAAAAACCTGTTACCTGGCCTCATTGTGGCCAGGTTTTTGACACGGTTTCAAAAAGAAAAATCTCAAAAAAAAAAAACTACTATTGATGATATCCTCAACTCAATTTTAATTCTTTGTTTCTCGTTAAAATTGTGACTAATAATATATTGCCATCTCAGCATAATTGCTACGTGTCAGAATGCAATTGGCTGATAAACACTGACTGACGTGGTCAAGCGTTGCTTTCTCTTCTCTTTTTCTACAACGTTTGCAGTTCGACGCCAAGCCCATTGCGATCGCCGGGCAGAGAGGGAGAGAGGGAGAGAGGCTCCTCGTCGTCGCCCACTGCTCTGGAGAGCGCCCGCGATCGGGTCGCCGTGGCTCAGCCTGAGGAAAAAGGGCTCACCCGCCGCAGAACCCGTTCGCCTTCGAAGCCCCCCTCTTCGCCTCCGCCTCCCTCTTGGCACGACCACCAAGACCTCCCTTTCTGGCAACAGAATTGGTTCTTGTTCCTGCTCCTCGTCATGGCCTTCTCCTTCTTTGCCCTCGCCGTCTTCCTCTACTTCGGCCTCGAGCTTCCAGAAGGATCCCCTGCACCCGCTGCCGCCGCCGTCGAAGAAGGCGTCGAGGTTGGTGGATCTACTCCGAAACCCTAGATTGCTTCCCGGGTTCCGAGGCAATTTTTAATTTTTAATTTCATTTTTTTTATAGATAACCTACGGTAGCGTTATTAAGTTGATGCACGAGAAGACTAAGTTTCGGCTGCACTCGCACGATGTGCCATATGGGTCGGGGAGTGGGCAGCAATCGGTCACTGGATTCGCCAACGTGGATGACTCGAATAGCTATTGGGTATGGTTAAGTTTAGAATTGTTGGTGATATTACTCCATTGTCTTCTCCTTGCATACTAGATTCTTAATAATAATGCTATTGTTGTGTGTGATCTGCATATAGTCATGATCAACTCACACATGCAGATTGTGTTTGAAGCATGAAAATTCAAAATTTTGGTTCATTGAAGTATTGAACTATAGGTGAATGACTCTCTGAGTCGATCCTGCATCATTCACCAGACATAATATATTATTGACAGAGTAGAAAGGATTAAATGATATTACACTTCCTAATCCATGTAGAGAAAGCTTAATAACAAGAAAAATTCATGTAGGCTAACCTTGGGCCGTAAATAGTTGAGAATCATGGATTTTTATTGCCTCTATGCTTCCGAATTGGGTATGAAGCTTCTTTTGGAAAGAAAAAAAGACATATCATATCTACCATTTATTTTTTGTTTGCTATCTCAAATAAGTATTTGGAAGCATATGGAATATCTCAACCTTTTTGTATGCATTAGAGGATTAGCAGTAGTAATCCAAAACTTCCATATGGTCTTGTCCCTATTTCTATGTGATCTAATGTACAATAATGGTCTAGTATTTTATCTCTCTTCATGCTAGTTTGGCACTATTTGCTATTTGCCATTTTATTTTATTTCCTTTTTAAAATATGTTATCATTACTTGTACAATGGTTAAATGCCATATTAAATAAAAATTGTCAATTGCTTTTTGATTGAGCACAAGGATTGTGCTGTATTTAACTAGAATAATAAAGACCGGTTATTTGGTTCCATTCACTAGTCAGTTGTATGTTTGGTAGACATTCAAATGTGAGCTAGCATTGTCCTGATTAAATTATATGATTGCTCATCTCAAAATTTCCTAGCATGATATATAGTAAGAAGAGGAAGACTAAAAGAGACTTGGTTAACAATAAAATAAGATAAAATTAATTAAGTATAGATGATGATATTGTAAGGGATAGAGCCCAATGACGTAGAAGAATCCATATGCCGACCACATCTAGTGGAATAAAGCTTGTTTGTTGTTGTTGTTGTTATGATATATGGTATTATGGTTATTAATGCAGATTGTCAAATCTCAACCCGATTCATCTGCCAAACAAGGTGATATAATACCTCATGGAACTATCATTAGATTACAGCATATGAGAACACGAAAATGGCTGCATAGTCATCTGCATGCTTCACCAATAACAGGAAATTTGGAGGTCAGTATCGCTTATGATGGTCCATGTTGATTGCTAGCAGGAACTTGCCATTGATTTTCTATTATGGTCTATGATTTTCTAAGGTTCCATTGATTCATTATTCACACACACAAACATTTCATGTGAAAATAATCATGCTTTCTTCATGCATCTTGTTAATTGAGGCACATCCAAAATTGTTTAGAACAGCTACCAGGAGTTTGTCTGTATTAGTAAATAAAACACTTCACTTTTTTTGGCTTTGGATTTTTTGAATTCGGTGCAATCAATTAATTTCTGGATTTCTATTGTATTTGCATATGCACAAAACTAAATTCAATCAGAGAATTTGTGGATTGGACAGTTTTATGTATGATTTTCTTTGGTGCATCATTTATTGATGAAGAGCTGGGCAGAACTTGGCTATGTAAGTACTTTGGTGGACAGATTTTGTGGCTTTAGGTTTCTGCTTATGGATTAGCAATTAACTGAAATGCAAATCTAGGAGATCCAGCTAGGATGATTAGGAAATACCATAATCAATAGGATCAGAAATGGATAACGCCTATCAAAGGACCAAAATATGATTAATAATAACATCATGATCAATCAATTGAAATAGCAGCAAAGGTGCTTGCAGTAAATCTTTTAGTTTCGTGACTAGAAATACCACAGAGAAAGCTCGGCATCGTCCTCGTCACCATTATGTATTGAGCCACTTCTGCAATAGATCCGGTTTTCAAAGAGTCTAGAGTTCCTTCCAGATGAGTCAAAGATCATTTACTTGCATTATGCTGAATTGTCATACGAATCCAAGTAAAAGCACAATACATAGATATCTGTCAATCTGTAGTTTCCGTGGAATTGATTATTTTTTAAAAAATTTCTGAATACGTTAAGATTGTTGTGATTAATGGGTTCTTCCTTTCAAGCTAGCTCCAGATGCCTTGTGTAGGTTACATGCCATCCAAGTGCACCCTTTCTAATCCTGTATCTTGATAGTGCTATTAGCTCGAACAACAAACTTCCTTTTAGTTATATCCTAAGTTTGGGGAAGACAAATTGTCGCCTGACTGTATAAGAATTTCTCAGGATATTATTCCCTCCAACATTGGCGAAAACAGCATCACAGACACTGATTCACCAAGTTTCTTCACTTCTTGGCTTTTGCACACAAAATAAATTGTCAGTGTTGATCTTATTTACCCAATTGTGATCATTTTCCTTTTTCTATTGACCTACTATAGGTGAGTTGCTTTGGAGGAGATGACAGCTCTGACACCGGAGACTTTTGGCGGTTCGAATAGCTTCATATCTAATCTTTTTCTCAGATCAATGCATCTTTTGGATTACGTTCCTTACCTAAATCACTACTTTCATCTTTTAGTTTGGAGATTGTGGGAAATGGGAAGACATGGAGACAAGATCAGCGGATAAGGCTGCAACATGTCGATACAGTCAGTTACTTACACAGTCATGACAAGAAATATACTCGCATAGCTGGAGGACAACAAGAGGTAATTGATTGTGACACCAACCTCATTTCAACTAAAATGTAGACGTGCTAGTGTCATTACTGATCAACTTATATTTTTGCCATGCCTTCAGGTTTGTGGAGTTCGCGATAAGCGACCTGATAATGTTTGGTTAGCAGCAGAGGGTGTCTTTCTTCCAATCAATTCGAGCAAGTGAAAATTTCAAATTCTCGATCAGTATAAAACATCAGTTACTCCTGTCTTTAGCTATTTATGTTGAAAAAAGGTTATGTTAATTGTGAGTTCTTAGTATGCAGACCTGAACCATCATCTATTTATCATTCATCTCAATCTGTCGGATTTTACTTGTGGTTAATGTGTTTAGAATCATCCAGTCCATCTTTGCTCTACCGAACTCGTTAGGGTTACTCGAAAGAGATTGTTTCTTTGTGATCGAATTAGAAGACCACCTTCTAAATGTCTCCTCGATGGAGAAGGCTCTTCTCCTCCTTGGGCAAGTCCACTGTTACTCTACTAGTCCTATAAAACGATTAGGATGTAGGATCATGAGTATACTCTAAGGGTGCGTTTGGTTCAAGTCATTATGTATAATCTTGGTTATGTGATTATCTTGTTTGGTTCAATTTAGGTAATGCAACAAAAATTTATTTGTTTAAAGGTTTTAATGAATACACTAGTTTAATATTTTACCGTATTATCTTCAGTTACAAAACCAACTATATATAATAATAATATTATTATTATTATTATTAAAAAAAAATTTTAATATTTTTTTACTTTTCTTTTCCCTGTATATTTTTTTACTTTTTATGTGTTTTTTTTATTTTTTAATGTTTTTATATTTTTATATTATTTATATTTATAGTTTTTATTTTTTTACAGTTTTTTAATTTTAATTATTTTATTTTATTTTTAGTTTTTTTATTTTTAAAATTTTTAACAAATTTTAAATTTTTATAATTTTTTTTTATTTTTAAAAATTTTAAATTTTTTAAAAAAAAATTTATTTTTTAAACATTTTTAATTTTTTTTTTTATTTTTAAAATTTATTTTTTTTATTTTTAAAAAAATTTAAAATTTAAAATTTTTTAAAACATTTTTTTTATTTTTTTACATTTTTTCTCTTTTTTTCAAAGTTTTTCTTATCGGATGGTATTTTTGGTAAAAAAAAATTCGTTAACCTCGGAATCAAGAAAAACCTTAGTTTTCTGAGGTTTTTCGATTCCGGGTTGCATGACCCTTTTGCTGACGTGTCGGGCATGTAACATTACTTGGAAATCATCAAATACCTAAACCAAACAAAATTTTTATTGATAATCTTGGATGGATAACCAAGGTTATCAAGAATAACCTCGAACTAAACCTACCCTAATAGATAATCCTTTGGGATAAGTTTTATATATATATATATATATATATATATAATGAAAATACTATTGGATCCAGCATTATTGTAGAAGTTATTTGATAACTATTACAATGTATTTAAAATGAGTTTATAATAGATTTACATAGTGTAAAAACTATAAGGTATATTGTGGCAAAGGCGAATACGTTCGTCCTCAGTTCCCCCGTCAACCCGTCCCAAGGCCAACACGGAGGAGGTAAATCACGGGCAACTACTAGTCTTTGGAATAGTGACTAGCACATAAAGCAGATATTTACTGTTGGTGCAACCTTAGGTCAAGGTTGACCTGGTTGACCTGACTCGAGTTGACCTGACTCGAGTTGTATTTTGATGTTTGACTTAGGAAGATTGTCGGTGCAACCTTAGGTCAAGGTTGACCTAGTTGAGTTGCATGTTGATGTTTGACACTCGTGGAAGAGTTGTATTCTTGATATGGGACAAGAATAGATGTTTGGGAGATTATTGGGGCAACCGTAGGTCAAGGTTGACCTGGTTGACCTGATTCGGGAAAAAGTCCAAGTATGGAGACTTGGCAACGGAAAAGTCCAAGCAGGGAGCTTGGCACTAGAAAAGTCCAAGTATGGAGACTTGGCACTGGAAAAGTCCAAGCAGGGAGCTTGGCACGCGAAAAGTCCAAGTATGGAGACTTGGCACGGGAAAAGTCCAAGTATGGAGACTTGACACTGGAAAAGTCCAAGTATGGAGACTTGGCACGGAAAAGTCCTAACGGGATGTTAGGCGGTGTGGAAAGTCCTAGTGAGTGAAGCTGAGCGGGGAAAGTCCTAACTGGGATGTTAGGCGGTTGGAAAGTCCGGTGAGTGAAGCCAGGCAATGAGAAAGTCCTAACTGGATGTTAGGCAGTATGGAAAGTCGGTGAGTGAAGCGGGCAGTGGGAAAGTCCTAACGGGATGTTAGGCGGTTGGAAAGTCCGGTGAGTGAAGCCGGAGAAAGTCCTAACGGGATGTTAGGCGGTGTGAAAACCCTAGTGAGTGAAGCTAGGTGAAAGTCACAGTGAGTGAGCCGGGCAAGGGAAAATCCGGATGGATCAAGGGTGATCGGACATCCGGTGATGGGAAGTCCAAGTAGGTCATGGGTGACCGGATACTGGCACGAAGAGGAAAGTCCAAGTGGGTCAAAGGTTGACCGGACACTGGTGGGGAGTCTTAGCAGTCAAGGGAGTGACCGGATGCTAAGCATGATGTACCAATAGGTCAAGGTTGACCGGATATTGGTTTGAAAGGTTTGGGACTTGGTTTGGGCAAAAAAGCTCGGATCGATCCGATCCGGTCGATACGTTGTGTATCGATCGATCGGTGACCGATCGATAACAAATGTAAGGCAAAGCGCGATTACGTGAGCTTCTTGATCGGTCGGGGACCGATCGGCATAAGCTGATCGGTCTCACGACCGATCGAGACGCAATGAGAGGTGGGATCGGTGCGTGGACCGATCCAGTGTGGCTGATCGGTCCACGACCGATCAGAAACGAAAGAGTTGGGCAACTCTGCGAAGCCTTCGATCGATCGGGGCGTCGACAGGCTGATCGGTCCGCGACCGATCGAGGCAAACCCGATCGGTGGCTCGATCGGTCAGTTCTAGCCGTTGCGTAGCAGCTAGTTCTTGTGTCTTCTTCTTCGCAGGTTAAGGGCTGCTGCTACGATGTGAACTTCTTCTTCCTTCCTGTTGCGAAGTGCTGTTGTGCTTGAGCTTTGTTGAGCTCCTCCTTGTCGAAGCTTCGCGTGAGCTTCATTCCACGACTGGATCAGCTGCTGCTGAGTTGCTTGTTGCATCTGTCCGTGAAGTTGCTACTTCATCCGGGACCCCAGTCGACGAGAAGGCAAGCTACTGTGTTTACATTCCTGTTGTATTTTGTTCTTGCTATTCTCTTGTACTCTTAGCTTGCTGTTGCAAGTGATTGTGGCGAGGTTTCTCCACCCACAAGGAGTTTGATTTAGCCGGTTTTCCGGGGACTCATCCACCGACGGATTGATAGGCTTCGTCCACCTTACGGACACGCCGAGGAGTAGGAGTTTCATCTCCGAACCTCGTTACATCCTTGCGTAGAGGTTTGATTTCTTCTCCTGTTTTCTTTCTGCATTTAGTTTCCGCTGCACTAACCCTAATTGTAGGAAGAACGCGAGAATTTGGGGCGGCTATTCACACCCCCCCTCTCTAGCCGAGTACGAACGATCCTAACAAGTGGTATCAGAGCAAAGGTCCGCTCTTCAACGGATGGGAGCACAAGCTAGAGATGGATCAATTCGGAGAAGACATCACCATTCCACCCTTCTACAACGACAACTTCCCATATTGGAAGGTAAGGATGATGTATTTTCTTAGGACTAATATGTGGAACTGGTTTTGTGTACAAGAAAGGTTTACTCCTCCAATGGATAAAGAAGGAGAGCCTCTAGAGAAGAACAAGTGGACGAAGGAACAAGTCCACCAATCCACGATCAACAATGAGGTAACTAAAACAATTGAATTTTCATTACCTACTAATGTTTTGTGTAAGATAGGTAAATACAACAATGCCAAGGAGTTGTGGGATAACTTGGCCAAGTACCATGAGGAGAGCTCCACTTCAAGCCATGAAGAGGAGCCTAGTGAGCCAAGTAGTTCACATCATGGAGGGAGTGAATTGGGAGTTGAGGGCTACTCAACATCCAAGGAAGAAGAGGAGGAGAGTTCCTCTTGTTCAAGTTCGGAGCAAGAAGAAGAAGTTCCCACCTCCGGAAGGGTTGAAGAAGAAAGCTCATCTCCATCCTCAACCCTAGGTAACTCAAACACTTTACGTTCAAGTAAATTGCATATAATGTGTTTTGAGTGTAGGAAACATGGACATTACAAGAGCAAATGTCCAAAGAAGGTTAGGAAGACTCCACCGGCACCAAAGGTCAAGGAAGCCGGAGTCCCAACACGCAAAGGCAAGAAGCACGTGGTGTGCTTTCAATGCAAGCAACGGGGACACTATAGGAGCCAATGTCCGAAGGGGAGGAAACCTCACAAGGACAAGGGATGCACATTGATAGGGGGAGCTAAGGCAAACCCTAAGAAATCTTTTAAGGCTCATTCGTGCAATTCTAGTAGGATACATGCTAGTAGTTTTGTTGCAATTGTTAATAATGATAAGCATGTTAACTTTAGGAACCAATACATGTGCTTAGGAGCTAAACATGTTAGCCTAGGTAAGGATAACACTAGAAATACCAACCCTAGGATTAACGCTTCTAAAGTTAAGGAAAACCTAGGTAGAAATCCCAAGAAGACTAGACACATGCCTAGAAATATCTCAAGAGAAAATGACAAATTAACACTTGAGGTATTAGAGAGGGAAAATCAAGTCTTGAGGTCAAGACTTGATAACTTAGAAAAGGCTCTTAAAAACATGGAGAAGTCATCTCTAGGGTTTAAGAGTCAAAAACCCAAGTCCAAGGACAAGAAAGGTTTGGGTCACAAACCTAAGTCCCAAGTGGTCAAGCCCACTTATCATAGTGTTCCATTCGATTATGGAACAAAACCTAGGGCTAGGAAGACCATCACCAAGGTCACAAGGGGAGTCACCCCTAGAGTTGATCTTGATGAGTCCCAAATGACCAAGGCTTCAAAGCCTAAGAGGGTCATTAGGAGGGTTGCTAGGGAAGTCATCCCTAGTGAATATTTAGTGAACCCAATGAGCTCACATAGATATTGGGTTCCTAGGAGCATCTTCTCTACCCCATAAATGGGTTAGAGAGTGTCAACTCCAATAAGAAGGGTAGTTAACCCAACTTTGAGGAAATTGACACTCAAGGAGCATTTTCAAGGTTTTGTGAACCTTTGAAAATGAAATGGAATTATCATTTACTCCTTGGAAGAGTAAAATGTGTCATTATGGAAAAGAATGATTTTAATTGACACAATTTGGGAAAATCTAGAGAACTCTCGAGGAAAAATGAAACATGCCAAGTTTTGAGGATAAATTTGATCTTTAAGTGGCATGAATTAATCTAGAGTTCAAGAAGTGTCAAAATTAGGATTTTGGCATTTTAGGGCAATCAAGGGTTAAATTTTATGTTAGCAAAGTGGTTAAGGATACTTAGATAGGTAATCTAGGTATATTTATTTATGCTAAATCTTGCCATGATTGATTGCCCTCACATGTCATGACATCATGTTTAGTTTTATTATCATTTGAAATGTCATGATAATGCTTAGGCTAGTTTATATGTCATGCTTTATTTAAGTTTTCAAACTTTATGCCATGACATCATGACATTGGCACATGTTTTTACTTATGATATCATTATATGTCATGTCATCATCTCTTGCATTAATAATCAATTGAATTGATTTAAGGATGAAAAACACATTTTGATATTGAGATCAAATTTGTGTTTAGAAAATGCATGAGACCTTAGTCTAAGATACCTAAACTCATATCTCACATCAAAATTGCCATGGATGTGTTTGATACACTTTAGATGTGTGTGAGATATTAGGATCATGAATTAGGATCAAGGTGCATAGTTCTTGTACCTAGATGAGCCTAATTCAAGAAATGGAGGATCATGGGGAAAGCTTGTGTACAAGTCATGTACATTTAGTCCTAAGATTATGGTCCTAAATTAAAAGGTTTAAAATCATTTTGAAATTGATTTGGAAAACCTTGATGAAGCCATCTTAGTGATTGCATTCATCATTGAACATTGTGATACAAAGTTGAGTTAAACTTGAACTATTTCAAAGTTTTTGAACTTTGTATCAAGATTGAAAAATGGAAGTTATTTTCATAGAAAACTATTTTTCCATGATAGTATATGTTATGAGGAATATATCCTCAAAATTTTATAATTTTTCAAATTTTCTGAAATTTTCTAGGAGTTTCTGAATTTCTCCCGGGGAGGAAAATCAGAAATCTTTGATTTCAGAGTCTGGATCGGTCACCGGACCGATCCAGGGAAGGCCTGATCGGTCTGGTGACCGATCAGTGATGATCCAGAAAGAGGATCGATTTGGGAATCGATCCAAGGGGTTCCTGATCGGTCTGGGGACCGATCAGAGCGTGCCAGTTTCTGATTTTCAGCTGTTGGTCTGAAATTTCAGCTGGAAGTTGGGTTTTGTGGATTTCTAAAGGTTTGGAACTCACAAAGACATTGTTGGTGCAATGGCCAAGGGGGAGTTGACCTTTAGGGGGAGTTTCACCTAATTGTCAAGGGGGAGTTGACTTTTAGGGGGAGTTTTTACTCCTTAAGACTTTTGAGGATTAGTGATATGGGGTTATCACTAAGTTGATTGTTGAGTTTAGTATCTAGGGGGAAATTAAGAGTTTCAATGAAAGGTATGGGACTTTCATTAGGAAGAAACTCTTGACCTTGATACCCTCTTTTTCTTTTTGATGTGTGTCAAAAAGGGGAGAGTGTTCATTGGAGAATTATTGGAGAACCCAAGTTAGGTTATCGGGTTAACCTAAGATAGGGGAAGAATGTCAAGGAATGTTCGGGGAAGAACATTGGAATTCTTTTTGATGTGTGTCAAAAAGGGGGAGAATTATTGGAGAACCCAAGTTAGGTTATCGGGTTAACCTAAGGGGAGAATGTCCAGAGAATGTTCAAGGAAAGAACATTGGACATTGGAAGATGAGTGGAAAACCTAAGTTAGGTTATCGGGTTAACCTAACTTGATTATGGATTTTGTCAAACATCAAAAAGGGGGAGATTGTTGGTGCAACCTTAGGTCAAGGTTGACCTGGTTGACCTGACTCGAGTTGACCTGACTCGAGTTGTATTTTGATGTTTGACTTTGGAAGATTGTCGGTGCAACCTTAGGTCAAGGTTGACCTAGTTGAGTTGCATGTTGATGTTTGACACTCGTGGAAGAGTTGTATTCTTGATATGGGACAAGAATAGATGTTTGGGAGATTATTAGGGCAACCGTAGGTCAAGGTTGACCTGGTTGACCTGATTAAGGAAAAAGTCCAAGTATGGAGACTTGGCAACGGAAATGTCCAAGCAGGGAGCTTGGCACTAGAAAAGTCAGAGTATTGGTGCAACCGAAAGTCAAGGTGGAGCTGATTCGCGAAAAAGTCCAAGTATGGAGACTTGGCAACGGAAAAGTCCAAGTATGGAGACTTGGCACTGGAAAAGTCCAAGTATGGAGACTTGGCACGGAAAAGTCCTAACTGGGATGTTAGGCAGTGTGGAAAGTCCTGGTGAGTGAAGCCAGGCAGTGGGAAAGTCCTAACTGGGATGTTAGGCAGTTGGAAAGTCCTGGTGAGTGAAGCCAGGCGGTGAGAAGGTCCTAACTGGGCTGGTAGGCAGTGTGGAAAGCCTGGTGAGGGGAGCCAGGCAGTGGGAAAGTCCTAACTGGATGTTAGGCAGTTGGAAAGTCCTGGTGAGTGAAGCCAGGCGGTGAGAAAGTCCTAACTGGGATGTTAGGCAGTGTGAAAACCCTAGTGAGTGAAGCTAGGTGAAAGTCCCGGTGAGTGAAGCCGGGCAAGGGAAAATCCAGATGGATCAAGGATGATCGGACATCTGGTGTTGGGAAGTCCAAGTAGGTCAAGGGAGTGACAGGATACTTGGCACGAAGGAGAAAGTCCGAGTGGGTCAAAGGGATTGACCGGACACTTGGCGGGGAGTCCTAGCAGGTCAAGGGAGTGACCGGATGCTAAGCATGATGTACCAATAGATCAAGGTTGACCGGATATTGGTTTGAAAGGTTTGGGACTTGGTTTGGGCAAAAACTAAGAGCTGGATCTGCAGACCGATCCAGTGATACGTTGAGTATCGATCGATTCGGTGACCGATCGATAACAAACGAAGGCAAAGCGCAGTTCTGAGCTTATTGATCGGTCAGGACGATCGACGATAACTGATCGGTCTCCACGACCGATCGGAGACGCAAAGAAGGTGGGATCGGTCGTGGACCGATCGATCCATGGACCGATCCAAGAAACGAACAGAGAGTTGGGCAACTCTGTGAAGCCTTCGATCGATCGGGGCCGATCGATGGCTGATCGGTCCCGCGACCGTCGAGCAAACCGATCGGTGAGCCGATCGGTCGAGTTCTAGCCGTTGCGTAGCAACGGCTAGTTTTTGTCTTCTTCGCGGTATAAAGGGGTCGAGGGCTGCTGCGATGTGAACTTCTTCTTCCTTCCTGTTGCGTGTTGTTGTGCTTGAGCTTTGTTGAGCTCCTCCTTGTCGAAGCTTCGCGTGAGCTTCATTCCACGACTGGATCAGCTGCTGCTGAGTTGCTTGTTGCATCTGTCCGTGAAGTTGCTACTTCATCCGGGACCCCAGTCGACGAGAAGGCAAGCTGCTGTGTTTACATTCCTGTTGTATTTTGTTCTTGCTATTCTCTTGTACTCTTAGCTTGCTGTTGCAAGTGATTGTGGCGAGGTTTCTCCACCCACAAGGAGTTTGATTTAGCCGATTTTCCGGGGACTCATCCACCGACAGATTGATAGGCTTCGTCCACCTTACGGACACGCCGAGGAGTAGGAGTTTCATCTCCGAACCTCGTTACATCCTTGCGTAGAGGTTTGATTTCTTCTCCTGTTTTCTTTCTGCATTTAGTTTCCGCTGCACTAACCCTAATTGTAGGAAGAACGCGAGAATTTGGGGCGGCTATTCACACCCCCCCCTCTAGCCGAGTACGAACGATCCTAACATTTACCTCGACTTTGCCGAGATTTGAACCCTAGACTTCATTGTGGTAACACCTCATGCGCTAGCTACTAGACTCATCCGAGGGGACAAAAACTATCAGGTATATGTTATAATGTCTAGAAGTTATTTCATATTTGCTTCAATATAATTAGAGCGAGTTTATAGTTTATGATTTGGATAAAATTTAAATAATTTTAATTAAGTTAGTAAATAATATTTTGATATAAAGTTATGATTGTCGCAGCGAAGTTCATCAGTGAAAACTCGTCGTGATTGAGTTGGCACCTTGCGTGGCCCCGTAACTAGGTCAGGGCTTCGACTCCTTGAAAGAGAGAGGGAAGAAAAAGGAGGAGTTAGGGCTATGGAAGAGAGGGAAGAAGAAGTTAGGGCAAGGGAGGGAGACACACAAATGAAACAAAAAAATGCGAACGACGAAAAAAAAACTCACTGTTTTTTTTTTTATGGATGGCTTCGCTCCTCTCTTCGAGAATGGAAGGGAAGAAGCGACTTGCTCCTCGCTGGGAGAAAGAGAAAGGAGAACGCGAGACTGTGGCCGGAGAAGTTAGGGCATGAAGGGGACGGGCTTCACTCCTCTCTTCAAGAATAGGAGGGAAGAAGCGGCTCAGGGCTCAGGAGCTTCGAGAAAGAGGAAGGAGGAGGAGGGTTAGGACATGGGAGGAGAATCGCGAAAGAGGAAGGAGGAGGAGGAGAGTTAGGGCACGGGCCATAAAATATGAAGCCATGTCGGAGATTTTTTTTTGTGAGGTGGACGTGGCCACACAAGGTGTCACTCAATCGCGATGAGTTTTCACTAAAGGAGCTTCGCTGCGAGAATCATAACTAAGTTAACTCAACTTTTATATGGTATAAATCTTAAATCTGAAAATTTAAATTTACCTAAACATATTATAGTAACTATGACTACGTTTGGTTCGGTGTAATATAATCGAGCTTGTAATATAATCAAATTTGTAATGTAATGTAATATAATCTTGATTACACTACTATGTTTGGTAATATAATATATGTAATATTTAATTACAAGGGTGATTATATTCTTTTGTTTGATATCTATTATTTTTTATAAGGAATATAATTCGTATTATTATAAAATGATAAAAATATCTTGCGACTTCTACATACGGCCGTCACACCTCTATCGGAGCTTACGGTCATCGGCGACTGACAGTGGCGGTGGCGGTCGACCATCGACGGTCGACGGGCGACGACTAACTAGGGGTATATTCGACATTCAAATTTTGGTTAGACAGTGACCTCGTAATGCAATCGGATTACATAGTATTTACTTTGTAATCTAAATTATAAAACTTCACTATCTTTTGTAATCAAGATTACATTATATTACAAGGTAGATTACATCTTATTAAATATAGTCTTAGTAATTTTTGTCATAGAGTTGCATCAAGCAGTATTTTTAGGATAAAATTATGCAAGAGAGCTTATTTGATTTTATTTTTTTTTTAGAAAAGGGGCATGGTTTATAATTTATAAAATCTAGAATGTCTTTTAATATTTTTTTTCTCAAAACTATATAATATGGAATCAAGAAGGTTCCAAAGTCCTTATCCATTAATGAAAGGCAATGTATCGTATATGTTATTTTTTTTTTATTTTAGTAATTTAGATATTCAGTTTGGAGGACTTATTAATTTAAAAAATAATCAATCGAATCTCATAAAAATTTAGAAGTTCATCTAGACTGTTAATATTTTTAAATCTATTTTTAACTAAAAAAAATCTCTAGTAATATATCGTAATTAAAATTTAAATATCAAATTTCTTGATTATATGTTGAAAAAACTTATCATCGCACCATTCCTCTGGGAGCGTACCATCTATGTTTCTCGGAATCAAACTCCAGTTGCTGCTCCTTAGAGCATTCATAATTGCTTGGGATATTCCTCCCAAGTATTTGTGAACCCCACTTCCACGTCAATTTTCAAATATCTCACCATTCAAACATCTCAACTTTCACAATGAAATATCCCACCATCTAAATATTTATGGGTCTCACTCATCAAATATTCACTCTCAAATATCTTTAATTCTATAATTAAATATTTCACCATCAACCAAATATTTATAAGGCCTACGACCATTTAATTAACTTACATTTAATTTTAATAAAATATAATAAAAATATAAATTTAAGAATATTTGAATAAATATCTCCTTTAAATATCTCCATTATAGATGCTCTTAACATCTTTGACGTTGCTTATGCCATTTCGACGAGTAAGATGGAAAGGCTTCTCAATTTAAAAAGTTTTAATGCTTTGGATTATTATTTTCATTCCAATCCACCTGAAAAAAAAAAAATATGGATTCAGGTTGAGAATTTTTGGATTTAGGTCGGATTTGAGTTGGAAACTTCTGTGTTGACTTGAGTTGATATGAATTTAGAGTTTAGTAAATTTTTTAGACTAAATTAAAATATTTTTATATATATTAATATTAGTATAATAATAATAATAGAGTATAAAGATAAAAGTGAAAAATTAAAAAATATATATATGCAAATCGTTTTGAATGATTTATTTAGGTCGGGTTTGAATTCATCATATTTAGATTCGAATTTAGGATTTCGATTTATATTCAGGAGCAGATTGAAATTTTTTTAAAAAATATTTTTTCGATCCGACCCAAACTGTATGCTTAATCACACAATAACACCTTTTTCATAATTTTTTTAAAACAATTTTAATAATATATTTTTAAAAATTAATTATTATTATTTAATAATGATCGAATTCTTATTATTTAGTTAATTTTTTCTTATGACCATCCAAATGAATTGCGCAAATAAATAATTCAAAATTCATTTGAAAAAAAAAATAAATAACGTCCACAAGATAATTAGTCCAACTACATAAAATTTTTTCACTGATCATTATTATAAATCAAGAATACAATCAAGAAGTATTCACGATGGACGATTTAGAAATCTAATATCTCTTAGTTATAAGGATGGCAATGGAACGGGATGGGAACAGATTTACCATCCTCATCTCCGTCCTCGTCTCCGAATTTCATCCCTGTCTTCATCCCCATTTTTTTGGATTCGAGGAATTCCTGAATTCGAATCATCTGGGATCAAATCTCTATCCCCATCCCATCCCTGCTTTCATTTTTAAATTAATTTTATATTATTATTATTTTGCTATTAATATTAATATTAATATCAATATTAATAATAAATTTATTTTTAATATTTATATTATTATCAATATTATTATTAATACTTTTAAAAATATTATTATTATTATTATTATTATTATTTTCAGGAGGGATTCAAAATAGGAATAATATCTCCATACTTATCTTGAACCGTCTCCATCCCTAAATATATCGAGGATCTCCATTCTCATTTTAGATTTTTTATTACAAGACTTTAAACTCATGGAAAAAATTATAATCCCTACTTAGTTGCGTATTTGATTGAGAGGAAAAATTTCGGTAAAATATGTTATAATTAAGATTTAAACTGTGTATATTTGGATTATAATTAAATACTTTTCGCACATGACCCCGGAGACCATATTAATTCAAATTAGGGGTGATCATGGATCGGGTTGGTTCGATTATTGGGGTAAAAAATTATCTGGCCTTACTAGATCAGATAATGCAAAATCGGGACCTACATTCGACCCTATATCCGGTGGTTCTTATGTTTCAAATATCCGACGGGTTGTCAGTTATTTGGATATCCGACCCTATAGCTAATGAAATATAAAATATAAATATAACAAAAAAATAAATTTTTTTAAAATGATAATAAACATTACTCATTATACGTTATAGCAGCTAATCGGAAATAACTATTATAACGTGTAGCAGCTTATCGGCAATAGTTGCTACAACGTGTAACAACTTATCAACATTAGTTGCTACAAGTAGGGGTGATCAGATCGGGTTGGTTCGGTTATTGGGATAAAAAATTATCCGGCCCTACTAGATCAGATAATGCAATATTAGGACCCTACATCCGGCCTTATATCCGGCGGATCATTTTTTTTCGATTCGATTCGAGTCGGTATAAACCGGTTGGTCGGTTTGACGGATTGACTACTCACCCCTAATTCAAACTACATTCGAAATCGGAGTCCGTCTCATTATTTACCCCGGCCCTAGGGGGATACTTTTAATTTCTTTTTAAACACGTGTATGTGGCCCATCTATGTCCCCCACGAGCGACACACGTGCCTTAAACAACCGGTTGGTCACTTCATGATGAAAGACAAACCCCATCTAAAATCACTCCTTTTGTTTACCATTTCTCATCTAAAATAATTTAAATAAGGAATAAGTTAAAAAAATCAATAAATTTTTATAATTATTTTATAGAATAGCCACCCTAATTCTAGTATTAAATTTTCCTTTTTAATAATTTTTTGTGATCTTATTATTCCACTCATAATTATTAATTATATTATCTTATGAAAAAGAAGTTTAAAAATTTAAGATATTTTTCAGAAAAAAGGTAAATTTCACTGGGAAAATTGATTTTTTTTAAATTTAGTATTTTTCTATAAAATCAAGTTAGTTATTACAATTAACTAACTTTCAACAAATAAACGGGTGGACACTTCAAATTACGGTGTATGAATATCAACAGCTAAAGCAAGCTCGCGATGAAGAGCCACGTCATCCTCGAGGCAGCGCAGAAGAAAGGGACGTCTCAGTCAGTTCGCTGAATCCCAGATCTCCATTTCCATTTTTCTAATCCAAGAACGTCTTTTTCCTCCTAAAAATCTCGTTTTTGGACGTAGATTACTCGCAAAACTTCATCTTTCGCTCGTTTTTCGTCGATTTGCACAGCGACGAGGGGTTAAAATAATCGGAACAGGAGGGAAAAAGGCGGTAGCGATTCCTTGAAGCTGCAGCAAAATCCACGCTCTGTATCCGAATCCACTCTCCCTCTGCTGCAAAGATAAGTTTTTGGTCCTTTTGGATGAGTATTTCAACCTTTGCCCCATCTTCTCCGCAGTGGAAGAAAGAAAACTGGCGTGAGCTCTACCCTTTAGCCTAGGGTTTTTTGCCCTTCCTGTTTGGTTCGGCACATCGGCGTTTCCGTTTGATTCGGCTGGATTTTAACTATGGCGCTGTTTAGGAAGCTCTTTCACCGAAAGCCACCGGATGGGCTGCTGGAGATTTCCGAGAGGGTTTACGGTATGCTTCTGATGCCATCAAACCCCTTTTCTTATAGCAATGCTGCAAAATGAAGTGGATATCGAAAATAATCTGATACATGTTTGTGCGATTTACTGCATTTGGTGTTTCTTTACTAGAGATTAAATCGTTTTGCTATCTGCATTTGGTTGATTCTAGGTCTGTAAATGTATAGAATGTTCATGAACAATTAGATACTCGATTTAATAAGAACTTGTTATGTCCATTGAGAATCAAGTTTGGATACTAATGAACTTGGATTTTAATGTTCATACACAAAGCTTGTAAATAATTGATGACAAACTTATTGTTAACTTGTATAAAACTTGATTATGATAATATTTTTTAGTTTTATATGCTAATATATTAAAATATAATGTCTATCTTAAATATTTTATAATTTTATATCACCTATAATCTATTAAAAATGAGAAACTAATATACTTCATTTATTGGATCAACAAATTATAAGGACAATTGATCTCAGTAAAAGCTCAAGATCGACTTAAACTCAATAAAACTTCTATCGAACAAACTTGAATAAGCTTGATATGAAAAATGCACAGGCTGGGCTCATCTTGGCTACCTAGCTAGTTATTTCTGACAAGCTTGTATGTTTGCTTCAATGCTTTAATGAAAATAACTTCAATCTGTCCATTTACAGAAACTTGTCTAATTTCAACAGGGATAGTATCTAAAAATTCCCAATTCATTTTTTTTTTTTCAAATTATCTTCCACTCCAAGTTTGGACGACCTATATTTGGGGTATAACTTCAACTTCAGATGTTAGCTTCAGAATCTAATCTTAGGCAAAAGTAACTTGTTTGTGAATAAGAAACACTTTTGAATGAATCTAACCTCAAATAGACTAGCTACATCTGTTCAATTTCTGTTGGAAGAAATTAGCTTCTGTTTAATGATTGCAGTGTTCAATTGTTGCTTCGCAACTGATGTCTCCAAGGAAGATGAGTATAGGTTCTACATTGGAAGCATTGTGGCGCAACTTCAGGAACAATTCCTAGACACCTCTTTTATGGTGTTTAACTTCCGGGAGGGAGATAGCCAAAGTCAGATTTCCAGTATATTATCAGAGTATGAAATGACTGTGATGGACTATCCACGGCAATACGAAGGATGCCCATTGCTCTCCATGGAAATGATTCACCATTTCTTGAGGTCAAGTGAAAGTTGGCTCTCATTGTCTCGACAGAATGTCTTGTTGATGCATTGTGAGCTAGGTGGTTGGCCAGTTCTAGCATTTATGTTGGCTGCACTTCTAGTTTATCACAAACGGTATGCAGGAGAATGGAGGACGTTAGACATGATTTACAAGAAAGCCCCTCATGAGCTGATGCACTTGCTATTACCTTTAAATCCACTGCCCTCCCAACTGAGATACTTGCACTATATCTCGAGAAGAAATACTGACTCAGAATGGCCTCCTCTTGATCGGGGTCTTACTTTGGACTGTGTTATTCTTAGGTTTATTCCAGATTTTTATGGAACAGGTGGATACAGGCCATTATTCCAAATATATGGGCAGGATCCCTTTCTTGCTGCCGATCGGGCTCCAAAAGTGCTATTCTCAACACCCAAAAAGAGCAAGTTAGTCCGCTTCTACAAACAGGTAATTTCTACAATTCAATGGACATGTGGCCTTTTTCAATCGAGTGATTTATAAGACCTGTTTCAGCATTCTGCTTATTTCTGCTCATGCAGGAAGATTGTGAACTTGTTAAAATTGATATACATTGTCATATTCAAGGAGATGTGGTGATAGAGTGCATCGGTTTGGAGGACGATCTAGAACACGAGGAGATGATGTTTAGAGTGATGTTCAATACTGCCTTTATTAGGTCTAACATTTTGATGCTAGATCGTGATGCGGTAGATATCTTGTGGGATGTCAAAGATCGGTTTCCAAAGAATTTCAGAGTTGAGGTCTGCTTTGCCTCATATCGTTTGATGAGTTGGTCCAAATTTATGCTTGCAATAATTTTGTTTTCTGTCTTTTTTTTTGTGTGTGAGCAGGTTCTCCTTTCAGAGATGGATACATCTAATTCACCTCCATCTTTGGAGTCAATGAATGTCCAGAAAAAGGGGGAGTTTCCGATTGAAACATTTTCTGAAGTGAAGGAAACATTTAACAATATGAATTGGCTGGAAACAAAACCAGATACTGCGTCAGAAGTTCTTCAGCAGATTGGTTCTTCAAAGGCTCTTCAAGATAAGTTGGATGCAGTTTCTCCACCGAAATCTGGGAATGATGTTATTCTAACAGAATTAGGTCCAGATGTGCTGTGTGAGGATGCCCTTTCTAGTGAAACCACAAGTGCAAGGTTATTATCCTCTTTCCCTAAGAGGTATTCTGTTCCACTCCACAAAATTTCTGATTCAAATGCAAAGAACAATGTTGAAATGCATGGCCTCCAGATTCCAAAGAAACTTCCTTCTCAGATTAAAATAATATCCCAAAGAATTCCGGTATCTCGGTCAACTCCTGCCTTTTCTTCTAATTCTATTCCAGGCTTTCATCCAACTGTTTCAAGGTATCATAGTGCATCATCAGATCTTGGAATTATGGCTCTGCTCAATGACCATACTTCTGATAGCTCTGAAGTTGCTCACACAACAAAGTTTGCTTCAGCACTTGCAAGCATTTCAGCTTCTGGATCTACCATTTCCTCTGATTCACGACAACTCCGATCATCATCATTATTAACGACTTCAGCAAGCTGTGCAAAAGAAGGTTCACTGTCACCACAACGACTGTCATCAGCACCACAATCAACAATTTCAGCTAGCTGTTCAACAAAAGCCTCACTAGCACCTACCCATTGCCCTCCACCTCAACCACTTAGAGTAACTTCATCGGAATCTTGTCCTGTTCCTCCTCCACCCCCACCAAAAATGACTTCACTTGCTTGTCTACCTATCCCTTCTTCTCCTCCACGTCCACCACTGCTAACAAAAGTGACCTCACTTGTTCACACACCTGTCCCTTCTCCACCACCACCACCTCTTAATCGTGTGCATGCTAGAAAAACTGAAGCTTGTGTCGGTCACAAACCACCATTTAAAAGCTCTAGCTTAGAAGTGCCACCATCACCTGCTTGGAAGATATCAGAGTCACATGCTTCTGTTCTTACTATTCCTTCTCACCATAGACATTCTGTTCAATCACTAACATCAATTCCTTCTCCACCTCCTCCTCCTTTGAAAGGCACATCATCGTACCCTTCCTTTTCAACCTTGAAAAAAACTGCTGCTTCATCAGTTGCACATCAGGTAGCCTCAGCGATCATAGCAAGTAAGACACCACCCAACCCCTCTCCACCACCTTTGATTACCTTGCTGAGTCCTAATACCGACATTTTGCCACTGAGAAAAGGAAATGATACTTCTTCTGTTCCTTCTCCACCACCTCCTCCATGCCCTATCTCAGCAATTGCAATGTCAGCACTACCTCAACCACCTCACATATTATCAAACAATTCTGGTGGTTTTGCTACCAAAATATCAGCTCCATCTGTACCACTTCCTCCTGCACCTCCAAATTCCTTGCAGAGCCTTACTATTCCTAACTCTTCTGCAGCTAATGGAATTAACTTTGACGCAATACCTCCCCCTCCCCCTAGTGGCATCAGTGCTCCTTCATTAGAGGGGAAGGGACGGCTCCCTGCTAGAACTCCTAATTTCAGAAATTTGCAGCCTAGCCAGTCTTCATCAAAAAAGTGTAACTTGAAGCCATTGCATTGGATTAAAGTAGCACGAGCAGCACAAGGAAGCCTTTGGGCTGAGTCACTAAACACAGATGAATTTTCTAAGTGCGGTTGTCCTTTCTTATCTTTCGACATCTTTACTTCTTTGAAATCTATCTCATACTAGCTTTTTGGCTGTGCTAGGTCACCAGAGTTTGATATGTCTGAATTGGAGAGTCTTTTTTCAGCAGCACTGCCAACACCTGATGCTCGAGGTGCAAGTTCCAGGGGTGGGCGTTCCACTGGCCCAAAATCTGACAAAGTTCATCTGGTAAATGAATGCTTCTTAATCTGACAAAGTTCATACCCAATTATAAGTAGCATAGTATGATTAATGAGCACAAATAAAGTTCTACACTCAATCTACACGATTTTAAAATTCTACACCTATTTAAAATCATTTTATTTTGTGGAAAACAAAACTGGAATTTTTTTCTTATTGTTTCACATTTTAATAGAATGTGATTCCGTTTAGAATTGTATTTCAAATTAGAAATTTTAAATTGGAAGTCTGAGATTAGGAAGTTTAGATTTTATGATTTTGAAAGTTTTAAATTTATATTTTGAAATAGTCCAAACTCCGAACAAAAAGTAGAAAATTCATATTGTAGAAATTGATGCCAAAGAAAAGTAGCCGTCTTTATTGATGAATCCAAAAAAAAGAGTTGTTAGAAAATAATGAGTACAAAGTCTTATATAGTGAATTATCAGAAAACCTAAACCCTAAATTAAAATGGTAAAAGACTAAATTGCCCTCAAGGCTATAAACAAATAAATAGTTCTAAAGCATGAAAAATATAAATATAAAATATGTAAAACTCACAGTGATCTCCCGTAGTAGATCTTGATCTTCCTTTGTCGTCGAAAAAATGATCACGAACCACTTGTCGTCGGAAGAATGATCACGAACAAATCGGAAAGTTCTTCATGGTTCACAAACCAAATCCCATGCCTCAGATGTTCTTCTTCTCTGCAAGACACATAGTCTCTACAGAATTCTGACAGCACTTCTAATGTGCTTCGGTCCCATCTGCGTACACAACGCAGCAACCTTTCTTGATGCATGCACCCCTCTTGCTCTCTTTTCCTCATTGCACCAATTGCCTTGGACGCTTTTTTATAGAGGAAGATGACTCTTCATCTTCCTCTACCTCCATTAATGGAGGAATGAGAAAGGGTTGGAAGGTGAAGGGGAAGAGGCACCCTTTCACCTTCTTAACACCAACACAAAATGCCCTTTGAAGGCTTCTCGATACTTTTAATGTACTAGCGTACCTTTGTTGATAAGTCATACTTGCTGAATCTGTATTGTGTTAGTACACCTTTGCACTGCAAGCAAACACAACTTCTAATTGTTGTTATTTTTGAATAAATAATGTTTGATATATGTAATTATGAACAAGATATAAGTGATAAGTCATAGACAACCCATCTTTGAAACACACTTTTGTATTCTTTTATGCCTATAGCATTCTCGCATAGATGAGCATGTGAAGTGCTTTGAATGTGGTAAATACTAGCTTTAATATCTTTTACATGTGCTTGCAGATTGATCTCAGACGGGCTAATAATTGTGAAATCATGCTTACCAAGGTTAAGATGCCATTAAATGATTTAATGGTAAGTAGGTGACTGATGGTTGATTGTTTCAGTGGTGTTATTTCAAAGCAACACATGACACTTATCTTTTTCATGAAATCTTACCATCATGTTGTCGCTTTTGTATAATGGTGTAGCTTGCCAAAACAAATTTTACTTTCAGTAAATCATCAGGTAATTGTCTAGGTGAGAGACAAGTTGACAATTGTTGGTAAATTAATATGAATGATAATGGGAACAAAATCTTAGCTTGATGTATTTTAAAAGCAATTTCTGATAGATACTTTAGAATCATCCTAAGGCATGAGCTTGCTGCTGAACATTTCTTTCCATTAATTTCTGGAAGCCGTTTATTGATGATCCTTCACATTGTCATCTTTTTTACAGAGTTCGGTTCTCGCCCTTGATGATTCTGTTTTAGATGCTGACCAGCTGGATAACCTCATAAAGTTTTGCCCTACAAAGGAGGAAATGGAACTACTCAAGGTACTATCTAAATCTGTTCATTTTTGACAGTTTTGGCATTCGCAGGTTTCTTTGTTATTGCTAGCTCTTCTAGTTTTGACATTTTTTTCTTCTATTACTTCAAGTTGTGTTACTTTTTTCCTATAATTTCAGGGTTACGGTGGAGACAGAGAAAATTTAGGGAAATGTGAGCAGGTTAGTGTGGTCACCTGCTGCTGTTTATCCATTTAGTTTTTGGTAGAAGATAACATGGCCTTTCTGGACATAACTATTTGTCAAACTAATACAATCCATGTATTGTTCCATACCAACACATACAATCGACTGATCAGTCACTAGTCAACCTTAAGTTTCCCTTAGATTTCTCTACAAGTACCCTTTTGGCTGGAGGAAATGATGTGTGAGGTTATATATCGAGTTATATAATTCTTTAACAGCTGTTGGAGAGCATATCTTCTTGATATAGGATGGGGTGCACAGTTTCTTGCTCGCCTTTGACGGTGAAATAAATTTTCTACTGTATCATTCAAAAGGGTTGTCGAGATTTAAATCTTGGTTTACTGCAGAAGATGACTAAATTGATGTCGTATTAAGTTCTATTTTTCTTCTGTGTCATAGATGACTAAATTGATATTGTATTGAGTTTTGTTTGAACTTTGTGTTTAAGGCAGTTTTGATTTGTGTGCTTACCATTCTCCTGATTTTGAAAAGTATTTCTTGGAGCTGATGAAAGTCCCTCGAGTGGAATCTAAGTTAAGAGTCTTCTCGTTTAAAATCCAGTTTCGCTCCCTGGTTCGTAATCACCTGCTTTGTTTATTTTGGATGAACTTTACCATGAGGCTTGGGATAAGTTTCTTGAAACTCTTCTTATAGATTGCTGATCTTAAAGGCAACCTGAACATCGTCAATTCTGCTTCACAAGAGGTAAATCACCTTTCGTTTTGTTTTTTTTTTCAGTTTACTTATTGAGGGACTAACCTAGTTTATGATCGCTCACTTTAATTCTCAGATCAGAAGTTCTGTTAAGTTGAAAAGAATCATGCAGACAATTCTGTGTTTGGGAAATGCATTAAACCAAGGAACCGCCAGGGGTGAGTCAAACTCGTGGAACATGGTTCTTTCGATTCCTTTGGATATCAATATCTTGATTCTTAACCTTCAATCTATCACAAGGTCGTTGTTTTGCTTTGATTCTCGCCAAGAACCCTCCTTAGCTAACCAAAATTACAGACAAAATAGATCAAAACACAAGTGTCCTTCCCCCGCGTCTAACCAAAAAAATTGACAGTAACTGCTTCCCTGACATTTTATAGTAGGAAGCTTGTGTTTGATCCAACTTTTCTCCAGTGACTCCTGAGTGGAGGTCTTTCAAACTATGTAGAAAGATTAGTCCGAGTCAATTGGACAAGAATTCCATGGAGAACTTATGTTCAGGTGGATTCAGGATATTCATCAAATACATTCTCTCATTTTGCAGGTTCTGCAGTTGGATTCAGATTGGATAGCCTTCTCAAACTGACAGATACACGAGCACGTAACAACAAGATGACGCTTATGCATTATCTGTGCAAGGTACCTCATAGTCGTAAACTCGTAGCTATAGATATGCACATAAGCTAATCAATGCAACTGATGTCTTTAAACTTTGGGAAAAAGCTTTTGGATTAGTCGTATACAAGAATCGTGTTGGTTTTGTTTGGTGATAGAATGTCGTAGTAAATTTATGTTTTCATACAGAGTTGAAGCTTCAAACTTGAATTCTCGCTATTTATGATTAAGTTAAATACATGGCTATTTACGATTCAGAATGCATGGTCGCAGGTTCTTGCAGAGAAGCTACCTGAACTTCTTGACTTTCCAAAAAATCTTGTTAGCTTGGAAGCTGCAGCAAAGGTATGTTTGATTACTCGATTTCTGAAGTTGTTTATGATGCAGCATTAGAACCTAACTCAATGTATCGGTATGTGTTTTGCAGATGCAGTTGAAGATTTTGGCCGAAGAAATGCAAGCGATAAACAAAGGCCTTGAGAAGGTCGAACAGGAACTAACAGCATCCGAACACGATGGTCATGTTTCGCAAGGTTTCCGTGAGGTAATCATCCATGTCGTATAGCTACTTCACTCTATTGCTTAGCGATATGAAACTCGGAAGAACATTGATTGTTTTCTTATCGCCTAAACTCTTTTTGGTTAGATGCTGAAGGAGTTTTTGATTTGTGCCGAAGCAGAAGTTAGAGCCTTAATTTCTCTTTATTCGAATGTGGTATGCGATGTTATTGTTTACTATGTTTCGCAATCTGAAAACTCATGATTTGCTTCACAGTTTTTTCTTTTAAAACTCATGCAGGGTAGGAATGCTGATGCATTAGCTCTTTACTTCGGAGAAGATCCTGCACGGTGTCCATTCGAGCAAGGTGACTAATACCCCGTTTTTGCTAACTCGAGTTTGTTTTTACGTTCTCAACCGAAGAAGTTTCAGATATTGATTAGCAAATGTGATTACTTTTTCCATATATCGATCATTTCTGTGCAGTTGTCTCGACGCTTCTCAACTTTGTTAAAATGTTCATGCGTGCCCACGAAGAGAACTGCAAACGACTAGAGTTGGAGAAGAAAAAGGCACAGAAAGAAGAAGTCGAGAAGCCAAAGATGTCCAATTCGAAGAAAGAGCAGATACGAAACAGTTGGTGCTTTCACCATTAGATCGCGCGAAATTCCTCTTCACCTGAGGATGATCGAAGGACAGGATTCCTATATAGAACATGACAAAGGAAACTATCTCAGTTCTACAAACTGAGTATGTAGTACATGGAGCTATCCTTGCGGCTGAAATCGTAAGTGATTTATCGTGTGCTAAGCTCGTTTAAATTGTGATGCGCTTGACCCAACTCTCGGTTTCCTCTTGCAGCTTCGCTACGCAAAGGAAGAGCAGATCAGAATGCTTTGTCGGGCCGCCATGTACAGATTGCTAACCCAAACCTATCTGAGTTATGGTCACTTCAACAGGTTTTTGTTTGTCAAATATGATGATATACAATTTTCTCGCATCTTGTTTCACAAGTGATGATATAACAAATAAGTTTTGATATGTACTCTTCTAACAATGTGAGCAATGAACACTAAATATATGAATACATACGAGGATAAACCCTAAATGCGCATCGTATGATCGGTATCCCTTCTATCGACACAATCAAGAGACGGATGGCAGTTTCAAATATCGATTTAAGTAACAAATATTACAAACAAGACTTTTTAAAAAAATTCATTGTGAATAACAAGTAGACGCATTGATGTACATCGATATAAAGGTCAACTTCGACAAACACACCATGCTGTAACATTCTTTGCGAAACTCTCACTTGCAAGTTTGGATTCACAAAGAATGATCCACAAGAGCAATGACAACAACAAAGCAGATGGGAATGGGATAAATTCTACTGATTTTTGTTTCAAGATGTTTCGACCAATCTGACATTGCGTGGAAGCATAAATTCAGCATAGACAGGATAATGAGACGACGGGTAGAAGCCATCGATGTTGTTGTTGACAACCTCACAAGTTGCTGGCACCAACGAACGTCCTCGAAACAGAATCCAGTCGACGTGCAAATCTTGAGTCTGGCGATCCCAACATAAACATAGAGCTCTGAATATCAGCTTTAGGAATTCTACTGCACCTTGCTTGTCGCCTGCAGTACGGTAATGTGTTTGAACTAGCAATTGTTGAAGAAAACTCTTTCTTCATAATTTTTTTCACTAAGGGGCAGCTTATTGTGCCGGGAGCTGACCTAATACTTACAAATACTATCAAATGCAAGCAACGTGCGAAAATAGAGGAAATATCGAGTGTAAAGTTACCTTTGAACCCGTGATATGTGCGTATTAGGGACACATTTTTCCGAGCCCTAGCATTTGGCCAAGCATCTCTCATATCGCCGACAACTCCATGCTCTCTGCAATGATATCGAAAACAATACGCTAATGAGAACTTGAGCAATTTTAAAAACACATTTGTTTATTTAACTGTCATAATCTTATGCAAGAGCAAATTAGCAGAAGAAATCCACCATAAACCTTCAGTTTGCAAAATAAAATTAAAAAGAAAGAAAAACAATGCATTTCCTACATATGTAGATATTGCTAAAAATTAATGAAATGTCAGTTAAGAAGTTCGTGGTGTAACATTCAACAGGGCAATTAGGATAGAAGTTGTCGATGGTGTAAAAGATGGCTAAACAAGTAGAATGTTTCCGGGTCAGTAATGAATATTTCTACTGAAGATCATCCACTCGATCATTTTGAAAAGTTGCAACCGATTTAAGATACTTGAAAATTTAGTTTTCTCTGTGATTTACCTGGATCTTCCTAGCAAAAAACGCCCCGTAGTTGATTCCTTTTGACTGTTAAATCCTCCACAATAAATGACAGGCAAGTTTGGCGGCAAAGAGGCTATGTGCTGCCATGTGAGTAAAGCACTTCTTCTACGTGCACGTGGACTGAATTCGTCGAGGTTGGTATTAACAATCTGGAAACTGAATCCTGGTGGTTCTACTCTCTTAAGTTGAAATGTGTGTGAATCGAGTCAAAGAAACAAATAACAAATAACATTTAGAGTCTACAAAAAAAAAAATCTACTATTCAAACTTGTTTGGTAAGAACAAATATGATAGGATATAGCCCATGTAGCAATGGATGGCACTGTAGCTCCCCACGATATGCTTCCTGGAACAGAAGGTGATTCCGACAACCAGAATGTACCGCCTTCAAGAAGCTCAACCTTCATGAATTCAAAGAGATTGTACACAAATACATGACAATCGAAAGTTAGAGAATATAATAGTCTGTGAAGAGTTTTGTCGAAAAAGATAATGAAAGTTTTAGTACCTTCTCCTTGTCATAGAAGATTGTGCAATACTCATCTGTGGTATCTTGAGATCCTTTCCTTGAAATACCAAATTGTTCGTATGCTGGAGATTGATAGAGATTAGTCAGATAGTTGGAAAAGGATTGTTGCTACAAACCGATCTCGGATTCAAAAATGTGTGATCAAATAGCAGAAATTTTCCAGCAATTGTTAGGCTGCATCCGGTAGAATGGTGAAGAATTGTGAAAATTTAGTTCTATCTTAGAAAACCATGGGGGTGAACAAGATTTCTCAAGGAAAACCTTTTTTCTCAGAAATACCTCTGTCGTTCATCATTCTGAAAATGAAATATTTTATCAGACATTCAAGACCTTGGCACACTGTCTTTCCCTTACGAAATACCTTTTTATCCACCTATTCTGTCCATTGTTTCTTCACTGCTAACCCTTAACATGAAACTAAACTTTCAAAACGTTATACTGCACAGCTTTCATTAGAAGGCTTATGACAGACCATTCATTTATTCGAGCATGATGGTTGTGCATTTGTTCGCATTGCCAATTCACTGTGGCAAAAAATATTTGAATATAGATAGACAAACAAATGAAGTAAAAGAAAAAGTGCATATGCTCACACCATGATTCACTACGAACAAATGGAATAAAAAAAAAAATTGGATTTCTCATGCCACACCAGTTCGCACAAGAACATAGAAAAGAGAACAATTGAAATATGGGAATGGTGCTACTACAAAGAAGCAGCTTCTGAGTTAAAACCACATATAACTCATTTTATGAAAGCAAGATGATGAGAAAGAACATGTCCACTGCAGCAGTGAATGTTCTTAGGCATCACAACACATACAAAAAGTAATAGGGCGTTCGATAGAAGATTACTATGAAAGCACAATACCACATCAAATGAACTACAACTCATAATCACATAAAAGTATATTTTGACACAACAATCTGATACTGACAATTTAGCAGTAAGGTGATTACCAGGTAAACACTGCTGAAAATATTCCAGCTGCCACTTTAAGCCTACAATACAATCAACATAGTAAAAAAAACAGTTCAGAAAATCTTCACTGAAAAGGAAAGAGATCAACACTTAGATCTGCAGATATCTGCAAAGAACTCACCTTGCTGAGTGCAAAGAATGGTCGGGGAGTAGTTAGTGATCACACTAACGCAAAGATCCTTCCGCTTCTCCCACGAATTAGGGCTATCGCTCGGAAGATCCCCTTCGTGGAGATTAAAGGTCATAACCGAGATCGACACACTCATCTCTCTCCCCTGGCCTATCTGCCTACTCCCAATTCCGAGATTCTAACCGAAGAAAAGGGGAAGAAAACAGTGGTCCAAAAGGCAAAACCAGCAGCATAGATTCCAACTAAATGAGCTCGGAAACACGGATCACATCAAAGATGGCATCTTTGGAACCTTACACGATCAGAAATCACAACTTTGCTGGAAAGATCGATCCTTGGAAGCAAAAGAGGAGAGGGATTAGGGAATCGGAGCGGAGAGGGGAGGCGACGCTGGAGAAGAGACCAAATCACGAAGAGAGTTTTGTTGTGTCGGCGCTGGAGAACGGGAACAGATCTGAGCCGTCCAGCTGTGCTGATGAGGGACGGCGTCACCGTCCGTCCCGATGACTACGAGTCAAATGTAGAGGACGTTCTATCCTCCGTGGACCGGTAAATTGGACCGAGTTAATTGGCGGTTCATTTCCTTGCCTTATTGAACCGTTCGGTCTGGTTCGACTGATGAAGTCAGAAATTAAAAGAGCAATCGCCGGCCGGCCAACAAATCACAACTGACCTAGCACGAATCTCGGCGCATCGATGGAGCGCTACAAAAGCACACGAGATCGAGCGGAGGCTCGTTTCTTGTTCTCTCTCTCGGCGGCGAAAAGTACTAGAGAATTATGGGCGGCGGCGGTGGCGGAGAATCGACGGAGAGCGCCGTCGTTCCAAGGGCGTCCCTGGACGCCGTCGGAGATACCTTAGCGGCCGTCGACGAGCTTCAGTCTCATCTCCGCCAGGCTCTCGCTCTTGCCGACCCCGACGTCCTCGCAGAGCTCCCCCCTCTCCACCGCGCCCGCGCCTTTCTCGTCCTCGCGCGGGCTGCCTCCACTCTCGTCCAAGGTGTCCCGGTCTCCCTTTCACCCTTCCAGTTCTCTGATTTTGTTTCTTCCTAATAATTCGTCTGAAAATTTTGTCTCCTTTTTTTGCTTTTATTTCGAATCGGGCAGTGAGATTGAGGTGCGACGGAATTCGATCAGACCAACATCCCATTGAGAAAGAGCTGGTACGCTCTTCCCACGTTCGCCTCATTTATAAGAGAGATCTGAGTAAGAGAAGTTGTTCTTGATGATTTTAATGGCGGTATGGTCTTTATCTCCAGGATAGGTTAACCTTGTATCAAGAGAAACTAGGACGTTATGACGACTGGAGTAATGGTATCCAAGATTGTTCTGATGTTTTCGTGACGAATTTCCATTTTAACTTGTTTAATTTGCTTGACTCATTGCCTACGTCTTTTGTTTCTTCTGATTCCTGTGGTAGCACCTTTGCGGCCTTCAGCTCGGTTGAATTCCCAAGCGGCCACGCGTTTTATAGGTCATTCACTACCTGACCTGACTCCCGGTATGCATTTTCATTTCAGTTGCCTCTGTGGATCATTGCATTGTTTTAGGATATTGGGCTCAGATGGAAGAATTATTCATGTTCAGAACAGAGGAAAAATCTGCAAGATCTCAGTCGAGGGAATTTTGTCAGGAGGCCACCTTACCACAATAGGGCAAAAAAGAAGCATAAACCGAATAAACAATCTGCCCGTGCTGCTGCGCAGGAGTTTCTAGAGAAAGCAGCACGAGAGCTGCTTTTTGCTTGTGAGCCTGGTGTGAAGGGGCCCTTGCAAGTTACAGCTGACCAGGATGATGATTAGATTGGTCAACATTTGCTTACGAGGTATTATAGTAAGTTCAAATTCACCCAATGATATGCTCTTCTCTAAGAACAGCTGTAGTATGCTTTATGTATTTCGTCTTCTACTATATCATTTGATTTTGTTATGAGCAAGTCGTGATTGTATATTCATAAGCTGTATTCTATGTTTGTCACTTGCTTTCAAAATACAGTAACTGTTAGTGAACTAGATTTTGCTCTCTTTTGGTTATTTAGTCTGTAGGAATTGCCTTTCAATTTGAATACTTCAACTAACCTGGAAGTAGATTCCATATGTTCAACTTATATCATAGATACCAGATTTTTTCTGGCCCTGCGACAAATTAGTTTGATTTGTATTGTTCAGACTCTTTCAGAGATATGTATGGTTCAAGCACCTGAGCAATTAATTAAGGTGACAATTTGAATTTCGAAGGTAAGTTAAGATTTTAACTAAAGGATACATTTATGCTTTAGGTATCAAATATCCCTCTTTCAAACTGCACACACCGCTTGTCTAATCAGATTAAGTTATATTGGCTGCAATATTTGCTGCTATACAGTTGTAGATAAAACTAGTGCTGTCTTACTTTGTGGTTGCACCCCGACAGAAGTGGTGGTGGAATACTGCTTGTATTTCTCAGTTGCCAAAGGGCCTATAAATACGAGACTATACACAGTATACAGAATCATATCAATGTGAATGCACTAGTATGGAAACTAACTAATGCGAATAACATCTACATAATAAAGGAGAGAAGATAATACCTCGTCTATGGTATCTGGGATTATCCATCCATGTCTGGAATATGGGATGATTCCTGTGGCTGCTGGAATCAATGGCTAACTTACGCGACCGTAGGTACTCTTCTTATATTGAGGGGCTTCATTCCAACTCATTTGATAATATTTTAGAAGAAGGGGAGCCTTGGCGCAATAGTAAATTGCTGCCATGCGATCTTGCTGCTATGTGATCTAGAAGGCCACGGGTTCAAGTCTCAAAAATAGTCTCTTGCAAATCAGGGTAAGGTTGTGTACAAATGATCCTTTCTTGGATCTCTCATTGGTGGGAGCTTCATGCACTAGGCTGTTCCTTTTTTATTTGATAATATTTTAGAAGAACCATAAAATCTTCATCCAGAAGGCCTATTACAGAAGTCAGTCACTAAACATTAAAGTTGTTTGCTCTTCAATTTGAAGCTAAAGTGCTTTGCTTTATCATAGACAATCGGGCAACTAAGAAATAGATGTGTCATATTAGATCAAATAAGCTAGAAATTGAACAATATAAGATCATTAAATAAGATTATTGATCCATATATTAAGGGGAAGAGGTAATATGTAAAAAAAAATCTAGATGTTTATTTCAGGCATTAGATCTAAATCAAAACTATTATGCCCACTTGACATAATTAATTTATATATGTCTGTGTGTTTTCTGATCAGCAATAATATAATTTGTTTGGTTTCAGAGTCAATTGGCTTACTTGTCGGTCAGGTTCACTTGCCCAGCCTACCTGCTTGGTTTGGCCGGTCACTCTTCTTGCCCGACCTACCTAGACCTGGCCCATGTTCAATAGCATTGTTATTTGAATAATGAAATACCTATTCCATATAAATAAAATTCACCATTACTCAACAACCACATAAGTTTTCTTTCAGCTTGTTTTACAATTGATTGGAATGCTTCATTTGATTATTCTCTCTTCTTAGTAAAAACCTTATCTTTCCTCAAGGTCTTCTAACACTTTCACTCTTGGAACAGGAGAGAATCCACCTACCTTGTGCCAGTCCTCAATGTTGTTT